>NW_026126514.1:20545000-22043750 GCF_943737965.1 Phodopus roborovskii | reverse complement strand
ACCCAAAAGCACCCACTAATCTCTTTATAGTTCTCAGTTTATGCTTTTTCAGAATTGTTTTCCTTCCCCCAAACCCAAACTGAAGTGAGCCAGCCTAAAATATCACCTCAAAGCACTCCTACAAACTTGTTCCTCTCCTACTACCCTTTCCCACAACCCCTCGCCCCTCCAGCTGGCTCCCTTTCTGTCTTACACAGTTGCCCCTTCTGCTCTCACATCTCATGTGTCTCATTAGCCTCTCTATTTCCCACCTCTCCTAAGATCTCCTCCTCCTCTCTTGGTCTCCATTCTAGTTGCATAACCTTATATGCATGTAAATATATACACCTGCATATACATACAATGCAGATATGTGGTTTTTAATCCAGGTTCTGTGCATAAAAAGAAGCACACAGTATTTCTCTTTCTGTAGTCCAATACTCCAACACTGAGCTCTACCTCCCTATTTTGAGTCTGGCTCTTTTCATCAAATACGTTTATCTGTTTATCTCCAGATCTGCCCATTTACGTACAAATGACATGATTCTACTTTTCTTTGTGGGTGAATAAATTCCATCACGTGTGTGTACCACTTTTTCTTTATCCGTTTATACCCGCCGATCAGTGTCAAGGTTAGAAAAGTGACCTATGGTGACAGAAGCCATGAAAATATAGAGTCTATTGAGAGTCTAACTCCATTTCCCAGCTATTGTGATAACACAACAGTAGACATGGATAAACAAGTGTCTGTGTGGTATGTTTTTGGAGTGAGAGTGGTCTAACTGATTGATAAGTTGGTTCTACTTTAGCTTTGGTTTTTGTTGTTGTTATTTTACTTCCACACTGATTTTGATAGTCACTGCACAAGTTTGCATCACCATCAGCAGTGTATAAGGGCTCCTTAACCCACATTCTCACTAGCCATTGCTTTTCATTCGTTTTCTTATTCGTAGCCATTCTGTAGGGGTAAAATGGCATCTAAAGCAGTTTTAACTTGTATCTTCCTGATGACTAACAATATTAATCTTTAAGAATTTACTAGCCACTTTGTCCCAGTGCCTCTTTTTCTAATTAATATAAAATACATATTATAGTTCAATAATATATAATTGTGGCTTGCCAGAGCCTTACATATTTCTTTTCACATCTGTTTTCTTTAACAAATTAGAATTTCAATAAAGTCTGGTGGCTGGTTGATTTTGATTTTTTTTTTTTGTCTTTGTTGTGTTATCAGTATGTTGCAGAGTGCCTGATGGTCACAGGATAGGCAATCAATATTTCTGAATATTGAATACATATAGCTATTGTGCTGGCTAGCTTCTTGTCAGCTTGACACAAGCTAGAGTCATCAGAGAGGAGAGAAACTTAATTGAGAAAATATCTCCATAAGATTATGCTGTAAGCAAGCCTACAGAGCATTTTCTTAATTAACATTAATGTGAGAAGGACTAGCCTACTGTGGCTGTGCCACCCCTGGACACCCCTGGAGTGTATAAGAAAGCATGATGAATGCACAAAGCCTGCACAGATTGGATCCAAATGAGTTCCAGCACTGAGAAAGGGAAGTGGACAGAGGATTCCACTCATACCCAACAAGCTATCTTCAATTGATACCTACTGGCAACAGAAACATTAGGTTTTTTTTTTCCCAATGGAATGTCACTAGGTATATTAACACACTTCAGAGTAGGCTTCTTGCCCAGGAATAGTTGGCCAACACAGAAAAAACTGAATGGTATTTTTGTAGATTTCTGTCTCATTTTGCATTGTTTGGGCATACTTTTTTGGTCTTTTGCTTATATGTTTTGGGTTCTGTTTTGTGGTTTTGTATATGTCTCTAGTTTGTTTGGTTTGATTTGGTTTGGTTTTTAAAGAGTAAAAAAGAACACAAGATTGGGTAGATAGGGAGGTGGGGATGATCTTGGAGGAATTGGGGGATAGGGGGGAATATGATTAAAATGTATGAAAGAAATTTGCATTAAAAAAAAACACAGGCTGAGTAAGCCATGAGGAGAGCAAGAGATTAAAAAGCACCCTTCCATGGCCTCTGTATCAGCTCCTGTCTCCAGGTTCCTGCCCTGACTTCTCTTAGCAATGGCATGTGACCTGAGAGTTGTAAGAAGAAATCAATCTCCCCAAGATGTTTATGGTCATAGTGCATAGGCAGAAGTTTCTGTCCCACGAGCTGCTCCCAAGTAACCACACAGGGGCTTACTATTAATTATAAATGTTCAGTCAATAGCTCAGGCTTGATACTAGCTAACTCTTATATTTTCAATTAACCCATACTTTTATCTACGCTTTACTATGTGGCTTGGAACTTTTCTATGTATGGCATGTCCATCTTGCATCTCTCTACATACTCTGACTCTGCCCTCCTTCTTGCCAGCATTCTATTTGGCTCTCCCCATAACCTTATCCTGTCCAGCTATTGGCCAGTCAGCATCTTTATTAAACCAATCCAAGTGACAACTCTTTTCACACACACACACACACAGCACAGCACACAGTAATGAAAACCCTAACTAAGACACCTATATAAAAACATGCACATATTTTATAGTGATTGCTTCACTTAACAGCCTGACATGTTTTAATAGCCTGTTATGCTTTCCACTTGTAATGATTTAAGGTATTTTTAACTAAAATTTCAATTGGAGCCTAAAAGTTCTTTTTCAAATTCACATCTGTGAAACTGCCTCTTCTTAAGAACTGTGCAGTCCTTTTATTGCAGAGGGTAACTGCTCCATCATAGTGAGAACAGTATTCGCTGAGACACCGTGAGTTTCACATTACTAAGTTTGTCAAGAGTCGGGCTTCCTTCCATATATCCTACTAAAATAAAAGATGGGATGCTCCTTTCTTGCTCAGAATCATTATCCACACAGCCACTCCTGAGGAAAAACTAGTGCTGCCTAAAGATGATAATAATAAAATAAAAACAAGTATGTTTTTTAATGAGAGGTTTAGGAAAGGCCTGGGGATATAGCTCAATGGTACAGCAAGTCACTGTACATGCTGGTTCCATCCCCAGTACTATAAAACAATTTAAAAACAAGAAGCAAAGCTAAATAGCACTAAAATGGGTGAGGCAACATGTGCTGTTCCTAGATCTGTAAGTAGCAATAACTTGTAGAAGAGGCTTCATTCCCTGGGCATTCATTTCTTCTTCTGCAAAACAGGAGAAGCACATCCAGCAAGCCTCTACCATTCCATAAAGAGAACAGTTTAACAGTGCTTCAGGAAACTTCCTTTGGGTTTGTCATTGCTGCTGATAGCCAACACATAAAATTCATTTAGGTAAAACATATTTATGATACAGATAAATGAACTTACCAAAATGTCTGACATTTGCCAAATACAGTAAAAGGATAGCAGTTAGTCAAGGAGTATCGGATCAACATGAACTGAATTCAGACTGGCCTCCATAAATCGGATATGCTTAGTCAAGAAACTAAACACCTATTAAAACTACAAATCAGGTTTTTTCTTTTAGAAACTTTACACTATTTTCAAACTGTTGACTGAACAAGCTGTTTCCTGAAGATGATGTTCATATCATTCCCAGAATCTCAATGAGTCCCTGTTACCATTGTCACTGCTACAGACAACACAGACTGCTGAGGTTGTTCTGAACCTAAAAGATATCCCCATGACCAACAGTTAAAGAACAGGTTTTAAGCTGGTTCCATTAGGTTTGCAATGAGGGGAACATGAATCTTTCATCTAATGAAAATTTCATGCATAAGCAGAAATCCAATCCATCACAAATTACTAACCCATTGAATATAGTTCTGCAAGGTCAAAGGACACAGTCCCACAGTCTCATCCAGTCTGGGCCCCCTCATGTCTCTGAATGACGATATCAACTGAAATTCTCAAGCTAAATCAATGCTTACAACTGTTAGTTCCTGTTTTCCCATGGTGTCCTTTTGGTTGTTTATGCAAGCTTTCAAGCCAAGCAGATAGTAAACTCGGTCATTACAAACATGACTATTGCTACACATTGTATCTCCTTCATTAGTGGTTATGAAGATTCAGCCTCCTGGCGTCCTTGATGACTAAGCTCTTAGGATAGTGACGCTAATAACATGACAATGTCAATGCTTTTGTGTCTGCCAAGCATTAGTAATCAGATTCCCTTGAGACCCTATCAGAATCATCAACCTTAATGGGATCTTTGTGGTTACAAACAGAAGTATGCTAGGCAGGGGCTACATAATGTCTCTTGGGTCTGCTCAGACAAGGTGGCCCCGAAGAACATTTGGAAATACTGCTTTTACATCCCCCTTGCCACTGGCAGAAATTCCACATGAGAACTGTGAAGCGCTGTTTTCTGAGTATGACTCTGGAGCCAACTGTCTCTTAAGTAACTACATACATAAGACTTATTTCATAGCAATATAGACATATATATATATATATATATATATATATATATGAACACTGCTTCTATTCAGCTAAAACAAAATGCTAGTTATATCCCTGTTTTAATCCTATTATACCAGCCGATTGTCTTTCCCCTCTCTTTCTCACAAAAAGCCACTTAATATTGCTTGCTGAAGACACTAAACACTTCTGTGATCTTCCATTCAGATGGTCCCACTCACACTCAACTAGGACTCATGCCTCCCTCCTAGGAGGAAAGACAGTCTGCAAGCAAACTACCAGCAGCATCTAGTCCCAAAGAGAATTCTAGTGTTCCCTGAGTGCGGCAAAGGAACAGGTAATGAGCAGAAATATATATTGAAAAATATATAGTTTTTGGCTAGGTTCAGCTTCCTTTGGAAAATTCTAATTTAAATTAAATTCTTTCCCTACAATGCTCCTAAGACTAACATGAGTTAGGAACTTAAATGCAAAGGCAAAGTACAGGGAAAATAACATGTTTAAGCATTGTGAAGGGTACTGAACCTGAACAAAGGCATGAAATGCAGCTGGCATAAGCATTACTGTCTAGAGGACAGAGGGAAAGGGAGAGATGTTGGAAGATCAAAGACCAAGAGCTTCCTGCCGGTAAGATTCATTCTGAAGAACATGTGCAATTGTTTTTCTCCAGCTGGCTAGAAGTTTTATTTTCATTTGGGGAAAATAAATATGGGATAGCTCAAATCTGGTTAACTAACCATAGTCCTCTACGTTAGCCGTGTGTGTGCGTGTGTATAGGGCTTTCTTTTTATCATTAAAAGTAATTTAATTAAACAACAACAACAACAACAAAGAATGGCCTTTACAAATCCAAAATGGAGAATGAAGAACTTTGTAATGAAGAGTCAAGGGAAGGGCAGGCAAGAGGACTTAGCAGGTAAGCCTGATGCTAACTAAGCCTCAGCTCAATCCCTAGCACCCTCAGGTTGGAAATAGAGAACCGACTTCCACAAGTTCAGTTGTTCTCTGAGATACACATATGCACATGTGCACACACTCATACACTGTCACCTATGGGCATGCACACACACAAACAAATAAATAAATGTAATAAACAATAAAGTATATGATGGCTGATGTTTTAGAAGTCAAGGCAAAACCCTAAGATACAACTAGGACTTCTGTGATGTGGTATCAAGGTTGCGATTTTTCTTCATGATGATTTTTAAAACATCAGGGCCAATGAGATTATGTGGGTAAAATTCTTCCTGACAAGCCTGGAAATGAGCTCAGTGCCCAGATTCACATGGCTGAAGAACAGAGAACCAACTCCGGCAAGGTATCATCTAACCAACACGTACACACCATAGCACTCACATACCTACACACATACTGGTGCAAATGTGTGCATGCACACATACACACACACACACACACGTGATAAAAAAAATTGAAACATTCAAAGCGTTCATATTTTAAAAGTAGGTCCCTCCCACCATTCTCCCATCAAATGTCCTTCACTTTTATAGACTTAACAACTATGAATTAATGTTCTATCAAGACTTTGCTAGGGAGAAACTAGTGCAACCAGATTTTAAGAAAATAAGGATATTCTCTGCCACTTACATTAATTGCTTCTAAGTATTAAGAACGGTTTAGAGGATCCTGAGTAGAGAAACTGTAAGAATGTTAAGATTAAAAATGCTTTTGGAATTCCTAAATGCACATACTTCAAACAGTATCTGTCATCTTGTCAGTAAATTTCAACCATCAAACCTGGAATCCTAGGACTTCCATTATAATGAGAGCTTTTACAAAGAAAGCTTCTGCTCCTTATTCATGTTTTAGAAGAATGTAAATATTCTAATAAGTAACTATAGACAGGTCTTTTCACTTATTCTAACCTGCGTGCTAAGTAAGTGATGGGACTTTAAACCAGTTACTTTAATAATTCCTTTAAATTGATTGCTCAAACAGCTAGTGAAGTGTGTGGATTCCCAGACACCCACCTCTATGCTGGAACAGTAATCTGTGCTACTAACTCTATTCTACTCAAACAATAACTCCCTTTCCTTGCCGCCTACCCATACATGATTTTTTTTTTAAAGACTGAAAGCATATGTTTCTCTAAATTACACATGAGCACTACTGTCTGGCTGACAAAAGCACAAAGATTCAAAATCCTGTGTCAGATGTAACTAGAACTGGCTTATGGTGTGTCCTATAGACTGCCTGTCACTGCCTGTAACCTGGAAAGATTTCTCTGGAAATGCCAAGGAGGAAACAACAGTTCAAATAGTACTGCTATTTAACATATGCAAGCAAAGCTTTTAATTTATGATAACTTTGCTCTCCTATGATTAAAAATACTATGTGCATCTCAACTACACTGAAAAGCTCTCGCAGCTATCCAGAAAATATGTGAAACCCCTTCACTAGCTCCAGCAAAAGATGTGTGATGGACTACGCCCCCACCCCTGTCATCCCGCTCACCCTATGGAGACCCACGCAAGACTGAGGCTAAGTCACAGACACAACTGGAAGAGCCCAGACAGTCAACTGAGGCTTAGGAGGAACTGTCTAGAACTCTCCATAGTGAAACTCTATGCTATGGCCGTTTTCAAAACAGAAAAGGCTCCAGGGTTTCTGCTAAAAATAAGATGGAATTCTGTATGTCAGACACATGCACCCATATGTTACATAGTTATTGGTAATGTGAAAAATCACAGAGGAAATCTGCAGCTTTTGAAACCATGATGTGTGTTTTAGGAAGCTCTCACGCTTAGGCGTTAAACATCTCCAGCAGTGATCCACACTTACGAAGCCGCTTCAGGCTTGCTTTTATTAGTAGCCTGCATCACAGAGAAAGCTCAAATAGGACAAGAAGAATCTGTTTCTAAGGAAACTGACCATGCATGCATATGTAAATGATTGAGAAGCAGAGCTGCTCCTGTAAGTGTGTCCAGGTCTGTCAAGGCTTTCTCCATTCCCCCACCCCCCCAAACTCTCCACTTGAGGCTTTCATCTCCACGTTCAGCTGACTGGATCACAAGTTCATGGACTGGATGGAATTCTTGGCCAGGAGATGACAGCCTGCTTTCTAAGTTGCAAGAAGGGAGACAGTTGTTTAGTTAGGTTTAATAATGAGTTTAAGGGAACATCACCTCCTGAGAAAAGACAAAGAAAGACTTGAGACAAGAGGGTGTAATGCAGAAATGAATCATCTTGTCAGTAAGTGTTAACAGTGGATGATGGGCACATGGGTTCATTACACCATTCTTTCCCTACTTTCTTGTACGATTGAACATTTTCCTAATAAAGGTCTTTAGTGACAACCTTTCCCCAACCTCTCTAACACAGTTCACTGAAGGAAGTAAGAACAGAATCACAGAGATAGAAGATAAGTTCCTGTCAAGGTTAATTGTATGCGTCAAGTTAACTGGGCCACTATGCTAACATGCTGGTCAAAGATCATTCTGGATGTTTCTGAAGGGTGCTCTTTGTGTGGGATTGACATTTAAGGTGGTGAACTGTGTGCACAGCAGATTGTCTTCTACTGTGGAAAGCCATATCTGAACATTTAAGTCTTGAACTGAACAAAGACTCGGAGAAAGGGGAATTCTGATGGCAGACACGCTTCTAACAGGACTACAACACTGAGTGTTGGCTTGGTCTCCAGACAGCCAGCCCACCCTGCACAGCTGTAACTTGCCAGGTTCCTTAGCCACATAATTCACTAAAAACCAACCAAACTCCTGCTGTCGTGAGATATTCACTTTGTCCGCATCTGTGGCACTGTCCACGCCCATTGAGGGGTGACCTGGGGAAGTAGGTCTGAGGAGGACCCTGGGGGCGCTTTCTTACTGGCTGGATGCGGAGAGGAGGGCATCTGGTGGAACCTGCTGGTGTTCATCTGTCTAGGTTGTATTTCTCCCTGAATAAACATCTATTCGGCTTATTTATTTATACTGATCCTTATTAAACCACGATATCCTGCTCCTCCTTTCTTCCTGGCACTCTCTTCTAACTCCCTACACACACACACACTATGGCCCACTCAAACTTTTCAGTTATTCTATCCAGCAATAAAAAGTGTATTTACAATACCATTTCATGTGAATCTCCCTGTCTCATTAATTAGTCTTTATTTTGTGTGCTTATACCATTTATAGTAACCTATAATTATATCAATTATTTGCCTCTTTAGCTTTAGCTTTACCTGTGTTCACTAAAAGAATGTAATTTTCAGGAGATGAATGACTACACTACTCGTCTATGCCACTTCTTCCAGCTCTTAGCACAGCATGGAGCAGGAGGACACAGAGTCCCAATAAATACTGATGTATGCAGAAATGTGTACTCTCAAAGCAGCGACCATCAACCGACTCCCTGGGATTCCACCCAGCAAACAAACAGGGCTCAACAAGTCATACTATAATGGACCCATCTGAGTTTAGATAATTTTCCAGAGTACAAGACCAAAATCTACTCACAATAGTTTGTGTCTCAATCAAGGTAACCCAAAAAGTCACTGGTCATTACAAAGAGAAACAAGCTTTGCTGCACCTTTTACAGTTACAGAATTCTCAAATGTTTGCATCTCCTGTATTCAGTTGAGGCATATGAAATTTCCAGCCCAGTGCAAAGGCATTTCAGAGATAGATGTGCAGATTCTGCAAGCCAAGGTGACAAAATCAGGAGAGAAAACAGCATGTAGCTTAGCTTGCTAACAAATCAAGTCTTACTTTGCATATGTCCAGTGGGGAAAAGTTACACAAGAACTGTGAAGGGGATGGGTCATGCTTCAGAACAAAGAAATAATGGTGTTTAGGGAAGAAGATGTCAACTTTCAAAAGATTATCCAACCTATAATTTTTAAAATGACACAGTGTAATCCTAAATTCTGTGATTTCATTTTAAAGTGGCATATATAGTTTTTAATCATCTTTTTAGAAGAATATTGGGCCTCTGGAGATTATATAACATTTGATTTACTTAAATTTCATCTGAGTAGGATATCCCAAAAGAGCTTTGTCCCCCATCACCAGGCCTTGGCTAGAGGCCTTGGCTAAAGGGCCCCGGCTAAAGAAATCTCAGCTGGAGAGTGCCAGGCCCAGGCTAGATCTGCCTATAGGCACAAGGAACATCCTGAGTCCCGGCCTTTGGGATCTTTAACCCCCATCACCAGTCTTCTGCCAGAGCCTGATTGCGGACCCCCATCACTGGGCCCCTGCCTGTGGAGAGACCTCCTAGAGAGCTTGGACACCCAGAGCTACAGACATCTGACCCACCTAAGCCCACAGGGGAAATACCATAGAGATAGGGAGAGACCCCACCAACACCTACTGGAAGAAGCTATGGGAAGACGGCAATACAAGAAAACACCTAACAACAGAAAGACAAGCAGGACACCACCAGAATCTAGGGAAATTACACCAACTAGACAGGAACACATTAAAGCAGGTGAAGCAGAAGAGAATGACTTAAAAATTATCGTCATAAAAATGATAGAGGCCCTCAAAGAAGATGCAAGAAAATCCCTTAAAGAAATGGAAGAAAAACAAGCAAAAAAATCAGAAGAAATGAACAAATTTCTTAAAGTACAGAAAGCCATGAAAAAAACAATTAAGCAGGTAAAGGAAATGGTTCAAGACTTGAAAACTGAAATAGAGAAAATAAAGACAACACAAACCAAAGGAATGCTGGAAATAGAAAAAACTGGGCAAATGATCAGGAACTACAGACGCAAGCATAACCAACAGAATTCAAGAGTTAGAAGAGAGAACTTCAGGCACAGAAGATAAACTAGAGGAAATAGATTCATCCACCAAAGAAAATCGTAAATCCAACAAATCCTTAGCACAAAACATCCAGGAAATGTGAGACACCGTGAAAAGGACAAACCTAAGAATAATAGGCACAGAGGAAGGCAAGGAAGCCCAGCTCAAAGGTGCCGAAAACATATTCAAAAAAATCATTGAGGAAAACTTCCCCAATGTGAAGGACATGACTATGAAAGTACAAGAAGCATACTGAATACCAAATACACTGGGCTAAAGAAAAGAGACCCCTCGACATTTAATAATCAAAACACCTAACATACACAATAAAGAAAGAATAAGAGCAGTGAAGGAAAAAGGACAGGTAACATATAAAAGCAGACCAATCAAAATTACACCTGACTTCTCCATGGAAACTCTCAAGGCGAGAAAGTACTGAGTAGATGTACTAAGAGACCACAGATGCCAGCCCAGGCTACTATACCCAGCAAAACTCTCAATCACTATAGATGGAGAAAACAAGATATTTAATGACAAAGCCAGATTTTCACAATACATATCTACAAATCCAGCCCTACAGAAAGGAAAACTCCAACCCAAGGAAGTTAACTGCGTTCACAAAGACGTAGGCAACAGATAATCCCACTACACCAGAAACTAAAGGTAAAGCAGGACAAATATATTCACAATACCACTGCCAACAACAAATCTAAAACAAACAAGCATTAATAATTAATGGTCCTTATTCACCCTCAACATTGATGGTCTTAACTCACCTATAAAAAGACACAGGCTAACAGAATTGATACAAAGACAGAATCCATCCTTCTGCTGCATACAAGAAACACATCTAAGCTTCAAAGATAGATATTACCTCAGGGTAAAGGGTTGGGAAAAGATCTTCCAATCAAATAGACCCAAGAAGCAAGCAGGTGTGGCTAACCTAATATCTAACAAGTTAGACTTCAAACCAAAATTAATCAAAAGAGATGAAGACAGCCATTTCATATTCATCGCAGGAGAAATCCATCAACACAAAGTCTCAATTCTGAACATCTATGCAACAAATACAAAGGTACCCACATTCATAAAAGACATGCTAAAACTCAAACCTCACGAAAAACCTTATACACTTATAGTGGGAGACTTCAACACATCACTCTCACCACTAGACAGGACCACCAATCAGAAACTCAACAAAGAAACAAAAGAACTAATAGAAGTTATGTCTCACCTGGGTTTAACAGACATCTATAGAACATTCCATCCAAACACAAAAGAATATACCTTCTTCTTTGCTCCACATGAAACCTTCTCTAAAATCGACCACATACTAGGTGGCATAACAAAGCTCAACAGATACAAGAGAATTGGAATAGTCCCCTGTATTTTATCAGACCACCATGCTTTAAAATTGGAATTCAACAACACAAATTGCAAAAAAAAAAAAAAAAAAAAAAAAAAAAACCTACGAACTCATGGAAACTGAACAATGCACAATTGCACCACCCCTGGGTCAAAGAAGAAATAAAGAAAGAAATTAAGGACTTTCTAAAATTCAACGAGAATGAGGACACAACATACCCGAACTTATGGGACACCTTGAAAGCAGTGTTATGAGGGAAGTTCATTGCACTAAATGCCCATATGAAGAAGACAGAGGATAGTCACACTAGAGAATTAACAGCACAACTGAAAGCCTTAGAACAAAAAGAAGCAAACTCACCCTGGAGGAGTAGAACCAGAAAATAATCAATTTGAGGGCTGAAATCAACAAAATAGAAACCAGGAAAACAATACCAAAAATCATTGCAACAAAGAGTTGGTTTTTTGAGAAAATCAATGAGATAGACAAACCTCTATCCAAACTAACCAAAAAGCAGAGAGAGAACATGAAAATTAACAAAATTAGAAAGGGGGACATAACAATGGACACAGAGGAAATCCAGACAATTTTCAGGTCATACTTTGAAAACCTGTATTCCACAAAATTTGAAAATTCAAAGGAAATGAACAAATATCTGAATTACTATCACTAACCAAAATTAAATCAAGAACAGACAAACAACTTAAATAGACCTGTAACCTTCAATGAAATAGAAGCCAGTCATTGAAACCCTTCCAACCAAAAAAGCCCAGGGCCAAATGGCTTCAGTGCAGAATTCTACCAGAAAGTCAAGGAAGAACTAATACCAATACTCCTCAAATTGTTCCACACAATAGAAACAGAAGGTTCATTACCAAACTCTTTCTACGAGGCCACAATAACCTTGGTACCCAAGCCTCACAAAGACACAACTAAGAAAGGAAACTACAGACTGAGGAACATCGATGCAAAAATACTCAATAAAATACTGGCAAACCGAATCCAAGAATACATCAGAAAAATCATCCACCATGACCAAGTAGGCTTCATCCCTGGATTGCAGAGATGGTTTAACATACGAAAATCTATCAACATGATCCACCATATAAACAAACTGAAAAAGAAAAACATATGATCATCTCTCTAGATGCTGAAAAAGCCTTTGACAAAATTCAACAACTTTTCATGATAAAGGTCTTCGAGAGATCAAGGATAACAGGAACATACCTAAACAGAATAAGAGCAATATACAGCAAACCAACAGCAACATCAAACTGAATGGAGAGAAGCTTAAGGCGATTCCTCTAAAGTCAGGAACAAGACAAGGCTGCCCTCTCTCTCCATATCTCTTCAATATCGTACTAGAAGTTCTAGCAAATGCTATAAGACAGCAAAAGGAGATCAAGGGGATCCAAATTGGAAAGGAAGAAGTCAAACTGTCTCTATTTGCAGATGATATGATAGTTTACATAAGCAACCCAATAAACTCTTCAGGAAACTCCTACAGCTGATAAACACCTTCAGCAAACTAGCAGGATACAAGATAAACTCAAAAAAGTCAGTAGCCCTATTTTATTCAGACGACAAAGAGGCTGAGAAAGAAATCAGAGAAACATCACCATTTACAATGGCCACAAACAACATAAAGTATCTTGGGGTAACACTTACCAAACAAGTGAAAGACCTATATAATACGAACTTTGTGATGTTAAAGAAAGAAATTAAAGAAGATACCAGAAAATGGAAAGATCTCCCATGCTCTTGAATAGGTAGGATAAACATAGTAAAAATGGCAATCTTGCCAAAAGCAATCTACAGATTCAATGCAATCCCCATTAAAATCCCAGCACAATTCTTCACTGACCTTGAAAGGATAATAATCAACTTTATATGGAAAAACAAAAGACCCAGGATAGCCAAAGCAACCCTGTACAATAAAAGAACTTCAGGAGGCATCACTATTCCTGACTTTAAGCTCTACTACAGAGCTATAGTTCTGAAAACAGTCTGGTATTGGCACAAAAATAGACAGGTAGACCAATGGAATCAAATTGAAACTCCTGATATTAACCCACACACCTATGAACACCTGATTTTTGACAAAACAGCTAAAAGAATACAATGGGGCAAAGACAGCATCTTCAACAAATGGTGCTGGCACAATTGGATGAGGGTGTATAGAAGACTGCAGATAGACACATGTCTGTTGCCATGCACAAAACTTAAGTCCAAATGGATCAAAGACCTCAATATAAATCCAGCCACAGTGACTCTCTTAGAAGAGAAAGTAGGAAGTACCCTTGAACAAATTGGTATAGGAGACCGTTTCCTGAACTTCCAGGAGCAAAGACACTGAGATCAACAATTAATAAATGGGACCTCCTCAAACTTAGAAGCTTCTGTAAGGCAAAGGACACAGTCAACAAGACCAAACGGCAGCCCACAGACTGGGAAAAGATTTTCACCAATCCTACATCTGACAAAGGGCTAATCTCCAAAATATAAAAAGAACTCAAGAAACTAGTCAACAAAACACCAAATAACCCTATTAAAAATGGGGTACAGAACTGAAGAAAGAATTCTCAATAGAGGAAATCAAAAAGGCTAAAGATGTGCTCAACATCCTTAGCTATCAGGGAAATGCAAATCAAAACAACTTTAAGATACCATCTTACTCCTGCCAGAATGGCTAAAGTTAGAAACACCAATGACAACTCATGCTGGAGCGGATGTGGAGAAAGGGGAACACTCCTTTACTGCTGGTGGGAGTACAGCCATTTTGGAGATCAGTATGGCGGTTCCTCAGGAAAATGGGAATTAGTTTACCACAGGACTGGAAATCCCCCTCTTAGGCATATACCCAAATGATCCATATCCATGCAACAAATACATGTGCTCAACTAAGTTCATAGCAGCATTATTTGTAATAGCAAGAACCTGGAAACAACCTAGATGCCCCTCAGCTGAAGAATGGATAAAGAAGATGTGGCACATCTACACAATGGAATACTACTCTGCAGAAAAAAATAATGGAATCTTGAAATTCGCAGGAAGTGGATGGCACTAGAAGAAACCATCCTGAATGAAGTAACCCAGTTAGACCTAGATCAAAGGATCACCAGCCTATAATTCACACCACCAGAGGAACTAAGATACAAGGTGTATTCTAAGAAATCCATATAAAGTCCCTAACAGAAGGGGGGAAGGGACAAGTCCCCCAGAGCACAGAGGAAGTAGGGGGGGCAGCAGTGAATGGAGAGAGAAATAGAAATAGAAGGGGAGGAGAGGAAAGCATGTGTGACTAGGGAGATTGAGTCAGGGTAGGTATAGAAGACAGAAGGGGGGGTGACATAAAAGAGGGAGCCATTATTGGTTTGAAGAGAAAACTGAACCTAAAGAAAGGTCTAGAGACCTACAAGACTGCCCCCAACTAACAATTTGAGCAACCGTGTAAATGCTATCATAAATGCCCCTCCCAGATAGTGAGATCAACAACTAACTTATCCACCATCATGGACCCCTCATCTAGTACCTGTTAGAAACAGAAGCAAACACCCATACCTAAACACTGAGTCGAACTAGAATCCAGATGCAGAGGGAGAGGACAAGACCAGGTTGCAGAAATACATAGAGACAGCTGACCTGAACAAGGAGGAGCTAACAGGCCCCCAGACTGATAGCTGGGAAGCCAGCATGGGACTGACTCAGACCCCCTGAATATAGGTCTCAGCTAAATGGACTGAGCAGTCTAAGGGACCTCAGACAGTGGAGCCAGGATGTATTCCTGGTGCACAAAAGGACCTTGCGGACACATCCCCCATGGAGGGATGGCATTGCCCTACATGTGGAATGGAGGTAGGGGGATGGGAGGGGAGGGTGGTCAAGGTGCATGTGAGGGAGGAAGGGAGGAAAGGAGGGAGGGAGAGGGAACTAGGATCAATAACTAATTTATCCACCATCACGGAGCCCTCATCTAGTACCTGTTGGAAACAGAAAATAAAAATACAAAACAAAAAAAGGATATCCCAAAAGAAACCTGGAAAGGTAGATACTGATACTCAAAAATTAATACCAAGAATCCACTCCAGCAAGCTGAATATGAACTACACTACTCTTACATTACCCATAAACACTGTTCCATAACTATATTTAACTCACCAACTATGCTAAATCCTGAAATGTAAGAAAGTGGATGACAAAGGGGCATGTGTCTACACGTCCCTCTTCATCTCAAGGGGCTGAAAGAAAAAGTAAAGCGTGACTATATGTTGGTCACTACACTATACAGATACATTTTCTTATTTCCTTTGGTTCCTTGCTTTGTTTTTCAGTTTTCTGTAACAGAATCTGGCAGTGACTCTTAGACTTGCTTCCAACTCCCAACCTTCATGCCTCAGCCTCCAATGTGCCAGAATTGCAGGCATGCTCTATTACATCCAAGAATACATCTATACGCTTTTATTATCATGCACATCTCATATAATTCACATCACTCCATAAAATTTTTCACTGACTTTTCTTATTTTGGCATAAAATAAAACAATGTTGTTAAAATAAATATGGTAACACTAGTAAATACATAGCAGAGACAGCCACACTTCTGGACAAGTTACTGAAATCTTGTAAGTCTCAGAATCACAAATATTTGTGTGTGTGTGCGTGTGTGTGTGTGTGTGTGTGTGTGTGTGTGTGTGTGTGTATGTGCGCGCGCGCATGTGTGCATGTATTGTGGTTGAGTAAAAATGACCCATAGGCTTATAGGGAGTGGCACTATTGGGAGGTGTGGTCTTGTTGAAGTAGGTATGGCATTATTGGAGGAAGTATGTCACTGGGGCTGGGTTTTGAGGTCTCTGATGCTCAAGCCAGGCCCAGCATGGCATTATCTTCCTGCTTCCTGCCATGATAATAATGGACTAAACCTCTGAACTGTAAGCCAATTAAATGTTTTCCTTTATATGAGTTGCTGTGGTCATGGTGTCTCTTTATAGTGATAGAAACCCTAAGACAGAACTTGGTACCAGGGACTGGGATATTGTTGTGATAGACCTGACTATGTTCTTGTTTCAAAGAATGTGGGCTTTGGGAATTTTGATTAGAAAAGAATTTGAATGGTTTAAATGATGCTTAATGGGCCATACCAGTAGGATCATGGAAGACAGTGGTGCTAAGTATAATTTGATGAACTATGGGGGTCTGACTCAAGAGATTTCAAAGGAGAAAAAAATGCTAACATGTGGCCTAGAGACTAGTCTTGTGATATTTTGGTAAAGAATATGTGATGGGAGATGTCATTTTGTATATGTTTCTCATACTAGTTAATGAATAAAGCACTGTTGACCAACAGGAAAGTGTAGAGAGCCACCAGTGCCATTCTCGAAGATGGCACCGGTTTCCTGTCCATAAGCCAGCAAGGCATGGATGTGCGATCCACGTCATGGGGTGACTGTTACGACCGTTGCAGGCTGCAACTGTCAGTAACGGACACAGCTCCTCTGCAACTGTCAGTAACGGACACAGCTCCTCTGCAACTGTCAGTAACGGACACAGCTCCTCTGCAACTGTCAGTAACGGACACAGCTCCTCTATATAAGCAGAGCCCTTTTTCCTTCTCGGGATCTTCCCTCAACTTGCTGAAATGAGCCGCACAATAAACATAGCTGCAGAAGAATCCTGTTGTTGAGCGTCGTTCTTGCAGGCAAGGCGATAGCACTTGACAGGAAAGGAAGATAGGAGGGACTAGGAGACAAGGAGGAAATAGGAAGTAGTAAGGAGGGTCAAGATGGAGAGTCTGGAAAGCTGCTGAAACCAGACATGTGTCAGGAGTATTCCTGCATGGAGGCCCAGAGAGGCCATTGTATGAAACTAAGAAGATGAAACCTGGATTGTCTCAAACCTCAAAATGTTGAAGATGCCAGAGTCATGGGATACCTGCTGAGAAGAGCTACTAACAGCCAGTGGAGCCCGCGTAAGAGAGAAGTGTGTTGCAGTCAACAAAGCTGAAAGGAGCTGGAGATGTGACATCCAACATGGAGATTCAGAGTTTGGAGTTTACCTGGCTGGTTTTTGGTCTTGCTTTGGTCCAGTATTTCTTCACTATACCCCCTTCCCTATTTTTTGGAATGGTACTATATATCCTTTGCAATTACAAATTGAAAGTATGTGACCTGATTTTTCATTTTGATTTTACAGCAGATTACAGTTAAGAGATTGCATAAGTCTCAGAAGAGATTTTGAACTTCGGACTTTTAAACAAGCTTGACACTACTGTAGACTATGGAGACTTTTGAAGTTGGACTAAATGCATTTTGCATTATGTATAGCTATAATCTATGGGAGCCAGGGAGAGGAATGTGGTATTGTAAATGAAAATGGTCCCATAGACTCGGGTACTGTCACAATTGGGAGGTGTGGTCTTGTTGGAACAGGTGTGGCATTATAGGAGGAAGTTCATCACTAGGGTGGGCTTTGAGGTCTCAGATGCTCAAGCCAGGCCCAGCATGGCATTATCTTCCTGCTTCTTGCCAATCAGGATGTAGAACTCTCAGTTTTTTCTCCAGCACCATGTCTGCCTGCATGCTGCCATGCTCCCCACCATGATGATAATGAACTGAACCTCTGAACTGTAAGCTACCCCCAATTAAATGTTTTCCTTTATAAGAGTTGCCATGGTCATGGTGTCTTTTCACAGCAACAGAAACCCTAAGACATCTATAATATGATAATCTTGGAAACTCACAAGAACTCATGATTTAAATCCATGAGCCAAGTTTTTGTTCAAGGAGTCATAATATGCAGGTAAAGAAAACATGTTAGGAACAGAGCCCCCTCTCTGTCTAAGGTTGAACACAAGCAGTAAAACTGAAGGCCCCCACAGACACTGGTGGGCAGAAACAGGCACAGTGAGGGATGTTCATCTTTACCCCTTTCATCAGGGTACCCCACCTCACCCCAACATCTTTAAATCATCTGGAATTCTTCTTAAAGAATTTAAAGGATTACCCTGCTGATGTCGTTCCCTATTCTTAATTTGCAGTGGGCATTGGGTAATAGCTTTAGTAAATGTTTTTGATGACTCAAATTCACCACAGCTCAACTTGACCTAGAGTTGCAGTCTGTGATACATAACCATAATCTGTATCATAAACGTTTGACAGGCTACAGTTCTATGTCTTTGTAAAACCTTCCTAACCCTGCCTGGGGAGGGTGGGGAGTGATTACTAGAGGATAGTGAAAAAAGGATCATGTGTTCCCAGGTAATGTCAACCTCTCCCTGTAGCCACATCCATAACCCTATAACCTGAGTATGTTGCTTTATTTGAAAAAAAACAGGTGGTGTAAGTATCTGATGGTAGAATTAATGATCTGAGATGAGACAAGCTTCCTGGATTAGTGACAACTAAATAAAAGGACAAATGACAAACTAGAGACAGAAATACAGGAAAGAGAGGTGATGTGAAGTTGGAAGCAGAGACTAGAGTGATTCAAGAACAAGTTAATGGATGCCAAGATCAATAGACAGACACCAGACAAGGAGAGGGACAAGGAGCAGACTCTTCTTTGGAGTTCCCAGAATGAGTGTTGCCCTATGTGCATCCTAGCTTTAAGTCAGGATCAAATCCAGGAATTGTGCCAGAATGGCTTCCACTAAGACACTGAGCATGCAGCAATGTGCAATAGCAACAGCATAAAAGGCACATACTCCAACCCAACTGTCCAACTTCTGTCACATCTATCTTCATGGAAAAGCATGATGGAGTAGGTTGAGTTGTGAAGGTGATAAAGTAGAAAAACAGACATTAAGAATAGCCTAGGGCAGAGGTTCTCAACCTGTTGCATACCAGATATTTACACTATGTTCATAACAGTAGTGAAATTACAGTTATGAAATAGCAATAAAAAAATTTTATGGTTGGGGTCCCACACACGAGGAACTATATGTATTAAAGGATCAAAACATTAGGAAGGTTGAGCACTGGCCTAGGATGAACATTCATCTTAGTAAGCCACAACTTCCCTGCTGGTAAAATAGATGATAATAGGACTTACTCACTGAAATACATCATGGGAAATATGTACTTGAACATACTATAACCTAAATGTTTAGATTCAATAAAAAAAACATAGCAGCTATATTATACGTCAAGTGGAAGCAATTTCTGGAATAAGTAGGAAATCTCTGTGAGATCAGGAAATAACCACACAGTTGCAGACGAGGATGGGAAGGTGGGAGTAGACTCAGAAGGGACCATTCAACTGGGTCCTTTTAGAAACTGCTAGAGAGAAACCCTTTTAACAACTTCATTTCAGAGTACCAGCTGCCATAGCCTGACAGCTGAGTGCCAGCTCTGTGTCTGCTTACTTAAACAGTAAAAAAGAATCTGTCTCCTCGTGCATTCTTAAGAATGATCTCCCAGCTTCCTTTCTCTGGAGCCTCTTTCCCATGTTCAACATTGAGAAACTAAACTCTCAACTTGCCCACTCAATCTGATTGAGTCCGTTTCATTATGGATAAGGAGTCTGGTCTTTGAGAGTTCTACCCTCACTCCCAATGACCCTTTAAAGCAGAGAACATTGCGGCACAAGTTGAATCTGATTTAGCACAATACTTTATTCCTGCTAGCTATCCCCAATGAGAGGAATCAACCTCTCTGTCCTGAGCAGTGCTTGGAAGGTACCATGTGCCTCTTGGTGGTCATTCAGGCTACGAGGACAGCATAACTGACAAGGAAAATGCATAGCCCTTGAAAAACTGTAAGGTGACAGACCTGAGGCGTGTAGTTAGTTCGGTTGGTTGAGGATCAGAATTGTAAGGTCCTGCCCCAACCTATTGTGCCAGACTATGTTGATTCTTCATGGGAGCCCTTACCTGTGAGGAGGAGTGGACTGGGGATAGGATGAGAGGGAGGTGAGGAGGTGGAGGTAGGTGGGGGGGGGAGGAGGAGTGGGAGGGAGAACTGTGGTTTGAATATAAAATGAAATTTAAAACTGGCAAAAAAAATGGATGCTTCAGGGGAAACAAAATAAAATCCATTTATCAATTTATATACCCTCTCTCTCTTTCTCTCTCCTCTCACTGGGGATTTTTATTTTCAGTCAACTTTCTATCTCATAGTTGAAGAATACCTTCTTTGTTCCAAGTGATATGTCCCCAAAAATAATCACTACCAATGACCAACACAGCACCTAAAATAAAGCAAGCAAATAACTCATGTGGAATGCTGGGTCAGCCCATGGCAATAGCAAGTGCTAAATAAATGTCAGCTGACAGCTATCACTGCTACCTGCCTGTGCTACTAGAAAGATACTGTCTCATCTAATCTTCCCCTTTCTAATTTCAGGCACCACATTTTGTGTAGACCTCTAACTATGGAAAATGCACAGCCTAAAGGAAGATATGGTGTTTGTCAGGCAAATTATTTTACACAGTAGATACAGAAAAAAAGCCACTGCTCCTTCATCTCTGACAATATCAAATGAGCTAAGAGGCTGCTATCCTATTTCAAACCCTTGCATGGATTAGAATTGGTTAATTAGTTGTAGATGCTAAACTAAAGCCATCCTTTTAGTCCTCAAAATTTTGTTTCACACAGTACAGCCTAAGAGTAGGGTGGCCTAGTTGATGTTTAATCTTTCTTATTAGGTCTCTTCCATTCACAGAGCCCCAGAAGTTGCTATGGTAACCCTATGAGCCAAATAGGATCACAGAATGAGAGCTGGGAGAAACTAGTCCAGACTTATCAATTTGCAAATGAGGACTTAAGGCTCAGAGAGGTAAAAGTGTGTTTCCCAAAATACTGCATGGCCAATTAGCAGTAAAGGAAGCTCCAAGTGTCTGCCCCATGCTTCTCTCCACCACACAGGGCTGCCTTCCTTCCTCAACACTTGTCAAAATACGTAAGGAAAATCCCATCTTCGTGGAGAACTTAGTGCTTTGGGGATGACAACTGAAGAAAATATCAAAGGTTAGATAAAATGACTTCAGATCCATAATAATGAACTCTTCCAGAGAAGCGATGTGGAAGATGCTTGCTTCTCAGAGTCATCTGAAGATGCTCCTGATTCAGCTCTTTTTAAAGCTACTCCTGCTGATGCTGCTCTGAGTCTGAGGCTAGAAATCTTGTGCCTTCTTTTTAGTGTTCCAACATGATCTTAAAATCTCAACTTTTTTGAGAGTATAATTTAGAATTGTCCCTAAAACATTCAAACACACACACACACACACACACACACACACACACACACACACACAAGTGAAACAAGACACAAAGGGAGTGTTTTAAGCAGCTCCAACCTTGGTCCTAGTTATTACTATCTGTAAAGGTGAACACTTCACCAGCCTCAACCTCCCAGCTTAAGTATAGAATGCAATATATTTGCATATGGCATCAGTGTCAGGCTTGCTTGTTTGCTCAACAACTATAGTTCCACAAGGACCTTCATGGTAGATGCTATGCCAACCTTTACAAAAATAAATCATTTGTTCTAAGGCAACCCTGCTGGGATCCAATAATCCCAATTTATCCCATGCAGATAAAAAAGATAGAAGGTCAGAGCGGTTCCCTAATTCACCATGACCACATCAGAGGGTCAGTCAGATCCAAAAGAGAAGCATCGTTCTGAAGTCCTACCCTCCTCACCAAACTATGGCCAAGCAATACCTGCTCTTCTCCCCTTCACCTAGATCCCGCTGGGACAGTAGTGGCTGAAGGATTCACAAGTGGCTGAGTTTATAGGACAAGCTCCATACAACATTCTGTTCCATTTTGTAAAGATGAGTCAGATGTCTCAAATGGAGTTCAAAAGAGCAATGCAACAGCAGCCACACCCCTCATCTGCCAACCATTTCACCCTTCCCCATGACTGACTCCACGGTGACTCTAAAACATGCTCATGCACTCTTTGACACTCCTTTCCTCCAAAAGTGAAGCCTGATTTCAAGCCCCCCCCCCGCACCCCCTCCCCCGCCCGGGCATAGACTAGAGTCAGTAAAAAACGGAAGGGGATAGAGGTGACAATGTGTGACTTCGTAGATGAGGTTGCAAAGGGGAACTGTAGCTCTTCCTTACTCCCTGAGTCTTGAGCTCAGAAACCAGTTTCTATGATAAGAAAATTGAAGGAGTCCTGGAGGTACCCACAAATCTGGGACTGAGCCTCCTGCCACTCTGGAAGTGTTTTAGCCCACTGACTTACCTGCAGCCTCATAGGAGACCCTGATCTGGAACACCCAACTAAACCACTCCTATGTTTCAAAACTACAAAAAGTTTAGATAAATGTATATGCCACTAAGTTTTGAGTGATCTGTCATGAGACAACAGATAACTGGCCTGATTAAATTTCTAAGGTATGTCCCTACTGTCAAAAAAGTTGAACTCTCTGAGGCTACAAAAGCTACCCTGTCAATGAGCTAAATATTCTGTTTTGTCCACAGCTCTCTTGGGACTGCAGAGTATTCTCATAGCATTCGATCTACCCCAAAGAGCATACAAAGTAGCTCCTTGACCAGTGTCAACACATAACCTGAGGGGCATGTGAGAGGAGGGTGAGAATCTGGCTGCTAAGTGCAAGAGAACCTTTCCATGTCTAATCTCCCTGGGTGACAGCCTGGACCCTGTGATGGTGCCCTCCAGCACCAAATTCTATACCTACGCAACTGAAAGAGTATGCCCTTCAAGAGCAAGAAGTCCTTTCTTCATCTGACTTCCCCCTCATCAAGTAAGAGTTAGATATGGAAACTGAAAGTTTCTCTCCAGAAAGAGGACTACTGTGCTCCAAGGTGGGCATGGATCTCAAGCACTGAGTATCTCAAAAACAGCTAATGCAGCAACAAGTCAGCACTGTTCCCTCATGAAGGCAAAACACATTCAGATTCTTGTCAATCAAGATATGCTTTTTCTCCTTCAGGATTCCTGGGGAGGAGGAAGTGGATGGAGTATGGAGTGTGGAGGCAAGTTCTTCCCCGTCAGCTCTAAGGACACGGGAAAAACTGAGGCATCCTTTGGTGGTCCCATAGATCATGTCTACTGCAGCTATTACTGGACAGCTCAGCTGTGAATTCTTATGGGGCCACCTTGAAAAGAGTGTCACTTTGTAGCTCAGGAGAACATAAAACGTGGTGCTTACCTGGTCCTGTGTGGCCCCCAGTCTTTTCCCTCAAAGACTGTTTCCTCGTCCCTCTTTGTTCTGGGTGTATGCGGCCTCTTACGGTTTCAAAGTACAGCTTCTTGTTGATAAAGAGTGCAAGGACGGCCAGAAGGACAATAAAGACCCCTACAGCAGACAGGAAGCCAATGGCTTCAGGAGTGACTGGCAAGAAAACACAAGTGGAGAAAAACAAAATGTCACCACCATTACAAAGACCCAACTTTTGGTTCTCGCAACTGAATAGATTCCCTACTTAAACTCATTTGAATGATAAACTCTCTGCAGCCTGTCTCTTGGTAACTGTGCATCCCTTAACTGTGCTAAAAGGAAAGGAAGGGACTGTGACTGGGTTCACCTCCCTAGGCAGATTCCTCACATGACAGACCCCATGTCTTTGTATGTCGGGCTTCTGCATAGAACACCACTCCTTGTAAAAGGGCCCCAGACCTTAGCACAACGGACTCCATAATGGAAGTATTCAGCACGTAGAAAACACCACCTGCCAAAACTAACACAAAGGCCTGATCCTTGAAAGTCCATATAGTTCCAGGAAAGTCTCACAGTGTACCAACCTTGCTTTTTGGCTTCTGTAGTCCTGCTTCCAGCTAGTTGTTCTTGTTAACTGAAGTATGTAGCTCCAGAACATGGCTTTTGTGTTTAAAATGCTCACCCTGAGAAAGGCTTGGAGCCACACTGGAAACCAAGCACCACTGTAGTCACTGACTGGCTAATAAAGACTTTCTACTGATATAAACCCATGTCTGAATAGTCTTCTCTGGTGAATGCCCCCACAACATCTTCTTGTTAATATCATGAGCCTAGTATTCATTATCACAAGCATGAAGACAGGTTCTTCACATGAGTTGAGCTACAAATGGTTGTCCAGTGCTATAAACCCATGCTACTTCTTCCTAGAATCCCCCATGACAGCGCCCCTTACCAGCAGGAAGTAGTTTAGAAAGAACGATGCCCAAATTCCCAAAGATTGTCTATAAATGTTTGTTTTCATTTAAATGGACTTGGTTATATATTAAAAAAAAAAAACATGCTACTACAAAATACAATTACTGGAAGCACAGACAACTTGAAAAGTTTATATCAGGACCTCAGCTTCAAGGGGCAGACCACATAAAAGGATATGGAAGAAGGAAGCTTTTATCTTTTGCCTACTTGCCCTCCTTTGGAAGGTTCATCTATCCTGTTATTGAGCTGGTTAGTGTTAAAATCCACTCTTTGAAACTGCAGCATAAACCAGGCAGCAGTGGTGTACACCTTTGATCCCAGCACTCAGGAGGCAGAGACAGGAAGATCTTTGTGAGTTGAAGGCCAGACTGGTCTACAAATTGAGTTCCAGGACAACCAGGGCTACACAGAAAAACCCTGTCTTGAAAAAAAAAAAAAAAAAAAAAAAAAACAGAAGAAAGAAAGGGAGGAAGGAAGGGAAGAAGGAAGGAAGGAAGAAAGGAGGGAGGGAGGGAGGGAGGGATGGAGGGAGGGAGGGAGGGAGGGAAGGAAGAAATTGCCACATAAGCTGAGACCAGATGCTTTCTAAGAATCCTCTTAGATAACAGTGTTTGCCAATAAAAGCATGAAAACCAACCATTACCATGCACATTTCTATAAGCCCAGCAGCCCTCTACGGTGTAAAGACAAGATATCTATTCTTGATTCTGAGAGACAGATCGTGTCTCAAGGAGATAAGATGGTGCAATACCTGAGGTCACCTTCTGCCTCCTATACTTACACACACATAAACATACATGCACATGCACATGCACACATTTATATACACAAATGTGTGTGCGCGCCTGCGCGCATACGCACACACACTCGTCAGCAATACCTTCTTATAGCTATGTGGCCTTGGGCAATCTAGTAAGTTCTTTGTGCTTCCATTTCCTAAGCTATAAACGAATAAAAATAAATATAGCTGGGTCTGGAGAGATGGATCAGCGATTTAGAGTACTTCTCTGTCTTGCTGATGATCCAGGTTCAGTTCCCAACACCCACATAGTAGCTCACAGCCATCTGTAGCTCCGGATCCAGGAGATCCAAAACCCTCTTCTGACCCAAGGACACTGACAAAGTGCTCCAGCACTTTGAAATATACCCATTACAGATACACCTTTCTTATCCACACCAAAAATATCTCGCTGGAGTGAGGCAACCATTTCTCCAAAGATAGTCCACCATAATACATCTTCAGCGACAGCCTCGGTGTCTCGCCACCAATTGTACGGCAATCTCTTGTCTGATTGCAGCTCCCAGGGTCATGCCTAAAGCTAGCTGCGGTCATTCGGTGTGATGGGCTGCCCGCTGAGAATATCCAAGAACGGCACCAGAACTGCATCGAAGCAAGCAGCACACTGCCCGGATCTTGGTAGATCATGGCTCGAATCGCCCAGCCGGATTACCCGGTACCTCCGGTACTACAGGTGACTTCCTGCAGGAAGGAAGTCTACTCCCAGCACCACCCCTGCCTAATAGCACCACCCACCAAGGTCACCCCGGGTTCCTCCGTATGGTGGCGCATTTGTGTTACAGAACAGGATCTGCCAAGGTTACCCTCCTTTGATAACAGCTAACGCAGCCCGCGGTTGGATTCCTATCGGCCCGGCATTCCCGGACAAAGTGCTAGCTAGAGCCTACTGATTAGTTTCCCGTGATACTTTAAGACCTTTTTTCTGTTTTCAATTTTGCATTTTATGTTTAAGGAAAGAGGGATTATTTAAAATTTACATTTACTTTGTGTGTGTGCCCAGACATGCAATTAGGTGCCTATTTGCCGAGGGAGGGGCAAATGTGGAAGTCAAAGAACAGCTGTGTGAATCATTTCTCTCCTTCACCACATGAGTCCAGGGGATTGAGCCTAGGATCACTTGATAGGCAGCAAGAACCTTTCTTGGATAAAATGTATTTTAAGACTTTTACTCCATTCCTTCCCTCCCTGTCTCCATTTTTGTTGTTTTGTTTTGCTTTGTTTTGTTGTTTGTTTAAGTTCTATTGTTGTTGTCATCGTTGTTGTATCGTTTGACATCACCACAGTCCAATGTTTCTACAGGATGACTTGACACTGTAAGAACTGTGCTGAAGCCAGCACTGACCGCCTTGGAGCTTGGGGCCTCCGTTCACATCATATCTGTGGTCCAGATATTCAGGCAGGAAGACAACAGGCATTTGATCCCTATTTGAAACTGCAAGACATGGGCTTTTGATCCACATCTTGAGGCTGGATGACACACACCCTTAATCCAGATCTTGAGGCGGGAAGGCAGACCTTTAATCTGGGAGCCTGTATAAGAGAAGGTAGCCTGCCTTCTCTCACCTTGCTAGCATATCCATTCCTTCACTGGTATTAGAACCTACTTCTTTGAGATTCTAGTATATACAGAATATATGTGGAGAGACACTGGAAGGAGGAGAGGGAGGAGAAATTGTAATCAGGATATATTGTATGAAAAAAGAATCTATCTTCAATAAAAGGGAAGACTACACATTCCTCTTTCCCCATATATTTTTCCTCATCGGTTGTATTTCTTGAGTTACTTCCATCATTATTTCCTTTCTGTGAAATGGTTTTTGGTGGGTATGTGTGTGTGTGTGATTATGCGTGAGGGGGATGTGTGTGTGCATGGGTGTGTTTAGTTTTGGACCACCAAGTTGAAAAGATGTATGTTTCTACCTAGCAATTGTACCAGAGGTGAACTATCAAGCTGGAAAAGATTGAATTGCTAGTTTAAATTTGTTTTTAAAATTAAATTAATCCTTGAAAAAAAGTTGCTTTTAGGAATTAATCCTTGGCCACTATAGTTTGATGCTATCAGGACTGTTACTCTCCATGACTGTGTACATGCTTATAATAGAATAAATTGCCTTTCTATCTATATTTTTTAAAGATGTGACTACAGTACACATGTAGGAAACTCCTCCCAAAACTTTAGTCTTAATTTTTTTAATTATAGTATATGAATTTTAATTCAAAAATAAGCTTTAAACTCCAAAAATACCATATTTAGAAAGACTAGAAGGAATTATATGGGGGAAATCATTCTAGTTTTCTAAGATTTGTTATGTGATGATCCTCATGTTTGAACATTCTATAATTTTATTATTCAACATTTAAAATTATAAATAGAGTTTAAATACTGTAGGAGTCATAAGAATTAGCATCAGCATAGTGCTACAGTTGACATGCACCATCAAACACAGCAAGCCAAGAGTTCTGACAATGCAAGCCAAAGCAGGTTTGATGTTTCATTTGGGTCTACACAAAATTAGAAGCTTAGAAAGAAAACCTTAAAGGCATTTTGCATCATATATATATATATATATATATATATATATATATATATCATATCTCAGTGAAGAGCAAATATTCCATATATCATCTGCTATGGATGACAAGGACACATATGTCATGAAACTTAAGTGCCATCTGCAGAGTAACTCATCTAATTATTCCAGTAATTACTAAATTGGAAATCAGATGGCTGTGAAGTTCGGTCACATAGTTCATGTTGAAAACTTCCTCAAAGTTAGCTGTATCTCTGGCAAGTCACTGGAAGGCTCCATCTGTTGGTTTTGAAGCAAGAGCCCAAGGAGCCGGTAGAGCATAGAGTGAGAGAGAGAAGTCTCTTGTGTCATTGTCTCTAGATGTTTATAAATTCCTTCCTATGGTCAACTAAAGCCATCTGGCTCATAAGAACCAGAAAAAAAAAGTGAAAACAACATTTAACAAAAATAGTAAGGTTGAAACCAGAAGTAACTGAACAATGACAACAGAAGATCAGAATCTCTTGGGTGTGAACTTTCCCAGCACTCCTCTAGGAAGCATGAAAAATCTCACTAAAATCAAGAAAGGAGAGACAGCCATGTATGATGGTACCTTCCACAAGCTCTGAACAAAGAGTCCCTCAGAAGTTCTGACTATTGGAAGAGCTGGAAGAAGGTCAGAAAGGAGGAGGCAAGGGCAGAGTTGGTTGGGATCTAGAGGCCATGGAAGATGCAACTCTTAAAAATATAGGCAGGATGGCAATTGGCCCTTCAAGAACAACTGATGAAAAATAAATATAAGCTTTAAAATCAAATGTGGACCTAAATTCCCAGAAGTACCTCATTGGTTTTTGTAGCAAAAGCCAATATGAGTGATATTAAGTAGTTCAAATGGAGTGGTTGTCCCAAGACCCAAGACAGTGCTGGCAAAGTGGCACAATTCCCACAGCAACCACGTTAACCTACAGGAACTTCGGCATTTGGTGATGTCAAAAACAAACAAACAAACAAACAAACAAACAGAAAAACACGAAGCTGATGCAGGATAGTATTACAACAATTAGTCACCAAGGCTCCAGACTCCTTTTGCCCCATCCAACTAGAAGGACCAACTCTTCACTTTCCAAGGTGTGAATTTTCTAGATACATCTTTTAGGACCTCAAAGTCCTGGAGAGGCAGCTCCACTCTGATTTCATCCTGTGATAGTGTACTAATCCTAATTTCCTATCCATTTGAGATACCTAAATTGTTCTGTGTAACATCTTCCCAATGAGTGCAGCCAATGTCCCCCTACTTGAACCAAGAATGTGTGCCCGTAAGGAGCGGTGGGCACAACTGAGGCAACTGTAAACATGCATGAGAGGCATCACACAATCACCAGACGCTGGCTCCACCCCGCCCTCCAGCCACCATGGCATAATAGCCCTTAGTGCAAGTAATAAGTCTTCAGATAGCAGTCCATGAGACTACTGCTGGATTCGGGGTGCTCTGGCTATACCTCTGCTTTCTTAAGTATTATGCCTACCTCTGCTTTCTTTAAGTCTTAAGTTTTATGCCTTCTCAGCCATTACCCTGTCCCTGTTCCTCCACTCCCACTCTAGGTTGAAGTTTAGATTATAATCCTCCAGTCTCGCTGAAATTGGCTTTCGGTGAAGAATTTAGAGCATCCGAATTTTTCTCTCCACCTTTATCAAGGGGTGCTGCTTCCTGCCTCCTCCGCAACTCCCTTGTCACCCTTCACAACCTGACACTTGCTTTGGCCCAAAAAATAGATGAGGTTGGAAGAGCCAGGCTTCCCTCACTTAGCCACCATTCCAAAAGGGGGTGCCTGCCAGCACCACCAGCTTTGATCTCGGGTTTCGAGGTAAACAGAGCAGTCAAGGGGCTACTCAAACCTGACAGAGCACATGGTCCTTGATGGCTATGCCCAGAGAAAGGCCACCCAGAGAACCCTAAGCACACAGGGTTCTGAATCTGTTCCTTTCCTAGTAATCGCTTTGCTTTCACATGTTAAAGAGGTTTGCACAGGGTAGGGCTCTGGCCCTACCAACTCTGTCTTTTATCCTGCTCTTCCAGCCTTCAGTGGGACCCAAAGAATGAGCTCTATGTCACAGTGTTTTCTGATCAGTGGACCTGGCCTCCTGGCTCACTGCCACATTCCCCACTCTTCAGTAACACTAAATGCTGAAATGTGGATGCATACCTAAAACAAAGGCAAGCATGTGGCCAAAAGAAAAAGAAAGGAAGAAGGGGCTGAAGAGATGGCTCAACCGGTAAAACACAATATGGAAGCATGAAGACCTGACCCCAGAAAGGCTTGTAAAAGTTAGGGGTGTGGGTGGTTGTCCACACCTGTGACTCCAACCATAGGAGATGCAAGAAAATTGCTGGCAAGCTCTGGCTCAAATAATAAGGTGGAAAAACAGAAAGAAAATGCAAGTCCACCTCTGACTTCCACATGTGGACACATGGATAGCTGCATACACAGATGCAAGCATGTGCAGAGAGAGACCACAAGGCTGAATCAACCATTTGAGAATTCTTATCAAAGGGTGGAGAGATGGTCCAGCAGTTCAGAGCACTGGCTGCTCTTCCAGAAAATCCCGGTTCAGTTCCTGGTGCCCACATGGCAGCTCACAACTGTCTATATCTCCAGTTCCTGGGGATCTGAAACCCATGACAAAACACTAATGTACATAAAATAAAATTAAAAAAGAAGAAATTTTAAAAAATCTGTTTTTTTTTAACAGAATTCAACCAGGTGGCTGTGCTGCACACCTTTGATCCCAAAACTCAGGAGGCAGAGGTCCAAAAGAGGAAGTTCCAGAACAGCCTCCAAAGCTATAGAGAAACCCTGTCTCAAGAAATTGAAATAAATAAATAAATATAGCTCTTACCAAATAAGAGCTATAATTCCCATTCTTTTCCCTATACAACACTTGTACAATAAAAAAGAAATAAATAAAAGAACAATATCTTTGATATTTGAAAAGTATATTGTGTAGTGGTTCTAAATTTGGGTATAATTAAATAATATATACTCAATAGCCTTCATAGATAAATGATCATCTTAGAACTGTGAAATATTTCATGTGTGTATACATGCAGACACACTTATATCCATGAACAGTGAGGAAATGTGCAGCCCCACTTAAACCTTCATCCTAGGAATAGCTAACAAGGAGAAGTTAACTACGTGTTCAAACAAATTCTTTGGGAGTAAAAAATAGACTTTTCAAAAAATAGGGGAGAAGGAATGGCTTAATGAAACCTAAGTGAGATTTTAACATGTTCCAAAATAAATCATAGCAACATATGGAGTCACCAGCAACCAATCATCTCTCAAAGCACTTAAGAATACATTTGGGGGACGCATGGAGTGCTATCTTTAATATAGTAATACATGTGTTAAAATGTGTCCATCTTCTGAAAATTAAGTGGTCTAACCTATCTGGATTTACATGTTCAGATACAAATGCTCACTTAGCTTACACACACACACACACACACACACACACACACACACACACACACACTTCTAGAAGTCAAGATTCATCAAGCAAGCTTGATCTCTTTTCTCTTAATGCTCAAAGATACTGGTTTGGAAGAAACACTTGAAAATGACAAGAAGGCAGGGATGCACCTTCCAAGTGGCATCTCTGAGGCTCTGGGACCTTCCTCCATGGTTTGAGTTCCCCTAGATACTGTGATGGCTCTGGTGGCCCAGAATTCCTTCATCTTCCCAGAAGGAAAAGATAGAAAACAAGCTCAAGGGATTAGGTATTTAAACCCACTTAAACTTCCAGTGTTTAAAGCCACTGCTGACATTACTAGACTCTCAGAATCTTACTAGCATGCTCCTGTAGCAGAATTTAATTGCGCAATATATTGGTCTTGTACAATTTAGCCTTTGCAAAGAAACCTGAAGAGTTAGCATGTGGTGATTGCATTCATTACCATCTAGCAGTACTCAGCTTAATAAAATTCTGGGATAAAAATTGAGAATGTGTGCCCAATAAAAACATACCTTGTGAAAACCTCAGAACTTACACAGTTGTATGATGTGGGTGGGATTTTCCCCCCTTTGGAAATAGATTTGTTTCAAATACTTTATTCTCATCATGGTTTCTCCTTCCCCAACTCAACCCGATCCTCTGCTCCTCCCTATTCTGCTCCTCTGCTCCTCTCTGCTCCTCCCTACACATCCAAATCCTCTTCTTCCCCTACTCTTTGCCCCCCCATTGAAAAGCAAACAGGCATCTAAATATATATATATATAAATAAAATAAAAACCAGAATTGGACAAAACAACCAAACAGGAAAGAGAGAGCGAACCAAAGAAAGCATACAAGAAACACATACAGACACAGAGACACACATTCATACATGTGGGAATCCCATAAAAACACAAAGCCAGACGCCATAATAATTAAGCAAAAGACCTATAAGGTTTTGTTGTTGTTTTTTGTTTTGGTTTGGTTTGTTTGTTTTTTTTTTTTTTTTTTTTTTTTTTTTTTTGATGCTCAGACAAAACATGAGAAAAATAAAAGCAAATAACCAAAAATCTCCTGAAATACCACTGGGTTGGGTTTGTGTTGGTCTTCTACTGCTGGGCATGGGGACTGCCCCTAAGAGTGGTTTGTTTCCCCAGTGAGACTCCGTTGAAGAAAACTAATTATAAGTGGCTATGAATTGTGAATAGCTTCCAGGTTAGGGACAGGGGCTTATGTTACTCCTGTCAGTACTGGGTCTCCACCTGGCTTGGACCTGTGCAGGCTCTGTGCAAGCTGCCTCCATCCCTGTGAGTTCACACAGGCATTGGCCCGGTTGTTTCTAGAAAGCCTTGTTTCCTTGGTGTCCTCCACCCCACTGGCTATTACAGTCTCTCTGCCTCTTCTTCTGCAGGGTCCTCTGAGTCTTGAGTAGAAGGAATTGATGGAGACATCCCATCTAGGACAGCGTGTTCCAATATCTTACTCTTTGCACATTGTCCAGCTGTGAGTCTCTGTATTTGTTTGGAAGATTTTTTTATATCAATTGGGGTAATTTAATTTTCAAATAAATCAGTAGATTTTTGGTAATGAGAGAAACTTAGTGAGACATCTACTTCAGATGGATAAAATATCTTAGAATAATATACAACTTTCTTTAACACTCCAAAACAAATGAGTGAACATTTGGAGTGAATATAATTTTGATTTGTTTATGACTTCTTTATTTTTCAACTCACAGAAGACTACCCACACAGGGAAACTGAAATTTTAACAGAATTGTTTGAAACTAATCCAACCCTTTTTGTTAAAAAAAAAAAAATTATTTTCTTGCATCCTAGAGCAATTAAATACTTTAATGATTATTATGAAATGCTTCACTTTTTAAATTTTGCCCCCCCTCCCACACACACACACACACACACACACACACACACACACACACACAAAATAACATATAGGGTCAAATGTTCAATGCTACAGAGAATGAGACCCAGACATGGAAGATTTAAAGGCTTTCAACTTCTAACTTCATGCCACTATCGTATACTCGGAGATATCTTTTCATGCTGGTCATTTTTGTGGTTCATAGACTTTGTGGCTGGGTAGGACTGATGATTTCTTTTCTCCCTTGAGAGCTTGCATAACACTTTTGGATACAATGAGAGCTAGTAGGTGCCTTCCAGGTCAGTTCCAATTTGATTCCTTCTATTCTTGTGCCTGAAGTTTGAGATATCTTTAAGAACAGGCTCTTACCTTCTCGTTCTGGGAGGTAATAGGCAATGGCAGTGGCTTACATTGTTTTTGAGAGTCTTCCAATTGCACAACCAACAAGTCAAGGCAGGGGCAGCTCCCATTTGGAATAACTTTAAGAATCACTTCATGTCAAAATATATTTTTTTAAAACCCCAATCTGTTTATATCCCAAGAATTGGTTAGCTCTCTAAATTGACTCCAATCTGGCAGTGTAACTGGGGGGAGTTTGAAGGTACCCTTTGGCTGAGTCAGGTGCTTCTATTTAAGGTTGGAAATCAAGGAACCTCTTAGATAAATCTGTCATAGCTATGTTAGAAGATCAGCACTCACGTATGCCAAGCAGAGCCAGACCTCTGGCTTCACAGCTGTACCCGCCAGACCCAATGTATAATCTTCCCTTGATGTGCAATGATAATCACCAAGTGGGATGCCTGGTACAGATGGCCTTCCATGCTTCAGTGCACGGCCCCTCGGGGTATGGATGATGTGCAGTAGAGCAATGTGGGCATGTTAAGTGGGTGGAAATTTTCTAATGTGTCACAATAATAACAATGCTGAATCCTATTGCTGCTCAGCTTCCTCTAGAACTTCAGCCCACACAGCAGCCTACTTGGTTCACATTCCTATGTGAATGCTAGACAATTAGCAACTGATAATGAAAAATGCCATGGGAACCAGTGGGAAAATAATAGCTTACTCCAAGGATATAATGAAATGAAATTAGCACAGACAGTAAAACAGACAATTTATGGTGCCTTTTTTTTCTTTTTGTAATTAAAAAGAACCAGCAAATACTTAGAGAAATCTGAGGATTGATTAGACCACTGTCTGCTTTGGAAGAGGCTCCCCCACAGCCCATAAATCCATCTAGAGGAGCTGCTTGGTTGGGGGCACTTCTAAGGTACAATAGTTTGAAAAGTTCCTGTTTTATTTGAAAACCATGACAATTTTGTTGCCAGTGTTACCTAAGTGGTTGCCATATGGTCTGTCATATGTCATATCCCCTTAGGAAGTGCTAACACTAGATACTTGATTTTAGTGTTGGGATTATACAAGTTTGATCTTGGCTGACGTATCAATAAATTTTGATGTTCTCAACTAACAAATTCTTATACTAACAAACCATCACAGAAATGTGTGACTGTTTAAAATTCATAGACCTAATCATGGGGTGTCCAACCCCAACCACAATATAACCCCATCTACAACATACCTGAGCCCCCAGACACCTGAGGCTATTGAATACCATGGAGTAGAAAAGACTATAAGAGCCAGAAGACTGGGACATCTGCAGTGAAATAGTGTCTACTGTATACAACAGAAGCTGTACCCAAGACATCCCAAAAGTACTATCACCTATACAAGTCCTGCCTGCACAGTGACAATACCAGTTCACATGCCAATGTTAAGTGGGGAAATCTCACAATGTTCTGCTCCTAATGAAGCTATGAGCAATTAATAGCTTCTGGAAGAGGGAAATCAGTATTCTCCAGGGATGAGACCCCTGAAGGGTTATCCAATGCCAAGTGGTAACCTCTAAACACACATACATATGAGAAACACCAAATTGACTCAGCATGCTATCTTTATATCTCCATATTCACATGCATATATATGTAACAATTTCTAAAGAGGAGGAGGAAATGAATTTCAGAGGAATGGGGTGGTGGTAAAGGGGACTGAAAATTGTGTAACTACCATATTCATGCATGAAAATCTCAAAGCAAAAAGAAAATTAAAGTATTATTCCCAATGGATCCCAATTGGATCTTGATATATATATATATATATATATATATATATATATATATATATATATATATATGTTATATATATATATATGTGTGTGTGTGTGTGTGTGTGTGTATAGATTCAAAAAGTGCAAAGCAAAAATCCATTAAAAGAGTTCAAACAACATGATATACTACATGTGTATAGTATCAGATCAAGAGGGAGTTGTCAAAGTCCCTTACAAAGCAGTGTGTTTATTCATGTACTTTTGCAGGCCCTGTTTTGCAGAGCCACAAGAAACAAAGCTCTGATTTATAGCACACTGGGTGCTGATCATTTGTAGCAGAAAGGTGTGCCTTTCTTTTAGAGGTTAACCAGGATCCTTTTAAATACTGTAAAACATGAAAGCTATAGGGTGGCTTCAAGCAACATCCTCGGAAACCACCACAGTCCAATTCCATTTCAGGGCTTTACAAAGATGAGGACATTTAAAATTCCCACAGAAGTGCTCCATTTGTGAATTGGCTCACTCCAATTAAACCAATGCAGTATTACCAAGCTTAGGGTTCACTTAATTCATCCTCATTTTCAAAAGTCCTCTGAAACTTCCTGCATCTCCTTCACTCCATTCTAAGCAGGCAGATTTAATGGCACCGTCCTCTGCACATGGGCATCTCTTTATACGGAGATCAGTATGTTTCTTCATTGTTAGTTTAACTCATGGGTAAGTCCCACTAGTCAGCATACTGAAGCCACGGGTGGCTTCCTCTTTACTTGCCATCCCATTCTTGATGCTTCCTTAAAAAGAGCTGAAATCTATATTCGTTTAAAGTATAACCCATAACGTTTTCCTTTATTTCAGATTAATTGACCTGTAGTCTCCCTATCAGTTAATGGTCACTGAATTAGACAGGAAAAGATAAGCCTCTCAGGAAATCTTCAGAAAACAGAACCTTTTGCTCTTGCTGCCTCCACCAGTTAACAGCTCTGCTGCTCATGCCCTGTGGTTTTAGGTCCACATCGGTGGTTCCAGGCCTGCAGCCAAAGATCAAACACACGGGCTAAGAAAGCTATTACTTTTAGAAGCACACACAGCATACCTAGCAACACAGGACCAGGGCTGAGGCTCACCCTGGCTTCCACACACACACTCTGATGGTGTTGCTTTTGCCCCACACTCCACTGTTTCTCCCTAACATCCTCTTCAACAACATTGCAGAATCTTCAAAGGAATGTCCTCCTCCTCCCCAAAGGCTCCAACCTCACCACATGAGGAAGCCAAAGTGCACCCCCATGATTGACAGCTGGCAGCATTAGTTCTAAGGTTTATGGTAGCTGAGGTCTTTGCTCTGCCAAGTAACCCCTTTCTTCTTGTCCCTGCCAGTGTCAGTCCTGTGTGTATCTCACAACAGCTCTATGCCTCTAAGATTTATTTCTCCAACCTAAACAATGGTAGTTTTCTAGTTTCCCTCCTCCTCCCCTGTAAAGTAGGACATTGTCCTTAACAGCTTTGGGGCTGAAAAAGAAAGACAAGTGAGGTCTTTGGAAGAATGGCTATTGTAGCCTCTTCATTCACTCATTCATTCATATATTTATTCATTCATTTATGGTGATACTGAGATTGCCCATGTGAGGCAAGCATTCTACCACTGAGCTGCAGCCCCTGTGCCTGTTCCTCTGAATGTTCACTGCAAATCCCCACAGCCATCAGCTCTGTAGGATGTCTGAACAATAAAATGCAGAAGCCAGCAACAGAAAAACATGCCTGAGAGAATTCTTCTCTCAAACTGATTTCTATTCGGTAGAAACCAAGGGGACTATGAGCCTCTAAGCACACTCCAGCTGAAGCTCTGAGGGGAGCAAACAGCATCCTGTATCACTGGCAAGTCAGACCAAAACTTTCCAGAATGGATGAAAAGACTTCAATACATTCTCCCTTACGTCCCTTTCCACCATCATTGCTAATCTAGGAAAGGACTTGCTAAAAAATGCCTCATTTTAAAACCAAAAATATTCAGTGCATGTCTTCCATGGGGCTGCAACCATCTAAACTCCTGCCGAGAATCTCTTTCAGAATCCCACTGTGAAGAGAAAAATGAAACAAGAAATGTATTTCTCCACTCTCTCATGTCCTTACAGCTATGCTTTCATTATCTAAATCTAGTGGAGTCCCGTGTTGATAAGACCACTGAGATTTCCACTGGGGAGGGTAGACATTGATGACAGCCTGTTCCTGAACAGAAAGAACCAACTTGAGATGGCTTCTTCAACAATTCAACCATTTATTGGGCATCCATTCACAACTGGGACTTGGTGTCTAACTTCAAGAAGTTTAATAAAGGTTTTCACAGAAGACCCCATTCATACATTTACTTCACAGTCAACAAGCCTTGCAAAAGAATTCTTGCTATGCAACTAAGGAAGAATCAGTCCAGAACTTAGTTTTGAAACACCCCATTACCTACTTCTGTAAGCATTATCTTGTTAGCTCTGCAATAAAAAAAAAATAAGGCCTACACCTGAAATGTGGATATGAAAGATACCAAAGAAATTAGTGGAATATATTGCCTTCTTACAATCTGACAAAAAAAAAGTATATTCTGCCAACTTGTAATCATCGATAATATTTGAAAAGCAGGTTAGTTAATGAGAAATATTTTATATGTGGCCAAAAAAGCCTTACTAACAAAGACCAAAAAAAAAAATCTCAGATATTTTCCAAGGTGCTTGTTGATGTATCTTAAAATATTTTAATACAGAATCATTTCAGTTGTCCACAAACTGCAAATTAAGGTCTTACCCCCGACTTCCTTGAGGCAGAAATACAGGAACTTGATGTGTGGAAGGAGCAAATGTGTACTAGGGAAATGATGATGGAGTTTGCATGTAGGGATAAAGAATAAGGACAGAAAGGGAGTACAAAAATATCGAGCCATGGGAGACCAGAGGCAAGAGATTCTGTTTGGCCAGGGAAAGGGAAAGGGGGCTTTGAAGTTGGAGCCTGGGGCAAGGGAGGGTCCCATGAGAGGCACTAAGCAAGAGAATTCAGATCTTCCCACGGAGACTCTGAATTATGAGAGCCCCAGATTACAAGGAAGAATGGGAAGGTTAGGGTTGAGAATTAAAAAAACAATAGCTACCATTCTCCAAGGCAAAGACCAGTCTTAAGAGGGAGGACAAAGGTAGAAGTCTAAATTACTACTGACCTCATCTTCTGATGGTGTCTTGATAGAACTGTGACCCTTGAAACCCTTGGAGATCTTGTGATGATGGTATCTCACTATGGGTCACTAAGGAATAGGTAATAACTGGGCAGTTCTTTAGTGGGTTCCAGCCCAAGGACGAAGAAGGGTGTTGGTATTTGCATGTTATAGCTATGATTAGGAACCTGTTCAATAATGACAGAAAGGCAAACACAGACACCCTCCCTTTCTATAACAATGCTCTGATTTATCCAGACTTAGATGATATGGAAACAGCTTCCTATGGATTGTACCTCCTGCCTCCAAAATGGCTGTCATCGGCATGAGAGTGGGGCAAATGTTGTGGTCAATCCAGGAACCAGGACAGAGAAGTCTTTCTTTGACCCAGCAGATGTGTTATCCCTACCCTAAGTGGAATAAAACTTACAGACCTTAGTCAACCATTCTGGTTCTTAGTCTCATCTGGGGACAGCTGGTCTAATGAGCATTCCAGGGAAGCCTGCCTACCCCTGCATGGGTTACAAACAGAAAACCCAGTAGGGGAGAAGCGGAGACTGAGCCAAGCAGGAACAGAATCTCCAGGGAAGCTATGCAGAACAAAGGCAAGCAGAGTCATAATTATTATATTTTGCACTTACTTGGCATTTGCTATGTGCCAGGCCTTTTACGCTCATTTAAGCCTAACAATGGTCCCGTGAAATTGAAATTAGTATTATCATCACTTAACAGATGAGACAAAGCTGAGCTGTAGAAAATGAGTGAGACACCCACAGTCACAAGGTAGCAAGTGTCAGAGCCAGGATCTGACCCCAGCAGTCTAGCTTGAGTCCTCCACTAAATCATTCTGCCAGCCGGCCACTTGTCATGGAACTTTTCTGAGACTAGAATGTAATAGATTTAGCAACCATAAACACAACCACTTTGATCTGAAGTCTGAAGAGTAAACAAGAGTGGCATGAGGACCATGGACACCAAATCGAGCCAACAGATGGAAATGGGGGTACGGGGGACTAGAAATAACAGGGATGTCTCTTCAGAGGTCAAAGTTAAATTCCAAATTCATCCTGACCCTGAAAGGAGAGCAATATATATTATACAAATGACAATAAAGACTGTATGGTTGCACTTTGCTACATCTGTTTATTATGTATGTTCTCAGCCTGAGATTTCCTCCCATCGAGAGATAAAAATTACCATTGCGCATAAGCAGATGACTGCAATAAATATGGTAAGGAACTGTCGTTGCCAGAAAGTTTTTTTTTTTTTAAGAGAGAAAGGCTGCTAATTCTAAGATTGGGAGCTGAAAAGCCCCCAAATGACATCAGCCTAAATTCTCCTAGGAAAGGAATGACAGGAAGCTGGCTCCTGGAACTTTCTCTTTGGAGGTGACTCATTCCATCAGCCAGGAGAGGAATGAGATAGAGCTTGCAGGGGTTGGCAGGAGGGTTGGGGGAGGGAGAAACCTAGCTTCTATTCTACTCTATACCTTCTTCCCCTTTGATGCTATTACAACCCAGGTTTTGCCCTGCCCCATCCCCAATTCAGATGTGGGAATCCTAACCCCCAGTACTTCAGATCGTAACCATATTTAGACATACCATCTGGTGAGAAATAAGATAAACTGAGTTCTTAAGAATGGAGCCATATTCAACATAACTGCTGTCTTTATAACAAGAAGAAATGTGGTCACAGGCATGGGCATGTAGGAAGAAAGACCATCTAAAGACAAAGGCAGATGACCACCTATGACAATGAGAAAGAAATCAGACCAGCCCTTGCTCTCAGCTACCTCCCTGCAGACCAGCTGCTGTTTATACCTCACAGACAATAATGGTATTTGTTACAGCAGCCCGGCTGACTAACACAGCTGCATGCTTTGAACTACAGATGTATATCAGAGAATTACTTGCTGTCTCGTTGACTAAATATGTATGTCTCCCAATCTTAAAACAGGCTGATAGTTTGTGAAAGAGATCATGCGACTCACAGAGCTGGGAAGAGAAAATGATGCAAAACCTTCCAGGTCTCTGCAACAAAGTTTTAAGCACAGTGAGACCTCTATTCAAAACCCTATTCCATTCCTTATGAATCAACACAAAATGCCATCAGAGTCTCTCTGTTACTCCCCCCAACCCCACCCTGTAAATTCATCCTGCTGAATGCTACACAAAATCCATCTCCTGCCAAGTATGGCTTTTACTGTCACTCCTCAACTGGGGCTAATTTTCCACATTAGCTACAAGATAAAACCCATCGAGTCTCCATTTATCTAATTGTAACTCAACCTATGGCTTTCTGCTTCCATGGGAATCTTCCAGTTTAATAGTGAGTGTGCTCAACTCACTGCCCCTGGACAGAGTGAGTGAATATCCATGTCTAAGCCATGGGCCTCTAATCCAACTTTTCCCCAGAAACACCCTCCTAGTTAAATGCTATCCCAGGTCCCCTCTTACATGATGCTCTCAAAGGGGACTATACAGCATTTCCAAACAACCACAGTTTAAGCATTTAAATACCTGGCAAGCTGGGCAAATGTGTAATAGTTAAAGGTTTGTCCCTTTGAGAAAGCCTTGGATAGTCTTCATACCCTGCCTACCTCCCATCGAATATAGTGTCTGTCACAGTATAGATAGCACACCATTCAGGAAACAGAAGGGTATGGCTGAAGAATCAAAGAATATGAAGAGGAAAACCTATAGCAAGCCATGTTCTGTTTGAGCATTGTTTTAGTATTTCCCTTATCCTCTGACAAGTAATGAGAACATAAACCAAACCTAACATGTTGTTCAGATGTGTGCTGCCTCTTCCCTCCACATTTCCTTTCTTAAATTGGATTGACTATGTGGTAACAGAAGAGGCATGAGTTGAAAGCTAGAACAGATGACACTCCTCACTGGAAGGTACATTCCTTGAAGGATAGTTGTGTTTCATGCTGTTGCCCTGCTGTCTATATGAGTATCCAGCATGTGCTAGACAGATACATGGAAGAATTCTATGCCTGACCATGAACATGTAACTCACTGACATCCTTTTGTAGTTGGAACTTAAGAAACCCCAAAGGATGTCCTGCCCATCTAAAGCAGTTATGACAATTGCTCTGGCCACTCCTGAAATCAGAGACGGTGTCAGCAAAGTCTTCAGTGATCTTAACTGAAGACAGAGGAGGCAAACAACTGATTAACAGGATCTCAGAATTAAGCCATCCCCCTGCTGTCAAGGGACTTTCCTTCTTCACAACTGGCAATGGAAGAAAGTGAGTCTTCTCCTAAGGCAAAGGCTAATCTGGCTTTTCTAAAACTCACAGTTAAATAAACACTGCCAAGCATGGCTATCATTAACATTAGGATTATCCTAGCAATTTTGAGCAATGACTGATTTTTGAAGCTATGAAGAAATACTGTTCCAAAGAAAAACCACTGAAAGGTAAATGTAAATACTTAAGCTCTTGCAAATGAAATCCCAGAGATGGCCCTCCCCACAGGGAAGTCCCTGGTCAAGCCACAGCTGGCATCTTTGAAGCTATACATGACCCTGTCACCGTCTTTTTGTTGGCTTGGCTCTGTTATGTGTAAGACAGTTGGTGTTCACTTTGGACTTTGGATGCAACTATTTTTTTTTTCTAAATTCACCAATGAGAATATTTTGTTTAGGTTCAAGGAGACAAGGATTCAGAATGTAGAGGGACATGAGCAGGAGATGCTGCCTCTTTCAGAAAACATGAAAACAGGCTTTACTGTTACAAGGAAGGGAACAGCAGGCCCAGTGCCTGGAGGATGCCGGATGCAGGGCCTGTGGCCTACTCTCCCAGGGGCTCAAGCAACTGGGACAATCTTTCAGACTGATAGGGATCAAAGGAGGAAGCCAGTGGAACAGAGAGCAGAGAGGAAGGCCAGGGAGTATGGGAAAGGAAGAGGAAAGTGATGGAGGCTTGGCAGCAACATCATTGGGTTCCAAAATGCAAACTCACTAGCCAGTGCCATGGTCTCTAAACAAGATCCTGTCCAAACTAGTCAAAGCAAGGGGCCCATTTGCCTAACATTACCATTGAGTGCTTAGTAATCTCCTGAGCTGCAGTCCTGCTCTCTCAGGCAGACCAATTCAGACCGATCCCAGTGCCATCTTTTTTTCATTTCTACTAAGCCATGGTCACCAATTCTCTTTTCTTTGCTGGGAAATCACAGCAGAAAATGGTGACTCCTTGTGTATCACTATGGAAACCTTAAAACTTCCTCCAGAAATCATCATCAGAAAAAGAAAAAAAAAAAAAAAAAGAAAGAAAGAAAGAAAAGGCAAGCACATAACCCATCTCTGACTTTCAATCATAATCCTCTCCAAGGAAGAAAACTGAAAATTAGATGGATTCATTCCGAGTTCCTCTTTCCAATCAAACAGATGGGATTTAGATAAGCTCTTAAAGAAAATTGTGCTTTGTATAATAATATGTAAACTTATCACAAACCTCAGAGGCTTTTTCTAAAGAAGATTCTGATAATTAAAGCATTCCTGTACAACTCAAATTCCTATAAAGCAACAAGGTTGGATAAAAGGTTCCCTCTGACAAAGCACTTACAAGATCTAGCTAAAAGAACCTGAATATTCAAACCCTTTGCCCAGTGAACTAAAGCATGAATGATTAAAAAAATACAGTGCTAAAGCCCCAACATCACAAGATTCTTTCCTGTGTTTTTAATGGCTTTTGGGAGTCATTCTAAAGAACTTACACATAGGAAGCACCTACTTACACTTGGCAGGAAGAGGCAGGAAGATCTGGAGTTCAAGGTCAGCCTTGGCTACAGAGTGAGTTTGAGGCAAGCCTGATCTACATGAAGCTCTGCCCTCCCCCCACCAAAAAAAAACTAAAGTTAAATAGAAACAAAAATGAAGAAGAATCTGATATGCTTAACACAGTGCAAAGCAAGATTGAGAAACAATTACAATGATCACTAGAAACACCCTTCTAAGTCCATTGATATAGAGTCTGTACTAAAAATCCAGATGACCTCACCCCTAAGCACCAAATCTTGGCCAACTGGAGAGTTGAGACTAGGTTGATACCAATAATGAAGTCTTAAGAACTTTCTATTGCAGACATCAAAATCAGACTCTGACTTAGAGAGAGGGAAAAAGAGAGAGAGAGAGAGATCAGCAAACCACACTAAAGGACAGACCCTATGCCCAGTAGTCAATGCCCAACACTAAACAAACTCAATAGTATTGTTGAAGGGTTGTTTTATTTTGTTTTTGTTTGGGGGGGTTGGGGGCCTTATAATGCTTTGTCTGCCCCCCCCACTCACCCTACATATTATATATGTAACCCTATATAACCCTATATATTATAATTTCTGGTTTGGTTTCATTATGGAATTTCTGTGTGCCCGTGTGTGTCCGTGTGTGTGTGTTTCTTTGGCTCTTTCTGTCATTTGTTTGTTTTGTCCTATTCATATTAACTTGTTTTTTTGTTTTTTGTTTTTGTTTTTGTTTTTAAGATACATGTTTGTTTTCTAATGAGAGAAAGTATGCAAAGGAGAGGATTTGGGTTGGAGGAAAGTGGGGAGAATCTGGAAGGAATTGGGGAAGGAAAGGGTATAAGCAGAATATATTATATGAAAAAAAATCTATGCTCAAGTAAAAAGATACAGGATTGAAGAGGAAATAATAAATAATAATAGTGAGAGACTTTTTTAAATGAAAGTATGATGTGACTTTTTTTTTTTTAGTATAAATTTTAAAGACTAGAAAGAAAGGGAAATAAGATTCAAAAGGGACCAGAACATGGGTCATTTGGGCATCTGGACAGGAGAGCAGAAGCTTTTATTATCTCTACCCTAAGTTCTTTACTGAAGGGTCTAAAGTAGCATGTTGTGGGATGGAGTGGCAGGCCTTATGATTGACAGTGCCATCAAAACTGATTTCATTCAAAGTGGAGTGGCTTCCCATGCCCAGTAAGATCAAGATGGGAAAAAGCATAGGCAGAGATAATATGCAAGGTAATGAATGTGTTTAATTGATGCCTTTGATAGTATTGCTGGGTCTATGTATAGCAAAATGCCATAGTGTATATTTTTCATATAGGTAATAGAAATAAAATGTAAATAGTAAAATGAGTAATGAACAGACAAGATTACTCTTGCAATGGGAAAGGACACTTGCTACATATGCTGTGTGAGTACCTGAGTTCAAATCCCAGAACCCATGTAAAATTTGAGCATGCCTGTACTCCTAACAGTGAGGGAAATGAAGGACACAAAAGGATGGCTGGGGCTTTCTGGCTGCTATCCTGGCTCCAGGTTCAGTGAAAGCTGTCTCAGGAAAGTAAGGCAGAAAGTTACAGAGCAGAATACCTGATCTTCTCCTCTGGCCACAGCATATAGGCATGTATATCTGTAACCAAGTGCATACACATGCTCTCACCACACACACACACACATACACACACACACACACACACACACACACACACACACACACAGAGTCTTTCAGTAAACTGCACTAAATTCTCCACAATACAATACAGTAAACTGCCTGGGCTACAATCCTTAAAGTTCCAGGGAATATATTTAAAGTTCATTCTTTTATCACAAGTTACTACAAATTCACTCAACACATATCATGAGATTAAAATATAGATAAAATTTAAATCTGAGAAGAATCCTGGGGGGGGGGGATGCAGAAATGAGGTTTTAACCTAATCCCACCATCTTGTTGGGAGCAGGACCAGGAGAAGAGAGCTGGTCCTGTTCCACGCCTGTCTTTGTCCTCTCGGCTACATCTGATGCTTTACCATCATCATAGGGAAAGATCCAGGCTACAAGACATGCAAGCATCTCCTCGGCACTTAGTATCAAGAAATGCACGTTACAGTCCGATTTGCCTACTAGTGTCACCCCAACCATTTTTCTCCCTGAAGTTTCCGTTGCATAATGTCTTGACATAGGAACCAGCATTAGGAGTTACACACAAACATTCTACACTTGCCCTTAGATAGTCTTTTCTCAGGCTTATGCACCAACTTAAATGAAAAATGGAGAATGTAAATGACTAACATTTAATAGGTACTGGTTGATTTGCTGGGTATTTGACATTGACTGTAGAAAGAATCCTTTAAAGAAAAGAAAACTAGAAACAATCTAAAAGTAAACATGAAGGAACATTGAGTTAGAGTATTTTGATGTGGGTAAAAGATAGGATAATGCAAATTAAAACTTACTCCAGTCAGAATGGCCAAGCTCCTGTTGACAAGGGTGTGGGAAAGGGAACACTTTTCACAGCTGGTGAGGGTAAAACCTGGTACAATCTTATGGAAATCAGTGTAAAAGCTCCTCTAAAGCTGGGAATAGACATACCTCATGACCTGATGCAGCTAGCAATGCCACTCCCGATCATATGCCCAAACAATTGTTTCCCCTATTATAGATACACCTGCTCATCCCTGATCATTGCCACAATCGCCAAGAAATGGAAACAGCCTATACGTTACTGACAGACAGGTAGTGAAGATGTGTTACATTTACACAATTAAATATAATTCAGCTGTTAACAAAAGCAGAGTTATGAAATCCTCAAGTAAATGTGTAAAACTAGAAGTAATCATTCTAAGTGAGGGAACCCAGACCCGTTAAGACAAAGAAGATATACTTTCATTTGTAGACGCTGGCTTTGACTCTTTAGATGTGTTATGTTTGTGTTTCGTTTGGAGTACCCATCGAGGTGCAGAAACTAGTAAGGAGGGAGGATTTAAAGAGGAGGAGATAGAACGTGGCAGTATAGATGGGGGAAGGGAAATTAGGAAATAGGAAAATTCAATGGAGTCGAGGTGGAAAGACAGGGTAGAGGAGCCAGGACAGGGAATAAGTACAACTAAAGCACTTCTGGGAAAACATGTGGAAACCTTCTACTGTACAAGCTTTCACACACACACACACACACACACACACATATATATATATATATATATAGAGAGAGAGAGAGAGAGAGAGAGAGAGAGAGAGAGAGAGCTTAAGTAGAGTTACTCTATTAATGAGCAGAACTCTAACAACAGGAGACAATGCCCCTACTAAACTACAGACTAACGAATAAAAAGCCCAGAGTCAGAAATGAGTTACCTCTTTTAGAGCTGTTGGCTAGTGGGTCTCAAAGACTCCAAAACATCACAAGCTATTGCCATTGCTCTTGGCTACCACTCCCCAGGACTGTGATGGTAATAAGTACCCTATTGATAAAGACACTACATCCTTGAGCTATAGAATATGGACTGAAGCAATCCTGACCTGGAAGCTCCTCCTTACTGGCTAACTTTTGTAGTCATGGCATGAGTTATGTACACTATCAGAGAAGAAAAGTAATTATTGGTCTCCTGGGAGACCAGTCTGGCAGCAGACACACCATTGGTATAGTTATGGCACAAATTGGGAGTAACCAAACACATTGATTGGATTTAAAGCCCACTCTACAAGAACCCATACCCGGCAGAGTTATTAGAACTTGAGAACCTATAACTAGAAGTCACAGACCCTAAGAGAGGGCTTACTATATTATTCTGTTAAATAGTAAATAGACATGGTATTAAACTACCCCTAATGACTTACCATTACACCCTATACTTATCATTAGATTAGTGCATCTTTTAACTCTCATCGAAGAAGTGTCCTTTTAGAGTAGATGGCAAATAACACCTAGACCCATACCTGGTCAAGTTTAGAGAATAAGAGACTGTGGTGTGTATGCTCAGTCCTAAATGGGACATCTGTATCGTAGCCTCTCCTCAGGAGGCTCGGGGATTCCTGAAGAAGACAGGACATAAAAACTGTAAGAGCTAAAGATGGTGGGTAACTAAAATGAAAGTGTTTTCCAGACACAAACAGTCCAGATACACATAAGAACTCACAGCAGCCACGATAGCGTGCACAAGCTCAAACAAACTCAAACAAAATCCAGGTATAGATGGAGGAAAGGGCATGAAGTCCCACCCTTAGGTGAGGACTTACTTATCAGAGATTGATAATTGCTGGGAGAAAGAAGAGTCAGTCTTCTTTGAGGATGCGGTCACACACCCAAAATTATATAGGCAATAAAAGATGGACTCAATGGGTTTAAAAATACAAGAGGATGGCAAGTTGGGTGGACAGGGAATGGGGTTGAATGTGGGAGGATCTAAAAGGTGGTTGAATATGTTCAAGACATACCACACAAAATTCTCAAAGAATAAAAGCATTTCTAAAGATAGGACATGTGTGTATGTGTGTGTGTGTGTGTGTATATACACAAAATTTATACACAAAATTCATTCATACAAAAATGTTAATTTGGGCTTAGGGGAGAAATGCATGCTGGTTTTTACAGTCTCTTTTTTTCTGTAGAGATAGTTTTTTCTTCCTAAATAAGTTTATTTTTTTAATTATTCAAATATTTATCTATCCAGGCACCCCTCCAATGTGTCTGACAACCTGACTCTCACCATCCATTTTCACTGAGGATTCCTACCAGAGGCGTTGAGCCCCAACCTCTGTGGAACACTGTGGGTCTTGAACACAGCTGGCTTCTTCAGATGGAGGAGGACCACACGGTGCAGGTACATCCCACAGAGTTAAAGGCAGGAGGCGCACTGACACATCCTCCAAAGAGCATCTTGGCCTCATTTCTCCAGCCCCACTTCTGTTTCAGGGTTCTGGACTGACTAAAGAGCTCTAGAGCCTCGAACTTTCTGGAGAAGTTCACTGCAGCTCACGTCCTTCCATCTACAAAGGAAGACAGGGTGGGAGTTGGAAAATTGGCTTTAAAAAGTCTTGCTTTATGGTTCCAGCCTTTGTTGGTTTCCTTTTGTGAGTTGAGAGAGACTCTGGGTAAAAACTGTAGCTCTGCTGCTGCCTTCCTTAAGTCCCTGTTTGTGAAAGCAGATGGGGGAGGGGTGTGACTGGCCTCCTCCTCCCAGCTCTGCTCTCTGACAGGCAGCTGGTGATTTAACTGTCAAACTGTAAGCAGCACATCCTTCAAGAGCCTCCAAAGACCACTCCAAATGACAAAGGAATATAACAAACAAACAAGTGCCTGAAAGCTTCTCTGTTGCCATGGCAACTAGCCTGGCTTTCCTAAACTCACAGAATTAAAAAAGAAAACCAACCACAACAAAAATGCACTGGAGAGAGTAGGGGTAAGGGAGCACACATCTTATTAATGCTTCTGTTTATAGTTAATGAATGTCACCAAAACCAGCCACAGTTGAAGCTAACTATAACTACCCTAGGACCTGGATATCTAGGCAGTTGATTTTTGTTTTGCTGTTGAATAGATAAAATGTCAGGCTGGTCCACTTAGCAGGCATTTAAGGAACTCACACCCCACTGAATAGTATAGAGTACCTGTCTCCTCATTAGCAGATAAGGTCTGGAGTCAGAATAGCAAAGCATTCCAGAAGGGTAGGGTGTATTTGTTAGCCCACAATCTCTCCTTTACATACAGACTCCTGCCAGAAACCAGATGCCTATAAAATTGAGGGCCATGATTCTTATCTTCTGGAATTTGGTGTAGTAGGCCAGCTGTCAAGAGCGATGACCTCAGTGAATGAAAGGTGGGATTCTTGGTTACACAGGAACTAGGTGGACTGGTTGCTGGCCACAGTGCCCAGTCTGAGGGTAGCTGTCCAATATAAATGAATCCTCCAGTTGCCTTTGATTCCATGCTCCTTAGCTTTCTCATTACAAGGATACCAAGAGCTGGAAGAGCCTTCACAAATGGGCACTACTAGTGGGCTGGCAGTTTGGTACAATCTTCAAGGAAGACAGTTTGAGGATGGTTTTTAATAATATTTTTATTAATTGAGAATTTCATACTATGTATTTTGATCACATTCACCTGTCACCTCTCCAGCTTAAATAATTTATCGATTACCACAAATCTCCCAGAGTCCTTGGCCCACCCATTGCATATAAAGAAGGTATTCTAAGGAGCTCACCACAGATGCACACAAAGAAACTGCAAAGACATTCATGGCAATGATGCTCACAATAGAGGGAAATTTGAAACAGCCCACAAGTTGTATCACATGAGAACAAAGCAACACAAAATTCAGTTCAGCTATGCAGAACTCCATGCAGCCATGAAATGGGAAGTTAAAAATGTCTGCACTGTACTGAAGGAAAAGTGGGCTATAGGTATTATGTATATTTTCCTTAAGATATAGATAGAGGTAAATAACTAGAAAAATAACTTCAAAATAACAAAGATGGTCTCTGGATTTGTTGTAGATTTGTCACTTACTAATTATCTTACTATTATCTGTAATAAAATGTTTGTTACATAATTGTTTAAAGAACTTCCATGAACACTGAGCCAAACTCCTGGAATCCAGTTGCAAAGAAGGAGGAATGATGAGCAAAGGGGTCAAGACCAGGCTGCGGAAACCCACAGAGACAACTGACCTGAACAAGGGGATCTCATGGACCCCCAGACTGATAGCTGGGAAACCAGCATTGGACCGACTTAGACCCCCTGAATGTGGGTCTCAGTTAGAGGCCTGGGCAGTCTAAGGGACCTCTGACAGTGGAACCAGGATGTATTTATTCCTGGTGCACAAAAGGACTTTGGGAGCACATTCCTCATGGAGGGATACTCCCTTAGCCTAGAGGCAGGGGGAAGGGCCTAGACCCTACTCCAAATGACTTGACAGATTTTGATGATCCCTCCTGGAAGGCATCACTATCCCTGTGGAGTGGGGGGGGGGATGGGAGGAGAGTCGGGGGACATGGGAGGGAGGGAGAGGGAACTGGGATCAATATGTAAAATAAGAAAAAATAATAAATATAAAAAAAGAAAATTTACTTTTAAAATAAGAACTTTCCATTATATGATGAGAAAGTATATTATTTATAATCCTAATAATATCTAACATTAAAAAATTCATCTTAAAAAAAAAAGAACTGACACATGCATAGTCTCCATCTGCTCACAGTCACTCTCTTTCTCTTGGGTTGCAGATCCAATCGGAAAGGCAGAGAAACGCTCTACAGTTCTTTAATATCTGTGTAATTGTTTCCCAATAAACACCCATTTATCATTTATCTTGGGTCTAGTGAAATCATTACACCCACACCTTCAGATTTGCCTGCATTTTTGTGCCTCTACAAGAAGCTCAGATTCCTTGACTCATGGTCTTTTTCTCGGTGGTCTAAGTGCTACTTAGTGGATCTGGCCCAGCACCACTCTAATAACCATGTCTGCTTCCCTCTTCTGTTACACTCTGGTGATATTAATCTCACCTCAAGAGCTCAGGGCATTCTTCTGTTTCAAGATCGGTCATTAGCAATCTCAGTTCCCCCTCAAAAGTATTTTGATCAGTTGTGCAATGTAACCCAGACACGGGTCCTGGTGGTGGGGTGGAGGTGGAGGTTACACCCAAGCCATGGGATAGAGAAGGCAGTTCTATCAGCTACTAAGATAGAGACTTTTGCAGCTAGTCAGTGAATGGGAGTCTGGATGCCCGGTACCAGCTGTGAGGATAATGTGGAGAGAAAGATAGCATGAGGCATGCCCATCCCATTGGAGTATCTGTGTCCTGTAGCATTTAGCTCTGAAAGCAAGTGATATGGTGGGTAGTTTGCACTAAAGGCAAATAAGTGGGTGATGGCAGCAGAAAGCTTATAAGTTCCTTATTAGAGTCACAAGGAAAGACAGAAAAGCCCTATCTTAATGAACACGATCATTTTTATTCAGGTTCAGAAACATGGAATAACACAGGAACACATTAGTATCAAAGTGTATTTAGCAAGTCAGCTTTCTTTGCTCAATTAAAACCATAGGGAAATGTGCCTTACATTTCTGTAAATTCTAAAGTATGTGTGTAAGTTAACCACAACATATAACTGCCTGTGTACACATCAATCTTTTAGACAGTGTTGTTATACAAAGGCCACAGTGTGCCAGTAGCAGTCTTAACTAGTTTTCCAATAAAAACATTGTATGCTGTATACCACTGGAAAGCATATTTAAGCCACTGCAAGCTTACAATCACTCATAACTAATTCTGGAATACCCTTGCTAAGGCACTGTTGTTTAGAAACAGACACAGAGAAAATGAATAAAGCCCATCTGGTCACACAAAACCACCTTGGTGTTACACATTCAGCAGTATCAACACCTGAGAAATTTCAACTGGCCCTCCGCATCAGTCTGAGAATAAAGACAAAAGTGCTAATAGATGTATTGGTTTATCTTCCCAGCCATGGCCGCAACACACATTCTCCCTGTGAACCAGCTTAAGTCCAGAAGGAGTGCTGTGGTGGTAATTACAGTCATCTGAGGAGCCCAAGTAGGATGGAGGGATGAGAGGGGACTGGTGACTTCCCCGGGGGCTACTTCCCCAGTAGGTCCCTCAGACACACCCCGGCTAACTCAAATCCCAGCTTCATCTTCCGTAATACTTTCTGAACTGTTCCTCCTCACCTGACCACCATACATGTCCCCTCGGCTCAACATGCACACCATATCTGCTTCCATCTACCTCTCTGTATTAAAGTTTAAACACCAAGACTTTTCTTTATGTCATAACCCATGACTCAATCCTCAAGCAATTCCAACCATGTTGTCTCTATCTACCAAACCTGAAGGGTTAGTGAACAGGCTCCGCCAGCCAGCTTCCCAGAGCCTGCTTTAAGTTGTTTCCAGTGTACAGCTATAACTAACTCCATGAATAAAAGCCAGAGGGTCCCGTAGCCCCTGAAACCATTCTTCCACTGAACTGCAGGGTGGATTAAAAAGGAAACAATTTTCAAAAAGTGAATTATAGCCAATGCTGGGGAGGTGACCTATGAGACATGTTTAGTTTGGGGGTGGGGGCACATTTGCAATATTCTTGTTCCACAGTACAAAACATGTTTTCCCAGTGCCCACAGGTTGTCACTAATGACTATGCACACAGGAAGTGTCAGGCTCCTGTCTACTAAATCTCCTCTCTCCCCGATAGAGATGGTGCTTTGCAAAGTGCTTCTATCCCTACTTTCGTACTTAGCCTATTATCATGACCCTGACAACCAGCTGTACTCTATTATGCTCTGGTCCAGAAGAAGCAGTGCTTCCCTTTTTACCCAAATTATTCTTAAAAAACTAACCAGACACCTCTAATGTCCCTCTGAAAAGAGAAGCCAATATCCACAGAGACAGGCCTATTGTAATAGCTAAGACATCTTGCAAGTGACAACTAAATGAAACAGCAACACCTGTTCTGCCAAACCCCCAAAGGCTGAGCTTTGCACCTAGACATAAAAGAATCAGCTGTGCACAAAGGCAGGCGCCGTTGCCATGGATTTTCACTGGCTGTACATAGCTAATCCTCCTATACAGGGTCTCCTGGCCAGGTACCTAGGCTTATGGGAGTTCAGACTGGGCTCAAAGCCCTGTGTCAAAGTCAAAGCTAGTACACAAATTTTCACATATATGGAAAAGTAAAACTTGAGTCATAACCTCACTTCCTACAACTGCTACTCAGTGAAGGACTTTCCAGCACCCTCTTCCTTGGGAGCCCCTGAGTGTCCATTCCTCTCTCTGATGAAAAGAGCAAATCTTGCCAGTACTCATTCATTCATTCATTGATTCATTCATCTATTCCCACCTCCACTGTTTAACCTCCACTATTTCCTGTAGTGGTCAAGTGATAGCCTATGGCATGGATCCATAAAGCATGCCAATTTCCAGCAGTCAGAATCATAAAAAATGAAGGTCTGCTAGGTTAAATATCTGATTAATACCTATTGAAGTTCTTGCACATTCCCAGCAACAACCATCCAAAGTTAGCACAAGTATCATCTAGAAGAGTATCCAACTCACCAGGTCCTAAGGAGCCTTCACAAGCCCAAAGCAAGTTGGAGTCAGACACAATGTTCCCTTGAAAGCTGATTCAACAATGGCTTCAGGGTTACCCACTATTTCCTGAAAAGGCAACCCCATGGTCACCCCCCACTCCTCCTAAGAGTAAGTTACTCTGGTTTTCTCTACCTCTGCGTTACAATGTGACCCTCTTTGGAGTTAACTCTCCAGCTGCATATGGCTACCATTCTCACCTGGCAGGGAGAAAGGGAAGCTGGCTGCTTACTTGAATGTGAGACTCAACACAGCAATGTTTGCTGAGGAGGAGGAGAAGTAGTTTGCTTGACTCACCACACTGCGGTTAGAACCGTCTGCCTTAGGAATTTAATACGCCTTTTAAAAAAAAAATTATAACCACCTGTTCCGTGGAGTTATTAGTTCTTGCTTTATGGGCAAAATTATCTTCCTGAAAATGTTACTACAAGTTGTTAATCTGTCAAGCTTAAGTGGTATTCCCTTCGAGGAACAGATAGAAGTTGCTGTACTGATTAAACCCAGACTCCTACCATAACTATTTCCATTAATCATAAAAAAGACTCTCTTATCCATGCCTATAGTCCCTATACTGAAAAGCAAATACAAGATGACAAATGGGATTCTGATGAACACAAAATGCCTAGTCTGCTGTGAACATCATAGGCTGGGGTGAAAATTCATGAATCCTCATGTTTTGATCAATCACATCTTCCCTGGATAGCCCCATAGAAACTTGGGCAGAGGTAAAGCCATGACTCCCAGAATTTAAAACCAAGAGGATCAAGGAACGGGAAAAGCCCTGGTTTTGCATGGGTGAAATATGAAGGCAGAAGCAATACCTGTCAGCTCACTCCCTGAAACCTGAAAATATGAAATCTGTGGGATGAAATATCACTGCTGCTCCACTGTAACAGATTTTAAATTCTCCTCTTTGTGCAAGAGGACTCACATAATTACAGCTGAGAAATTGTTACAGAGTATCTAATTAGTCTATTTTCCATAAGTACAAAGAAACACAGCCAGTATTTTAATTTTGTAGACATAAGAGATACGGAAAGACAGACTAACAGACAGAGAGAAAGCAAGCAGGCTCAGATACAGGAGACCCCAAAGAGTGGCTCCTGGTTGCATGGGCAAGGACACCCTCTGAAACATGAAAACTTTGAATCTTCTCCATGCACAGAGTCTTATAGAGGCTCTCTCAACAGCCACTCAAAAAGGCATCTGAAGCTCCCTATCTCTAAGATGAGAATTTCTTCCTTCCCAAGTAACACGGACCTTGTGTACCTTGTTGCAATCCACATGTAACCAGGTCACCAAAATAATTCCCCTTGCACAACCTCATTCTTTGGAGTTGAAGATGCTGGGCTTCTGGGTGACCTTGATTGGGCCTGATTTTTACACTCCTTTATTCTCCTGATCATATATTTCATTTCCCAAAGCATAGAAACAGCCTTTTCTAGATAAAATAGTATGCTTCACAATGAATTGAGATCTGTCTGCCTACCAGGGATGTACAGAGACAAACCACTCACTATTAGAGGTGTTACAGAAACAATACAAGGACCTAGAGAGATCCCAGAATAAACGGCCTCTGAAGTCTACTCCCATCTGAGATTTCATGGGTGAATGATACAACAAAGCCTTGAGTTGTAGCTCAGTTGGCCTAGCACTTGTTTAGCATGCCTAAAGTCCCCAGTCTGATCCAGAAAATCCAGGTGGCTCATGCCTGTAATACCAGCTCTGTCAATGGAGACAGGAGAATCAGAGTTCAAGATCATCCTCTGCTACATAGTGAGGTTGAGGCCAGCCTGGGCTATGAGAGACCTTGTCTTAAAAACAAACAAGAAAACAGTACATCATGGCAACTTGTCTATGTCCTTCACAGAGCTGGCACTGAGAACTAAATATTGTGTTTCCTGTAAGTTGGAAGCCACAACTTATTCTTGTATAGTTCTTAGTCCCTTAAAACCTGTGTCTTTTACACATGGGCTGACAATTTAAGCCCTTGCTTATTTAGAACATATATTTTATGGAAAGCTTACTAAGTACTAAGCACATTCTAGAGATACAGCCCAGAACCAAAGAAGAAAGGGCCCATACCCTCATGGAGTACCCATGGTTTTACGCCATCTTGACCATAACCTTGATCCTAGAATTTTTAAATGTTCTTGTCTTTCTCCATTCTTGTGAAATCCATATCTTTTCTGGGAGGGGTTTATCAAATATCAGTTGTGTACAGGCCCTATACAATTCTTCCAAGGGAGAATTAAATAGGGAGATTATGATTCATTCCAGGTGAAAAGTGAGATACATATAATCATTGCATCAGAAGATGCTGGTAGAAACCCAAGCAAAAGCATGAAGAACAGTCCAAATAAAGGCTGGCCATGAGATTTTCCCAAGAGAACACACAGTGTGCCCATAAGAGCACTGCAATTACACAACTCTCCAAGTGCCGGAGAAGCTCTTCCTTTTTTTTGTACATTAATTATAATGGGTCTAAACAGTGCTAACTAGTTTCTGAAGTAATCTTGGAAAGTGTTTGTTTTCCACATTTCTAAATGCTGAGAATATAATTAGCTACTTAAATTTGAATGCTAATACAGCAGTTTGTGTCCACATTGAGCACTCTTTGTACAACACACGATGTGATGCTAATCCGTGCCAAGATTTCTTCCACAATCACAAATTAACAAACACTGGCCACAGGCATTCCTCTCTTCCTGCCCTAAAGCTCTACTTTCAAGACTTAACACCCTCTAACCCACATATGGAGACCCACCCCGGGTATACACAACTGAGAGGGGGTGAAAGGGATAGAGGGGGCTTTAAGGAAGCCACTGAGAGCATCCTATGGCAGATTCTCTTAGACTACTGTGCCAGAGAATACTAGCTGCTTCCTGCTATCTGTTCTCTCCTTCTTCCTTAGCAATAGAACCACTGAATTTTAACTAGGCTCATGGCTGAACCAGAATAAAAGGAAGGCATTTCAGCACCTCTAACAAGATGAGACCATTTAACTAGGAGACACAATGCAATGAAAGTACACATTTTATGGGCAGAAACCAACAGCAAGAGACTTGGAAGATGGCTTCATCAGTAAAGTGCTACCTGGCAAGCACAAGAACCTGAGTTCAAGCCCCAGACCCCACATTAAAAAAAAAAAAGCCATTCATGTTGGCACATACTTGTAAACCTGCTTCAAAAACTGTGGCTGACCTCTGGCCTCCATGAATGTGCACATTCATACACCTGTAAAAACATACACAAAGCCAGCACTAAGGTCAAACTACTTGTGAATTTTGCTTAGCTGGGAGGTAAACTTGTAAGCAATTTCAAGTACCACTATCTTGGGGTACCTGTCATCTATCATTTGACTTAACCCTCACAATAGCAAGTTTATAAAATCCATATGAGCCTCCTAATAACTAGTATTGTCCTCACTATTTTGCAGAAGAAGTAACTGAAGAATCTTTCTGCTAAGTTATCTCTTGAGCAGGAGGCTACCATATGTAGAAATGAAAGTATGGTAGTGTAAGAGACAAGCTTGTCTTGCTGCAGAATACCAACAACCCTATGTTGCCTATGGAGGTTTATGTGGAATTTTCATAGCTGAGCAGATAAGCACACCAATACTCAGCTCAGGTACTTGCTTTAAAGCTGGAAAGGGACCACACCCCAGTTCTGAAAGTATAACATACTGGGTGTGTGTTTGCATGCTAAGTGGCTGCTTCTGCTGTTCTAACACCTACACTCTCAACTGCCATCAAGTCTCCAAGCCTTGCTTTACAGATTTATCTGAACATCTGCCCTAAGAACTGTATGTCATAGTTTTAAAAAAGTTCCATGCACGATGACACACAGGAGCCACTGTCTTGAAGGTCTCAAAGATCCACAAGCCATCAGGGGCCAGTGGTGTTTCGGGATAATTATCTCAATAAATCATCTTCACCAAATGACTCTTTTGTAATACCTCACATATTACCTGGTGTGGTGCTAGACATAACCAATGTCATTTGCGGAAACTATGTAATATACAAGCCTCTCTCACCAGTTCAGTGTTTATGTCAAAACTAAATTGCAATGCCTTCCCATTCATTTTCCCCATATAAGGTTCACACTGAACAGTGGTCATTCATACAGGGAATTCTGTGTTAACTTTTCTTGACAAGGTATTTAACTATTGAGAGAAAATATTCACTTCTGAAAGAGAGAAAAAAGACTGACAGTCATCACAAAAATATTTTAATTGTGGCCTTAATGAAGAATATAGTCTAGTCATTTTTGCCAACATGTTTTTTTTCAAGGAAGGTCAAATTAATAGCGTGTTGATTTTGAGTCTTTACAAAGAAGTGACAGATTGATTTTTAAGCACTTTTAAAAATATATCAAATACTAGATAATTAAGTTTTGACATTCAAACACAAGCTGGAATTCATTTCCATTTGTCTGGCACAGGCATTAGCTGTACTGTGTCCCAATAACTTTATTAAGATTTTTGAAGACTGCCATGGCTTGGGTCTATAATGTTTCCATGGAGACCCATATGTTAACGACTTGGCCTCTAGGGTGCCGTGTCCCAGAAGTTGCAAAACCTTTAGAGAGTGGAGATTTCATAACACAAAGGTAACTAATAAGAGAAGGGAAAATAAAATACTGTTTCCTCCAGATTTTACGGGGTTGTCTCTGAAGATACAAATGTATAACAAACAGTTTGTAAGACATTTGTTCACTCGCTGCTCAAAACACAGGAAGGAATTATAATCCAGTGGTATGATCAAGACATTTGACAAAGACAAACCTGGAGTCTCCCACAAAGTTGCCTGCTCTATGCAATAAACCAGAAGAGCAGAAATAAATAGAATTGATCACTAAGATCAATATACTTCAAGCCACATGCCACTTAATAATAAAGGGAAGGTAGAGAGAGCATGGTTAGCTTTTATTGGCATCCTTCCTGGGAGAGGGTTTGGTGCCACAGCGCCATAATTTGGGCCCCAGCAATTGGAAGATTCTTTTGGTATCCTAATAATGTTTTATACAATTAAAATTCACACGGGCCCCTCTCTTCCAGCATGACTAAAGGAACAGATTGAGTCTATTCATTTTCTCTCTACTAATCTCAATTTATAAAGTCCTTCTTTTTGCACATGGTGCTATGGTATGCCCTTTGAAACCACTGTCAACTATTAAGTACGCGCAAGATAGTTTTATTTGGTAAAGACACTGAAGCCCACTTTAATGTCAAAAAGAAAACACAGATGCAAGCACTCACTGGGGACAAAACATCTAGGGTTTGATTAAAGCTGAGGTTTGAAACCACATCTGTCTGTTCTGATACCCTTTCTCTTAACCATTCTGATACCTCCACCCTACCTGGTATCTGTCCACCCCTTGTTGGGTTCCCCTCAAGAACAAATGGTAACTTGCAGATGCCCTGACTTAAGTTAGAACATTTAAAAAAAAAAAAAAAAGGAGGGACCAAGCAGAAAGGTTCTCCTGACCCTCTTGAGACCCTTACTATAATGGCCAAAGCCTCCAGCACTCAGAGCAGCTGTTCATGCCTGAGGTCACGCCACTCTGAGTGGACTCCAGATAACAGCAGAAAGAATATGTGGACAGGGCAGATACAAAACTAAATATTGACACTGCCTCCATAGCAAAGGTTAGAAAGGCAGCGGCTTCATGCTAGAGAGGAGGCAACTGGGAGAGCGGTCCCCTTGCCTCTGGCCAAGTTAAGGCTCCTCCAAGGAGAATTCCAAGTGCAATCAGATGAGGACGTGGCTAGTGGTTTGTGCAGTAAGGAAATCTGACGTTAGACATGACTGTGACTCAAAGGACAGAGTAGTTCCCTGGGCAGGAGGCGAAGGTTCAAAGAGAATGCTACAGGGACACGAGTGACATGATAATACCTGTACAAAACAGGAACATCTATTAGGTCCAACCAAAAGGGGCTTCTGATCAACAGCTGTGTCTTCCTGGCTCAGAACAAGGTGCTAAGAAAACAGAAATGAGTCAGTGGATGTTCATTCCCCCAGAGGGAAAGAAGAGAAAAACACTATGGACGTGTCACTAGCTCACTGCCAAACTGGGAGTGAGAGTGGGGGGCCGACAGGCATGTGGAGGGGGTTCCTTAGCTAGTCCGGTCTGAGGGTTCACTGGACGCAAGCCTGAGACCTTTTAGCTGTTTAGCCTAGTAGGCAAGGGTAATTGTCCTGGCTGGACCACTTAACCGCCTAGACAGTCCACTTAACCTTTCTGGGCCTCAATCTCTTGTATAAAACGGAAGTAAGAGGGTCTGCTCCACGAGTATATTATGAAGAGTGAAGCTAGAAGAGTGTCTGGCATACAAAATTAAAAGCCAGTAAATATTCCCTCTTCCTACTCCTGTGTTGACTAAGGAACACTCAACCAATGAATGACTGCAAACATTTGAGTTGAGGATAATAAAAAGGACATCTGTACTAACATGGCTTCATCTAAATGCCTACAATCTATCAAGGTCCCCAATTAAGGGCTCTGGCAGACATCTGTATATACAAGCCTAGAGGTAGGTCTGGGTTGGGGCTGTAATAAATTATATCTGGAAATGTAAAATTGATAAATGATCAGATAGAATACATTTGTATCTGGAGATATAAATCTGCTAATGACCAGGTAGTTGTCATCATAGCAATATATGAGATCACTTAAAGAGAAAGGGTGAAAAAGAAAGTCATGATCAAGTTCTTCTTAACAGCTTAAACACTTGGACTCAGGAGAGAAGGGGGCAGCCAGCAAAAATAGGAGACAGGAAGAAGTTACCAATGAATATGGAAGAAAATAAGACACATATCAACCAGGTGAACAAGAGGCAGAAGGACCAACGTTGGCCAAGGAATAGGATCAGAGCATACAAATAAAGGATGTGAAGACATTTCTAGAAGTTCAGAACTTTCCTAGCCTCTACTGAGAGGTAACTGTGATAGAATAGAACTGACATAAGGGTCATTCATACAGTGGTGGCACTTGTATGACAGTTCAAGAAGAGATTAGTAGGCTCTGGGAGGTTTAACCAGTATAGAGCTCTGGTCCAGTGTGAGTCCCAGACTGCTTTTGCTAGCAGTTATGTGGATAGTACAATGAGGAACATAATCACACTACCATATGCCTATGCCATAGCCCTAGAATCTGTGGATACGGACTGCATGGCAAAGGAGAATCAAGGTTCTAAATTGCCAGCAAGGTGACCTTAAAAATGAGAGATTATCCCAAATTATTCAGATGAGTCCTATGAAATCTTGACCATCCTTAGAAGTAGAGGCATGGGGCAGGGGTACAACAAGATAAAAGTGCTTGCTGGCAGACCTGATGTCTTCAATTCAATCCCCAGGATCCCTGTGGTAGAAGAGAACCAACTCCTGCAAGTTGCCCTCTGTCTACCACGTGTGTTGTGGCACATACCCAATAAGTTAATTTAAAAACAAATGGAAGAGGGGAACCAGGAAAGATAATGCAACAAATGAACACATGAGAAGACTCCAACCCACTAATGCTTTGAAACAGAGACATATGGCCAGAAAGGTAGGTGGCCTCTAGATAAGGCCGCTAAATGGACAGTCCCCTGGTGCCTCCAGGAAGGACACAGTTCTGCTGACACCTTGATTCTACCCCACGAAAGTACAGTTCTGACATATGAACCACAAACAATGATAATGAATTTGCACACCCCTGTGCATCAACTGTGTGGTAATTTGTTACATTAGCAATAAAAAACTAAAGTGTGTCTTTGAGATGTGAAACACCATCCTGTGTTTATTGAATGACACATTTCTAGAAGACTGCTGATCCATTCATGGACACTTGTATTTGGGTGAAGTTAAAATATGTTCCCGCTGGAGAAATGCCTGCATACGGAACTTAACTGGAAATTACTGCCAGGAGAAAGCTAAAGGAATGGTCTTCTAGCCTCAAATGAGCCTCCAGGACAGCATCCAGGTCATGTCTTCTCTTCTAAGATTTATTCTCATATGCCGAGTTTCACTTAGTATTATTATTATTGTTGTTGTTGTTGTATCATCATCACTTCTGAGAGTTAAGATGTTTTTCCCTGACTCCCCGATCTCTACCCCGGCCCATGTGTTCACACTGCCAATTATGTTTGTTCTCGGGGTGTGCCTTCTGCTGCTGTTTTTCACTCAAATCATTCATATTCACTGTAGAAAAATCAGGACACAGACAAGCAAAAGAAAAGGTAAATCACTGTAATCCCACCCACAGTGGATAATTGCTTTTTGGCATTTTCAAACGTGTCTTTGAGAACAATATATTAATATTTATACATGTGCTTTTTTTTTTTCAATGTAACCACACTCCCATTAAACACTGTGCTCTTCTTACTAGGAAATACGTTTAGATTCTTCCATAAATATAAACATTTGAAATACAATTCTTAAAGGCTTCAAAATATTTCCAACATATAAACATATTGACTTGGTCTCTTCGTCACTGGGATTTTCCTTCATGTTCCCTGCCTCCATCCTCCTTTCTTGCATATTTGATCACCACCAACTACTGACTTTAAGTCATGACTATTGCTGTAATCACTCTGCATGAGTGTTCTACGTTCAGCCTGCCATCTACTTTCTCATGTGACTGACTATAAGGTCTCTGGTTCCATCTAACCAGAATGATACTGGATAAAGTTGGGACCAACATGTGCTTAAAGCAGAATAAGGATAACCTTTTTAATGTTTCCAGAGACCAGCAATCTATATCTACCTAAAAATCCCCAGAGTGCTAAAAGTTTGGTTACTAAGACAACATTCTGTATTTACCAGCACTTATAATGCAGTTCAGTGTTTATTAATGAGAATAAAAGCCTTGTAAAGAATGGTCTTGATTCTTATTTCACGTAGCTTTCGGGGGTGGGGTGGGCTGTTTCACATAACTTAAATCAGATATACTCAAATCCAAAGGCTCAAACGGTATCCTAGAGATATTATACCCTGGGTTGACTGCCTAGCTTTTCTTTCAGTGTGATTACAGCAGCGGTTCCCAACCTTCCTAACACTGCGACTGACCCTTTAATGCAGGTTCTCATGGTGTGGAGGCCCCCAACCATGAAATTATTTCCATTACTATTTCATAATTGTAATTTTGCTAGTGTTATGAATTGTAATGTAAATATCTGTGTTTTTTGATAGTCTTTCAGTAACCCAAGGGAAAGGGTCATTCAACCCCCAAAGGGGCCAAGACTCACAGGTTAAGAACCACTGACTTAAGGTTACCATAGCAACTGCCAGTTTCTGTCACTGTATTTCAAGTCCAACAGAACATAGCACCTTCATTATGCTCTCTCTCAAATCTCAGAAGTAGGTCTTATTGGACCACTCAGGTAATAAATTTGTTTCTAACACTGGTCCTTATTGTCCAGAGAATGGCCAGACCCACTGACCTGGTTACAGCTGGATCTTAGGTCTCTCATACTAAAGATAGCCCCAAAAAAGGTGAGATGAGATTACCAAAAGAGAAATGAACACTGTGTAAGAAAAACAGTAGACATATTGAAAGGATAGAACTTTCTAGCATAGTGGTGCTAGCTTTTTGAGTTTACAAACCCTTTGGAGATTCAGCATAAGATTTTTACAGAAGAAACCAAGCAAAAGTCTACAGAAAAGCATAAGGTTTTACATACAATGCATTTGTGGGTGAGAAATGTATTTCCCTCATAACAGCAGACTATAAAGAGACCTTATAAAGAATTATGTTTCCTGTTTATTCTTGATGCAAGCATCAATTTTTATTTCTTGAACAAAGATTGAAATGAATCCAAATGCTTCTCCTAGAGAGAAAATTCTGCTCAAAGATAAATCTCAGTAAGGTTTGAAGATATTTGATTTGAATAAGCTGAAACTGTGAGATGCTTTAAGATAGAATTTGTCATATTTAATATTTAATCAGTGTTTCATTTTGTTAGCAGCAGATATTCATGAAAAAAGTGACTTTCAAACACATGTAGTAACAGTGAATCAAAACTCCCCTCTTTCACCTTGACAGACAGCTCCTATTGGTGAAAACAAAAATGGTCCAAGGCTCGTGTTGAATTTACAGATTGCTGCTTCCTTTGTCCTCAAACACATGAGATCATCTTTGGCAATGACTGTATCATTGATGCACTGATGTCAGCAGAAGAAAGATTAATAATCCATGCTTTAATTTAACCTTCAAGGGAGTTGTGCGGTTTCCAGAAGTCTGAAGAATGCTGCCATAGAAAGACCAGTTGATAAGGCACACCGGAGACTTGCACAAAGGAGCCATCTCTCCAACAGTGGAATATACATCATCACAAAGGCAATATGATCCAAAAAAGTTTCCACTGTGATGAGTGTTGGGAAGTAAGAGTAAGTAGTAAAGAAATATATATACAGACACACTCACATTCATAAATATAATCAATAAACTCTTCCCTGCTGGTTGGTTCTAAGTGTTTTCTATTTCTCTACAAAAATAATTCTTACTTTATTCCTATACTTCAATTGGGGGGCTTCAAATTTTTCATATTATCTAGACACAACAGTATATACCCAAGATCCCAGCACTCAGCAGGATGAGGCAGGATGTTCATGAAGAAATGTATCTCCTTCACATCAGCAGAATATTAAAAGACCTTATAAAAAGTCTTAAGGCCAGCCTGAGCTATACATCAAGATCCTGTCCCAGAAGGAAAAAAAAAAGTACTCTGGTTCTTTTTTCTGTTTTTTATTAATTCTTTGAAAGTTTTGATCACACTCCCCTTCCCCAACTCTTCTCAGATCCACCCTCCCTGGTTCCTTTTCATGTCTGGGTTTTATATATGCATGTATGTATGTGTATAAAATGTTACGTGTGTGCTTTAATATATCTTCTTTGAATATTAGCTCCATGAGAAAAGGACCCTTGATCCTTTCACTGCTGTTTCCCTCTCTCTTAGCCAAAGAACTAAAGCTATGTCCATCCATCAGTTTTATAACAAAAGGCTTATATTTTGTTCACCATCTGGCTCTCTTTGCTGTCCTACTTAAGCAGTTCAGAACATGCCAGAATCTAGTAAATAAGGAGACTGGTGGTGGAAAGAGGTTGGGTCACATCACATACCATCAAATAAGCTATGTAAGAATTTGGATCTGACTCTCTTCGTGGTGGGAAACGATTAGCAGGTTTATCTTGAATATAACAGGGCCTGATTTGTGACTTAGAGGGTTTACTTTGCTGCCCTGGGAGAACCAGCTAGAAGGTGAAGGTGAGGGGAAAATGAGATTAGTTGTACTGCCGAAAGGGAATCTGCAGATGAGGTTGTGTTGGGTAAATTAAAGCTGCTGCCCCAGCTTTTAAAATTATTGAGCCCTTTTCTCAAGAACATCAACTTCTATATCTTTAAGTGTCAAGCAAGTTCCACTCTTTAGATTTGTCCTTTGTGCATCAGCGAGGGGTAAGGGGCAAGGGTGGTTGGGATCTAAATTTATCAAATGATAATCTTGTTGTCTTCTCTTTGTTTTCATTTGAAAACAAAATTCCATGTCCACAACCATAACATAATCATAACAATAGGGTATACTTTCTTTAATTTCTATCAATGGGAAATTGTTGTATTCCAAACCTGAAACAATCAACAGTCTATATACATTAGGAGATTTTAATGTGTACCAGTAAAATACTTTAAAAAAAGTTCTATTGTCACAGGCAGAGAAAACTAAATCAAGCTGAAAATGGGCTGAAAACATCTCTGTTCACAAGATCTCATAGTTACAGAATGTGCTGTACAGGCTGCTGGGGAACAATTGTCAATAGTCTTACTAGCTGTAGACCTGTATACAACACTATTGATAGCCCACAAGATAGGCCCACTGATGCAATAATGACAAGTCCATTACAAGAGTAACCAACTACTTACTAACTGGATTTGAGGCCTACTTCACAGGTAGGAGCTCATATCTGACACTGTAACTCAGCCAGGAGACAGAGGCTGGGGAATTCAGAGGCCCTAATAGGGGAACTACTGCTCTTTTTTGCTAATGGATATGAAGTGTCCATCCAATTACCTTCTAAATAACGATGTTTGTGCCCATATAATAGTGTTGCTGTCAGCTTCGGTGGGAGAATCTTCTTTTCACAGTGGGCCATGGTAACTGAAGAAACTCGTAACTGGTCAACACGACTAGAGTGACTGTTGAATGCTCAATCATAAATGGATACCTTTATCACCTCTCCTAAGACTTGGGGAAATTAAAGAAAAGATTGGAAAGGATGTAAGGGGCAGAGATGTAGGGGAATGGTGTGGAAGACTGACTTTGGGACATGACAGAGTCGTGGCACTCTTGAAGTCACAGCAACTGTGATTACCTGCATAAGAACTACACAAGATTGTACCCACCAACATCCTGTCATGGGGAGGGGAGTTCATGAGGCTCCACCCCCTCCTGATTATTTATGCATAGGTAATGTTTACTAGGAAAGGAACATTCAGTAGTGTAGCTCCTACTAAGTATGCATGCTTTGTAGACACACCCTCACCACCCTCCTGTGAACAACCCTAATTAAACTCATTGAGAAAGGAAAGGAATTCAACAAAAGTGAGAAGGGTCAAGAAAGGATGACATTGGGTAACTATTGTCAAAATACATACATTATGGAAATGACATAATGAAACTCATCATGCATAGTATATACTAGTGAAAAACTAAAAAGAAAAAAAAAACTCTGCATGCAATGTACATCAGTATTCTATGGATACCCAACTTTAACAGCTTAACTGCATTAACTTTCTTGTTAAAGTATAAGAGCAAGTTCTTAACTTTCTGGCCAACTGAGAAATCTCTTCAAATCTATACATTAAGGTCATAATGAAGCATACAGCCCTCAAGTCCATACTAGCAAACTGCATGCCCAGAACCCAGTATAAATTTCATCCTTTTGACAAATACATTTGATGAGTGTTCATTGCATATTGGGCACTAAGGATCTTGGGATACAGCAGCAAGCCAGAGAGAAAACCCCTACATGCATGGGATCCCATTCTAGTGGATTAAACGGACAAGCTAGCCAACAATATAGCATATTTTTTATATAATGACACATGTTAAGAGAAAAATTATAGTAAGCCAAGAAAAGCTCAATAGATGATGTGAATTGTCCAAAGGGAGTATAAAGATAGGGGTGAAGGTTGGGGTATAGGTAGAGGTGATGATTTTCAATGAGTGTGACACTGAGTCAAGATCTGGATGGAATAAGGAAGACCACAACCTCTCATTCCCTAGCAGGCACCATCAGTCTCTGTGCCCTGGGCTCCTGCACTTACATCTTTATTTGACAACTATTTCTCAAGTGCTTGCCACACCCACATGTTCTTCCTGAAGCTCTCTGGTGGTTTCAGTTTAGCCTGCTTCTCCCTGCTCCTACTAAGAGACTACAAAGAAGGGACAAGGCTTATTTATCTTTGTGGCTCCTTTGCTGCCTTGTGCACCAGGAGATAAAGCACTCAGTGGAGTGACAAACAAATGGATAGTCTGAAACTCAAGTATATCCAGGAATCAAAACTCTTATTTTCTCTTGCTGCCTCAAAAATCAACATACATCTCTTAAGAGAAAACCAATGCTCCTTGCAGAGTGTTCAGTAAATCAGGTTAGGCCCATTGGGAAATAAAGGATTAGAGTAAGAGGAAATCTTTGATTAAAAATGTACTTCATTACTGAACAGTCTTTGCTAGACAGCAAGGATAAAAAGGCACAAGCAATTCAAAGAGTGTCCCAAAGGCAGGTTAATACAAACAGACTCTTGAATTCACACCTAACAAGTGACTCATTGATCCTCGGTACACAAAATGTCGCACGTGTGTAAGACTCTATGTTAGTGTGCCAGTTGTAAGCAAACTGAAAATGGGTGACATACCCTACCCTACCCAATCCTACCCAACCCTACCCAACCTTCCCCTACTCTACCCTACTCTACCCAACCCTACCCAACCCTACCCAACCCTACCCAACTTTCCCCTAACCTACCCTACCCTCCAGTTCAGAAAAAAAGCCCATGTTTTCCCCCTTTTCTTGGTGCATGATTCTCTCTCTCTTGGTGCTGGGTGGGGGGGTTGGGGAAGGCTTTTTTTTCAAATTGGAAGAGTACATTTAAATCTTTAGTCACCTAGTGTGGAACATGCATCCAGAGAAACAAAACCAAATTATTAACTGACTGATCAAAATTAGTTCTAAAATGGAATTACACCTTGAAGACACACTGCCTCCATAACCATACTTGACATTAATGAATTTGCAATTGAATTTCACCAGCACCCTTCATAGGAAACAAGTCAAATGCCTTCCCGGCAATTTCCTGCCTTTATTATAGTTGGGCAAATTGCAGCAAGAATACTCTCATTTTCCCCTAACCACACTTCTTTTTGGGCAATTCAGAGAATACTCCTCATGTCAGCTTCTGTTTTTGTTGTTTTAAAGCTCAAACATCCTTTCACCTGAGAAGCACAGAAGAGCTGGTTTCCTCGGCAACATAATTTGCTTCCAGTTCAATGGAACATCGAGTTCTTTATCGCAGGCTCCCCACGTCAAGTGACCAATCCCAGCTCAGACAACCCCCACTTCCCTTTACAAAGCATGGTGGAAAAAAAAAAAAAAACCAGTCTGTTTCCAAGGTGTTTTTGTTATGCTTAAATGAACTTTTAAATATTGATTTTAATGCTTTCATTTTTTTAAGCTACTGTGCATTCAGGTCCCTCCCCCACCCCCATTCCCACCCCCACTCCTGAAATGCACAGGGCATAGCTCCTCAGAGCCTCTTAGTCATTTGCCCAACTTTCATTTCAATGATGCAGATTAACTGACCTCTTTTGTAAATGTTCAGCTGAAAATTGTCATTTGGCTAAAGAAGGACAGGCTTGGGGAAATACCTGCTTTTCTAATTTGATGACATCCAATCTGGAATTCTGTCAACTAGAATGCCCCCTTCAAACTGGCCACACTACAACTTCTAACTCTAAAGAACCAGTATGTGCCTACATCAGCTGAGTGTATAGAAAAAGTAGAGCCTTGGGCCATGGGAGCCATTCTAGAATGTTGGTTCTGAGACAGATCTTTAGGTTCTAGTGTAGGAGCAACATTTAAAAGGTCAGCTCTGTAGTACTGATTTCATGGATGTTTAGTTATCCAGTTAGAATCCCTGTGGCTTTATTTGTCTGAGGAGATACCCTATGAAGTTTAGTCTGGTAGGCACATTCAAAGTACAACCTTCACAGTTAATCGACAGACAGAAACTGATCAATAGCAGAATCCCAGGGAGGCAGCATGCTGCCGCTGGGGACCAACAGAGCTCAGGGTAGCATCTGAAAACAGAGCCCAGGAGAGCTACTTCTGAAAAGCAGCAGGAAGCCACTTGGTGCTTTACTCTCACAGTTTATTGTCTTACACACCAGAGCTGGCCTCATGTCTGGAATACATTTAAAGGCAGGGGACATCTTGCAGAAAGCCTTATGACAATACGATGTCATACTTGAGAAATAATGGGATTGGAGTGCCTGGACATGGAGTGCAAGTAGGAACAGAAATGGCTGTTACCATGGAAATACTTGTCACGAGGCAGTGATTTTCTGTTAGGACTGACTTTTTTTTTTTCCTTTTAAATTTTATTTTATTGGGGGGGAGGTTGCAAGGGCAGAGGGCAGATACGAAGGGGTAGGGAGATGAATGGGATCTGATGCATGATGTTTAAATAAATAAATAAGCCAAACATGGAACATGTGAAAAGTGCCCTGAGGAACATGACTTATCTAACACACAAATGAAATGGGGTGTTTTATAGGTGAAAGTTGGGGTGTTGTGCTTTCTTCCACATGAATAGGCAGAAACATTTTGTAATTGTGTAGGTAGAGGGGAATGAAGATTGAGCTTTCACTGGAAGTAAGCAGAAGCTGAGGACTCTGACTGTGCAAAGGCCACTGTATCGAAGGGCAACCAGCTGGGTGTGGATGTACACACTTGCAACCCCATCATTCACAATGCTGCAGCAAGTGGACCGTGAGTTTCAGGCCAGCCTGAGCTACAGAGCAAGATGACAAGTCACACAAGGAAACAGCAACAGATCCAGTGTGGCATCTGGCTCTGCACAGAGGACAGGTACAGACATCTGAAAAGAAGGCAGGAGTGGTTGAGACTAGACACAGGGATGGGTAAAACCAAAGACATCACCAAATGTTCCTTAGCCATTCATAATCAAAGGCTCTACAAGCATTCTGTCAACTGTAAGTTACATTACATATGGGCTGCTTTCTGTTATAGTCTTAGTCCTTAAACCTATTCCTGTGACCTTGCTTGGGGGGTAAAGATCTTTGGATATAATGAAGCACGTTGAGATAAGACCACCCTGGATTATCAAGATGGGCCCTAATCCTAATAGCATTTATTCTTCTAAGACACATAGAGGAGAGACACAGAGGGAGAAGTAGGGGAAGCCATTGGGTGACCAAGCTAAAGTTAAAGTGAAGTTTGCAGTCGTAATTCGTGAGATGATTAGAATCATCAGAAGCGGTAAAGAAAGATTCTCCCTCAGGAAACAGGACTCTGACAACTTCTTGATCTCAGACCCCTCGTCTATACAAAAACGAATCGCCGTTGTTCTGAGCTGCCAGGATTGTTTTGTTTATGGCAGCCCCAAGAACCTAAATAAATAGTTTATACTTATTTGTGAAGTTTTTATACACATGCACGTGTGTTTGTGTGTGTGTGTGTGTGTGTTTCAGAGAGAGAGAGAATGTGTGTGCCTGTGGAGGGCACAGGACATCCTTGGATATCATCCTCAGAAACATGGTCCATCTTCTTTTTGAGACAGGCTCTCTTGTTGACCTGGAGTTCACCAAATAGGGCAGAAAACTTCAAGGCTACGACTGCCCTTGCCCCCCCAGCAGTGGGATCGAAAGCATACCTACCACCATGCCCACTATTTTTACACACATTTGAGGAATTGAACCTGGGTCCTTGTGCTTGCCAAGCAAGTGCTTTGCTGAGCCACCCACCCCACCCCACCCCCAGACCCTCTTGTGGAGTTTTAAAGTTAGCCTATGAAATAAAAATTTCATGTAGTCCAAATTACTTTGAGCATCCCTGGTACCCTACAAGCACTCACAAAAAGTATTCATCAAGGCCCACTGTGAGTTTAGCACTTGAAATGGCTGCTTCTTGAATGAGCATCAGCTGCAGAGGCTGGCTTGAGTTTTAGGAATATTACAAGATCCTATATCTCTAAGTACTAAATGTCAAACAGGGAGAGTCACTCACCCAGAAGGCCCTCTGGAGCTCAGACTACCATGATGGTGGCACAATCAGACCTTCCTTCCTCCCATACTTCCTCCAGGTCACATGACCACCAGAAAAACTAGGAAAACTACACTTGTCACATGTTAAGACTGTTTATTCCTATCCCCTACCCCCATTTCATATTAATGAGGACTGACCTTTTTTGTAAATCAGAAGTTCACTAATGTTACCACTATAAGCCAACCTAGTGTTTTACAATCTTGTAAGACTTTAAAAAAATAAGTAAATGTATGATTTTTCAAAAACAAAAGCAAGGAAATCTGGGGCTATGGAGGTGATTCAGTGATTAATGCACTTGCCATGTAAGTTTGAAGACTGTGTTCAGTTTAGATTCCTAAGCAACCACATAATAAATGGATAAGTCCTAAGATTAAATAAATCCTTTTGTAGGAACATGTTCATACATACGTTTTATTTAAGAGGTGTTTCCAAGAGTAAAAAGGTTATGGAGGAAAGCTGTAATGATAGTAAGCAAGTTGTTATGATTCTCCCTCCCCCATGATCACCGGCATCCACATTCAGAAATTTTAAAATGAAAAGTGCATGATTTAATGCATTATGTGGAGACTTGGTATACAACTCCCTTACTCCTGGCACATGACGGATGGATGGATGGATGGATGGATGGATGGATGGATGGATGGATGGGTGGGTGGGTGGGTGGGTGGGTGGGTGGGTGGGTGTAGTAGCCATCTGTAGTAGCCCCACATTGTAGTGTCAATCTTGTTAACCCATCTTTTTTGGGGCTTCAGTCGAATCCAGTCAACTTGCCTGGTTTGTATCTGAGAGGGAGAATGTGGGTTGAGAAATGGCAGATAAAGACACTCAGGAAAAGACAGAGACACAGAATAGAGTCAGAAGGGCAATCCAGTGAATACTGAATACCCCAAGTTTATTCTTCAACATTCTAGTATACCAAAAAAGGGCGAAATGGCAAAAGACTTCTTTATTATGATACAAGGAAGAAACAGACTTTCTTCCTTAATTCTCCAAACATTTAGTAACCACACCTTAGAACAATTCTCTTGTTATTTAGATAAGACATCCACACCTAAGACCAAACATCCTATAGTAGCCACACCTTAGACCTTTAGGTCTTATGACTTTAACCTTGGAAGAGTAAGGAGAGTTTTTAATTCTCTGATACCTTAAGCCAAGATGAAGCAAAGCCATTTTTATAGACGGTGATAGGTGACAGGTGGGTGGATGGGTAGTTGGATGGGTAGATGGGTGGATGAATAATAAATGATACACCCTGAGTTATTTAGAATAGTTGCATTATCTTGGGATTCTAACAGAGATCTGCAGAAGCAAAAATTTTGCACACTGGTGCAGAGATGATTTACAAACATTTGTTACAGGCCAAGAAAACTTTAATAAAACTGAAAAAAGAATCTTGAATCTTTACTCAATAAGAAATCCCTTATAGCCAATATTACAAGCAGTGCAGAACCCTGACAACGATAATTGAGCACGGAAATTTGTTTTGCAGCTACTGCTTGCCATTCTAGCTCCTTCCCGTGTTGCCTACAGTCACAACTTCCTCCCTCTTTCTCCCCAAGGCACTTGCCTGGCTCTAAATCACCACCAAAGCAGGTTTTTAAGGAAGAGTCTTGCCACTTCATTGGTCTAGATAGTATTAGCTTTAGAATAGGAAAACTCAACTTACACAGACTTAACAAAATTAAGTCTACCTGCTGCCGGGATAGAGGGATCCGCCCTCAATTCACAGATTAGACTGATAAAGATGCAGCTGTCCCAACTCTTAACTTCCGAGAAGACCCAGGTGTGGACAGTCCGTCAGCCCATGCTGGAGGAGAACACAAAAGCCAGTCCTGAAGGCAGCTTACATCATTCCTGACCACATTTCACAGGCACATGTCCCAGTGACTATCTCAGCAGCCACCTCTGAGCACTAACTCTACACTGCATGAAGAAAAAGAACATGAACTGTACAGGTCAGTTAACCTCCCTAACCACAACACTCATTCATGAAAGGTGTCCGTCAGTACTTGATAATAACTTAAAGTCCCCCCCTCCCCCCAATGCTGGATTTAAGCTACAAGATTGCTCTGGATAGAATTCCAGGAACCTGAGAAGAATGTCAGGGTTCCTGGTCATTTCTTCGTGGAAGCAAATGGATGCTAACAGGCCCTTGATAATTTTTCAAAGTGGGTGCATGTAAGATAAGTAGGTGCATGATATTCTACCCTGACCCCGATATAACACACACAATTAGATAGCATTGCAAGTTTTAGGCCACCTAAGAAAATGCGTTCCTTCATTTTAATGATCTCCTTCTTTTAATAATTGCTATATTTCTAACCTCCCAGTGGCTCAAGTGAATTATGATTAGAAGCAGCTAATTATAGTTATAAGATACAGGAATGACAAAGGGAAAAATTCATAAAAACAATATATGTGACAAAAGTGGGTCAAAGTCTTGGTCAACGTGCCTTTAGAGGCCCGATGAGAAGGATGTGATAGTCAAGGAGCATTGCCAAAGACATGGCTTCTTCAAGCCCATCACGGCCCCAGCACTCCGGTGGCCAGAAGGCCAGTGTTCATGGAGCATGCAGGTGCTTGTGAGAGCTGCCCTGCTATCTCTGCACAGTGGACTTTTACACAACTCCAGAAAACTCCCTTTGCATTTAATTAACAAGAGCAAGCCAGGCATGGTGGCACACATCCTTAATCACTGTATTTAGGAGGCAGAGGCAGCAGATCTCTATGTACTCAAGGCTAGACCAATCTACATAGAGAATTTCAGACTAACCAAAGCTAAATAGTGAGACCCTGTCTCAAAAGACAGACAGACAGATGATGCTTGTTATAAGCCCCCAAGATTTCCACTGTCCTGGTGTAATCCAAACAATAATGACCTTGCCACTTGCGTTCAGACTAGAGGTGCCAACAAGAAAACTGCAGAAACCTAAAGGCCGGCACTCACTGCCTGGCAACAAAACTCACAGCCAATGGTCAGCTGAGGGCGTATTGCCAGAACCAGCTCTCTCTTCTTCCCATTAGAGACACCTGAAGCCTCGTTGCATGTCTTGTACCCAACGCAGTGTGAGTATGTGAAAATAGAAACTGCAATGTGACCCAGATTTTGTACTTATGTCAATCATTCTAGCAGCCCTTTTTCTTTTAGCTTCATGGACACCCAGAAGGAGCGCTGTGGGTGGAAGTGAGCTTCCCCTTCTAACACAGTTCCACCCTGGCAGGGATTCACTAACTGATTTTGCTCATCAGCACCTTACCACTGATGTTAAGAATAAAAGAGCCTTCTTAAACCAGCCCATCCATCTCTGCACTGAGTCCAGTAGCCTCTTTTGCATTTTGTTCAACTGGGATGAGGCTTCCAACCGGCAGGCCTTCCAGCACTGCCTACAGTGAAATCCATTCTCGAGTTGGATCTTTTTCACCAGCTCGGTCTCCCAACTCTTTCAAGTTCTCTATGAGTGTGGCTGCAGTGTTCCCAGTGCTACACCTGAAATAGACAAAGACATTCTTCCCCTTACGGAAGCTTTGTACTTTTCAAAATGTATTCGCTCCACCAGCCCATATTGAGCACCTTCCATGTGTTAGGAACAAATGTAGGCAGATTGCTACATCCCTGGGTGGAGTGAATGCTATTCATTTGGTATCCCATGCCTAGCAGAACACCTGGCATGAAAAGAGACCCAGATAGGGTTTTATTGGCAAAACAATGATCTGCACCACTAGCAACTACAGCAAAGGGTCTTTGAGTGGGCTAGCCTAAGAAGACAGATAGTGGGTATGTGGAGTAGGTCCACAGAGTCAAAACATGTGGGCCAGCTCTACCCTTCTGATGAGCTAATCTTAATGAGGGCATCTCAGAAGCCCTCAGCTTCTTCTGTAGAAAGGGATTAGTAACACCTGTTTCACAACATTATTAAAAGATTAAAGGTAAAAATGCATAGAAATCATTTTACAGCACTCAATGCATAGTATTTAATAAATGTGGCTTTAGCATGCATGTAGAAATGCTATACTGCCAAAGCCCAGTATCCAAAAACCATAATTTATTTCTTATAATTAAATAGATCTTCTGACTTTGAGCCTATTCTGTCCAATATGAAAAATAAACCTCAGATATGAAATTGTCTACTTTGCTGTTCTGGCCTCCTCAGAATGTACTTCCTGTCCCATTCCCTGACAATAGTTGGAGCTTCCTTGGAAGGCTCCCTGGAGCTAGGTGTTGGCACTCTCTAAGTAGAAACAGGCCACCCCACACCTTTCCAACATACACTCATGAACCAGCCGAAAGACCCTTTCAAGTCTCTACTAGAATGTGTAATCAAGGTGTTCGATCCTTCCATTGCAAGGAGACATAGGAGTTCTTCAAGTGTGAGCATATGGATTATAACAGAGATCTTTGGACTGTCCCCAGCTTTGGCCACTCCAAGCTGCTGGCTCTTACACACAACACCATGGTGACAACTAAGTGTCTTTCATTATGTCTGCTCCCTCCCTCCCTCAACCATGTGGGATGCCATGCTTGGATCCTCTCTATTCCCATAGTCCTAGATGAAACAGGTGGTGGGAACTGCATCTCTGTCAATCCAGGTCTTGGCTTCAGAAGTCAGGGAACACAAGTGGGTGGGGACTTCTGGTGTTCTTTCTCTTGCTTGTCTCCTGTTTTCTGTTCAGGGGGTCTGCATCTACTCGGGAGACTAGAAGGGGGAGCAAGGAATGACAGAGAAGAACTCTCATGCAGCCTGCTCACCCCTCATCTGGAAACCTCAAACCTGAAAGGCTCTGAAATTCAAAGAACGTTCTAATTGAGGGTGCTCAATCAGTAGTATATTCAAATGTCCCCAAACTCAAGGCTCCTGAAATTGGAACCATCTGGCCCTTAAGCGTCTTGGATGTGGGCCATTGAACCTATGCTGAGAACTGCTCTGACTTGCCACATCCACTTCTGTCCTCGTTGTATTCTGCTGGTTTGCCCTCAGAAGTGAGGCCCTGGAGCACTTCCTTCTGACAACTCCTCTGGGGGTACCCAGGAGATAGGGGTGGACAGGGAGAGGAAGAAAATGACAAGATCAATCATGTTGTCCATTATTGCGGTAAATAAGCCCCCGATGGGCGTGGTCAGTGCTACAGAAGGACTACCTCACTACAGTCCATTTCTGACACTGCTGGGGCAAATGCAGACAAAAATAGAGCTGAGCTTCAGATACCATCGTCACTGGAGATGTACTGGAAACATCACTGGGGCAGCAAAGGCAGCCCCAAGAGAGGTGTGTTCTTGATTTCAAGAAAGCCCAGCAGGCCCTACGAGGAGGGGAAACCAAGCCCAGGGTGCCTATTGTACGGGTTCAAGGATTTATCTGCCTTTACCTCCTAAAAGCCTTTGCCAGACTCCCTCCCTCATCTAGTAGGCTTTAGATTGTCCTCAGTGGTATCTTGACTTGGGGGATGAATTGGCTGTTTGCTCTTTCACTATGAACTAGCTCCCTCAATCCCACATTCCAGGACTGAGAATTTATTTGCTATTTATTTTTTAATCTACAGATGGATTCATAAAAACCATTCTCCTTATTCTGAAACAGTCCAAGTGGTAGCTAGATCTCTGTTTAAGATGCAAATTGGATTATGCAGGTGACATAAAACAACACTAGACATCAAGAACCATGGATGAAGGGTGGACCCCATATAAACATCATGTGCTGGCTGGCTGTTCTCCTGAAGACAGACTCTGCACAGTGTGGCTGTTTAACTCCTACCTGTAAAAAGTAGAAGAAAATGCTAAGCATAGTACTCTACCATTCTACTCCACTTTGTATCCATGTCCTAAAGGGGGGATAAGTAACCTTTTTTTTTTAATAAAGGGTCAACTCGTAAATATTTTCAGCTTTGCAAGCCATATGGTGTCTGTTGCAACTACTCAGTTCTGCCGGTGTGCTCAGAAAGCAGCAACAGACAATACGTAAACGAATGAGCATGGCTGCATTCCAATAAAACTTTATTTATAGACACCGAAACTTTATTTCCACATGATGTTCATGTGTCATGAAACCAACCTTCTTTCAATTCTTTTTCATCCCAGTTAAAAGTATGACTTATTCTTGGCTCTCAAGTCAGACATGAAGCAGGCAATGGACTGGGTTTGGCACAGTTCATGGTTTGTTAACCTCTGCCCTCACCCATCACAGACTGGAAATATAAACCTCGGTTCTTGCAAACAACTATATCTGAAGTAATACAGAAGGGGAAGTTGTATTAATCTCCCTCTTTTGTGTATGTGATATGAGATGAGGAACTAGAATTTAGATATTTCCTTATAAATAATACAAATGTACAAGGTGAATAGCTAAACACCATAAAGCAACTAATCATGCACCACAGGGTACATGTTCAGTCACCACAGACCACAGAGTGGTCCCTCCCATAAGGTCATATGGAGCTGAAAAGTTCCTATCATCTAATGATGTAAAAGCCATCCTAAGGGCAAAAAGGAAGACATTGTTCAGGCATTCGTGGTAAGGTGGGTGGATGCAAACCCACTGCTTGAACAGCTGTATCAACCCATAGCACAAACAATTATATATGAGACACAACATTATGATGTAACAAATGGCTATATTGTTATGAATAATGGGCTAAAGCAGGAAGACCTAACTGAGCTTCACAGAGCTAGGCGCTAAAGGATCCCTCCAGGCGCAGTGGCTGGGGAATCTCTGAAATGTGCATGGCCAGAGGACAAAGAACAATCTGAAGTAAGGACAAAGCAGATAGGAAAATAGCCATCTGTCTGTCTACACTGTCCCCACCTGTACTGCAAGACCAGAAATAAAGCCCCAGATTAACCTATTCTTTTGAGAAAAAAAGTTTTTCCAAGTTCACTAATACCTAAAAATGTGAGTAAGAAAGGCTGGGTGTTGTTGGCGCACGCCTTTAATCTCAGCACTCAGGAGGCAGAGGCAGGCAGATCTCTGTGTGTTGGAGACCAGGCTGGTCTACAAGAGCAAGTTCCAGGACAGTTTCCAAAGCCACAGAAAAACCCTGTCTCAGAAAAAAAGAAAGAGAAAGGGGGACTTACCTCTTAAAGTAAGATTAAATACTTTCTACATCCAGTGCAAATAAATGCCAAAAAAAAAAAAATTCAAATTAAGTCGGTGGTAGCAGTGCTAAAGTAACCATGCAATACAGTGCTTGTTTAGAAGCAGTGGTGACAGCCACAGGATACAGTGGTACAATGCAGTGCTCTGATAGTTCGCCACACACCAAAGCTAGTATTCATTGAGTACTTTTCTATTTGTCAGACTTTTGTGGGCACATTTATGAACCCAATATAAGAAATGGCTCTCACAGAGTCAGGGAGGTGGGAAGACCCCACAGCCCCCAGCAATGCTTGTGAGTATTGAGAATCTGGAAAGCAGAGGGGACCTCCACCAGAGGAAGAACCTTAAAATTAGATAATACGAAAGAGGCAAAAGAAGAAGAAGATAAAAGCTCCTGGGGGTGGGGCTCATACTAGGTTGTCGCCGACCCTTTTCCTTGCCAGTTCTATCTCGTCACGGGACTTCCCAGTGGACTCTTACACTTCTCATAGCTTTCAGAATGGGGTTTCTAAAGCCAGTGTTGTTTCTGCTGTCCTGTGCTAACAAGACAGGCAATGCTGAGAAGGGAGGCAGCCAATAGGAAGGGAATGTCCCTGTCACTGGAGGCCTGGCCTGCTGCCACAGAAGGGTAAGGGACCTGGGGGGGGGGGGTGACTGTGAGTCTGAGGCCATCCCATGCTGCACAGTAGGCTTTAGGCTAGCCTAGACTACAGGGCAAGAGAGGGGAAACAATGAAAGAAAATGAGAGAAGGTAGGTCCATTTGGACCAAAGGTGTGAAAGAGTATTATGGGACCCACAGCTCATCCTAGCCAAGCCACTGCCCCAGCCCCCACTCCCCACATGCCATGGCCTGTCTCCTTATTGATTTGATACCATGTTGTTTGAATGATTTTTTTTTCTTTATACAAATGTCCTTTTTAAAAAAATTACATCTTAAAAACATAGTGGTTTCCTCCTTATCCACAGAGATGGCTTTATAGCCTCAATCAGGAACTGAACTGAATTGATTCTTCAGTATCCCCAGAAGCGGGGCCTCCTCTACCACAGGAAGAGCCCTGGGCCTGAGAGCATCATGCCACCTAGTGGCACACTCGCTGTTGACTGCGCCTCCCTCCATGTGAAATGAGGGGACCCAGCCATCAGTTAAATTATTCCATCTCACAGCCTATGAATTTCAATAAATATACCATCTGTTCACCTTCTGTGTGGGAGTTCAATCATCTTGTTGGCAGCAGGATTATTCTGCGGCAATTACCTATGTCTTTATCACCCCTCATTCAGCTGCGCCGGCCCGCTCTGTACACAGCACTTTCTATTCATAGGACAGTCTGAGGCTGGAACACAGGGGGAGAAAAAAAATTGCACTTCATGAAGTGGGTGCTGCAGGCAGGGGCATGAGGAGAGAACCTTCAACCTATAGGAAACCATAGAGTCGCCTATGAGCTAGGTGGCAGGGCTGAGCAGGCTTCTTCAGGTCTGGCTGGAAGGTTTGGGTCTGCCCAAATAAAGATGTTAGGAAAGGAGAAAGGCCAGGCTAGGGGAGGAGTCATGTGAGTGAGACCTGGGGTCAGGTGACAAGGCTCTAGCCCCAGCTCAGCCAGCTGTGTGACTCTGCACAATCACATAGCCTCTCCGGGCCTGTTTCCCTTTCTGGAAAAGTAAGAGGTTGGAATGGATGAATCCTGGCCTCCCCTTTACCTCTGAACTTACAAGACTGCCAGATGGAGAACAGGCACCTGAGGCACCTTAACTCTAAAGCCAACCTGTGGAGAGTCGCTGAATTGCTAAGTAAACTGACAGCTAAAAACAGAAACCGAAACAATCGCGGAAGTGGTTTGTGTGCCTTTGGAATTCGGCTCAGATTGACGGTAGTTCCTTGCATGGTATATAAAAGGTAGAAACAAAAGCTCGGAAAACTGGTTTCCTCAATGTTATGCTTAGAAAATAAAGAGACTTGAGCTTAGCGTCCATGTTGTCGGCAAGTATGATATCAAAGGGCTTATTGAAAAAGCAGAGTTTCAGGATCAGGTCTAGAGCCAAAGGAAGGATGGGAAGTGCTTCAGTGGAAAGTCTGTGTGTGTGTGTGTGTGTGTGTGTGTATGTGTGTGTGTGTGTGTGTGTGTGTGTGTGTGATATGAGAGGGGGCTTGCTGGGGTTTTATGGGGTATAGTGTGTGTGTGTTTGGTGTGTGAGTATGGTGTGTGGGAAATGTATGTTTGTGGAGTAGAGTATGTGGAGGTATTGTGAGTATTTTGTGTGTTTGTGTGTGTCGTATGAGAGGGATGTATATGGTGGAGTTTTGTGGGGGTGTGATATGTTGTGTGTGTTTGTGTATGGGTATAGTGTGAAATACATGGGGGTGTGGTATAGAGTATATGTATGGAGTGGAGTGTGTGGGTGTGTATGAATGTGTGCGTGTATGTATAGTGTGTGTGTGTGTGTGTGTGTGTTTTATAAACAGAATCACCTGGATCAGACCCAACAGCTTGCTGTCCAGTACTTATCCGCATCGCCTGACTCTGGTCCTAACAGCACTCTGCACTCCCTGGATCACGGTCAAGTTCTTCCTGAGTACATACCACCACCAAAGTTCCCAGCATCCTCTGTAGCTGGACCAGGAGCAAGGGCCTGGGTTCTGGCTAAAGTGCTGTGCACAGGAATTCTGCCTGTCCCCTGACAGTAAGGAGTTATCAGTTTTCCATGAATCCAGATGTGAAGAGCTCAGAGGAAGACCAAAGAAACATCAGAAAGAAGCCTCACACTCTTGCCACTGAGAGCATCATTGTGGAGGGCAGCCTCCCCTCACCAAACTGTGGAAAACTGAGAGAGAGGAATTATCTTATATTCTCTTGAGATTTGGGGTCATTGTTATAGCACTAACAACCAGCCGCCTGCCCAATAGGCACAGCGATGGCACCTGCCCGGCACCGTCCTTTCTCTTCTGAATCCAGCACCTAAACTCCCTTCTCTAGACAACTCTGTCTTTCCTAAACTTAAAAGTGCATGGCAACAAAAGAATGCCCCTACCCCTCTTCAGCTTCAGGCCTGTCAGCGTATTTCGGGCCCTATTAGGCCATATGAAGGGCAATTTGTGTGAGAGGCAAGTTTCTTTTTTTTGGACAAAACTATTGGGAAAGAGAAACTCCTTTTCCATGAAAAAAGCCAAGCTTGGCAGGATTCATCTAGAGCAGCAGGAAAGTGGCCATAGCAGAGGGTCTACACTAGCACATGCTAAGCATAAACCAAAAGATAGTGAGCCGTGAGAAGGCAGGCAGGCAGGCAGGCAGGCAGGCAGGCAGGCAGCTATCAGGGAGCAGAAGCAGAGAGGAAATGCAGGCCGGAGACCAGGGACAGACGGCCGGCAGAGCAGGTGGCTACGTAGGGTAAGAAGAGAAAAGGCTATAAAGTATGAAGAGAGGAGGCAGGAAGTAGGATGGGGGGGGGGGGTGCAGAGGTGATAGAGGAGCAAATATGGAAGAGGGGAGGAAGGCGAGATGAAGAAAGAATGGGGTCAGGGAGAAATCACAAGCAGCATGACAAGGGAGATGGACAGAGGAAGAGGCTGGAGGGAAGCAAAGCTGGGGACAAAGCAGAGGCCAAGACAAAGATGAGGAAGAGGAAGGGAGGGGGGATTGATGATGGAACATGGGAGGTTGAGAACGGACAGTAATGCAGAAAGGAAGACCAGGAAAAGAAAAGAAGGGCAGGAGGGAGGGAGCCAGGCAAGTGAGACACATCTGCATCGCCAGGTCCAGCCACACTGAGTCAGTCTTGCACCTAGACGTCTCTGTTAAATGACAGACACCTTTGCATTTATCCCTTGTAACCGGGGCTCTGCCACAGCTGCAGGTTCAAATAGCTGCAGTACCAATCATCCTGCATGAGCCAACCGCCAGCTAAGGCTCAGTGCTCTGAGTCTCCCTAATACCACATTCCCTGTAGCCACAAGGCGACAGGCTTGGATTTCCTCAGATTTTCTACAAAAGATAAAAGAACCCTAAAGAATATGGTAGACACCTGCAAGTGTCAAAACACAAACACAGCTCCCTAACACAGAAGCATGAACTGACTACCTTCTACCGAACAGAGATAGAGTCTTCAATGTCCAGAGCAATTTTGAATCTTACCCTTTTTGTTTTCCCCAAGTTTGCTTCCTCCACGTTATTCTAGCCTGGGATCACATGCTTTTGTGTTTTCTAGCTTGGTTCTTCTCTCTCTCTCTCTCCCTTTCTCCTTGTTTCCTAGTCTAAAAACTTGATCTGTCTTTATCCCCTTTTCCTGATGCAGCCTGCCCTGTCTCTGTGCACAATCATGTACAATTCCATAAGTGTCCTGAGAGTCAGTATGCCAGCCCCAAACAACTCCCAGCAATGTGATGGCAGCTACTGGGGCACATTGGCGGATCCCACAGGCCACCAGCTGAAGCCTACACTGCTCCAAAGTGAGTCAGCTGAAGCTCCTTGTTTTGGGTGTCCCTGCAGTCCCATTCCTAATAGCAGCAGCAAGAGACATCGGCTTGTAACAGAATCAATGCTCAAATGTGCTGGGGGGGAGGGGGGAGGGAAGGATGGAGGCTGAGATTGTGTTTATATGTGTGAGCATGCACATGTACACACACATCAAGTGTGGGGAGCAGAAGGTAAATTAAAGGATTCAGTTTTCAATTTCTCATCAGAGAATAAACCATTCTGCCTAGTTCTAAGACCAGAATAAAAACAAAGTGATTAGTGGGATTTTAAAAGGCAAAAACCAAGGAAGCAGTTAGACAAGTGGGGAAGGCAACTTCCCCTCCTTTCCTATCAGTGGAAGAGGCTGAACTGGAGTCTGCCCCCGGGGACTTGGGTTGATTTCCCCAGTATATTCCATACCCATTCAACCCAAATGATATAGATGGCACCGGGCACAAAGTCTTTCTCAGGGTAGAACAGACGGGCATGCTAATTTCTTCCTCCAGCAGCCAAGCACGCCTCCACTCAGGAAGCCAGCCCTCCTCATTCATTCCCAGCACCGCTGTTCTGCACAGCCCCAGAAGCGTGCTTTCTTTCTGTTCCTCTTATGCATAATTTACTAACTTACACAATTCTTGTCAATGGTGGCCTCCATTTTTTTTACATTTCAGTGAAATTCAGGACTCTGTAAAAAAAAAAAAAATCTGGGTCTATATAGAAGGACACTGTGGAGTCCATAAAAATGTGGATCTGTATAAAAGGACATTGTAGGCAAAGAGCTGAGGCTTTGTTTGTTCTTTTCCCTCAAAAGAAACAAGAATTGTCATCCTTCTAGAAGGTTAAATTTGGTTGGGGTGTTTGTAATGATGAAAGCATTCCTGGACTAGTTTTAGGAACCTCCCAACTTCCTTTCTGCACCTTGTATCCATTCTACAAACCTCAAAGGGCAAATGCAGCCCCTCCACTTTGGAAACGTCATGAGCTTGGGCCCTTGCCCCTCTTGACAACCTGTGATGCAAGGTGGGCAGCCTGCAAGGACAAAGCACCTTCTAGGGCATTCCTGAGGCCTGGCCCACATCCACAGCTCTAGTGCCTGCCTCAGACACCCTTTATCCCAGTGGCCATCCTTTCTTAGCTCTCCACACTTAACCACTCAAAACCTAAGGCCCCAGCCAATTCACCCTTATTATTTCCACCAGAGGTGGCCAATCTTGGGACACCTGTAACCAAGGGGACACAAGGAGAGCGCTAGCTGACACTTGAGCACTACTCCACATCCTCCTGCTCTTTTTTTCACTTGAAGGTCACCTTATTTATTGGTGGCTTGTCTGGATTGTATGTTTCAGGAGGCTGGCATAGACTGCCTCTTTTGACCAAAACTTTGGTGAGGCTCTTGAGTCCTTCCATCCCTGATGGAAGGTGAAAACAGTCAAAGAACCCAAAACTGTGAGTGGTTGAGTATGTTTGCTCTTTCAAATCCTAAGTAATTATTTATTGACTACTAAACTGTTCCATCCTAAAGGATTCAACCACACTTGTAGCCTCCCGTAATCTTACAAATAATAGCAAGAGTATAAAGCCGCTATCCATCACATACCTTACAGGAAAAAGGTTCATTCCTCACAAAAGCAGTCTATGGGAAGTCATGCTGTTTTTACATTTTAAAGATTTGTTTTAATTTTAGTTAGGTGTGCATGTGTTTGTGAGTATTCAGAGACCAGAAAAGGGTGTGGGGCTCCCTGGAGTTAGAGGCAGTTGTGAGCCAGCCAACATAGGATCTGGGAATCAAATCTAAGCCCTCTATGAGAATAGCAAATGCTCTTAACTGCTGGACATTTCTCTAGCCCCCACCCCATTTTACAGATAAAGAAATAGAAGCTTTCTTAAGTGAATTTACTCACCCAAGAGCCTTCAGTAAAGAACTAGCTAGCCAAGTTGTTAAGCCACATGTCTGGTTCAAGAGCCCACATCTTACTCTCCATGCCCCTGCCACCTCCCTGTGCCCACTCAAAATTGTGTAATCACTTACACAATGTTAGACAGAAAAGGAAACTCCAATGACAACTTCTGTTAAAACGGCACCCCAGAAGGAAAGCAAGGTAGGTGTGACCCAGACAAAAATCAGTGGAGAGTACGTTGCCCAAATTTTCCATCAAAGAAACCATTTCATTATATTTATGGCCCTATGTCAAAAGAGGACAATTTGGCTTTCTTGCCCACAGCCTTCTGGTTTTTAGTGGACCCGAGAGAGAGAAATCTGCTGGAGACTTTTCAATGTTGTACAAAGCCACCGATCACACGTATTGATTTTTCTGCCCTACAAACAGTAGGAAGAGTGACTTCATCCCCAGTCACCATAACAGATCTTGACACTGAATGAACAAAGCCTTTGCACTCCAGAAAAGCAATTATTTTCTGTGAAAGAATAAATAAAAGCCTAGTCAATGTCTTAGACATAATGAACTCACCTATTCATCCTGCTCTTTTATTCCTGCTAATTCTGGAAGCAGGACAATAGTCACACCTTTTTTACTCTTAGATTAAAAAAAAACAGTGAATGTAATCAAAAGAAAAAAAACAAAGAAAACAAAAAGAAAAAAGATGATGATGGTGGTGGTGTAGGAGGAGGAAAGGAAATGTAAGGGCAGAAAGAGGAGGAGATCGGGTGGGTCAGTGGGTATGGAAGGAATGGTGGTTGCAGTGAATGCCAAAGATGCTTTGCAGATTTAGAAAAACGGCGTCATTTCAGTGGTATAGCAGTATGCTACATTTTTCAAACTTATGTTATGCTATATGGGATAAGATCTGCTATAAGAGAATGTAATAGTTAATACTGAGTGTCTACTAGACAGGATCTAAAATCAACTAGGAGACAAACAGTAGCAATTTAAGAAAAGCAGCATGCAAGAGAAAGATGCCATGAGACAGGGTTCAAGCAGGGAAGTTTTTTATTAGGGAAAGGGATCATTAAAAGGGGAAAGGGAGGGAGAGGACTGGACTCTGGAGATAGGAGCAGAAGCAGAGAGGAAAGAGGGGGAGAGAGAGGAAAGAAGGGGAGAGTGGAAAGGGAGAGAGAGCAGAACAGAGAGAGAGAGAGAGAGAGAGAGAAGGATAGGAGGTGGGCACGACCCTTTTAAAAGGGTATAGTGAATTTGCACAGGTGGTACTCTTAGTAGCTGCAGCTGAGGGCATATCCTGTCAGAATCCCAAGGACAGGCCAGTACAGATGCTTGAATACTAACGAAACCTCCTGGCATATCCATGGCTGATGTGGGATGTCCTTCTCTATGTCATGGATATGTGTTGCTTTTATTAGTTGATGGAAAAAAAAAGTTGTTTTGCCAATGGCCAGGTAGAATAGAGCCAGGCAAGAAATCCAAACAAACATACAGGGAAAAAGAAAGCAGGATCAAGGAGATACCATGTAGCTGCCAAAGGGGTAAGATTCCAGAACATTACTGCAAGCCACAGCCATGTGGTGATATAGGTATTAGTTAAAAAAAAATGGTTAATTTAGTTGTGAGAGCTTATCAGTAAAATGCCTGAGCCATTGGCCAAACTGTTATAATAAATATTAAGCCTCAGAGTATTTATTTGGGAACTGGAGTGTGCGAGCAAAACCTCCATTAACTCATGGCAGAGTTATTAGATGGGTTATCTGAGGTGGGAAGTCCACCCTAAATGTAGATGGCACCACCATATGGACTGGAGCCCAGACTAAACACAATAAGGAAGAGCTAAGAACCAGTTTCCATCACTCTCTGCTTCCTGACTGCTGATATAATGTGACGTGCTGCCTCAAGCTCCTGTTGCCATGACTTCCTCATGGTGGACTATACCCTCACACTGTGAGCTGCTAAAGATAACCCTTTCCTCCTTGTGTTATTTTTCTCAGATATTTTGTCATAGCAACAAGAAAAATAAATAATGTAAAGGTGTGGTAGTTTGAAAGAAAATAGCTCCCAAAGGGAGCCACTATGAGATGTGGCTTTGTTGGAATAGGTATGGTCTTATTGGTAGAAGTGTGTCACCATGGAGGGCAGGGCTTTGAAATCTATGTTCAAGCTGCACCCAGTGAGGCAGTTCACTTCTTGTTGCCATAGATCAAGATGTGCTAACTCTCAACTCCTTCTCCTGCACCATGTCTGCCTGCATGTTGCTATGTACCTCCATCATGATGATGAACTAAATCTCTGAAACTGTAAATTAGCCCAAATTAAATGTTTTCCTTTATAAGAATTGCTGCGATCATGGTGTCTCTTCCACGGCAATTGAAAAATCCTAAGACAAAAGAGTTATTTAATTAAATTTGCATTTTAACTAACATAGAAATTGGCTTTGACTAACATTGGAATGAAGAGTTCAGACCATTTCAGAACCAAAAGAGTTCAGAGTTGTTGCAGTCATTTAATGAGTTGGCTTCAAAGAAGAACGACATGAGAGATGGGGGTGTGGGGAGAGAGAAAGGCAAGTGGGTGGGTTTGAAAGAGATTGGGCAATGGTGTGGTCAAATATTATTAGTGACAGGATTGAGTGAGGAGGAGCATGGAGTGGGGTCTCTATATTGACTAAGTGAGGAGGAGTATGGCATAGGGTCTCTCTCTTATAGATAGTATCAATATATGTATGCTGAAGACTACAAAGCAGGTGCTCAAAATGTTTCACTGAGAGCAACAAAATGGCCAGTGGCAAGAAAGTGACATTAAGTCAAGAAGACTTTAGAAAGGTGGACGATAATGGCACATTAGGAGATTTCTCAGTGGAACCCAGAAAAAAAGGGGAGAATATGATGTTGTTGGGAAGAGGACTTTGTGTAAGCCACATCAACATGGCAAGAAAACATACTAAAAGCGAAAGAAAAAAAATCATCTTTTGGGGAGGCTCTGATGGAGGGCAGATGGGCTAAGTTGCTCTTCATTTTGAAAGGTGCCTTTAAAGCAGAAGCATTAGGAAGGTGGGAACAAGTTATGGTTTTTTTATTTTTTTTTCTTAGATGTATGACTTCTTACAAAAGAAACTGGCAGATTTAGAAACTATTCAAAAAACAAGCCACGAGGTAGCTGCATGCATAAAATATAAATATAATATATTTAAAAGCCAACTGCACAATAACAACAAGACAGAAGACATGATTTTTAATATCTAGCACTCAAACAAAACATGTAGTATCTGAAAGAAACTCAGTCAGTTTAGCCTGGATACATAAAATGGTGACATTTTACTGCAAGACATTAAGAAAGAACTAATAAGCAATAAGTGTTCATGAGTAAGATTTGATTATATAAGTCAATTCTCCCTGAGTTCATCTGACCAACACTATAATGGGGTTTTGGAGAGTGTGATACACTGATCCTAAAATGCATATGAAAGAATAAAGGGACGATGAAAGCAAATAACATACAGAGAAAAAGATGAAATGAATGATCATGGCTGTGTATCAGGCCTTACTACAGAGCTAGATAATTAGTTGGAATGGAACTGGAAATGCCTAGTGTTAGCATAGGATTGACATGTAAAACAAGCTTGTTTCAAATTTAAATTATATATATATATATATATATATGCATCATAATAATGATAATAATAAATGTAAATTATCCTAGAGAGAGAGGGAAAGAGAGAGATTGTTCCATGGAACTCAGTTGCATAAGGAGCTCATAAAATTGGCCACAAAAACCAGAGTGCTCAGGAGAACTAGTTACTCATGACTGCTTCAGGCCTACAAACACAAGCCACCATTGAACTGAGCTGATGAGGGTGTGTACTTGGTTATCTATGCAGGAGCTGGAAAAGAGCAAACAGAAACAGTTTTGATGGGAACAAAGACACTCTGTCTGCAGATAGAAGAGAGAAATAAATACAGATAAAAATATAGGAGGATTATTAGATTTGATGGTGGGTATTTAGACTGCCTTAGTATTATTTTTGCAATAAATTTTAAGACTATATCATTGGTTCAGGCTGAGGAGCTGGAATGAGAAAAGACTGTGTAATTGCTCTGACAAGCAAAGTAATAAACATACTAAGGAAGGGTAACAAGATTTCCAGGGCCTAGCTTTATGTCGTGAATTCATAGATGAATGAACACACGTGGTTTTCATATTTGTAACATTCAGCCTCTTAAGTACTTATGATGTGACTCTAGACTAAAAGGGGGGAAGCTGAGATGTGAAAATTCAGCCAGGCAGTGGTAGTGCATGCCCTTAATCCCAGCCCTGGGGAGGCAGAGGTCAGCATAGGCTATGGAGTGAGTTCTAGGACATCCAAAGCTATACAGAGAAACCCTGACTCAAACCAAAAAGAAAACGTGGTAAATGAATCCATCTGTGGGGTTGGCAGGACTACACAGGGCAGAGCTGGGATGAGTGATAGACAAAGGCTCTTTAAGACAAAGACACCATTGTCTTGGTGCCATTTACTGGTGATAAAGGGTCAGAGGACCATTGGATAGAGCCACAAAATTATAGACCACATAATATTTGTTTAGCAGTGTGAGAGACAAGGTCTTACTGTACAACCCTTGCCAGCCTGGAACTTGTTATGTAGACCAGGCTGGCCTCAAACTCACAGAGATCTGCCTGCCTCTGCCTCTTGAGTGCTGGGATCAAAGGTACAGTGTGCTGAGACTGGTGCTATGAGCGACATGAGGCAGTGGTGAGGGAGACGTTTGTCAAGCTCTCGGGATTGACAAGAGCACAAAAGTGAAAGCAAGAGTCCATGGCACACCTCTCATTTCTTGGCAGCTATAACCCCTCAGCCACTCATTTTATTCATTTGGAGGTCAAGTACAAGAGAGAAGAAGCATATCTCTCTTTTTGTATTTTGATTAGGAAAAATAACACTAAAACTGTTCTGGCTGCAGAAGAGTCATTCTAAAATGGAAAGGTAACTAGCCTCTTCCTTGAACACTCAGTATCAGGAGAAACAGACTCACATGAAGTAAACAACGAGCTAGAAATAAGGGCTGGGAGTGTAGCCCAGCAGCATGCATATTTAGCATGAATGTAGCCCTGAGTCCAATCCCCAGGACTGTATAAATCAGGTGAAATGGTTTACACCTATAATCCCAGCACTCAGAGTATGGGGGCAGAGAATCACAAGTTCAAGGCATTCTCATATGTATGGTGAGTTCAGAGCCAGGAGAGTGGAGAGAGAGAGTGGTGGGAGATGTCATTCTGTAAATATGCTTCTCGCATTGGTTAATGAATAAAGCTGTTGGCCAATAGGAAAGCAAGATAGGTGGGACTAGAAGACTAGGAGGAGAGAGGAAGGAGTAGGGAGGAGATTCAAGATGGAGTATGGAGAGAGTAGAATGCCAGCCCTCTCTCCAGTAAGATAAGACCACGTGGAAATACTTAGATTAATAGAAATGGGTTAATATTTAAGACAGAGGCAGACAGTAAGAAACTAGTAACTGGCCAAAACTTTATACTGAATATAGCATGTCAGTGTGTTATTTGGAGCTGGCATGGTAGTGGAACCAAGACCGGCAGGGAAAAAATTGCTCAGAGAGAGAGAGAGAGAGAGAGAGAGAGAGAGAGAGAGAGGTAAGATATCCAGTGCTGACTAGAAAACTTCCAGTAGCTTCTGGTGTGACACCAAGTTGGATCTAGAGGTTCTGAGCCATCATTCTAATAATAAGTAAGCATAGATAAGACCTCTAAATAGTTCCTGGATGCCATCCTGAGCACCTCCTGCCTGGTCATTCTGAGCCTCCCACCAAAGGTCAACTAAAATCTTTCTTGGACTCATCCTCATCTACACCATCAGAAAAGGGTGAGTTACAAATTTATTTAGGATTCGAGGCTGATATGAAGGGGAGCAATGTGGGAAGGGGTGAAGAAAAGACTGAAGAATCAAATTGTTTCAAAGGCCCAGCTTTATCCATGAAGCTGGTTGAAAGTTCTTATTTCTCAAATGAAAGCCCCAGGACTAGGCAAGCTGCTGTGAGTGGTGTGAGTCTGTTCCAAGGGTGACTGTGTAGCCACTGAGATTGATCTCACAGCAGGGACAACTGAAAATCAGCCCCATTAGGCCTTAGTCACATCCCTGCTTCGGGAAACCATGCAAATCTGTATTTCCTTTCATCGCACAAGTCCACATCCCAAAGTTCTTTAAAATGAGATTTCTGGACCAACTCTGATGCTCCCACAAAAGGATGTTATATAACTGAGAAAAAGTAAAGAGCCAAGAAATAACTGTCTCTGGCTTGTGGGCTTCTAACAGAATAAAAAAATAAAATAAAATAAAATAAAACGGCTGAGCATTGATCATGTCACTATAATGAAATGCTTTAAAGGTTGTATAATCAATCACCTTCATTTCAAATGTAACAATAATCAGTTTCTTTTGTTGTGGAAAAAATAGAACTCCGTTTCACTCTACTAGCCTTTGCAAACTATAGTAGACTCACTGGAGCTGCCTTCCTCTCACCATGAGGAGAGTTGAGTGATGTCCATTCCTTCCAGGACTTTGTTCAGTCCTGCTTTATTTATGACAGGACCTTTGTGTCTGGAATGTTCTGCATCTATCATTCTGGCACCCAGAAATTAGGGCTCTTTTTGACAGCTCCATCATCTACTTATCTTCTAGATATTTCCATTGTGTTTCTGTCCAAAGCACAAAGCCTCAATTCCCCTTCTGAGTAGTCTTGATAGGGACAGTGTGCTGAAGAAAACTGAAGACCCCAATCCATCCTCGAACCACAAGCTGCAGGACACTGGGCTTCGCATGAGGAAGAGCAAGTACTCACTCTCAACAGGAATAAGGATGAACATCACACCAGTTTCCCCCAGAATGCTCTGGCAGGGACTGAGTACTGAGGACATAGAACTGATATTTTAAGCTCTAATTACACAGGAACTTGTAAACCCTCAAGGAAGGGCCAAGTTCCACTCAGACTTAACTGAATCAGTATCCGTGGGAACTAGGAAGAAGCAGGGACAAGTATTAGGAGTGACTTTCTCAAGTTTCCCCAAAAGGCTCGTATTCATAGCTAAGGTTACAGACCACATTCCTTCCTTAATACAAGTAAGGGGGTTCCTTGTGTTTCTGTCTCCCTCCTTAACTCCAGATCTAACAGTGGGACCCTTAGAGAGTGTGTATGACAAACCTTCCCCCTTTGGAAATGAGGATGATAACTCAACCAGCACGCACCATCTAGACAGTCCCACGTGGCCTCCTTGTCAAGGAAGGTCAATGAAGATCACATATCACCTCCTCCCCACTCCCAAGTTAATGCAGATGTTGTGTACTGGGACGGTTCTGAGACAATGCACTCAGAGCAGTTTGTGTTGTACAGAAAGAAGGTAGGAAGCCGAATCAGAGGAAGATTCCCTGAGAGCCAGAAGCCCAGGAGAAAAGAGGGCTCACTTCAGCTCTGCTTGCATGACCCACCGGTGAACTCCAACAGCCAGTGACCTGGTTTCTCTTTTGCAGAAGCATATGGTATTGCTGCTGTTCCTAAGCAACAGGCAGGCAGGTGCCTTCATTTCCCATTGTGGCTCAGACAAGAATCACTCAGCTGGCTGTTTCTTTCAGCTCAACCTGTTTCCTATGGACCTGCAGAGCAGAGCTTGAAATGGGGTGTTTCTCTCTTCACCCACAGCCAGTGATGTGGGGTATTTCTCTCTTCACCCACAGCCAATGATGTTCCAAAGCCTGGTTCTTCTTAGGTACATGGAAAGGAACGTTAATTTAGAGCGACATCTGTCATCCAGAAGTGACCAGTGGTGACACTGTTTTTACTCAGCAGTTATCAAACAAATGGAGTCACTTCAAAGAGTCACAGCTGTTCCTTAGTGTTCTCTCTGTTCAGATGTGACACAGCACATGCTTAGTTTGATTTTTGCTCTGTGACTCCTGTACAGTGAGGCAAGGATTTCTCAGTCTCCCATCAGAACAGAAGTCAAAGCACATATTTCACAACTGAGTCACTGAGTGGCCTGAGGTCTGTTGGCCCTATCACATGGTCAGACCTTCACTAACCTGGTGTTCATTGAAAAAGTTTTGTGTGCATGCTAGGAAGCTTTGCAATCAAGTCTCTTCTGTTTAAATGAAACCTCGAAGAAGTGTTAGTGCTCGTGATATACATGTGCATTAGCACCTTCGTGTGTACATGCAGGTGCATGGGGGGGATGGCCACAGGGGGCGTGGAAGCCAAAGATCAGCCTCAGATGCTGTTCCTCAGGAGCTGCCCACATTACCCCTCCCCAACCCCTCCCTTCAGGGGCTCTCACTGGGACCTGAGGCTGGCTCTCCAATTAGGCCAGTTTAGCTGACTGGGGAGTCCCAGAAATCTATTTGTCTCTGCCTCTTCATCACTGGGATTACAAGTGCATAACCACCACATCCTGCTTTTACTCGAGTGATGGGAGTCGAACTCAGGTTCTCATGCTTGCACACTATGCACCTAACTCACTAAGCTACCCCAACCCCAATTAGCATTTTTAATAAAAGAAAGTTTTTCTGCAGGATGAATTCTATTTTCCCATTATCAACCACCATAGAATTAAAAAGGTATCCTATTGAAATAAACATCCCAAGGAACCTAAACACATGCATGCATATGCACACAGAGAGAGACAATTCTATCAAACACCCTTTTATCCATCTGCATCTGAAATCTCTTCCTATGTTTGAGGAACTCCCCCCAACTTTAACATGCCTATGTGCCACAATGACTATGGAAATGTCAGACTTACCTTCCCAGACAGCCAGAGCTTGGGATTCTAGACACCTAAAGAATACAGAGCTCACCCAGCATTCCTTTAGGAAGCAAGGGCTGGTCAATACCAACAGTGCTAAGAAGTAAAATGAAGCTTCAGCAAGAGTGCCTACAAGCTGCCTCAGGACCTATCCCTGGATTTATAGCTTCAAAGACAAGTATACACTGTGTAGGACCAATCAGAGAGAAAACTGCAACCTCAGGCCCCAACCTTGGCTTCAGAGCTGCTATCTGTCTCCCCAAACCTCCATGGAGACTTGCAACCATGCAACGTCCTGAGGGAGAGAGGGGAGACGGAGAGAGGGAGGGAGAGAGAGAGACACAGAGAGAGAGAGAGAGAGAGAGAGAGAGAGTGCACATGTGTACCCAAGGAACCCAGACGAAGGCAGTAGATCCCCCTGAAGATGCAGTTATGGGCATTTGTGTGCTGCCTGACATGGGTGCTGAGAACTCAACTGCTATGGGATAATCCTTCTATAAACTGTGAATATGTATTACTCTCATTGGTTGATAATAAAGCTGACTTGGTCTATAGCAAGGCAGAATAAGAGTAGGTGGGAAAGCCATACTGAAAATATAGGGAGAAAAATGGGCAGAGTCTACGGAGATCTGAGCCAGCCACTGTAGAAGCAAGAGACTAGAGGACAAGTAAAGCCATGAGCCATGTGGCAAAATATAGATTAATTAATAGAAATGGGTTAATTTAAGTTGTAAGAGCTAGTTAGTAATAAACCTGAGCTATAGGCCAAACATTTCATAATTAATACAAGCTTTTGTATGATTATTTGAGACTGGGCAGTTGGAACAAAAGAAAAGCCCTGCCTCCAATTACACTCAACTTTATTTCTCTGCATAAAGCACCTAGTGCTCCACACAACTGAACCATCTCTCTCCAGCCCCCAGACAACATCCTTTTAAACAACTCACTTGCTGCTTCCATTACCAGCCTTAGGCTTTATTGCTACAAACAAAAGCCGTCCATCAGACGTTTAGATTTTTCTTCATAGGGCTGGAACCATGTCTCAGTAGTGAAGAGCACTGGCTGCTCTTCCAGAGGGTGTGGGTTCAATTCCCAGCATCCAATGCCCTCTCCTGGCAGCAGGCACATTCATGGTGCACAGACAGATGCAATGAAGCTGGAACCCCATACCCATAAAACAATTAAAAATTCTTTTAAGCTTTTCATGATTCTACCACATGAAGAGCAATAAAATGATTGGAGTTTTTATTACCTTTCACATTTTTCCAGCTTTCCCTAACTCTTGGATACCTGCTCATTATTTCACAAATCACTAATACACAGACAGGTCTTTAATTTCTGAAAAATCCCTCATTCCTCATTTGGAACTAGAAATGTAACAAAAAGCAAGAAGAGAAGTCACTGGAAGAAGATGCAGACTGACTGTTCTTTGTGCAGGACTTGTTCCAAGAGCAAAGCATTCTCTCTGCTCACTGAAGTCACACCCAGACTGTGGGAACAACAGTCCTCACGTCACCATCAAAGGCAGCACATCTCAGCTCTCCTCCAGCTTAGAGATACCCAAGGCACAGTGGTACCTGTAGACCTGGACTGAGAAGGTCTGAGGATTCCCAAGTGATGCCCATGCTATTTGGCTCCCACAGCAGTTTGCACTGCAAGGTAATTCAGTACTCAAGCGCTGTTCCTAAATCCCAGAGTTAAACTGACCAGGATTGAATGAGTAAGTATATAAATAAGAAAACTCAGCATGGTCCCCATTTTCTGGAGTTTTCCACTCTGTTGTTTCTTTTAGGGTTTTTGCTGTTGCTTTGTTTTTTGTTTTTTGTTTGGTGTTTTGTTTTGAGACAGGGCTTCTCTGTGTAGCCCTGGCTGTCCTGGAATTGCTCTGTAGACCAGGCTGGCCTTGAACTCACAGAGATCCGCCTACCTCTGCCTCCTGAGTGCTGGGATTAAAGGACTACACTGCCACCACCTATGTTTCTTTTAATTTCAAATCTAGAATAAATTGACTTTATAGTTTAGTTTTGGTAAGAATTGTTGCTGTTGGTTTTGTTGTTGCTGTTATCGTTTTAAGAAAGGGTCTCACTCTGTAGACCAGACAGGCCTCAAACTCGCAGAGATCCACCTCCTTCTGCCTCCCTAGTGCTCAAATTACAGGCACTAATCCAGGCCAGTTTTTTGTTTGTTTGTTTGTTTGCTTGTTTTGTTTTAGTGTTTGGGGATTTGGGGGGAGTGTTGTATTTTTTGTTTTGTTTTTTGTTGTTGTTGTTGTTTTGTTTTGTTTTGTTTTGTTTTGTTTTTTTGTTCATTTAGACCAGGTCTCCTATATCCCACAACATGTGCCATTATACCCAGTTTATGTGGTGCTGAGCATGGCTCCCAGGGCTTGTTGCATGCTAAGCAAGGTCTTTCATCAAGTGATCTACATCCCCAGCTCCTAGAATAACTACACTTTAAAATGACAATAGATGCCAGTATCTGGGCCTTGCCTTATCGCACATGGAAATCGCATTCTGTGTAAAGGGTTAGAACACATAAACATAATTGTGCCTTACCTTGGTGGTTAAGAAACTGTTAAACTTTATGGTCCATGTAATACAACCACTTAGGTTTTCAGCTGCATGATGAAGATTATCCACTAAGACTATTTCATGGCCCTAAAGATAATCATTTAGGTAGACTCTCCTTTGTAAATTAAAAGCATAAGGAGCCATCCTTGAAGCACAATAACACCTAGGCCTGAAGTTGTAAAGACACAAAGCAGCCACACTTTCTTCTTTCCCTTATGTAGAAGTGTGTTCTCTCTGTACCCGCCCTCTGTGCCTCCCTTCCCTCTCATACACTTGATGTTTTCCATAGCAACGTCTTTGAAAAGGAAAAGCCTATTTCTTGTCAAAATGAATAAAATTGTCTTGCAACATGCTGTGCAATTAGAGCTCGTATTCACCCTCCTCCACAGCACTCATACACCACTTAAGCAGCTTTTACCCCCAAAATTGCCCATCATATTTTTCTGAACACTAACCAGTGTGATTTCTGAAGGCATTATGTATTTATAATAGCAAAAGCCCCTCACTAGCTGTGTCCAAAATTTCCCAATACGTAAGAAAATTCAGGCCCTTGCCCACCTCTTTTCCCACACTCTAGAGATGGTGGCTCCCACCAGTCTACAGATTCTTAGAAAGCCACAGGTTAGAAAAAACACTCGCTGTCAGCTATCCTATCTTCTTAAATGTCAATAGATAACTTACACTGATTATCAGCATAATGATTAGGAACATTTGTAGGATTGCTACATTCAGTCGCCACAGGAAGGAAAAGTATACATTCTTTTTCTTTCTCTTCTCTCTCTCTCTTCTTTTTTTTTTTTTTTTTTTTTTTTTTTTTTTTCTCTTCTCTTTTTGGTCTCTTGAGAGGAATTAGGAATGGGTAGGGCAGACTCAGCCAAGAGCTGGAGTTTTACACAAGGATTTTTGGAGTATTGCAAAGATGTTAAAGAATCTCGCACCAAGTTGAAGAAATTTTAATTAAAAAGTTTCAAATTAGATATGGTAGGTTGGCTCTCTAGTGAGTGTTCTGAACAACGCCTCAAGTTACCGAACCAGCAGTGCTGATGGGAAAGCCGGGAGAAAGTTGCTAATTGGAAAGAGAGAACCAACCCTGGTGGAGGGGAAGCTGGAGATGGCCCAGGAATGAACAAATTGCCATCCCCTGACCCCATTTCATCCCCGAATGGCTGGGATTTTTTTTAATACATATAAAAGACCATGACAGACACAATGAAGAGCTGGCTCCTGTGATCCAGTTAATTTCAGATAGTCTAGTACAGGGCGATCTCTTACAGGGTTCCTCTTGCAAGATCACAGGTGCTGAAAGCTTATTGGCTTTTATAACTCACAAGTTACCTTTTCCCAGGAAAGATTCATCAGTGGTCAATGGGTTAACCCATCCAACCCATTCTCAGGAACAACACAGAGCCTTATTTAAAAAAAAAAAAAAAAAAAATCCCTTTCATGAAAAAAAAAAAAAAACAGATAAAGCTCATTATCTGTCAATGGATCAATGGGCATACTGTATCTATGTTAGTCTCTTACTATGGTTCTTTTCTACACACAACCCCAAAGCAGATTCTGTGAACTCCATTGCTTAGTGAAAAGCCTGGTGAGATATTTTTTACTCTACTGCTGTTTATACAAAACTGAACTCCTTCTTTGGAGACCAAATTATGGGTCTAAAGAGAAAAGAGCTAATGCCTAACCTTGAAAGAGAAGAAAACAAAAGAATCTGAGCTGTAGCGAAGGCAATTCACCCAAAGTCTGTGTTCTCGAAAGCTCAGAACAAAAAGCTAAAGGAGTTCCAAATGCCGTACGCCCCTGGTCTCAGCAGCCGAGTTGCTGTCTCCTCGGATTTCATATGAACATTGAGCAAAGCCCTGCCCCAAATAATAAAGAAGATTAATCAGAACAGACACAATGAAGAGTTGGATCTTCTACACTTTCATTAATTTGGGGATGAGCAAATGCAGGGAAATTTCTAACATGAGTTTCCAATCAAGACTCATGCTCACAATGTCTATATTAAGAACTATCAAATTTTACAAGACAGTTTTAACACCTTTTTAACAAATCAAATATTCATTCTTAGGCTACAAAATAATGGGTTCCATTATAACATTTTCATACATATGTATCATTGTACTGGTTCATATTCCCTCCTGTCAACCTCCTCACTCCCTCCTGCGGTTCCCTTCCTTCCTTTCCTCCCTTTCTGTTTTCATGTCATGCATGTGTATTTAAATCTAGATTGCCTAGATTCCTTATATGAGAGAACACATAATATTTGGGTTTCTTTTCTTCCCCACTACTCTCTCCAATTCCCACTCTCCCTCAATGTAAGCTCCTTCCACCCCCCACCCACATAGATGGATGGAGACGGATGGATGGATGGATAGATGGATGGATGGATGGATGGATGGATGGATGGATGGATAGATAGATAGATAGATAGATAGATAGATAGATAGATAGATGACATACAGATAGATTCTGCATATGAGAGAAAAATGTGCATTTTTTTTTCGTGGTCTACTTTATATCCCTTGTTTCTGGCTGCATCCATTTTAGAAGATAGCTATCACTATAAAGGCATATTGTGAAAAATAAATGAATTAGAGAGAACCTTGATAGGCAGGAGATTGACAAGTTTGGGGAAATGCTGCAGTCCATAGACCTCCACTGCTCTCTGAATTGTTCTACTAATTCATTTACGTACTAACCGGGTTAACTTACCTGAGCTGCTTTTTGGGCTTTTGATGCCCTCCCAATTCTGAGACAGACATTTCTTTTCTCCCAAGGAAAGTCAGGCAACATATGAGTAGAGTCCGAAGGTAGACACTGAGAATGATTATGTAATGATGCAAACACATTTAATGGCACTGAACTGTAGCCACAGAAGAGTTAAAATGTAAGTATTATGCTGTGTATATTTTTATTATGATAAAAAAAATGACTGAGAGAAAATAACATATTGCATTAGTGGAAAATAACCTAAGCATCCAAAAATAAGAGAAGACTTTATGATTGTACATTTAGGTATTTATCATGCATCAGTGAACGCTACAAAACAATGCATCAAGTATTCACCATTGGATTAAAGTCAGCATATTTAACTGCATATATAGCGTGAGTCAACTACTGACAATGACTACTACTTACTAAACATGCTCCATTATTTTATCTCCAATCTCTTCCACAGTGCTTCTGAGAGGCAGAACCATCACCCACATAGTTTAGGTTTAAAAAAAAAAAAGCTTAATTTTCCCAATATTATAAAAGTTTGAAGATAGAACACATAGTAAATTTAGGACCAAACAACAATAAAGTCTAATTCTACTAACAGTGCAACCTTAAATTCACAGAAACTATGGGGCTACCTCAAAATACAAAAAAACACAGCTGCCATGGGATCCAGCTATATCAACCCTGGGTATTGACCTCAAGGAGCCTACCATTATGCCACAGGAATGTTTGCACGTTCATGCTCTTTGTAGCACTAAATGGAACCAAGGTTAGGTGTCCATCAGTAGATAAATGAACAAATAAAATTAATATACACTCAAAACATGGAGTTTTATTCAATCACAAAGAAAAATAAAATATGTCATTTGGTGGAAAATGGATAGAATCAATAGTCATCAGAGAGGCTTCGTCCAGCAACTGGTGGGAACAGATTCAGAACCCCCGCCCCAAACAACATTAGGTGGAGCTCAGAGAATCCTGCAGAAGAGAGGGTGGAAGGATTGTAGGAGCCAGAGAGGTCAAGGACATCACAACCAAAGCCCCAGAAATGACTATCCTAGCTCATAGGAGCTCACAGAGTCTGAACCTACAACCCTGGAGCCTGCCTGGGATTGACCTAAGCCCTCTGCATATATGTGACAGTTGTGTAGCTTGGTCATCTAATAGGACTCCTGACAGAGGGAGCAGGGGCTGTCTTTGACTCTTCTTCTGGCTTTTGGTGCTCTACTCCTCATAATGGATTGCCTTGCCCAGCCTAAATACAAGGGGAGGTGCTTCGTCTTACTACAACCTGATACACCATGTTTTGCCACTATCTCTTTCTGAATAGAAATGGAGGAAGAATGGATGGGTGGGGGCAAAGGGGAGGTAGGGGAGAGACTGGGATGAGAGGAGGGAGTGAAAACTTCAGTTGGGATGGAAAATAAATAAACAAATAAATTTTAAAAGTTAATTGACAGGCTGATCCTAAAATGCAAGGTAATAAAAATCTCTAATTACTCAAAACTGTGTCAAGAAGAAAAAGAATAGGACTTTACACTCTATTGTCAACACTGGTTACATGTAAAACATCAGGAACCAAGACAGTGTGACATTGACATACAGACAGGCAAATGTAACCATGAACAAAAAGAGATTATCCAGTGTTCATTGCACACATCCCTGGCCATTAATTTACAACAAAGCACCATGGTAGTTCAACGGGGGAAGGATAAGCCTACCCAACAACCCTGCTAAAGCAATTAGATGTCTACCAAGGAGAGAGAAAGAAAGAAACTCGACCCTTACTTTATAACAAACAAAGTTGGAAAATTCATCCCAAACTTAAAGGTGGCTGTAAGACTTTGATTTAAGAAAATTGGAGAAGACAGGAAAACACAGGCAAGTGGTGGATCTTTGTAAGTCCCATGGCTCTAGAGTGAGACCCTGTCTCAAAATTAAATAAATAAACAAGCAAATGGGCAATAAAAAAATTAGAGATGAGAAAGGGGACCAGTGGGAGGGACAAGAAAGAGTGAATGGGATCAAATGTCATAATAAAACTCATCATTATACAGCATCAATTTATTTTTTTTAAATGGAGAAAATCTTTTTTATTTTACGTTAGGTAAAGGCTTCTTAGGTGCAGTACAGTAAGTATAAAGAATTTTCAGAAGTGATGAACTGGGTTTTACCTGCTGCGTTATGTTGGCACACACACATGTAAACTTAGTTCTACCTAGGATGAAGCAGGAAGAACACAAGTCAAGGCCAGCATGGACCCTGTCTCAAAACCTAAATTAAAGTTACATTCGATGTAAAACATTCACTCGTGTGTGTGTGTGTGTGTGTGTGTGTGTGTGTGTGTGTGTGTGTTATGAAAATGAAAAGTAGAGCAGCTGCAGACCACAAGAAAATATTTGCAGTCTGACAAAGGATATATATGGAATAAAGAATATTCATAAACACAACAAACAAACCCAGTTGTCAAAGGGACAAAATTATTAAAGGTATAGAATTCCCCAATGAAGATCTTAGGTAGAGAATTAACATATACAAAGATGGTTACATTATTTCCATTGGGGAAGAAACAAATTAAGACCAAAATGAAATATTAGGATTTATTTGTTTTGAAATAGCCCCTTCCCCTGCTGCACTATGTAGTCCAGGATGGCCTTGAACTCCTGATTGTTTGAATTATAGGCATGTGTCATACCACTACCAGCTTGAAATACATTCTTATAATAGAATGTATAAAACCAATGGTGACAATACCAAAAGTTACAGAGGGTATAAAACAACTGAAATTTCATAGTGGCTATAAGAATGTGAGTTTGGAAGGTATTTTGGCAACCTCTATAGCATGAAAAATCAAAGCATGTCCATTCAATTACTTTCTATGAGCACCCATGACAGTTTTAATCAAGGAGACAAGAACTTGAAATAATCCCAAATCCATCAACTACTGAACTGATACACAGACTTGGTAAATCCAAACAATAGAATATTTCTACACAAAAGGAAACAAAGCCCCTAAATGGCCAACAGATTTTTGAAAGAGACGAACAAAGCTGGAAAACTGACATTACCAAGTTTCATGATTTACTATTTAATGACCAAAAACAGCCCATTTCCTGTTGTTAGAAAAAAATAAGGTTGAGTCCTTTATAAAGACAAAAATGGGTTATTTGGGTCACAGTTTTGGAGGCTAAATGTTCAAGAACAAGTATTTGGCCTTTGGTAAAGGTCATACACAGGATGGTCTCAACACAGATCATTCACAAAACTTAACTTGAATCAACAGACTTCAACAGCAAACGCAAAATTAGACAACACAGAAGACAATCTACGATTGTCACCAGCAACCAATGATGACTCTAGAGCCATTGTCGATGGCACAGTCCACCAAAGGGAGAGCTGATTCTCTGGACTTCACAACGATCTGTGAAATTTCTGCCCGAGAGTGATCCCATTCAAAGAGACTAAGGCAATGGACTCAGGGAAGTATCTTCAAAACACATATCTAATAGAGGCCTAGCATCCAAAATACACTAAAGAACTCTTTTAAAACTCCATAATAAGAACATCAACAGCCTGAGCCAGGCCCTGTACTGCCTGTTATCCAAGCACTTAAGAAACTGACACAGAGAGATTATGAGTTCAAGACCAGCCTGAGTAACACAGTGAGACACCACTTAAAAAAAACACTGACAATGTAACTGGAAAACAGTCCAAAGGACTGAGAATGTGACAAGCTGCCCATACCATGTGTCATCAAGGCAAGTCAAATTAAAACAAAAATGAAAAAAAAATTACATACATAGCATAAAGGCCAAAATCCATAACAGTGGCAACACTAACTCTGGCATGAATGTAAAGTGATGGGAACCCTTACTCATCGCTGATAAGAATGAAAAATGGCTACCTTGGTCCCAGAGAAGTTAAAACTTTATATCCTCACAAATAAAAAGTACACAATTGCTTATAGCAGCTTTATTCTAATTGTCAAAATGTGGGAAAAACAAATATGAATTGAATCCATAAATAAACTGATAAATTTGGACAATGCTTGGTTTGTTTTTATTCATTGATAAAAAGAAATGAGCTACTAAACCATGAAACATATGAATAAAATCGAGATGAACCTTACAAAGTGGAAGTCAACCTGCAAAGGCTGGGTCTGTTGTGATGTAACCTTGGATGTTCCAGAAAAGACAAGAACAAAGGGAACAAGAACAGTGTTACACCTCCTGTACCCAAGGCTCAGGGAACATCACCCTAACCCTGCATTTATAAGGGCACCAATCCTATTTAAAAGGGCTCCTGCCCCATAACCTAATCACCTCCCCCAAAGACATTTCAATGCCATCACCATTAAAGGTAAGAAAGACATTAACATATTAATTTAGGGAAGGGAGACACACACATTCAGACCATGACAGTCAGCTTGATACTGAGGGTTAAAAACTGATTCTGAGGGCTGGAGAGATGTCTCAGTCATTAAAGGCTAGGCTCAGAACCAACAAACATAAAAACTGACCTGAACATAGCAGCAAAGACACCCAGCTTCTCTGGAGCCTTAGCAACTCCAGGGTCAAAAATGACTCCCCAGAACTGGGGAAGTTGCTCTATGGAAAGTGTTCAGGTGAATGAGTAGAGCCAGGTAGGCTTGGGGTTCACCTGGAACTCTTCTTCCTTGATAAGCATAGGCAGGGGATGCTCCCACCTCCCAGGAAGCTGGCTGGCTAGAGTTCCCTAGTCAACAAGCTCCGGGTTCAGCAAGAAACCCCACCTCAGCACAGAGATCAACTGAGGAACATGCCTAAGGTCAACCTCAAGCTTTCACATGGATGAACCCCTATGCATACATATTGTCTTCCCTTCTCCCTCTCACTCCCAACTTTGCAACTCCATTTAGGACAATTAAAACCAGAAGGAAATCAAACAGTAGCAAATAAACATCTGCATTTACAAAATAGATATTTAAACCTTTACATTTGTATTTACTTATTTTTCTGTGTATGGGTGTTTAGCCTGCATATATGCCTGTGCATATATGTGTGCATGCCTGGTGCCTTCAGAGGCAAGAAGAGGGCATCGGGTCCTCTGGAACAGATGGTTGTGAATCTTAACGTGGGTGCTGGGAAACCAATCTTGCAGCTTTGGACCCAACTCCTCTGCCCACTCTCCTCATCTCTGTGTGACAGCGCCCACTCCTAGGGCTTCTCTGAGGCTTAGTCATCAGTGTTCCCCAACCTCAAACCTCCATCCCTGCCAAGCTCTACACTCAGCCTTCCAATATGCCTCTTCTACCCAGAAATCTGATGTGCACTTTAAATGCACCCCTAAAATACATTTGGCCTCCAAAGCTGCTGCTGCTTTATCTCTGTCTCAAAGAATACCATTTTCATGCAGCCTCTTTCCAAACTTGAAAACTCTCAGTTTTTCTTTCTCCCCTCACCCACAGTGTCTAATCCCAGACCTGTCAAACCTTATATAGGAATGCTCTTGATACCGTCTCTAAAGTTATTCTACGTCCATATGTTACCTAGATTCAACCCTGAACACCCTTTGCTTGCCCAGGCTAATGACAGCTTCCTCATCTCTGCCCTTATTCCATTTTTCTCTGTCTTCTTCCTTCTGCTCATCTTCTCTTTCTCTCTTTCCTCTCTGCAATACTCCCAGTTTAGAAACATTTTCTTGATCGGAAAATTAAAACCACAGACATTCAGTTAGCCCTGAGGGACTTGCATAGCCCTCTAAGTAAGCCCATGGGGACATAATACAATAGAAAATGGACTGTGGTGTGCTGGGCTGAGAGAGCAAATTGTATTAGCACAGTAAATGAAGTCCTCTGTGGTTAGGCTTCTGCCCAACTCACCTCTATTCGCTTCTCCAATTAACTCCCCAGGTGCACCACACTGAGCCACAGCACACTGCCAGCATCAGCCACTCCGCACACTGCCTCTGATGCTGAACCCACTGCCTGGAGTGGACGGTGCCCACAGTCAGATGCCAGCCTCTATGGCTTACCTCCTGACCTCAGAGCAGAGTTATTGTCACCTCAACTTTAGTCCATCTTGTGCTAACAGAATAACAGGGTAACTCAAAACAAACAGAAACTTCTCACAACCCTGGAGGGTAGGAGCCCAAGACCAAGGGCTTGGACCTGGCCAGGACCGCCCACTAGGTGCCAACACGGCAGCCCTGGGATCTGTGAGATCACATTCAGACGACAGCAGCTCCCTTCAGCAATCTTCAGAGCCTGCTCCGGTGTGTAGCACTTGATAGCCATTCAGCACTTGTGGCTGTGACATCATCTTCATGCTACCAGAACCTGATACAGGGCTCAGACTAAGGCTGTATCTCAATGAATAAGTGCCTTTCCAGCTGCTAGGGTTGACCCGGGTAAGGAGCCGATTTCACCCAGCAGAGGCTTCAGGTCCACTGCACATTCCTATCACAGTGGAGATGGTGGTGCATGGCTTCTTCCTGATGCTAGCTGGCTTCTATTATCACTTGTCATGCTCCTTCCAAAGGCAGCAGACAATTATACATATGGCGCTCTAGATTCCTAAGCAGTGGTCACACCACATACCTAGTAGTTTCACCATTCCAGACTCCTAAGGAAGTTCCCATGCCGTTCCCATGCAGGCAGTGATTTGTGCAAGAGAGAAACAGAACTCTGATATTCTTCAGTACTGAGTGAGGAATGGGTTGAAGGGATTGGGTTTTGTCTGAACTCTAAGTCCCAGGTGGGTAGGGACTGGAGGAACTATTCCAGAAAGCCCACAGATGGTGGCTCCAAGGCACTGTCCACCCGTGGCCAATGGTGTGAATGGCTAGGAAAGGTCCTCTGACAGCTTAGCTGCCCAGACCCAGTCCTTGGCTACTGCAGAGCTGAGTATGCAGTAAAACCTGGGACCTTCTGTGGGGAGTACCCTGGCACCAGCCTTGGACTCATGTTATCCTGAGGATGACAGGAACTGCATTTCATCTTCTCAGTCAGGAGCACCTAACTAGAAAATTAGCATAGCAAAGAAAAGGGTGTGACCTAAAACATAACTGCCATCTAAAATGAATGCCTGCCATGCATGCTGCATTAACCCACAGAAAAGTTACTGTCTCAGAGAATTCCCCTTAACCAGCTTTGGTACAAAACCTTGGTCCAGTCTTGATTTGAGCTCACATTATCTTATACACCAAGGTGTTTTTACACAACCGAAGAAATTTACTAAAGATGTATTTCTTTTAAACATTAATTAGAAAGCTTCCTTTTTAATATAAGCTCTTCAAATTGTGTGAGTTCACAAAGCGATTGGCAGAAGCCTCCTAGGGTGACCAGTTCTAGCCTTGCAGGACATTAAGGTGGAGGAAAGAAGCGGACATTTGGGAACGTGCAGCTCTCGACATGGCCACACGGTGGCAGGGTGACTGCGTGCCAGCTGATCTCCGTATAGTCTGGAACCTTAGTGCTGTCAGTGACTCCAGCAGAGAATTAAGGTTCAGGTGGACGGAGAGGCTAATCCTAGCGAGTTTTCCCGCTAAGAGATTAATTCTCCTCTCATTGATGTCTTTGTTTCACAGAGACAGGCGCTTCTAGAGCCTTAGTGAGGCCAACCAGGCTTTGGTACAGTGCAGCAACTATGGCATTTCTTTTGGAGAAGGATCAATGGAATTCCATTAAGAACAGCCCTGTCTGGATAAGGTCTTTAAAGGGAAAGAAAAGACAGATTCAAAGTCATTCAACACACAGTCAGCTGTCTGGGACAAGCGAGAACAGCAGTTGAGCGGGTGGGGGGGGGTGGGGGGGGTCTTCATGTTTTTATAATCAGCGTTTTTGCTCCTGCAGGGAGGTAGGCAGACTGGAAAATCTGAGAGCAACCAGAAAAAAGGTCAAAACCAGAAAATCGAAAATATAATTGGCATTAAGTTTTGAGCCCCTCTCCCCCAAAAAAGCAGGGCCTGTGGGAGGGCTCAGTAGGTAACAATGCCAGCTTCCAAGCCTCATGGTCTGAGTTTGACCCCCAGGAACCACTAGTTAGAAGGAGAAAATCAATTCATCCTCTGACCTCCACAAGTGCACTGTGGGTAGATGCGTCAATGGACCCAAGTTTGGTTCCAAGCGCCTACATGATCATTTACAACCATCTGTAAGATCCGTTCCACGGGACCTCATATGTTCGCACCTACACAGGCACAGGGAATACACGTGGTGGGCATGTATATATAAACATGCAGACAAAACACTCCCGCATATAAAGTAATAAAATCTAAATAAATTACATTTTTTTAACATACAAAGAAATCTAGAAAACCACGCCAGCACAGTGGCAGACACCTGAATCCCAGCAGTAGGCAGGACAGGGAGGGGGGCTTTGACTCAAAACTGAAAAATAAGAAAATTCTAATGATGAAAATTAAGGCAAACAAAAATGATTGCCTACGTTCCCTGTGACTCAACGTCCTGTAAGTGGCTCTCCTGGTCTCTCATTGACTCTGCAAGGCTGCAACATAGTCAAGGGCTAAATCAGTTTGGATTTGGACGGTTTGTTTTGTTTCTGTGGTCCCCTCACTGACTCTGTAGGCTGCCTACAGTTAAGGGCTAAAGCAGTTTGCAATGGGGGGGAGAGGGGTATTTTGGTTTTGGTTTTGTAGTTGTGTGGGTTCTCTCGTCTGTGATAAAATCCCAGGCTATTGAAGAAAAGGAAAGAGGCAGAACGGCGGAAATACTCTATAGAAAAATGAGTGGAAAACTCATAGTGTAGGGAACAGAAGACACTGGGGAGCGGGTAGGGGAGGGGCAGAGCAGAAAGGCTACAGGGCTTTCCGCTGCATGCTCATCTTCACTTTGAGATTGGCCTCTCTGCGCCTGTACTAGTCAGCTGTCCGTCGCTGTGGTGAAACACCTCGACGAAGGCAATGTCTAAAAGAAAGGGTTAATTTGGGTCTATGATTCCAGAGGACTGGGCGTCCATCACAGCAAGGAAGAATAACAAGCACTAGCGTGGCCGCCAGCCGGGAACGCTGAGCGCTGAGCGGTCACATCAAACAGGAAAACAGTGAGCAAACGGGATAGCCTGAGTCTTTGAACTCTCAAAGCCCACCCCAGCTGACCTTCTTCCAGTAAGGCTGTACCTTCCAAGCCTCCCTAAATGGCACCAACTGGGGACTGAGCATTCAAATGCCAGAGACTATGGGGAACTTTTTTTTTTTCCATTTAAATCCTAATATCCAAATGCCTTTGAAGTGAATGGTCATGTGTATCTGTGTGTGTTGTGGAAAAAACAAACAAACAAACAAAAACAAAACAGATTCTGTCCATCTGCAGCATTGCAGCATAGATAGATACAAGAGCAAAAAAACAGTTGTTCAGAGCAAAGGAGAGCGCTTGAGAGGCAAGCAGGGGCGTGGAGAATTGGGAGAGAGTGATCAACACCCAGGAGTTCAATTTCAAATTTGTGTAAAGAAAGTGGGCGCAAAGGCCTAGGGCTGTAACAATGAGTGAGAGTAGCTTGAGGTGACAGATGCCATTCCCTGCTCTTACTGGCTGCACACACACACACACACACACACACACACACACACACACACACTGAAATGCCATGCTGTAGCTCATACACAGGCACAACTACAATGCACTGGCAAACACTTCTGTTGGGGACACCAGCGCTGGGGATGGAGACTAACTAGGACCTCAGACATGTGAGACAAATAAAGGGATATTTTTTCCATATAACCATATAAAAATTTCGTGACTGAAAAGAATTATAAGGAAATAGTTTTTAGTAGGTTCTGTAGCAGACTAGGAAAGTGTAACAGGAGCAGCTCTAGAGAAATCACTGGAGGGCAGGATGGAGGCTGGGAGGGAGGATTGGTGAGCTTTCCCAAGTGCAAACTGAGAGGAGGGGAGGTGATGTGGTAAGCAGGTGTGAGACACTGTGAAGCTTACACAGATGTCGCTGTGTGGAGGTCGAAAACAGAAAGAAGGGAGGAGTGTGGGCAAGGTAACCCTCAGAAAGAATGACCAAGAACATTGCAGAATTGAAGAGAGAGGTGAGAATTAAAAGCAAAAAGTCTAAATAAAAACAAATCCAAATATAAGGGTTAAAATGAAAATAAAAGAAAATGTGAACCTCTTAAATTCGAGTCTTAGAATTAGGAGTAAAGAAACACAGTGCAGGGAAGAGATCAAAGTGTGATCTTAAGAGATGAGACTGTGCTTATTAGCACATCAAGGGGCAGCAACTTGCTCTCAGAGGGGGCAAGCCAGGGCTCATACACATACACGAGTGGGCAAGGGGCTTAGACATGAGGAAGTTGATTCCGCCGAGAAGGGTTACCTAGGTTAAGACATTCCTGAGAAATTTACCCTGCTTTTGGAGCTGCCTGCTCAGGCAAAGCAGCCTGTCTCAACAAACAGTTCTCACTGAGATGATGTGGCTAGCTGGAAAGAGTCGAGCAAAGACAGGTAGACTGACTGGGGGCGGAGGGGGGGGGGTGTTCTAGTTTTCTGCAGCCAGGTCACTCTAGCATTATAGACCCTGAAGACAAAACAAAAAGGGAGTAGGGACATTGTCTCTTTCTTAGCTGCTTCATGCTGAGAAGGTTCTTCTCTGTAGAGGCTAGTTTAAGGTCTGTTGAAAAAGAGACCTGGTGGCTCAGGCCTTTGATCATAGCACCTGGGAGGCAGAGGCAGTATCTCCCTGAGTAGAGGTCAGTCTGCTCTACATAGTGAGTTCAAGGACAGTCTGAGCTACATAGTAAGACCCTTCTCAAAAAGAAAATAAATTTTAAAATGAAGGAAGGGAGGGGGAGGGAGGGAGGGAGGACTCCTCTGATCACTTAGCAGGAGAGTTTTAACTTGACCAGCTGTGATGGATCATGGGATTGCTGTCATGTAGTCCTAAAGAAACGTTTGAAAAAAAGAATTGTCAGAGGGCTGAAAACATGGTTTTATTCCAGAATGAAACTGAGAAATTGCCCAGGAAGGTAGAGGGATGAGGGGAAGAGAAGGAGGATGGAGTGAGCTGGTGAGAGGAGGTGTCCATAGATAGGAGCTTGCATAAAGGACAAGAAGAAGGATTTGTATTGTGTCTCAAAGGGCCATGGGTATTTGGCAGGGATGAATTAGGTCAGAAAGGGAAGGATGCCAGGAGAGTTGATAGATGGAAGGCAGCAACAGCTCAGTGTTTAGGATTGTGGAAAGTAGGGGACTGTAAAAAGCTAAAGAAAACTACGGCTGTCTTGGGAGGTTTATTATGGGTACAGGGTCTGAAAAGGAGTCGGTTACTGTGCAGAGATAGAGTGAGAAGGGTGTGGATCCACAATGGCTAGGAAGCAGGAGCAGCTCAGGACCAACCACTGAATCTTAGCACACAGAGTCATTGGTTGGATGAGTAAGTGGAACTGGCCGCTTTTCAGAGCTGATGACTTTTATGGGGTCTCCATGGCCTTTCTCGTCAAGAGAACAGGTGACTTCCCACAGCTGCAGAGCACTGAGAGATGACTCACAGTCCCCTGGGACCTCACTGACCTTGGAGGATGAGGGGGAAAAGATTCCCCCTTTTAGTCTGACCATATTATAGTAGACTTCATATGTGGCTATCAAACACCAAGTAACTTATACAAGTCTGCTACTTTTAACTACTAGATAATATTTTAGTAGTTGGATACTTCTAAATAAACTTTGATTTGATACATTTAGCTAGTTTTTTATAAGTGGTGCTTTTAACCTTAGAACCAATACTCTATATATGTATATTATAAGTCTCTCTTTATGAACCTCAAGTAACACACTCAGACCTTTTTCGTTTTGTAAACACCCTTAACATCTTAATTTCATAAATCCTTCTTTACTAAAACAATTTATCTTTTTATCCTTATAACATTTCTTAAATTTCTTAATACCATGGGACATAATAGCAATTACAAGTGAATTTACTATCTGTTGTGAAAACCTTCTCCCTGGAAAGTAGAGGACTAAGCAGTATCTATCTCCTCTTTATAAGGTCCCAATGACAAACAAAATAAAAGTTATTTGGTACTCAGGCATTGTAGCCTTTAATCTCAGTGCTCTGTAGGCAGAGGCAGACAGATCTCTTGAGTTCAATGCCAGCCTGGTCAAATCTGAGTTCTAAAACAGCCAGGGCTACACAGAGAAACCCTGTCTTGGAAAAAAGAAAGAAAAAGATTCTCTGTCATGAAGCTCATCAGGAAGTTAAGCAGTGTGTGAGTATATCAGCTAAATGTCAAGTTAGGTATTTGTCTATGTTAGGGTGTCTACTGCTGTGATATAACACCATCACCAAAGTGATTGTTTATAAAAGATTTGATCAGCAGTATGCTGTCATCCAAAGGTGTCATAAAATAGTCAGGAACTGGCTGGTGTCTAGATCTCTGCCACCATCTTAGGAAGTCAAGAACAATAACCTGAAATGAATAAAGTAATTAATAATAAGTGTATACAACATATGCACTAGAACCTTAAAACTTAAAACTTTAAGTAGAATCCATGTGCTTTCTGTCAAGCCTGATGACATGAGTTCAGTTCCCAGGTCCCACACAATGAAAAGAATACTGACTCCCAAAAGTTGCCCACTGACCTCAGTATGTGTGCCATGGCATGTGTGTGCATACACACACATTCGTACACATGCAATAAATAAATTCAATGAAAATGTTTAAACTCAAGCAACAACCTGTCCTCTCCCAAATACCTCATACATTGGCAAGGCACCTTGGCATCCATTAGCCCCAGGACAAAGAGAATTTCTTTGACCAAAGCAATTATTTCAGACTTTAGCAACCTGTGTCATGCTTACCACTTTCTTTAAGCAACAAACTACCAAAGAGATAATGAAATATTAATGCTGTGACTCTATTATATAAGACTTTATCATCCATCTTCTAAGAAACTTTCCTTTGTGAGCCATGTGAATGTGTGCATGCATATCTGTGTGTGTGGTTCATAGGTCAGTGGTTGATGCAAAATATCTTCCTCAATTATCTTCCACCTTAATTTTTGAAACAAGGTCTCTCACTGAACCTGGTTCTCCCTCTCTGGGCTACATTGGCTGGCCAAGAAAACTTAGGGATCATCCTTGTCTTTGCCCAGAACTGGAATTACAGGCACTCACCATCAAACCCAGATTTTTACATAGGCACTAGGGATCCAAGGTCAGATCTTCGTGCTTATGAAGCAAGTACCTGACTGAGTCATCTCTGTTTACTTGCTTACCTGGATGAAATAAGTGGCTATCTGCTAGAAGAGTCACATAGAAAGGATCTAAGGGTAGCCTCCAGCCAATACCCAGGAAGAAACTGAGGCCTTCAGTCCCTTGGCCTTGACTCTTGCCAATTTCTTATGATATCAGAAGTGAATCCTTCCTGGTCAAGTCTTCCTATGAGAACTCAGCCCTAGCTGAGGCCTTGCAGATTTCTGACCCACAAAGCTTTGAGCTGGCAGATCTACTATTCTAAGCTGCTATGCTTGTGGAAATTCTTTATGCACCACTAGGTAACAAGCTCAATGTAAGAACAAAGAATAGTAACAACTTAGAAAAACATTTGAATTTGAGTTATCATCAATAAAATTGATGAGTTTATTTTTATGCTAATTTATCGATTATGAAACACATTGCAATACACTTCTAACCATGCAAGTGGAGGTTGCTAGGTACAGGGTGATTCTCAGTACTGCTCACTATGGACAGTCAGTGGAGGGCTGGCTGAAGGCAATCTAGCTACTGGCACTCTACAGAGCTGAGAAGATAGTCCTCATCATATGTCTATCAAAACACAAAGAAGTCACAAAACTGAAGAAGAAAGCAGATTGGAAATACAGAGTCCAAGCATGGGCAAAGAGAGAGAAAGAGAATAGGAATTAGAAGACAGGGCTTGCCATAGCCAAATTCTAAGGAGAGATGAGTTGCTCTCGGAAGCAAGACCTAGAGGGACAAGGTCAGGACCAGTGGAGACATCAAGCAGATAAGGTCATGAGTACATACTAGAAGATACAGCTTTGCAATGCTTGATAACAACAGGACAATTAATAGTTCCTCGTGCTACCAATATTGTTGAGGGGTTCCTATGCAGAGACAAATGATATGGGATTGAGGAGGTGCCCTGAAACAGAACCATCCAGTTATACAGCACCCATCAGTTACACCCAAAAGAAGGCTAGGTCATAAATTCAGAGAGATCGCCATCTTCAATCAAAAGTTTCCAGAACTCATGGATCCTTTCAACCCAGCACTCAGCTTTCTCAAGGCCACTAGCATTCATCAGCACTTGCACTATAAGTGCACACAGGGAGTCCACACTACAAGCACACTTACACATAACATGGGATAATAAAACTATGATTAATGCTTCTATTTAAAATCTAGAGCTTGGCACCTTGTGTGGTTTGTTCTAGAGTCTTACATTTCTGAACAGAACATTTGGTCTTCATTTTACATTCTTCACAGTAATAGAATTAATCACTCAATACCCTATTTCTGGGTTGTTATTGTGAGATTATCTATAAGCTATGGGAAGCATCTTGTAGAAAGGGAAAGGACAGATATTTATTTAACGCTTACCATGTGACAGGAACTTTGCATCATCTCACTTGTTTCTTGTACCTCCCAGGAGTGGAGTAAGCAAGGTCCTCTAGGGAGGTAATTTACATGGTATCATCAAGCCATTGAGTGGCAAAGCCACTCTGAAACCAAGCAGAGGTCCTTCCCACTGCACCACACTCCTAGTTATCCAGGCTTCTAAGATACCTGAATTACACTATCTGAAAAACCAGGCGTGATTAGTAGATTAGGGTGTCCTCTTGACATAAACCAGGGGAGTTTTTATGTAGGGTGAACAAAATCATTTTATGAATCTTAACCTTCACTCCACTGTGAGTCAAACTACAAAGTGTGACTTGCTGCATTCCTAAAATTAGAATCCAATCTGACAATATTAAAATCTATGCTGCTAAAAAACTAGAACTTGATAGTCAATTTTAAAAAGAGGTCTATTCTAAAGGGATGGTACTCATCCACCACTGTAAACTCCCTGGCATGGCATGCAGCATCCTTAACAGGAAGATAACCATATAGAACTTCGTAGTGTTTTTCAGATACCTCTCTCATCCACTAGAACATCAGTTCTCCACCTATGGGTCAAGATCCCTTTGAAGATTGAACAATCCTTTCACAGGGGTCACCTAAAACCATTGGAAAACACAGGTATTCTCGTTATGATTCATAATGGTAGTAAAATTGCAGTTATAAGGTAGCGGTAAAAGTAATTTTATGGTTGGGGGGTGGTCACCACAACATGAGGAACTGTATTAAAGGGTCACAGCGTTTAGAAGGTTGAGAACAACTGCCCTAGAAAGAGCTGTCACTGTCCAGTTTTATTTTATTATATAGATAGCCATAGGTAGATTCCATTGCTAAATCTTAGGCATGTGTTTACCAATACATAATGCTAAATATCAGTTAGTGACTAAATGACATCTAAATGACCTAAGAGTAAATGTTACGCAAACCCACCATACTCAGGAAAAGGCCTATTCCTCCTGAGAAAGCTGGCCCATTGCTGTTATGAAACATGTAGGGTTCATTCTATATGCATTTAGACAGTCAAGTCAGTCATGAGAAAGTATCAGTGTGTGTATCAATTCAGAATGCCAAGCAAAAATTAAAACAAGTAGGATGAAACTCAAATAGTATGAAAAAGTGTATATTCGGATTAACTCCCAGGATGCTTTATTGATATAACAACAACTGGATTAATCAACTCAGAATATTGGCTCCATGCCTTCTTTATGCTTTCTTCTGGAATTTCATTCTTGGCTTTAAAATCAGAAGTAGGAGTTTGAAAGACAAGAACCAGAAACTTCTCAGAGCTTTTCCTCCACACTACTGATAACTACGCTGAAACCTGAACACAACCCACATATGCCACACCAAGCACTCTCCAGACCTCTTGTTGCTAGTGCATGACACTGACCAGAGCTGAAAGCTTCTATCTTACTGAATTGCCACTTAAGTGTGATAAGCTCAACGCAGGGAGGAAGTGGGCACGCAGGCGCAGTAAAGCCTCAACAGCTAAAGTAACCACGTCTAGACTAGCTTTCAAAACACCTATATTAAATTAGGACTATGGCAAGGAATGTAACAAGATACTTGCTAAAGCTGGAGCACTCAGGTACATGGGTGTCCATAATATGCCAGTGCATATAGCATTTTCCATAATAAAGAGCTAACATTATCAGCTGGGAGGTGGTGGCGTTCACCTTTAATCCAAGCACTCGGGAGGCAGAGGCAGGCGGATCTCTATGGGTCTGAGACCAGCTTGGTCTACAGAGAGAGTTCCAGGACAGAGTCTAATGCTACAGAGAGATCCTACCTCAAAAAGGGGGAGGGTGTTATAGTACATTTGGGGATGGAGAGATGGTTCAGTGGTTAAGAGCACTGGCAGCTCTTCCAGAGGACCAGGGTTCAATTCCCAGCACCAACATGGTGGCTTACAACCATTTGTGACTCCAGTCCCAGGGATCTTCTGGCCATCACCAGGCATACATGTGATGAACAGAGACACACACACACACACACACACACACACACACACACACACATCTTGCTTCATTCATCTTAGCCCATTCTTTTTCATATGACTCCATACACTTATAAACACACACATGCATATGTTTCCCCAGCAAAGTTGAGATTTAGTTGCAGATACATGCTCCCTCTCCCTAACTACTTCAATTTCCCCTAATATGAAATTCATTTAAGTACAATAAAATTATAAAATTTGTGAAATTTGACATTGATGCCATTTATGTCATATATTAACTGCAGTCCATCTTCAAATTCCATCAACTGTCACAACACTGTCCTCTACAGCACTGCACTCCCTGATCCAGGGTTTGATCTCAATCCCTCCATCCTGCCTTGGCTGTCTCTTTAGTATGGATATAAAAGTCCCAGCTGTCCCGCATGACATTAACATTCACAAAATGTGTGGCAGTTAGGGTTTAGCTGGTGTCGTCTCGTGATGAGAATCGGGTTGTAATGGGTTGTAAGTGGTGTCGTGTCCTTCCTCAGTGCTTCCTTCCTATCAGGGCATCAGTTTCTAGCAATTATTTATTTAAGATGATGCATCCCAGGTTTCTCCACTATAAAACTACCACTTACCCTCTTATACAATTAACGAGCAATCTGTGGGGGAAGCAAGTTGGGGAGGAAAGCGTTTATTTGGCCTACACTTCTGTGTGGATGTTCATCATCAAAGGAAATCAGGACAGGAACTCAAAACAGGGCAGGAACCTGGAGGCAGGCACTGATGAGAGGCCATGGAGAAGTGATGCTTACTGGCTTGCTCCTTGCTCAGCCTGCTTTCTTATAGAACCCAGGACCACCTCAGGAATATCCTACACACAATGAGCCAGGCCCTCCCACATCACTCACTAACTAGGGAAATGCCCTACAGCTCAGATTGTTCTGAGACATTTCTCAGTTGGGGTTTTGTCCTCTCAGATGACTCTAGCTTGTGTAGAGTTGATATAAAACAAGCAGCACCTCGTCAACTTTTTACACGATAGTTTGAGAACCACAGGTGATTCTTGTTCCAACTGATTACTGGTGGTGGATGTAAAGACAAGGTGTGTTTTCTGGAGACCCCATTGCCAATGAATAGTCTAAGTTTCCAGGTAGGTTGTAATTTTCTCTTTGCCTGCAATTTTAGTTGCCATCATTTGTAAATGCTTTAATAATCACTGTGATTGCAGATAATTTTACTCGACAATGAGTCTGTTTTCAGGCACTTTCTTTTAAAGTCTACACATTGTACTACTAGAACATGTCAAGCCCCCATCTGGCAGTAACCCACACCTTTATCTGCTAGGGCCTTGCATTTACCCCCTCCTGCCCTGACTCACTCACTTCCCTCCACACTGCTGATGGAGTTGGAAAGATGGGAATAGAAGAAGCTGAAGGTTTCTGGGAGACAGTGGAAAGGAAGGAATGGCTGCTGGTAGAGACTGCCTATGGGTTATCAGCTTCTGAATGGACCAGGCAAATGACTCAAGATCATCCATGCAATAGACCAAGAACAACCAAGAGGGACCAGAGGAATTCCTAAGATACAAAATACTTAGCAACATCTCTAGAGAAAACAACTCAAAACTTGCCCAAGATTTCTGGGTTATAATTCAGTTAGCTATTACCAACAGTTTCAAGACCCACCTGCTGTCCCTGAGAATTTATTCTTTTTATTTCTTTTTTTAAAGAATATTTTATTTTTTCTTTGACAATTTCATTTTTTCATGCAATGTTCCTTGAGTGATTATTTTCCCTTTTAAAAAAGGTTTATTCTTTAAAATTATGTGTGTGCATGTATGTGTCTGTGAGGGTATATTTGCAGATACTTGAAGGTATCCTTAGAGGCCAGAAGAGGGCATGGAACACCGTGGAGCTGGAGTTATAGATGACTGAGTGACCCAATATATATGCTAGAAACTGAACTTGGGTCTTTGGGAAGAGCAGTATGCACTCTTAAGTGAAGAGCCATCTCTCCAGCCCTTTAAGGAAATTTATTCTTAAAAGCACACACTGAACATGCACACATAAAAATGCACTCCCAAAAATCATAATGTAACAAATGTCATGGAGGAAAGAGAACCAGATGAATGCCTCACTCTCAAGACAAATTGCCTGGAACACCCGTTGCTTTAAACACAGCTCAAGATACCTCTGAATGCCACTACTTACAAAACAAGCCTAGCTGCTTAACCATTTCATATTGCCAAGAACCAGCTGAGGTTCCAACTTCTCTGCATCTGTGGAAATTGCCCTTCATACTATGAGCTGTCTGGACACAGGGCATTCTCTCTAGGTCACATTCTATTTGTATGTGAGATTGTTTTCCAGGCAGAGCATTTTGAAACATCTCTTTGTTATATATATACTCTCATGCTATATAGATAGAGAAGGTTCTTATGGATTCCTTCCAAGAATGACTAGAATACAACAGTCTGGACTTTCCCTGGCTCTACAGCTGGTTTTTCCCTCAAGGAGAAATGTAGGGAGACAAGAAAACTGAAATAAAAAAAAAATCAGCTAACACTGTGCCCAGGCTTAATGCATCCTAATGAAGCCATCTACTCACTGCCTGATGGTCCCACCTGCCTGTCGCCTGTCGCTCCCCCTCCCCTTACCTAAAGACAGTTTCTATAACATTAGAACTTGTTAATTACCATTTGCATGAATAAGGCCAGTTGTAACAGTTTCATACTTTACTAACAACAACAACAAAAAAAGCTAAATCTATCATTTCTTCCCTTAGACCCTCCCTCCACAATGACTACACTTTTTGGACACATAAGCAGAACTGAGAACAACAGCAACAAAAGATTGATCTCTATTAGTTAATTTTATGCTGAGCATCTGATCTACCTTGTTAAAAGCAGAGGGAGCACACTGGTTTCTCCACACGCATAAAAGCATGGCGAATGGAAGATGCGAGGACAAGTACACACCTGTCCGTTTCACTTTGCGTGCCCACCACTTTATAACAGAGTCATTGCTTTACATGGCTGTACATGGGTACATCAATCTTGTCATGTACCTGTTTGTGTGTGTATACACACATACATGTACACATACACATGCTTTTTCTGAGACAAGGTTTGTCAGTTGACATCCTCCTGACTCAGCTGCTCAAGTGTTGGGATTACTGCCGTGTGCCCTCACATCCAACAGCCAGGCCATAGTTTTAAAGTTGAGAGTAGTGCCACAATCCTGCTGTAGGCCTTTAATCAAAAAACAAAACCAAACAAACAAACAAAAAAACTCACATCCTCTGTATTGTATCCAAGCTGTGTTCTTTGCTGGATAGTGGTTCATTTAAAAGAAAAATAATGAAATTTTCACCCTCACCATCCATCTTTGTCCCTTCCCATCTCTCCAAATTGCCTTATAAATGACATCTGTAACCATACCGTACATTCAGTGAACAAAGTCCCTACTATGTGCCCTTGTCTACCACTGAGGACTTTAGATGCTAAAGCTAAGACAAGTGTGACTTGATGACCCACTTGGTGCTCCTTGTGAGGTTCCACTAACAGGTCAAGCTCCAGCCACATGTAATTGGTTTTCTTAGCAGCAATCCTAATTTCCAAAGACAATAGCAAAGATGCCAAGATGCCAGCAGCAGGCCATTCGGAGCCTCCCAACACTTCCAGTCTTAGATCTCAACCTTCCCTCCCTGTACGCCCCTAGCATTTATGACAGCCAGACAAGGTCTCTGGCTTCAGGGCCTGGGAACAGAGCCCATTGGGGCCACTGGTAGGAGGAGGGCGTGCCAATCTGTCTCAGAACTCCAGGAGAACCTTGAACTCACAGCGCCCCAATACTGGGCTCCCTACCAGCTAGCTCAGGGCCTGGAGGCAGTCCCCGAAGGGATGCGAGGCCCAGCCCTGCTGCACTCCCTGCATCAAGTGTCCCCTCCAGCCAGGTGCCGCATCCCTCCAGAGGGGCCCTCAGACCTCCTGCCCTCCCCCGTCCTGCCCGGTGACACGGGATGATGAGCATGGTGACAAGGGCCCCGCTCCGGAGATGAGGTACCCGGACGCTGCTCCCGCGATCCGGCCACAAAAGCAGGCGCGCGCGGGAGGAGAACTTGCCACCCCAGGTGCCTCGGCCTCCCCAGGGGGCCCCGCACTTACTGTCAGTCGCCATGGTCGTGTCAGGGGCTGTGGGGCGGCCGCCCGCGGCTGGGGTACCCACGCCGCGCCCGGCAGCGCGCGTTCTCGCCAGGCCCCGCGCGCTCGGGGGCCCGCGACGCGCACAGACGCTCCCGCCGCGCGCCCCCGCCGCGCAGCCCCGAGCCCCGCGGTCGCCCCCGCCGGCTTCCCTCCACCCCAGCCCAGCCCGGTGGGCCCTGAGCCCGGCCTGCCCAGCCCACCCCGCCGCAGCTTCCCTCCCAAAGACAAAGCAGCCAGCAGCCTGGCAAGCCCACCTCTCCCCAGATACCTTGCCAGCTCTATTCGCCCGCTGCACACTTGTTTTCTTGCCTCGCTTGTTTCAGTTGATTCAGGCCTGGTTTTTCTTTCCAGCAGGGTCGACCCTGAGCCCCAGCTAGAAGGAGCAGAGCAGGGGAACAGGTGGGAGAGAGCGGCAAGAATCACCCAGGTGCCTCCAGGGCTGGAGGACTGAGACCCAGCAGGTGCTCCTCTCCTGATCTCTTGTTTTGTCCCCAAGTGAAAACAGAGCTCTAAGATAGCCATTAGAAGAGGTAAGATAGCTATTAGAAGATGGCTTTATAACTGGAAACCTGTGTGAATTAACGAGTGAATAAATGGCCAAATAACTAATTAAGTGTGAACCGGATGGACAACTAACTGGTAGATAACTGTGGACAAGACAGGTTTGTCAGATGATGTTTAGTAAAGGACCAACCAGGTCAATGAGAAAGTCAGACGGTATTGCCTCAAGGGCCATTGTGGTTAAAAAGACTTTCAAATGAGTCCACCTGTGGGCGTTGTATGCTGTACATCTCGTTGAAGGCTGGAAACAATTACCGAAAGATTCTTGCTATATTTAGGGAACAGTAGCAAATGAGAAACCCCCACCATATCCTACATGAGAAAGCATCGAGTGGCTCAAACACACAGCCTAAAGTGCATGCACAGGAAGCCTTTTGTTTTTTGTAGGCATGATGCTTTTGGTCCATTTGTGACTGCTCATCCAACCCAAACATTAAGGATGCCAGTGGGCATCAACCCAGGCATGACTGTACACCAACAAGATTCGGGATTAAGATAGAGTGGGAAGCAACTGCCATTTGGCCAGGCAAGCAAAGAAAGGTCCAGGAGAACAAGAAAGAAATCCTCCGACCACAGGGTGCAGGTGAGGGAGTCTGCACTGTGAGGCTGAACCATATCACATTCCACACCGCTGGCCTGGGACGTTGCTTTTAACCTGTTTATAGCATATGTAATTCTCAAACACACTTAAGAAGCACCGACACCAGGCTCGTGTATTAGTTATAACAACCCTCTATGGTAGGCCACCAAACAAACAAATAAAACAACAAAACCTTGAAACAGGCTGAGTGGGGGCCAGGAAAAGAAGAGCACTGAAGCTCAAAACTGTGAGGTTAGGCTATTTTGAGGGGCAAGATGAAGAAATGGGTCTAGCTTGAAGGGGTAGGACATCGATGAAGTTCTTTACTCATTAATCCAAGTGCTTTTCTAAATTATAGGAAGGGTAACGATGACTCAAAGTCGTGATTATCATGTGAGGTGGTGCAGCCAAACATCAGCTAGAAGGGGTTAAGAAACTACTGGACTTCAAAGATGGGGAGGGCCCCACATGTGACAGTTCCTCAAAATGTTTGGCAGTTAATGAAAGAAGAGAGTGTTAAAAAGAACAGGGCTGAGATGAGGTTTATTGTTTGGGATAAATGATTTTTCTACAAGATAGGTAATCCATGCATTCAAATTAACTTCCACCTATTGCTGGGAAGCTTGATTTCACTCACTTCAGAGTCAGTTCCAGAATTCAGGTTCATCTGAGGTAATTCCTCCTTCCCTGAGAGCATGTAAGTATGGGGGGTGGGTGAGCACAGAGTAACAGGGGGGTGTATTGAAAGGCATCAGGTGCCATCTGTCCTTAGAAGGACATGGCTCCTGTCTACAGTAGTGTCTAGCGCACAGCCACAGGATGCATTCAGCCAGAGATAGCTGTGAATTTGGCCAAACACAAAATTGTAAACTGACTTAAAATGTGAGGGGTGTGTATGTGTGGTATTTTTAATCTTGATTTTGCAGCTCTCAAGCATGAACTTGGTATAAAATAACATCATGTCAGTGTTAAAATGTTGGATGCACCCAGTACACCATGGAGCTCTCTGTCATGGCATCCTTTACCAGTCCATGCACGTGACAACCACTGCTCCATGCCCTGTCACCCACCTCCAAAGTCCTCTCAAGTCTGACCTCTGCTCTTTGATTTTGTGATTGCCCTTAAGCAAACAAGACTCTTCTCACTGATTGCACAGCTACTTCTTCTTGTGAAAATGTTTTTATTACATTTTTGATTGGTGTGGGGACATGCCATAGCATGCATGTAGAGGTCAGAAGACAATTTGTGGGGGGGAGGGGGAGGCTGGTTCTTTCTTTTAACCATGTTAGTCCCAGGGATTGAACTCTGTCAGGCTTGGCTACAGGCACCATTACCTGCTAAGTCATTTATTTCTCTGGTCCGTAACAGGTGTTTCTTATTCCTTTGCCATGTGGTGAAGGGACCTCTGCATAGTGGGCCAACAAACATACTGTGTAATGTGACATGAGATGGGTCTCAGTTTTCACAGCCTACCTAGAAGTTTTACCACCTCCCCTTGTTCATAGAAACAGAAGCTCTCTATTTCCAGCATGCAACTATGTAACAACAACACAAAGAACATCGTCTCTAACGTAACAAGGAATCCAAAGGGAATGGTGGGAATGGTCGAATAGGAGATTTAGCTGTAATGAGTATGGTTTTTCCTCCCGTTGCTGGTCTTGTCCCGCCTCTGCGCCTGCCCCAAATAATACACAGAGACTCTGTATTTGATATAATGCTGTTGGCCAGTTACTTGTTTCTTATCTCTAGCTCTGTCTTAAGTATTAACCCATTTCTTTGTATTTCCACGTGGTTTCACCTACCGGGGAGTGGGGCAGGCATCTGGTTTCCCCAGTCTCTCCATGCTGACTCCTCCTTCCTATTTCCTCTCTCCTCCTTGTCTCCTAGTCCCTCCTATCTTCCTTTCCTATTGGCCAACAGTGCTTTATTCATTAACCAGTTTGAGAAACATATACAGAATGACATCTCCCATCATTTAGCAATGTCAGTGAGGACTCAGTCTCCCTGTCTTCCTGCTCTTCCAGCTTCAGTCATCAGTTTTGTCTTCATGGTCACAGTGAGGCTGCAGCAGCACAAAGCCTTGTCATCTTCACAAGACCTTCTAAAAGCAGGCAGGTTGAGAGGTTCCTTTCATTCATCTTCCTTTCTTCCTTTTTCCTTTTCTTTTTGTCTGACAAGGTCTTGATGTGCAGCCCTGGCTGCCCTGAAACTCACTATACAGACCAGGCTGGCCTCAAACTCATAGAGATCCTCCTGCCTCTGCTTTCCAAGCACTGGATTAAAGGCATGCACCATCATGACTGGCTCATCCATCCTCTGTCAGAGGTGAAATCATTTCGGCTGTGACAAAGCTATTTTCAGCTTTTGCTGAATAAAGTGGAGAGACGCAGCAAGGAGGAAACAGGTAGGGAAGCCATTGCCCTCTCATTCCCCCGATGGGACCACAGCTCACTGATCTTCATGATGAAGGCCATCCCTCAGTCCCTCTCCTAAGGGGCTGGAACGCAGCCCCTTTAACATCCTGAGTCCTTGCAAATCCGTGTCTTGTAGTTGACTTCAGCTCTTGAAATGAAAAAGCCAACACTTGCTGGGTAATGGTGATTGATGTATGCTTTTAATGCCAGCATCTGGGAGGCAGAGCAGACAGATTTCTGTGAACCTGGTCTACAGAGTGAGTTCCAGGACAGCCAGGACTGTTTCACAGAGAAACCCTGTCTTGAAAAACAAAACAAAAAGTCAATACTTGGGCTTTTTGTCTCTTTACAAAACTTAAGACTTGAGACTGGAGAGATGGCTCAGCAGTTAAGAGCAATTATTGCTCGTCCAGGGGTCCTGAGTTCAGTTCCCAGCACCCACATGGTGACTCACAACCATCTGTTCCAGGGCATCTGATATCTTCTGATGCACACATAAATATGCAGGGAAAAGTCATATATAGACAAAATAAATATCTAAAAAATATTTTTAAAAGAATTTAAAACTATAAATGCCAAAGTCTAGCTAGAGGTGGGAGAACCACCTGGTAAGTGAAATCAAGCAAGAATGAAAACCATAGTCAACGCTGAGCTCAGCTTCTAGTGTGCATACAAAGGGGGGGTGGTATTTTAAATGTATTTGGCCCTGATGAGCTCATAGGCAGTGGCACCATTAGTGGTCTTGTTGGGAGGAAGTGTGGTTTTGTTGGAGGAGGCTGCATGAATCATGCCTTTAGTACAGACCTTGAGGTTGGAGGGCACACCTTTACTCTGGGACTCGATGTTTGTTGGAAGTGCATCACTCTCAGGGTTGGCTTTGAGGTCTTTTTCTCCAGCTTCACTCAGTAGGACAGTCAGTTGACTTCCTGTTGCCTCTATGTCAAGAGGTAGGACGCTCAGCTCCAGCACCACATCTGCCATGCTCCCCATCATTGATCATAATGGACAGAACCTCTGAAACTGTAACTGAGTCTCTCTCGACTAAAGCTTTTCTTTGTAAGAGTTTCTGTGGCCATGGTGTCTCTTCGCGGCAATAGAAATCCTAACCAAGACAGGGTGATAGGAGTGGGAAGATGTAAATTAAAGACACGGAGTGGGTGTTGGATGAAGAGTGCTGGCATGGCAAGCATCAAAGAGAGAGGAGGAGAGGAGAGGAGAGGAGAGAGAGGGAGGGAGGGAGAGAGACAGGGAGAGAGAGAAAGAGAGAGACAGTGGGAGGGAGAGAAGGAGAGGGAGAGAGATAGAGGAAGGGAGAGAGGGAGAGAGAGAAAATATGGCCAGGGAGTCAAGAGGAATATAATTAGAGGATGGGGCAGGACACACCCTCCATGACCTACTTCCAACAATGAGGCCCCAACACCCCAATTCTCACAGCCTCCAAATATCATCATTTATGAATCCATGAAGTGATTAATGCACTTATTACGTCGAGCCATCATCCATAATCATCTCTCTAGAAATGTTCTTTCAGATACATCCAATGCATCCCGCCGCGCTCACGCACACCACACACACACACACACACACACACACACACACACACACACACACCAGGCCCCTCAGGCATCTTTTATCTAATCAGGTTGAAAAGACAGACCATGGGGTAGAACACACAGGGAAGACTGAGAACTCGAGAGAGTGAAAAGGATTTTAAGTTGTTTGGGTTGGTACAAGAAGATAGAAGGAAAAGGATAAGTGAGTAATAAATAGTGAGGGCTTTCCTAGAACTAGACTCAAGGAGCAGAGAAGGCAAGGCAGCTGTTTGGGAGTAAGTAACAGAAGCACATGTTAGAGTCCCTGGCATAGCCAGCCCAGAGCTTAGGGAGTCAGAGACAGAAGGGCCACGGTGGAAATGAGTAGGGGCAGAGAGAAAACTGAGCATGACAAGTAGGAGGACAGACTAGCCTGGGAGAACAAGGCTAAGATAAGGGAAGAGTAGGACCAAGCGTTTGTATTTAAAAAGCCCTTGCTGCCTGACATGGTGCACACTCCCTGACTACGTAGGCAAGAGGTTCTTCTCTTTACCTCTGAGGCTAGCCTGGTCAACACAGTGAGAGCCTTTCTATAAGTACTCTTGCTAGGGTGATTTGATTATGGAAGAGTTGAGGTTCAGCTGTCACCACATGCATTGCTTGAGTCCAATCCAATCAAATAGGACAGGTCTCTCCTATGGAGACTCTGGCCCTTGATTTATGTCCACTTCCTGTTGATTCTCTCGACACTCTGGATATGAATGAGAAAAAAGAGCGATGAAGGGTAGAGGGCTGTGGTCACTTCAGAGTGAATATTTTACAGCTATTGATGCTTGAAACAGCCATCACCGGTGCATTAGTCTGCGAAAATAAAGCTATTTTAATATGATTTGTGTGTGGTGCGTGTTAGCTACCAACATTTTATCAGGCGCAGGAAGAGAACAAGGTTTGATTATTTCTTTTGTAAGAATTTACTTTGGGGAGCTGGAGAGATGTCTCAGTGAGCTAAAAGCTTCAGCTGCCTCCTCTAAAGGACCAGGGTTCAATTCCCAGCATCTACATGGCAACTAAAACCGTCTGCAACTCCAGTCCCAGAGGATCTTGTACCCCCTTCTGGTCTCCATGGGCACAGCACACATGTGGTGCACAGACATACATGCAGGAAAAAAATCATATATGTAAAATAATTTTTTAAAGAATTTCCTTTAACTTTCATTAGATGTCTTCATGTCTTTGCAATGGTGTCCAAGTCACTAAACTCAAATATTTCATAACATGCAATTATGACAGATTGTGGCAACTAAAACATGTTTTTTAAAAAAAATATAGCCAATCAGTAATAAATATCATTATGTTCTGGTTTAACTCTTGCAAGTCATATTGGAAATAAATAGGGGGATAATAGGGTTAAATTCTCATCTAAACTCAAATATTTCATAACATGCAATTATGACAGATTGTGGCAACTAAAACATGTTTTTTAAAAAAAAAAATATAGCCAATCGGTAATAAATATCATTATGTTCTGGTTTAACTCTTGCAAGTCATATTGGAAATAAATAGGGGGATAATAGGGTTAAATTCTCATCTAAAAGAAAGGGTCTGGGTGCAATTTCCTAAAAATAGGAAACCTCAGAGTCATGGTTGTTTGTTTCCTGATCCAAGATGTCTCTTAGCTGGGAAACGTGCACAAGCAAAGCCCGTTTTAAGGGTTCTATGTGCATGAATGTAGACGAGGCAAGAAGGAGGAAGTATTTAGTAAAAGAATGTGGCAGAATTGGGTCAAAATGGTGGTTCCTGCTCTTCACAATTCTGTATGGGTGAATCCTGCATCCACTTTCCATTTCTTATGGAGTTAAGAGCAGCCTCTTTCTTGGAAGTACTTTCTAGAAATCATTCAAGAAATAGTCCAGGCCAGCTGGTGGGAGCATGCTTCTAATCCCAGCACTCAGGAGGCAGAGGTAGGAGGATCTCTGAGTTCGAGACCAGCCTGGTCTACAGAGCAAGTTCCAGGACAGGCTCCAAAGTTACAGAGAAACTCTGTCTCAAACAAACAAACAAACAAACAAAAAAGAAATAGTCCAAAAATATATGATCAACTCATTTTGTGTGTGTGTGTGTGTAATCCTGAACACTTAGCTAACATGTGCAAGGCCCTGGGTTTGATCCCAGCAATCCAAACAAACCTTCATAGTTATGGAGATAATTCTTAACTATCTCAATGAGGATGCTCACCTGGAGGTGGAGGGGGTGATCATTGGGCATCGGCATACTCAGAGGACAAGAACTGCATTCTAATGATTGTTTTCCAAAGGCAATCCCAGGCCAGCTTTCCCCAAGTGTGCACCTCTGACTCCCTGGACCAATCAACTGGGAAGTTTTATAAAAATGCAGATTCTTAGACTCCAAACATCTCAGAGTTAATGGCCTGAAAGCCAAGGGTGGAACCCTATTAATCTACTTATTAAACATGCTCCTTCTGCTTCTAAAAGATCCTGACGTTGGAGGCCCCCTAATCCAGGCAACAGTAGCTAGTTACAGCAACCAAAACTGCCAAAGACACGAATTTCATAGCCTGGAGTTTCTGCTTTGGTCTTATCTAAAATGGAGAGATGCTAAATTCTGAGGATTCAGCCACCAGTGAACAAATTCTGTGCTAACCACCAATCTTCTCACTAAATGGCTCTCATGCCTAAAGAATCCACTTAAACAACAGAGTTCAGAGCTGGGGATGGAGGTGGGGTAGTTGCTCAGCAGGTAAAACACTTGACATTAAGCACGAGGACCAGAACTGGGACCCAGAACCAATGGAAATTCTGAGTAGATGTGACAATGACAGCCAGCCTTTTAAATTCCAGCCTCAGAAGGCAGAGACAGGAGACTCCTCAGAACAAACTGGCTCAGGGGACCAGCCTGGGTTTGACTAAGTCCCTGCCTTGAAAAACTAAGATGGAAGAGTGTTCAAAGAAGATTCATGAACTCAACTTTGGATTTCCACACATACATCATACATGCACATACCTCTACCGACACACATGTGAACATGCATGCACACCATACACATACACATGAAAAAAATGTGGGAAGGTCCATTTTGTCTTTTTATTCTCCAGGAAGATGAGGAACTACTCACAATTTTATAACTAAGTCCTCATATGTGGGCTGAGAATGTGGCTGTCTAGAATGTACAAGGTCCTGGGGGATTTAATAAAAAAAAAAAAAGAGGAAGGAAGGAAGGGGAGGGAGAGAGTGAGTGGGAAGGAGGAAGGGAGAAAGAGAGAGAGAGCCTCATCTATTAGTTGTCTGGGATGCTCTAATAGATAATCATGAGCAGAGTATTCATAGATAACATGACTCCCACAAATCTGAATGTTCAGTATTGTGGGAGATGCATGGAAAAGGCTGTTTCCTTTCATGGATGATGACCCTCCCTCCCGACCCAGCCACCATGCAGAAGGCCCCCACTTCTGAATACCATCACCAAGGGAGTTAGATTTTACAAATTTGAGAGTGGACAGGTCCACTTATGGACATGGTTACTTTCTTTTCTTCTGGTGAGGTAACATCAGTTTTCTGTCAAAGTACTTGTCGATTTCAGCTAAAATAAGATATAGCTTTTCAAAGCTGCAACTTTCTTAAGGGGTAATACACAAATAAGAGGGGACAAGGTGTCTAAAAACACAGCATGCACGTTATCTTCGGGTCTTTTTTCTTTTTTTCTACTTGCTCAAGAGAAAGCTAAGTAACTATAAAGGGAAACACGAGTTTCAAAACACTAATTTGCAATATTAACATATTTCAAACTAGGGAAAAAAAGTGTGAATTCATTTCTTATTTCATTCTTTTTAGGTCTGGCGTCCAAATCTTTATCTCCACCTCCTGACCTCATGCCCCACCTCTCACTGGCCCAGTCTCTCCCTGGATTTCATTCCAATTTAAAAGAACAACCTGCACTTTCCCAGGGGCTGGATGTTACTTTCCATTCAGTCCTCAAACGATGACAAATTTGCCCTCGGATCATGACCTCCTAATTGCCAAATTCCAAGGATAAAATGCCATTGTCGTCCCTTACTGCTACAGCTGGCGGACTTCACTGGTCCCCTTTGAAGGGGCATCCCTTCAGCTCTGTAACACTTTTCTGAACTTCCTTCCAAACTCAATGATCACCAGGAACCCTCCCACCTCACCTCTGCCACACCCCTTGACTTTGGTGCTTTGGCCTACCCACTTCCATTGTCCCTCTCCTGCTCCCCAAATGAAACCAAGTTTCGGCAATTCTGAGACAACGTTCTCTGAGGTCTTGACTTGTGTGGTGGTCTGTTGAGAGCCGGGCCTGGCATATGGAAATGGAACTTAATTTCTTGCCTAAAACCAGGTACATGCTTAGCAAAGCCAGTTATGACCTGGGGCCAGTGCCTTGGGGGAACTATGGTTTTGGATCCTGGGAACTCTGTTTTTCTCCCTCCTGGAAGGGTTGTGGTTATCAGTCCTGAGGCTTGAGATAGCATGTGTTCCCCTTGTGTAACAGTGAATAGCTTCCTGCTGACTTTGTCCCATTTCATGGTAGCTTTCTGCTAACTCTCCTGTTCTCCCCCTGCAAACTGTGTAAGATGCTGTACTTCTTCATAAACTTGCCTGGAGTAAGACATAGCTTATGTAAGACCTCTTGGCCCCAGCTTCCCAATGCCCCCCCCCCATCTGCTGGTCCTCCCTCTCAGGCTGTCCCTGAAGAATGGCCTGCTGGTCCAGGTAAGTGGCTACAAGTGTGGGTGGTGCAGTCAGACTTGCAGATTCTAGTAACTGGTCTCCCCAGCATAATCCCAGGCAAGGCACCCATGTGCTGCCTTTCCTTCCTCTTCTGATAAAGTACTACCTACCATGACTTCTGGGACTAGGAATGTGACAGAGCAGATAAGAAAACATTTGTTTTATTTATGTGTAGGAGTATTTGCCTGAATGGTTAGTCCACCACGAGCATGCAGTACCCAAAGAGGCCAGAAGAGGACACTGCATCCCCAAGGCTGTGGTGTGGCTGCTAGGGATGGAGCCTGAGTCCTCCACAAGAGCAGAAAGTGCTCTTAACTGCTGAGCCTGCTTCTCCAGCCCCAGATCCCATAGGTTTAAAGGCCCCTCTTTGTATAAAATCCTCAAATAACAAAAATATTTTAAAGGGAAAGAAGGTTGAAAAATAATAACAGACCTTCCTGCACCTCTAGGATAAATAGCTGCAGAAGTTACTGAATGGCGTCCAGTGCCCGATAGCAAAGGAAAAAAGAGAACAGTGAACAGAGACTAGAACAGGCAGGAGGCCAGGAGAGCAGAGACCAATGAAGAGCTGATCTGAGAACTGCAGCAGGTAAGGCCTATCAGGAGAGAGAGCCAGAGGGAGGCTTGGGGTGCCAAAATAACAGCCCCGCAAATACAGACATGGATCCTTCCTAAAGGAAAGCGTCCAGTAAGGCCCCAGCACTCTGGTCAAGAGAATCTGAGCTCCCAGTAGAAATCACCAGTGAGACCAACTACCAGACATGAAGACTACAGAGCAACATGGCTGATTGCTGAATTTCAGATTTTGCAATGATCAGAAACAGGAGGTAAAAATAGCTACGCTTGAATCTTTTAACGAAATCTAGAAAAATTGACCAACGAATACATACCATCAAAAACATCTTAGCAGTTAACAATTAAAAAAAATTAAAAGGAATAAAAGCGAAAATTAACTAAAAAAAACTAAGTGGAAAGAAGCATCACCCTGCCTGGACCTGGCCCCTCCTGGTGCCACAAGTTCTGAGCTTAACAAGCCCTTCCTTAGATGCCCACATCTGCCTTGTTTCATTTCCTGTGGTCGCCCAGGCTGCACAGATTGGCTGGGATCCTCTGTTCACTTTATTAAAGGTTGATAGGAGGGGGAGGGGTGCGGAGTAAATCCACCAAAGAATAAGAGAAGATGATTTTCTGACAATACAGCCCCGAGGAGTCATTCTAGTTTCATTTCCCTCTCTGAAGCAATTAAACCCTAATTACACAGACCCAGAAACATTGCAGAGAGATGTGTTCCAGCTCCTTAGACTACAATACTGAGAATAAATCATATTGGCACACCAAAAAAAAATCTGTTGAAAGAACAATAGAGTTATTCACTGGGAGCATAGTAATTCAATGTTTTGTTATATACCAGAGACAGATTAAATCTTTTGGTTGTTTCCTTGGTTCATATCAAGTTGCAAACAGGATGGTTTTCTAGAAATACGGTCTTTAAAAAAAAAAGACAGGGCATTTCATTTTTGAATACAAAAGTTTCTTCCTCAGAGCCCTTTGGTGGATGGAAGCAGTTGGAGTTTACAAAGAGAATACATTCCATTGTCTGTCTGTGTATACTTACTAAGGGGGGCGATATACCAACTATGCTGCAACTAAGTTAAATCAACCATCCAAAACCTTTAACAAAGCGTGAGCAATTTCTGAAGCTTTAGCAAAACCCACATCACTTACAAATATATTTACCATAAAAAGTTCATGTTTAATACACCCTGTGGGCATCGTCTTCTCTCAAAGAAATCAACTCTTAAGTTCTCTGGTCACAATGTGTCCTCGTTGCTTTGTTCTGCTGTGACAAAGGCCATGACCAAAGGCAACTTGGGAGGAAAGTGTTTATTTGTTTCACCTTACAGCTAATCCTCTTTCTCTGGCTGTTAGCGCGCGGTAAGTCAAGATGAGAAATCCCTGAAGAGCCAGCAGCAACGGTGCCCCAAACCTGAGTATAAGCTCTCATCTCTCTGGCAACACATAAAGCTACCCAGTGATTCTAGGGCTGGTTAGGTGGCCGGAGTCACAAAGTCCTGGGCAGTTCAAGTCCTGGAAGGGTACATTCATGTGACAAATACTTTATGTGATCCAGTAAAAGTGCTGTACTTCAGAAACAAACTTTTTAAAAGCACCACTAGGGTGAGGTGGTACGTGCCTTTAATCCCAGCACTGGAGACACAGGGGAATCTCTGTGAGTTTCAGGTTAGCCTAGTCTACATAGCAAGTTCCAGGACAGCAAGAGTTACATAGAGAGACCTGTCTCAACGCACTCCTCCACCCCACCAAATAAATAAATAAATAAACAAACAAACAAATAAATAAATGCTTAGAGAGGATGGCAAACAAGCCATTTCAAGACAGAAACCCATGGGAAGGAATCAAGGAGAAATTTCAGAACTAAAAATCAGTGCCTCTAAATTAAAAACTTTTGGAGAAAATCAAAAGCAGATCAAGTACAAGAGGAGGAAAGATCATGAACTTGAAGACAGATCAATAGGCACCCTGGAGCACAGGAAAATTGTTATTGGAGAAAACAATATGACCCATGAGACAGATGGTCCCAACAGACATACCTGAAGCCCCAGAAAGAGAAGCAAAGGCCAGTGCAGTAGGCATCATGGGTTAGAAAACCCAACCACACCACACACATAACAACAAAAGACCAGACTGCAGGCAGCCAGAGAGGACCTGGAGGAACTCTTGGCAAAGCTGAGCATATGCAAAGCTGTAGGTTTGATCCTCAGCACCAAAATATAAAAGCATAACACAGCCGAACAAAAGGATTACCAGGGAACCAGAGCAATGGTTTCCCATCAGATGATAGGATGGAAAAATCCTACAGGTGTTGACAGAAAAGTGGGGGAGGGGGAGGATCTAGCTAGAATTTTTGTTTTGTTTTTCGAAACAGGATTTCTCTGTGGCTTTGGAGGCTGTCCTGGAACTAGCTCTTGTAGACCAAGCTGGCCTCGAACTCAGAGATCTGCCTACCTCTGTCTCCCGAGTGCTGGAATTAGTGGTGTGCGTCACCACCACCCAGCTCTAGCTAGAATTCTAAATCCTACAAAAAATACCATTCAGAAACGACAATATTTCTGCATGACATTTTTTCAGACAAAGAAAGTATGACAGAACTGGTCTGCAACAGTGCTGAGCTTCAGGAAATCGGGGTTTTCTTCAGATTGAAAGGGATCCATTGCAGATATACGCATGGCTTTCACAAAGAAATAAAGAGCAATGGACAAGGTTTATATAAGGGTAAACATAGAACTGTTGGTTGAAAACAAGGATAGTTGGGCTGGGTAGCAGTCTATACAGCCATCTATTCGGGAAGCTGAGAGAGGAGGAGACCTGTCTGGGCTATAGAGCAAATTTCAAGTCCATCATGTGACACTGAGCTAGTAGAACAAAGGACTGGGTATAGCTCAGTGGGGGGACCCTTGCCAGCCTAACACTGACTTACAGTATATGCAGCCCCAAATTACTACAGATGGTAATGTATTAAATGCCAGGTGTAATGCCAGAGCAAAGCCAGGCTGCCCAGAGCAGATGCTCTCTACCTCTGTGCAGTATGGCTGTCTGTGAAGGGAATGTCTGTGTCCCTCCTGCATGACATCATGATTGCATTGGAAAATCCTGAGGTCCTAAATGCCAGCCCATTCACCTTTTCCAGGACAGCTGCCACAGACGGGTCCTTCTATGTCATCTGTGGTGTACACAGGTCACACCGAGTATGCCAGGGACCTCTACCCCAGTTGGTAGCATCAGCTGGTGTAAAGGGGGCCTATGGTAGCATCAGCTGGTGTAAAGGGGGCCTATGGTTATTTCCCAAGTCCTTGAGGAAGCTGTGTCTTCAATGGGGTCCCTTACTTACTTAGCTGTATTCTTTTGGTGAGCTTCTAGCATTTAAGAGTGAAAGGATGCTTTTGTTTCTTCCAACTGAAAGGAGCCTGCTCAAACGTCTCTTAAAATAAAAATTCAGACCTGTAATACACATCACAGTAGAATGAATAATTCAGGCACTTAAAAATATCACATAAAAGAGATTATACAACCTCAAGTCTGGGGTTTGACATTTACATTAACACAGAGAATAAGAAAAATGTGCAATGAAGATTACTACATAGTCTTTCAAAAGACAAATGAAAATGTGAATAGTTAACACCCACGGAGTTCTTTCCAAGCCATTTAAAAAGTAGGCTTCTTCAAACTGTAATTTAATTCAAGCATCAAGGGTAACGGATGTATTAGTAACTATGGTTATTTTCCTAAGCTAAGCTAGGAAAAATAAAAAGTAATTTTCAGTACATAAAGTTCATTTTTAAGATATTTTCTCAAGAGATAGGCAGATTGAGCCAGATGGTGTACAACATGTGTTTAATCCCAGGACTTGGGAGGCAAAGGCAGATGGATCTCTGTGAGTTCAAGGTTAGCCTGGTCTACAGTGTTGAGTTCCAGGGCAGCAAGGGCTACACAGAGAAACCCCGTTTCCAAAAATCAAACAGAAAAAAGAAGGCAGATTGTTAAGTAGACAGACAGACAAAGGTATCAATCTTTTCACTATATCCAAGCTAGGCTGAAAAGAGGTATACATTATACCTAGTTAAAATCAACACCAGGGAATTAGGGTTCCCTTCAGCTGTCAAATGAACCACAAGCTTAGTCTGATCAATTCAGTGAGCTGCATAAACAAGCTTTCTGTTTTATGACAGGAAGTATTGCCTCAAATATTGTATTACTATTCACCATCACTTTAGTCTGTGAAATAATATCACGTACTCTGTAAACGCTTTGTGAAAAATAGATTATGACTCAGCCATACAGTGTTACAACTGTACAATGCCTATAAACATCTGGAGTGTATCCACCCACCCCCACCCACCCCCACCCCCCTCCACCCTCCCACCCCACCCCACCCCTGTTATCAAACAGCTGAAGTTAGTCCTAGTAGCCAAGAGGGTAACAAACCCAAGTTCTACCCAAGTCAACACTGATGTTTTGATCTTAAAATACTATATATACAAGATATATATTTTCAATTGTATCAGACTTGGAAATCTCTTCAGCCCAGACTTTGACCCTTAATAATTAACTATACATCAGGCTGAACTAGCTGCATGCCATGGAGGTGATCTACTTCTTTCTGACAGCACCCAAATATAGCTCAAGCAACTTCCACTTAAACTCCTAGAAGGAGAAATTAAAAGAACAGCCCATGCACGATGCTACAGGAGTTTCTTTTTTCTGTGATTTACAAACATTCTGTGTCAAAGGCACATTCTAAAATTTCTGAGTGCTCCTCGAGGCTTACTAGAAAGTAGTATATAAGCATTAAAGAATTTATTAACTAATCTCATGTAGACAAGGACACACACATGTACATAGGTATTCATACACAATAGACCAATGGGAACTTTAAAACAACACTGAAGAAGCTAACGAGTGAGGCGTGGTGGTGCACGTCTACAACCCCAGCAGTGGGGAAGCTGAGACAGGGGTGTGGAAGGTTCCAGGCTAACCTAGCACACACAGCAAGATGCCGTCTAGTAAATGGACAAATAGAATACAACATTAAGTACAAAAGGAGTGTAAACGTCCTAAAATTATTAGTCAAGTCACTAACCACGCAAATTTCATATAGCAAGTGGAACAAAAATTTTATTGCACTTAACCATAACACATGAAATATTAAACCAAAACAACAGTCCAATCCATTGCTAGATGACAGGTATGAATCATTTATATATAAAAAGTACTTTAAGAAAACGTTTTAAAACTAGCATACTAAACAATACAGTGTTGTATTAAGGTAATATCACAAGAACTTTTGGGAAATAGTATTAATCCACAAATGCACAGTTCTTTCTTTACATTCTAAATGCAAACTTTTATCTCCATTCACATAGACTTTTAACAGAAATGTTAAACTTCAGGGTAAATGTCTACTCCAACTCTCCCATTTCACAGAAATGACCTGGTTCTCAGAGGTAGTCCCCTTAGTCTGTGCTGGCCAGCCTCCTGCTGAAAACAAGATAAACATGTTCTTCTGTAGGAAAGCTCATCAGAATTTAAATAAAACTCCGCCAGACTCCTGTCATCGCTTTCTTTTCCTCTTGGGTGCAGTGAACTCTATGGATATAAAGGTAAGAATTCCATCAATTCTTTTTCAAAATTGACCTTTAAATAACAGGCTTAACGAATAATAGGTAAAAGTGTTTAACTAGTCTAACCCAACAAAGTCCTCACAGCCAAGATCCAAGAAGGAAGCGGAGAGGAAGATGAACAGCACACACAAATATGTATGTATGTATGTATGTATGTATGTATGTATGTATGTATACAATACCAATATATTTTCATGTATTATGTATAATTATTTTTAATATATATATTTAAATGACACAATGGAGCCCATTACCTCATTACTAACTTCAGGAAAAAAAAAAATCTTAGCTGTGACACACATGTGACTTTCTTCCAATGAAATTGCAGTTTAGAAACTCCCATCTCCAATGAAACAGCAAGATTTCAATCTTACTGAGATGCCAATAAGACAGGAGATCTCCATCACTCTAAATCCTACTTCATAATTATTAAGTGGCTTGAAATTTCTCCAGGGGTTCACCTCCCTTATAATTAACATGAACCCAGGGCAAGATAACTGAGAATTATCTAGACTAATGCCAGAGGAAGTGAAGACTTCGATTCCATTACAATGAAACCAGGAAACATAACACAATATGTATGCCCTCTGTCTCTTTCTGGTTCTCACAGCTAATGCAGAGCTGCCATGCAAATAACCATCATTAAACAAGACACAGGAAGAAGAACCTTAGAAAGAGAAAGAGAAATAATTCCCCATTGGTGAAAAATAAAAAGGGAATGCCAGGGGAGGGGAGGTGGGGACTAGGAAGAAAAAGAGGACAGTCCTAGAAGAGAAGCAGCCAGGACCAAGAAGACAGCAGGGCAGAGGTCTGGGAGCAGCTTCTGAGACAGTGACACCAACAGAATCCCCAACAGAAGTCCAGCCCATGAACTGCAGAGCGGCACGGTTACCAGGGTAGCACTGACGTGCTCCCATGAGCCGAAGGACAGGGGTCAGGAGAACTGAGCTGCCTGTCATGGGAGGGCTCTCACCCTGCCACTCTGCAAGCCTAAGTTCCTGTACTAATTATGAGATGCACCTGTACCTGCTTCACTGACGTCATTGCCAGTCTCCTCCTCCTCTTCTGCAATTATGGGCATGCTCAGGTGTAAAGACTTCTCTTCCTTCCATTCATTCTGAACATTACCTAGAAATATTTAGAAATAGTGAGACATGACTGGATATAAAAACCAAGAATACTAATCTTACATGTTTCAACACTGAAATTATAATAACATAATTATGCATTCCAGAATACAAACCCTTTAAATGTTTATTTTCTCATTAGCTTACCAAGTACCCGGTTTCCTTATGACTTTTGTCTTTTCATCCTTAGCCTTGATTGGTCCCCTTCTCTATATCCCTCAAAGCTTTTCTTAAGTAGTGAAATATTTGTGTCACTGGGCACGGCACACCTATAACCTCAGCACTAGGGAGGACATTTACTTTGAGGCCAGCCTGGGCTACAGTAGTGAGATCCAGCCTCATGTGGATGGATAGATGGATGGATGGAAGGAAGGAAGGAAGGAAGGAAGGAAGGAAGGAAGGAAGGAAAAACTTTTAATCCCAGCACTCAAGAAGCTAAAATAGGAGGATTACAAGTCTGAGCCCTGACTGGGCCACATAGCAAGTTCCAGTCCAACTTGAGCTACACGTTGAAACCTGGCATCTACAAAAACAAAACAAAACAAAACCTGTACTTTAAATATAGTATATAATTCTTCCATTAGATGAAATGGAGAATGAAAAAACAAAATTAGTGAGATATACCTCATTTGTCTTTATCACACAAAACAGGATGTCTAGAGGACTGATCACATATAACTTCAACCTTATAGTAACTTAAAGCTGAAGAGCTTCAGTTTTATTTTTAAGTGCAGCCATTTTCTTTTATTACATCAGACATGCTCACATGCTTCTTTGGTCGTATCAGCAAGTGAATTTCCATTTCCAAAAACACTGGCATTGGGCTGGGATATAGCTCAGTCAGTAGAGAGTTAACGTAGCATGGGACACATCTATAGATGTGTTCAATACCCAGCACCACAAAGCAGACATGGTGGCCCACATCTAGGGAGGCGGAGGCAGGAGGATCAGAAGTTCAAAGTCTCCTTGAATACATACATACACACACACACACACACACACACACACACACACACACACACATACACACACACACACACATATCAAGTTCAAGGACAGACAGTCAAGAAATGAATATGGCCAGAGACTGAGCAAATTATCCCCATATGAAATCATCATGCCACCCATACTTGCCCAGCATTTACCCACCAGCATCCTCCACAAGCTGAGACTTAGCATGCCTATCTCATCCCCCACATCAGCCTCCATATCCCCCTGCATAACTGTCAAGATGCCCTCTAGTTCCTACAACCAAGGCCATTATGACCTACTCCTAAACCTGAGCTACCACAGCAGCCCACTGTAGTCTGTTAACTCAAACCTACCATACCATGGTACTCCTGGTTTTCAAGGACACTCAAGTCATGTCACTCATCTCTACCTACTGTGTTAAACCTAGGATGCTGACTTCATTTTTGAGGTCAGGCTGTGATATAATACTCAACATATTTTTCCAGAATTACTAAAAGTTAACAGTGTTTCTGTGTGACCCAAAATGGATCTCACTCTATACACCCCAGATACTGTCTGTCCTTTCCAAGCCATCTCCTCTGCTTTTCTAAGTCTATGAACTTCTTCTAGATTTTTAAAGATTTATTTTTATTTTATGGGCATGGGTATCTTGCCTGCATGTATGTCTGTGTACCATTTGTGTGCCTAATGCCCAAAAATACCAGAAGAGGACATCAGATCCCCTGGATCTGAAATTACAGCCAGGTATGTATGTGCTACCATGTGGATGCTGGGAACTGAACCTCGGTCCCAAGAACAGCCAGTGATCCTAACCACTGAAGCATCTCTCCAGCCCTGCTAGATTTTTAAAATAAATACAAAGTGGTTCTTAAACGCATGCATCATGCATACACAACAACAACAATAAAATCTTTTTGTGACTGTGAATGTGCATGTGGCATTGAGATCTACGTGTGTCAGTGTACATGCAGAGGTCCATGTGTGTCAGTGTACATGCGGATGCCCACGTGTGCCAGTGTACATGCGGATGCCCACATGTGTCAGTGTACATGCGGATGCCCACGTGTGCCAGTGTACATGCGGATGCCCACATGTGTCAGTGTACATGCGGATGCCCACGTGTGCCAGTGTACATGCGGATGCCCACGTGTGCCAGTGTACATGCGGAGGTCCATGTGTGCCAGTGTACATGCGGATGCCCACGTGTGTCAGTGTACATGCGGATGCCCACGTGTGTCAGTGTACATGTGGGGATCAGAGGACAACATCTGAAAACTGGTTCTCTCAGACAGACTGACCTCAGGCTGTCAGGCTTGGCAGCAAGCACCTTTACCAGAGGAGCCATTGAGACGGTCTCTCAGTTTTATTTCTGACTAAAGCGTGAGGGCCATTTCGTAGAGAAAGGGTTGTCTTAAACAACGCTGACACAGTTTTACTGCATAAATAACAAAGTGATTCAGATGTGGCACAGACATGAAAGTGATGCTTAAAGTTCCAAAAGGTGTAGGAGAAAAAAAAACAAAACTGAAAAATCAGTTCTCAGATAAGACTTTTTTTACATGTAACACAGAAAGCATGACTTGTAAGAGAAAAAAATGTTAAATTGCACTTCTTCAAAATTAAAATTCTTAAGCCAATGTGGTAACATGTGTGTATACATTACCAGCACTAGGGAGACAGAGGCAGGAGGTTCAGGAGTTTAAGGCCACCTGTGTCCATACAGAAAGCCAAGGTAAGCTGTTTTCACAAAACAAAACATGACAAACAAAATTTAAATTATGCCCCCCCACTCCCCGCCTTGAGACAGGGTCTCACTATGTATCCATGTATGGTCTGGAGCTCATAGAGATCTGCCTGACTCTGACTCCCTAGCACTGTGATTTAGGGTGTGCACTACCATATCCACTAAAATTCTTATCTTTGTAAGAGAGAGAGAGAAAGAGAGAGAGATCAAGCTATAGCCTAGAAAAAATATATGCAAAATACAATCCTGATTACCGATAAAGACCTCATATCGAGAATGAGTAGTTCTCTCAATAGTGACTACCCACTCAACTGGAAAAAAAAGATCAGGAGCTACAATTACTGGCTGCTCTTAGAGAGTTCAATTCCCAGGGCCCTCATGAAGGATGATGTGAAAGTCTGTGTCTGCCACAATTCCATTAGGCTCTTTTCCATCTAATAGTAATTCATTGTTTCTACCATGAGCAGATAATAGATTGGCAGATACCCTTATCTGTGACAGGGTTTCTCTTTTAATCAGATAATATAAATTATGCTGGATTATTTCTTACTGTTTATAATGTGTTCTTCCAATAGGTTGCTGGATTTGATCTGCTTTATCTAGCAAGGAAGTTTGCTCATGAAAGGTACTGGTCTTCAGTTTTCATTTCTTGCAATAACAAGCAGCTCTTCTATTTTCTGGAAGCATTTGTATAGGAACATTACTCTTTTCCTAAGCATCTATACGCTGGGTACCATGGCACATGACTAACCCCAGCACACAGAGCACTGAGGTAGATGGCTGAGACTTCAAAGCCTCCCTGAGCTACACAGCCTGTCTCAAAGAGCTGAGGACTAGAGATGTGGGTGGTGGCAGGTGTGCACACAATCCAATCAGTTCCCAGGACTGAACAAAACAATTTTACAAAGATGTCCAGTAGAGCATCTTCAAGTTTCATTCCTTTAGTAGATAAAAGGTTGTTCAGATTTCCCATTTTGTGTCTTAGGAAAAATTTGTAATCTGTCATTATTTAACTTTCTAGACTACTAAACTTACCAGATTCTCTTTATGAACACTTTCAGCTCTAACTTCTATAACAGGATCTCTTACTTTACTAAAATGTTTGCTCTTACTTTTTTTGTCCAGCTAATTCTACAATACCTTTTACATACAGCATTGGCTATTCACATATCAGGGAAACTGTGTAGCTTCTCTGATAATGTACAAGTTCATGTTCCCAATCACACCAACTAACAATGTTAGATAAAGCAGTCTTCTAGTATAACACTGCTAATGTCAGGCTGTCTGTCTGTCTTTATTAAAATTAAAGGAGTATCTATTTCTTTTCTTCAGGGCAGGGTTGATAGGGCTCTGTCTGTAGTGAACCTGACCCATCACCTACTTAGAATTGTACTTCTACTGGAATATATTAATTTGTTCTCACATTGTCTGTAGCAACTTCCACATTATACCAGTAGCTGCATGACTAAGCTGTGAAGAAAGTTGTTTAACCTAAGAAGTCTAAAATACAGGCTATCTGAACCTTTAACCCCTAATCTAGAGAGTTTTTAAAATCAAGGATGGCTACTAGATAGTATCCAGTACCTTCTCTGATAATTATTACAATTTATATATTTCCCTCTTTAGGCTGATATAAGGTAAATTATATTAATAGATTCCAATTAACTGCATCATGACTGCATCCTAGAACAACTGGGTTCAGGAAGAGCTTTTGGTTTGGGGGCCTGTTTTTGTACTGTAGGATTTTTTTTTTTTTTTTCACAATTCAAGATTGTCCCCAGAGCAGTCTTCACTGTGCCTGCCAGCTCCTGAGGAGCAAGCTTTCCTTTGAAAGCACTTCTTGGCTACCCTTAACAACCATGGCTTCTTCCTCTGACTTCTTACTGCACTCTAGCAACCATCACAGCACAGAGTCATACCTGACATACACTGAAGCTATTTAATGTCAACTCTCCACTGCCTCAATACAGGAAAAACGAAACATGTTTACAGGCTATAAATTACTTTCCCAAACCCTTGAGGTAGCTAGGAGAATGTCTGATAAAATTATTAAGTATTTGTGAGTGTTTCTATTGTGCTTTCTGCCACTAACGCATTCCAACCTTAGCTGTGCTGAGTATATAGCATCTATTCAATTTTTGAAACATTGATCATTAAAATACATGGCCATTTAGACATCAAATGATAATGTCATTTTGCAGATACTCTATTACAAAGGAAAAACAGAGAGAGCCTAATAAATGTAACTAAAGGAGGTAGTTTATAGGCTGCATTACTTATTTGCCTTTCCTAGCTGTAATTTAATTCGCACACATCATTACTAATATAGTTACATTGAATAGGAAGTTTGATATAATCTTTAGGGTCTCTTTGCAGCAAGAATACAAGAAGCTATGAAAATAGGTTCATTTTTAATATTAAGTTCCATATGATGCTCCCACACAAATCTCTTTTATTCTGAGACAGGATCTTACTATGTAGTTCAAGCTGGCCTTAAGCAGGCAATCCTCCTGCCTCAGCCCCCTGAATGCTAGTATTACAAATGTCTTCCCACCACACCCAGCTCTAACCCAGCCTAGAAATAAGGACCTACTCACTCTTGCCAGGCCTTAGTAAGACTTTTAAACCAAAGTACCTGTGCTTCTGGAAGCCTTCTTCCCTCCTGCTCGTTCTGCCGCTGTCTCTCTGGTTCTTTTTTTCTTAGCTGCTTTGCCTTTCCCTTGTCCAGACCCAGAATCAGAGTCAGAAGAGTCAAGTTTGGCTTGGCGATGCCTCCTGGACTTGGACACCTTATTAACAGAAATCCAATTACTCACAAGGCATGACAAAACAGACCCAAGGGACAGACCACAAAGGTGAGGAAAGCAGAAACACGTGTCATCATGCCCTCTACTGTTACCGGACTTGGTCTGTATATAGTTCGTATACAGACATGGACTTTTACCTTTATAACCAATTTCAACAGCTGCCTCACCACCAGCTTGCCCACAATGGGTTAAAATGCAGTTGCTGTAATCTAGAATGGTTAGCCAATGAAGAGTGAGGGTGAACTAATGGTAATACGCCTCCCACTGTTTGTCTAGACCCAGATATGACCCTGTGGCCAGACTAGTCAAGATGGGTTTTACACACCCAGAACACTGTGACTTGTTCACTGCGTTTTCAGAGCTCTAACTACCAGGAAGGGACACCAGCTTCGACCCCAAAGCCAGGACCTTGAACAGCACTGAAAAGAAACACAGGAAAAGTGAGGGCGGAAGTTCCAGTCCTAATGGTTTCTAAAACCACAGCAAGCTAAGGGCTTTGTTGCTGTTGTTTTGAGGCAGGGTCCCTCTAAGTAGCCCTGGCTATATAAACTATATAAACCAGGCTGGCCTTGAAGTCACAGAGTTACACCTTATCATCAAGAATTCCAGAGCAATTATGTGAGATGCAGCTGCACCTCAAGAGGGAAAAAACTACAGCTGTGCAATCATATACTTGGAGCAACTTGTGGGGCATGATGCAATTATATTTTCAAAATTATCTGATGTCTCAAGATATACATTAGACATCATTTGACAACACATTCTCTCCATACATAAAGAGAATTCTGGTTAAAAAGAACTGAATATAATCCATTTTTCTTTTTTTGGTGTGTTTTCAATGTCTTATACTCAGTTTATCCCTAACCAGTGGAGAGTCATCGCAAATACTGGTTATTACTTTCTGTTCTTACAGTCAGAAAATGATGTTTGCTTTCCCATAAAAATAGTCACACACACACAAAGTCCAAGAAAAACACATAGAATTAAGAATGAAGTCAGGCGGTGGTGGCACACACCTTTAATCCCAGCATCGGGAGGCAGAGGCAGGTGGGTCTGTGGGAGTTGGAGACTAGCCTGGTGTATAAAGAAAGTTACACAGAGAAACCCTGTCTCAAAAAAAAAAAAAAAAGAAAAAAGAAAAAAGAAAAAGAAAAGAAAAAAGAGAAAAAAGAAAAAAAAATTTAACGGCCACACAAGAACCGCTACAAAACACAGCTCAAACTAGAACTGCACAAAAACCATAGGGAGGCAGTAAAAATCTACATTGGGAACCACGTCCTGCTCCCCAACCTCAACGCTGGTGATGGACCACAGGAGTCTGTTCTCTGGGAAGAACAAACCAGAGAGAGTTAGGATTTTAATAATAAATGAAAAGAGGGAGGGAGGCAAAAAAAAAACCCAAAGACAGCACAGTGGAGGAGTTAGCAGCCTGAAGAGGACGCAATGCCTCCTGACTAACCCGTGGAAGCTCCAGAAACACTGAAGCTGGGCTTGCTTCCAGCCCTCCTTTCTCAGAAAAGGGAATGGAAGCCTCCTCTTCAGTAAAATGACTAGAACCGAGAAACAGAAATGAAGGAATTCAAAGCCTGCATCAACTGTTAGTCCCTCAATATACAGAGACATCTGAAGAGCTCCGATCTTCTGGAACAAAGCCAAGAGAATGAAAAGCAGAGACCAAAATAAACAGAAAAGGTTTCAAAGGGAATGGGAGGAAACATCGAAAACTGTAATTAAATTAACATCCTTAATGACAGATATTGTATCCTGTGGGGGGGAAAGGCAAAAACATGTTTAAGGAAACATTCAAAGAATAAGAATAGTCTCAGCTTTAAAAAAAAAAAAAAAATGTCAGCACAAATACTAAAAAACAAACAACAAAAATCAATGGCCAAGAAGTTAATGTTTAAGAAACACCCTAACAGAAACAGACTGAAAACAGCTAAGCAAAAACAAGAAGGGTAAAGAGAAAAAAAGATACAATAAAAAAAAAATAATGATAATTAAAAAGATTCTTCAGGCACAAAGGTCTCAGGCTGAAATGATGACCAGCTGAATGCCAACAACCAATAAAAATCCAAGGACTTCTGAACTTTGGGGACAAAGAGCAAACTCCCATTCCTCCTGTACCGGCCCAGAAGGTGGAAGAGGATGGAGAACTTGGCTTCAGCACTCTGGAAAAGAGCAAAGCCAAGAGCTAGAGGAGGAGAAGCATGCAGTGCCTCCCCGGGCCAGGCACCCCGGGCCAGGCACCCCGGGCCAGGCACCCCGGGCCAGGCACCCCGGGCCAGGCACCCCGGGCCAGGCACCCCGGGCCAGGCACCCCGGGCCAGGCACCCCGGGCCAGGCACCCCGGGCCAGGCACCCCGGGCCAGGCACCCCGGGCCAGGCACCCCGGGCCAGGCACCCCGGGCCAGGTACCCCGGGCAGGAGGTGAAGGCAAGGCTGTTCCCCAGGTACAGACCGGACTGAGTCAAACTGTGTATGTGGATTGCGTGGGTGAAAACTAATCTGCCACTTAGGGGCGAGCAGACCGTCCGCTGGCTTACTGAACAAGGAACCTACCTGAGCAACGGCTGAAAAGGCTTTTGCTTTGATTTTTGCCAAAGACTCGGCTCTTTCACATCTCTGGAAGGAAAATAAACAAGGAAAAGCAAAGTTCAGATAGAAACACTGGGGAAATTACAAAAGTCCAAGGAGCTACAGTCAAGGTTAGTTAAGATGTGTGACAAAGGTAAAATAAAAGAAACCATCATATTTAGACACGCATGAACATAAAATCACACGCTCTCCCTGCCGGCACAGCGAGCGAGTGACATAATGCCATCCTCATAGCTGTGGACCATTTCCTTCAAGACTCATGAAGTGGGGACAACAGCCTTAGGGACTGTGCAGAGCTCTTGGCTGTCATTCCCGCTTCTGCCTGTGCCTAACGATGAGTCCCCAAGACAGATGAAACACTGAACATGAGTAAATGCAAAAAGCACCCAAGTATCACATGGCCTGAAAGGCTGACATGCAGGAAGCTATCACACAGGCCTACCCTGCCCCTGAGAATGAAGAGCACTCCCTCACCCTGCCCCAACCTGCTCAGAACAGCTACTACCTCTCCAGACCTGCACTCAGGGTGCCCTCCTCACCGCTGAGGTACACAACTGATTGGCTACCTCAGGACACACAGAATGGAATTTTCCCGTTTAGTAACATCAGACCAAGGGTCCTTACGCTTAAAAAAGGGATTAGTTACACATGAAAGGGAAAGACGCTGCCTTTAACAGTCTGCTGACCTCTGGTTCCTGTGACGTGCCTTCACTGTCTTCTTCTCCCTCTTTAAGTTTTGCTTTTAGGGACGGATTCTGAAAGAACAAAAACGTTATTTATGTATGTTAATATACACACATTTATAATGCCATTAATTTCAGATAATTAGTGGATTACTGGGGGGGGTTTGTTTGGGTTTTTTGTGTTTTTGTGTTTGTTTGTTTGCTTTCCTTGTTTTTTGGTTTTCCAAGACAGAGTTTCTCTTGTGTAGCTTTGGAGCCTGTCCTGGAACTCACTCTGTAGACCAGGTTGACCTTGAACTCACACCACCACCGCCCAGCTGTGGATTACAGTTTTAACAGTGAAGAATAGTTACTTTTAATTACTGAAAAACCATAAGGTCGTTTCGTATTACTGCAGCATGGGTCATCATCTGTTCTACTGCTGTGATAAAGACCATGGCCAAAAGCGACTCGGGGAGGAAGTGTGTATTTCACCTTACAGCTACGTGCAGTCCGCCATGAAGGGAGGTCAGGGCAGGGACTCGGGAGGCACCAGAGAGAAACTGAAGCAGATGCCATGGAGAAACTCTGCTGACTGGCTAGTTCCCCAGACAGTGCTGGAGACAGAGACAAGCATCCATTGGCATACAATGTCCCCTACTATGCAGTCTAAAAACAGTTCAAAAAGATTTACTCTCTCCCACAGCCACTTGTAAGACCGAAGTGACAGAGCCCTAACTAGAAGGGTAAAGCGCTCTAAATGTTCACGGGACAGCCAGACAGCAACTATGCCAAGCTGCCTTCTCTACCTACAGTACTGCTCACATTTAAACATCTGTACACAATGTAGGGGTAGGGCAGCAACACGCAAGTAATTACCTTCCTGTCTTTGTGCCACTGTTGATGCTCCAAAACTATGTTCTTAATGTTGTCAAAAAAATCCTCCTTTACCAGGCTGAGGGCTTTGTCTGGCATGGACTTATCAGCTGAGATAGCACGCTTCATATTTTGATAATGGTCGTGAACATTCAGCATTTCCTAAAAATGAAAAACAGAAACACTGTATTTCTTGTTATGAATACTGGGGCTGGTTTTTGGTTTTTTTGTTTGTTTGTTTTGTGTGTGTGTGTGTGTATTATATATGTGTTCTTTTGTTTTATATTAAGAGACAGGGTCTTGCTATGTAGTCCAGGCTAATGGTATAATGGTAGGCATGAACCACCACACTTGGTCTTTATTTCCATCTTTTGAGGACAATCTTAAAAGCAAACGAATTCCAAAGTGACTATGAATTGACTGGATATATGCTAACATCATACAGAAACTGTCAATATCCAGTTAATGAAAGGTATAATCTCAGCACTTATTGTCAATAAAACCACTTCTTCAGCTTCAAGGGTATAAGAACAAACTCACCTCTAAAACATCAGAAGTGATAAGTTTCATCACACGATCATTTGGGTCCTTAAATTTTTGGGTCACTTCGGTCTGTTGAATTTTTTTCTTCATTCTACATGAAAGCTAAATACAAAGAATGCCTTTTAAAATGAATGTCTTGGGCTGGAGAGACGGTTCCTCCGAGAGCTAAGGCTCTTGCTGAGTAACCCTGTTCAGCTGAGTAGACCCCTGGAATCCCCATCCAGGTTGAAGGAGAACACAAACATCACAAAGTCATCCTATTGACTACACACATGCACGGGGGGAGAGGAGGGGGGAGGCGAGGACAGACACTCATGTGCACAGTGCAACATGGGCCAGCTACAGCATCACATACGCACGCACAAACCCAACATTCAAAAATGTTAAACATCTACTAAAGGGCATTTTGAAAGTGCTTAAATATAAGCTAGGAGTAAATTCACATGAGTAGAGAGCTTGTCAGATATTTGTTAAGTGTCAGATGCCACATGCATGCTACGGAGTCTGCCCAGTTTTGAAAAGTCACTTGATTAGCCAGGATTTGCTCCTCTGATCTAGTGTCTCAATTGTTTTCTTGGTTTTGTTGTTGTTTTCAAGACAGGGTTTCTCTGTAGCTTTGGAGCCTGTCCTAGAACTTGCTGGCCTCGAACTCACAGAGATCCACCTGCCTCTGCCTCCCGAGTGCTGGGATTAAAGGCGACACCCGGCTAGTGTCTCAATTGTTATAAAACTCAAGAAATGAGTAGGTTTTATTAGAAATTTCAATTTTTTACCGACTGAGATTTAAATACCTTTGTCAAGTCCCCTTGACACTCAAACATAGAAAGGCACATTTGCAAATGACTACACAATGTAAAAAGACAAGAGGCCAGCTCAGTGACTGCTAACTTCCTAGATCAGGACTAAACCTTCGGCTCTGGAGAGATGAAATGCAGATACCAGCCGAACGGTGGTGGCGCACACCTTTAGCCCCAGCACTTGAGAGGGAGAGGCAGGTGGATCTCAGTGAGTGCGAGGCCAACCTGGTCTACAATGTGAGTTCCAGGACAGCCAGGACTGTTACTCAGAGAAACCCTGTCCTGAAAAACCAAAACTAAACAAAACAAACAAACAAAAAAGGCAGATACAGATGCCAGATCTCTTCCCACTCAACATCTGGCATTGTATGTATTATCCACAAATACCCTGTGCTCAAGAGCAGAGGCTCAATTCTGTCTGCAGGGAAAGAAAACAATCAGAAAATATTTTTCTTATCATAAGAAGGGCTACAGTTTTCATCACCACTAATAGACTTCACATTTCCAGGAGAATGAAGAAGGCCATGGACAACAAAATGTAACTGCTTGTTTTGAAAATGCATGCTTTTTTTGTTTGTTTTATTTTGTTTTAAGGCAACATACCAGCTTGGGCATTGCTGTGAAGTGGAAGGCTCTGTCTAGCCGAAGCTTCCTGAAAACGAAGGCTGCATCGAAATGCTGTGCGTTTATCAAGTCTTGCTGAAATTTAATAACTTCATCCCAGTCCTTCAGGGCGACTCTGATCTACAACCAACAGGAGAGAAGCTACTTCATGAAATGGACTGGACCTTTTTCCAGGAACATAAACTCAAATCACTGGTATTTCCACAAAAGTCCTTTATTGTTCATAAAATACAGTGCTTGGTTCAAGTATCTACTGGGGAAAACTAATTCACCAACCTTTTGTTTTGGCTGGCACAGCTGCGTGTTATACAACCCGTACAGTAGATATAAAGCCCCAACTCTGATCTGGAAGGTGTATGGAGGCAAAAAATAGCGCCAGGCCAGAGCCAACGCCTCTTTTGTAAACATGTTCTTTTTTAAGTTCCTCATCTTGCCACTGTAAAACAAAAAAGGAAATATGCCCACTGTTACATAATGATGGACAGAAGTTATTGGAGGCACATGCTTCTGTAACTACTGGGGGCTGGAGGAGAAGCCACACCTGATCCTCTTGAGAGTCGAGCAGAAAGCACTCATTTTCTACCGTGCCTGTCACCACACATTGTCAGGTAACTGTGACACTGCCACCAAAACGCCAGCCTTGATGCCAAACTGCGGACTGCAGAAGAGGCTTCAGATCCAGAATTTAAAACATTGACTGTTAAAACAGTCGTGGTTGTTACAGACTCAAAAATTTTACTCGGTAACATGCACTCCCCCAACAGGCCCCAGGATGCAACAAGCTTTCTTGTCAGACTATTTTCGGATCACCAGCAACTCGGAGACATCTTATTAATTATGAACATCTTTTAACTATTCTGACAACTTTATTAACCTGCTTCTATTAATCTACCTTTTGCGATGTGGCTTCTACCCTTCCTCAGTATAGCAAGCTCAACTTGCTCCAAGTCTGTTGGCAAATGCCTTAGCAAGATTCCGCCTCCAAGTTTCTCTCTCTCCCCAGAAATCCTGCCTACCTCCTCCTGCCTCGATACTGGCCATTCAGCTTTTTACTATACCAACCATAGCAACACATCTATCTTCACATGGTGTACAAATATTCCGAAACAAAAGGGTTAAGCGTGAGTTAAGAGAAATAACCCTACATAGCCCATCCTCCCATTCACCAGAACACAAAAGCCAGTGTGGTGTTCCTCTTAAAATTGAATAAAACAATGAAGGTGGGGGCTGGAGAGATGGGTCAGTGGTTAAGAGCATGGGCTTCTCTTCCAGAGGACCTGGGTTCAATTCCCAGCACCCACACAGCAGCTTACAACTGTCTGTAATTCCTGTTCCAGGGAATCCGATATCCTCACATAGACATACTTGTGGGCAAAACACCGATATACATAAAATACAAATAAATAAATAAATAATTTTTAAAAAATGAAGGCAATTTTGTTAGTGTTTTATGATAGACCCTAAATTAGCAGATTAAAAATGTTCTCCATGTATAAAAAGCCAGTAACTGAGAAATGGAGGCAGAAGGATCAAAAGGTTTAAGGTCATTCTTGGCTACATGCTGAGGTCCAGGCCAGTCTGGGCTACAAGAGACCCAGTGTCAAACAAAACAAGAAGTTGGGCATGGTGGCCCAAACTGTAATTCCAGCACTCAGAAGACAAGAGGCAGGCTGCCATGGCCAGATCCTATTTTGATAAAACAAAGTCAGTCTTTAAATGTAACCTTAGCTAAAATGCCTGAAGACACACTCAACACACGCAAGCAACTGATATCCACATAGCTATAAGTATACTGCATTAAAGACCTAAGCCCTTTAGCCAGTGCAATCTATTACATCTCTCTACAGATGAGGGAGGAGAGCACTTTGGCTCTCAAACAGTAGATATAATAAGTACAATAAAAGAACATGAAATACCTACCACGGTACTGAGACCACAATGATTCCTACAGAAAATCCAGCCAGGTGTAACAGCACATGCCTTTAATCCCAGCATCCAGACTCAGGAGGCAGAGGCAGATGGATTTCTTTGAATTTGAAGCTAGCCTGGTCTACATCCTGAGTTCCAGGACAGTCAGGGCTACACAGAGAGACACTGTCTCAAAATAAAAAAAAAAAAAGGGGGGGGGGCGGTGAGTGGGTTAAGGAGGAAGAGGAAGATGATGAAGATAAAGCCCTCCACCCCTCCAGTAGAAAAGCCTAGATAAACCCCCTTGGTGTCACCCCCTCCCCCTTTACTACAGTGAAAGATTATGGATTTTAGAAACAGAAATGACAAAAAGGTAAATAAATAAATAATAGAAAATAGCCTGGGCAAGGTAGTGTGTACTTTTATTTTTTGTTTTTGGTTTCTCAAGACAGGGTTTCTCCATGTTGCCCTGACTGTCCTGGAACTTGCTTGTAGACCAAGCTGGCCTCTAACTCACAGACATCCACCTACCTCTGCCTCCAAAATTAATTCCTCTGGGATTAAAGGTACATGCCACCCCCCAAGACTTAAATAACTGGGGCCCATGGGTACCCTCATTCATTTGGCCCTGTTGTCACACTTTAAGATTTGTTCATTTGTATGTGCATTGGTATTTTGCCTGCATGTGTGTCTATATGAGGGTGCCAGATTCCCTGGAACTGGAGTTATAGACAGTTGCCATGTGGGTGCTGGGAATTGAACTACAAAGAGAATTCTAGACCAGCCTTGAACTCCTGATTCTCCTGCCTCCACCTCCCCCAATTCTGGGCTTAGAGGTATTCAGCACCATGAACAGCTAATATCTTTATCCTTCATCCCTGTAATTCACAAACTATACAATAATTAGTTTACATCACTAGAATTAATTTTTATTTTTTTTCTATTTTACTCAGCAAAAAGTTCTAATGAAGTTTCATTCAATCATTTAGCCTTTTCAATAATTGATACGCTGTGATAATTAATACAATCACCATATTCAAACCTGGGCATGGTGGTGAATGCCTATAACCCCTGCCCTTGAAAGGAAGAGGCAGGCACATCTCAAGGTCTAGATAGCAAATTTCAGGCCAGCAAGGGCTACACAATGAGGTCATGAATCAAAAACAAAAACAAGAAGAAATACCACATTGATCAAGTCACTGTTCCACAAGGTTCAATCTAAGGGGGAAATCAAAAAGTAGTGATAATGCTGAACATTAATTCCGAATGTGGGACACACCAAACACATTGGCTCATTTAATCCTCATTTAAAACTTCATACTGCTATGAAGTTTTATGTCTATTTCACAGACAAAAATAAATAAATAAATAAATAAAAAAGCTTGTCCCAGATCTCGGTGGGGGAGAGTTGGGGAGCTGAATTCAAATTCTAATACCTGGGACCCATCATTTGTGCTCTTCACCGTTATCCAACACTGGGTCTCCAACTACAAAACAATGTGGCAGGTGAGATAAGCACATGGGGCTTGCGGGGGAGGGGGGTGGTGGTGAATAGAACACGAACTCTCACTTAGTTCACAAGAGCAAAAGACTTCCCAAGAACTGTCATCTGGGTTTAAATATGGCTGAAGAAGTGAACAAGAAAAAAAGAGGGAGGAAACTCCAAGGTTAGGCAGCGCCAGTGGAGGACCAACGGCAGCGCGGGGGCAAGAAAATGACATAAAGTGTGAGCGCTGAAAATGAAGTTGCGGACAGAAGCAGCCACTCGGCTGAAGCTGGACTTTACCACCTTTAATCGCTAAACGGAGGCTCAAATCTGCACTTCCAGTTTTGGTTGCTGCCTGCTAAATGAATTCATTCAAGGAGGACCCTGTCTCGGTGTGGTTGCTTTGTTTCTAACCCTGGATTTATTCAAGGCGAACAAGACTGGAGGAGGTGGAAAGGCTAGGTGAGGATGGAGGCCATGGGTGATGCAGAGGAGCGAGCCAGCAGAGCGCCAGGGAGAGCCAGGGAGATCGCCCAGGCGGAGGTCGGGGACCCGGGCCGCGCCCCCCGCTGGGCAGCGAGGGACACCCACCAGAAGATGGTCGCAAACTTCATGCTGCGCCAGAGCTCCGCGAAGTCCTCGAAGCGCACGCTGTCCAGTTCTTGGAAGCGGCTGAGCAGCGCCTCGCAGTCAGTCTGCAAGCCCGGCGGGGCCCCCACGTCTGCAAGCGTTCCCGCGCCCACGGGACGGGTCCCGGAGCCCACAGCGGTCTCCATGCTCGCTCACGACTGGCAAACCATCGCCATCCGGAACCGGGTCCCAACGCGCCCTCCCAGCTGCATCACGCACGCGCCCTCCGTGACGTATTATCCGGGACCTCAAACCCCGCCTACATCCGAGACTTTCCTAGCTCCGGTCGCCTGTGTTGCGCGTGCGGGAATACGCAGCGCTCTTTGTTGACATTTGCCCAAACATTTGTGTAGAGATGAACCCTTTTTAATTTCAACGAAGAAGCCGGGAGTGGTAACACACGCCTTTAATATCAGCACTCGGGAGACAGAGGCAGGAGGATTTCTGTGATTTACAGGAGTTCCAGGACTACATAAAAAGACCCTGTCTCACAATAAATTCATTTACTTAATATTAAATAGTGTACCCGCTAGCTCAGTCAGTAGGACAGGAAGACTTTTGATTTCAATGAACAGTGCGCCCCCCAAAAGATCTGAAGTCTTCATCGCCACCCGGCTTTTATAATTTGGCCTTAACCTTTCTGTCTGCCCTGTAAAGTAACGGTACAGTGACAAGCCAACCACCCCAACCTCACTCCACCTAAGAAGAGGATCTAAAGAGAACTTAGGAAAGGAACTCACCTGGTTATTCCTGATCGTCAACATCTCCTGCAGTATATACTTGCTTACTTGGGTGTTTAATTTGTGGCTTTCCTAGTAATCTGCAACCTCTCTCTTGGAAGCAATTGCTGTTTCTTACCCAATCTAGCACAGAACTTAATAAAGGACACCTACTTGACACACTACAGTTTGGCTGAATCGGCTCTCTGGACATTCGACTTCTTAGCTTCTCCCAGGAGTTTGTTATGGTTTAGAATTCTGTATTTGAAACTGTGTTTCTGTTTGGAAGTCACACTGATATTTACAAAAGTTATTTGAGGGTGTGCATGAATGGGTGCATTTCTTTTATTATTTCTATGGTGTGTGGGTGTGTGTGTGTGTGTGTTTTCACACACACACACACACACACATGAAGGCCTATGTGGGGGCCAGAGGTTGAAGTCGGTGTGTATACATATATTTTGAATTTTATGAGAATGGAATTGCAATCTACAATTCATATTCTTCAAGTTAACTTTAAACTTAACATTTCAAGATGTGTTCATGGTATTGAATTAATATACAATTTATCCACTGTTCCCTCTTGGAATTTATATTCCAGATTTTGCTACCATAAATGATACTACTACAATCACTTTCATACATGTCTCCACCAACTTTGCAGGGATAAAATACCTAAGACCCAATCAAAATTGAATTGTCAGGTCAGCTTAGAGCATATTCATGTATATTCAACTCAGAGTATATTAGTCAACTTTTTTATCACCTGACAAATACTGAGATAGTCAATTTAAAAAATAGACTATTGTTTGGGATCATAGGTGAAAAAGGTTTCAGTTGATTGTGGGTTGGCCCTATTGCCTTGGGGGGACTCAGCTGATGAGATGGGGGCGTCATTGTTTGTTTTTCTTTTGACATTATTAAAGGTGTGTGGGCCATGAAAAATAGAGAACCATTTCATGCAGTTTTCTCCTTCTAACACGGATTCTGGGACTGTTACGCAAGTCTTGGGTTTTCCATTGCAAGAGTTTCACTAACTAAGCCATCCTGCTGGCCCATTTTGTCCTTTTTCTTTTTTAAATGAGTATTGCTTATTCGTTCATTCACACCTTCATTCATTTTCCCATTTCAAGAGAGACAGAACTTGAGATCTTCCTGCCTCAGTCTCCCTTGTCCAGGGATTGCATGTATTCGCTACCATGTGTGGTAAAAATTAGCTTTAATTGACAGTAATTCTATATATTCTGGAGTATAACATGATATGTTGATATTTGTGTATAACATGGGAAGATCAAACCTCCTTACTTTTAAAAAATTCTTTCTCCTCCCCTCATCTTCCAGCCCCATTCCCACTTAACCCTTCCACCGCCTCCATACTCTCTTTCAGTTTCATATCACAAGCGCTGTTACCCTTTTGTCTTTTCAAGTTCATTATCTCAGGCATTTTGTTTTCCTAAAATCATATCATAATGGAAATCTATCTCTCTCTCCCTCTGTGTGTGTGTGTGTGTGTGTGTTACTATATAGCTTCACTCGTCTCAAACTCACACAGAATACTTGCCTCTCTGTCTGCACTAACATGCCTGGCTCTCCTTCTGTTTCTTTGTTGCTAAAATCCCTTCCCTGTAGGGGAATAAAACTTACCTCAACCTAAAGTCCTAATGACAAACTGAGGCACAATTCCATCAAAGTTTACACTGGAGAACCAATGAGTTTATTGGACTTCCAAGGATGTTTTTTCTTTGCTTAAAATCTCAACCCAAGAAAAACTCTGGATTGTAAATACCCAACAGTTGTTGATTGGCTAATACAGGCTTTCTCTTGGCCTGAGCCTGTGTCCGAATGGTCTTCTCTTGTAGCTACCTTACAACAATGCACAATATTCTAAATCTCTTATTTCACTGGTAGTCATTCTTTCAATGCTGTGACAAAGTTTTTGACATAATTCATTACCAATCAGCTAGCTTGGGTCCTTTTGCTGTAGCTGGATGGAATTCACGAGTAGGATTTGCATCCCAGGCCTTTGAGTCCCAGGTTCATGGACTGGTCCAACAGCTTCAGAAGCTTGTCTCTATAACTCAAGAGCATGATAGGTCCTGGAATTGAAGTTGAATCAGTGGTTATCATGGCTCCGAGCCTCAGAAGACAGAGACTTATAGTTCCAGGTCCTTAGGAAGATGTTTATTGCTGTGTTCCATGCTTTCCTGGGTCTGGCTCACCACTGCTAGAGTACTCTCTATCTCTCTTATGGTCATTCACATTAGCAGAAGTCAGTGTCACTTAAGTCTGCAGCCCCTGTGTCTAGGAAGATGACACACTTGCTTCCTAATAGTAGCTGCTGCTATAGCTCTCAATTCTGGGCATTGGAGCCCTCAGTCCCCAACAGTAGCCACTTGCAGCCTTTGAGTGCTGACTACTCTTAAGGTATGGAAGGTCCTGGAAGACTTTCCATGACCAAGGCCTGTATTCTTTCACCTTTGGTCTTCATAACCCTTCACCTTCTGTGGTCTTGGCCACCCTCTCTCCTTTTCTCCTTCATCATTTTAGCTATTTCTGCTCACTACATTTTTTTCCCTCTGATTGTTCTCTGGGTCCGATCAGTCCCCTTCTTGATGCTATTGCTGCTGTCACCACAGTGAGCCTCATGCTGCAACTCTTAGGAGCAACACACAGGAGCAGACTTCCTCACTGAATCAAAGAGTACAGAGAGACCAGGATGATGAAATGGCTCAGCATGTAAGGGCGTTTATCACTAAGCCCGAACACTTTAGACCAAGTCTGGCCACCTGAGTTCAATCCCCAGCACCCTGTTGGAGGAAGGAGAGAGAACTGACACTTAAGAAATTGTTCTCTGATGGAAGAGATGGTTCAGTGGTTAAGAGCACTGGCAGCTCTTCCAAAGGACCTGGGTTCAATTCCCAGCACTCACATGTCTGTAACTCCAATTCCAGGGGATCTGACACCTTCCCACCAAATGCACATAAAATAAACTTAAATTATTTAAAAAAAAAAAAAGAAAGAAATTGTTCTCTGACCTCCACATATTTACTGTTGCATGTGAGTATTTGCATACACATTAAATAAATACATAAATAAATGTGATCAAAAATATTTTTAAAGTGTGGAGAGCAGTCTAGCTACAGAGCCAGATGGGTGTGGGAGGAATGCAAAGGAGCAGGGTTCTAACTTGCGTCAATAGCAGCAATGCTTTCTGTTTAACTATCAACCATTGGTCTTACATAGGAGCTGGTGAGATAGCTCAGTGAGAAAAGGCGCCTCCTGCTAAAACTGATGACCCGAGTTTAGTCCCTGGGACCCATACAAACACACACACACACACACACACACACACACACAGAGAGAGAGAGAGAGAGAGAGAGAGAGAGAGAGAGAGAGAGAGAGACAGAGACAGAGACAGAGACAGAGGCAAAGAAATAAATAAAATGGAACTAAGAACATGATAATAAGATCTTACATAATGACCATGCACAAGCCTCACATTGCACCCATCACAGCTTTTACTTGAGGTGCAGAGGTTTCCCCTAGGCTCGCCTTGTCCCGGTAAAAGGAGGTGCAGGCTGGCTAGCACCATCAAGGCTAAGGGGGAAGCGGAGATGCAGGCAGCTGGGGTAGCAGAGATGGAAGCTGGAGTGTGCTTTCCTTGAGATGTGAAGGTTCATGTGTTCAAAGCAGCCAAGCCACAAAGGGAGTGTCTCTGTCCACTTAGGACAGGCACAAGTATAGGTTTGCACAATGATCAAATATGCTGCACCCCAAATGGCTTAGCTCTCTTGATGAAAAAATTAATTGTTAATTAATTATTAATGGGTACCTACAATTATAAAGACTTATCATTAACAGGGGTTTTGTTTGTTGGTTTTGGTTTTTAGCTCAGGTGGGCCTAGCTCTTGTGGCAATGTTCTCAGTCCTCTTGCTTCATTCAGTCCACCAAGTGCTAGGATTATAGGTATAAAGTACCACAAAAAACAGGAGAGAAGAGAAAAGAGAAGAGAAGGGAAGGGAAGGGAGGGGAGGGGAGAGGAGAGGAGGGGAGGGGAGGGGAGAGGAGAGGAGGGGAGAGGAGAGGAGGGGAGAGGAGAGGAGGGGAGGGGAAGGGAGGGGGGGGAGGGGAGAGGAGAGGAGGGGAGGGGAGGGGAGGGGAGAGGAGAGGAGGGAAGGGAGGAGGGGAGGGGAGAGGAGAGGAGGGGAGGGGAAGGGAGGGGGGGGAGGGGAGGGGAGGGGAGAGGAGAGGAGGGAAGGGGAGGGGAGGGGAGAGGAGAGGAGGGAAGGGGAGGGGAGGGGAGGGGAGAGGAGAGGAGGGAAGGGGAGGGGAAGGGAGGGGAGAGGAGAGGAGAGGAGAGGAGGGGAGGGGAGAGGGGAGGGGAGGGCAGGGGAGGGGAGGGGAGGGGAGGGGAGAGGAGAGAAGAGAAGAGAAGAGAAGAGAAGAGAAGAGAAGAGAAGAGAAGAGAAGAGAAGAGAAGAGAAGGGGGGGGGGAGAAAGAGAGAGGTGAAATCAAATAAACGGAAAAGCCTCCAGAAAGGACTGGGTCCTCTAACTGCTGGGAGGTCCTGCTGGTCAGAGGTTTCAGTTTACAGCTCTCCAAGCCCTGTGATGTGGAGGACTCCCTCCTCCCCATGGGGGGTAGGGGTGGGGGTGTGCTTCCTGCTCCCTACTTAACCTTATCTGGAGGATGTCTCTAAGCCCTAAGCCTGGATGCCTGACTTATCTCAAGGATGACCCTTGACATAGTTCCCTGCAAATGCTCTTCTCTGCAGCCCACATGACAATTAGGTTAATGCTCTAGCCATTTGGATAGGCCATGCTTTCACTGACCCAGCTATATTACCGGAGTGTGCCACTTCATGCAAATTAGGGTTTGTCCCCAGGCTTCCCAATCCTGTATATTTCCTATACAGGTGGAATAAAATTGAGGTGTCTCACTGAAGTCATATCCCAGACTGTCATCTCCAACGTATCCACAGCCATCCAAACCCTGTCCCCCACTTCTGCTCGCTCCACCCTTGTGGACTGGTGGCCAAAGGTCCCTGAGGAAGGAGGAGACCTACCATCTAACCTGTCTTCAAAATATTTGCGAGGAAGGCAACTTATCTTGCCTCACGATCTCAGAGAGTTCAGTCTCTGGTCACTTGGCTCCAGTGTTTGTGGGCTGTGGTGACTTAGAATCGATGTGGAGGCCATGGCCACAGCAAACTGCTCATATAATGGTCAAAAGCAGAGGAGGAAAGGGCACAGGGCAGGACCAGGCCCCCAAGAATAACAAGATCCTACCCCTGAGAGCTCTCTAAGAACTGTCAAGATGAGTTCATCAGTGATTAATCCAATGATGAAGACAGCCATGATAGACCAACCATTCCCCATAGCTCCATCTTTTAACGCTGCACTGAGGATGAAGACGATAAAACATGGATGTTGGGGGTGTGCGGCTCAAACTATTTATTACTTACGTTAAATGTCAGTGTAGAAGCTTGAGTGTAAAGGAACACCAAGTTCCTAAAGGAGCTTGGTGTAACTGGTGCACACTAAAGCATCTACTGGCCTTTTCATGTTAGTTCTGTTTCTTCTAGCTCTTCAAAACAGTTTGCATATGAAATGTCCACCAAAAGCTCCCTCTTTTAAACACTTAGTGCCCAAATGGAGCAGTGTCCCGGAAGGCTATGGAGCCTTTAAGAGGTAAAGTCTTGCTGTGTGTTGGCTTTGGTGTTTCATAGCCTGGCCTCACTTCTGGCTCTCTACTTCCTGTGTGTGGAGGAAATATGATATGCCTGATTCCGGGCTATCAGACTGGCCTAACACTGCTGCTGCCATGACCTCTCTCCATGGGGGCACCACGTCACCCTAGAACTGTGAACTTAAATAACCCATTCTTCTCTTCCTTCTTTTTTCTTTTTCTTTGCTTTTTTGAGACAGGGTCTTACAATTCAGCCCTGACTGTCCTGGAACTGGCTGTGTAGACCAGGTTGGCCACAAATTCACCATTCGCAAGTGGTAAGATTGTAGAGGTACACTACAATCAGATTGCTTGTTATCAAGCTATCTTATCACATCTATCCCTACCATGTATTTGATGCCATCATGTATTCCTTGTACTCTTAAATGTGGTTTCCCCTGACTCTCTGAATATATAGTTTTTGTTGTTTTTCTTTGTTTGCTTTGGGGCTTTGTTGTTGTTTGTTTTGGTTGTTGGTGGCGATTTTTCGAGATAGGGTTTCTCTGTGTAGCTTTGGAGCCTGCCCGGCACTCACTCCGTAGACCCGCCTGCCTCTGCCTCCCAAGTGCTGGGACTGAAGGACAGCACCACCGCCCAGCCTGTTTGTTTGTTTGTTTTGGGTTGGTTTTTTTCTGAGACAGGGTTTCTCTGGCCTCAGACTCTCAGAGATTTGCCCGTTTCTGCTTCCTGAGTACTGGGATTAAAGGTGTGTGCCAATAGCACCCAGCATTCTCTAAGTTTATTTTAAAAGACTGCTTTAAAATGTTTTGTCAACTTGGCCATGTGGGGGCCCTTTGATACATAATTTTTCATCATTATTTATCCGTGTTTCTATGTCAATTTTTCCTGTTTCTTTTAATATCTCATAGTTATTTTGTCTAAACTTGACTCTTTTAGATTTAATAATTTATTATAATTCTAATTTATAGCAAATTTTAACTTGTGGGTGTGACTGAAGATCTTCACACACATCCTATAGCTTATTACTGCTTTTACTTCCTTTGTTAGTCATTTGGAGGACATTGATTTCCCTTACACTGTGCCTATAAAATCAGCCTGTGTCCTGTTTAAGATAATCCATGTCACTGGGCGATGGTGGCATAAGGCCTTTAATCTCAGCAGGCAGATTTCTATGAATTTGAGTCAGCCTTGTCTACAGAGTGGGTTTCAGGACGGGTTCCAAAGCCACACAGAGAACCCTGTCTTGAAAAAACCAAACAGAAAAGATACTCCATGTCAAATAAAGAGTATTTTCTTTATGTTATGCCTTGTCCTAGGTAAACCTGTTTTTACAAGCAGGCTTTGACTCATTTTTAGTAATATATATCATTAATTATACAATTATATAATAGATTATCAGATGTTATGATATACAATAAGTAAATAATATATAATATATAAGGAATATATTATATAATATATAAACAATTACATACAAATAACATAATTATATTAAAATATATAATATATTATACAACTATACATAATATATAATAACATAAATAATATATTGTATATAATATATACAACACACATACATATACATATATATACATATATAATATATCATCATTATACAGTGGTTGTTATGGGGCACAAACTAATAACTTATTTCTAAAAGACCACAACCCCCCACAAAATCATCAGAATAAATTGGGACCACTTGAGCACATGAGAGTATCAGGAAAACTAGGTCCCAGAACTCACTGTGTCACCAGACCAAGGACAAGTGAAACATCCTCATCTGGACCCCAAAAGGGGAAAACAGCTACTACTGAGCAGCTCTGCCAACCAGCCACCTGGCCACCACTGTGGGCATCAGAGGATTGACAAAGGACTCCTGACTGTCCCAGGGTGTTGCGCCAACTCAGTCAGTCAGCACAGCTGACATGGCCTACTTGAATGGTCAGTTGGTTCTGAGCTCTGTGGCTTCGTTGCTTCAACAGCTCAACTCAACCTTAAGATTCAGCTGGGACTGTCACCCTACAAACATCCTCCATCCACACACAGACTCTGCCTATCAGCCTTCTGCTTCTGCCTCCATGTAGTAGGTCCCTATGACCCTTTTGTAGCCACACTTACTAGTACTACCATCACCACCACCATCAGTACCACACAGAGAGAGAAACACACAGAGAGAGAGAGACAGACAGACAGACAGACAGAATGCATGACCCGAGTTAATATTAGCAAAGATTAGAATAAAAGAACCTGTGTTTGCCAATGGTCATCTATCAAGGCAAACTGGGGTGGTTTTCTAAATCTCAGGCAGCAAAAACTAATATAGCTTGTGAATCTATTGTGACTCAATAAATTCTGACATTGTGGTAAGACACAACCATGGCTGGCTTTTGGGCTCACAGAGGTCCTTGTACTCACAGAGGCACTAAGAGAACCTGGAGTGGTAATCATTAATCATGCATGGTGTCTCCTCATGGAGGAGATAAAATCAAATGTCTGCTTCCATCCAGGAAGCTGAGGTGGAAGCTGTTAATGTCCTGGTGACATGTTTGCTATCCATGGAGACAGGGCTCACCGTAACTCCTCAGAATGGTTATTCCAGATTCTTCCCTTCCTAGACCATTATCCCTCTTTGGAGGAGATCTCACATATCCTTTATGGCCTGCTGACCTCTATGCTGTCTGTCAGAGACCTCACTAGGCCTTTCAGCCATTGAAGCCAACTTCATGGTCACACATACTTTGCAAAGCTTCTCTGTGTCGTCACACCTTAAGTTTTACTGTGCACCTGGAGTTGCACTGATTGTATACTGGAAGCATCCTCCCAATTGGACTGTACAAACACAGTATATGCTGACAATGAAATGCATTAGTTTTCCCAAAGTCTGGTCCAGGTTGATGAAGTCAGGCTGCATCAGGTTTCCTTTCTTGGCTCTCTTTGGGGTTCTTTTCCCTGTATGACACCTGCAGGGCCCTCTCATCTGTGTTCCTGACACAGTGTACTCAGGGCCAGTACCTATGGTGCTGGTCTTCAGAGATTGCTACCCTGGCAGTGCACAGGGTCACTCTGGATAATGGTGCTTTTCTGTGTTCTTTATTTTTTTTTCCTGGTCTGCTCTTCTATGATGTTATAACCAGATGTTAGCTTCCAATAACTGGTAGCTGCTTGCATGTTGGGGCATAAAGGAAGCCGTAGTCTAAACCAGCTGAATTTAGGAAGTCTTGATGTATGTTCTGTCCCTGAGGCTGTCAATACCTCCTTTTCCTGGCTTTCCGGTAAACTAGCTTGCTGGCTAAATACCCTGTTGCTTCTAGAGAGCCACCAGCCTCCTCTTACTGATTACCCAAGTGTGCACTGTTTGCAAGAACACCATTAGTGTTCACCCATATCCTGTTCCAAATAAAGTCAATTCCTACAGAGACAACATCATAGTCCTGCTCTTATGGATGCCTGTCCGTGGGCAGAATCTCAGCACCACTACTGAAGAGCTGGGGATAGAGGCAGCAGCCTTCTCTTGGAGTGACTCTTCTGTCTTATGATTAGACTCTTGAGAGAGGACCATGGCTCTGTTTTCCAAACTTGCTTACTGTGCCATCAAACTCCTAGCCTGTATGTGCCAGCTGGGATAAAGGTAAGTGAGGAGTGGCTAATTTTTCCAAGCTCCAAGGCACACTTACGTCGTCGAATTCAGCTTCTCGTTGTGTAGCAATTTTCTTCAAGCTGACATATCCCCCCTGGTGCCTGAACTGGTCATCAGATTGATGACCACCCTAATTGTCATCATAGAGCCTTCATCCAGTAACTGATGGAAGCAGATGCAGAGACCCACAGCTAAGCACTAGGCAGAGCTCCAGGAATCCAGTGGAAGAGGGGGAGGAGGGATGATATGAGCAAAGGGGTCAAGATCATGATGGGGAAACCCACAGGGACAGCTGACTGGAGCTAGCGGGAGCTCACTGACTCTGAACGGATAGCTGGAGAACCTGCAAAGGACCTAGGCTTTCTGAGTGTGGGTGACAGTTCTGTGGCTTGGGAAATCTATGAGATCACTAGCAGTGGGACCAGGATTTATCCCCAGTATATGAACTGATTTTTGGAGCCATTCCCTATGGAGAGATACCTTGCTCAACCTCAATACAGTGGGGTGGGGATTGGTCCTCAACTTGATATGCCAGACTTTGTTGTCTCCCCATGGGAGGCCTTACCCTTCCTAAGGAGTCCATTGGGGGGACGGGGAGGGGTAGGAGGAGAGGGAGGGGAAACTGTGGTCGATATGTAAAATGAAAAAAAATCTTTCAAATAAATAAAAATTTAAAAAAAGAAATGTCCTTCCCCCCCCCAAAGCAAGTGGGGGTGGGGTGAGGGTCATAAATTCCAGGAGGCTAAGGAAACAATAGTCTCACTATATGTGTAGAGGCTCAGGAAGTTACATAATTCCCAAGCTCCTCCACAGCCGTAAATAAGCAAGACGCCATTACTGGCAGAGAGAGAAGAGACTCTCTTCAGAGGAGCTGACTGCAAGTTGGGCAAGGGAACTCTGAGGATGAAGCTTTCTTGAGCTATCACCCATGCTGGGGGTGTGGCTTTGGTGACAATAGTTGCCTTTGAGTCATTCATGTTCCTGTAAACCCTTACTCATTTCCCTGAAGTAAACCCCACACGCTTACCAGTCTCCAGGCTAGGTTTGGGTGGCAACGTTTCTCGGGTCTGTCACTGGTGATGTGACATTTGTCACAACTCCCTTTGCATCTGCACAACAGAAGCTCAAGGCAACGAGCTATGTTGAGGGCCTGCTGCTCCTAGATAGTCCTTTACTGGAATCTGAAGACATGGATCTTGGTCTTGCTAAGCTGTGGAGATGATTAGCATCTTGACTCAAGAAATACGATGCTGCCATTAGCTAAGGTGTAGCAGATTTTCTGAATGACCATTTCCTTATTCACTGTATTCCCTTGGAGGGATTTCAAGAAACTTCAAATGGGTACTTTATTTATTTATTTATTTATTTATTTATTTATTTATTTATTTTTGTGACAGGGTTTCTCTGTGTGGCCCTGACTGTCCTGGAACTCACCCTGTAGACCAGGCTGTCCTCAAACTCAAAGAGAATAACCTACCTCTGCCTCCCAAGTGCTGGGATTCAAGGTGTCCCAACTGTTTATTTTCATTTAAACTTTTTTCATACCATATATTTTTTTCTTTTTTTATTCTATCCCAGTTCCCTCTCCCTCCTTCCTTCCCTCCCTCCCTCCCTCTTACCCTCTCTGCCCCCTCACATGAACCCTGACCACCCTCCCCTCCATCCCCCCCACCCCAATTCCACATGTAGGGCAATGCCATCCAGGTGGGGTCATGTAGATCTGTGAAGTCATTTGAAGTAGGGACTAGGACTTCTCTCCTATCTCTAGGTTAAGGGAGTGTCCCTCATACCATATATTTTGATCATGTGTTTTTCCCTGCCCTAACTCCTCTCAGATCCTTTCCAACTCCACCCACTTGTTTTCATATTCTCACTCTCTCAAAAAAATAAAAAATGAACACAAATGAAAATCAAAACAAAAAAAAATGAAATTGTTGAAACTGGGAGTGAATCCACAGAGTTTCTATGTTGCTAGTTTTCTGGAATCCACTTAAAGTCATGGTCCTTATCCTGGCTTGCTAACCTGACAGTGCAGAACAATTCACTACAAGGCGATGGTACAATTTTAGTGTAATATGGAAGAGTTAAGCACAATGCAATAAGGGAACATCTAGGAGAATCTTGGAACTCAGTCGGTAAAAGGATGAGTTCTGAAAAGGAGACATTTGTACGGAAACAGATATGAGATAGGAGGGATTCTGCACACACAGAAAGGCAAATTCAGGGGTATAAAAAGATGGAGAATGTCTTAGGAGAGTGTGGTGGTTTGGATGAAAATGGCCTGCGTAGACTCATAGGAGTGGCATCATTGGAGGTGTGGCCTTGCTGGAATGGTTGTGGTCTTGTTGGAGGAATGGACTTGAGTTCTAGCCATGCTCAAGCCAGGCCCCGTGTTACTCTCTCTTCTTGCTGCCTGTGGATCTGGATGTAGAACTCTCAGCTTCCTCTCCAGCACCGTCTGCCTCCGTGCATCTATGCTTTCTGCCATGATGATAATGGACCAAGCCTCTGAATTACCAGCCAGCCAGAATTAAATGTTTTCATCTGTACGAGTTGCCATGGTCATGGTGTCTCTTCACAAAATAGAAACCCGAACTGAGACAGAGAGTACCCGATGCAAGAAGTTGGTAACATTTAGACTAATATAGACCCCAAGGCCTGGCCATGTAGGTGACCCTGGAACGAGACACCTAGCTGCCTCGGGGATGGCAAGCACAGGGAGCACAGCAGAATGGCTCTCAGGTGTCAGCCCTCTGGGGACTGTTACAGTTCAGGTACTATCATAGCCTTTCAGGGAAGTCCACTGCTGCACAGTCTTTGCTTAACTACAAAGATGTGTTGCATTTGTTTATGTTGGGGAATATTTGTTTAACTATGTAAACACATGTTTATGGCATTCATTTACTTATGTAAAGGTGTGTCACTGTTTTACCTTGCCTGCCTAAGGCACCTGATTGGTCTAATAAAAAGCTGAATGACCAATAGCCAGGGAAGAAGTATAGACAGGACTTCCAGGCAGAGAGGGTAGGGAGGAGGAATTTAGGCTTATGGTCGGGGGGGGGGGGTGGGGGGGAGGAGAAAGAAAAAGAAACTCCAGGGAGAAGCAAGGGGCCACCCAGGTAGACAGGGGGGAAGCAGAAAAAGTAGGATTACAGAATGAAAGAAAGGTTTAAAAAAAAAAAAAAAAGCCCCAAGGCAAAATATGGACGAATAGAAACAGGTTAGATGAAAAGAGCTAGTGGCACAAGCAAAGGCTTCATGATTAGTAATAAGTCTCCATGTCTTTATTTGGGAGCCCAAAGAAAATCCAGCTACAGCCTACACCCAGTTTCCATGATGAAAATTTAGAAATGAAAAAGAATGGGATCAAACTGGATGTGGTAGGAAAGGTAGTGGTGATAAGTGACATCCAGGGTTCCGGTTTCCGAAAATAAGGGGGTTGTTCATCTTGTCCATCAAGGGAGGGATGCAAGAAAGAGAGCCATTTGAAAGACACAAGAGAACTTAGGTTTGCTTTTCTGTTTGTCTTCTTCATTGTCATCATTGATAGTAGTAGTGTAAGTGTGTGCTTGTATATATACAATGTATGTGTGCATGACTCGTGTGTGCGTGTGTGTGTGTGTGTGTGTGTGTGTGTGCATGGTCCACATGAGGATATAGGTCAACTTTTTTGCTTGTTTGTTTGTTTGGTTTTTTGATACAGGGTTTCTGTGTTGGCTAATGTAACCAGAGGCTTTTCTTTTCCACCCTGTCCTGCAGCCATTTCTAAATAAGCATTCTGGACTTAATTATAAGTGTTTGGCCAATGTCTCAGGCTTATTACTAGCTAGCTCTTACATTTAAATTAACCCATTTCTATTAATCTGTGTATCACCATGTGGCCTGTGGCTTACTGGTGGTACTCTGGCATGTTGCTCCTTGGGTTGATGCTGGCATCTCCCAGACTCCACCCTGTATCTCTATCCTGTCTTGCCATAGGCCAAAGTAGCTTTATTTATCAACCAATGAAAGCAACACCTTCACAGTATACAGGAAGACATTCCACATCAGCCTAGGCTTATGTCTGCTTGACACAAACTAGAGTTATCTGAAAGGAGAAAATCTCAATTGAGAAATGCCTCCATAAAATCTGGCTAAAGGGCATTTTCTTAATTAGTGATTGATGAGGGAGGGCCCAGTCCATTGTGGGTGTTGCCATCTCTTGACTGTTGGTTATATAAGAAAGCAGGTTGGGCAAGTCATGGGGAACAAGCCAGTAAGTAGCACCCCTCCATGGCCTGTGCATCAGCTCCTGCCTCCAGGTTCCTGTCCTGTTTGAGTGCCTGTCCTGACTTCCTTCAATGATGAACAGCAGTGTGGAAGTGTAAGCCAAATAAACCCTTTCCTCCCAGACTTGCTTTTTGGTCATGGGGTTTTGTCGCAGCAATAGAAACTCTAAGATAGTCTCACTACTTGCTCTGGTTGTCCTGGTACTCACTGTGTAGATTAGGCTGGCCTGTGAGTCACAGACATTTTTCTGCCTCTACCTCTGGACTTCTGGGATTAAAGCTAAGTGCCACCAGGCCCAGCTTAGAGTACAGCTTTTGAGAGTCAGTTCCCTCCTTTCCAATGTGTGATCTAGGAATCAAATTCAGGTCATCAGGCTTTCAAGGTAAACTACTGAGCCAACTTGTTGACCTAGGTGGTTGTGTGTGTGTGTGTGTGTGTGTGTGTGTGTGTGTGTGTGTGTATGCGCACGTACATCTGCCCATGATGCTTCACAAATTTGCATGCTGTCCTTGTGCAAGGACCAAGATACGTTTACTGTTCATCATTCCAATTTTAGCAGATGTGAACAGTGTGGGCTGTGGATACTGATTAGCAAGATGACAGCTTATGGAAAAGGCAGTTGACAGTGATTAGGGATTTCCCAAATGACTAATCTGACCTCTGTTTAGGCTTTAACTGTTTTTGCTAGGGAGCACTGAACATTCAGGATGGCACGAACCAGTTTGAGATTGTGCTCTTGTACAATTAGTCATGAATGAAATGCATTCCCCTAGGAAAGCCAGAGAACAGTCTTGTTCTCTCCCCATGACTGTAATCCTTTCTGGTTCCCTCATTACATAAGAAACCCTCCTCCCCCTTCAGTCCTGTGTTGCCCCTTGTGCAGGCCAAGTGGAAGGATTGTGAAACAACCAAGAACTCCGAGCTGGAGGGATGGGGGAGGTGAGCTTGCAACACCCACAAATAATCATAGAAGATTTGAGAGAGACAATGAGGGGGGAGGTAGAGAGAAATGCAGAAGATATCAGCCCAGGTGACAGTATTTGCAGTGTTCACCGGTCCATGCTGTGAGGCTCTCTGTGGTTTACAAAGCAGATTAGGAGTCAGGCCAGTTCACACTGGTCACCACACCGTTTAGTTTGCTTTCCGGTGAAAGGGTTTGTCGTACTTTTGTATACAGAACTGTTTGAAAACCCATTTTCTTTCTTTCTTTCTTTCTTTTTTTCATATTTTATTATTTTATTTTTTTTATTTTTTTTATATAACAAAGTCCATTTAAATGAAAACAAACATTTATAGACAATATTTGGGAATTTGGGCGTTGTTCTTTCCAAACTACTTCCTGCTGGTAAGGGGCGCTGTCATGGGGGATTCGAAGAAGATTCAAAGAAGATTCAGAAATCCTGGCTGTAGTCTGTAAGGCTGCTTTGTCCAGCTGTGAAAACCCATTTTCAAAAAAGCATTTGGAAAAGATCTCGGTCTAATTAGTTTAATTAATTCAAAGACTTCTAAAAATAAATTTGGCTTCACAGAATCCTAGCCTTCATATGTATGTATGTATGTATGTATGTATAGGAACAAAATACAGGTGCACATATTATACATATATATATATACACATACAGACATATATATGCAATAATATATATTCTTGTTCAGTTTTCAAAAAGTCATGACTTTGTGATAAATATTTCAGAAGACGTTAGCTGCTTTGTGATTTAAATATCCACAGAAACCAAAAGGCTCTCTTTAAATGGCACCTACCTGTTCTTAAACCTGTGCTAGAGATCAGTTTTCATTAGCAAAAACTATTTACAACACCTTGACCACTTATTTAAAAAACAAACGGACCTTTACGTCCAATGAAGACATACAACCAATCCTAGAGGAAATAAATTGCAAAGCATCGGGATCAGTGGCTATAAAGAGCGGGCTCCTCTTTTTTTTTTTTTTTTTTTTTTTAAGTAGACTTCAAGCTACAACCGTCATGCTAAGATTACAAGTGACTAAATTTAAAGCCCCAAGCGCTTCCATATTCTGTAAACTCATCCCGGTCTGTCCAACAAGATTTTTTTCTCCTAACGATTCTCAATGGTTAGCATACAACAAAACGGGGGGGGGGGGGGGGGGGGGGAGACCCAAAACAAATTAAAAAATTTAACCAAACAAAACTCACCACCTGGGGAAACTTAGAGTTTTCATACACTTAACCAGACATCCAAAGGCGATTTATTCAAGCTTAAAGGGGCAACTTATTATTTATTTGAGACACCATCTCCCTCGGTATCCCAGGCTGTCGAGGAATCCTCCTGCCTCAGCCTTTGGAGGGCTGAAATTCGAGCTCCTCCACCCTCGTCCCTCCCTAACCTGAGCTCCAGCTAGAACTCATTTTTTACTAGATTAGCTAAAGACTCATTTATTACTTGGATGACCCAACATGTCCCTAGACCCCGGGAATTTCTGTCCCACAAAGAACAACTGGCAGCCAAAAGCATTTGATAGGGACAGCCCAGGCCCATCAGAAAGGGCACTGGGAACTTCGTCCCCGCAGGCTGCATGGGGGCAGAGGCGCATCCGCCCCCCCCCACCCCCCCCCCCGCCAACCTCGCACATGCGCTCGCACACGTAGGCGGGAGCCGCGGGCGGTCCCGCGCCCCGCATAGCGGCCGGCTGCACCGGGGCGCTGCGCCCAAGCACGTACCGGGGCGGGGCTAGCGCAGCCGAGGCTGCGTTTCCATCCGCATCAGGTAGCACCGCGCTCGCCCGACCAGAGCAGGAGTGCCGGCTCTCCGCCTGCCAGCGAGGATCAGGCTGCGCCACTAGCACTCAGGCACCTGCCTCTCTCTGCGTTCCGGAATGCAGCCAAGACCGAATAAAGGGAATTACATAGTAAGCGGAGATCGGGTGTCTGAGCAGCGTCTTGGATAAAAACCATCCATGACAGGTAAGAATAAAAATGATTCTCAAACCCCTGAAGCGTGTGAACCTCAAGCTCCAGGAGGCGTTCAGAGGAGCGGGTGTGGTGAGGTGTCGTTTTTTTTTTTTTTTTTTGTTTTTTTTTTGTTTTTTGTTTTTGTTTTGTTTTTTTTTTAATCTGACAGGACACTATGTAGGATCATATTCTACAGATTGTGCTAACTCTAACAGGACAACAGGTTCAAAGCCACATTGAGGGGAAGAATGGTTGGGGCAGACTTAAACACTGCAATAGGCTCTTTTTCTTTTACTTTTTTGTTGATTTCAGCCAGCAACATGTTTGAGGTTTTATTGAATTAAAACGTTAGAGAGGCCCGCTGCCCTCCTGCCCTCACCCCTCGTTTCCCTTCCCTCAACTCTTGCTTGACATTGCTGCCTTAGAACTTTGAACTTTTCAAACCTCCAACCTCTTATCGAAGATTGGAGGAGGAAGTTAAGATTCGGAATGGAAATCATGAGGTTTTAACCATGGCCCTTATGCCATTAATTCCAATAGCTCCGAGAAAGCCACATGCATCTTTCTATACGCCTTTTATATACATGCATTCTCCTATACGCCTTTTATATGTCAAGTGCTTCTAATCACTTCAATGTCTTTGTATTCAGAGAACTCAAGTTTTAGTTCAAACTCAAAACCCAGTAAGTAACTTTAAAAACACGTTCATTTGTATCTTGCCACTCTGCTTTGGAATGCCACCTCACTTCTCAAGAGACACCCAACCCTCCATTTTCTACTCTCACTGTGTTTTCCATTGTGCTATTTTTAAACATTCGGCAATGGGGAAACCAGTATGTTCTGCAGACTGGTGGTTAGGACCGTAGGCTCTGGAGTCACAGATGACCAGAATCTTTAATGTATAAAACAAGATACAAGCATGAACTCAGAGGTTGTGAATTAATGTGCAAAATGCTAGCATCACGTCCAGTATGTGGTATGTAACAAACATTATGGTCATTTGCAGAGATTGCAAAGAACTTTAGCAACAGTCAGCTAATGGGTAACCATTTTCAGTTCTAGGCCTAGCAGAGGCGCTGAACAACTGGACAAAATGTTAATTCCTTTTGCTGTACTTTTGTCAGGGGAAAGTAATACTAGTCATTCATTCACAGCCTTGAGAACAGGGTGACATAGGTACCCATGAAGGCAGAGCAATGCTTGGGATACCAGAGCAGGGTTATATAAAAGCAGTGTAAAGAAATTCAAGATGGTAGGCGATGCTGGGAAGGAGTGACTGTCTCTGTCTAGGTACTCCAGGTGATCTCTTTTCTGAGAAACCACATACATGTAGGTAATTGATTTTCCTTCTGAACCACAGCTCACAAGTCATTTCATTTCCTTAGACTTCTATTATGAAGACAAGTTTACAAATATTTGAAAACTGTAAACTGAAGCTAATTTGTTAAACATTTTTAAAATTTTGTGACCTGGGAATATTGAGGAACGACTTTATTCTAAAATGTCAAACCCATTGCTGTCTGTTAAGTGTGGAAGAGTGTTGGTCCATGGTAATACTGTGCCAACTTTGGATTAGTATTACTATACTATAAAGCACAGGTTCATTTGAAGATAAAAGTAGCTCCCTAAGGCTTAGCTCACTTTGTTTAAGACTTATACACCAGGCTAGAAGACAAGGCTCTCCTTGTAATTGGTCAGTGAGGCTGTTTCTGGAATTGCTTGTCGAAGTGGTATCATGTTTTCTTGGTATGTGTGTGAGCCCCCAGGTTGGACCCTCAGCACCACAGAGATGGTGTTAAAGATTATTACTCGAGGTATAGGGATTAGGTGCTCTCCTTCCCCAACTCTTTTTAAAACAACAACAAAAACTGACACTCTCATGTAGCCCACACTGGCCTAGAACTCACTATGTAGTCAAGGCTGGCTGGAATTCCTGGTTCTCCCGCCTCTGCTACCTAAGTGTGGGGATTACAGGAGTGCACCAGTAATTCAAGATTTCATTTCTTAGACTCAGATCTTTCTAAACTTTCTGATTTTTAAAAAAAATAGACTGTAAAAGCAGAACAGCTATATTATAAAAGAAAAACACAGAAGAATAAAGCTACTAAAGTTTTTATTTAATGTGCATTGGTTTTGCTTGCAAGTGTGTCTATATGAGGATGTCAGGTCTTGTAGAACTGGAGTTACAGACAGCTGTCAGCTGCCATGTGGGTGCTGGGACTTGAAACCAGGTCCTCTGGAAGAACAGTCAGTGTTTTTAAACCACTAAGCCATCTCTCTAGTCCTGAGTAAATCTACTTAAAAATACTAAAAGTGATACATGATATAGAATGATATGCATATATCTGGAAGATATGTAGTGTTTATTTGGAAGTCTCTAAAATTCACAAGTATAGGACATTGTTTTCTTTTGACCTGGCAAAGTAAATAAACATCAGGTAATGTACGATTATCTGTAAAATGCGTCTGCATTATAATGTGCCATGTACCCGTACCAAACCAACAAAGTAGTGTTCTAACATGTAAGAGTCTTTGACCTGCCACTTAGAGCTTGGGGAACTATCTTATTTCAGCTTTGCTTTAGTTGATTAGGAATGTAGAGAAGCCTGGAGCCCTTGCAAAAGCATATAATAATGATTCTCATGATTTGTTTCATGTATTCCATTCATACTGAAAATACTGAAGTTTTGTGTTTTACATTTTAATAGACTATGATGGAAAATTTCTAAAAAAAAAAATTTCTCTTTACAGTGCAATATTATGATTTGTCATTACTTAATGTGACATTTGGGAACACATCATACATTAGATAATAGCAATAATGAATGTAGAAATGTACAATGTAACTTTTATAAAGAATTTAAATTTGGGGGAAATCATTTTATGACCTGGAAATGTTGAAACAAATGTTATTTAATCATAAAAGCTGACCCATGGGGGCCTGGTCCACAAAAGATGTTTATTTGATGTAACAAAACAGTACAGTTAGTGTTAGACCCAACCACAAAGAACAAGGGAATGAAAAATTTATACAATGTACATAGAAAAAACAAGATGTTTACTATGACAACTCTATATTCCTAAAATAATGCTTCTAAAAAAAAAAAATCACTCAATTATTGAAATCTATATAAAAAAAAGATGTTAATAGCGACAAAGTGCATAAAACCAAACATCTTATTTTGAACAAATTAGCATACTAGGCAATTTAACTAACAATTCATGATTTTTTTTTTTGTTTACAGTATGCTCAAAATGTCTTTACACCAACAGGGTGGGCAGAACATTTATGTTTAATATTAATTACACAATATTAGCATAAGCTTCCACAACTACATAGGGGAGTGGGTTTATTTTTTTTTTTTTGGATTGGTAAAGTAACTAAAGAAACATCAGATAATTTCTCTGAATTGAGAATTTTATCCAAATAAATGCCACATACCTTTCAGATATATGCATATCTCTCTATATCATGTAAATGGCTTTACCCATATAAAGAAACCATACTGTTTAAGAATCATTATAAGATCAACAGTGTCATGATCCAGGCTTAACAATTTCATAGGCCAAAAAAAATTTCTTCTTACAAACTAGTTTTATAAATGCAGAATATATTGCATGAGTAACTGCTGGTATTTTTAAGAAAATATATTGTGCAATTGTGGCTACCATATACTGCTGGCAAAGCATTATTTTCATGTAAAACATGAAAAAAACGAGTAAAAAATTTTCAACTGCCTATGATCATGATGAAGATTTACTGCCTTCTTAAAAAATTATATTGGCATTTCATTAAAAATAATTCAATAAGGGACAAACTCCCTCACCAAAAATAAATAAATAAAAAGGTGCATTTTAAATGACACTACTACAATGCAATGGTGAAAATACTGAGGAAATGTGATCTGGCATTAAAAGAACATTAAAAAGAGCATTAATGAAAATTAAGTAGAAAGGGGATTAAAACTAAACTATCTGAGTTTGTGCAGTGTTGTAGCCAGGCTTCTAAAATTAGATATAGAAAATATAAATAGACTGCTGAGCCACCGGTGTTCAAAAAATAACCAACAGAAACAAAAAACCCGAACAAACAACAACAATAACTGAACAAAAAGAGAAATAATCAAAAGGAATGAGATTATGAAAAGCTCAGTTAACTTGATCCAAAGCTCTGAGTAATTCTTCACCCTGCAGTAGGTTTCTGCTGCCTTGTATGGGAGCATTAACTTCACAATCATAACTGGTCAGCTGTGGTAATCCACTCTCATCCATCGACTGTCCCAGCAGCCTACATGCTAAATCTGAAAATCAAAAAGATACATATGTATCATTACATTGATTAAACACCTATTTGCAGGAGGAATTGGGTAAAATAAATTACATTTCTGGAATTTTTTTTTTTTTTTTTAAGCCTATGGGACAAGCCCTCAGTAAGTGTAATTAAGTTAATTTCTGCTGTCAGGATGTTTATAGAGTGTGCTCTGAAATGCCTAATCCCTGGATTTCAATTTCAGCCAGCAGACAAAATGCTATCTTTCCATCCTTTTTTTTTTGGAGACAGGGTCACACTTTGTATTTCTAGTCCTTACTAGTCTAGTTCTCACTATGTAGATCAGGCTGGCCTGGAATTCACAGAGATTCATCTGCCTCTATCTTCCAAGTGCTGGGATTAAAGGCATGTGCAACCACCACCCAGCCACTTTTTAATCTTCCTAAGGAACCAAAACTTTGCAGGGGACTCCTAAAATCTCATTTAAACGTTCTCTTGTGCTGATTAAGAACAGAAAGAATAAGCTAACCAGAAGGAATTAAAATAATTGTCTTCTGCTCCATTCCATTCTGTTCATTGGATATGCACCCTTTCACACGTTTCCAAGAGAGTGCCGTAGTAGGAGCACGGTCACCTGGCTGCTGCAATAATGTTCCCTAAAAAAGAACAGTTAATATTTAGTATGGTGAATTGTTTACAATAAAAAACTTTGCAGTCAGTATACATTTAATAGCAACCTGTAAGCCAGTTTCTTAAACAATGCTCTAGAATTTAAATTTTTCTTATATTAACGTAACAACCTTTTATTTATTCTTAAAATAGTATTATGAAGCTATTTCCTCCCCATTATTGCTAATGTGTTTTTAAATACTTTCCAGTCAATCTGTTCTGACCATAAGCTAGCCTCAAATCCCTAAAACATAGTGCTTCTTTTAAAAGTATTTTAGATTTATTTTTATTTTGTGTCTGCTGCCAACAGAGGTCAGAAGATTGAATTGGATTTGCTAGAACTGGAGTTGCAGAGGGCTGTGACCCACTATAGTGGCATCTTGCTTTGTCAGTGAACCTGCTGGTGGTGGTCACATGAGACTGCATCTTCTTATAAAGGGTCACATCTGGACACCTGAAGCCATGCTTACTGGGTGTGGCCACCACAAGTTCACTGGCAAAGCAAGATGCTACCACAGTTCACCAGTGGGTGCTGGGATTTGAACTTGGGTTCTTTGGAGAAGCAGTCTCTTGACTACTGAGCCATCTCTAGCCCCAGTGCTTTGGTGATAAGGAAAATATACTGAGAAGAAAATGAGATTGGCGGGGAAACTGAGGGTGGAGTAATGGGCAAACTTCACTTCTTCCTCTAAGTTTATCTGCTGTTTGGGTTTTTCACACCAGAATTTATTCATTAAATTTAAATTTTTTAAAAAAGCTCCATGATAGCGTTTGAAAATACAACTCTAATATTTATTTGGAAGACAATACACCACTCACACTTACAATTCCTGCTGCTTGAAAAAGGGAGCCATCGTGTTCCATTTTTCGTTTTCTCTGGGCATTCTGCAAAGCTATTATCTTTGGGTTTAATTCTTCCTCAGAAACAGTATTTCTGGAAAAGAAAAAAGCAACCATTCTATATAAGACCACTATTGTTCAGTGAACTCATATTTTGGGGACTACTGAAATACAAGATGACATACATTTTTGTATAGTATTTAATTTATAACTGTTTTAGCTTCATGCAGAGTTACACACCTAAATTCCCTGTTTGAATCCAACCTGGCTACATTTCAAGTTATGGTTAGCCTGTACTATATACAAAGTGAGAACCTGCCTCAAAAACAAAACAACCAAAGAAAACTTACATTCATTTTAATCTCAAGGATGGATATGACAGATACTTTGTAACCATTTTGCAAATGAGAAACTGAAGCCAGTTAGGTAGTTTGCTCTAAGTCCCACTGCTGATTAATTGTAGCAATGGAAGTAAATGCCAGTCCTTCATATACCTATTTCTCCACAGTAACCTTTGCACTCTACTGGTCAGGCCTCAGTACTGACCAATATATCTGAGTTGCTGTATCTGAAACATTAGTCAACAATGAATTATTATGAATTCAATTAAACTTCTTGTATTTGCTTTGGTTTTCCAATAGAAAGTCAAATGGCTAAGTCATATGTGACTAACTTCTATAAATGTGGGTTTTTAATTTTAATATTTATAAACCATGTAGTATATAAGCAAGCTGGTTTAAATTTTTGTGTAAGTATAGAATTCAGTCTATCATGTAAATATCATCTTTGGTTGTACTTCTGTTATATCTACTTATGTGGTGTGTGTGTGTGTGTGTGTGTGTGTGTGTGTGTGTGTGTAGCAGCACTCAGCCTTGGTCTTAAGCATGTAATTCTCCTGACTCAGTTGCCTGAGAGCCTGGACTAAAGGCATATATTACTATATCCAACTGAAAATACTGAATTCATCTAAAGTCACAAGTGTTTGTCCTAGCTCAAGAAAATGGCAGGCCTATATCCTAGCACTTCAGGTGATAAGGGGGAACAAAGGTCCACCCAGTCACAGCAGAGTTCTTTCTTCTGCTATCAGAGAGGCAGCTTGCTTTGTCTAGGCACAGAACAGAAGGAATCATTTTCTTCCCACTAATTAGTAAAAACTACTTTCCTGTAGGTACAGCTTCAAATTTAAAACACACCAAATACCATTTCATATTATATACAGAAATTCTAAATATTTGCTCAAACATTGCTTCATTACATAGAGACAATATTGTAAGACATTCTAGGACTTTTGGTAGATCTAAAAAAACTTATTTGCTTTATAATAATGATAACACAAAACTATGAAGAATAACAGTAAGTTTAAGGCTGGAAATTATGTATAAGATTTTAAAAAGAAGACCTGTAAATATTCCTATTTACCAGTGAGGACTAAACACCACCATTCTCAGTCTGGGATGGGAAAAGAACCATTTAGGTGAAGGGCTTTTCTTTAGGTATAAACACCTAGCAGTTATAACTTACTGGCTGGACTTAGTTTTAGAGGTGTTGGAAGACATCCTTCTGACCTTCTACATTTGGACAACTGATATAGGTAACTTTATGATATTCCTTAGAGTACATGTCAGAAAGATGGCTGTATGTTTAGAAATCATTTAATGTCACCCATGTACTAGAACATGACAGAAGAACTATGTTCCAAATAAATACCTGTGACTCAAAGTGACAGATACGTTAGGGCTCCTTGGATGGGCTTTCTCTGCCTGCTCTCTGACTCTCTTTACTGCTCTGTCTGGTGAGGCCGTCCGACTGTGAGGAGCACTGTAGGTTGATGCTGTAGCAGCTGTGGTTTCTTGAGGTACATGAGTAGAAGATGGAGATGCAATCAGTATTTTAATGTCTTCTATATTGTCCTCCGTCACTGTTTTTAATTCATCAGTGGCAGTGGCGGCGGTGGTGGTGGTGGTGGCATTTGTGGCGGTGGCAGGAACGGTAGGTTTCTGTAGCTGGCTCTGCTGGAACACTGTCACTGTGTTTACACTCGGAGGGCTTGAGGAACTGCTCTCTAATGGTGACAACTGATCAAAGGAGCGCAACTGGAAATCATCATCCATCGGGATGTAGGGGGCCAGCATCTCCAGATCTAAGTCAGTGTCCTTTCAAACAATAAATACAAGAGTTTTATAATGACTACATCTTATAAAAGAAACACAAGTTAAATCCAGTCACTTCGGGCTAAAAATTAATAAAATACAAAATAAATGAGGCAACATACCTGAGTTGAAAATGGATTCTTTGCTTCTGTGTCTTCAGCAAACAGTTTTTCGACCAGTTCCAACTTGAATACATTGACCATATCACTATCGACATCAAAACAATATTCACTGGGACTGTTAGGCTGTGAAAAGAGTTAGGAGTGTTTACTTTTTCCTGAAGAAGTCCCTAGGTTTTCTTGTTAATAAGTTTCAGACACATAGATATTATAAAGCTTTACCTAACTATAAAAACTACGATTGAAAGATTTGTTTAGGAGGCTGTGGTGGAGCACACCTCTAATCCCAGCACTTGGGAGGCAGAAGCAGAACAATCTGTAAGTTTGAGGTCAGCCTGGTCTACAAAGTGAGCTCCAGGCCAGAAAGGGCTACATAGTGAGACCCTGTCTCAAAACAAACAAACAAACAAACAAAACAAGACCAACCAACCAACATCCTCCCACCACAAACTTGTTTATTCTAAAGAATAAAATTCACCAAACAATTCAAGTCCTATAATGGTACCTAACTATCCAATTTAGTAACTAGATATTTCCACTGGAATCTTAAATGCCTACTCAATCAGGTTAGGATAAGAATTTCAATAAAAATACTGTAGCTTGGTATACAAGTGTAGTTTGCTTTTGCTCATTTTTCATTAGATCAACGACAAAATGAATCAAATACTTCCATGTTGGACAAATCATCAAAGTAAATAGTATATTCTCCAAAAGGGTTTGAGATGCCATATTGCTTAACTTACACCTGCCAACTTTAAGTCCTAACAGTTTAATATAGAATCTAGACTTATTTGTGTTTCAATAACCAAGTTACAAAGGTAAGATCTAAGCTCCCCTGCTCCCAAGCACAGTGTTAATAGCAGAAAGCTCTGAAACTTTATCGTTCTAGATTTGGAAACAGCTGTTGGTGACACTTTCAGCCCTGGTCCAACCTAGATATTAAAAAAACACTTCTATTGGGTTTTGAAAGCTATCAATACCAGGCATATTTATCCTTGACCTTTCTTTCCTCATGGTACCCACCTCAGGTGAACTTTGTCTAGTGCTTCCATCAGAAGGACTTGCAGGCTGATCTTGAATCTGGGGCATGGTAAAAGAAAGTTCCAGTGACTCTGGACTTGGCTCTAATTTTAATGCTACTTCTTGATTCAGTGCAGGATCAGCACTACTTCGAAGTGGCTTTGGAGTTTCAGAGGCAGGTAATGGAGACATTGCCAGATTTATATTTGTTATTTTTTCATTAGAGGAGGGGAACATTACATCATTATATAATGGAACATCTTCAAGTTGTTGGTCTTCAGTTTCTGTGTCTGCAGAGGAAAAATTCTATCATTCTAGAGAACACCAGAATTTTAGCAGTTATAGATATTTTCTACCTTTTATAAAAGATTTGTGATTCAGTCTTCTCTACCTGGAACAGCATGACCATTAAGTCTGAGTTATCTTTTTTGTCCACCACTGACAACTCCTAGGTTGTGCATTCCCAACCTCATTATATACTAAAACTTAGCCTAATATGAAATAACATTTTTCATTTTTCATCTTTGCTTTATGGCATAAGTGCTTTGCTAATCCTTCAGCATTTACCTAATTACACCTACTACATTTTAACTCTACTGAATGGTGCAGTAGGGTGGCAGGGAGGGTATTGGAGGGTACCTTCAGAATACTCTGAACTGCAATTCCCAACAGAACACAAAAATAAAAGCAGGAAGGCTATGAAATTTCAGAAACAAATATATTACACAATACTTTTGAAACTATAAGCATCATGCAAATGTATAAGCCATGACAGTAAGCTGAACTGGGAGAGGAAGCAGCACACAGCTGAAGAGGTGGACAGACTAACTGAGCACCCACCATTGCTGCCAAAGTCCAGAGATATGATTGTGTCCCCAGCAGCTGGGGCCAGCAGGGTTAGAGCATCAGGTTCTTTCTTAAGCTTATCAAAGAGGCAGCTTGTATCGTCCGATTCAACTTTGGTGAACAGCTGAGTCATTTTCATATCTGAAGATTCAACTGGTTTGAGGACACATTCTGTTTGTTGAAGGGAGAAAATCAAGTCGTGCTGAATAATACCACTGTCAAAAAAGGAGAGATTAGTATTTGTAAATTAGCACTTGACACGGTGATGGTTAAGGGGGACTATGAAATGATCTTGTCTCTTAAATTATGCTTTATATAAAAAAGCATTTTAACATTCCTTAAGATGGATAATCTGTCATGCATATTTGCCACATTTCTTCCCCCCCCCAGGGCTGATGATTGAGCCCAAGACCTTTACACACTGGGCAAGCATTCTACTACTGAGAACTGTATATTGTTTTAAAACACCAATATGAAGCTGGGCAGTGGTGGCACATGCCTTTTAATCCCAGCACTTGGGAGGCAGAGACAGGTGGATTTCTGTGAGTTCAATGCCAGCCTGGTCTACAAAGCTACACAGAGAAACTTTGTCTTGAAACAAAACAAAAAACCCCACACCAATGTGAAAATAAAAATTTAAATGAAATTCACTAATTAAAATATTCAACTTATTTGAACTGAAACACTCTTTGAGAATAGTGGTGACAAGAACACTCATGATACAAGCAGAGTAAGACATTTGTGCTAATGCACAAATTACTCCAGCATTAACACAGAGGACTTGGTCTAATGACGATCTTACAATATAATGATAATGACCACAGTCTTTATGAGGGACATCATATTTTCTTGGTGGAAATAATATAGCAATGTCATTCATAAGATAGGAAAGAAGAGGAGAAGGGATGATGAATAACCACTCAGCTTCATGTCTGGCATCAGGGTACTTTTAGCTAACACATTACATGTTCAATATATGAAATGAACTAAGAATACAAAGACTGACATATACAACCCTTGCCTTCCAGGAGTTTATATCCAATGTGAAATGGATAAGATCACAATACACTGTGATCAGTCCTAAAATGGAGAAAGGATGTTTCATAGAAAGGTGAACAAGCTGGAATTTGAGCTCAAGTAACAATCATGAGGTAGACTTGGAGAGGAAGAATAGTTTTATATACAGGCAAAAATCACTCTTTGGGACTCAGGTGATTTTTTGTAACTAAAGTGGTAAGGCATGGAGTTTGATCCTAGCACCAAAAATATCCCCCTAAAGAAACAACAGAAAACTAGAAGTTGTAAGAACAAAAACAATGGCCAAAGCCTTCATAAGACAGGTAACCTGGATTTTGGTAGCATCTGTGAAAGTTGTGCTGGAGACGGCTGGCACAGCCATACAGTCCTACAAAGGGCAGCTGAAAATTCAAGGCTGGTCTGGTCTACAGTTAGGCCAGCCAAGCCTACTCAGTGAGGCAGAAAAAAAGAAGGTAAAGGGCATAGAACATAGGAAAATGAACTATCCACACTAGAGAGCTCTGCCTGGCAATTAAATTAGAATGTTTTGGTAATGTGAAGAGTGACTGAATGGGGCAAAGCCTACTGAAATAACTTAAGAGTTCATGACTATAACAAAAATCCTACTTCACACACAGCCTGTCATAGAGCCTTCCTAGAAGAGAGTCATTTAACCTTCACAGAATCTTCTTGGCCTCAGGATAGTAGCTGTTTAAAACAGAACTACCAGGAAAACAGATCCACAGACTGATTTAAAAACATGATATTCTTTTGCAGGATCACCAGAATAGCTGGTTTGGAAAGGTGGGCAGCAGTATAAATAATCCAGTAGAAGAAAATAAAACTCAGTTTTAATCATTTTCTCTTCTTAGTAAAGGCACATAAATGTAAAAAGTATCTCTTCCCAATCTTACCTCACAACGTAGTTCACACACACAATGCATTGTGGCTGAGAGTTCTTTGTATTATATATGACAGTTGCTTGAGTTTCAACCCAGACATATCCACCTCTTTTGGCAAGCATCCTGTACTGTCCTGTGGTGACTTGTCCTTTAGTAAACACTAGGGATAAGAAAGGATAGAAAAGAAAACATAACTAAATTTTCAATAAAAAAAGTATTGAATGCCGATTGTTGGGTTTTCTTTCTTTTTAGTTCAGGGTTGCTCTATGAAGCCTTTATGTAGATCAGGCTGGCCTCACACCCAGAGACCTGCCTGCCTCCACCTCCCCAGTGCGGGGGTGGGGGAGGGGGTAAAGGCTATACTACCATGCCTGACTGGACCATTGGTGTTGTTGTTGTTGTTGTTGTTTTTTTTTTGTTTTTTTAAAGGGAGAGATATTTAAATAAATAGTTGTGGTTGTTTTAACTGATAAAGGCCAAACATACCTGAAAATAAACCCCAAAGAAAACTCCTATCTTACTGTAAAAGATGAAAGCCAGGAGTAAGGGACAGGGTAGCCGCAGTTCCTTTAATGACTTACCATCAAAGTGTCAGACTAGGGACTGATCACAGTGTACATTTAAGAAAATGGAGCCAGTGGCAGTGGTGGCATGCACCTTTTATCCCAGCACAAGGGAGCCAGAGGCAGGAGGATCTCTGTGAGTTGAAGGCCAGCTACACAGTGAAACCCTATCTCAGATTAAAAAAAAAAAAAAAAGAAAGAAAGAAAGAAAAATAGTACCACCATTTCCTTAAGTATCAGAGAGCAAAATCACTGTAAAAAATTATACTCAGAACATTTGAATATATAAATGCATGTCATACTGTAGCCTTCTGGCAATTCATGCAGTCTAAAATAATTACTAACTTAGGAGAATGTAGTAACTCAATCTCGATGATGCCATTGTTCTGTGAGTATCTATGCTCTAACTACAACTTAGGCATACCCTGTAATTCAAGTGATATTCAGTACCCTCAATCATATTGGGAGTCATGTTTAGGTTCAGATTAAACAGGCAAGTGAGAAATTGTGACATTTAACTTACTTTGGTATTATAGATTCATTTAAGTAAAATTCAGAAACCTAGTATATATCAAGAGTGTGTATATATACTAGGTGTTATCACATGTGTATACTAATACCATTCATCAGTTCATGAACAAACACTTTGTGACTTCTTATTGACCAACCAGATTTCAGTACATATGTTGTAGGCTAGATAATCTATAATATTACTTTTATGGGACACTTTAATTTCATGATCAAGACGTCTTATGAAGGGGTTGTAGGATGTTCTTGGTCTAAGGAGACTGGGTGGTAATTTTAACTAGAAAGTTGGAGGTACAAACAGTACAGACCATAGGACTTAAGCAATAATATACTATCTCCTTGAGTTCCTCTACTGTACTTACTGTCATGATGAGTTTTGGTCAGATGATCAGAGTCCAAAGCATGATAATATTCATAAATTGAGCGTCCCAAAAGTTCTTCTGGCTCATAACCCATCAACTCAGTAATTCTATATATATATAAAAAAAGATTATTTTTTCTTAGTAAGTTTAGAACTAACACTTAACTATTCTATACTTTAGCTAGGTGGTGGTGGTAGTGCATGCCTTTAATCCCAGAACTTTGGAAGCAGAAACAGGTGGATCTCTGTGGATTCAAGGCCAGTCTGGTTTACTGAGAGAGTTCCAGGACAGGAAAGGCTATACAGAGATACCCTGTCTCAGAAAGAAGGGAAAAAAAAAAAAAAAAAAAAAAAAAAAAAAAAAAAACCCAAAACAAACCAAACAAAAACTCAATTCTATACTTAGTATAATGTCACTTAGATCCACCCTTGATATTTGTCTCACCCCTTTTACCCAAACTCATGGCCTATTTTTTAAAAACACATTTCATTATATATACTGTTGGTATCAAAGCAGGGTATTAATAAATCTTAATGATGTTAAATTAAATGATAAAAATTCCAAAGATAGTCATATTATCTTAAAATACAATGCAAATCTATAGCTGTTTATTTTTCATTCAGTCACTTTTAGGCATGTGGCAAGGCCTCACTTTAATATCAACTATAAAATTTTACTATCATTAAGCCAAGGACATCCATACTAAATGGAAAGTAAAAATAACTCTTTTACTTGGTTTCCATATTAATTTCCTAAAACTAAGAGAATTTCTGATGAAATAATGGCATCTAAAAGAAAATGGGCTGAAAATGGATTTAAGTAGCCTGCCTGGTCCCTGGCAGTTCCTTTGGGGTAGAAACTTGAGGTGACTCCCTGTATCAGTCTGGAAACCAAGAGGATCCATTTTATGAGAAAGACAAGGCTGTCCTTGTCACATTAAGCCAATTACAAACATTTTCCACTGAAGTCTTTCTGGGAACAAACATGAACCAAGTGTTAAGACTTCTCAGCTTACATTTCAAAGGACTTAAAAAAAGAAACAATGAATAAACAAACCGAGGTAAAAGATACTCATATGTCCAAAAAGCAAACACCTAATTTTAAGCAAGGTATCCTTGTTCATAACAGTATGTTAAATAATATAGCTTGTGCTGTCACAGTTTAAGATCTACCATTTACTCTAAAACCAAGAAAACAGATTTACTGAAGCATAATTCAAACTCTCACTTCTTCAAAAAGAGATAAACCAAAATACATCAACACTAGATGGCAGCATTATAAAGGAAACTAAAATATGCTTTAAAAATAAATGTTTTCTCCTCTATCCCAGCATGGTAGTAGGGTAGTAGGGATTGGATCTAGAGCAGTGATTTTCAACTTTCCTACTGCTTTAATATATTTCCTTATGTTGTGGTGATCCCAAAATCATAAAATTATTTTCATTGCTACTTCATAACTGTAATTTTGCTACTTTTATGAATCATAATGTAAATATCTGTGTTTTCCAATGGTCTTAGGCCCCTGTCAATCCTCAGAGGGGCCATGACCCACTGGTACTGGGGTTCAAAAATGCTAGACAAAGGCCCTCCCCCATTTTGGTGCTGGTGGTGATGGAATCAAGGACCTTGTGTGTACTAGTTTTCTGTTTTAAATGCTTTTGAGGAATTTCTTGCTCTATAACCCCTTAGGATCAAGACAGAAAAAAAAAAAAAAAAAAAAAAAAAAATTGCCCGATTTTAAGAAAACCTTTATCACATTTCTAGAATCCAGCACCATTAAAATGGGCCAGCAGGTAAAGCACCTACTACCAAACCTGGCAGCATCATTTTAGTCTCTGGGACCCACATGGTGGAAGGTGAGAATGAACAAAGGAGAACTCCTTCTGACCTCTACCTTTGTGCTGTGACCCACATAAGCCCACATACATGCACTCACACACTCCACCACTGAGTATGGCAGTGCACTAGCCCTAAAAATTATTTGAATTGCTCTTACATAGTTTTACACACATAAATAAAATGCCAACATAATGAAATACTTTTTATTTAAATATTTGTTTCTGGCATTGTTCTAGACGTGAACATGCAATGAAAAAAACCTAACCTGTGGGCAATCTTCTGTTATATTTGCCACACCATTTAAGAAAGAGGGTGGTAAGCACAGTGATAGGCACCTGTTCTAAGAATCAGAGGAACTACACTCCTTGTCCAAGAGAAGGTGAGAGAGTCTTCAAGGTTATGTATAAATTCAGTGTAGACGAGTAGCAAAGAGAAGTTTGCAAAATCTACTCAGGAAGAAGTTATAGCACAAAAATAAATGCATGGGATAGGTGGTAATGAGTCTGGTGTGGATGGTACAGGCAAAGGAGGGAAAGGATTCAAGAGATGTAGGCAAGAGGGTCAGATAAATGAAGATTATGTTCACTGAGTTTTAGGATACTTTGACTCCACCACACATCAACTAATGAGTTTTTCTAATCCCAGGAATGTTAACTGCTGAAGCGTAGGATACTGAGAAATTAAAATAGAAACACCAGTTTTCTTGGCAGGCTGATTTTGTGTATGCTGGAGGACACAAGAAAAAATAGACTTAAGTTTAGAGAACTACACAGAATTTCAGTACCAAAAGTGGCAAGAGATCCAGAAAACTGAATTATTTTGTTTTAGTGGTGGGTAATCTTGCACACACCACGAAAGTACTGTACCAGTTACCTCTCCAATCCTTAATACTTTTTATTGGATTAGGAAGCTTGTGTTCTAAGCAACTATATAATTTGTCATTCATTCACGATATGCATCTTAAGGGAAGGAAACACCATTTCTTTCTTTTTTTTTTTTTTTAAGGAAACACTATTTCTATGAACACAGCAAATCCTCAAATAAATGTGCCAAATGACATTACTAAGTTAAAATAAAAAGTTATCTGTGGATAGTCTGGATGTCATTACATTTTATTTGCTTTGTGTGAGTGTGCATGTGTGTGCCATAGAACAAAGGGGAGCCAGTTCTCTACTTCTACCACCACATGGGTCCCAGAGGCTGCATTCAGATTGTTAGGGTTGATGGCAAGTGCTTTTACCTGCTGTCCTAGTGGTCCTGGAAGTTAGAAATGTGTTGTAAAACTTTCTTAAAATTGAGTCATTTTTTTTCCTATGCTTTGTTTTTTTTTGGTTTATAGACTCAAATACCTAGAAAAAAAATTTATCCAAAACAAGAGCCTCCTTGTGTGAGTTCTTTTTAAGCTTTTAGTCTTTTAACTGATGTCATGGTCATCGTGTACATTTTCTGATAGAACTCCTTTGCTTTTCTTTATCCCCACACTGCCCTATCCTCTGCTACACAAGTTCAAAACAAAGAGGACGGGAATGTCACTTCCACCATACTTTCACATGGTGGCAATAAACACCATAAAATAGTTCTTCGCCTTTCTCTTCCTTCTATTAAAGTAATAAGTGTACTGGACATACAACAAACACCTAATGTCTCACAGTAGATTTTTGAGGTCTGACCCTTCTAGATTAGGATTGCCAGTTTTACATCAGTTAAGTACCAAACCTCCAAGCCAAGCATGATTTTAGTGCTGTCAATGTTTCTTTGTTTAAATGCTAAGAACTTAAAAGTAATGTTTTGATAAAATCCTTACATAACTATCTCAAGTCAGGAGTAGGAAAGCTATGTATTTGCTGGGTGTGATGGTACACACCTTTAATATAACACTTGGGAGAGGCCTCTGATTTGGAGACTAGCCTGGTCTATGACAGTGAGTGAGTTTCAGGACAGTCAAGGGCATACAGACTGTCTCAAAAAAAAAAAAAAAAAAAAAAAAAAACCCAAAACCAAACAAAAAAAAACAATGTAAAAGAAAAACTGATATGCTCATTATGATCTAGGCACCATAGGCACCAGCATCAGAATTTCAGTTAGCTACAGAATCTATGCCTCTAATCACAGGCTACACAGCTTGTAGCAAAAAGAGACCAATAAGACAGCAATAGATTGAACATTATGGCAGAAGCACATACAAAGAATGCTGCCTAAGAAGATGCTGTTAGAAGGTGAGTGAGTACAAAGACACTAGACCTTAAAAAAGCATGGAACTCTTAGTTATAAGTGGTTGGGACCATATCTAGATGAGTGATTCTCCTACCTCCTGATTAATCTGGAGAACTGAGAAGGGACCATACTGTAAATACTTTGCACATCTCCCCCCCCCCCCCTTTGAGACAGACTACACAGTCCTGACTAGACTAGAGTTTATATGTAGTCCAGGCTTTTGAACTTTTGGTGACTCTCCTGTCTCAGTCTCCCAAGTATTGAGATCATGGACATAAGCCATCACATCCACAATGTACAGCATCTTTTAATAAATAAAAATCTTCCCACCTACTACAAGAAGCAACTGATGCATTTCTAACAAGAAACTGGTATAATCTGATCATCACCTTGGGAAGCCCTCTTTGGGCACAATGGATGTAAGAGTAAAAGGGCACAAATCTGTTGGTGGAAATGCAGCTCACAAGTTTGTGGTAATATCTCAGGCCAAAGGTAATGAAGTAAAGAATTCCATGACAGGAGCATAAAGGTAGATAGAATGATGGGGAGAGACAGTTGAACAATGTATTTACAATATTTAGAGATCTGTCATGCTGCTGTTTGGGAACAGTAGTGGTGCAGTTCAGGAACACATGTATTTACTTCATTATACAGAAAAAGATCTAGACAGAAATATCAAGTTGGCAATTACACACAGGTAGTAACAGATTTGGGAAATGGTGACAGGAACTGTGGGTGAAATTGAAGGTGCTCAAGGAAAACATATAGGTTAAAAATGTTGTTGCCTAGTCTACTTAGGCTTTGAAATTTACATTCTCAATTTAAGCAGGCTTTAATGTTGTGATTTTTGTATACCAAGGAATGAACTCAATGCCTTTTGAATGCTTCAACAAGTGATCCACTGCTAACTTACATCCCTAGCCCTTGACGTATTTTTGTTAGACAGCAGACTTTGAATTCCCATTCCTCCTGCAAGTCTCCCAGTTGCTCAGATTACAGGAGTGTGCCACCAGATAACCAGATCTAGCTGAGAATCTCATCTTAATAGATTTGTATGAATTTATAAAGCTAATCTTATGTTTTTGTGTTCCAGGATGCATCTTTATATTCAGTTTCATGAACACACGCAGTGTACCATTAAGTTTTTAACTATAGTATTAAAAAGCTACAGAGAAATTTAAATTTTAAAAGTATAAAATAGAATTATTTACCTTTCATCACAGTAAGAAAATTTCATATCCAGGCTGTGTCGACTGAGAAAAGTCTTGCTATCTAAAGGAATTTCAATATTTGATGGATGAGGAATGGGTTCACAAATCAGCACCAAGCATGTCATGGGTGGTTTCTTGTACCCACACTGAGGTTGGTTACTGTTGGTATCATATACATGAATATGGCCTGTGCAGTGAAGCACCTGTGTATGAGCAAGAAAACAAACAGTTGTCTTTTTTTTTTCCAAAGAGGGAAAAAGAAATGTAGGTCAGTAGCTAAGTTTGACCTAACAAACTTTGATTAAAGCATATCTTTGAAAATTAAAAGAAAAAAAAAAGTTTTCCCCATGACACCATCTATGATCTAATCGATGTACTATAGTTATTTTAAAAAAGATACAAGAATAAGCACTGTGAGGGTGGGGTTCTGGAGAGATGAGTTAGTGGTTAAGAGTACTTACTAGTTTCCCAGAGGCCCAAGATTTGATTCCTAGCACCCACATGGAAGCTCACAACCACCTGTAATTCTAGTTCCAGAGGATCTGATGCCTTCTCATTCCTTCAGGCACCAAGCATGCATGTATACATTGACATACATGGAAGCACAACATTTATTCATGTAAAACAAAAGCTAGGGATCACTTATAATACAGAATATGGATCCAATACCCTCTTTTGGCCTCTGCAGGCACTGCAAGCATTTGTTACACTTACATCCAAATAAAACACACACACACTAAAAATAAGTAAATAAGCCTTTTTTTTTTTTTTTTTTTTTTTTTTTTTTTTAGTCCCTTTGTGTGTAAGTCTGGGCTGTCTTCTTCACCCCTCTTATTATTATAGTTGATTTTGTTGTGGTGACTATGGTTCAGTATTGAACAAGGAAATGAAACAGTGATGAGTAGAAAATTAAACTAAAACAGGATTTAAATACTACTTGCCAAAGCCAACTGACTAAATTAGTTTGGTACAGAAATACCACATTTCCCATAATTTAATTTATACCTCAAACTGGCCAATTACTATACTGTTTTGAATGGAGATTACATAAACTTGGATGCAAGTACAAATATACAAAAAGGGGAACAATTGTAATTTTCCCCTGTAATTCTTTATTAAAATTTATTTTTATGTGTGTAAGTGTTCTGCCTGTATGTAATTGTGTGCAATGTGTGTGTACTTGGTGCCTGAAGAAGAGGTCAGAAAAGGATATTGGATCACCTGGAATTGGAGTTACAGATGATTGTGAGCTAACCAATTGTGAGCTGAGAACCAAACCCAGGTCCTTGAACAAGCACGTGTTCTTAACCACTAAGCCATTTCTCCAGCTCCCTCTCATATCTCTAAAACTCTTTTTAGAGGGTTGAGAAAAGGCACTGTTTGTTTTGTTTTCTGAGGGAGGGCTTGCTGTGTTTCCCTGGCTAGCACAGAACTTGTGTGTGGACAAGGCTGATTTAAACTTTCAGCAGATCTCTGCTTCAGTTGCCAGGGTCACTTTCACCACTCCCGGTGAAAGCTCGACACCAGCAACATGCAAGTGCATACATGGACTTATCTATAAATCAAGTGCCCGCTCAGCTTACTTACCTTCCAGGTTGCAGACTTTATGTTCATTGTTCTCCCCCGGCTAGTTAGGGTACATTTCATTCTGAGAAAAAAGCTTCTCTGTGTGTTTTGCTCTTTACCTTTTTTCACTGGGCCTAATAAAAGCAAGAAACAAAATTTTGTCATCGCTAAAGGTAGAAACTTATTACAATAAGAGTTTCAAAATGACATCTTTGCTCCCTGTTCACCCATTCTGACACACTTATTAGGTCTGACAGCTCCACCCAGAAGCAGTGTTTGTAAGACTGCAGAGATTCCTTGAATTTCAGGAGCAGAGTATGCACTTTACATGATTAGATGGCTGTTATTCATCTGTGCTGGTGTAAAGAAAATAGGGAAATGGTATGAGTTTGCCCTAAGTATGCTGTCAGTATATAAGCATGCCACACCCCCTTGCAGGATTGAATAAATCATGTCCTTTACCAAATGGGATAATTCAATTTTGAATAAGCAGCAATATATTTATAGAACTTTAAAAATATCAACTTACTTTTTGGTAGTAAATAGCACCTGGATGTGTGAACCCAGACAGCGTTTTATCAAAAGTTATAGAAATCACGCCATAGTGATACAATACTTTCAGGAGGTTGAGGAAGGAGGATGTAGAGTTCTAGGCCAACCTAAGCTACACAGTAAGACCTTGTTTAAATTTAAAGTTACAGAAAGGGGGATTGGGAATGTTGCTCACTGGAAGAGTACTTCCTTAGCACATACATGGAAGGCCTAGGTTTGATTCTCTAGTAGCATGAAAATAAAGTCACAGAAATAAAGCATAGTTAAATAATTCAAGTCTTATTTAGTCTATAATAAACCTTATAACTAAAAAACAAGATTACATTCAGATGGCTCTGAAATAGCATCTTGACTTCCTATTTTAATTGCTCAGTGTGGTTCCAAACAAATGTTTCATTTATATGAAATGTCCAGAGAAGGTGGATTAGAGGTTGCTCAGGACTGAGAAAGGCATATGGAGATGGATGAGGCAATGAAAACTTTCTAAAATTGCTGAGTATAAAGGCACACAACTTTAATCTCAGCAGTTGGGAGGCAGAAGTCTTATGATCTATGAGTTCAAGGATAACTTGGTCTACTTGGAGTCCTAGGTCAGGCAGGCCTACATAGTGAGACCTATCTCAATACAAACAAAGAAATGAAATAAAAACAAGTATTTTTTTAAAAAAATTAAAGGTATGGTGGTAGTTGGCTTTTGTTTGTGAATATACTAAAAATCATTGAAATATATCAAATGGGTACATTTTAGGGTACATAAAACTAAAATCTTAGAGAAATTCAAACAATACTCGTTATTCAGGATGCATATACTGTGAGTGATGCAAAGATGAATAATTAGATTCATTGCCTTTAAGCATGTATTAGATACAGTATGGTCAATAGCAATGCAATGTAAAGTACTCAAAGGCTTAACATAAGAATGTTTTCAAAGAGAAGAGACTCAATCCCACCAGAGGGAATCAAGAGAGACCAGTATACTGTGCATGAAGAAACTTTAACTGCTACCTCTGTAATCCAACAAGTACTCCACAAAACTCTCAAGAGTTACAGGCCTCTTACTACCACTGTTAATGTGCAAGAATCCACAACATATTACTTTTGCTTTTGACACGGGTCTCACTAAGTAGCCTCGGCTGGCTTGAAACTAGCTACATAACCCAGGTTGGCCAAGAACTCAAGAGATTTGCCTGTATCTGCCTCCAAAATGCTAGGATTAAAGGTGTGCACTACCATATGTGGGCCTTCCAACTAGTTTCTAATTAATGAAAAGCACTTAAGAAGTCAAAGCACTTAAAATCCTGGTCCTCACCCCCAACTTTGGGCACTGAGAAAGCCTGAATCCAAACTGCCACTGTGTCTTTTTTTATTTAATTTTCCATTTTGTCTACTTGTATGTGACAATGAATTGTAAAACATTTTTTGTGAATTTTCTAAAATGTAGAATAACAGTTTTAACAAAGAACAGTATTAACATTAAATGTAAAAATAACATTCTCTTAAATCAGTACTTTACCAAGAAACAAAATAAAATTAGTAACAGTATCTGACTGAAAAATCACCTGTCATATTAAACCAAACAACAGATTTTTCTTCTCACCATTTCTGTGTGTAAGCATTTCTCTCATTTCCTCATGGTCACATGGATGAGTAAAATCAAACACACTGTGTCCAGTTAGTTCAAACTGTAAATACATTAAAAAAAGTTAGGTCTAGATCATATAATCATAAAGTACCCAAAAGGGCTCCTCATATATGGGGACTTTACCTGAGTTAACCCCATGTATTTGTTCACGTTATCAGAAATGTAAATCATGTCACCATCATCCGTTAGCACCATAACAAAGCCATCCAGGGCTTTTAAGTAAAAGCAGTTCATCTGTGCTTTCATTTCATCTTCAATGTCCAGATCACCTAGAAGGGCACAAAAGGAAAGAAACAAAATGAGGCTTTATCTCAGATACTTTGTGTATTTTTGCTAATTTATTCATTATTGATAATTTATGTGTGTTGCTGTTTTGCTTGCACGTATATCTGTGTGAGGGCTGTCAGATTCCCTGAAACTGGAGTTATAGACATTATTGAGTTGTCATGTGGGTGCGGAGAATTGAACCCTGGTCCTCTGGAAGAGCAATTAGTGCTCTTAACCACTGAGCCATCTCTCCAGCCCCTCAGATCTATTTCTGTATATTTTCATGAGTTTTTTTTTTCAGGTGTTTTATATAACTATTTAAAATAAATTTGCAAACAAGCAAATCACTGGGGGGGGGGACATCTTATTTGACACCCAGCATTAACAAGGGAGAGGTGAATCTCTGTGACTTCAAGGCAGGCTGGTGTACATAGCAAGATCCAGATTAGCCAGGGTTATATGGTGAGATCCTGTCTTAAAATAGATGTGTGTGAGGGTGGGGGAGAGGTACAACAGGAGGAAATGGAGGGAAAAGGTCAGTACCTTGAAAATGCCTGAATGAAGCTTTGGAAGCTAGTAAGAAAAAGGGTACTGTCATGTGGAAATATAAAGAATATATTCTAGAGGATGAACAGTGACAATTTCATTGGGTTATAATATTTATTCACTGATCATGCTAATAATGTACTAGGAGCTATAGAGTTATATTTGCAGGTTTAAAAATAAAGGGCAAACCAAGTTACAGTACAAAAAGAAAACCAAAGCTTGATTAAAGGAGGAAAGAATACTGAAAGGTACTTGTAAAAAGCATTGTGTGGGAACCATGCTGGAGAGATGGTTCAGCAGTTAAGAGCACCGGCTGATCTTTCAGATCAGCTTAGTTCAATTCCCAGCACTCACAGCTGTCTGTAACTCCAGTCCCAAGGAATCTGACATCCTATTCTGGCCTCTGCAAGTATGAGGCATACAAGTGCAAAGGTGAAACATTCACCCACACAATAAAAATTTAATTATATATATGCAGCATCGCAGGCCCAGAGAGATGGCGCCAGTTATGAATGCTTGCTACTCAATCAACAGAACCGTATTTTGAACTCCAGCACCCACATCAGGTGGCTCATAAATACCTGTAATTCTGGCTCCAAAGGATCTGACACCTTCTTCTGGCCTCCACAGACACCTTCGTGAGTACATTAACATGCACACACGTGAGTGAGCATACATACACATACAGATACATGCAATAAATCTAAAAGAAAGCATTGTGGCCCCCTGCTAAAATGATTTCTAATTTTTAGGTCTCTTACATTCTTGTAGAACTCACCAGCATCCAGAAGTTTTCTCACACGTAGGTAACTGATGGTGAGCCTCATAACAGAAGCTTTATCAAGATGTGAGCTCACGTTGTGGGGAAGTGGCAGCTGATGAGCAAGCTCATAAAAAACTTCCGACTCCTTGCTTCTCCGAGATCTCGCTGCATCTCTAGACTTTTCTTTTCGACGTTCAGAACTCATCCTACTTAACAGGAAAAAACAAAGAGACAAGAATGTATATATTAGTTTGTCTTAACTTGAATAAAACTAATTTTGCATTTTCCTGTGTATTACATGAGGATTAGAAGAAGGCATGGAATTATGTAAGACTTGTATGAGAGATAAACAAAATTTCATATAAGACAGCTATACATATTTTGGATCACTGAAAACATAATAAATTCTTTTACGATATCTACCCTTTAAACATTTCCAAATTTACAGTAGCCTATCTGATGCCTCACAGTCATTCCAAAGTATTCTCAGCACAGAGAAACCCTAAATAACTTAGAAGAAATTGCAATTGTATATAATTTCATGGCCAGTTTCTTTTGACATCAATACTTTCTTACCTACTTTCTGACCATAGGATTTTACATTAGTAGCTAAGACAAGCTACCATTTTCAGGCTGCATATTTCCTTACACACTCCTTTCTATTACTGGCATAATCGATACCAAATAAATGCAGGAATATAGAAGAAATAAAGATGCATCATAAAACCAACCCATGGGAGTGCTAGTAGGTAACAGAAGCATCAATACAATGAAGAATCTTCTAAAAACAGTCAGATTTGTGTTGTGAAATATTATTTTAGCTAGGCAAAAAAAAAAAATGTGTTAGATTTGCTTATGCTTTGGAATATTACTTTATGTGAGCATGTCACATTTGTTTCTGCTGCCTTTGTTAACAATGTAAAGATATGTTACATCTGTTTCACCTTGCCTGCCTAAGGCACCAGATTGATCTCATAAAAAGCTGAACAACCAATGGCTAGGCAAGGGAGGAATAGGTGGGGCTGGCAGGCAGAATAAGTAGGAGGAGAAAAGAACAAAAGAAGAGGATAAGGAGAGAACGAGGGAGAAAGAGATGGACAGCACAAGCAGGGCCAGAGGCCAGGCAGTCACCAGCCAGACACGAGAGGCAGGAAAGTAAGATATACAGAAGGAAAGAAAGGTAAAAATCCCTGAGGCAAAAAGTAGACGAAGAGAAACAGGGTGATTTATAAGAGCCTCTGCTAAGGACAGGCATTTGTAACTTAATATCTGTGTAATGATTTGGGAGCTGGCTGGTAGCCTAAAAAAGAAGTGATATCTAGCAGAGCTGTCTTCCTTTGCTTACCTGCCTAGCAACATGCTCTTCTAACTTGAATTGAATGTCAGGCTAAACCTGGCTCTGTTCTTAGTTACTTCTGTAAGCCTGCCATGATCAAATATTACTCTGTACGAGGTGCTTAGCATTAACAACCTATAAACAGATTATACCATTTTATGAAAAGAAACTGGGGCTCCACAGATTAAAAACAGCAACTGTGTAGCAAATAGGATAGGGACTCTGGTGTTTGTCTTTTTTATTCCACAGTCTTCTCTACTAATAGAGAATGCTGCCTCTATTTTATTCCTAAGCTCCAATCTTATTGGATCAGTTATTTGCTAAATATTGAAAGCAGCTCTTAGAATCTATTAAACTTATTCTACTCAGTTCTTGTACTCTACGAAGAAAGCACATACGTCTCCTTCCTTTGAATGTGAGGCTGAAAACTAAAAGCATAGAAACCACTTTAAGTAAATCCTCAGCGACTCTCATTATACAGTTTTCAAAGTTTGATAAAGAATGTATGTATACATTTGTTAGATTCTAAACTGTGATACAAAAAATTTCAATCCAAACACTTAGTGAATGTGTCCAGCTTTTTGACATTGGGACACAACATTGTTATCAGCTGTGCAACTGAGCTACAAAAAATTTCAATAAAACCCCATAACTTCAATTTTATGTAAGTTTAATATTATCTGTATTAGCCACGTTCATAAGCACACAGGTACATGTAATCTACAGGTCACTGACTGGACACATCTGATTCTAGAGCAGTTTGACTCAAGAACCATAAGATTTTAAGTAGGGCTATTAAGAAAATTGTCACAAATAGGGGGTAGGTATGATTAAAATACATTCCATACAGGTACAAAATTCTGAAAGAATGAAAATATTCTATAAAGAAAAGACCACTTGGAGGTATTTATCTAAATGAACTAGTATACTCTTACTCTGGGGGAGGGTAAGGAATATAGTGGAGATCCACTGGCATTAACAAACGCTGCGTGCATGTGCATGCACGCACACCCCCCCCCCCCTTTCAGGGTCTCACTGTATATCCCTGGCTGGCATTCACCTGCCTCTGCTCCACAGCTCTGGAATTAAAGACACATGCCATCACACCTGGCACACTTTTCCTCTTTTACATTTGTGTGCAGTGGTGGCTGTGGCAGCAGTACCCTATCTGGATGATGAGTGATCAACCTAAATATTAAATCAGTCTAGGTATAGAGAACCTTGTAAGTAACTTTAAACACTTAACTACTCTCATTTCTAAACCACTTAACCAATCTAAACTACCGAAAAACTGCCACTTAAATGAAACACTCGAGGGGGAAAAAAAAAAAAATGAAAAAGCTTCCAGGGTTTCAGAACCGGAACCTATCTACTCTCAGTCATCTACAACAGAACTCCAGGGTTCTTTAAAACTTCACATTCCTTCCAGAACCGTCTCACTATTTGTTCTGGACCACAGCTCCCCAATGCCCAACAAAGTTTACCCTTCCACTTTTTTAAGTCTTGTTTCAGTCTCACATTCTCACTGTGACAACATTCCCTAACTAGTGCCCCCATTCTGATCCTCTTGCCCTGTTCTATTTTCCCAGAAGTACTTAATGGAAATCAGTGTATTTGTTCATAATATTTATTTTCTACTCCACAAACTTACACTCACACTCAAATGTAATTACTTTTACATAGTCAGGAATTTTTATCTGTTCTGTTCAACTAATACGTACCAAGTACTTAGGACAGTTCTTGACTCATAAAATATAACTGGTAACTGTTGGACAAATACATGAGTTATTAAGTTGTTCTCTTTCCTTTCCTTTCTTTGAGACAGGGTCTTGTTATGTATCCTTGGCTGGCCTCAAACTTTCTTTAGTCTTCCCAACTCTGCCTCCTGAATAACCAAAATTATAGGGATATGTCACCACATCTGGCTTAATTGAAATTTTATTGCTTGGCTGGAATAGATACGTGTATATTGTATATGACTATCAGAATAAATGCAATAATGACTAACCATGACAGCTAATTTTACCTAGCAGAGTCCTAGCACATGAAATAAACAACAAAGTGTTCAGTAAACAAATCATGAAATAAATGTGAACACATGAAATCTAGGCATTAGCCAGGTCCAACAGCAAGCAAATGTCCTCCTAAATATAAACACAAATGGCAATCTCACCAAAAAAGGGATTTACAGGCAAAGGAGAGAGCTGGGATACTGAAGCAGTTTGTTGAAAGAGAGCCAGTGTTTAATAAGTTTCCTAGCTTATCATTTCCACACTCTTTTTTGTTTTGTTTTCTTGAGACATGTCCTGCTGTGTTGACCAGCTTGGTTTCAAACTCTAGGACCTTTTACCTCAGCTCTCCAAGTACTGGATTATACGCATAACACTCGGGTCTTATACTATTTTGTCCTGAGCTAATGTAGTCACAAAAATGTACAAATTATAACGTTGAATCTATTGATTGAACCTATGTGCTTGTACATGCACATATGAGAGGACCAAAGGATAAGTCTGAGACAGGCTCTCTTACTGATCTGAGAAATCCTGTCTCCACCTTACAGTGCTGAGCATTGTGCAGCCATACTAAGTAAGCTTTTAAAGTGGATGCTAAGATGAGTTGAGGTCCTCAAGCTTGATTACTAAGACACTTCCCTAGCCCCAAATTCTTATTATCTTAACACATCTCTTAAACCCAGCCAGAAACATGATCAGATTAATTTTGTTTTCTACAATCTTTTCCCAAAAGCATTGTTAGTGTTCAGTAAATTGGTTCCACTTTAAAAGAAGGATAGAGGTTACTCTTAAACAAGTATTTTATATGTTTTTTAAGAGTAATGTAATTAAGACTCTTTTCATCTGTCAATAAAACTAGAGTATCTAAACCTGATAACATTTAATAAAAAAGAAATCACAAATGGGGAATTCCAGCAAACATGGGTACAAATTATAGTTTTCACATTATAAAATATCTCCCAAATTCTAATGAATAAACTTAAAAATGAAACTTTAGCTGGTATAGTGAGTGGTGCATGCCTTTAATCACATTCAAGGCAGAGGCAGGTAGACCTCTGTGAGTTCGAGGCACTGCAACTGCCAGGCCAGCCAAAGGTACACAGTGAGAACCTATCTCAGTAACAGACAAACGAAGTGTGTGTGTGTGTGTGTGTGTGTGTGTGTGTGTGTGTGTGTGTTTGTTTGTGTTGGCTAAGTTTATTCTCCTCTACCACTATCACTACCACCACAAAGCAGAAATAAGTAAAGGAGGCTAGAGAGATGCTCATCAGTTAAGAGATAATTTCCAGAGAACAAGAGATTTGAACCTATACTCATATCTACCTCCAGAGGATCAGAAGCCTCTGGCTTCCAAGGGCACCTGCATTCACATATAGATACCAACTTGCAGCACGTGCATGTACGCGCACACGTGCGTGTGCGCGTGCGCAAGTGCGCACACACACACACACACAAATTAAAAATAAATCTTAACAAGGAAAAGAGTAAGACAGAAGAATCACTTGAGTCCAAGAGTTGGAAAATCAGCTGGGTGATATGAGACCCTTTCTAAAAAAAAAAAAAAAAAAAAAAAAAAACCACAAAGTAGTAACTTAACCTTTCACATCCTTCCAGAAAGACTAGAAACTTAGCAATCTTATTTTAAGATCTTGAAAATTCTGTGTGTATTATTCGAAACTAAATCTTATCAGAGCTATTTGGAAAAAATTCTTTTTGGGGATTGTGATGCATGTTAAAATTTGATATAATGGATTAGTGAGATGGCTCAGTGATTAAGAGCACTGATTGCTATTGCAGAGGGCTTGGGGTTCAATTCTCAATACCTCACAAGGCAGCTAACAACCATCTATAACTCTAGTTCCAGGGGCTCCAATGTCATCTTCTAGCTTCCATGGACAATGCATACATGTGGTGCACAGACATAAAGGCAAATACCCATATAATATAGTAATAATAAATCCAAAAAATATGGACTATTTCATATTATAATAAAAACTACACACATATTTTCTATGTACTTAGCAAAATACCTTATAGTATACCAGGGATCAAAGGCTTGTTGAGTGATTCAATAACTATAGATCAAGAGACATTTTTGTTTTATTATTAGTAATAATCTAAAAACAAAAGTAATCTAACAAATCAAATTTCAACAGGTATCAAACTAAACAGACAATTATTAGCTGGATAAGATAAAAACTAGCAGAGAACTGGTTTTATATCAAATTTAATAAATACAGGCCAATAATTTTTGAAAAATGACAATAATTTTACTATGGCAACTAAATATACTAAACACTATGTAGTGTAAGATTTAATTGCTGGAAATACATTACAAAAAATAATAAGAAAAAGTTAAGTATGCCTGTGCATTTACTAAAATATAAAATAACACTGCCTCAAAAATATGAGTAGGGTTCAAAGACAGTCAAATAAATAATTTTGTGGTTTCCTTCTCCCAGTTCTCTTGAGATTCATGTGTGTTTATGAGTGTGTGTTGCTGGGGATGGAAGCAAGGGCTTTGCATATTAAGATTTTTTTTTTTTTTTATAAAATCACCTTTAAACACTTTTATGAATGCTACAGCTGTTTTAAGAATTAGTGGTCCATCAATAACAATTGTTAATGGCTTTACTCAAATCATACCAGCTACTCTCCACTGAACAGTGGGAGCTCAGTGGAGATGCACCCCCCCCACACACACACACAAATGTTTCAATTCCTGGTTGGCTAAATGTACAGATGTGCACCCAAGGTTACAAAGTGCAAACAGTACCTTCCTTGCATTAGTCATCCTTCTGTATTCTAAGGAACTGCTTTCAAAAGCCCTTTTTCCACCTCCACATTAAAGATGGCAATATCTGCAGAAGTTCCTTTCTCAAATAAAATGGTAACATTCTCTAGAGGATTTATAATACCCACTCCTGTATATATATAAACCTATTTAACTAGTTGCTACACTGTTGAAGAATGATCAATTGTTCAGTAGAAATGTTATTTTCCCCCCAAATGCTTTAATCCTTACTTGGCTGGATCTATAGATACAGCACCCAAAGACACAGAGCAAACAATACCTGTTTCTTTCAGTTGACTTATATACTATGACACAATAATAGATTTAAATTTAGACCAGAGAAACCAAATATTGTGTATATATTAAAAAGGGTATGTCATTTAAAATGATTTCTTTGAATATGATGGATGATTAAATTTTATAAAAGATCAGAAGTATACACACAGTAATCGTATCTTGAAGTCTTTTCCCTCTTTAGTTCTAAAAGTTAACCATGATGTTGTTGTAAAATGATGACAAACTCTTGTAATACAAGAATCTCTACTCACAATCTACTCTAATTGCTCCCAACCAATGTTAGTAAACTTTCTGAGTAATAGCCCTCTGATCTCATTTCCTTGTCTGTGAAAAGGGTAACATCATCATATGTAGTAGTCTCAGATTCCTTGTGGAAAAAAAAAAAAAAAAAAAAGATGCCTCCATTGTTAAAGTGGTCTATGCCTTTCTACATTTCAGACTCTTGGTATGTAATTTTTAAGTTAAAAGATTAAAAAAAAAAAAAAATAGAGGACTCCCCCTAACAATAAGGAGCATGAGAGATACCTTCAGACATAACCGTATTAAAAGTATATCTTATGAGAATTATAAAATTGTTTTCATTTTGGTGGAAATTAAGTATATTCTTGATTATAAATGATCCCTGTTTTTATTTTATGTGCATGGATGTTTTGCCTGCACGTATGCATGCTTGCCCGGTGCCTGAAGGGATGAGAAGAAGGTGTCAGATTCCCTGGAACTGGAGCCACCATGTGGGCACTGGGAATCAAACTCAGGTTCTCTGGAAGAGCAACCAATACTCTTCAACTGCTGAGCTATCTCTCCAGCCTTACCTCTACATAGTTTTATACTCCTGCCATAAGTCTGTATTTGAGGTGATCAGACTAGTTAGTATCAGATAATCACTAAAAAGGTTGTTTATTTAAGGTCTCACATTGTAGCCTAAGGCTAATCTATCAAGGTAGTCTTGAACTGGTGGCAATCCTTAGCCTCCAAAATCCTGGGATTACAGGCATGACAAGAACATCCACAATGTGTTAGCCCATGCTCTAGCCCAAGTTAATCTGGGATCCCCACCCCCACCCCTTTGAGATAGCGCCCAGGCTGAGCTTGAACTGGAGAGTCTCCCAGCTCAGCCTCCTCAGTGCTTAGATTACAGTCATGGACCATTACATTCAGCTCAAGATTACATTCAGTTCCCAGCACCAACATGGTGGTGCCCAACTGCCTATCACTTCAGGTCCAGGGGATCTTATGCCCTCTACTGGCTGGTATGCATGCAGCACAGACATACATGCTGGCATAACATCTGTACAATACATTTTTAAAAATCTTAAAAAATAATGTTAAAAACCTAAATCCAGGCCATTATGTTCCAAGAATCCTAAGCTTAAAAATCTCACTGTGCTAAAAAAGCTAATAAAATAGAACATAGTAATCAAAATTATTAATGTAATTAGTAACAGTGTATCAATGAATTTGATACACAAACATCTGTAATACATGAGTGATTATGTAATTACAAGTAATAGTTGTTCAATGCTTGCTTTGTGGTTAATATTTAATAGAGAATGTTCATTTAAAAGTGTAGGGGTGTGTGTGTGTGTGTGTGTGTGTACGCGCGTGTGTGTTACATGTGTGTTGGAGGGCAGAAGAGGATGTCAGATCCCCTGGAGCTCCAGTTATAGGTAGATAGATGTGAGTGCCTGTAATGTGGATGCTGGAACTGAACTCACGTCTTCTGAAAGAGAAGCACCCTTAACTGCTGAGCTATCTTTCCAGTCCCTAAAGAAAATTAGAAAAGACAATCAACTTATCCATATTTAATCAAGCAACATCCCTTACTCCATTCACAGTGGAGGCTCTGACGTAAGAATTATTTAAATATGATTTTAATTGTGTTATGTACAAAGACGGGCAATTTCCAACTGTCTTTTACTAATATGTTAAATTCTTGATACCAAAAGAATATGGAAATATCTCTAAGTTCCTGCCCTCTAGCAGCTGAAAATCCATTCTGATTTTCCCCTCTTTATTAGTATCACTATGGAAAATATTTAGGATACATTACATAACAAAACAGAACCTTTAATATACAAAGTCTAGATATTCATGGAAAAAATAAAAGAGGAACATTTATTATTTTACCATGGTTACAGTTCATTTTAACTTGGCTCTAGGATCTCATTTTTTATTGGATTAGAAAAAGAGCTTTAATGATTTTAAACAGACTCTTCAAAGTTCAAGAATGAAACTCTTCTGAAAACAATTTAATAAGCATTAAAATGTGAATGTTGAGTTCCAACAACTGTTCTGAGTGCTGCACATCCTCTAAAGCAATGAATGATTCCTAATATCTTAATTCATACACAAAGAAAGTCAGACCTAGAGACAAGTACCATTGCCACTTTATTTCTTAAGATGGAATAGTAGAAAATGCTTGATAAATTTGCTAATCATAAGAAAAAATTTAAAAAACAGCTGCTCACTTGCAACAAAAACCCACAGCCTATGATTGCAATGCTAGTATTGGTCACAGTCTTGTCCTATGTGTAAGGTGGTGATAATCTCAGAGACAACCAAAAACTTCACAGCGAGACACTTGGCTCATGTAATCAGAAAATCCCATTCACATAGTTAATAATGAATAACTCAAGCAGGGAAAACTGGCATTCTTCCAGGAAAATGATACCCAAATACTAGGAAAGGAGTTTCTTTTCATTTTTCTTTAATCATAAACTATATGCATGTAGATGTGAGAGTGCTACATTCTTTAATTCTTTAATAGGTAGCCTGTGAAAGGCAGAGTGACAATAGCATGCAAATATAGAAGTATACATGCCAAGTAACAATTAGATAAAGCCAGGGATTACATTCTAACGACACAGAATTTGAGATTCTCAATTTAACTCTCCCTTAAACCAAAGCTAAACTGTGTGAGCTACAACTGTGTTTTCTTCCTTACACTAGCTGAGTTGTATTTCATCGCATGCAATAAAAAGAATATTGTAGGGTTTCAAATTAATAATTAAAGATTATAGAATTCAAGAAAATGGCATTCTTTTAAAGCTAGAGAGATGGTTCCACAGTTAAGAGCAGTCATTGCTCTTAGAGAGGGCCTGGGCTAGATTCCCAGCACCCATATGGCAGCTCACAACCATCTGTAACTCCAGTCCTAGGGGACATATGCCCTCTTCTGACCTCTTTGGTCACTGTACATACATGGTGTACTTAACATATATGCACACACAAAACACACATAAAATAAAAAGTAAAGAAAGAAAATGGCACTCAAATACTGAAGAATGTATAAACTAGTTCAAACATTCTTGGAGATAATAGTCAATGGAATTGAAAGTATTACAAAATGATATGTTTTTGACCCAGTAATTCCACTTCTCAAGTTAAGCAATGGGAATTAAAAGCTATTATTAATCTTACCTCTGTTAATAACAGGGAGCTTTGGATTTACTCTAAATGTGCTAAGTAGGGGAATATGAGGACATTTATACAATGTGATGCCACTCATTCAGCCTTTCAAACGGCACTAATTATTGGCAATATTTAAATGTTTACTATATACATCAAGGCAAACATTTTGGTTAACCCTTTAATAATCCCCCATAAATTATATCCTAGTTACAGAGAAGCATCTACCTTTCTGATTTTTTTTTGAGAGTTTTGCTATAAAGGTGATAATGATAAGCAGACTATATCCAATATCTAAAGAAAAGTGACAGCCATACACTTGGCTACACACTGAACACTATTATCTTGTTTAACCACAATTCCTGTACAATGCTAAAGACTTCTTCATTTTTAAGACTGGAAAAAAAAATACAGATTTTTCTAAAAAGTAGGTTGAAAACAATAGACACACTCTTATCTTACATTTTAAACACATATATGCACACACACCCAAATGTGAACAAAGGTCCCTAGGTAGTGAAATAATAGGGGGTCATAATTTCTTTGTATTTGCATAGTTTTCAAACCTTTTCTACCCACCAAAACCTCTTAAGTTTCATTAAGTATTTTTAAAATGGGTTAGCTAAATCAAATGATTTTTAATATATCCAGAGAATTCCTACTTAAATGTCAAAGGGGATGATCAAGCCCCAACTTTGTTCTATTATAATATACCTGTACCTAATTCCAAAGTTTTCTTTCTATGTGTGTGTTTAAGTGTACATGTGTGGGAATGTACACATGTGTAGAGGTCAGCAAATAAACTCATATGGTTTCCCAAATACAATCCAACTTTTTTTCTTTGAGACAAGGTCTCTCACTGGCCTGGAATTCACCAAGTAGGCTAGACTGGCTGGCACAGCAAACATCAAGGGTCTTCCTTTGTTTCACCAATACGGTGACTACAAATACATGTTATACCATAGCCAGCTTTTTATTTAAACAGGGCTTCTAGGAATTGAATTCAAGTTCTCTACAAAGAGTACTGACTGAACTATCTGCCTAGCCCAAAGGCTTTCTTTTTAAGTTATTAATATTTTAGTACCATAGTATGTCTATCTCCATGTAATTGTTTATTGAACAAACCCTGGAGCCAGCCATGAGAGCACTGGGAGAACTACTATGAGTATGGGAGAAGGCAGCTGTGCAGCCATGTTACTGTTACCCTTAACACAGTTTAAAATATTTTTGTGGAGAAGTTAGGAAGGAAGAGAATTTAAATGAATATTACCTTTTAACTTTCTTCTTTTTAGGTAGCGAAAGAGAAAAAGGACAGCAGAAGGAGAAAATACAGTGAAGTGAAACAAAGAGCTAAAGGAAACCACAAAAGGCTCAGACAAAGGAGGGAGATGACTGAAGAACAGAGGCACGGACTAGATGTGATAATGCAAAGGAGAACCTGAGGTGCTATGATACAAAGGTCTTGTAGTATGCAAGAACTCCAGGCTGGGAACAGCTTGTGGACTTTGCATAGTGATAGACAACCAATCAAAACAGAAGAAACATTATACTTCAAGCAGTTGCTGAGATCATATGCCTTCATCTTTGTTTTTAGATACCCACATCACAGGTCTGAAACACATAACTAATGTTTCCAAGTAGAAACATAACATTCTAATGACATTTAAAAGATTTATGTTATATACATTTAATAGATTTCAAATAGATTCCAATAGTTTAAAGCTTATGTTTACCATATCTAATTTATACTTATTGATAGAAATGAATTGATATCTAAAGGTTATCAATTATGCTTTAAATTAAAGCATCAACATTAAATACAATATAGTACTTGAAAGCTCAAAATTAGAAGTATAATCTCAAATTAAACATTAAATTATATTTATTTGCACTACGTGCTTTTCAAAACGATGCCCTCAAAATTATATCATATTTACTCAAGAAGAGGGAAACTTCAATGAATTTTAATGTTTCTTGGCGATAAAAACTATTAAAGATTGCATAAGCTTAATGCTAATGCTATGTTAGCCACTATAAAACAATTTTTGTCCTATTTCATGCTTTGACTTCCGGAGACAAGGCCACTACATAGCACAGACTTGGTATTCTTCTTGCCTCGGCTTTCAGAGTGCCACAGTATAGGCTTGTACCAATGCTTCCAATTTCTAAATAGTTGTTGTAATAATTTTATTGTCAACTTTCTCATATTTTTAAGTCAAAGTCTTTCCATCTTGTAAATAAATTTATACTCACCTCAAAGGCCTAAAATTAATGAAAGAAGTGATTAGGGGATTATCTCAAGTCAATTTAGTCTTTGCATTTCCTGGTTATGAACTACAGTTATTAATTAGTTAATAGTAACAAAATCTAGAAACAATGTCTAACACAAGGCAACTGCTATCATACAAGTACTGGTCACACCAGTTAGTAATAAAACTGAGTTTTACACTTAGGCATTCCTTTTTGTTATGTCTTTGTGAGTCAGGGTCTCTCTATATAGCTCTGGTTGTCCTAGGTATGTCCTTTATAGACCAGGGTAGCCTTGAATTCCCAGAGAACTGCCTGCCTCTGCCTCTTGAGTGCTGGGATAGGTGTGCACACCATCTCACATAAACCCAGGCCCTCTTTAATGGCAGTGCTTTAACTCATAAGAAATACGTCTCTAGAGTTCCTAAACTATAAGAACATGTGATTAAAACAAACAAAAAACAAACAAAAACAAAAAGGAAATGATAACAAAAATGAAAAAGGATATGAAAGTATACTAAATAATGTAATTTTAGCTAATAAAATAATATCTACATGCTTATATTTAAAAAAAAATCCAGATTGGGGAGAGCTAAGGAAATTATTCAGTCAATAAAGTGCTTGACACATAAGCATAAAAACCTAAATTCAATCCCCAGAAGAATCAGGCTTGGTATTGCATATTTGTAATTCCAGTGCTGGGGAGGCAGAAAAGGGCAGATCCCTGGAGCTCACTGAACATCCAACCTAGCCTAATCTGTGAGCCCAAGTCCCAAGTAGGAGACTCTGCCTCAAAAAACAAGGTGTATAGTTCTTGAGCTGTAACACTGGAGGCTGGCCCTCCAACTTACACACACACAAACACACACAAGCACACAAACATATGTACACAAGAGACAAATATTAAGTGTCAACAGTGATCTTTAAATGACAGGATTACAAGAACATTTTCTACATACTTTTAGATATTTCGCTAATGTTTTGCTAGGATTTTGATCATTTTAAGATTATATATTTAAATTCAGGGCTGTTCACTGTGTCTTGTTCATAATAACACAACAGTAATGGTACAGCCATGCTAACTAAATATTATGGTAGTTAAAAGGAATGATGTAGTTCTTATAATTAGCAATGAAAGACGATTAAGATACAGTATTAAAGGAAAAAAGATTAAGTGAAGGAATACATGTAAAACATAGCTGGGCATAATAAATATATTTTAAGCTATATAAATAGGGAGTTGTATGAATTAAAATGATCTATCAGAGACACATTAAACTTTAATTGCTTCATCAAGCTGGCAGTAGTGGTAGTAAGGAAGAGAACTTTCAATTTTTCTTCTCTATAATTCTCTCTCTCTCTCTCTCTATATATATATATATATATGTATATAAAAATAGATATTACAATGAAAACAGAAATATGTTGTAATTATATAATATTTTAAAAAGAAAAAAGTTTACATGTTCGCTGAGAAGGTTTGGATTATAGCCTGGTCTTAAAACCCTAAAGGCTGGGAAAACAAACAAACAAACAAACAAAAAACCTAAAGGCCGGATCTGAAGCATTATCCAAATTCTTCAAGAGATTCTGGAATGTTCTTCCCTTACTATAGCACAACTGAATCGATTACCTTCTTTAAGGCAGTAAGCAGACCCCAATAGTAGCCTGTTAACTCTAAGCCTGCAGCACTATGGTTGTCCTATGGGATGACCCTTCCAGTAGATGAATTTTTAAGAGTATTTTTTACTTTAGTCATTGTTACTCCATCAGCAAAATACTTGCAGTTAATACTATCATTAACATTCTAATTATTCTGTATCATATTTGCATAAAGGCACATATATTTAATACTTGTAACACAGGAAACAGAGGCATTGGAAGTTTAAAGGCACATATATTTAATACTTGTAACACAGGAAACAGAGGCATTGGAAGTTAAGTATTACTCAGTGGTACACAATGGAATCTTTGGCAGCTAGGTTCCAGGGAATATGCACTTAACCACTTGAGATGGACAGGTATACCACACATAATAAATGTTTGATAAAGATGAAACAAGAGTGAACACTTTCTACATGTTTACCTAGCAGATTTTCCACAGCCATACACAGATGCCTTGTTTACTCAGTGTTCTGAACACAGAAAACAGAGAGGCATTTTTAACATACCTTAAAGGATACTAACTTATTTCCTAGGCCTTGGACATATTACACAGCTATGCTTATTAACAAAATATGTTCTCTAGTTTGGTTCTAATAAATAGAAAATGTATCAAAAAGGTGACAGAAAATTAAATTCAAGATTGAAAAAAGTAGCTCAAGGATTTCAAATTTTAAGGATTCCTATAAAAAAAATAATGACTTCAAAAAAGAAAACAGCACCCTTTAAGATCCTCTGCATTTTCTGAGTTCATCCAATTATCCATTAGTTGTTTCATTTGCTCATCCAAATACTTAGGGCTCATGTGTGGCAGTATTCCTCATTAGATCTTTTACAATCTATTTGAGATTTTGCCTATAGAGACATGCACCCAATTTTACAATGGATAAAAGAGGTGGTCTCTTACAGAAACTTGCTTAGCGTCTACATTTATAAGACCCATAAGAATATAAAATATATCAAACTACTTCAAGACTCCATATTTTCACCCTTAAACTCTTGTTTTTTTTTTTTTTTTTTTTTTTTTTTTTTTTTATTTAGCCAGTGTTTTTAGTTGGACAAACTTATCTTCTCACAAACTATTAGGAAAAGGGGGAAATAGAGAACACTTGTCACTCATCAGTGAAAATAGCCACACTAAAGAACAATTTCAAACAACCAAGGATTGCAAACATAAACTATGTTCCATGACTAGCTTTTCCCCATTAACAAGAAAATAAAATTTCAAAATGATACCTTAAAAAATAATCTTTATATTTAGTCTTCTAACCAAGTAGAATTTAATGAAAAAAACCATTAATAAATGATAGTGGACATGAACAGAAAGGTTAAATGGGATCATTTTGTTTCATAGAAATGGTACCATTTCAATTACTGTCTTAAATGGGGCTTTATCTTCACTAGGACAAGTAAGCACTAGTTGACACTAAATATTTCTTTCTGAGAAGTATAGTAGACCAACACTTTCTAAAGGACTAGAAAAATTTCACTCCCATTTTAAAAGTATTTAACACTAACTGATATTTTGTTTTGTTGTAAGTAGCTTCATGCCTACTAACCATCCACAAGTCAATAAAGAAACAATCACTTCAATATATTTATTAGGATGGCTACCACAAAGAACAAATATCATGTCCCCCTGGGGGGTGGGTACAAAGTGCTAGGGAGGGCTATAGAGAAATAATTTTTGTGTACTATTGGTAGGAATATTAAAAAGGTAGAAACTATGGAAAAAGTATGGCAGCTCCTCAAAAACTGACTAAATAATAATTTAGCAGGACTGACCTGGAACAGGATATTTGCACATACATTCTCAGCAGCACACAGAAGCAAAGGAGAAGTAATTCAAATGGCGATGGACAAACAATGTGGCATAGTTATACAACACAAAGTCTTAGAAAGAAGGGAAATCTTAATACATATTACAACATGAATGCAAAGACATCATCTGAAATGAAATTCACAGGAAGACAAACCCCACAAGATTCTAGTCACATGAGGCATCCAGAGTAGCCAGGTTTGTGATTCAGAGAGAATGGTGGCACCAGGGGCTAAGACCAGTGGGAAGCTGGGAGTTGTAAAATGGCTACAGATTCAGTTTGGCAAGACGATTGATTGGTCATATGACAAAATTTGCCATTCACAAATTTTATACTTAAAAATGGCCAGAATAGGAAATGTTATGTTAAGTCTTTTTCTTAACAACTAAATAAAGCATACACAATCACTTTGAATGCTGCAGGAAAATAGTCAAGGTGTAATCTCTTTTTGTTTTAGAATTTTGAATTCTTTGTATTACATTTGTCTAAAAGACTATGTCTGGCAAACAGACAAATTCGTTAATTTTTATTGGAGAAAGGATGAACTTTAATATTAAATTCAATGCACACACAAAGTATTTCAATCTAGATACTTCAAGATATGTTATAAAATTGTTGTTACAATTAAAAACTTATGCTCAGTTGAAACATTCTCACTATACTTTTACCAAAATCGCTGAGCAATGACAACACTGGCTGTTAAAACCCACCTATTGTTATTTAGCTCCAAGGGGACTGAAACAGTTTTTTTCCTTATTAAAATAAGTTTCTTGGTAGGAAGGCAGTTCAACCCCACATCTAAAATTAGACTTTCTCCTGATAAGGAAACCGTCCTTTGTTAACAATCTCAGATAAAAAAGCGATGCAGTGTTTCAGATATCAGATTTTTTTAAAACTCTATTTAGAGGTTTAACCTAAATCTTTACTATTCATGTATGGAAATACTATATTACAACTAAGCATCATAAACTGTTTTAAATTCTTAAAAAAAAAAAAAGTCAAAAGAATGATCTGCCTTAGCCTCCTATACACACCATCCTTGACACAAAATTTTGGAATATAAGCACAATATCTAAAAACCTTGAGCCTGGACACCATCAGAGCCACAAAGACAATGGAAGCTAGCCCACAGCAAGTTGGGACACTCTGTAGACCGCACAAAGTACTTACAGGAGTGGACTGGAACACGTTAAAATACCCTGACAGCTCAGAAAACACTAGACAGGAGAGTGTACTAGCCCATATTTCATACAAATGAGCTGCAAACATTTGATCAATACAAATTTAAAGTCTTGCCTTGAGATGAAGGCCAATGGTCTTAACTATTGAGGTAGGCACATGCAAAGCACCATATTGCCACTGAATTCCTACGGAAAGTAGTATTTATAATTATCTACTCAAAACTCCAGCATCAGAACAAGAAAAAAGTTACTACCAGTCCTAAAACTACATTACTTTAGGTCTTTTTTGTTCAAATGAACAGCATGACTAGAATATGTGTTTATGACTGGATCCCACAGTAAATTCAAAACGACCTATTTAGGGAGGAAACACTATCATGAGGAATTGTGATGAGGGGGGCTAGAGTATATCATATGCTCAGGAAAATAACCGATGCTAGATGCCATAGCCCAGGGATACTGCTTCAATAGGAAAGAGCCCTTTTTTAACAGTCTTCATTTATGAAGCTATAGAGAGAGAAAAAAAATGCATGAAGACAAGGAAGAGCTAAAATATATTTAGCTATAGACAGACAAATAGAAAAAGTTTAATGGTTATGGAAGTCTAAACTGTAAGTTTTAATAGTTAACACCTATTTTCAAGTATACAAAATGTTACCAAGACTCCCAAGCCATGTTGGCCTAAGTACTTTAAATGCATTACCTCATCTTCCAAGGGGTTAAGGTTATCATCTAGGATTGGGGTATATAATCCAGAAATATTCAAACTTGCCAATGATCACAAGTGGAAAGGCTTGGGACTCCAACTTGTGGGTAATTCTCTGCCTCCTCATCCCTACCATCTAAATTTCCAGAATGCTGATTCTTCAAACAATGGAGAAAGCTAAATTGTAGTATGAAAAAGGTTTGTTAATAAATGAGTTTTTGCTCCCCCCTCCCCCCAGCAAAGCTAAAAGGGGGAATTAAGAAATGTCTTTCTTAGAGATTAACTACTTGTTTTGGAAAACTTTGAGCGGTTCACCTTGAAGCTAGAAACAGAGCATGAGCTTGACATGTTCTTGAAATCTACAAGTCCTTACGCACATTAAGTCAGTCAAGTGCAGCCCCAACAGCCAATAAGTCAACACCTGGTACCCACTGTTAAATCTATTATGCATTTTCTGTTCTTTCTTCCAGATCTTCAAGGTTTGGGTTTTCTATACCATCTATTAAAAAAAGCAAAATTCTTTCCTCCATACTCACTTTGGAGGCTCATTTAAGATGGAAAACTGCAGAAAGAAAATCTTTACCTCTCAACCTTTCAAATAAATGATGATTTCAAAAGTACATCTTTAAAAAACAGCACCTAAAGGTTGCTGAGTGACCCATCACTCATATGTTCATTATCTTTTAGCGATATTAAGAACCTCTATATTAAGAAATATAATCCTATCTGATCTAAAGCTGCTAACATCTCAAATGAGAAAAATTAAATAACAGATGGGTCTGAGGAAAAACTAAAAACCATTTAAAACTGGGCCCACTGCTCAACTAAGTCACTCAATTCACTATAAAATTACTTTTTGATTAAAAAATATCACATATAACAAAGAAGTGACTGGTGCATAACTTGGTTGTATTTAATCTAAGTCAGCATTTAATAAGGACAGTAAGTGGCACTACATAATAGCAATCTGCCTACTGTTTAGATTATAGCAGCCCCATCATTTCATCAAAAGCATTGTAGTCGCTTCTGCAAAATTAATTGCAACTAATTCTGGTAACTCGTGGAGTTAAGTCTAGACTTGTTTGCTCACTTTAAAACATTTCCAAAGTGCTTCTTTTGGTGCATACAAACCAAGACCTGAACCTTTTATGGAGTAAGGACTAAGACAAGGGACCCACAGAACGGCAAGAAAATAAGTAAGTTTATCTTCTGCTGATATGGATTTAATCTCTTCCAGAAGACTGGAAGGACTCAGCAGTAAATTAAGCCATCCTTCTAACCACAGCTCTTTCTATAAACCTTCAACTCCTTAAACTGATTTCCTCAAGGTTAAAATACTAAGTAGACAAAACTGTGCTGGCAGCAGGGGTCGATCTTACTACCTACCACTAGCTGCACTCACACTTTCATAAGGTGTTCCTTAGACTCAAACCCCAAGATGTTTCATAAACTTACATTAAGTTTTCAGAAACAACTTCTCACTTCGGATGTATTTCCTGATACAATTCTTTTCAGGTGTTCCAACAAACTTGCAACATTTTAACTGTTGAGTTTCATTTGCTCGCATTATTTAGTCCCCCCCCCCATCTCATTAAATTATCCGCCGAAGTTTAATCAAAACTATCAGGAAGCTATTTTCAGGCGTGAAGAGAGGCATATACATATTCATAATAACGTCTGGACTCTCCTGGCAGGTGATGCAGGCACAAGTTTGTAAAAATTATGAGTTGTTTAAGATGATGCTGTTTTCCTAAATTCCCGTTACTCTGGAGGAGGCAAGGTCCCCCCCCCCCAAGATCACAACGAAAGCTGCACGTGTAAACTAGAAAGTTAGCATCTTCAGGGCCCTCGGAGCAACTCCCTAACGTACAAAGGCAGCGGCGGCCGCGGCTCAACAAGGCGGCTCGGGGGGAGCCCCGGGGCGGCCTCGGAGGGCCTGGACCCCAGGAAGCTGGCAGCGCGCGCAGGGTCCGCCCGGGACCGGCTCCTCGCGGCTAACGCCGAGGACAGGGGCGGGAAGGCGCGGAAGCGAGGGGCGTACTCGGCCCCGGCCGGCTCGGCCGGATAGGCGCGCGGGGCAGGCTGGGCTGCGACGGCGCGGGGCGGGTGTCCGGGGCGGAGACCCCAGCCTCGCCGAGCGCTGGGCCCGCGACTCCCACCCCCCGCGCCAAGATGGCGACGTGGACCGCGGGGGAGCCCGGCGCGCGAGGCTGGGGGGGAACGGAAGGGGAGCGGAGACAAAAAAGGCCAGTCCCCGGAACGCGGCGGCCCGGCTTACTTTTTCTTGTCGTTCTCGCCGCCGGCGCCCTCCATGGCGAATCGGTGCCCGCGGTGCCTTCCCGGCCGGCGGCCCCCGGGCTCGCTCCGGCCTAAGCGCTGGCTCCGTCCGCACGCGCAGAGCAGAGAAAGGGGCAAGTCCAGAGGCGGGGTGCGAGGCGAGACGCCCCCACCACCACCACCCGGGACGGCGAGGCGGGAGCTGCAGCTGCGCTCGCCGGGCTCCGGCTGCTCGGCGCTCCTCCCGCTCGCTTGTCAGGGCCTGGCCAGACACTGCCCACGACGGCAGCGAGGACAGTCCTCGCGTCCCCTCAGACGAGGAGGCTCTGTGCACTGAGGCGCTGAGGCAGCGAGCGGCAGGGGGCGGGCAAGGGCGGAGGCGCGCTCGGGCGCGCGGCCAGGGGAGGGGAGCCTAGGGGTGCGCGCGCCCGCCGAGCCCGGCGCGCGCGCCCGCGGACCCGCCTCACCTGAGCAGAGGCGGGTTCCCCGACAGCCAATGGCGAGCGACGCAGGCGGCCAGGCCCCACCCCAGCCCACGTTGCTCTCAGCCAATCGGGAGGCGGTCAGCTGAGACCCAGCTGGGACGCGCTGCCCCGCTCACGTGCTTGTCTGTGTGCGGCTGGGGAGGGAAGAGAAAGGGGCGAGGGGTGCGGCTGAGCCCGGGCCCCGACACTCCGCGCTTTCTGCGGCGGGCGTCTGGCTTTGGGAGGCGCTGCTGCAGAGGGTGGGCTGCCGTGCTCCGAGCCTGGCTCACACCGCCCTGCTCCTGGAGTCATCAGCGGCTGGATCACTCCTCAGATGAGGGCTGGACCCGGTTGCCGCCCAGCCCTTCTGAGTTTCCAGTTGGAAAAAAAAAAAAAAAGAAAGAAAGAAAAGGCGACTTTGCGTCGTGGCAGTCAGCCCCCTGGTGTCTGAGCGGGGTCCCTCCTTCCCAGGTGACTCTGAGGCGGCTCAGTCTCTGTGCTCTGCCACAGAACAAGGGAAGTCTCCATGTCGTTAAGATTTTCTGGGCCGAAGTTTGATTAGTGAGCAAATGCAAATAGAAACATAGAACAAATCCTTCTTGCAGAACCTCTCAAGGGAAGGGAAGTTGCAGGGCCATTTTAAAACAAACTGTCTTAAGCATTTACAAACAAACAACAGCTTTAGTAAGTCAAAGCATAAGCCTGAATTTGAGTGGAAGAAGGGAAAAGGCTTTGAGAGACTTAAGTTGCTTCCATGTTGCTTTTAAAAGAGACAAAGGTAATCTTAAATGGACACAGGTAAGGCGCGAGAATCGTTTGAGACTGAGTTTGGATCATTGGTTAGACTAAAGGAAGAATAATGAGTCCCCTAGCCTGCAGACCCTGATAAACTGACTGCCCACCTGTTATGCAGGGAGTTATGGAATAAAACATCACTTTTGGTCTGGCTTTGGAAGCATAAACGCTAGGCCTGTCAGTATGAAGTTGTGTTATTGTTTTATGTATTCTGAGCTCAACAAAGGAACACTACATATACTGCACACACACACACACACACACACACACACGTGTTGGGAACACAGCTGAGCCTGGATCTGGATCCTCTGTTTGAGACTCTACCTGACACTAAACTGTTTGCCTTATTAATACATTGTTACAATCTAACTTTGGGTTATATATTCATGTAGATATCTATGGTAAATTTAAATTACATTCAAATCTAAAACAATGCCCTCTACAAATATATGTAATGTCCAGGTCTAAGACAATAAACAATGCATAAAGCATCTCAGTCGGACCATGAAGAGATGATTACAGCTGGGGATATAGCTCTGTAGTAGAGCAGTTATCTAGCATCCACAAACAAGAAGCCAAGACTATATAGATTGATTTTAGTGCTTTTTTGTTTGAAATTTACAACACCATGCACCTCCAAAAGAGCTGCAGGGAGTATCTGAAAAGAGGAAAAGAACAAAAATAATTACTTGTCTTCCATTTGTTTTTAATCATGGAAATATTTTTCTAGTGGAACACCCTGAAAATGCAGTGTTCCAGAATTCACAGTGAGCTTGGTTCTAAACATTAGTACTCACAATCAGGTAACTGCTTTGTGCCTCGGTTTATTCACTTGTAAATTGGAGAAGATGCCATTTATGCTACACAGTTATGGATGATTATCACACATGTAAAGCACTTGAAACAATATGTGGCAATAGGAAGCCATTAATGAATTCTGGTGGTCTTGTTTTATTATCCCCAAACTCATGTGTCTACTAGCAGCAATTAGTTGGGCTTCTGTACTTTAACCAGTTTCAACTATTCAAAAATGCTAGTTATGTTAGTGAAGATGCTTTTAGACTCTCTCTTTTTTTTTTTCTGACATCATAGCTTCTCAGAGTGTTTCCATCTACATAAATGACGGTTCCCGAAATCCTCAATCATTTCCTTTCTTATAACTCTGGCCAGGGATCATAGCTGGAGAATATAATGTTTTTAAAATTAAAATATGATCATTGTGTAATAGCATATCTAACCCACTTAAAAGCTTTTTATTATTTCTAAAAGTTTTTTTATTATTTCAGAAAGTTTAAACAGAATGATAATTCAATGAACAAGATATTTTTGAATATATATTACAATTTCATCAAGCTTCCATTTCCTGTGTAAAGATGCATAAAATATGATATTTTGTGAGTGAGTATAATAAATAGACACAAACATGGAGAGAAGTAATATTTAACCCAGTAGCTTCAACACAATTATAAAGGTGCCAAATACTACCTCCTAATTCAGATAATCCTGCTGACAACCAAACCCTAAAAGGCAATTTTTTTCTTATTAAATAAAACTAAAATCATTCTTTTTGTAACCCTACCTATTAGCACATGCATTTAGGTTGGAACCAAATAAGTACATGTGGGTGAGCAGTCTTATTTCATCACTTCATAATCTTTGCCAGTGTCCAAAGTCCACTCCAACTCACTTCGCAGAACTTACTAAGGAGTTTAAAAGAACATTGCAAAATGACTTCATTGACCTTTAACCCAATTTGCAGTGACTCACAAGGAGTCAGAGTAAAACTCGAATTTAAATTGCTACAAAATTATGGAGCAATGAGCCTTTTGAAAGTGAAATATACCAGGTGCCCACGGTTTAAAATACAACAGACTGTGTAGGGAAGATGGGCATTAACTAGTGATGCATGGCTTGGCATTGCCCTTTGCTGTTGCTGGTCCTTTCCAAACTCCTCTTCTTCCTGCCTTCTACTCCTCCTCCTCCTTCTCTTCTATGTATTTGTAATAATAACAATGATAAAACACATTATTTGGAAGGAATGTTTAGAAAATTGAGGCATTAAACATTTTTTTCTTTACAAAAATCAAAACAAAGATATATATTGTCTGAATTTATGGAAAAATACAAATAGAACATTTGAAAATAGCACTTTCTAATTTAGCTAGTGACACTCATGGAGGACAGAGGAAAACTTGTCAGTTCATTCTCTCCATCCAGAGATGGAACCTGGGTTATTGGGTATGCAAAGCAAGTGCTTTCCCTTCGCCCCAGCTGAATAGCCCAGATAGGCTTAAAAAGAATTCACAAAGAAATGCTAAGGGACTTCCTGTTTTCTGTCCCATGTGGAAAGAACACAGGAAGCCAGTGATTGTGCATGCCTTTAATCCCAGCACAAGGGAGGCAAAGATGGGTGGATCTTTGTGAGTTCGAGGCCAGCCTGGTCTACAGATTGAGTTCCAGGACAGACAGAGCTACACAGAGAAACCCTGTCTGGAAAAAACACAAAGAAAAAAAGAAAGGAAGGAAGGAAGAAAAGAGCATAGGAACTGTTGCTGGGGTGTAACTCAGTGGTAGAATGCTTGCCTAGCATGTCCTGGGTTTAATATTCAATATCACCAAAAGCCAAACAACACCCACAAACAGTCATTTCCATCTCCATGACAAGAAGAAAAAGCTCATCAAACTGAAATCAATAATCATTTAATCAGAATCAAAGTCACAGAGGAACTACTGTCCCCAGAGTTAGAGAGACAGGCAGATATAGATAATCACAGCTCATCAGCTATCCTCATTAGAGTTATCATTGTAATGAAACACCATGACCCAAGCAAGTTAGGGAGGAAAGGGTTTATTTGACCTATGTTTCCAAATCTGCTCATCATTGAAGGAAGTCATGACAGGAGCTCAAGCAGCACAGGAACCTGGAGGCAGGAGCTGATGCGGATGCCATGGAGCAGTGCTGCTTACTGGTTTGCTCTTCATGGCTTGCCCAGCCCACATTCTTATAGAACCCAGGACCACCAGCCCAGAGGTGATACTACCTACAATGGGCTGGGGCCTCTCCCATCAATCACTAAGTAAGAAAATTGCCTTACAGAGTTACCTACAGATCTATTTTATGAAGGCATTTTCTTAATTGAGTTTCCTTCCTTTCAGATGACTTTAGCTTGGGTCAAGCTGACATAAAACTACCCAGCACATCAATTTACCTGGAGCAGAGCCAGTACCACAGCCGGAGATGTATCAGAAGGAGCACTTGAAACTGCAGTCTAGGTATCTACCGGGCTCAGTGTAAAGCACCTTGAGAACTCAAGACTCCAGACATTCTCGCCTATGGACTTTTCTTGAGTTTTACTGTTTTAACTTGGTTGAGTTGTCTTCTAGGAACACAACCAGACCCTGCTATGAAAATCTAAGAGCAATATCCTTATGCTTTTGTCAAAGGGGCACACATGCATGTACATATGGTGTGTGTGTGTGTGAGAGAGAGAGAGAGAGAGAGAGAGAGCCCTTAAAATGTTTTAGAGTAGGAGGGAGAAGAAAGAGATTTAAAGGGAGTCTGTAAGGAGCATGGAGGGGAAACAAGAGAGGGCAATGAAATTAATGCATCACGAAAGCAGAGGAGGGGCTACGGGAAAGATGGGGAAGGAGGGAAACCAGATAGGTGGGAACAAAGCATGGCGGCACATATGTATAAAAGTGTCGCATTAAAACCCACTGTGTTGTATGCTAACCTTTAAAACACAACAGAAAATATAGAAATAATCTAAAAATAAGGTTGAATGCTTCTAGTTCTCTCCTTCTTAACTAGGCTCAACAGTCCTTCAGGAAAATGATTTTATTGGTACCGTACCAACTGGGGTCTACCAAAGTCAAACCAATCTAAGCAAATGGAAACACCAATTCCACCCAGTTCTAATAATGTAGTAGAAAGGAATTACTCAGCTCCAAGTAACAACAGGACTGAGATCCAATCATAGGACTACAGAACATTGGCCTACCCCTTCCCTTTACCACCACATCAGAGTGTTGTATAAAAGCAGGACAGTACACCTAAAAGAACTCAAGCCTCTCACCCAGTAGTAGTGTTCAGGGACACCCAAAGACAACACGGCAAAAAAAAAAAAAAAAAAAAAAAAAAAAAGACACTAGAGAAAGTTTAGTGTCTGATTGCTACAGCAAATAGTAATAGCCTAACTCTTTGTTGAATTGAAACTGTCTACTACTTTCCTAATATAGCACATCTGTTTTAAAATAAGTGCCAAGGCAAAAAGAGAAAAAAGAAAGAGGAAGAGGTTGGACAGATAGCTCAGTTGGTAAAGTGCTTATGGCTCAAACATGTGGAGTTGTGTTCAGTCCCACAGCCCATGCAGAGAGTAGCATGCTTCTGTAGCCCCAATGCTGGAAGATGGACACAGGAGAAATCTTGGGGTTCATTAGCTAGCAAGTCTAGCCAAATTGGTGGGAAATCCTTGAAGACAAGGATGTAATTATATTACTAGATCCAGGATAAATGATAAATGAGTGTTTATTGAGGAACAATTACACAGAAAAATACAAAGAACCAGAAACCCTGTCTCAAAAAATAAGGCAGAGAGCACTCAAGGAAGACACCAAATGCCAACCTGTGGCCTCCACAAGCACATGTACACCCATGCATGTGCATTCTCCACAGATGTACACACACACACACACACACACACACACACACACACACACACACCAGGCTTGGTCTGACAATACAAACACCAGAGTCAGGCTTAAATGTAGACAAGACAAGAAATGTGAAATAATCAGTTACTACATTAAGGATGAAAATATGGACAGCAGGCAATATCAGATGAATATTGTAAACACAGCAAATAATGCTTAAAAAATAACTGTCAGTGCTGGAAAAAGAAATAGAATGTCTGCCTGTGTTAGGCTCATCAATAACTGGACTCAGCCAAAAAAAGAAAAAGAGAAAGAAAGAAAGAAAGAAAGAAAGAAAGAAAGAAAGGAATCCATGCATTTGAAAATATGTCAATACAAACTTCTAGAACTGAAAAGAGAGTGGAATAATTCCCAACAACTGAGCATATGACAATGACAAAATGTAAAACTACGCTGTAACAGGAGAAGGGAGATATCGGAAGCTCAGAATTTTTAAAACTTAGTGATAAAAATCAAGCCACAGATGCTGGAATCTCAGAGAAATCAGCCATAAAAACTGAGAAAAAAAAAACTTGGCACCCAAGAATAGTGTATTTAACTGGAGTATCAAGAGAAGACAAGTTAGGGAGAAAGGGCTGGGAATAAAGGGATGCGAGAGGAAATAACTTACCTACACAGAAGCAAAGACGAGAGCTACATCAACTTTTTCGTCAAAGCCATTCTAGCAAGAAGACAGTGGAATGAAATATTTAAAACACTGGGAGGAAAAACAAAAAGCCCTCCCCACACCCAAAATTTTATGTTTGGTAAAATGATCTTTCAAAAGAAGAGTCAGAATGCCTTCCTTTCTTCAAAATGAAGCCAATAGACTTTCGTAGGTAAGCAAAATGAAGGCAAGCTACTGACAGCAGACCTGCCTTGTAAGAAACACTGAAAGGTCTTGAAAATAACGTAGATCAGAAACTTGAAACCTCGTAAAAAAGAACAACAGAGCCATGGCAAGGAACCACAGAAGGAGCCAAGGAAAGGAAAAGAAAATCCTTTTTTTTTTTTTTTTCCCTTACCTTTAATTGCTCTAACACGGAGTGGAGCGTACTTTGTCTAGAAAACAAGTGGGGAAAAGTATTCTGGCGTCTTGCTTACGGAAGAATGAATGAGGGACACCGTTGTGAAAATGGATGGAAGGGAGGAACAGGAAACTGGTATTAGCTGCTTGCATTACCAGTGAGGCAGGATAATATTTGGAAGTGGACCTGGATTAGTCATAAATGTATGTTGCAAACTCCAAGGCAACCACGAAAGTTTTTGGAATAGAATATTGGGCTGGGGATATGGCTTAGTGGATAAAGTGCTTGCCATGCAAGCATGAGAGCCTAAGTTTGGATCCCCAGAAACCATGTAACAGCCAGGCCTGTGAGGTGGTACACACCTGTAATCCTAGGCTAGGGAAGCCCAGGTCAGTGAATTCTGGGGTTTTGCTGGTCAACTAACCTAGACAGACAGGGAGCTCTGGGATCTGTGAGATTCCCTGTCTCAAAATTAAAAAGATAGAAGGCTGGAAAGTAGTAGAAGAAGACTCCTGGTGTTATCCGCTGGCCTCCACACATGCATGCATAGGTGGGTACATGTGCACGCGTGCGCGCGCGCGCACACACACACACACACACACACACACACACACAAGCACACACATCTATAAAGACCCCTGAAACAAATTAGCCATTATAACAAGGTTGCAGAATAGTTTAATATATAAATTAATCTTTTCCATGCATAGAAAAATAAGCAATTAGACTTGAGGTTAAAACAGGATCATTTATACTAGCACTAAAAAAAGGAACTATGCTCGAGAATAAACAATGCGTGTATATGACTTACAGGAGACAAACCACAAAATTCTGAAGATGAAAGAGAACAAAGGAAACTTAAAGAAATGGAGAGGCTCTTCACATTAATGAATAGGAAAATCCCCCATGATTAAGTCAGTCCTTCTGCCCAGCTGGTCTGTAGATTCAGTGCAGTGTAATAAAACCTCCAACAACACCAATCTAGTCCTAAAATGAATGCAGTAAAGAAGACCAGAACAGGGACCACAGGAGAAGAGGGACAGATCAAAAGGGTGGCACCACCTGACCAGGGCCTGCTATAAAACTATAGTTATCAGGACAGTGTGTCGTTGGCAAAGAACAAAAGAATAGAACTGCAAGACTCAACGGTCCAGAGACAGACACACAGGACAGTCACCGCGTCTCTGGCAAGGGAGCCAAGACAAACCATCCGGGTTCAGAGTGTACGGAAGGAAAGAGGGAGTTTGCAGGAACTCTGCACTTTTTGCTCAATTTTGGAGTGAACTTTCATCTTCTCTATGAAATTAGTCTAATGATTTTTTTTTTAAAAGAGAGAGATTCTTTGAAGGTCAGGAGTTCAAATCTTGGTGAATAAAGCAGGAGGTTTAAATTTTCTGAAATGAGTGATAATGAATGATAAGTGCTTATTTGACTAGAGATGAAAGTGACACTTGGATATCATGACATCACAGTCAGCCAGGGGACTCTCAAAAGCCACAGCTCAAGAAGATTCTAGAAAGGGAAGGGGTGAGAGTTTCAGCTCTAAAAAATCAGTGGTAACTTCCCTCCTGGACCAGACACTTGCAAGTTTTCACCACCACATTTCTTCACCTGTAGATTTCATTTTAGATTGCTAAGTTCACCCATTTCAAAAGCCAGTGACTTCACCATCTCTAAGGTGGCACATGAATGAACAGAAGGGATGTGTTTGTGAATCTGCCTTCCCCGTCTTCTGTCCTCTATCCCCTCATAATGATAGATAATGGCCCTCTATCATTCTATTGATAGTCAATAGATTAATTTATGTGTTAAACTGTTCTACAATAGTCAAGCACAAGTTTAGCCTAATCTTCAGGCTTGCATGCCATTTGAGAATTACTATGGGGCCAGAACACCCTTTCATCTTGGTAGTTCTATAATTTAGGCTTGGTACACGGTACACAAATGTAATCTCTCTCTTAAGCATTCTAAACATAGGCTGTATTTTACCCATGCTGCTTTTTCATCGCAGCTCCATGATAACCCTACGAGGTAGGAATTATGATCATCATAGTATGCATCAGAAATTAATGATTAAACAGGTTAAAAAAAAAAAACTAAGTTGAGAGTTAGGGAGCTAGAGAAACAGGGTTCTGGACCACACCATACCCTTTGCTACTCAAGCTTCTATAACAGTTGTGTTGGGAAAGTTTAAGGCTCTGGAATATTTGGGGTGCCCTAAAATGACTTATCAACTATTTAATGACCCTATAACAGAAGTGGGCATTTTTAAGTGTGGTATGCATTTGGCTAAAGGCATTTCAAAAACAGCAAATGAACAAATACTTTCAGGAAATCCCTCAGGACTTCTCTAGCTTGTGGCTAGTTTACTTGTGGCACCAATGCTGCCCAACATAAACTAGGGTCTTAAATATTTATTTATTTAGTGTGTGTGTGTGTTTTACATGTGGAGATCAGATGGTAACTCCAAGTATTGTCTTCACTTTCTACCTTGTTTTAAGACAATGTTTCTTTCTGGATGTTGGCCTCTGTCTGTGCCAGACTCGCTGATCTGCAAGTTTCCAAGGGTTTTCCTGTCTCTCCCACCTGACTATAGGAATGCAAAGATTATGAACATAAGTATCTTATTGGGCTTTCCATGAATCCTGAGGAGTTGAACTCATGTCCTTATGCTTGTCTGACAACCATTTTACCACTGATCATTTCCTACCGCCTATGAAAGACTATTTTTCATTGCAAGCCACACTTTACTGCTCTCATAGAGATGCTTGTCTTCACATAACTTTTTTTTTAATCAAACACTTCTGACACCAGAGCACACATCCGTAGCAGCAGGAGGCTGCACAGGTTATGCCAGTACCATGTGTGCATATGTACATTGTATGCAGATCTGACTTAATTTGCATCTTTATGTTTATTTGCATTTATGCACATTTCTCTCCACTGTGAATGGAGCCATGCTTGGTGTCTGTACTTGTTTAGGTTCATATGTCTCAATTAAAAAGTTACTTTTAACTTTTAAATAAGATTTATATATGTTTATGGTAATATGTGATAAACTAATCATTGCTTAATTATATTTTATGCACTTGTGACATGCCTTTTGCTTAATTTCTTTAATGTCTATGCATGTAAGTGAATCTGTACATTTAAGCCTGTGTTGTTCAAGGTTGATAGTATTTGTGAGTTGGTCTAAAGATAGCCTATTAGTCTGTATTTCTTCCTCTTTCCTTTATGTACAAATGATAAGCTAGTATATATCATCCACCTGTAAACTAATTATACAACAATATTGTTAGGTATTATCTTATAAATTCACATACAATTAACTATAAAATTTTTAGATCAGGTTTCATGTAGTTCAGGCTAGCCTCAACTTTCTATGTAGAACAGAGACTGGGTTTGAACTACTCCCAAAAGTTAGGGTCACAGCATATGTCAACACACTTGGCCTATGATGAAGTGAAATGTGAAACTGCAAGATATTTACAGTTGTAGTAAAGCCTTGTGTGATAGTTTGAATGTAATTGGTTCCCATAATCCTATAATCTCATAATCTCATAGGGATTGGCACCATTAGGAGGTATGGCTTTGTTTGAGTGGGTGTGGCTTTGTTGGAGGAAGTGTGTCACTGAGGAGGCGGGCTTTGAGGTTTTATATACTCAGGATACAGCCCAGTGTGTCAGTTGATTTCCTTTTGCCTGCAAGATGTAGGATACTCAGCTATTTCTCCAACACCATGCCTGCCTGCATTCTGCCGTGCTCCTCGCCATAATGGACTGAACCTCTGAACTGTAAGCCAGCCCCTTCAATTAAATGTTTCTTAATAAGAGTTGCCATGGTATGGTGTCTCCTCACAGCAACAGTAAACCCTAATAAGACATCTTGATATTTATGAACAATGGTCATTTGAATTTGATTTCAAATTAAACTGTGTTCTTCTAGCTAGATTGAACATAATACATTATTACAGAGAAGCAAAGTTTTCTCTGGGCAAGCCATATCAATTTCCTTATCGTGTTGTGAAAGCTTTCAACCTTGAATGAATTACAAATAGAGAGAATTGCTTTCCACCTAGTTTAAAAATTAGCTTTTACTTTCCCTAGTCTTCACTACAGAGTTAAAACTCCAAGTTTAGATCATACATAAATTGTCAGCTACAAGAATTCTAAATCTCTCCAATGGCAGATTACTAACAATTTCATAATGCAGTTTGAATCAGCTTAAATTTAATCTGATTTTTATTACAGTGAATTATAAAAAATATACTACCCCTCTAAGAATTCTTTTTAAAATTTACTTTTATTCTACATGTATAGGTGTTCTGTCTGCATGTTGTCTCTACACCCCATGCATGCCTGGTACCTGTGGAGGCCGGAAGAGGGTGTTGGACCCTTGGTCCTCTGAAAGAGCAACCAGCACTCCTAACCACTAAGCCAGCTTTCTAGCCTCCCACTCTAAGGATTCTATAACATAGGAGGAGTTTTAAAGAATCCATTGGCTAGAAATTGAGGATGTTACAGCCATTGTACACATTAACATTTTGCAGTTAACATTTACTTGAAGCCAAACTTTAAAACTTGTTCCTGTCTGTAGAGGAAAAACATCTTCAAGCTTTGTACACAGTCTGCTGGACATCTGGCCAGAAATCTCTAAACAAGAAGCTCTTGTTAGATGGTGAACAGTCCAGGACTTCTGTGAGTTTTTATCCAGCTCTGCTTCCATGGTACAGGAAAAGCCTCTCTTCCCCTCCCCTCCCCCTTTCATGTCGTGAGTCATGCAGTCAGGTGATGAAAGGTAAGAAAATCTCAGAGTGAATCTTAGGACAGAAGCATTCACTTTAATAAGCTGTTTGTGTGACATCATCACTCTCTCCAAAATAACCATGGTTTCCATCAGAGGAAAAATACTACCCAAACATTAAAAATGCCAGTGAACAGAACATCTGAAAATATCTTTCCTCTAGATGTTAGTTTCCACTGGAAGTTGCATCTTTTTCTTTTTTCAATCATCTGGGACTTTAGAATAAGCATTTAGAGCAAAACTTGTAATAGCATAATTAAAGCAGAAGTGAAAGAAGGGTCTTATATTGCTTAATATTTATCTTAGCTCAGTTTTCTTTCCGTGTGCCCTGAGCCAACAGCAATTCATATTTTCCAAATATCGGGTGGATAATGTTTCTCTTTGATTTTCTTTCTTTTTTTTTCTTTTTGGTGGGTAATGCAGACCCATTAGCTGTTTGGCTCTTCCACTGGAAAACTTATAAAGTTTCCTATGGTTAAGTGTGTCAGAACTTGCCTGTGAAGAACCAGAGTCAGTCACAAGAACTTGATTAATTTTATACGAGGACTTGCAAAGACAGGTTGGTTCCTCCTGTGTAAGTAGCTGTCCTGAGAAAGCCAAACCTCTGCAGAGTTATCTTATGATCTTAATATTATGATGGAGATAATAATATTAAGCATACCCTGTATGCCAAGTTTGGGGGTGGACCTTGGGAATGACATATGCTTCTTCGCAAAGTGTTTTAAGTTCCAGCTTCGGCTCTACACCTCACCTTTGCTCTACTATTCTGAGACTGTAAGTGACTAATGGCAGACTGGCCTGCGAGTTACCCAAGTTTCTTGCTTTTGTTTTGCATTTGGAAAATAAATGTCTGATCCCTTGAACTGATTCATCCTTCCTGTCACCAGGCAGCAGAACCTCTCTGATCCCATCTCTATCACGTTTCTCCAAAGCCTGTCTGTCTTGTATCCCATTAACAAGGTCTGTGGTCACAAGGTTCGGGGTCAAGTGTCTGCCTCCAGGTCTGGCTACAGTGCTTCTTTGATATTTGCTGCTGGGGCAAAGACAATCCCAGTGCGTAGCTAACCTAGGGCCTGCAGGAAGAGAGAGCTGGCAAGAATATGTGGTGAGAAAATGGGAAAGTGTCTCAAAACATGGTACTTATCGGCAGATAAGGCAGAATGTGCATACCTCAAAACACATCAAACTCACATAAAGTAAAAATTATTTTATTGCATGTAAGTCGTGCCTCTATCAAGTCAATTAGCAGGAATGGTGTCAGGAAGAGTCATGCCTCCTACTCACTGAGAACTCTTCTTGTCTTTGATAAGATCCTGTCAGGCTACATTTCAATTGTCAGTTGGCTGATCACCCAGATTTTGCCTACACCATAGCCTTTAGTTGTATATCTCCGTTCTGTCTGTGGTAGATTGACTCCTGGCGCTCAGCTCCATTTTTCAGAGTTTTTCATACCCTAGTACGGTATCATTACACTCACCAAAATAGTCAAACTAGAATGATTGTCAATAAGCAAGATGGGAAAACTTGAGAGGATAAACTAGCTGAATAAATTGTCACTGGCAGGAAACATAGAGGAAAAATAGAGAGACGGACACAAGAAGCTACGAGCTGGCTCCTCCCTGCTCAGATGCTGATAAACTCATGTTTAGGGAGCAAATGCCACTAATATTCAAGAGAAATAGTTTGAATTTGAGGTGGTCAACTCAGACACGTGGAAGGTTATCATAGTGTGTGTTAGCATCCATATAGACAGACATGTTTTTTCACAGTTTGAGAACTTGGGAACCACCTATCAGAAGTGTGAAGCTTGCATATTACTTCAGGATAGAGAAAACTAAAAAAGCCTGTACATATTTCTAACTAAAGATACACACCGTTCAAACAAGTGCTGTTTGTGGGTTCTATAAGCTTCTGAAAGCAGCTTGTTTTTGCACCTATATTACAGTAATTTTATGTCTACTATTTCAGTGGACCATAAGCTCTATCATGCAGTGGTGTGCCTGTCTAGTTGTCTTTGTCTCGAGTTTCCCAGAGAGTGCCTTACCCAGAAAGTCAGTAGACACTATGGTGTTGCTGTTATAAAAGCTGAGCTCCACAAACACCGTAGAAGCTCAGAAAATGAGATATGGAGTAGGAATGACCCAATGAATGATCATGGTGGACAACTGTCAGTATGGGTATCCCAGAACATGAGAGAGAATGTCTTGGAGAACATTCTTCTATGATGAAGTGGAGTGAGAACTTGTGTGGCCCAGAAACTTGTATTCTGTCAATCACAATCTAAAGTATCCTTCCTCCTTTGGGCCTCTTTTTCACTCATTTGAAAAATCAGGGATTTGCCTGGTGATGGTGGAGCTTGCCTTTAATCCCAGCGCTTGGGAGGCAGAGAGGCAGGAGGATCTCCATGAGTTAAAGGCCAGCCTGGTCTGCAGAGTGAGTTCCAGGACAGCCAGGGTTGTTTCACAGAGAAACCCTGTCTAGAAAAACAACAAAACAAAGCAAAAAGAACAAAAACAAACAAACAAACAAACAAAAAACAAAACAAGAAAAATCAGGGAGTTGATCTAAGTCACCACAAACTCCCTTAAAATGAAGTAAAATGAAGCACTTTTCAAAATCATTTGTCTTGGGTTAAAGTGTGATTCAGTGGCAGAACCCTGCCCACCCCAGTGAGTTCTGAATTCAATCCCAAGTACCACTAAATTAATGAGTGCAGCAATAAGTAGATAAAAATAACCCCACATAGTCCTGAGAAGAACAAGCCATAGAAACACACAGCAAAACCCAGAACTGAATAGGTGGACAAGATTAATTTTGTTAACACTACAAAATTCCACATCTTCCACATGGGATCATAATGCTCATATTTTCGTACCCTTTCATATTCATCACTCTGTTGGGTTTTCAAAGCAGCCTCACTACAGTGTTTGATAGAGTGCACCAACAAGTTGGATCACAGAAAGAGAATACCTTGGAAAAGAGGGATTTATAGTTGCAGCTTGCTTCCTCTTTTAGATATACATCATTTTTTACAATGACCACGAGAATGTGATAATGTACTCTAAGTAAGCTAAAGTTGAGATTCCAATACAGCTATGGACAGACACAGACAACGTCCTTGTCACCTAAATTTATTTGCATCTAGTCTATTTAATTTGATTTACACAGATACTTACACCGACATTATGCTTTCAGGGAAAACAATTGGAATAATGCTAATTGTCAGATTTCAGACATATATAGGTCCCTATAGGCTAAGAAGAGCCCAGTGGGAGCACACAGCTGACTCTCCAGGCAATTTATCCTATTGGGGAAGTTTTGGTATACATAGGATGCAACTACAAAAGCTAAAGAGTTGAGCAGAGGGATTCTGTTTCCTTTTAAAATGTATCGGGGTTTAAGAAGTCTTGCTGAGGGACACTCTAATGTATTATGATGCTGGGGAGATGGAACTGTTTCCTTTTCCACTTTGTAGTCACTACTGCTAAATAGTTTCAACGAAACAAACAATAAGACCGTAAGTAGCTACAGTGGATGGCCAGGAGATGTACTTAGTGTAGAACATTTTGAATGTGACAGCACTTTAAAATTTACTTTTTTTTTTTTTTTTTTTTTTTTTTTTTTTTTGAGACCTAACTATGGAGGACAGGCTGACCTGGAATTCACCACAGAATTCAGGCTGGCATAGAATTCTTGAGCCCTCATGCTTTGACATCCCAAATGCTGTGATTACAGGAGTGAGGGAGTGAGCTGCCCTGCTGGGGCCAGCAACATTAGAACCTATCTCCAGCTGATAGCTGCTTTCAGCAGAGGCCCTGAATGGCAGCAGCCGGGCACCATTGGGAAAGTGAATGTCCTATACTGAAGAACTAAGGCTTGTGAGACACTCCTCTGGTGTTCTCGGGAATACTTTGGAGGGTTGGAACTTCTGACTAAATGGAAGGGCAGGCACTTCTATTAGTAAAATATTGCCCTGGGTTATAAGCCAGTGAGCGTTCTTTTCTGGATTTGTGTGCTTTTTAATTCTTATTACTCTAGCATGCTTTCTGATTAGAAATTCATAACCTATATGAGCCATCAACTTCCTCTAGCTTCTATATAACATGACACATTTCTCATCCAATTACTTGAACAATTTTCCAGTGAAGTTTGCTAGCATTCACCTTGTCAAAATTAGTTTTGCTTAAGTACTTCATTATCTGGATAAGAAATGCAATCACAAACATAGATGGTATTTTGTGCTTGCTAATTTCCTCTGCTAAATCTTTATTTTCTTCACTGAGTAAAAAGGTGAATTATCACATCAAAAACTTTTACAAATTTTGCTGACAATTGATTTCATGGAAATTATTTGACTTCTGTATGTAGAAAAAGCATTGAACAGTGTTTCTTACCAACATTGTGTTTTCTATAAAAGCAGTTATATTTTCTATCTACATTGTAAAAGTGACAAAGTTGTGAATTAATATTTTTCCAAAGAGCTGATATACAACAAAGTTTACTGTAAGAACTTTAGAGCATAGTTCCCATAGTTTGTTCTTGAACCATCTAGTTCCCTAGTGGTACTTAGGTTTCATCCAACCAAAATTTTGCTGTTGTCTGAGACAGGGCCTCACTCTTGAGCTCAAGCTGGCTTTCGACTCACAATCTCCCCACCTCAGCCTCACAAGTATTGAATTACAGACCTGTACCACCAAGCCTGGCTAAACCAAATAGATGCTATAATAGTGTTAGTTTCAAAAGAATTGGCAGGAACCCTCCCTGGCAATTTCAGACATCACCGGAATAACAAACAGTTGTCATTAGAAGCCTCTTGTTGTCAGAGCTGTTTGATCAATCTGAATGGGAAATTTTTGTTTATTATGTTCCAATGAGTTGCTTTTCAATGTTAACTGATACCTCACAGACATATTTCCAAAGTTAGTCGCAGACCAGTGGCTGTTCTTTCAAAATACTGGACTTGCTTCATAATTGCAGACTCTACATTCATGTGTCAGGCTCAACAATTGTTTGAGTATGGCCAAAATTTATAATTGATTTCTGAAAGATGTTAAGGCTCAATTATTCCAACATCATCATCAGTGTGTGTGTGTGTGTGTGTGTGTGTGTGTGTGTGTGTGTGTTAAACTAAGGAAACAATAGTGTTGCAGTCTTTAAAATTATATTTGAAAATTTTGGAATTTATCTTAGATTTCCAACATCAAGATATTTTCATTTCAAAAGATCAAAGAGTCTTTTTTAAATTAATTAACATTTTTTAAATTTTATTGGTGTGTTGCCTGTGTGTATGTCTGTGTGAGGCTGTTAGATCCTAGAGTTACAGATAGTTATGATCTGTCTTGTGGGTGCTGAGATTTAACCTGGGTCCTCTGAAAGAGCAGCCAGTGCTCTGAACCACAGAGCCATCTCTGCAGCCTGAATCAAAGAGTTTTAAGGACTTTACAGGGTCAGTTAGAAAAGAAACATCACAATATTAAACATACACAGTGCCTTGAGCTGAATGAGCTTTCGAAAAGTCATTTGCTCATAATAAGGTATTTTCAATAGTTCCTTTTAGTACTTGACATAGTTAATGATGGGTTAAAGGATGTGTAGAAGTAAATATAACTATATTTTTGGAAACAGGGTTGTGTAGCTAAGATTGGTTTTGAACTCTCCATCTTGTTGAGTCTCTATGACCTTGAACCCCTAATCTTCCTGCCTCTGCCTCAGAGGACTAAGATAGAGACATGTACCATTTGGCTAAAAAGTAGTCCTATTTCATTCTCAAAACACAGTTCATGGGGGGGGGGGACACAAAAAATTGTACATTGCACCCAATAGGCATCCAACAGTAGCCAACAGACACACAAAATTCAGCCTGCCAGTCACAGCCCTTCATTTGTCAGCTTCACACACCGATTTTATGTAACTTTGTGCATTTTCCATGAAGTCAGTGTCCATGTCACTGTTGTTAGTATGATGCCCAAGGAAACTCAGGAAACTCAATAAGAGAAATGAAATATGAAAAAATAAGATTATCAGATAGGGTTGAACTTTAGAGAGAATCACACCATTATAATACTTCAGAGGTATTTTTTTTTTCCATTCAAGAATCTACTTTTGCCCTTTTGTGGTCAATATTACTATTAAAATGAATATGTCAGGAACACTTAGGGTGGAAAAAAATGTTATTTGAAGTTCATGACAAGTTCTGAAATGAAAATCACAGCTTCTGGAGGCTCTGGCCCAAGGCTGTGAAGAACAGCAAACGATCTAAAAAGTTGCTTGGTAGGCTTGTGGCCACTGTTAAAGAGACCATATGACCACAGGCCTCAAGCGCTGTTGCAGCTGGAGCTGCCCACATGAGACCTGGGAACTACTTTACATGATGTCCCTGCCCCAGCCTGCTCCATCATTGGCACATTCAACTGTGGCTGCTGAGAACATCAGCTCAAAGCTTGTAGCTCTGTCTCTGGCCATAGAGAAGAGCCTTGCCAAAATCTGCATCACCTCCTATGGGGTAAACTGTAACCAGTAGCTAGCTGGTTGCTAGGGAAATGGCACAGCACAGCCTCCCAGGTCTGAAGCAACTTGGAAAGGTCAACCCAGCTCTAGGGCTTGTTGACGCCTCAGTGACAAACAGGTTGCCCATGTCTTCTCCCATTCCCCAAGTCTGCTTTCCTCTCTTTGTAAGTGCATCTCCTTACAGCTCTCCTCAAGAAATCCTTTTACTTCAACTTTTGAGTTCAGAGTATGTTTCCAGGAAAGCCAATCTTACCTGGATTTCCAGACTAACTGAACTCAGCAGCCTGGTGGTTGTCATAACATTCTTGTTGTTGGTAGTAGGCAAATAAATGTCTATTGATTTATTCATGTTTTAGGAAGTTCCTTTGGTTGTATAAACATATAGGACAGTTGCAGAGAGTCGCAGAAAGGTGCAAGTATTTATCTCTAAGTGCAAAATGAATCCCCCCCCCCCCAGGGGAACTGGGATGAAGAAGTAAGAAGTAGATGTGGACAGGAATGGACAGATAGGTAGCAAAGAAAAGGTTTCCCTCACACAGAGTAAGATCTCTCTGAAGTTCTGCTGGTCTGAATGTCACCAACAAATAGTCAAGTAGATTTAAATTTTTTTTCTTTCTTTTTTTTTTTTTTTTTATTTTTGAGACAGGGTTTCTCTGTAGTGTTGGAGCCTGTCCTGGAACTAGCTCTGTAGACCAGGCTGGCCTCAAACTCACAGAGATCTGCCTGCCTCTGCCTCCCGAGTGCTGGGACTAAAAAGGCTTGTGCCACCAATGCTCAGCTCTTTAATTTTTCTTTAATACATTGTTACTATTCATTTTTATAAAATGAGACTTTTAACTTCATGTTTCATAATTATCCATAGTAAAGAAATTAATTTATAGAAGAGATTGACCTAAATTCAATCTTTTGTTGTTTAGGATTGTGTGTGTGTGTGTGTGTGTGTGTGTGTGTGTGTGTGTGTGTGCGCGCGCGCGCATACATGTACTGCAATGAGTTCTTCACCCTGGGGGATTTTATGGCTTACTCAATTTTTAAAATTCTTTGAATACTGTTCACAAAAACATCCTCAAAAACACTACTTACTGACCAGAATTTCTAGCACACTACTTAGGTCCACTAAAAACCTCCTACATGTTAATCACAAAAATTAAGACCCAACTGATTATGGCCAAAACCTTTCTTCACAGGCAGGAATCTTGAGCTAAAATTATAGGAACTCCAGATTCACACCTGTAAACAAGGGGCTTGGTTAAACAAAATATATATTTGGTTTCTGACTTGGTTCCTGTTGCAGAGCTCCTGAAATGCCTGCAATTTCCTGAGTGATTAGGGTATTTGGTATATCTTTTATTCTAGTGTTTGGTCTTTGACCCTGCTTTCTGGCACAGAACCACCCATCTTTGGGGATTTCCTGGATCATAGGAATATATTGCATTTCTAAAAGTGACTTTTGTTGATGGTCCAAAGAAATATCAAGCAGAATTAGAAGTTTGGAATTTTCTGCCTACTTCTGCCTCATCCTCCAGAAAGGGGGAAAGGGATAGAGGCTGAGTTAATAACCGATCCTGCTGATGAGAAGCATCCACTAAGTTGCCCAATGTATGAAGTTCAGAGAACTCCCCTGTTGGTGAACAAGTCCATGTGCCAGGAGGGTACCACACATCAGTTCCAAAAAGCTGTTGCCTTGACACCCTTCTGAACCTTGCTTTAACACACCTCTTCATCTGTAACACTCAAAATACCTTCTGTAATAAGGAAGCAATCGTAAATAAGCCATTTTCTGGGTTCTGTGGGCCATTGTAAGAAATTATTGAGTCCAAGGAGGGAGTTGCGGGACCTCTGATATGTTACCAAGTGACACAGGAGCTCTGACAGCCTGGGGACTAACTGCTTGTGTATGAAATGGGAGCAGCCTTGTGAGATTGAACCCTTCATCTCTGGGATCTGATGCCATCACATGGTATCAGAGTTGAGTGTAGAACACCCAACGAGTGACTCAAATCCGGCTGGCATGGGTAAATCCTCATGCATCTTGGTCACAGACATGTTCTTTGTGGAGTGTGGCTATGGGGAAGAAAAGCAGTCTGTTTCTCCTACCTCTGACATCTTAAGAAGAGTGCGGAGAGCTGTGCAGAAGGAGAGCATTTTCCCCCTATTGTACAGGATGTCATTTGCTCACAGTGGAATGCTATGACTCTTTCACCCAGAAGCATCCACAGCCAGCACTTCCTGCCCTCACGCTTTCAGGCCAATTATATTGTCATTTTGTTGACATTTGAAAGACTACAAACAACTTACAAGGCCCAGCAGCCTTTTGATTTTACAAAGTAAAATGTGTAAAACTGATACATATTCCAGGGACTAAGACGTGGCTCAGTGGTAAGAGCACTGGCTGGTCTTACAGAGAACCTGGGTTCGATTCCCAGTACCCACATGGTGTCCCACAGCTGTCTGAAACTCTAGTTCCAAGGGCTCTAATCCTTCTTCTGACCCCTCTGGGCATCAGACATGCATGTGTGGCACACATGTATATGAAGGCCAAGCACAATACACATATAATAAAATCAATAACTCTTTTTAAAAGGCTTGTAAATGACCTGTCAGACCTACATGACCCCTACTGGATGACATTCCCCTACATATGGAATTGGGGTGGGGGGGATGGGAGGGTGGTTAGAGTGCATGTGAGAGGGCAGAGAGGATAAAAGGGAGGGAAGGAGGGAGAGAGGAAGGGAGGGAGGGAGGGAGGTTGGGAGGGAGGGAGGGAGAGGGAACTGGGATCGACATGTAAAATAATAAATTAAATTTAAAAAAAATTCTTTGACTCCAAAATTTAAGTTCAAGGACAAGTTACTGGGGAAAAGAATTTCTATTTTTGTTTCCACAGAAAATGAAAAGATGTGGATTCCTTCCAGACTAATGTGGTTTGATCAAGCCAGACCACCTGAAACAGAGTACCAGGTGATCCTACATTCAAAACAGCTGGACAAAGCAGCCTTACAGACTACAGCCAGGATTTCTGAATCTTCTTCGAATCCCCCATGACAGCGCCCCTTACCAGCAGAAAGTAGTTTGGAAAGAACAACGCCCAAATTTCCAAATATTGTCTATAAATGTTTGTTTTCATTTAAATGGACTTGGTTATATAAAATTAAAAAAAAATAAAAATTAAAAAAAAAGAAAATACACACACACACACACACACACACAAAGGCTTGTAAAGTAGTCAGTGGGAATCACACTAAGAATTTTGATCTTTCCAAGACTAGTGGTTTGTAATCCAGCACTTTCTTGTAGAGCTGGGTAGCATCAAATTGCAATGGCCAGGCAGCCTCTTGCTCATAAGGACAACAACCAATGCTCCAGTGTACCATGCTGCTAGATATGATGGCTGGTTTGTTGTATGTAGTAAACATATGCATAGTATATGGTATTTCCAATTTCAATGGGTTTAACAGGATGTAATCTCATCATAATTTGAGGAGCCCCCATAATCTACAGGCATTGGAAATTTTAAAAAGATTAAGTTATGTTCCATGTCATTCAGTAGAGCATTAATTGTATTTTACCTTACCTTATGGTTTTCTAATTCCAAGAAATGTCGTAAACAATTTCAGAATATAAAGAATTTACGGTGTCTGGGTACTCCCAACCCCTTCAGTTGCCGTCTAGGCTCTCATGTCCCTATCTCTATCAGAGGCCGACACTTCACACAGAAACTCGAGGCATTCAGGAGCAGAACTCACTGGACTTCCTGCAACCCTTTTGACACAGCCAGTGGCATCTTCTCTGGTCCTTATCTCTCTGTCTAGACAAAGATGCCTTTCCTGCCTCCTGCACTTATCTCTACTCTCCTGTTTGGACTTTGTCACTTCCCCTTTTTCTCGGGGATCTAGAACCATCATTCCTCCTCCTCTCCTATTTCCTAAATGCCAGCCACATTTCCAACTTAGCCTTCAAAATATGGCGTAGATATTACGTTCTCGGAGAAGACTTCTCCAACCTGTGTTCCTACCACTTAACCATCCCCTGGGTCCAGGTGAGGCCTCCCTCCCAGGGCCTCTTCCCATCGAAGTTTGTACTTGTGAGTTAATTAAATTAATAAGGGTTTGGAGGCTATGATATGCCCAGAACTGTGTTAGGTCACTAAAATACACTGAATCAAACAGAGCTCCTGCTCTCTAGAAATTTATATGCCACTTGGGGAATTAGGCAGTAAAGGCAACAGTTACAATAAGGCACAGTTATCTCACAAAAGAAGTCTGTATGAGGTACTATGGGGACACAGAGAAAGGACACAAGTTCAGACTTGAAGAGTGACGAATGACTGCTTGGAAGAAGATTCATCTTAGATGTGAAGAAAAAAAAAATAAGACTAAGTTAGGAGTAAGTATTGAGAGAGGGAGGGGGGTGACTAGGGAAGAGGGAAGAGGGAGGGAGGGAATGTGACCTGGGCATCTGGGTGATGAAAGTTTGGCCTGCTCAAGGTAGGGACTATCCCCTTACTTTTCCCAGTCACTTCCCGGCAGAGTAGGCACTCTGCAAACACTTTCTAAATGGATGAGCAAGTGAACAAGGCTGATAGAAGGGGCCGGATTATGAGGGAAAGACTTAGTTCCAGAAGCTGACATCTTCCAACTTGTTCTTTATAAGGATCCCTCTGGGTAAATGAATGGTAAGGAGACTAAGAGGTGATCCGAAGAGTGGGAGACAGATGAGGAATCTCTTGCTAGAGGTGAAGGTGGCCTGAGGGATAGGACTATTGTTGGGAAGGAAGACAGCTGACCGCTTTAGATGAAGGACACAGAGGTCAGAGGACTTGGCGGCTCACCATTAGAGCGAGGACCTGAAGGAATCGGGAATGATATCCACACTTCTGACTTGGGCATTGTTGGCAGTAATTATTAGTAATCACAGGGTCTGATAGAAAGGTTTCTGGAAATAGGGCTGTGAGGAAGTGAGGCTCAGCTGTCACTTTTCCGGTTGCTGTGACTGACCATCTGAAAGAAACAATGTAAGAGAGAAAGTGTTTGTCTCTGCTCACAGTTTGAGGAATGTTCTCCATCACAGTAGGGAAGGCAGGGTGGCAGGTGGCTCCATGGAGACAGGACCCTCCAGCAGTGTCTTACAACATGGTACTCAGCAGGGAGTAGAGACGGGGACCGGAAGTGGAGTTCAACTATAAGACCTCCTGTGACTGACTTCCTCCCTTTAGGTTCCACCTTCTGAAGGTTCACAACCTTCTAAAACAGTACCAGTGGGGGCCAAATGTTCAAAAATCATGAGCCTGTAGGGGGTGCATTTCATACTCAAAACGAAACACTCAGGTTTCCAATGTTTGAGGTGAGAGTGAGGCCCATAATGGCTGGGCCTGCTGGTCCATAGATTGTTTTCCTTGCTCTGCCTCTGCTCTGGATGTGTCATTGGAAATCACTTCCTAACTCCAGTTTCTCATGTCTGCTGGCAATGAGAGGTCCTGGCGAGGGATCAGAGAACAGAAGGAAGGGAAAACCCATATAGCTCCTCCCTTTCTACCTCAGACATCGTCTGTAGCACTGGGTGGCTCTTGTCTCTCCAAGCAGCCTCACTTCAGGCTCCTGCAGGGACTCCTAGTCTTGTGTCCTAGGAGCTGTCGGGAATTTTGCTCCCTAGCTGCTTTTCTTGTCCCTCCACTCTTGGGGTGATGGTGACTCCCTGCTGTTGCTCTGGGGTGAGGGCTTCTTGGTGTTTCTTGTTTAGACTTTGAGGTCTTCTCTCCCCTGTGCAGTGTTTCATTTTACCATATTATTTTATTCTGTGTTTGGTGTAAGAGTGTGGGTGTGGCTGTATGCACATGTGTGTCCATGCCCAAGCATGAGGAGGCCAGAGGTTCATGTTGGGTCTCTTCCTTGATTGTTCTCCACATCATCATCATCATCGTCATCATCATCATCAATAGGGTTTCTCAATGAATATAGTTCAACAATTCCTCTGGACTGGATGGTCGGGGAAACTCCAGGTTCTGCATTTCCCCAGTGCTACGATTAAGAGTCATGTATCACTGTGTCTGGCTTTTTAATGTGGGTCCTGGGGATCCAGGCTCACACTCTCATATGCCCATGGCAAACGCTTTACCAATTAAGGCATCTCTCCAGGCCCTGAAGTCTGTTTAAATACTCAGAGTTTCTTCTGTTTTGCTGAGGAACATAGCAAGTGGAAATATCCGGAAAATAACTGAATGTATGAGAAAGTTGGGGGCTGAGAGTTGTCGACACAGAGAGAGTGGGAGCCACTACGACAACACTTACTTCCTCAGAGGACAACTGTTTCCTCTACTGTTTGGAGCCTAGACCAGCCCTAGAGGTCCTGAAGTGTGTAAACAGTATCTTTTCTACCATTTTACCAGAGTCAGCTTAGCACTTGGCACACAGTCATGACCAATACTGTGTATCCAGAAGTCAATATATAAACCCCATACACTGCTTTAGGCATCATTAATTGGTGGATACATTTTTTTTTTTATTGTAAAACTGAGCTTAATCAATGTGAGGAGTGCCTCATCTGAATCATTGCATACTCATTAACATGTGCAGTTTTATTGCCTTCAAGATTGTTTATAAGGCAAACAAATGGACAGCAATTGGTCTCCTTCGCTATTAAGTCATTTACTGAGCAGATAAGAATAATGAGAAGTTGTTGCAACTGTTTACACAACTTCACACATGGAGGGTATTACTAAATGAACTGTAGCTAGTAGGTTTGTTTAAACGGGTTAAACATCACCCTGGACACCCTCATCTTGGGTACACAATGAACTCCCCTGGCCATGATCTTCAATGATAGCATCAAATAGGTCTATATTGCCATCTGAGCTGTGGGTAAATAAATTAGACACTAGGAATGGGGCATTGTGAAGTATAGATGTCTGCCTTGACTCAGAGTCGGGTGTGTGATCCTGAGAGATTTAGATGATGTATTTTGCTTTGGTCACCAGGGAAGGAGGCACACTGGCCTCCAAGGCTATATATGTGTTGGATATAGACTCTACAGTGCAGAGGGAAGATAGGAAGCCAATAGAGTTTCCATGTATCTTCTGCCCTCTCGTGCTTGACATTTTCTTCTGTTTCCTACTCCATAAAGTGGGGCCATCATGAGAAAGTAGGCAAAGTAAGTCCCTGGGATCTTACTTTGAGGAACAGGGACAAATACTACTATATTGTAGAAATGTGCTTTTACAATATGAGCCTACACAGTTTGTCACAAAACTAAATACAGAGATGGAAAAAATGGTAATAAAATTAAAGAATTTTTAGTTTCACTCTGTGGAGGCTGCCCCTTCTGATGATTTGTAATAAATCCTTCTTAAATCATTTCCATGAAAATATGTATACTTATAATTGCCTTTGTATTAAACATACCATCTGTAACCCACTTTCTAAAAGTTTAAAAAAAATGTCACAAATAGCCTTTCATGACAAGAAGCAGATGTGTGTTACATGGTCGTATTAAGGTATTCCGTTTCATAAAGTCATCACAATTTATTTAACTAATCCTCCACTGAAAACCATCTGGATCAGCTCCAGTTTCTCACCCCTGCGTGCACACAGTGAGCCATCAGCAAATGACTGACTCTTAAAGCAAATATTCAGACACTTGTAATGAGGTATTTTGGTACAAAATATAAGGAAAGTGTATATGAAAGGAGTCCAAGGGAGAGGTGGATATTGTTCTTCTTGCAGAGGACATGTTAACCAGAGCTTGATGAGGGGGCATCAATGTGCAGTAGGAGAAAGAAGAAGGTATGCAGCGACTGGAATGGGCAGAGAGATTCATGCCTGGAAACAGCCTGGAGATAGGCCAGCAACATGGGGAGGGGAGGGAGAGAGGGAGAGAGGGAGGAAGAGGAAGTCTAGAACTAATACAATCAAATTGTCATATAGGCTGCTTAAAATCACATACACTCACGCGCACATACATGCACACACATACATGCACATATTCACACACACGCGCACGCACGCATGCACGCACGAGCACGCGTGCCACATTCTTATCAGCTTTATGATAATTGCCAAAGAAGAGGAGTAGTGTTTATACCATGTACACAATGACGATCACAATTGATTCTTCTGTGAGACAATGTTTCAAAACCCAAGAATTTATTTTTGAAACTAGGGTAAAATAGGAGTAACTAAGTAATCTAAAGAAACCCCATTCTTGGAGCCCACCTTCAATCCCAGCACTGGGGAGGCAAAGGATCTCTGTGAGTTCCAGGCCAGCCTGATCTATGGAGCTAGTTCCAGGGCAGGCTCGAAAGCCACAGAGAAACCCTGTCTTGGAAAGACAGAACAACAACAACAAAAATCCTCCATCACTTAATACATGCATGTGTGCATACCACATGCTGAACATGTCTCAAAATATTTAGAAAATCCTTTTCTCTACTTCTGGCCTTTGATGTTTTTAGTCGTGTGTTCTCCTACAGGGAGTGATGGTGTTGAAAACACTTTGCATCCCTACCTTGCATTACAGCTTCAGAGAAAATGAAAGGGGAAGTCATTAGCTTCCTGTTTCTGCTGCTCTACAGCCCACTTCCTGTTTTGGAAAAACACAGAAAGGTGTGAGCTTCAACTTTCTCTAGACTATTATTCTCTATATTTTGGAGTAGGGTGGAGTGTATATTTGTGGGGACTTAGCGGCTTCTGTTGCAACATTTCTCATGAAGAGTTCCTATCTACGCTAGTGAGGAACATTGAAAACTATTTGTGCAATGAACATCACATACATATTATGATGAATTTGAGTTTTTAAAAACATTAACACATATACAGAGAACTATCCTGACTTATTTGATATATTTGGGCAAGGTTGTGCAAGCCTTTAATCCCAGCACTCCAGAGTCTAAGGCAGACAGATGTCTCTGAATTCAAGGACAACATGGTTTACATTGTGAAACCCTGTTTCAAAAATAAAACAACACAACAACAACAACACACCAGTTATTGATGTGAATGCGTTTGGTTAACTCTAAAGACTTAAGGTCAAAGTTTTGTTTTTGTTCTGTTTTGTTTTGCTTTATGACAAAATTTTGCTGTATAGCCTAGGCTGGTCTAGAACTCATGGTCTCCTTGTCTCTCTTAGAGTATGGGGATTATAGATGTGAACAACCATGCCCTAAAGATTCACAGCCATAATTACTAGATCTTTCATATACTCTGCTATCTGCAGGACCACAGACAGAAGGTGAGATGGAGGTTATGACTATTGACTTTCCCATGGCTATTTCCCAGCATTCTTTTTTCATAGATAGAAAACTTGGGAAGTTTTCCCCTATCAAATCTATAAAAAGTGGCCAGGTTCCCCTTCTTTTAGCTAAAAATAAAACAAACAAGAAACCATTCAAGACTATTAATCACATCCGGTGTGGAGCCCTGTCCTGTGTCACTTACACCCAGAGCAAAGAAGGGAGGGGGGGGCCTTGCTCTAAACACTCCTAAGGGCACTTTAATTAAATCACTACTTTAACATGCCCAGCAAGTTTGGGGTGACTCAGCAAGGTGAGTCACTTGGCACCATCCACCCAGGAGTATATAAGCCTGTCCAACCATCGCATGACCTGGGAGAAGGGCTAGTAAAGCTGGATTCCTCAATGAACATTCAAGTCCACCCCTGAGCCAAGCAAGGCGGGGGGGGGGGGGAGTGAAGGGGGGGTGGAGGGGGGATGGAGGGGGGGCTGTCCTGCTGATGACATGAGCATCATGAGTTACATTGCATATAACTCCTGCATTTGCTAACTACTTCTGCAGAGGGCGCTGAGTCAAACTCTTCCAGCGGTTTTGATTTGAGTTTTCCATATGGAGAGGGTCTTGGACTTTCACAACCTCATCTCTTCTTTGTTGTATTAGAATCTGTATTGCGCGGCGTGCACACACGCACTCCCCCAATCTAGTATTTAGCATTAAAAACACTCCTGACCAACCCATGACCACTTCTGCCCTGCTTCTTCCTCCTTGCATTCTTGGATCTACCTGTGATTTAGAACAATCTGCTGAAAGCATGAACGGTCTGTGTCATTTGCTTGCCTTGCCATTCTGAGTTTTACTATGCACACAGCTCAGACATCCTGTTTGTTTAATATGAGCAGCGCCAGCTTATCTACTGTAACACATATACTTGTGAGGAAAAAGAAAACCAAACACCAAAGACACATTTACGCCTCAGTGTCTAATATAGAGGATGCTGAGAAATCTATTGACACAACATCAGGGAATTTCTCAGTCTCACTTTTCTGGTGTATGTGTATTGGTTATAGATACGATATTGCTGTAGTAGAGGGCAGAAGGCTATGTTTTGGAATCTGATTTATTGTAGTCTTTTCATTCTCTTTGAAAGGTTTAAAATTGTCTGATTCTGATAGAGGAAAGTTAAGAAATGAATATTTGTGGTAAATTGCACACTCATGCTCAGTTTTGTGTTTCAGAGATTTTGCAGAGTCAGATGTTAAAATACCTGTAACTACCCTAGAAGTTCTGGTATGTGATGCTTTTGTTGATTTTTGGATTATGCTTTATAACCTGCATGCTATTAACAAATGTTTGTGGATTCTGCTACTGTATTTATTGCAGAAATCATGAATAAGAATTGCTTTCAGCTAGCTCAGGCTGGGCTTGAACTCAGTAAGTCGCTGAGAGTGACCAGGAACTTCGAGTCTTCCTATCTGCACCACTCAAGAGGTGAGGTTACTTTGTGGGTTCATGAATGCGCTGTCCTGTGTGGCAGACACTTATTCTTTCTAATGCATGTCCACTTGATTTTCCCTAGACAAAGGGCACAGTCTCTCCCACTGGGAATGATTAGGCTCTCAGCAGGGCCGCTGCTGCAGATGGTCTGAAACTCTGTTTCCAAACTGATTTCTGACCACTTTACAATGCAGGCCCTGAGAATTTTACACTCTGTCAAGAACAACACGTTCTTAGATACAACACGCTTTTTGGGTTTTTGTTTGTTCTGCGTGGTTTTAGTTTCTTTTGTTTACGAAGCAGTTGCTAGGAAATCATTTAAGAAGTCTGGTCATCAGCGTATCGTGGCACCTCACCAGAATGATCGATATCTTCCTGTAACTTTAGACACAACACCTCCACCCACGCTTTTCTCTCCGCTACCCATTCGCTTCCCACATAAATGAGAGTTGAAAGGAATCGGATTTAAAATGTCTTCACACATATGCATCTCCCGACAGAATGTACAGTCTTTAAAAAATAGATAAGTGAACTCATACTTGTCCCGTTGAGTGTGTTAATCGCTAGAGCGTTTTAGAGCATTTCTTTTTTCTGAGACAAGATCTCAGGTAGCCCAGGCTAGTCTCAAACTCATTGTATATGTGAGGGTAGCCATGAAAGCCTTTTCTCTGTTCCATCTCCTAAGTGCTGGGATTATGGGGAATTTATCGCCATTTCTAAATTTTTAATGAATTAAAGGGCATCCCAGGGGTAGTTTTCTCCCACTTGGAAGCAGGGATTTCACTTTCCACACAGGTGCTTCTAGGAGGTTCTAAACACAAGCAAATTATTTATACTTAGGTGGAGATCGTGTCCAATAATTTGGTTTGTTAGTCATTAATTGCCCTATAACCTTGCAATGGCTGTGCTTGCTTTTCTTTTCTCCTTCCAAGAAACATCAGTAGCTCAAAACAGCTTCCACTCATCTCCCTGCCTAAGTAGAAAGAATTTCAGGAAATCACATACAGATAAACCATACTCAGGAATTCAAATTTTATCTGCAAAAATAAGCAGGGCATGTGTTTCCAATAATCAAAGCAGCAGGCAAACCAGGCAAGAAGCAGAGACAGGGCAGCTCCTGAGTCGAAACATTGATACCGGGTGCTCTTGTGAAGGAGGCCCAGATGAAGCTCTCCAAGCAGCTCTTTCCACTGGCAAATAGTATCACTGAGTGGGGATCTGAACTAATCCACACTAGACTGACTCGGTAGCAATCACCTTAGAAGACAGAGTGAAGAAGGGATGTGCTAGAATCATTTCTGAAGTGCTCACTGAGCCCTGTTACGGTTTTTTTACCTCTTCTACACACACACACACACACACACACACACACACACACACACACACACACACACACACACGTCCCTCCTCCTGCTCCTCCCCCTCCTGCTCCTCCTCCTCTTCTTCTACTTGGTGGGCATCAGATCCCAGGCTTTTGTATGCTAAACACACTCCCTACCACTAAGTGATATATATACTCCAGCTTTGTTTTTCTGTATGTCGAATTCATTTAAAACATAAATGTGTCTCTTTAAAAAGAAAACCTCACATCTATAAATGAGAAACCCAACATCATTTGCCGCAAGTAGACAGTAATTGTAAAATAAAAAAATAAAAAAAAAATCATCCTTATCCATGAGGAAAATGAGACCTAAAACCACTTGGAGATTCCATCTCATCCATTTAGAATGGCTATCATCAAGGGAAAAAATGGCAACAAATACTTATGAGGGTACAGTTGGGGTGGGGAGGAATGGGACACACTTGTGCAGTGCTTATGGGAATAGATATTTGTGCAGCCACTATAGGATAAGGATATATATTTGTCTAAAAACTGACAATAAAGCAATCATATTGAGGTGGTTTAAAGAGAAAGATTCCTCTTCAGGCTGGTGAGATGACTCAGTGAGTAAAAGTGCACGCTGTCCAGCTGGTGACCTGAATTTAGTGCCCAGGATCCATGTGGTGGAAAGAGATAACCCAGTCCTACAAGTGTTCCACACACACATACACACACACGCACATGCACACACACAAGCAAACATGCATGTTGAGCAAATAAAATGGAGAGAGAGACAGAGAGAGAGAGAGAGAGAGAGAGAGAGAGAGAGAAGAGAAAGAGAGACAGAGGAGAGAGGAAATTCTCCATAAACCCCAGTATCTGGGCACTTGGTCCCTCATGAGTGATGGGGTTTGGGGAAGTTAAGGGACCGCAGTCATGAAGCCTTGCTGGAGGAAGGGCATCGCTGGGGATGTGCTTTGAGAGTTGACAGCCCCACCTCACTTCCAGTTCTTCTGTGCACTGGAAAGAGACTCTCTCAGCTTCTGCTTCAGACACCTGTTGCCATGCCTCTCCTCCCATTATGGACTCTATTTGAACTGTGAGCCCAAATAAACCCTTCCTTCTATAAGTTGCCTTTGGCCATAGCATTTTATCACAGCAACAAAAAGTAACTGATACACATATGGGCCAGCTATTCCACTCTGGAATATATACTTAAAGACTCTAAATCAAAACACCACAGAGAAATGTGTACATCCTTGTTTATTGATGCACTATTCACAATCGCCAAGAAGTAGGACCAGTCTAAATGTCCATCAGCACATGAATGCATAAGGAAAATGTAGTACATATACACAATGGGATTTTATTCAGCTGCGAAGCTAAATGAAATCATGACTTTGGCAGCAAAGTGGATGTTAAACAGAATAAGCAGTGTCAGAGAGACAAATACTGCATGTTTTTCTCTTATAGGTGGAACCTAGATTTGTAATTATGTCTGTGTGCAATTTATATTTATGTGCATTATAATATTCATATGTGCTATGTGTGTATATGTGCATGTGCTATATATATGTGTATGCATGTGTGTATAACATATATGTTTGTGTGTATAACAAAACTAGAAAGGGTATCATGAAGAGAAGGAAGGTATCTTGAGGGATGGGACACAGAGTAATGGAATTCATGTGATGTGAAAGTAGACAGGAAACAGAATGTGGGAAGGGTACCAGCTAGAGGAGGGTTAGGGGGCATTGGAGAGGCCATGGGAGAGAGGGCTAGATTAGAACAAAGTATTGTAACTCATGTGTCTGAAAATGGCACAGTGAAATCCATTGGTTTGTATGCTAACTTTTAAAGATTAAATAATAAAATACAAGCAATGCTATTATGTTATAATAATTATATTTAATTATTATATTATATAAATATATGTAAAATATAAAAATATAATAATTAAATATAATTACCTCAAAAGACTGTAATCCCCAAATCTACCTTTGTGGAAAGTTATAAATGCAAGCATCAGAAGAACATCAAGCACCTGCTAACATCAAACTGAAAGGGGTTGAAAAACTGGAGAATTTCCATTGGCAATGTCACCTGTGCCTCTCTAGTCTATATTGTCCTGTGTTAGCTCGTGGGTTTCCCTTGCTGTTGTCCAACCCTCTGGGCTCACTCCTGCCTCCATGCTGTTGCATATGCGTGCATCTCCCTTCCCTTCCGCTGGACAGGTTTTTTCCCCCCTCTGGATTCTTGCAGTGATCCATCTGAACGGTCTCTGCTCACATGCTGGTTTTTCAGAGAGGTTGCAGAACTGACTAAAGTTAGTAGACACAGTTACCCCATTGTTCACCAGTCAGCCATTCTGGGTGCACATCCACTGTAGTCTACCACCAATTTGCGTTCTTCTCTGTCTTGATCCTCTTCACTCTGAATGGCTGGATTCTCTCTGATATTCAGACAACTGCACAGTGTAACTTATTCTCCTCTGGTTCTACAAGCAATATGATTTGGAATATGTAGTAGGATCATTTTTTCTGCCTGAAAAAAAATGTGAATATAAAAAAAAAATACAGAAGGGCACACAGAACATCTTAACCATTAGACCTCTGGTAGCAGTCACAGTGAGTTTTATTTCCCTTTTCTGTTTCTGCTGATTTTACTTCAAAGAATATAAATCATAGAGAACAGTTGTGCTAGTCCCTTGTAGAAACAACAACAACAGAAGAGTGCTATTTATTGCAAACCCTCACTGCGTGACCCCAGGGAGTCAGCAAGAACAAGGGCCCAGGCTTACTGTGTGTTTAAGGGAGTAAACTCCGAGAGAGAACCTGAGAAATACCAAGTTACAGTTTAGATCCTCAACTCCAGGCAGCTATTTAGATAATGATTTTCTTTAGTCACTCAAGGAGGTGCTGGGTTAATTAGAATAATGTTAGAAAAACACATCAAGGCTTCTGTTCTGCCATGGGGTAGGGAGGTAAGAGGGGGTGTCATATGTCTTCCTCCCCTGTGAAAGAGAAGTGTGTTCTATAATGCTAACAAGTTCGCCAAGTCTATGGTATTGAGCACTTCCCCTCTGCCCTCATTTTGAATTCTGCTTGACTCATTACCAAACAGACTGATAATCCAACAAAAAGGATAATTTTCCTATCCTGTGAATATGCCCGTCTTCCCAATTAAGAATGTATTTTGCACTTAGCAAAATTGAACAAAAATTTTAATGTGGGAAAATATTAGTGAAACAAATTTGTGGTCTTTGTTTATATATTTTGGAATAAGGTTCATTTATACTCAGAGAGACAATAGCTTTCCTGGCAATGTCTCCTTTCCTGAAACAGAAAGCTTAATCATCCTGTCTGAAAAATGATTCTATTTGGGCAACAAATCTCACACTGAACATTGCTCCAGATCTTGAGTTATATAAGCCAACAGATGGCGTTTGCCTGGCATTGACATGCCAGGCTGCGATCCCAGAACATGCAGAGCAAGCTGCCCTGAGCCTTCCAGACAGGCAGGCAGATCACATGTTTGGGTGGGTCAGGTGAGGAATTGCCCTCTGACTCAGCTCCTTATGATCTTCACCAAGAAGCAAATTCCTCAAGATCATGATAGTTACAAATGGTACTGATGAAACTGGTGTAAATTGAATTGATCATCAAAATGAAGAAATCTCTCCTGTGGGAGCAAACAAAGGTTCTTGGGAATGCTATAGGAGAATAGCTGGTTTATAGCAATAGTTGAAATACCTTAGGCAGGTGAAACTTGACCCAGATGTGCTCTGATTGCACTTTGGGCCAAAGCATAAAAAAGTAAGAGAGGGGGATGAAACAAAAACTAAGCCAAACCAGAACAGTCTTCATAGCTTGCAGATTTCTTCAGGAGAAAGATAATCTGTCACTCCACCAGTAAGCACATGAAGACATGCACGTACGCACGCGCGCTCGCACACACACATACACACACACACACACCAAGTGTCAAAGACAGAAGTAATACCAAGAAAGAGTTTTAAAAGAAGAATATATTAAAGTTTAAATTGAAGATCTTTTATGAAAATATGACATTTGAGTAAACATCTAAATAGAGAAACAAGATATTTGTATAATGGGAGAAAACCTTCTAAAGACAGTCTATGGGAAGCCCAGCTGTGTTTAGTCCTTCAGATTGTGGACTGACAAAAAACAAAAAACAAACAAAACAAAACAAGATAAGACCCAGTGTGTTTGGTGCAGAGCAGTCAGGGAAGAGTCTTGGAAGATGAGCGTTGGTTACTGATGTAAAATTTTGAAGTTCATCATTGGAAATTCACCTTTTTTTTTTTCTAAATCAGATGGAGTATATTAGGAGCTGACAAATAAGTCAATCTGTACTTAGTGCTATGTAGGACCATTCTTTATGAGCAACAAGGGCAGAAGCTTTTTGAAATTTCCTGGAATTAGCTAGATGAGAAATAATTGTCTGGACCAGGAGGAGGCAAGCAGAGGAGGCAAGAATTGGGCAAATTCTGATGCATTTTTGAAGGTAGAATCAATATTTCTGGCTATTGGTAGTGGTGAAAAAAACCCAAGAAGGGTCTGGGATGCTGGGGGTGGAGTAGAGCAGAGAAGATTCATGAAAAGGACCATGGGGCAGAAACGTGCTTGTGGGGTATCAGGAAGTCAGCTTGGGTTACCTCAGCTGAGGTTAGACTGCCAAGTGAGAGTACTCAGGAGGCAACTGGATGTACAGGTACCATGTACCGAGAAGAAGCCTAGCTAAAGATAAAACTAGGGAGAGAGCAGAATGTCCCTGGTTTCTCAAGGCATGGGGCTTCATCATTCTCCAAAGGACAGTTAAGTGTAAAAGTCAAGTGAGTATGGAAAGAATGGCAATCTGTAGGGACCATTCCTGATAAGATGACCATCGGATTTGGTTATCATCACCGACCTTACTAGAGTCTGCCATGTAGACTCTTGGCCAGACGCCTTGCTGGGTTGGGTTCAAGAGAGTGAGCAAAGACAATTCTTTCTAGAACATTTCCTACAAAGGGAAAGAGATAGGTAGAGTGCTAACTTAATGGAAAGATAGGATCAAGAGAAAACTTCACAAAACTTTTGATGAAATTATACTATATGTGGTGAAAGGGATTTTTTTAAAGAGTGCATCTCTATATAATTTTCACAGTGAAGCACACCCAAGTAACATACTCATTTCAGGAAAGAAAATATTACTCACACTCAAGACATCTCTCCTGGCCACTGTCTCCACCAAAGGGCAACAACTATCCTAAGCTGAATTTAAAACTCACAGGTTTTTGGTCTGTATGTGTACTTTGCATGAATAGAACCACAGTTTTTCTTGTTAACATAATGCTATCTGGAATCACCATGGAGACGCGTTTCTGGGTGTGTCTATGAGGATATTTCCAGAAATGTTTCACTGTGAAGGAAGACCTGCTCTAAGACCCCTGAGCTGGAGTCTCAACAGAATGAAAAGGATGAAATGGAAATGAACACCCGCGTTCACCTCTCTCTGCTTCCTGACTAAAGAGATGCTTTGACTGGTGCTGCCACCCACATGCTGTTGGATGGACCTGACTGGTGAGATGGGGAATGAAGAAATAACAGATATACATACACATACAGAAAAGCTGGGACCAGGTGAGGTGTGTGGCCTGATGGAGAAGCAGCAGCAGTAGCCTGGAAACTCAGCACATTTATTATATACAGCAGGAATGAGTAGGCAGCGTGTTTATTATATACAGCTGAATGAAGAGGGTGCGTTTATTATACACCGCTGAAGGAGAAGACCAGTTGGCTGCTCTCGATAGGAGGTCTCTGAAGGGCAGAGGTCTCAGGCTGCATTCATCCTGAAGGAAGAAACTTTGCTTGATATTTTCTGTACACGCTGTCAACATCCATACTCAGACCAGGTGGAGGCCTTACCATTCCCATGGGTCTGAAGCACCAGGGTCCTTCTCATGGCCATGCTCACTCAACTCTATAACAAATATTCACTCAGGACTTCATCTGCTCCCTACAGACTCTCATGTTTGGTTGCCATGACTTTCCTACTGTGACTCTACCCTCAAACTGTGACCAAAATTAATCCTTACCTCCCTTGGGTTGCTTTCATCAAATATTTGATTATGGCAACAAGAAAATCGCCAAGACAATATTGTTTTGTAACTGGCTCCTTTGTCTCCATAGGGTGCTTGTATTAGCCACCCACATTGATTCCTGTATTATGGTTTTAATGTGGTATTTTTATAATAGTCCTTTATGTGAGTATGACAGGATGTATCTATCATTTACACTATTGCAGGACAAGTGACTATGTTCTAGGTTAATAAACAGTGTTACGATGGACATTCTAGCATATGTTGTCTCATGAACAAATGTGCGTATTTTATTGAGTATATGTCTGTAAGTGGAGTTGCTGGGGCATAGGATATGCATATGTTCAGCTTTAGCTTTCCTAAAATGATTAGACTAATATAGGCCTTGTCAGATGCTATAGGCAGCAGGGATATTACCTCTACTGCCCACTTCTCAATCTGTTGAGCATTAAGGAAATGAAAGTAGACAGTGCTTTTACAAAAACAGCCCTCTCTGCAACTTCCACTGCCTCCTCCTGTTCCATCCGATGCTCCTCAAGATCAAGATTGCTGGTGTGTGCGTGCATGTGTGCGTGGTGCGTGCATGCGTGTGTGTGTGTGTGAATAATTTCCTTAATTTCTCTTACCTACAAGCCTTCCCAGGATTGTCTTATACACATGCTGACCCAAGAATCAACAATTTCCTCAAGAATCCCAGGTTCCTGTAACTGGAAAAGGACAGGAGAACCAACATCCTCTCCTTTCTGGGGTGTCATTGCTCTCTGGGTTCTGTCATTGACAGAAGGAGAAAATACACACGCATGTGTGTATATTAGCTTCTGCATGTACATAAGTGTGCCTATTGTATACCTATGTAGAATCGCATGCATTAATGTTTAGCTAAATGTAGGTTCATACTGATATCTCCAGTTCTAATCATTTTCACACGGACCATCATCGCCTATTCTCACTGCTCCTTCGTGCATTCTATGAGAAATTTGGTTCCACCTTTCATTGTTCAGCTCCAGTATGAATGTGGAGCAGTGTGAGAAATGTTAACTGAAACAAGGGAAAGCAGATACATCCATTAAAATCCATTATATGTCTACTTCTTTTGCCTTTAGGCTTTCTAACTCGGCCTCACATCTCATTCAGCAATGTTGTTTCCTGTATCTTAATATCATAAGATGATGTTGTCATTTCCTGCCTTCCGCTCTAGGAGCTCTTGGCCTCGGTTTTTTAGGTTTGCACATAAGATGGTTACTATTCATGCTGTAACAACGTATGGGTTTTGACATATGCACAATATCAGTTATCCACAGCCACATTGCTGTATAGAACAGCTTCACCGCCCTAAGGAATCCTCTATTTAATGCTCCTTCCCTCTTCTTGGGCCCTGGGGAACCACTGATTTTTTTTTTTTTTAAAAAACCACATCTGTAGTTTTACATTTTCCAGAATATCTTGTATTAGGAATCAAAAAGTATGTGGCTTTCATATTGGCCTCTTTCACTGGCTCTATTCCTAATTTATTATTAATGTCTCTTTGTAACTTGATAGCTAATTTTTTTAAATCATTAAAAGATGTTTTATCATTGGTATATATCACAGTTCATTCTCTCACTTATTGAATGTTAATCCTTGAGTTTTGGCTATTATAAGCAATTATGTGTAGTGGGGTGTGTGTGTGTGTGTGTGTGTGTGTGTGTGTGTGTGTTTATTTATAAATTCTCAAATAAGGAGGATAAATATAAATGGCTTTGGTTGCTAAATCTGATAGGAGACTGTTTAGTTTATCAGTTATATTTTGCTGATACATGCAGCTCCTCAAAATCAGGCAGACTGTTCATACAACCCACCCTCCTTTTATATTTTAGCACATGAGTATGTCCAATGTAAAAATAATCATTCTTTATACTTCAGTCTTTCTACACACACTATCCCAGTAACACTGTTATTGAATGGAGAATCTTAGCTTTGACCTTAACCCATAGCCTCACTCTGGAAAAGTGTCCAAATCCTTTCACCTACAAAGTAGGTGCTAACAGCACCTGTCCAAACCTACCACTCCATGATGAAGAGAGCCAAGAGTGCTTAGAGGGGTGTCCCCCTTTGATGAAGCTGTGCCTTTGTTTGAAGGCTCTGCCAAAGTCAGAATTGTAATCTTGTCCATTTCTATGTCTATGTCCCCTCTACCAGAGACAAAGTTACCCCTCAACCTTATAGTCCAACCCCCTAATCCAGCATGTGGTATTGACATCCAAACAATTGATCTGGCCAGTTAGTTAAGGAGAGGCTCTGGTGATGTTTTGCATACACATAGGAGAGTAGGATGTGTTTTTAATCAAATAAGGCTATCCCATAACCATTAGCAGAAATCATCTTTTTCATCTTTAACTGAAATAAACAACAGGTTTGATTTTAACAGTGACACTCTTAAATCTCTTAGATCAATAAATGGCCTAAGCAGTGAAAGAGTTTAATGAACCATGGATTGAACTGTAAGAACATGAATTAGTGCGCTAAACTCTGCAGACATAAAATGGAACTGTTCACAAACAAGTTTGGGCAGTTCTCATCAGGTACACAGTGTTTCCAGAGTGAGGTTTAATTATTTTAAGATGTTTTAGCATTATGTAGCCCAGCCAGAGAATGCTTATCTGCTTTATGCTAGTTTTTACCTGCAGAATTTTTGCCTCTGTGACATCATGTATTATTAGCTCCTGTGTTTTTAAGATGCATTGCGCAACATTGGGAGCTGATTTACCAAGGTTAATCATACCCTGGCAGTCTTTGAGAATGCTGGCAGCAACTGAGAAAACTTCAAGAAGGGTTTTAATGCAAGAGACACTAGGTTTCCTTCTCTGTGCTCAAGTGCTCAGTTACTGGTTCAAACAGTGGAAGAGGGAAAGTCCTGTAGAATTGACTGACAAAGACTAATAGTGTCCCAATAAAATAAGCAGCAACACCCCAGAAATCCACATTGCTCTCTCTCTCCTCCCCCCCACATACATTCATGCACACACGCGCGTGTGTGTGCAAGCACACCTTTGATGCAATCCATTTGGCTTTGGCTAAGTGTATGTGTGAGACGTGACTATAACACTCATCAAAGATCATCAGATTTTCAAATGACTTGCAAAGATGTCAGTCATGAAAATGAATTACCTCATTGATCAGGGCCACCGTAGAGTTTGGGAAGCACTGCAGATAAAATTATATTCTAGTCATGATAAAATTTAAAGATATAATATCATTATAAAATATTTCAGCTAAATGTTAATCATGACAGAATACCATTGAGCAAGGACAAACAATAATCAAATCCATACAGCATTCTGTTTACAGTGATAAGCAGGGTAGGTGGGCCATGTTTACATGTTGAATATGCGTGTCAGATTATATAAACACTTAGTGACACATATCTCTACTAAAAAATAAAATAATCAGTAGTCGCAGCATTTATTTGTTCCTCGTTTCACTTAGTGTATTCATTTCACAAACGTTAAGCATTTAATATGTACCTAGTGTTGAATCTAAGACTGCAGAACAGAAAACTCTACTGAGCATGGTAGGTACATCTATAAATCCAGCACTTGGGGAAGTTGACATAGAAGAAGGGTTACCATGAATTCAAGGCCAGTCTAGGTTACTGAGCATGACCCTGTCTCAACAAAGAAAAACCACAGATTGTATAAACCCAGATGTGTAGCTGTGGTGTTACAGATGTGGAAATACCTGCATTTCAAGAACAGGGAGGCTGAGGCAGGAGGATCACAAATTTGAGGCCAACCTAGAATACAGGAAGTCCCTGTCCTCCAAACAAACTAATGAAAACTCACGAAACAGAACAAAAACCTACACATACTTATTGAGCAAGAGATCTGACTGACTAATCAGACATTTTTATTCGAAATGTAAGAATTGATTCCTGTGCCCACTCTATGTTTATACATATCTTCCTTACATCCTGGCCTGTTTTCTAACCATGATCTATTGGTCCTTGTTCTAAGTATTGAGTATAGTTGACCAAATTAATGCTGTACAAATGCAAACAGTTGTGAACTATGCTCTACAGGGGCCAAGTAAATGTGTCATTTTAGAAGGAGAGCCAGGAGTGGTGGCACACACCTGTCACCCAAATACTCAGAAGGCTCATACAGGAGAGTTAACGCATTGAGGCCATCCAGGGTCACACAGCAAATCCTTGTTTCAGAAAGTAAAACTAAATTGAAACTTAAGTGAGGTATAAAGTTTTACATTTCCATTTAAAGGCAGCAACTTTATGGACCCAGAGTTGACCACAGCAGAAACAGATTCCTTAGAACTTAAAAAAAAAAAAAAATTCCATGCTTCTATTTCCTCATACTGCTTCTCTGGCTGGCTTCTTCATTTGGATTACAGACAACTGTTTGCTAAGCGTGTTCAGCTCCTCTGCAGTTAGGTCTGCAGAGTGTGTTATTTAATTTTAATGGAAAGGTTTTTGAATCACAGCCAAAATGCTGTGGGACAAGCAGATTTTGTTTTCCTGTAATTTCATTAGGAAAAAACGAGAATAGCAATATTGAAATGTCACAAATACAGAATTTTAAGTCCAACATCTGTGTTCCCTTAAAGAAGAATGTCATTTCTAAAGCCTGGGAGATTGCCTTAGTGAATGAATAAATTAAAGAGACATTTGTAATGAAAGAACTTCTATTAGTTTGGTTGACGTTCCTTCATTTTATTGTGGGTTTATTTCATTATTAAAAAGAGAAACGGACATAAAATTATGGAAAAAGAAAAAAGGGGATTTTGGTCCCCCACTCAAATAACCTTGGTGTGCTTCACCGAATACACGATCTAACCCGAGCTCCCAAGAAGCCTGTCATGACTCCTGGCTTCATAGAGCACCTGCTTCTTAGAGATGCCCCTCAAAATACGCTTGGGGTAGCATGAGTTCACTGCTGGTTACTGCATCACTGTTAGCATGTCATGCATTCTCTTTGCAAGGGATGGAAGTCTATAGTATATTGTATATAATTCCAATTGCACATGCCCTTGTGTCAAACATTAAGGTCATAGTATGGTCTTAGAGAGATGACTCAGTGGTTAAGCACACTTGCTGCTCTTGCAGAGGACCCAGGTTCAGTTCCTGGTACCCACATGGTGGCTCACAACCATTTTGTAACTCTACTTCCAGGGGATCTGGCCCCATCTTCTAACCTCCACAAACACTAGGCATGAACATGGTGCACAATTATACATGGCAGGCAAAGCATACACATAAAATAAATAAACCTAATTTTTAGTTTCAAAAAAAAGAAAGAAAGAAAGAAAGTAAGAAAGAAAGAAAGAAAAGAAAAGAAAAACCACACTAAATCCATGACTCATGTTTATACAAACGGGGAATAGTGCCTCCTGTCCGGTGCTCCAGAAAATTAATTGGAAGACAATTATAGCCTCCTTTTTAATAATTAGTGGCAGTGGAAGCACAATCCCCAAACAAAGGAAGGGATAACTGGTCTCAGCGCCGAGGACCGTTAACGTTTTCCAGCTGAATCGGGGGTGTAGTTTCTGCTTTTTCATTCTGAACACACAGCGCTTGTAAGGCACACTCAGCAGTGGGTGCCCACAAATATTTGTTGAGTGAATGGAAGGAGACCAAGTATAAGAGAGGAGAGGTTCTCAAACAGGACTGAAACAGGGCCTGATGGTGAAAGGAAAGGAAGAGATTTAACTGGAGAGGACACCACAGGGGACACAATAGTTCTGTCGAAAGTATTTAAGAGACATTTTTTTTTTTTAATGCAGAGGATGATAGACTCAATCCAAGTCTACTCTACAGAAAAAAAAGAAGCAACTGCATAGTGAACATACAATTAGAGCTGCCCCAAATGGAAAGCCCATGGTGACTTGGTCATTCCCATTTTTAACCAGTTTCCCCAGTTTCCTGTCACTGGAGGTGCTCATTCACCCAAAGACACTGTATGCTTATCTCTAAACTTGGCAAGTATAAAGATTTACCAATATCCACCCTTTCCAGGTGTCAATCATCCCCCCATAAGTAGCTTTAAAAACTGGCACTGCCAACAAACACCATCAACAACCATATTGAGCATTTTGGGGGAAACCAAACACAGCCCTCTTTTCCCATTCAGTGTCTTAACTGGTGAAGGAGAGACAAGAGAAATCAGACTCAATTGAGCCAATCACACTTAAACTAACATTATGTGGCCATTTGAAAAAAAAAATGGTAAAAATGGAAATTCTGAATTGCATGTAAGGGCCAAGCAGAATGCTTTCACCTTTCCTTGCATTGTTTGAGGAGCATCCCCAGCTAAGTCAGTGAGGCTTTGTGAGGACCACAGGATGGCCTCCTCCTTTTACTTCTGCTTTCAGATACTGCTGAGTTGTTTTAATTTGTTTGTTTATTTGACAGGGGCTTGTGTATCCCAGCCTGGCGTGCCATGTAGCCAAGGATGAACTTGAATATCTCATCCTCCTGCTTCTACCACCATGCTCAGTTTATGCAGTGGTGGTGGTCAAGCTCAAGGTTTCCTGCATGCCAGTCACGAACTACCAACAGAGCTACACCCTTATCCCTCACCTCGGAGTTTTGACCCTCTTAATTCTAATTACCACATTCACAGGGTTATTGGTATGGTCACCGATAACTCCTAACCAGGCCCAATCACATCTAGTAGATTGCAAATAATAGGGCGAAACATTGCATGAGATTGTAACACAGCTGGAGAAATAAGATGGATCTCAGTAGCGGGTTGAATGGTGCAACCCCCTCAAAGATATATCTAAGCTCATATTCTAGACCCTGTGAATACTACCTTATTTGGAAAAAGTCTGCAGACATGGATAATTAAGGATTTAAAGATGAGATTGCCCTGGTTTGGCCACGTGAGCCTTCACTATAATAGCATCATTATACTAGAAGAGGAAAGAGAAACGCAGAGAAGGCAATGGGAAACACAGAGGCCGAAGAGTTGTGTTCACAGGCCATGGAAGCCACCTGAGGCTAGAAGTGGCAAGGGAGGGCTTTCTCCTTAGGTTCCAGAAGGAGATGATTCAGATTTCTGACCTTCAGAACCCTGAGAAAATACATTTCTGTGTGTGGTGGATTGTTTCCACACCCCTAGGAAACCTCTCCTGAACAACTGCTAACAAGTGTTCACACTGCAGTAGGGGGCAGCCCCATCTGAGAATCTGACCCCCCCACTCCCCAACTTTAAACACTTTACTGTCCCTCTCCAGCCTTTAGCAGCATTTTTGTTTCCATGGCTGCGCTTGAGTACACATGTGAAGCTCTCTGCAGTTACTGATACTGTCTGCCCCTCCGGCTTAAGAAGAAGATGGGACTTCATAGGGATCAACACCCTCATGTAATTATTGAGCAAAACAAAACACCAGAGAAGAAGCTATTTTGAGCCTGCCAATGTGCCTTAGATTCCTGAGAACACACCCCTGGCAACTTCTGGGTGTCATCTGGTCCCTGCCTCATTCTCCATCTTCTCCCCTGGAAATGCTATGGCTCAGCAGAACTAGCTCCTTCCGCCTTCCAGACATTTGCCTGCACACATCCTGTACCCCTTTGCTTGAGATGCTCTCCCATGCCATCCTCTGGGTTCTCCTTCACTGTGTGAAGCCAACTTCATGCCCCATTCTCTTCCACTCAGTGTTAGATAACGGATTCTCTTTTGCAATGACCTCATGTTTTTTTTTTTTTTCCTTAAGTAACACATGAAGTCTTACTTTATGCACTGCACTGTACTACAATTCTTTTAAGTACCCATTTCTTTGAAGAGTAAGTTATTTAAACACATCTTAGCATTCTCAGTGTCTTGTGTGCCAGTCAGTACCTGCCCACTGAATTACACTGATTCAGATTTCTGTTCTGGGATTGATGATCATAATTTAAAAGCTGTGTTACTTCTTTTCTGATGGAAGGGTTATAAATATCCATATTTAATGAAAACTTTCATCATTTTAGGGGAGAGTTTATGGGAAAGTGGCAGAGAAAATAGACTTATTTCTCAGAGTGCCACTGTGTGGTGGCCATATTGAATTTCATGGAATGGATCTGAGGATGAAGGACATGATTGCTTTACCCAAAGCTGGTGCTGAAAGGGAATATTTTCATTTCTACAGAAGAAACAAAAGTGACAGTCAGAATTTTTTCCCCCTCTGGCAGTTTGTCATGCAGATTTGTGGTGGGCCCCAGCCCTTGTATGTTATCATCTATTTGTGCCCCTCCATGTAGCTTTCCAAGGTGTGACAGAGAAGGATACTGTGGCTCAGGGTTCTTCTGGGGGCTTAAAATAAAAATAACACAACAGTATCGTGTCCACAGGTCCTCTAAATGGCACAAAGGAGGCCTCTTGCTAAAAGCAGCTCTCCCATCCTTGTCCTGAAACTGGGTTTCTGCCCGAGCTATTTTCAGCCTTGTTTCCAGTTGCCTCGGGCCAGTGACAAGATTTCACACTTGACTGCTGCCTCTTCTCATTATGGGCCCCCCCCCCCTACCATGCTGCTCCCTGTATCTGAAAGGCTTCTCCCAGGCCAATGAGCTCACACTTCAAAACAGGCTGGTGCAGCGGGCCTGCCTCACTCTTCCTGGGCGGCACTGGGGCAAGGTGGTGTGCTTGAGTTAGCAGACCGGGACTCCTCTACCTTCAAGAGAGAGTTATTTCCTACCTTAGCTACAAGCATAGAAACTTGATTCCTTTCTTAGGAAGTTGCAGTCTGCAAATTTATTCAGAAAAATGTGAATGTGGCAAGCTTTTTTTTTTTTTTTTTTTTTTTTTTCTATGTCACTTCTGAGACACGAATGAAGCCATGTAGACAACACATGGAGAGGTCTCCATTTGCACACTGACTCCATTCCAGGATGATATTGGGAGAGGAGGGCTTATGGCAGGCAGGCTGTCATTCTCAGGCTGCCTTTGTTCTTTGGTCTAAAACACTGCCTCTCAGAGCTCTCCAATTCCGGGTTCCAGTCATATTGGGTATGCAGTACTTTTCAAGCCCTGGAGTAGCTACCCCACTGTGGATTTGAACCTCAGGCTACTGCCCCCTTCCCAATGTTCTACCGCCTACACCTGAACAAACAGTACCCTGTAAATCCTCATTATTCAAGGTTTTCTCTATTTGCTGTTAGGCTCTTACTGAGAGATCCCCTGGATTGAAGGAACAAGAAGACTCTAATTAACAGGGATTTTGAGAGGTTTCAGTGGATTATTTAGATTCATTGACTAGAGACTCACTCAGAGAGTGGAAGGATATAGGAGAATTCAACCGTAGATGATGTACATCGAAGGCGAGTGGTCCCTTTGAGAACTAGAACAACTCCTTCTCTTATCTGAGGCATTGCAACTTCTTGCCTCCCGCATCTGTTTTGCTGTCTCTGCAGCTCACCCTCTTCCGGTCTTTCAATCCCTCCTGCACACACTTCTCCTCATAACTCAAACTCGCGCACATGTTTGGCTTTGAAAGATACTGACTTTAGTCTTCACCTCTCCCCTTGCAGTTTCTCTTGCTAATTAGGTAGAAATTATTGAAGTATAGAGCAATTAACAAGTAAACCGACATGAGTGTAGTCATTAATGAGAAGATGAAAGCAAACTCAGATCTCTTCCGGAGAACAGAGCACACATGAATGCTTGTCAAGGATAGAAAGATAAATTGGTTAAGACACACACCTAAGCCTATCTCTATAAAATTACAAATGCTGATTGTTCGAGTTAAGTTTCAACTACTGCTGCGATTTAACACCACGATCAAAAGCAACTTGGGGAGGAAAGGGTTTGGCCTGCAGCTTCCAGTCCATCACCAGGAGAAGCCATGGCAGAAACTCACAGGAATCTGAGGCAGAGATCACAGAGAATTAGTCCTTACTGGCTCAATTCCCAGCCTACTTTCTTACACCACCCAGGACCACCTGCCCAGGGATAGCCCCATACACAATTGGCTGGACCCTTCTTTGTTAATCATTAATCAAGAAAAATCCCCCATATAAACTGGGTGTGGTGGTGCACACCCTTAATCCCAGCTCTTGGGAGGGAGGGGCAGGTGGATCTCTGAGTTTTAGGACAGCCAGGGCTACATACACAGAGAAGGGGGGGGGGAGAGAGGATGTCCTACAGGCATTTTCTTGATTGATGTTCTTCTTTGTAGATATTTGTATCAAGTTGATATAAACAAATTAGAAGAGTACCATATGCCTATTTATATATCTGTAGTTCTTGGGAATGGGAGTCAAGTCCCACAGACGTTACTGTTCTTAGGGACAAACTGAGATGAAAAATTGGGTTTTCTGTTTTTTTGATTTTGTTTTTGTTTGTTTGTACAGAGTACAGAGCAGTCTAGTGGCTGTCTCCTGGTTTGAATGTTCTGGAAGTGTGGGATATGATAATGAATTTTTAGTCAGTCAGCCATGGTAGGACTTATTTATAATTCTAGTACCTGGGAGGTACAGGCAGGAGAATTAGGAGTTCAAGGCTATCCTCAGCTACACTGTCTGGAAGTCAAACACACACACACACACAACCAGACTCCACAGGTACTACACAATAATCAAGTTCATTTGCCTTCAGGAGATGCTTTAAGTAGACTGTAACAGGACTTCTGACTCTTTGTGGCGTGCTAACACTCTAAGCAGACTACTGACCCAAACTCTCCTTCTCAGATAGACCTGGTGCATAGGAGTGAATTGCAGATAAGAGTAGAGAACCAAAAATTGGGTTGATTTCAGCTAGGATGGCATTTATTGTTACAAAACCATTTACTTTAATGAACTTGATCTCTATTGCACCAAGTTTTGTTGTCAGACTATCTTTGGACCACCAACCTGCAAATAATAGCTTGGAGACTTATTACTAATTATGAAAGCTTAGCCGTTAGCTTAGGCTCTTATAACTCAAATTAATTTGCTTATGTTAATCTACATTTTGTTATGTGGCTTTTACCTTTCCATATAACCATGTCTGAATTGTTCTGAGTCTGCTGACAAATTGCATACCTAGATTCCTCCTCCCAGTTTCTCTCTCTCTCTCCCTCTCTCTCCCCCCCCACCCCGTGTGTGTGTGTGTGTGTGTGTGTGTGTGCGCGCGCGCGTCATCAAGACGCGCAAATGGAAGTCCTGCCTATTCTCTCCTGGTTAGCTATTGGCCGTTTAGCTCTTTATTAAACCAATCAGAAGGTGACTTAGGCAGATACATCTTTTCAGTGCAAACAAATATTCTGCAACACCCTAAGAGCAAATTGAGGTACAGGAGAGCCAAGTCATACAGAGAGTTGAGATATTTTATCTCAACTGCTCTTTAGTTGCTTAACTCTGAGACTGGCCCTGTTTCCAAATTCTAGATGTTTAGGACAGAAGATTGCAGTGTTCGTGGAAAACCCTGGGGACAGTGAGTTCCTTGGGAGGTTGGTAAGTGCTAGAGGTAGCAGCAGCATTTAATGTCCAAACTGAGATCATTAGGAGGATGACAGAAGTGCCATCAATAAATTAGACCAGAACATTAGGTCAATATGGGACTCTGTCTAGATAAGTAAGTGGTAAAGAGACACTGCTATAGTTCTGAAGGAACCCAGTGTGGACTAGAGAATGAGTGCCTGGGGCAGTTCTTTCTCAGTTGTATTTGCCATGTTCTCAGCCTCTGGTTACTAAACCTTGTAGGAGATGGAAAATCTGGAGCCTTAGGCTGAGATTCTCCTTATAATTGGGGGGTTAGCATTCCCTTTGATGGGAAAGGGGAACCATTTATCTCTCTAATTATAGACTATTAGTGTGTTGGACAGCTCTCAGAAACACACTTGTCTCTTCAAATTATGGGGTAAAGCTTTTCACTTTAATACTCATTTGAGGAACAAAGAATTTATGATGCCAATTCCACCACTCTCTTCTCTCTGTTTTATTTTATCATAAATAGGTAAGAGATTAAAGTCCTCTTCAGTACAGATCAATGTCCCCATTTGTCATTCTCATAAACAGAGAACCAAAGGATGTTCTCTGCTTCCGGGTCGTTGACTATTAGTGCCCATCATGATACAACGCCACTGCCAAGGCATCGTGCTAACTAAAGCTCTATGCCTAAATTGTAGGGAGTTCAGATGAGCGCAAGTCCCATTTGTTTCTATTATGCAGGGATCCTAAGAATAGGATCCTTGGTTCCAGGTAGAGCAAAGAACAGTTTCTGCTAATAACTTAATTCTAATTCTTTTCTTTTTCCAGACAGGGCTTTTCTGTGTAGCTTTGTAGACCAGGCTGGCCTCGAACTCACAGAGAGATTCCTGCCTCTACCTCCTGAGTGCTGGAATTAAAGGCATGCACCATCACTGCCCGGCTAGTGTATTCATTTTTTTTTTAAATGTTTATTGGTATTTTGTCATGGGTGTCCATTCCCCTGGAACTGGAGTTACAGACAGTTGTGAGCTGCCATATGGATGCTGGGAACTGAACCTGGGTCCTATGAAAGAACATTTCTACAGCTCTCTGCCTTTTTTCTTTTCTCCTTTTGAAATGAACCTATAGACTAATAGTTTGTGGGAAGAGCATCATAGCTAAAGAGCCAATTAAGCTGAAATCAGTCTTCTTCACCTAATGGAAATGTGAAACAGCTTTATCGGTGTAGTCATTGCTTCTCTGTTGCTGTAGTAAAACACCATGTCAAAGGTAAATCATAGAAGGAAGGTTTTATTTGAGCTTATGGTTCTAGAGGGATAGGAGTGGTGGGGAGACATGTTGGCAGGCTGGCGTGGCAGCTGGAGTAGGATGCTGAGAACTCATATCCTGTATAGAAAGTGAGACACAGACAGAGTGAACTGGAAGTAGTGTGGCATTTTTAAACTTCCAGAGTGTATTTCGGGTGTCATACTCCCTCCAACAAGGCCACATCATCTACACTTCCTCAATCAGCACTACTAACCGGGGATGAAGTATTCAAATATCTGAGCCTACAGGAGATATTTCATTCAGATCACTACAAACAGATGGATTAATTATCCATTCATTTGGGCTTTCTTCATGAATAGTTGATAAATTCCTTTAGTTTGATTTTTAGCATAACTAATTACTTCAGTTTAGGCACATTTTTCTTCTATTCTGTTTTGCTTAATTTTATCAATAAATAGTATGCAAAATTAGATTTCTTTTCAGAAGACTTACAAGGCCATCATTGTATGTGTATGTGTGATTTTTATTCCTGTATGTACATGTGCATATACATATGTGTGTCCGTGCATGTGGAGGTTAACCTCTGGTGTCATCCCTTAGAAGCCATTCATCATGATTTTTTTTTTTTTTAATAAAGACCTTAGCTTGCTGATTGGGATTGAATTCACTGGCTAGTAAGTACCAGAGATTTGCCTGTCTACACTTCCCCAGTGCTGGGATTATAGGAAACACATGATAATATGCAGCTCATGTCCCTATACTGGTGTAACTTCACTGGCTGAGCTATCGTCCTAGCCAAATCAGTCAGTCTTTAATATCTATTCTTCTTTTGTAATTGAAAATGCTTTTTATCCCATATAGTATATTCTGATCATGGTTTCCCCTCTCTTGTCTCTACCCAGATACCTCTCATCACTCCACCCACCCAACTCAATTTCTCTCCCTCTCCAAAAACAAGCAAACCAATAAACAAGCAAATAACCCAGAATAAGACAAACAAATAAACAGAAAGGAAACAAAAACAAAGAGAAAAACACATATACACAAAAAATTCACACAAACACAAAATCAGAAACCATGATAGCTAAGCAAAAGACAAGTAAGGTTTAAAAAACAAAACAAAACAAAAACCCAAACAAAGCAGTATGAGACAAAACACCTCCAAAAATACCACTGGGTTCGTTTGTGCTGGCAATCTGCTTCTGGGCATGGAGCCTCCTATACATGTGGTTTGTCCACCCAGTGAGGCTCAAATTTTTTCCTTTGTGGCTTGATTGTCAACTGGAGATAGCTTCTAGGTTAGGGATGAGGGCTCATGTCCAGTTCCCTTCCCATCCATCCCTGGGACCCCGTCTTGCTTAGACCTGTACGGGCCCTGTGCATGCTGCCATATGTGAGTTCGTATGTGTTAATCCTGTTGTCTTTGGAAGACACTGCTCCGAATGGAGGCGTGGGTTCGTAACCCACTTCTGACACCAGATAACGCGGTTAAATAAGGATCAGGATAAACAAATAGGCCGAATAGATGTTTATTCAGGGAAAAATAACTTACAACCTAGACAGATGAACACCAGGAAATTCAACCCGATCCTCTCCTGTCTGAGTCACGCCAGAAAAAGAGCGCCTTTCCTGGCCCCCTCCGACCTCCTTCCACAGGTCCCTTCCGCCCATGGCTCCACCCCCCAATGGGCGTGGTCAGTGCCACAGAAGGAGACAAAGTGAATATCCCACTACAATTCCCCTTTTAGTCTAAAGAAAAGATTTAGGCTTAATACAAAACTATATACAAAACAGTGAATAACAAGTGTGCCCCAAGAAAAGGAAAATCGAGAACAAAATGACCTACATATCTAGTCCTAGGGTGAGGGCATAATGGAGTTTACAATAGAGTTGTCCTAAGCTGGGAAACGTAAGTCTAGTACCTAATATATCTAACTAGGAAGAGAGAATAATAGTTGTGATAGTTTAATCTTCAACCTCATCAAGACCTGAGAAGGAAATTAACAACACTAGAGTAGACAAGAAATGCGGATGGACAACTTCCAAAAGGTGCAGCAAGGACAGAAACAGCAAGCCACCTGAACAGTCACCCTAGGTCTCACAGCGACGTTGGTACACCCAGATTTGGCTAAGGCCAAGAGAACTTGACAGACCACAACAACAGTAGGGAAATAGAATGGCTGTCTTACCCTGACTTGGCAAGGTCAAGCAGTCTTTTATATTTGTCTCCTGTAAGCACATAGGACTGTATGTCCAAATCAGTGGTCAAGGTGGGGGCAATTCTATGCCCAACAGGCCATTAGCTGAGGCGAGATTGAACTCCAGCAGGAGCAACAACAGTGTCTAACATATTTTCGGGAAAGTGCACGGTGCTGTCAGGAGCAACAGTGTCTCATGTCAATGGAGTACTAATATTAAAACATTTAAATGCCATGTTCTGCATGTCTATGAAGTGATTGAAGATTAAGCATCTATATCTGACTAATCTCATAGGTACAGGAAATGTGAGTGAAGATAATCTGTAATACTCGGGAACTTAGCTAAAAAGACTGATTAAAACTTTCCTGAGTAAAGCAGGAACAAATACTTAAACAATATAACTATTTACATATACCTACATGTAAATCCCTAAAATAGAGGTAGAGTGTAAGTGTCAAGACAAGAGGTAGAACTATAAAGGGCAGCAAGATAAATATCCCAAATTGTATCAATATACAAAATGTCTTGAATACAGGAAAAGTATACATACATAGAATATGGTAAAAAATAATGTGCATAAAATATTATAAGTGGAAACATTTAACACAATATAACAAAATATAAACTTAATTTTACATAGCTTACCACATAAGAATGTAAGCTGTAAGCTGTAAAATACTATCTCATTCTTACTCAAATTCTCAAGAAAATAGGCTAATCTACCTATATCCCATCTAAACCATACCTTTACCAACCATTCCATATTCCTGTCTAAAAGATAAACCCGAGTGTAAGCATCACCCAATCCCAAATAACTAAAACCAACCCAAAGATGATGACTATTATCCCAAAATTCCAAGGGTAGTGAAAGGGGGCATAGTCATATTAAGATTACTTCCTGCTGAAATGGGACGATGATTGCTCCAATGGATCCTGTAGGAAGAAAATTTTTAGCAACCAAATTTCTCAACAGAACTGGCTGTGACATATGTAGTTAGTCACTGTGTGGCTTCTGCCACCTGGGGGCAAAACCCAGGTAAATCCCACTTCTGACACCAGATATCGCGGTAAATAAGGATCAGGATAAACAAATAGGCTGAATAGATGTTTATTCAGGGAAAAATAACTTACAACCTAGACAGATGAACACCAGGAAATTCAACCCGATCCTCTCCTGTCTGAGTCACACCAGAAAGAGAGAGCCTTTCCTGGCCCCCTCCGACCTCCTTCCACAGGTCCCTTCCGCCCATGGCTCCACCCCCCAATGGGCGTGGTCAGTGCCACAGAAGAAGACAAAGTGAATATCCCACTACTCTCTCTCTCTCTCTCTCTCTCTCTCTCTCTCTCTCTCTCTCTCTCTCTCTCTCTGAGTACTCAGAACAACTCTCTGATGTACAGATTCTTAATTCCGTTTTACAGAGTAAGAGCATGCCATCTATGAAGATGAAATGTTTTCTCAGTAGCTATCCATTCAGCAAAGGGGGAAGATCCCATCAGAACAAGAGCTCCTTGACTCCAGATCCCATTCTCCCTACCACACAGACACAGCATCATTACTGAATGTCTGTCATGTGGTATCTTAGTTGAGTTTTCCAGAAATTGAACTCCAAGAAAAATACGGATGTTGCCTGGAATCAAACACAGATGATTACTCAGTCTCCACAACTGTCTTATGGAAATAATATGAACTCACATTTCAGCTAGTGTGGGGGTGTCCTGGATGGGGGTGGGGGTGACTGTATTCACCATCTTCTGTGTGCCACTGATGAAAAGTTTTCTTCCTGTATGGGGCAGCAAGTGGGCCTCATAGCATCACAGTTTAGAGCAGTGGTTCTCAACCTTCCTAATGCTGTAACCCTTTAACACAGCTCCTCATGTTGTGGTGACCCCTACCATAAAGTTATTTTGTCGCTATTTTATAGCTGTAATTGCTACTGTTATGAAGCATAATGTAAACATCTGATATGCAGGATATCTGATATGTAACCCCTGTGAAAGGTTCGTTTGATCCCTGGGATCCAGAGGTTGTGAACCACTGGTTTAGGGCAACAAGAGAGCTCTGAGGTAGAAAGTGCATTATAGACAGACACCAGGTGAGTCTTGATCAGGCTTCTCTTTTTGCAAAATTCATGGAAGCCACAAAGTAGAGCTGGTGACACAGAAAAGGCTCAGGCACAAACACACAGAGACCGAGGATTCTAAAAAGTGAGGTCAAGAAGAGATAGGAGTATATAAAAAAGTGTTCAGCCAATATGTCAACCTACACTCCCTTAGTAAGTCTTTCCTAGCTCATAGCTTGAAGCGAGGCCAAGCAGGATATTGCTTAGGGGCAATTGTCTATTTTATGTTTACTCTTTTGGGTTTAATAGTAATTAGACACAGACAGCAGTAAATGTACTGTTGACTAAGGCACCATGCCACTGGGGTTACCAGATAAGATAGGGGACACTCAGTAAACTTTGAACTATAAAAAAAAAGCAAGGTGCAAGTACAACTTTGAATATTTAATGGGCATCCTCTAAAACTGGACTTCCAAGGAGCTAGTGATTAATTCTTTCAGTATAAATATGATTCCAAAATTGTATAGGTTGGGTGTTCATTTTTTAATATCTCTGTTGTTTATCTGAAATTCAAGTTAATGGTGGTGTCTCAATTGTTTTACTTATTTGTCAACTTGACACAGCTAGAGTCATCTGGGAAGAGCGAACCTCAACTGGGAAAATGCCTCCATCAGATTGTCCTGTAGGAAGGTCTCTAGGGGATTTTCCTGACTAATGATTGAGGACCCAGCTCCCTGGGGGCAGTACCAGCCCTGGTCACATGGTTGTAGGTGGTATAAAAAAAAAAAAAAAAACAGGCTGAGCAAGCCATGGGGAACAGGCCAGTGAGCAGCATTCTCTTGCTCCAGGATCCCTCCCTGGCTTCCAAGAGGGGAGGATGGACTACACTTTTAGTTGAAACAAATCCTTTCCCCCACAAAATTACTTTTGGGCTTGGTGTTTACTCACAGCAATAGAAATGTAACTAAGACATTGCATGATGTTAATTTTTCTCTGTTAGGCTGACAGTATTAACATTGGTTCCTGTAGAACTGTGAGACTGGCTCTCCGTGTAGGCAGACAAACAGTGATTGCAATTGAAGATAGAAACAGACATATGCTTAGCAAATCTTCCCTGGAGGTTTGCAATGGAGGCGGGGACATTTCTGCCATTTAAATGTTTTATTTAGTGGGCACTAAGGAGAGTTGGAGAGAGGTGATGATAGATGGAGCTGATCAAAATAGATCACATAAACGTATGAAATAGATCACAGAATGAATAAAAGCATTGTTAAACACATGATTTCTATTATGGCATTTGTCCACTGAGGTTTTCAACTAAAAGGTAAGTTAGCTAATTTAGAAGAGTTCCTTGCTGCCAGGTTAGAATGGCTGAAACATGCAAACTTCTCAGACCCACAGCAGGGAAAGAGATGAGAGAATTTGGCATGGCCAGGTGTTGTTCTACCTTTTGTTGACTAGAACAAGCCGGGTAGCTCCTTCCAAGAGAGCTTAACTATACAGTCTTTCCTCATCCACACGATGAAGACAGTCGGACACTGGGGATGTCTTTCTCACGGTTCCCTGAAGAAGGGAAACTTGAAAAGTTGAATTTTGATTAGAGATTGCCAGAAGCAATAGCAGGGAGCCTTACAGCAGATGGTTCTATAATTTACAATATTTTATTGGAAAATGCTAGAAGTTACACAAATGTTAGTAGTCCCATTTACGATTAAGAACTCTAGCTGGGCAGCAATGGTGCACACCTTTAATCCCATCACTTCTGGGGCACAGGCAGGTGGACCTCTGAGTTTGAGGCCAGCCTGGTCTACAGCACGAGTTCCACAACACCCAGGGCTACACAGAGAACCCGTCTTGAGAACATAAACAAAAACAAAAACACAACAAAGAAAAGAATTTGAGGCTATAAGATGAGATGGCTTAACCTGGTCTCAGAGCTGTTGAGAGGACTGGCTAGGTAGTTCAGTCTGTGAAGTGCTTGCTGCAGAAGTGTGAGGAACCAAGTTCAATCTTCCAGAACTCATATAAAAAAGCCTGGAGTAATGGCACTCACTTGTAATACCAGTGCTTGGGAGTCAGAGACAGCCTAATCCTGAGGGTTTCTGGCTATCCTGTGAATCCCAGGTCCCAGAGAGAGACCTTTTTACAAAGAACAAGATGGACAAGTTCTGAGGAATGACACCAGAGGTTTTGTTTGCATCTGATCTCCTCACCTACATGCTCTCTCTCTCTCTCTCTCTCTCTCTCTCTTCTCTCTCTCTCTCTCTCTCTCTCTCTCTCTCTCTCTCTCACACACACACACACACACACACACACACACACACACACACACATGAATTAGAAGACAGATAAAACATGTATTTTGTATTTTGATAGTTCCTGCTCAAATTTATTCAAGTGATAGAGACCCTAAACATTCATTTAGGACATCTTTGTTTACAAGACTGCTTAAGTAGTAGGCTATGAAACTATGAGCTCATATGTCCATGTCAAAAACAGCTGAGAGGGAGGGAGTCATTTGTGGGTTCTTCTGTGAACATCCCCATGGGCTTTAAACTATCCTTTAATTAGTAGAAGAACATAGCTGTTGTGATCTGTCAGAAACAGCTTCAAGCTTGAGATAAGGTGGCAATTGATAAGTGTTTTTACAATTCTTCCATGGGAGAGTCTAGTGTTTTCAATTTGAATATGAGAAATGATTTAGAGAACTTAGATTACTGACCTAAATAATGATGGTAAAATGATTTCTGAATAATGTACACACACTCTCTCTCTGTCTCTGTCTCTGTCTCTCTTTCTCTCAACATTAACTATCCCAGTGACTGACTGGCTTTTCTTGTTGTTTGTTTGTTTGTTTGTTTTGAAACAGTAACTTTCTGTGTAACCCCAGCTGTGCTCCAAACATTGGAGATCCTCTTGCCTCAACCTCCTGGGATTACTGTACAGGTGTGGGTGGGCACTGGAAGCTATCCCTCTGTTCTTATCCCCAGGGGTATCTTAATGCGCTTTGCTGTTAGCTCCTCCAAGGAGACTTTTTAATTCAGCTTTAGCTAGGGGTGGGTGTTTAGCTCCTGAAGTATGTAAGTGTCTCGCTTCCTGGGGTTGAGAATTTTATGTTGGAACTAAACAAGAGAGAAAGGATGAAAAGCATGAGGTAGAGCTTTGCAGTCCATCTTCCAGACTGTTTTCCTGTTACTGTAACAGAGGCCCTTTTGTGTTCACAGGTGAAAACAAACTGTGCAAGCCAAGGTGAGAGTTGAGGGTGGTGGTCTAAATATGTTAAGGTTTTTATCATCCTCCTAAACACTGTGCGTGTTTTCCAGGCTGGGACCAAGCAGTATGGAACTGGGTAGTTGAGAGAGCTTCATGAAGGGAATGCATAGAAGAGAAAGGGTAGTGGGTGGTAAAACTCCCTTTGCTGGCCACCCAATGGAGCATTACCACTCAGTTGATGTCCAGGTCTAAAGGCAACAGGAACAAGAGATGAAACCCTAAAGAAGGACCACATGGGGACCTGACATTGGTTGGGAAATACAGTCATTACCAACCATAGCTAGCAGAAGAAAGCAATCGCTCTCTTTTTCCTCCTCATCCTTCCTTTGCTGATGGCACTTACCCATCAGACCCAACCAGAAGTGTCTAACAGCAAGGAGCCTAATGATGCAATCTACACAGGTCAGACTCTCCAGCCTCCTAGAGCAGTGTAGAAGGAGGTGGAGAACAGGTCTGAGTCAAACAAATGAAGATCCAGCACAACACATACTGTAACAAAAGATTACCCTGTTTCAAAAGCAGTGGAACTGCTCTCATTATGTTAAACACAATGTGTACATGGAGTCTAACAATTACAGGTGCTATTTGTAACCAGATCTTACATGACTGAAGTCATCCCATAAAATTTCTGAATCCATCTTTTAAGAACTATGTTTTTATATACCTCCCTTAAAGAAGCCAGAACCACATGAAAAACACTAGTATATTTATGAAAGGCTATAATTAATTTTGGACAACTTATAGGCTTTGAAATGCCTTCTTGAAAGCCCAAAATGTCTGTCTTTTTTCCCCCACTGGGAGGAAAGTTACCTAACAGGCAAGACCAAAGATGAATTAATAGATAGCTGTGTGGTATGATTCACCAGCATCTAGAGAGTGCCTCGTCACTAACCCCTACCATGGTATGTCAAATAATCAGAAATTCATTTCCATGCCTTAATGGGTTAATACTTGTTTCATTTTTTAAAAATGAAAGTGTTTGAGAATTAGAACATCATTCATTCATTTACTTAATTCCTCCACCATGAAACATTCATTGCTATTATCTGTTAGGAGTTTACTAGACAACAGAGTAAAAACATGAACACGAGGTGTTCAGAGTTGAATGGAAATTGAACAAAGCATTCTAGAACTCTAGAACTGGTTTGTGAACACTGTGGAAGAAGAATGACCAAGACACTGTGTGGAAATATCTAATAGTCTTGGGAGATGAGAAAAAAGAAAGAGTGGTGAGGGTCAAGAAAGACCCTTGATGGTTGAATACCTGAAGACAAACGGAAGTACGTCAGGTAGACACAGTAGAGGCGACTACAGACAGCAGATTTTGCAGGGCAACTAGGCCCTTCAGTATTTGACTCTAGAGGATACAATGCCATGAAAGGACCCTGAGCCCCCGTGATAGAGGGACTTGAACTCTATCCTAGGAAATCAAGGAAGGATTGGGCAAAGGAAAGTCTTTCTAAGATGTAGTCTATAGAAAAATCATTCCTGAGGAGTTTGTAGGGTTAAACGAAGGAGGCACTAGAAAAGGAATCCACTGAGAGAGCTTCATGGTGTGTCTAACAAGACATGGGCAAGCGTGAACTAGCGAAGGGCAATGAGAGTAGACAGGGCAGAGGGATTCTGAAAAACACCTAGGGGGTTAATGAGAGTGGTTTTATTATCTGTTTGTTGTGGTGAAAGTTAGAAGAGGGTATAAAAGAGTTAGGATGCTGTCCATGTTTTGTCTTCAGGACTGGGCAGAGTTTTCTGCCCCAGCTGACATGAAGACAGGTGGAAGAACATGTGTGCACAGGGAAATAACTGGGCTTTGTTGAAACGTCTTAAGGAGTCTGTGAGAGCAGACTGAGCCACTGGCCAGAGCATGGGTGGTGACTGGGACAATGGACTGATACTGAGTCCTCCTCAGAAATGGAGAGGAGCAAGCTGAGAGGAAGTGTGAAGGCCAATCCTTTCATCTGTGTTCATTAACAGACAATAAAATAAAAGCATGTGAAGGCAGAAGAGCACTGAGATGAGGACTCTTAAGGAAGCAAGGCCTATAATGTCAAGTGTACAGAGACAGGGCACCGTAGCTGGGACACACTTGGCTGTAAGTACCAGAAGTAAGTAGAATGGGATGCAGAATAAATGGCTTATCAAGAAGCCTGAAAAGTTGTCATCAGAAAATATCCCAAGCAGAAATTAAGGAGAGTTGGGATATTAAAGCTCTCTCTGTGCTTTATTCCTTTTCAAGGAGGAACTTTTTCCAAGGGGGACCCCAACAGATTTTTCTCGAGGTGTCTCTGACAAGGTCGCTTCCTACTCCAACTTCAAGGGCAGAGAGTGAAAGTGTTCATGATTGTGGTGTCTGGCTTAGATTAATCATGATTCAACCATGAGGACTGAACAAATAGGAGTCCTGTCATCAAGAAGGGTATGAAATATGGAGAAACAGAAGTCCCAGGATAGCTAAAATAATTCTGTAAAATAAAGGAACTTTCAGAGGCACCACCATCCCTGACTTCAAACTCTACTCTAGAGTTGTAGTAATAAAAACAGTGTGGTACTGGAATAAAAAGACACATGGACCAGTAGAATGGAATTGAAGATCCTGACATTATTCCACATACCTGTGAACACCTGATTTTTGACAAAGAAGCCAAAAAAGATAAAACAGAAAAAAGAAAGCATCTTTCCAAATGGCGCTGTCATAATGTAGAAGATTGCAAATAGATCCATATCTATCACCATGTATAAAACTCAAGTCCAAGTGGATCAAAGACCTCAACAAAAATCCAGTTACACTGAACCTCAAGGAAGAGAAAGTGGGAAGTAGCCTTGAATGTATGGGCACAGGGGACCACTTCCTAAATATAACACTGAAAGCAACAATCAATAAATGGAACCTCCTGAAACTGAAAAGCTTCTGTAAGGCAAAGGACTCAGTAAATAAGACAAAAATGACAGCCTACAGAAATGGGAAAATATCTTCACCAATCCCACATCTGACAAAGGATTGATCTCCAAAATATATAAAGAACTCAAGAAACCAGACATCAAAATATAAAATAATCCAATTTAAAAATGGGGTAGAGAGCTAAACAGAGAATTCTCATCAGAAAAACCTCAAATGGCAGAAAGACATTTAAGGAATTGCTCAACATCCTTAATCATCAGAGAAATGCAAATTGAAACGACTCTGAGATAACATCTTACACCTGTCAGAATGGCTAAGATCAAAACTACCAAGGACAGATTATGTTGGAGAGGATGTGGAGTCATGGGAACACTCCTCCACTGCTGTTGGGAGTGCAAGCTCATGCAGCCATTTGGAATTCAGTATGGGGGCTTCCCAGAAAACTGGGAATCAAGACCCAGTGATACCACTCTTGAGCATACACCCAAAGGATACTCAATCATACTACAAAGACACTTGCTCAACAGTATTCATAGAAGAATTATTCATAATAGCCAGAACCTGGAAACAGCCTAGATGCACTTCAATAGAAGAATGGATAAAGAAATGTGGTACAGTTACACAATGGAGTATTACTCAGCTATAAAAAGCAATGACATCATGAAATTTGCAAGCCAATAGAAGGAACTAGGAAAAAAAAACATCCTGAGTACAGTAATCCAGAATCAGAAGGACAAACATGGTATATATTTATTCATTCATAAGTGGACATTATATGTAAAGCAAAGGATAACCAAACTACAGTCCACAGCTCCAGAGAAGCTAGATAACAAGGAAACCCTAAAAGTGACACATGGATGACCCTGGGAAGGGTAATCTCCTGGGTAAACCAGGGATGAGGAGGTCAGTAAAGGGGAGGGGTGGGGCATGAGAACATGAAGAAACTGGATGGTTGGCAGGGGGAGGGATGGAGAAGGAGGACAAGGAAAGATATCTTGATAGAGAGTCACTATGGAGTTAGGGAGAAATCTGGTGCTAGGGAAATTCCCAGGAATCCACAAGCATGACCCTAGCTAAGATTCCTAGCAATAGTGGAGAGGGTACTTGAACTGGTTTCCCCCTGTAATCAGATTGGTGAATACCCCAACTATCATCATAGAGCCTTCATCCAGTAATTGATGGAACCAGATGCAGAGAACCACAACTAAGCACCAAGCTGAGTTTCAGGAATCTAGTTGAAGAGAGGAAGGAGGGAATACATGAGCAAAGGAGGTCAAGGTTATAATGGAGACATTTATAGAGACAGCTGAGTCAAGCTCGTGGAAACTCATGAACTCTGGATAGACCACCGTGGAGACTTCATAGGACTGAACTAGATCCTCTGCATGTGGGAGACAGTTATGAAGCTTGGGGTGTCTGAGGGACCTCTGGCAGTAGGACCAGGATCTATCCCTGGTGCATGAGCTAGCTTGTTGGAGCCCATTCCCTATGAGGGGAGGCCATGCTCACCCTTAACTCGGAGGGGGAGGGGCTTGGTATGCCCCAAATTAATGTGCCAAACTGTTGACTCCCCATGGGAGCCCTTACCTGTTGGGAGGAGTGGATGGGGGAGGAGGAGTTGGGATGTGGGAAAACAAGAGAAGACTGGAGGAAGGGTGGGAGGGAGAATTTTGGTTGCAATATAAAATTAAATTAAAAAAATAAATTTAATAAAAAAGAAGAATAGGAAAATAGCCACATGGCTTCTTTCCTATAGAAGTCTAGTAAGTACAAGAGTGAACAGTGCTCATTGAATTTTGGACGGAGGAGCTTGTTGGCAGACTCAGTGAGAGGTCCCGTGGGCATATGTTAGAAAATTCACCGTAGATTGAAGTATAGAAGGAGGCTGGGGACTACTTTTCACCTAACTGTGAGTATGTGGTATCAACCTGTTGCTGGTAAGAGTTTCTGATGGATGGAGGGGAGGTTTGCCACCTGAGGGGTCAAGAAACCAGCAGCTGAGCTAGAAGATCAGACCTGGAAGATAAACTTCACCCAACTCATCATTTGGAAAAGCCCTCTTTGGGGCAATAATTGTGGAGGATGACTGTCTCCAATTCGAATTTTTATTGTTGGCCTTGGCTACAGGCTGGACTTTTTAGAAATCTGAGTCAGCAACGAGAGGAGGCTGTTTTGAAGTGTAAATAAAGCCTTCTTCCTGTTCCAACTGCGTACAATTGAGGGAGAAATATGATTAAAAGGTTTCCACAATGCACTTCAATCACATTCGCTGGAACAGATTCAATTTTGAACTCCTTCCAGGATTTTTAAATGAGAGATTATATATTTCAGAGGGAAAAAAATAAGGATAAGGTGGAGGGCTGGTGAACCGTCTAATTGAATAAAAGCATAGATTTCCCACTAACGCTTTGCACTGTAGGTTTTCACTGGTACTTAAGAACCGCCTGTGTGTGGCTCTGAACACTTCTGTCTGTGTGACTGTTGCCAGGTGGAGTGGTGGACAGCCTCATCTTCAGAGCAAATAATCGGCTTGAGGACAGATGTAATCAGCTAATCTCTTGCCTCATGAATTGTCTCATATGTTGCTCTGGTCACCAGAATCTTAGCTCTTGAGTTTAAGGAAGACAATATAAAGCAGTAGGAGAAAGGTTGTGACTTGCAAATGGTAAGTCCCTATCGGAGTCATCTGAAGGCAACCATGACCTCTTTCCGGGTTGCAAGCTGTATCTCTAAGCATGCATTTTCGGGAAAGAATCTTAAGTACAGAGAAGTTAAATACAGGGTAATTCCGTCTGACTCTATCTGGCTGGCGCCTTTTTGAGCTGCTTTACCCAGTTTGGAACAGAATTCCCTCTGGGCTTTACCAATTTAGAAGCAGAGTATCAGCCATGAAAGATTTCAGCAATCCTCTGATTCATATGGGAAAACAGCAATCTGCCAATCCCTGTCGGATACCCAGCCCAGTACTAAAACTGGGCAGTTATGCTTTCACAGTATCTCAGCAATTAAAAAAAAAAAAAAAAAAAAGCCCTAAACAAAAATAATCCCCAAACCCTTTGTATCTGAATTGTCAACACTCCCTTTAGTTTCAAGAGCTTAAAATAGCTTAAACCCTGGGTTGACCTTGCAGCTTTTCTAGGCAGCGATAAGCTGCCAGCTCAGAAAGGCTTTCTGTATGGAACTGCCAAAGGAAGGTTAAACGGTGATTTGCTTATGTGGTGGTTTGAATGTGGAATGTCTCCCATAGGCCTGCGGGTTTGGACACTTGGTCCCCATCTGGTGGCGCTGTTTGGAAAAGCTGAGGAATCAGGAAGATGTGGAGTCTTGCCAGGGGAAGTGAGTCACTGGGGAGGGTCTTGAGGTTTGGTAGCCACGCCCTTCTTCTTGTCCACTGTCTCCTGACTGTGATGTGATCAGTTACCCCACTCTTCCAAGGCGATTCCATCATTGCCCAGGTATACCTTATAATCTGGAATGCACATCCCTTTCTTAAACTCTTTCTTATAAAGCACTTGTTGGTAGTAAGGAGGAGCACAGCATAGCTAATTCATCCTCAGATTTTGTCTTTTGCATTGAACATTTTAGCTGGTCTTTCACTTTCTTGTAGTATCAGGGCAAGTCAGGCATTGTGCCCCTGAGGACTCTCAGGGTCAAACAACAGGCACCGAGATGGCTAATTCAAGAGCCAAATAAAATATATTCAGAAGACAATTTTGATCATTCTTACACTACTCAGAAGAGGTAGGATCAATGTAGAGCCTAATAAATAAAAAGGGATGAAAATCCTGTCATATAATTAGTTTTATGAGTACATGATGCCATTGTTGTTGGGTGGCAGGCACTCTGGATGGCTTTCCTAGCATGGCTAGCACTGGGAACTGGGTATGGTCATGACTCCCACCACCATTTATCACATTCAGGGATTTGTTCAGTACTCTCTTTGTCCCTCTAGACTTCAATTTATAGCCTTGGGAAAATACATCTGTTAGACAGAAATTGGTCATACAGTCTAGCAGCAAAAGAATTGGGACAGAGAATGTGTGTCTGGAATAGTCAGCTTCCACCATAGAAGGTTTAACTGGAATGAGTAGCTAGAATGGATAGGCAGCCAGGAAAGATAAATGATGGCTATAGAGACCTCATTTAGTATTTTTAATATTTTCTATGGTTTTTAGAAGAGAATATGTTAATAAGTTGCAAAATTCAAAAGAGCCGATAAGATACATAGGAGGAAAAAAGATGAAACAACAGCAAAACCCCAAGTTGTCCTCTCCCCAGATTCCCCAGACATCTATGGTTGAGCAATGGTTGAGCATTTACTATCATCAGTATTAACTCTCCCTCCCTGGAGGAGGATATTATTCTCTCATCTTTTGTAGTCAGATTCAGTTATGCTTAATTTATGCTTAACTTTGTTTTCTTTCCTTACACTTGGTTGAGTGGCAATGCTTCAAAAGACATCAGTCTAGGTTCCAGGGTGTGTTAAATAGCTCACATTTGCCCAGGGTTCATGATTTCCATGATGCTTTTTGCTTTGAAGGCTGCCTCTTAGGGACCCAATCACTAGTTGTTTTTTTCTTTTTGTCCTCCACCAGTTGCTTAAGTTCCACTAAGGAAAAGAAGTATCTAGACCAGAACTCAGAAGACAAAGGAGGGTAACTCTGGGTAGTAGCTTTCACCTTCACCTTCCAGGTGCCACGGGCGGGTTGCATTCCTCTATCAAAGATCTCCAGTTCTTGATACCTACTCTTCTTTCCTGGTCACTGAGCAAAGGACAAATATAGCAACAGTCCCTTTGCCCAGCCAGCATCACTCATGAAGTAGGAACACTGGGACTTGGGGGTTATGCATTACCTCAGCAATGCCTTGAATCTTTTGGCTGATCTGAAGTCATTCTAATTTCTTATAATGTAGTTATTTTCATCTAGCCATTGCTGTCTGTCTTAGTGATTTCTCCTGTTGTGATGAAATCAACTGAATGAAGGAAGGATTTTTTTGTCTCACAGTTCTAGGTCTATCATTGTGGAGGTGTCCCAGTGGCAGAGCCTGAGTATCCGGTCACACTGCATCCACAGTGAGGAAGCAGAAAACAGTGAATGCTGATGCTTGACTCACTTTCTCCTCTTTGTACAGTCCAGAACCTCAGCTCAGGGAATAGTGCCACCCACAGTGGATGGGTGTTCTGCCTTCAATTAACCTAACCAAGATCTTTCACAAGAATGCTCAGAGGCTCATCCCCCAGGGGATTCCAGAGCTCAGGAGATTGACAACTGAGATTAAGCATCACAGTACTAAAGTATGGGGCTTAACAAAAATACGAGTGCCCCAGTTCTATTCCTGGAGAATCTAATTCTGGAAAATCTAATTCAGTAAGCCCAAAATAGAGCCTAGGTTTATTAAGCTCCAATAAACTTCAAACTATTGACTTAAGATTTATTTATTTATGCCCCCCCCCCCCCGTGTACGTGCATGTGCGCGTACGCGCGCACATTCACGCATGGCATATTCATGCCATGGCATACATTGGAAGTCAGATGACTCCTAGGAGATTGTTCTTCTGTTGTTTCCTGTTACTTTATATGATACAGCAATTGAACATAGGTTGTCAGGCCTGGGCACGCATACCTCTACCCACTGAGCCATCTCCCTGGCTCCAGACCACTTTTTTTTTTTTAACTTTTTCAATGTTGAGACTATGTCTCATGATGGCTTATCTTTCATCAGATCTGCCCTCTGACTTGTGAACTTTGGTGGTGTTTTAGAGTTCTCCAGAGAAACGGAACCAGTGGGATATGTTTCAACAAATTGATTCATGTAGTCATGAACGCTGGCAAGCCCCAAATCAGCAGTTCCAGCTTGAAGGTACTTGCTGCCAGAGTCTTCTTGTATTTGGGGGATTGTTTTTGTTTGTTTGTTTGGTTCATTTGTTTTTGTTTTTTTCCCCCAATTCAAGTCTTGTCTATAACTGTGTTACCTTGAACATGCCCACTCTCATCTGTTCAAATCTTTAGATGAGTACAGGAGACCCACCCACATCAAAGGCCACAAATTGAAATGTTAATCTCTTCCAAAAATACCTTCACAGAAACACCTAGAATAATATTTAATCCATGCCTGGACAGCATGACTCAGCTATGTTGATACACAGAATTAGCTGTATGATTGAACATAAAGTATTAAGTAATTATTAACTTTGGCAAGAGTATTTGAAAAATATCAGTATTGGAATGGTGAGGTGACTCAGAAGCCACCAAGCTTGACAACCTGAGCTCAATCCCTGGAAGGTTGAAGAAGGTAACAGATTCCCCAACACTGTCCATGGTGTTTACACACCCACACACACCCACACACACGTGCAAAATGAATATATACATGTTTAAAAATACTCAGAAAAAATCAGTATCTATATCTGTTGCTACCAGTGAAGTGGGACATTTATGAAATCTAAAGGTTCTAATTTCCTGGGTGTGTGAATTCATCATATAGGTATAATTTTGATGTACATAGATCAACTCTGTGTACTTATATCATTTTCCTAACCTACTTTTGAGCTCAGGTTCCACTTCTTGTTGTGTGTGTGGATCTGAATAAGTTCCTTAAGGTCTGTTTTAAAACTTTTTCATTATTGAATTTTTGAGTATGGGTGTTTTGCTGTGTGTATGTCTGTCTACTATATGTGTGCCTGGGGTCTGTGGAGGTCAGAAGATGGCATTGGATCCTGGAACTGGAGTTCCAGATGTTTGTAAAGCTGCTATGTGGGTCCTGGAAATTGAACCTGGGTCCTCTGGACGATTATCCAGTGCTCTTAACCACTGAGCCATCTCCCTAGTCTACCCCACATTAAACTCTTTGTCTTTGGTTTCCTCATCTATATTATGTTTTCTTTTGTATGATGATTCAATTGGAAATTGTATATAAAATACTTATAGTACTTGATGCCTAGTAGACATTTGATATAGGCATTATTAAATACATATCTTAAAAAAATTTGAATGAAAACTTCATGTCAGTTCATGTAATTATGAAGAGACATTGTAGCCTTCTCAATTTAAACAACAACAACAAAACTTTTTTTTTTTTTTTTTTTTGAGTAAGGATCTCATTATGTTGCCCCAGATAGCTGGGAACTCACAGAGATCCATCCACCTGCCTCTGCTTCTAAGTACAAATACTTGGACTAAAGGCATGTACCACCATACCCAGATTCTTTATTTTCAGAGCTTGCCAAACAACCATGAGGATCTGAGTTTGGCTGTCCAGCACACATGTAAAAGCTGTGACACATGGTACATGCCTGTAATCTCATTACTTGCTGAGGGAAGGAAAGATAAACAGACTCCAGGAGTTCAGTGGCCAGCTAGTTTAGCCAATCATTGAGCCACAGCTTTAACACGATACTTTGTCTCAAAAAAAAAAAAAAAAAAAAAGTGCAAGACACCAAACAGACAGACAAGAAATGTTGATCTCCACATGCGCACGCGTGCACACACACACACACACACACACACACACACACAGGAACATGCACACATATCTCTCTCACACGACACAAATGAAAGTTAAAGTTGAGAAATGATGGTGATACAACTCATCTCTTCCAGACTTTCTTCTGACACACATCTGCAGGGAAGAGTTCCTGGAAGTGATGCAGGGTAAGGGGTGTGGCTGAGGGGGGAGAGAAGAACAGCTCAGATGTATCTGCCTCACAAATCTCCCGTGTGGGAACTTTTCTGATTCAGAATCATTGCAGAGATGTATTGGCAAAGAACCCGACTCTCCTTCAACTCCTGTGATGACTCATTCTTAACCTTACTGAGAAAACCGAGACAGGAAGTGGGAGCCCGGAGGCTGGCAGGCAGCCTCTAAACACATTGCCTTTCACCTACCAGTGATCACATCTGCAATGTAACATAGAAATAAAAGCCTCTCCACGTTTGCAGAGCGAATTGAGCTAACTGAACCAGGGGGTATATTATGTTAAGTATAAGATGGGACAGGGGATAAGTTACAGCCTTCCTTCTTCCATAGGCAGAGGTAGCCAGAGGCCCCGTGTGTACCACCAGTTGGCATTCTTGACCTTTGCTTCATGGTTTTACTTTGTAACAGTTCTGATAGGCAGCGATAAGTCAAAACTCATTAGTCCTTTGCTGTCACAGACTTATCTTTGTCAAATTGATTTCACAGGATACCACTTAAAAGATGGTGGATCTGAAATGGTCCTCTGTGTATGTTTGTGTAGGCACATGTGTGTGGCGTGCTCACCTGCGCTTGTGTAGGTGGAGGCCAGAGGTTGACTTTGGGCATCCTCCTTTATTGTTCTCCATGTTATGCTTTGAGACAAGGTCTCTAACTGAACCTGGAGCTCTCTGTTTCAGCTAGGCTGCCTGACCAGGGAGTCCCTCTGTGTCATCCATCCCCCGCCCCGCCCAGCCTCCTCATCCTCATTGCTGCAGTTCCAGATATATATCACCACTCCCAGATTTCATGTGGGAACTGGGGGCACAAACTTAGGTCTCTATGTTTGTACAGCGGGCACGGGCACTTTAGCTGCTGAATAATCTCCTCACCCCCTAAAAGAGTCTTGAGACATTTTAGAGTCATTTTCCACACTCCCTACAGTGCTCTGCAGCACCCAGGAAGATCCCTGCCCCCTCCATATGTGATGGCTGACCCCTTTGGTTCTTTGTTTTGTTCTGCTCTTTGTCAAGGTCCTGGGTACCACAAGGTGCTGGTGAGGTGGGCTTTGAGTCTTTTGAGTACCTGGAAGTCTTTGCCAAGTGTTGTATCCACAGACAGGATATTTTTCAGCAACATTCCCATTTCTTAAACATAAAAACACAAAGCAACAGTCGCAGGAACTTATTGCAAGAGAATGTCAGTTGGGTACAAATATTTTACAACTATATAATTAATATTCTATCATCTTTGAGACCTTAGACTTCAAATTTGCTGCTCCATTTGGGATCTTTCTTCCTTTTTCCTTCCTTTGCTACTGATTACATCTCCAAAGATAATGTGATACAAGAAAACAAACAAACAGAATGAAACCAGGATGAATCAATCAATCAGTCAAGAATGGCAGGAAACCAGGAAGACCTAGTTTTTATCATTCCCGGGGCCGGTTATTTATAGTATAACCATGATGGGGTTTGGGAGGCAAAACAGAGCTATCTCTCAAGCTCTATGATTCCAGGACTTCATGGAGAGTATAATCAAGGGTTCCATCCTTTCCAAATGCAGACATGCCTAGGTACATCCAATATTTTATCAGCCTAGTGAGATGTCCTGGCAGGCAGAGGCACTTGCCACCAAGCTGACAACGTAAGTTTGATCCTAGGAACAACCCACATGACAGAAGAGAAAGTGTGTGGCCTCCATATGTGTGTTGTGACATGTGTGCCCATGCCTGAACTTGCACATATACACATATTATCTAGATAAATAAATGAATAATGAGTAAATAAATGTAATTTTCAATATTATATGGTCTAAGGTGAAGGACTTTCTTCATGGGACATAATTTTATCCCTATGTTGAAAAATTGGTTATAGAGCAATGTTTTTTTAAAAAAAGACTATTTAAAATATTGATATATGAAATGTCACTATATTATAGCAATATCTTTTTATTTTATACTTTATAAGAGTAAAAACATAAAATTTATCATCTTAAATCATTTTAGGTGGCCGTCTCACATTGTTATGGAAGAACAAATGTGCAGAGCATTTTCATCTTGCTGAACAAAAACTCTAGATGTATTCAGCAAAAACAGCAAAATCCCCATTTCACTCTTTCTGCTTCTGTGAACTTGACTTTTTAAGAAGGACCATGTGGTACTTATCTTTCTTTTTACAGGTATAATAACTGTCTTATTTCTTTTAGCATAATATTCACCAAGTTTTAGCCATACTGAAGGATATGACATGATTTCTTTCATTTTTAAGAGGGAATAACATTCCATGGTCTGTATATGCCCCCCCCCTTTTTTTTTTCATCCATCCTTCCATGGAAAGACATTTGAATTGTTTCAGTCTCTTGTTATTGTGATATCTTTGTGGTTTTAATATTAAAATTCAACTTTGTTATTGTTATAGTGGATGTAGTATAATGCTGCCTGCCAGTAAGGCAATGCTGCAATGGGGAGAGTGTATAGCATTAAGAGAATTGGAGTGGGAAGCAACCTAAGTTAGGGTTTCTATGGCTACGATGAAACACTACGACCAAGGCAACTTGGGGAGAAAAGGCTGTATTTGGCTTACACTTCCATATCACTGTTCATCATAGAGGGAAGTCAGGACAGGAAATCACAGTCAGGAATCCCGAGGCAGGAGTTATTGCAGAGGCCATGGTGTGGTGCTGCTTACTGGTTTGCTCACCATGGCTTGCTCAGCCTGCTTTCTTATAGAACCCAGGACCACCAGCCCCAGGGATGGCTCCACCCACAATGGGCTGGACCTCCCCCATCAATCACCAATTGAGAAAATGCCTTACAGGGTTGCCCACAGGTCAATGTTATGAAGGTATTTTCTTAATTGAGGTTCCCTGCTCTCAGATGACTTTAGCTTGTGTCCAGTTGGCATAACATTCTGGCACAGAAGCCAAGGGGATGCAATTTACTTAAGGAGATGAGGAAAGGCTGAGCAGGAAGGCTCAGTGGGAAGGAAGGAGCACAAGGCATGCTTCCAGTGGAAATGGACGAGTGTTAGGAACCATAGGGAGGCAAAGGAACACCAGGATTTCTCATTGCAGAAGAGGCTGGAAGGCTGACTAAAGTGAGTGGAGGCTCGAGAGGGAGACACAGAGACTTGACCAGCACTCAAGATTAGATGTGAAGCAAAGGAAAGAGATGGGCCGTCAGAGTCGGGAGGAGGTAAAGGTTTCTTTTGGGAGTGTCGCTTCTTTTTCAAAGTGATTCTTTAGCAATTTTGTGCAAGTACATACTAACTTTTGGAGCTTTCACTTCTCATTACCCTCGCTCATCCTCTTCCCTTGCTGGCTGAAGATCTTCCCCTTTCCATCAAGCCCCCTCCCTGCTTTGATGCATTTGTTGTTGGTGGCGGTAGGGGTGGTGATGGTGGGTGATGGTGGTGATCCAGTGAGTTTAATTAGGGTCTCTGGAATGAACATGGGGTTTTTCCTCCCTCCCTCCCTCCCTCCTTCCCTTCCTTCCCTTTTTCCCTCTTTTTGACTGCATCTCAACCATGAAGACTTGGAACTGGCTATGTAGGCCAAGCTGGCCTTGATTGAACTCCCAGACTTCCACCTGCCTCTGCTTTCTGTAGCGATGGTATTTAAAGCAAGAAGCATCATACGTGGCCATCGCCTACATGTGTGTCTGAGTACCACATGCATGTCTGGTGCCCACGGAGGCCAGAAGAGAGCATTGGATCTCTTGGAGCTGGAGTAACAGATGGTTGTGAGCTGCCACGTGGGTGCTGTGAATTGAACCTGGGTCCTCTGGAAGAGCAGCCAGTGCTCTTAACAACTGAATATCTCTCCAGCCCCTATTGTTATTTCTTTTCTTCTGGTTTGGTTTTTTTTGAGACGGGCTTTCTCTGTGTAACAGTCTTGGTTGTCCTGGAACTCACTTTGCAGACTAGGCTGGGGCCTTGAACTCACTAAGATCCACCTACCCCTGCCTTCCAAATGCTGGGATTAAAAGTGTACAACCACCATCACCTGGCCCTATTGTAATTTCTTAAGCCAAGAAGGTCGAGTATGTTTAAATGATTGTTTCAGCATAAATATTGTTTCATAAAATTATCCAATCACTAAATTGATTTTGTAAGGAGTACGGTTTTTCCGCCTGTCACCTGGTCTTGTCCTGCCGCCACGCTGCCAGCCCCAAATAATGTACAGAGACTCTGTATTAGATATAATCCTGTTGGCCAGTTACTAGTTTCTTATTGGCTAGCTCTGTCTTAATTATTAACCCATTTCTATGTATTTCCACGTGGTCGTACCGAGAGCAGAGGAATGGCGGTTCTGTTCTCTCCAGGCTCTCCATCCTGACCCCTCCTTACTACTTCCTCTTCCTCCTTGTCCCTCTTATCTTCCTTTCCTATTGGACAACAGTGCTTTATTTATAAACCAGTATGAGAAACATATACAGAATGACATCTCCCATCATGATTTAATTTTAAGAACTCCTGGTTACTTTTGTAAGTCAGAATCCAAAGATTTAGTGAGGCAGTTTGGCTCTGAGCCGTGAGCTGTCAGTGGTGGCTGGTGCAATGCGGCCTATTTCCAAAATGGCAGCTCCACAGATGTGTAGCCCTTTAGCTCTCCTTGGGCGTTTCTTCCTTCTCCTTGGATGCTTATAGTAAGGCTGGGGACAATCATAAGCATTACATTGTAATTTACTTCTGGGACATCCAGATGGAAGGCACAAGGTTTTTATGTCCTAGATTTGAAAGTCAGAGGATGTCACTTCTGCTACTTTCTATTAGTCATGCATATCATGAAGGCTTGCCCAGACTCAAGGGAACCGAAGGGAAAGATTAACTCTTGATGAGTGATGGCATGAGGTCACTGAGAGGGAAGGACTTGGGGGTCAGCTATCTCGGCCACAAGGAAGAGGAAGGGAAGCTCCTCAGGTACCTGAGGTGGTGGGAGTAGATGAGGCCTGAGTTCAAAACTGTACCTGGGTTGCTTGCAAAGTCTCTGGCAAGAGGGCGGAGAGCTCTCTATGATACCACACATGCTCAGACCTCAAAGGTAACCTGAGACATTTTAAACCATCTGGCAAAGCCACAGTGACCTACCCAGTTTCTTCATTTTCCTGGCATCCTCCAAGAGGAAGTGCAAGGAAAAGCTTGGGAGAGCACTTTGCTAAGCCAAAGGATACTATGGTGTATATGAATAAATCAACTGATAAATACAGTAGATGGTCCGCCGAGGTGTGCTGGTCTTCTGGACTTTTCCATCTGAAGTGCACCCTGAGGAAAGCTCTGGTCAAAGGTCTTTCTTAATATCTTTCCCCACCTACTTTTATGAGAGATCAGCTGCTACCTTTAATGAACGCATTGTTCTGCCTCTTGGAGAGGAAGTGGCAGGATGGTCTCTGCAGGTAAGCTACCTAAAGCCACTCCACCTACTAGTTATATATGACCGCTGTGCAAAGTACTTGACTGAACATCTATTTTCCCATTTGTCCCAGAAGTATCAGTCACCTCATTTTAACCTCAGAGGGTTGTGGTGAGAATAAAATAACATTATTCATGCAAGGTGACCCTAGCTCTCAGGAAAGATGAGGTGGTTTTTACAGTCACAGCTGTGCATCTTCAGCGGCACTCCCCAGCACCACCTCTGCATAGGGAGCAGAAGTTTAGCTCAGTGTCAACCCAGTGCACTTTCTAAGCAGCTAGGGATGGTGGTGACTCACTTCCCACGAGCAAGGCACTTAGGGTAGGAATGGAATTTTACCCCATGTTCACAAGGGCTTTATGAGCTGCCCCGGGTTTACAAGGAGAAAGTATCTTGGGCACTTACATAAGACCATAAAGTTCACTGAATCAGAGGTAAGAAAGGGACTTTGAGCATCTCTCGGCTTTGTCTAAGTCATCCTGACGTGTGAGTTTGCCCATGTGAACAGCTCATAGAATTCCACCTGGACTCCATTTCCAGACACCTCCTGTCCCAGTCAGGGCTGTCCTCCCTGGACACAGACAGGTACCTGAAGCCTAGTCTGGTCTGGCTTAGAACTCTGAGCTTTCTTTACACCCAAGAGTAAATTTGGAACAATGCTACATATCATCCTTTGCCCAACACCGAGAGTGGCTCCTTTGGGACCAGTTCAAGAATTCAGGGTACCATGATGGCAAGGCCAGATACAGAGCTGATTCAATCTCTTGGTTTGAGCAGCCAAATACCCAGGCTGGCTAGAATCAACTTGTTGGTTCCCCCATTTCCTCTTTGCCCTTCACAGTATCCAGCCTTCGCAATGAGAATCCATTCCACACATGATGCTCTGCACACCTGCACAGCTGGCCATTCCTCTGGAGTGAAGACTAAAGATAGCCTGATCTCAAAGCTTCATGCAGGACCTGCTCTTGACTCCCATGCTTTCCACAAAAGCCTAGGGACCTGATGGATCCTGTAGGTCCTTCCTTCGTCCTTCACATGACTCTTGCTTTCTCTGTTCTCCCTTGTCAGAAAGTGTTTCCTCAGGCATTCCTCCATGAGCAAACTCCCCATGCCCTAGAGGTCCTGTTCTGCCCTTTCTTCCCAATTTCTGTGTGCTTTGGTGAATTTTATTTATTTCTTTGATAGGATCTCCTGCAGTCCAGGCTGGCTTGGAACTTGCTATAGCCAAAGGTGAACTTGCACTTTACACTAGTGATTCTTCTGCCTCTGTCTTCAAAGTGCTGAGATGGTTGAGTGTGCACCACCATGCAAAGCCCTGTATAGCCACTTGGCTATACAGAAGGATTGCATACTACGTGCATATATTCACTTTATTATAAAGGAGTAAAGCTTTGCTCTCCATGCAATCAATTTTCACCCTTTGGGGACTAAATCATACCTATTGATCATGAATATCCCCAAACTAAATGAACACAAGATACGTAGTTTACTTAGGAAACCATGATAAAGCTGGTGGTGGGGGGGAATAAGAGGTGGCTGAAGCCTTGAGGGTAATGTGGTAAAATGGAGCAATTTGCCACTATGGGCAGCCAGAGGTCAATCTAGCTGGCTTTGCTAGAAGCCCTCAGCATCACGGTTACCTGGCCCTGAGGTACCCATCACCTTTGGCACCACCATCAGTTATTTGCTGGAGGAGGCTTGGAGGTACCCATTCCATAGTAATTTTGTCTTCAATGAGCAGAATGGGCTAAAGAAGACAGAAAAAGCCCTTCGTGGCTGTGTAAGTGTTGGCAGTAGTCTCAGGTGCTGGCTGAGGACATATAAATGGGCATCGTGAGAGGACATGTTCCAGGGATATGGGCATTTGTGACATAATTCCTTATGTCTCCTTCTCTTGCATATCCCCAATACATGCTATTTTTATGTAGCATTAATCATAGGAAAAATATGATTTTTATACTATGTTATCCCCACTGGAAGTATTGCTTTCAGGTTGATAGAGTTTTTACAATGGTAACTTATAAAAGCTACATAATCTCACCTCATGCATATTCCATAATTTGCATAACCTTTCCTCCATTTGCTAAACATTATTTCATTTTCTGTTACTGTAACTTGCTAAAAACCAAACCAAAAACAAACAAACAAAAACCCAGAACACATGAATTAGAATACAACAACCTGTTAAAGGCAGTTCTCTCTCTTTTTTTCAATTATATATATATATATATATATATATATATATATATATTATTTTACATATCAATCCCAGTTTCCTCTCTCTCCCATCCCCTCATGCCCCCCTATCCCATTCCCCATCCACTCCACAGGGAGGGTAAGGCCTTCCAGGTGGGATCATCAAAATCTGTCAAGTCATTGGAGTAGAGCCTAGGCCCTCCCTCCTGTCTCTAGCTTAAGGGAGTATCCCTCATGGGGAATGTACTCCCAAAGTCCTTTCATGCACCAGGGATACATCCTGGTTCCACTCTCAGAGGTCCTGTAGACTGTCCAGGCCTTCTGACTGAGACCCACGTTCAGGAAGTCTAGATTGGTTCAATTCTGGTTTCCCAGCTATCAGTCTGGCATCCATGAGCTCCCCCTTGTTCAGGTCAGCTGTCTCTGTGGGTTTCTCCAGCCTGGTCTTGACCCCTTTGCTCATCACTCCTCCCTCTCTGCAACTGGATTCCAGGAGTTTGCCTCAGTGTTTAGCTGTGGGTGTCTGCTTCTGCTTCCATCAGCTACTGGATGAGGGCTCTATGATGGTATGTAAGTTAGTTATCAGTCTCATTATCAGGGAAGGGTATTTAAGGTAGCCTCTCCCCTATTGCTTAGAGTGTTAGTTGGGATCACCCTTGTAGATCTGTGGACATTTCCCTAGTGCCAGATTTCTCTTTAAACCTATATTGGCTCCCTCTAGTATGGTATCTCTTTTCTTGCTCTCCTCTATTCTTCCCCAGACTCAATCTTCATGCTCCCTTATGTTCTCCTCTCCTCTTCTCCCCTTCTCTTTCTCCTACCTCCCTCTCCCTTCCCTCCATGCTCCCAATTTTCTCAGGAGACCTTGTCCTTTTCCCCTTCTGTGGGGGACCTTGTATGACTCTCTTAGGGTTCTCCTTGTATCCTAGCTTCTCTGGCCGTGTGAAATGTAGGCTGGTGATCCTTTGCTCTCTGTCTAAAATCCACATATGAGTGAGTATATACCATGTTCCTCTTTTTGTGACTGAGTTACCTCACTCAGGATGGTTTCTTCAAGTTCCATCCATATGCCTGCAAATTTCAAGATTCCATTGTCCCTCCCTCCCCCCCCCCCCGAGTAATATTCCATTGTGTACATGTACCACATCATTTTTATCCATTCTTCAGTTGAGGGGCATCTAGGTTGCTTCCAGGTTCTCTGTATTACAAATGATGCTACTATGAACATAGTTGAACAGATAAGTCTTTGTTGCATGGATGTGGATTTTTTGGGTATATGCCTAAGAGCAGAATTGCAGGGTCCTGAGGTAGACTGATTCCCATTTTCCTGAAGAACCACCATACTGATCTCCAAAATGACTGTATAAGTTTGTACCCTCACCAGCAGTGGAGAAATGTTCCCCTTTCTCCACATTCTCTCCAGCATAAACTGTCATTTGTGTTCCTGATTTTAGCCATTCTGACAGGAGTAAGATGGTATCTCAGAGTTGTAAGGCAATTTTTTTTAAGTGGCAGAATTATACACATTTTTGTTCAATTTTCTTATAGTTGTTTAATTGATAGAAAAATAACAGTTTCATGCACTAATTTGACCAGGAGAATTAGTACCTAATTCTCCCAACTCTAATCTAGGTGTTGCTGAGAAGGTATTTAATGGCAGTGATAAAGGTCTACAATCAGTTAACTTTATGACAGGGGGTTATTCTAAAATATTGATGTGATCCAATCAGTTGGAACTGAAGTGAAGCCTTTGACTTGGACAAAGCCTCATTTCCTGCCTGCATTTCTAGCCTATGCTTCCTGATGACCTGCCCTGTGGATTGTGGACTCAACTAGCCAGCTTCCACAACTGCACAAGCTAGTTCCTTATTAAGAACTTCTTATCTAATTCTGTGGAACTCTTTTATTTTTTAAACTTTATTTTCTTATCTTACATGCTAACCACAGTTCTCCCTTCCACTTATCTCTGGAACTTTTAATAAACGAACAATATCTCACTTTCCACCACAAAAGCCTCTGCAAAGAATATTTTAAAGCACATAGTACTAATAGGGTTTTTTTTTTCTTCTTCCTTACCCCCAAGATCAAGACTTCTAGATATAGTTTGAACATAGCCAATAAGCGCAATCTTCATTGTAAGTCCCACACTACTGATGTGGTGAACTTGAGCCAAATTAAAGGGTGAGCCATGCAGGCATTTGATGAGGTGTCGATTTAAGATGTGTCTCAAAACATAACCTGAAAAGACGAAAAACATGCTGTTCATCCAGAGTCCTCCCAGAAGAGCCCTGAATGTAAGCGGAAGGTATAATTTAGCAAATTGTTTGAACTGAAGCAGTGAGACTTCCAAGGAGAAGGTTCAAAGAGAAGCTGAGTGTTCCTGACCTGACCTCCAAAGTGGCAAATCCAATGGTCACTGGGAATGTGGGATGTTCCAGTTTGGGAGCAGCATTAAACTTAAAAGGGGATCAAGGTAAATCAAACTTTAGCACAGTACTCAATCATCCCCACAAATTCTTCCCCCTTAAGAAATTTAACTATTTAAACATATAGCTACTGCATGGAGTGTGCTTGGGCTGTCCCTAGTCTTAACCCTCCTTAATGTGCCTCAATGGAGATCTACTGTATTGGCAGTGTTGGGTAAGTCTTGGGACATTTAGAGTTTGAAAGAGAGAGTTTGCACAGCAGTGGGGATATGAACAGCCCATCCCTAGAAAGTCCTCAAAGACAGGGGCTTTCAGGACTCTTTTCCATTCACTCAGTAAGCAGTGAATTTTGAGTACTAGACATTATACTAAGTGCTAAGCCTCAGGATGAGAGAGGCAGCTTGGACCTCCTGATGGAGTCTACATAAGAAACAGCTGGGGACTAGGTTGTGACTACATCCATATCTACACAAGAGGCTGCCTGGGGACTGAGAAGGCAAGCCAGAACAATAGAGGTAGCCTTGCAGAAGGAAATGTTTTGTGAAATTGAATATCAATTTGCCTTTCTAATGCTGTCCCCAAGCTCCTGCATTCATGCCCAAGTATACACATTAGGGGTGGAGGGAAGAGCAGGTAGGAGATAATGAGGAAGTTGGCACCTCATGATTTATTCATTTTAGCACTTAGACTACAACCACCTCTCTGCAAAGTAGCAGAGAGAAGACAAATACCATGAGGAGATGAGCAATCTGCCAGTACCTCAGGTCCTTGACCTTAGCAGAGTCTTACTAGTAACTGAAAGAGGGTTCAAGTCATAGGATCTAACACAAAAGTTGCACATTGACAACAGAAACAGTCAGTAGAGGAATGGGTCCAGAAAGGTCCATGGTGGAAAAGGTAGAGTTGGCACTGAACATTTCCACTAACAGGGATGGAGTTAGTGCTTCCTGCAGCTTGCTATAGAATGACTCAGTCCTTTGTTCTAATAGTAGTTAGAGTAATCACCTAATGAAAAAACTAGTGTTTGCTAAGACTGACCTTCCTGCCTTTTTGCCTTTTTGCCTGCCTTCCTTCCTTCCTTCCTTCCTTCCTTCCTTCCTTCCTTCCTTCCTTTCTTTCTTCCTTCCTCTTCCCACCCCTTTTTTTTGAGACAGGGTCTCATCATGGAGCCCTGGATGGCCTATGTAGACCAACCCAGGCCTCAGACTCACAGAGACTGATTGCCCTTGCCTCTGCTTTCCAAGTGCTGGGATTAAAGGTGTGTGCCACTCAATAGATCAGGCCGGGGTGAGACATTTCTAATTGGGCTTTTACAGTTGGTGGAACATTACTTTCTGTTTCTCACTGTTTCTGATTACTCTCTATTGACTGTAACTCTCACTAGACTTTTTTTTTTAATTAAATGAGCCTTGCCTTTACTAATTTATTTTAAATTCAACCAACTCTAAACAACTGTCATCAAAGAGACTCTCTGGACTTTCTTCTGGTCAGAGCCCTATGATCTTGCCAGGACAGCCAAGGACATGCTGACTATAAGCAGGATTTGCCAAGTGGTACGATGTTGGCATTTCTAGTAATGCTGTGTGTAATTCTGAATGTGGAATGCTAGTTCTGGGACTAGAGAGATGACTCAGCAGGTAAGAACATTTGTTGCTCTTTCAGGGGACCTGGATTCCGTCCTGTTACAGGTCACAACTGCCTGTAACTCCAGCCCTCTTCCGGTTCCAGAGACACTACACATACATGGCACACACTCACATGGACACATAAATAAAATAAGAAATCTTTTTTAAAAAAGCTCAAACAGTTCTAACTTTAGTAATTTTACATAGAGGAGATATTTGGTAGGATACCTCAAATCTAAAAAACAAGAAAAAGAAAAAGAAAAAGGAATCACAATGTTGAGAGAATGGGAGGATCTACTTTGCTCCCAGACACAGAGACTTCGTTCATGTAAGAATGATTTGCAAGCCAAGCAAGGTGACACACACCTGCCAACCCAGCATTCAGGGGGCAGACACAGGACAATTGTGGATTACATAGTAACACAAGCCTGGGCTATACAACAAGAATCTTGTCTCAAGACACAACAGTTTCCAAAAGACCTTGGCATTTTTGAGTCCTTATTCCAGTTGCTGTGATGGAGGAGGAAGGGAGAACCTTGGGTTGTATGCCAGAGCCCTAGGTCTCCTGAAGCTCAGAGAGAACACACACACTCTTTTTGGCAGCCACGAAGGCATCGCAGCCAAGTGTAGGGGTGGGGTACAAAGAACAGTACCACACTGGCTTTTTGTTTTTCAACAATGAGCAATTTTCATTAAAAAAATGGAATTGAATTTTCATGCTATTCGAAGCCAGTGAAACATTTCAAATATGAAGTAAAACTTGGATATTAGGAACAAAAGCATCATACCCTGCAATTTATAGTGGCACAACAGGAAGGAATAACTCAAGTGCTGTCTCCTCATCTGGACGTCTCTGTACCATCACTGATGACTCTGAACCTGTTTAAACGCAGGCATGTGTGATGTCCCCAAGGTTGGAGACAGTGTGCTGAGGCGGGAGCTTGCATGACCCTGAATTGTTACAGATGTCTCTGAAAAGACACCTCTGTAGTTGAGTTCACCATCTGTGTTGAGGGCAACCTATGGCCCGGAGCATTTCAACAAGGACATTGTTTAAATTGTCAGCTTCAGATAGTAACTGGCAGCAATTTGGTTTGGACTTGCTTTCTCTCTTGTTTTAATTTTATTTACCTTATTCCACGGTTCTGGAAATCGAACTTAGGGCCCAGCACACACTAGGCAAGTACTCTGTCTCTAGGCTGCAGCCTCAGCCCTTGTTTTAAATTCTTATGCTGAATGCCTCTCCCATTGTGTGGACCTGTACCCCCGAAGCCAGCAAGAGACTCACAGGGGAGGGGGAACAGCAAAGGGCTTTGATTTGGACCCGGTCCATATAGCATATCCAAAAATCATATTGATAAAACAAGATAGGTGGTGTCTCAGTGGTGTCATAGCTCTAGATCTGTCTCGTGCTGAGGGCGAGAATGCACTAGCCATCAGGAAGGCTGTGAGCACAGGGCCATGTGGCCCAGTCAGTCATCCCTGGCTCAGCACTGGCTAGCTGCCTTCAAAATTAGTGCCTTTGACCATACTGGCAATAGGGATGGGAGAGTTTTCGATTCTGTTTACATTCCTTGCAAGAAAGACAAGAGAAAGCCCACAGACTGCCACAACGTGTACTCATCTCTGGAAGGAAGACTGATTAAAATCAAATTCCTGCCCTGCAAGCAGAGCTTCCCCTAATTAGGCACGTTTGCTTTGTGCACGGCTGGGTATAAAATAACTTCCACTTTCCTCATTTCTGAGGCAGGGCTGAAGAGGACCAGGAGGATATGTCCCACATAAGAAAAGAGGCCATGCTGACAGTCCATATAAGAGCTATTTTATGGATCCTCAGAAAGCATTGTACAAATCAGTCCAAATTTTCAGTTGTAGTCACTCCTTAGAAGATGCTTTTGTAAGCAGTGGAGATTTTGTTTCTTTGTTTCTGTATTTTACATTTTTTAGTTGTGTTAGAAAACATAAGATTTACCTAACCCTACCTCCCCCCACCCCCGCCCCGCCACCAATAGATGGGAATAATGAATTCCCAGACACACAGACTGGCGATGACTGTTTCACCCCCATAAGGGGCACTTTGCACTAAGTGCTTCTGACACTAATATTCATGCTTAAGCAAACACATTACTGCCAGAGAAGAATGGCTCTCTGAGCTTGCATGGGATGCTGGGCACAAGGGAAGCTGCAGTTGCCCTTGGTCTCATTAAAGTGGGCACAGGGAGATGCCGTCCTGGAGATGCACAGGGGAGCCTCAGATTTGCAGGCCGCGGTTCACATATCATACACAATCAGCATCAAACAGCTAGTTCCTACGGAGAGACAGAGAACTTTAGTGCTGTGAATAAGCCTGAAATATTTGCATCTCTGGACTCTCTGCCCTTCTTCTTTGTTCCCATCTTCCCCTTGCCTGAAAATATTACACACACACACACACACACACACACACACACACACACAAGAGGGCCGTTGGAGAATCAGATGGTTTTTAGAGGGAGCTATATGTGGACTCGTTTCTTAATCTTTTCCACTGTTCCTGGTTCTCTGGAGTGTCTGTGTTCATATTAGTATTTCTGTCTGGAGCTGTGAATTACACTGTCCAAAGGAGTTTCAAACTGGGTTTGTTACCTGGTTACCCACAAATATGCCTGGTCTGTTTGTATAAGTCTCAGAGAAAACCTTCCTTGTCCTTAGGAAACTAGGCCACTCTGCATATTAGGAAGGGGACAGTGAGTCCAAGCTCCCATCGGTTCTCTGGGCCGTTTGGGGAGCAGTGCCTGGATAAATAGTGGTGGAGGCAGCCGCAGTCTACTTCTGACTGGGGTGGTTGTGTTCAGTTCACAAGGAGGTAGATTTATGTGGCTGGGGATGCAGCCCTGAGCGTGCCGTCAGACATCCCTAAAGGTGAGCCTAAGACCACATCCCATCTGTACACTGTCACAGCAGTCACTGTTATGATGACCCACCACATGGTGCACAATATGCCACAAAACAGTCCAGCTGCTGAAGCACAGAGCAGAAACAAAGACCAAACAGGCAAGGGCGAAGCGGATGCTGTAGGGATGACAGAGTTTGATTGCTCAGACCATCTGCACCTCAAAGAGACTATTAGATCTGCCGAGAGATGGTCCAAACATTCTTTTATCAGTCCAGGCTCAAGCACTGGCATCCGGCTATATCTCATGTGTGTCTTCACAGCCCACTGTCCCCTGAACTGCAGCCCAACAGAGAGATGGTTATGAGTCAGGCTGAGCGAGGCTGTGCTTAGGACCCCTTGAAGGCACCATATCCAGTAGCAGATTTGGGAAGAAGATGCCTCAAGGGGCTTCCTGTCCATGGATATATTTCCCAGATGGCAATTGTCAACTTCTATCATCCAAACCCTTTGGGCAAGCCCACTGAGATCAGCTCATGAAAAGCAATGGAAGAGAGACAGTCTGTGCTGACAGGACCAGCTGCCTATGTATCTTATCTTTGCTGCTGATGCTATGCAAATGCCCTGTGGCCACCACCCTGCTACTCATCTGTTAGCATTCTCCTGATTTGACATAGTTTAAGGTGTCTCCAAGTACGATTCATGGATCACTTGTGGGAGAAATCATCTCTGCCTAAAATGTGGGTTCAGAATCTCTGGGCAGTAGACTCACTAGTTTTGTTTATTTTTTCTTTTAACAATATCTTGAGTTGATCCTCATGTATGTTAGAAGTCAGAAGCACAAAAATTCTTTGGCCACTGGACCTATGTATTTATAATTTATTTTTATTGGCTCTTAGGAGTCTGGAGTAGAGCTTATTGCTCAGGTTTTTATGCCACTACCACTGGTGAATCATTAAGCTTTGGAGCCAATGAGATGGCTCATTGGTAAAGCACTTGCCTCCAAGTCTGGGAATGTGAGTTCCGTCCCACATGGTAAAAGGAGAGAACTGACTCCTGCAAACTGTCTTCTGCCAGTGCCGTGGGCTGTGGTATGTGCCCTCTTCACACAACAAGTAAATAAAGTTACTAATATAAAGTATGTATACATACATATGTATATATAATATAAATTATGCTTTGGCAAACCATTCTTGTCATTATATATAAATCTCATTAGTCTTTGTAGTTTGACTGGTGATTTACATTTTTTTATGCTTAACCAAGCCATTGCCATGTTGTTTCCAAGTGCTTGCATACAGGGATGGACACACACACACGCACACGTACACACGCATGTGCGCGCACACACACACACACAGACAAACACACACTCACACACTCACACACTCTCATACATAGTCACATACACATATACTCACACACTCACACTCAGACACACATTCACACATGCACACGCAAACAGATGATAAATGCCCTTCCTATATATCCCTATGATCTATATGCTAGTGTTCACTTGGTTTTATTTTCTGGGCTGATTTAAGAATACAGCATCTTCCAACTAACCACTTAGTTCTGGCTTTTTATGTTTTTTTGGTTGAAAAGTTATTTTTTTTTCTTTTTGATTTTTCAAGACAGGGTCTCACTAGGCAGCCCTGGTTGTTCTGGAGCTCACTCTGTAGACCAGGCTAGCCTTACCAGTGATTTGCCTACCTCTGCCCTCTGGATTGCTAGGATTAAAGGCATGTGCCACCACTTCTGTCTTAGAATAACTGCACAATGTTATTTTGTAGACAATTCTATCAAGTTTTTGTTTCCTTATAGTTCTTCCTTCTTGCCTTTCCTCTACAAACTGTCTCCACTTCCAAACCACAGGGATAGTCTCACATTTCCCGCTATTACCACAGACTTTTGCCCTTGACATCAATGTCTTTAATCTTTAGGATGGTCTAGGGGTGGCTGAATGGTCCCACACAGGTAACAGATTCATCTATTGTATCCCAAGAGATTTGTCTCACCCTCTACCACATACAAAGTCCCCATGGACAGCTGGCCTCATTTTCTGATTCTCCAATCTTATTATATTTTTTTTAAATTTCATATCATTTTTTATTTAAATTAGAAACAAGCTTGTTTTTCATATCAATCCCAGTTCCCACACCCTCCCGTCCTCCCCTGTTCCCCCCACCAATCCCATTCCATCCCCTTTCTGCTCCCCAGGGAGGGTGAGGTCTTTTACGGGGAGTCTTCAAAGTCTATCATATCATTTGGAGCAGGGCCCAGGCCCTCCCCCATGTGTCCAGGTCAAGAGAGTATCCCTCTATGTGGAATGGGCTCCCAAAGTCCATTCATTTTTTGCTTTAAAAGTTATAGCTTTGTGATTCACCTTAATATCTATTAAGTAAATCTGTTTTTTGCTTGCTTGTCCTTTCAAAGTGAGCTGCTTCTGAATGTTAATTCTTGTACATAAATTTCAAAATTGCTTTGTCAGATTCCTACAGGGTGCAGGAAGTTCTTTTACAGGAATTGTGAAGGGCTGGTAATTTAGTTTGTAAAAAAAAAAATTATATTCTGTTTTTCTTTTAAGACATGATCATGTTGCATAGTTAGGCTGGCTTCAAACTCACTATGTAACCCAGGCTAACCTCAAACAATCTTTCTGCCCCTGCCTCCCACGGTCTGGGATTTCAGGTATATATATGCTTCATATGTTGTTAGGAACAGATATTCTTAAAATGCTAAATTGCTTCATGTAACTGATACATCATTCCATATTCAGGCCTCTGGTGCTCCTCAGCTTTGGCCCTGTCTCCTCACCCTACAGCCTTAGCCTGCAGGTCTACCTGACCCTAACTGGGACCACTTGGATACTCTGTTCTGGGTGCTTCACAAGTGTCACATAAAGCTGTATCTGGCATTTATCACAGGTTGAAGTCTATGTTCTGAGAGTGGCAGGATGAGAACAGAACTGCTAGAATGCTGACCCAGCTTTATTTGGTAAGCGAATGCATACAGAATTGGATTAATGCCAAAGGGTGTCAGTTAAAGAAAAATGGCTCCCAGCAACTGAAAACTGAAGGAACAGTAGCTTAAATAATAAAGATGCTTTTGATTTCACACAAGGGGTATGCTGCTAGTCCAGGACTGGAATCCTGGGTCACTGAGGGTCATCTGGGCATTTCTTCAGTCTTTGTGACATGATGGCCCTCAGTGTTAACACTCATATCTTATCGCATTGAAAAAGTGACAGTGACAGGTCAAGGAACACAGTGTAAAAGAATATTCTCCTTTTATTCTGCCTCCCACAAGGTTTTCCAAAGCCTCTCACAAGACATCTTTTTCTAACTCATTAACCAGAATAATGTGGCATAACATTGACACCTTACTGGCAAAGTGGATGGAACCGCCATAATTAGTTTAGACTGACATATGATTCTATCCTTGGCCTAAATATTTTCCTACCTGGACAAAAAACACAACAAACAAACAATAAACAAACAATGTTCTTATAGCAAAAGCTACAGGAATGGTACTGAACTATACACCCCTCAAAGGTTCTTGGTATAGATAGGGAAGTCTAAGTGAAGATCAGTTATGTTCTTATGTTGCAGGTCCCTTTATCATTTATTTGTTTAGGGGTATTGGTTTAGTCACTGAAGATCCATTGGTAATCAGAATTGGACAGAGATCCTACCACAAAGACATAGTAGGAAGCATTAAGTGAATAGTCCCACAAAAATATAGTTTCCAAATCAAGAAAGTATTACAAAGGACAGGAACAGGGATTGGGGGAGTTTCTAAAGAGGGTGTATGCTCTGACAATTTGATAATTCTTCCACATTCCAGGAAAGAGCAAGATTGAGGGGATGACAGAAACCTGAAGTTGTCACAAAGAGGGAATTTGGAACCAAGTGTACCCCATTGTTTGCACCCAAGGTCCAGACACTTGTAGCTGCCACATAACATGGCACAGACAGGCGCTGGGGGCTCTGATATAAAGATTCCAATGTCTTCTGTGCTGTCATAATGTGACGGACACACAGTTATTTATTCTCATGTAGTCAAATGCTCTAGAAGAAAGACACACGTGTCATTTTAAAGAATTGAACATCTTGTATTGCAGAGCTGATACAGTGGTTAATAACACTGGCTGTTCTTTCAGAGGACCTGGCTCCAATTCTCAGCACACACAGAGTAGCTCAAGGATATCTGTAACTCCAGCTGCAAGAGATCAAACACCCTCTTCTGGTCTCCAAGGCATCAGGCACATACGTGCTGTGTATATAGTGTATTGTGCAGGCAAAACCCTATATCCATAAAATTAAAAACAATTTAAAAGAATTAAACACTTCAGCATCTTAAGGACCTTCTCAAAAGAACTTATCCCCCTAAATAAATATTCATGATTTCAAATGGGGATAAAATGGGTATACTGGACCCCCAAAATAATGTTCTTTCTACAATACTCAAAAATTGGAATTTATAAAAAATCCAAAACAAATTAAATATATTGTCATTGCAATTGAATTATTATACTTGAATCATTCAAAATTATCTTCTGAGGAAATTACCATTATAGACAGTTAGAAGATAAAGTTAGGTATATTAAATCACATTTCACTGGCTGAAAGACACTTAAGAAAGTGCTCAACATCCTTAGCCATCAGGGAAATGCAAATCAAAACAATTCTGAGATAGCATCTTAGTCCTGTCAGAATGACTAAAATAAAAATCACCAAAGACAGTTTATGCTGGAGATGATATGGAGAAAGAGGTACACTCCCCCATTGCTGGTGGGAGTGCAAACTTGTACAGACACTTTGGAAATCAGTATGGTGGTTCCTCCAGAAAATGGGAATCAGTCTACCACAAGATCCAGCAATTCTACTCTTAGGCATATACCCAAAAGATCCACATCCATGCAACAAAGACTTATCTGTTCAACTATGTTCATAGTAGCATCATTTGTAATACAGAGAACCTGGAAGCAACCTAGATGCCCCTCAACTGAAGAATGGATAAAAATGATGTGGTACATGTACACAATGGAATATTACTCAGCGGGGAGGGGGTGAGGAGGGACAATGGAATCTTGAAATTTGCAGGCATATGGATGGAACTTGAAGAAACCATCCTGAGTGAGGTAACTCAGTCACAAAAAGAGGAACATGGTATATACTCAGTCATATGTGGATTTTAGACAGAGAGCAAAGGATCACCAGCCTACATTTCACACGGCCAGAGAAGCTAGGAAACAAGGAGGACCCTAAGAGAGTCATACAAGGTCCCCCACAGAAGGGGAAAGGGACAAGGTCTCCTGAGAAAATTGGGAGCATGGAGGGAAGGGAGAGGGAGGTAGGAGAAAGAGAAGGGGAGAAGAGGAGAGGAGAACATAAGGGAGCATGAAGATTGAGTCTGGGGAAGAATAGAGGAGAGCAAGAAAAGAGATACCATACTAGAGGGAGCCAATATAGGTTTAAAGAGAAATCTGGCACTAGGGAAATGTCCACAGATCTACAAGGATGATCCTAACTAACACTCTAAGCAATAGTGGAGAGGCTACCTTAAATACCCTTCCCTGATAATGAGACTGATAACTAACTTACATACCATCATAGAGCCCTCATCCAGTAGCTGATGGAAACAGAAGCATACACCCACAGCTAAACACTGAGGCAAACTCCTGGAATCCAGTTGCAGAGAAGGAGCAAAGGGGTCAAGACCAGGCTGGAGAAACCCACAGAGACAGCTGACTTGAACAAGAGGGAGCTCATGGATGCCAGACTGATAGCTGGGAAACCAGCATAGGACTGACCCAGAACCCCTGAATGTGGGTGTTAGTTAGGAGGACTGGGCAGTCTATGGGGCCTCTGGTAGTGGATCAGTATTTATCCCTAGTATATGAATAGCCTTTGGGAGTCCATCTCACATAGAGGATCTAGGTCCTGCTCCAAATGATATGACATACTTTGAAGACTCCCCATGGAAGGCCTCACCCTCCCTGGGGAGCAGAAAGGGGATGGGGTGGGGGGTGTCAGCAGAGGATGGGAGAGTGTGGGAATTGGGATTGACATGTAAAACAAGATTGTTTCTAATTTAAATAAAAAATAAATAAATCACATTTCACTGAATATGTTTGGTCAAACAGACTTAGGGACTGAGAATTCCAGGACCAGTTTTTGGAGAGGGAGAATGTGAAAGTAGTGTAAAGAAAATATTTGGTTAAAATTAGAGCAGTAGGGGCTGGAGGGATGGCTCAGTGGTTAAGAGCAATTGATGGTGATGCTCTTTCAGAAGACTCCAGTTTGGTTCCCAGTCCTATGTAGTGTCTAACAGTGGTCTATAATTCCAGTTCCAGGGGATGTGGTGCCCTCTTCTGGACTCTGAGGTCACTGCAAGCACATGGTGCACATAACATGGAGGCAAAACATTCACACACCTACAATAAAAATAGGTTGGCTATTGGAGAGTAGAGTGATAGCCAGATTCAGATCGCTCCAATGAAAAGTCCCTGGCAAAGTTCTTTAAACTTAAGTTACAAAGGCTTACGTAAGAACTCAAGGTACTGAAGTTGGGTCAGCCTAATTGCCTCCCAATTAATTATCTTAATAACTCCATTTTATAGGCAGGGAAACAGGCATGTGCAAATAAGCTAAGTAGCTCTTCAGGGGTCAAACAATTAACAAGTGGTTAGCCTTGAACTTGATTATGATGTGATTTTACAATCTCTGTGCTTTGAGCCAGAGAGTACTATATTTATGTGGTGGTAAGCAAAGTGAGCCATGTAGATAAACTGTCAGGATTACCCAGAGAAAGGTGTTTGCTGTACAAGGGGTGGTGGTGGAAGGGAGCTTCCTGAAAAAGATGGTGAATGATGCCACTGTGTATGCTTTCTTGTCTAACATGCAACGGCAGTTACTGTCTTTTCTTCCCAATGTTTCTCATCTCCACTCTTCTTGGGCAGTATTCTCAACTATGAACAAGTCTGTATTCTAACATTCACCCATTAAGATATGGGGTCTTAGGTCTTTCCACATCTAAAACTCTATGATCCAGGAGAAATGGTTTCTCCACAGCCAGACCTACAAAGTAAATTGACTTTGTTCTTTCAATTAAAAGCATCAAGAGCTTGAGTGGTCTATGTAATAAGGATCTTCAAACTAGATAGACAGTGAAGGCAAACAATTTTAAATCATGAGACCCTCTTAGAATTCCATGGAAAAGCAAGATACAGGTCAAACAATCAAATTACAGAAAAGGAAATTTAAATGACAATAAACAGAAATATCTCACTTTACTAGTAATAAATAAAGTGCCATAAATGAAAGTGCCATACAAATGAAAACGCTTTTTAGCTCATAAAACTGAAAGCATTTGAACACAATAGTAACTAGTGTTGTGAGGAGTGAGACAATAGGAAGGAATATGGACATACTTGTAGGGAGTGTAAAACTGATTCCAAGCTTCTGGAGAGCAATTTGGCAAACTGAAATCACTTTCTAAAATGTGAAGAATCACATAGAAATGTAGAAATGCCCACACCTAAGAATTTATCCCAGGGAAATAGCAGGGTATATGTAAAAAAAATAATCAGACAAGATGCATGTGTGTGTAGGTCCGAATATAACTTCAGGAGTCCATTCTCTCTGGGATTGGATTCAAGTTGCCAAGTTTGTTGGCAAGTGCCCTCTGAGTTATCTGTTAAGCCATCTCATGTAGCCCCATATGAATATTCTTTAGCATGTAACTTATCATAACCAAGCATAGCAAGTTTAAATATTGTCAAAGGAAAAGGGAAGAATAATGCAATAATTTGAAAAGATGGACAGAGGTGTTGCATAACAGAATGCACACAACCTACAATGAAGTGAGCATGATCACTCTTTTCTGTTTGCATCTTAAGAATCAGGACATGAGATAGTAATAACCATCACATGAGAATAGGTAATCTTTACTTTCTTGTAAATATTAATATTTTCTCATTATTCAAAAATAAACAGCATTTATCATTTTGATCATTAGCAAAAAAACAAAACAAAGCAAAATACCCCACAAAACCATGACTCTCTTCCCAAGACCCACAAATTGTCTTTAGAAAAGATAGTAATTATAGACCAGTGATGTAAGTATTTCTGTGACAGTTTTTGTTACCATAGCAAATTAAACATAGAAGTAGTGCCTGGGATTGAACCACACCATCTGTCAAAACCAACATTGGCTTCCTATTGCCCAAGGAAATTCCACAAAACTGCCACCTCACCAGGGGACTCCAGCAACACTATCTCAAATAAAGTCTGCAGTGGCAATGGTCTTGGTTTCCATTTGTCGCAGAGAAGTGATGGCGAAGGCAGAAGCAGCGTTCAGTGCTCTCTTTATGCTCCCCAGACCATCTTTCATTCTTGTTCTTCCTCCCCTCCCCTCCTCACTGTCTCCTTCCCTTTTGCAGCCATTCTCTCATCAGAGATGCCTGAGGGCTTTGTGACAATGCCAGCCCATCCAAATATCCTGGAGCACAGAAGCCAATGCTTCCCCAGTGCTAGCGCAGCGCTGGGATTTGGAGCTTATTTTACTTAAACATTGAAACACCAGGGTTGGCGTTGTTGTTGTATTTTCAAATAGTCGTAATTATGAAATCTAAGACACCATGGCATCAGGTGTGTAATGCTTTTCAGAAGCACACATTCACAGCAACTTTACAGCCTTTCCTGAAAGGCATGAGGTGAATGTGTGTGCTCATGGACAAGCTTTCAGCATACAGCACCATGCTGTTGTAAGTTAATGGTCAAGTTTATCATATAATACTAAAAATCAGACTGCAGGGGTGGCGCCTGCCTTTAATCCCAGCACTTGGGAGGCAGAGGCATGTGGATCTCTGTGAGTTTGAGGCCAGCCTGGTCTGTAGAAAGAGTTCCAGGACAGCCAAGACTACACAGAGAAACCCAGTCTCAACATGATCCCACCCCCTAAAAAAAACTTTTATAAAGTGAAATTTTAATTAAATTTGAAAAGCTACATCTGTAATATTATTTGTAGTAATAATATTATAGTATTTTATATATATTATAATATATATATATAAATGAGTGCATCTTAAAAAACAATGTACAATATTGTGTCATTATTAAATTGTCATTATTATTACTATTATTATTATTATTATTATTTTGCCAATTTTTTCCGGTTGTTGGAATTTCTCTTCCCAGCTCTGTGACAATGAGCAAATAGTGAGGGATATTATAGACTAAGCTATCTGATTCATCTGCTTCACATTACATTCCTGTTCTCATATTTGTGTGTATGTGTGTGTGTGTGTGTGTGTGTGTGTATCTGTGTGTGTCAGTGTCTTATTGTTTATGCATGTGTGTGTCTTTGCGTATGTGACTGTGTGCTTGTGTCTCTGTGTCTTTGTGTTTGTGTGTACATCTATGTGATTCTGTGTCTCTGTGTATACTGTTCGTGCATGCATTGTGTTCTTATGTAGTAATTTCATTTTTATTTTTGAGTATGGAGACAGAGGGCACCTGAGGTAATGTGCCTTTTGAGGTCACAGTGAATTAAGGACAGGAACAGAATCTTTCCGTTACAGCACATGTGCTAGGAGTCAATAGTGAGTCACTAGAAAAGGCCAGCATAATCACTTGTCTCTTACATTAGTGGAAAATAGCGCTTCTATTCTCCTTATAAGAAAATATTACTGCTTTTCAAACTGTTCAAACTTCTTGAAGTTTCCAATGAAGTCTCCAACAAGGTGACTGCTGTGACTGTTTAAGATTCCGTCTACTTCTAAAATGCTGTAGTTCTATGATTTTAGAGGAGAAGGAAGAGGAGGAGGAGAGAGAGAGGGAGAGAAAGAGGGAGAGAGAGAGAGAGAAAGAGAGAGAGAATATGATGACTCAGTTGTGGTTAACGGAAAAATGCATTTTTTTTTTTTTAAATCTAGAAAATGCAACATGAATTCAAGGCACATTCGGGCCTGTCACTGGGCACTGGGACAAGTTGCTAGATATCCCTCATGTTGACACACTTTCATTTCACAGTTGCTCTGTGGGAGCTCAGTGCAACACCGTGTGAGAGACTTGGGAAAGCTTCCGAGGAGGGAGGGCAGCTGTTGGTGATCCCCACTGCATGTGGGCTGGGCTTTGACCAGTTGTGAACACACAAGAACAACCTGGGAGGCCCACAAACCTGTTCAGGATGACAATGTGACAATTATTCCCCATGTAATGGGTTTTTCATATTACTGCAATGATGGGATTCTCTCAGCAACACTGAAAGCAACACAAAACCTTGACTGATGTGAAACAACATCCCAACTTGGTCAGTCATGGCACCTGTCCACATGATGACTCTTGGAGCCAGCATACCTTGCCCAGCATCCTGGTCTACGTCATTACTTCTGTCCCCATGATGGTTAGAGTGGAGACACATTGGCCTTCTCTAAGGTCTATGGACACACTGTATGTGTCATGTTTGCCTTTGTTCATGCCCTTCCTTCAGCCAGAAATTCTGTTCTACTCTCCATTTCCCATTAGACACACATATGCAGCTCTCAGATCTCATTCAGCTGTCAAAGCCCAGAGGCCAAGTTCAGGCATCTATGATGAACTTTCATGGCACCATGAACCTTGCCTTGAGGAATCTTAGCTACCAATTTGCATGTGAATGATTTGGTTTATGGTACTAAACTCCATGGGGACAGGGAGGTCTCACCTCCCACTGTGTCCCCAGCACCAAGGATAGGATCTAACTCAGGAGAATGGAATGTAGAATGAACAGATATATCAGCGTATCCATGGCCTGTGCTGACACAGCATCTGGTTCCCACTGGTTCCTAGTCACACTGTACACAAACAGGCAGTAGAGGCTGCATCAGTAGAGCAAGTTGTAGGCAACTGTTTTAATGTCTCAAAAGGCACCAAGTAAAAGGCTGGGGATGTGACTCAATCATACAAACGCCCTAGGTACCACTTCCAGCACCACAACACAAACAATAATAAACCATTTGGTATCTTTACCATCAAGTATGATCAGATCATTGTTTACTAGATTCAACTTCACTTGAACTTACTCATCACATGGGGACCCTGTGGTTGGAATGAGCACATTTTGCATTTTTCTGAGCAACCATTTTAGGTGCTACACATTTTCGTTCTTTTTGCTGCCCTTTGACCCCTCAGCAGGTAGGAGGAGGTGCAATGGGAACAGAGTGGCCCCCTTTTGCTAATCTCTGGTTCACTGTGTGCAGTGGAAATTCAAAGCCTGTTTGTCTTGGAGTGATGGGTGTCACGCTGCTGCTGAGTTCATTACCCATCTTCCTTGGCAAAGTAAAGAATACTATGTCACATTTTGCAGTGTGTTCCTGCCTTTGATGTCTGATGGCAACACCATACCACTGCTGTGAAAAGATAGCATTTCCCCAGTCTTATACACAACGGAAGTCAAAGGTTTGCTACAGGAAGTATTTTGAAAAAGAGGACTTGACTCAAGCTCCACTCATCTGGTTTCAGAACTTTCCTATTGCTAGATAGAACCATTTTGAAGCCTGTATGTAACCGGCTTTATAATACATTAGACCTGTGCCTTCTACTTAACGGCATTTCTTGTTATTCTAAGTATGGTACATCAAGTCATGGGATGCTCCCAATAAAGTTCCAGGGTTAACGAAACAAGTATTCCTTTTGTTTGTGCAGGTGAGTAAGCAGGCCCTTGATGGTTAATGACACATTTAGCCAGCTTAAACAGTCTGAGATAAATTTCAGATCTCTGGCTCTCTGTTCCACCACTGCTAGTAGAGGGAGTAATGATTCTCCAAAGATGCCCCAGTCCTAGTTTTCAAAACCTATGAGTGTGTTACCAAGCATGGGCGTGGGGCTTTGACAATGCTATTAAATTAAGACCATGGAGATGGGGAGATTACTCGATGTTATCTGGGTCAGCCCAAGATAATCGCAGGGGATCTTACAAGAGGGAGACAGGCCAGAGTCTGAGAATGAGAGGTGATAGCAGAAGTATGCAGAGAGAGAGAGAGAGAGAGAGAGAGAGAGAGAGAGAGAGAGAGAGAGAGAGTGTCAGTGTTTTTATACTGTCATTTATGAAGACAGAAGAAGGATGCACAGGCTAAAGAAGGGGGTGTATGTGGCCTCCAGAAACTAGGGAGTTTATGAATGTAGGTACTTTTCTACAGCCCCTGGAAGGAAAAGAGCCTGTCTTTGATGTTAGGGGTTTCCACCCCCAGAACTATTCAAGTTTGTATTATTTGGAGTAAGTATCTACAGCAATTTGACACAGCAGCAATGGGAAAAGATTACCCCTCTCTAAAACATGATGTCCATCATTGAGAAGAAATTCAGAGTTCCAGGCCTGGCCTTAATGTGTCAGGGGCAGGCCAGACCTTACCTCACAAGGAGAGACTATCCTGCTGCTGTCCTCCTTGCTAAAGGGTTCCAGTGGCCTCAGGACACAAGGAACAGACCTCAAATGTCCCTGGCCCAGCCTGCTGCTGCCCTTTTTACCTCCTCACCTATGGAACACAAACTTGCTTCTTCCTGTTGCTGGTGATGTGAGCACTTCCAACTTCTCGTCTTGAAACACTATGGAACCACATGGCATTTATCCGTGTGCTACCAGTTACATGTTTTCCCACACAGCACTCAGCATCACCAGGGACCATGTGCTTTATTATCTACCTGCGCTGTGTCTCTCACCAATGAGCATGCTCTCTCAAGTGCCTGCGTGTGCTACTCAGCCACAGTGCTTGCCAAGTAGGGAAATAGATAGGAGTCAGCCATGAAGGGGACACCTGGCTTTCCTTGGCCCATTCTCAAACTTCAAGCGGAGTTTCTGCTGAGGTCTGCATGCTTGGGAGAGACCCTCTCTCCCAAGGGATCCTGGTTGCCTGTAGGTACAAGTGTCTGTTTTTTCCCCAAGGAAGAGAAAGCCTGGAGAATCTACCCCTTGCCTGGTACCCACACCATGTTCCTTTGAACTTATGTATTTCCATGGAGTATCAACAGCAGCCAAGATCACTCTGACCATAATGGAGCAGAAACAAAACACACAAAACAAAACAAGATTACTCCATAATCATGTCTGAACCCAGACAAAAAAATAAGAACACAGTCCAAACCACAAAAGTGACCAGCAATGCCCCTTCCTGGCTAATCAGAGTGACTTCTGTTTCTTTACTAATTATAGCTTTAGTCTTACCTCATTCCTCCTATTTTCTTGGGAAGAATCATCAAAGGTACGTAATCATATAATTATCCCTATTCCTGATAACATCCAATGCACAACATTCCATTTCCTTGAACCCTCCCTATTATCCAAGTCCAAACCCTACAGTGATGTTTTTTCCACAGTCCTGGGTTCAGACCTGGAGTCTTGTGTGTGTTACACAAGCACTCTGCAGCTGAGCTCTATCCCAGGCTCTACAATTTTATCATATCCCTTTATCAAGATACCCCATGGATCCTCATCACAGCTAGCCAGGTAACTCAACATTGTTTCTTCAGCAGCATGTGTGAGAAGGCAAGCCCAGTGTTTCTGTCATCTTGGTGTGGAGAAACTCTCCTTGAGGTCAGTTAGAAAAACTCCTGAATCATGGTGCCAACAAATCAATAACAGTGGAACTGGATGCTCCCAGGTGCCTAGCACCAACATGCATGGGCAGGAGGAGCTTGAGAAGTTCCTGGTAAGCTGCTTTCTGGCAAGCAAAGGAACAAGCCCCAGCTAGAGCACTTGTGACCTGTGTGGCTGGCCTCAGGGATGTCTCCACCTAAGGCAAGGCACTCCCTATTGCTAATCTAACCAAGTCAGGCTCTTCAAAGCAGCTTCATGGGCCTGGGGCGATAGTTCAGAAGGTAAAATTCTTGCTACATAGGCATGGAGGCCTGAGTTCAATCCACAGAACTTGCATTTGTTCTCATCATGATGGCATGGATTTGTAAAATCAGCATTAGGAGGTAGAGCTCGGAGGACCCCTAGGCTCATGGGCTAGTCAGTCTAACCCTAATCAATCAGTGAGCCCCAGGCCAACAAGAGAGTCTGCTTGAAAAGAAAAAAAAAAACAAGATAGAAAATAATTGAGAAAGATACTGCTATCTGACCTCTATGTACATGTGTGCTCATATGTAAACATCTGGACACAGAAGCAGCTTCCAAAGTACCCTCCCATTTCTGTTTCTCCTCATTCACCAGTTCTATTTCCCTTGTTTCTTATAGTTTTCCCTCCACCCTCCTTCTTTTCCCACCTAATCCTCCTGTTGATCTGCCCTGTCAACCTCTCATCTCATTCTGCATCTCCGTCACAGGTCTGTGCATCTGGGCCAGCTGGGCTCTGGCCTCTGATCCCTGGACCTCTCTCCTCTTTCAAGTCCCTGCTTGATGATTAACTCAGCATCCCCAGTGTCTTGTTAGAACCCAGTTGGCTACTCAACCTTGGAGCAGCAGCTCTCTGCATTTATCAGAGGGTCTGTGGTTACAGTAACTGGTCAACTGATTTATGATGTTTGGGAGTATGCTTGATTGCCACGGGAGTATGGCTCGTTCCCTTTATCTCCTCAGAGACAGCCTAAGCTACCCAGGGTACAGATCACACCTACAGGGCTCAGTTTGGACTACTCCTTAGGACCTGGAACCTGGATCCAGAAGGGATTAAAAAAACAAAACAAACAAACAAAGCTGCTCCTCAGGTGATCTTCCCACTGTGCCCTTCCCTGGTAGTGGCAGCAGCCTCAGCACTCAGAGAGGTGTCAGGAGCAAGTATCCAGAAGCACAGTCACCATCCTAAGTTAGAGGTTTGTTCCCAACTCTAAGCTCTGTAGCCACAAAGCACTGATCCTAGAATCTTTTTCTTTCCACAGCTGGATGTTTTCCAGCCTCTCTGATCACTTGAGCACTCAGTTCATTCTCTGTTAGGGGTGAGAGCTAAACTCTAATGCCTTCATCAAACACCTTGGACTCACCAGAGTGAAGTCAAAGCTACATCAAAACAGACTTTGTTTTTAAGGGCAGAATATTGGAATAAGCATTATGCTTGCTGCCACCTGTATAGAACCAGATTCATGGATGTACACAGATCTGGGGAAATGTCGAAGACTGAGAGAGAAAATCAAGGGTTGCAAAGTCTATAAGTATTGTACAGCAGTAGGCCACTCCACTCAGATAACCTTACATATTAAATATGCTTGCTGTGGTTCAGAAGGGCAAAAAGGCTGTGTACTGTGTTTTTCTGGAAAAGGATTCTCAAATGTTAATCTTTATAAACTGCCTCAATTAGATTCAAAGTTACATGTGCTATTTTCACAGCCAGTAAACAACATTTTCGTAAAAGGAACTTGAGATCACCACTCCCGTTTAGTAATGTCTTTATCATCTTCCTTATCCCGTTTAACAATGTCTTTATCATCTCCTTCAAACACCACACCTGCACTGCACCACCAAAAACATACTCTTAAAGATGCAGCTTGATGTGCAGGTTTTCTCTTTCCATTTTAATCTGCCATCTCCAATTTGTTTATTTTTTTCTTTTCTTTTCTTTTAGTATCTGAAAGCACTTTCGATTTCTCACAGGCTCCAAACTGATGGCAGCCTGGGGATGTGTGAGAATTGCAGACCATTCACTCCCTGAGAAACGGTCCCCTGAAGAATGGTTGAGGACAATTACTCACTGTGCTTACTCAGCAGTGCTCCTTACCTAGTGCTCCTAGTCAGATTATGTGCTGGATGTTGGCGCCAAGCAGGCACAAAGAAGATTATGACTTTAGACAAATCCTCACTGGTAGCCAGTTATTCTAGGACCACTGTCTTGCTCCAATTGCTTGCGGGCAGCGGGGACACATGTGGGTGGGGATCAGACTGCTGAGTATTACCCAATACTGATGCCAGTTAGGGGTCGGGGAAGATGTTGTTTACAACAGCCAGCAATAAACATAGGCTTAAATATGATCATTTGTTTTCCTCTCATTTAAACAAATGAGAACAGAGGTAGATGCAAGGATTCCAAGGCTACGGAACATTGTCTTTTTCCTTCATAAACTAGCTTGTAGCATTCTTTTGGGCATTATGAGTTGGTGTCAGAAATTTAGCCATCCAGATGGCACTCCAGACAGGAAGCAGGAAGCAGGAACAAGGGGGGAAGAGTGAGAAAAGTCCCATGTAAGCTGCCTAAGCCCTTCTTAAGCATCTCTCAAGTTTAATCGTGTGACTTCTGGCTTCTACCTTCTGAGCCTCCTTGCCTGGAGGAAAGTGAGGAAAACACAGCATTGTAGCTGCTCAGCTCCCTTCACCACATCAACTTGGGGGTACCTTAACAAGAATCGGGTGGGCTCCTAGCTGCCTCTACCCTGGAGTCACAGTACTGCCCATCTCATCAAATATTTCATAGAGCTAGCAAGTTGAAAATAGCCATCACTTCTGAGTACTTACCATGTACCTTACTGCCTCTCCTCATGTAGCCCTTATAAAAACCCTGTGGTAGGTACTGCTGTCATTTATTGTCATTCTGTAGTGGGGTAGCAGTTCTCTGGGAATCACTCCTTTAGGGGATAGAGGCAGAGCCGTAGTAATCTGATCATGGACTCATGCTTCTAACCTCAGTGTGTCTGCTGTTATCTCTCCTACCCTTCACTCACTGGTAATTTCCTGCATCTCTCTGGGGACAGGACAGGAGGACTCTGGGTAACAGCTGTTTAACCTCCCGTGGACTCCTTACTCACATTCCATAGCAAGCTTTGGAAAAGTTCCGCTTCAGAGCCCGAGGACACCTGTGATTTCAAACTAGTTGTCATTATAAGAGATACCCCTGTCTTAAGAGAATTGGCCTGTGCAAAATTCACACTTACAGCAAAGATCAATGCCCGTGTTTGGGACCATGTTGTGTACTGCATTAAGATAATTCCCTTAATGAAGTGAGTCATGCCAGGCTGCCCTACTGCAGCAGTGCTGTGCACTTACAATGATTGAAAGTCTTACAAATTCCATTTATATGAAACTTAAAGGGACTCATTTACTAAACTAAGTGCAGATACGCCCATGCAATGCTGCGATCTTCATGTCGCAAGAAAATTACTGCAGACCTTGCCTGAGCTGACCTTTCCTTTGTATTTTCTGCTTCCAAACTTTCCCCTAAGGAGGAATTTTTTGAATCCTTTTATAGGAAGAACATTAGAGAACATCATTCAAATCATTTAACTATCACAACAGTTGAAACAAGTGAACTTTACCATTACTGGTTACTGGAAGCTTCCATTAGCCTCTAGCACCCCCCCCCCCACTTTTTTTTTTTTTTTTTTTTTTTTTTGTGTGTGTGTGTGTGTGTGTGTCCTGGAAAAGTACAAAGCTCCCGGCCACCCCCACCTCTGCCCAAAGCATTTAAAAACTTAGAGAGCTGAGAATTCCCAGTTAAGGTATTGGCCACCTGCCAAGGCCCCATGCTAATGATATCATGGAACTTAGAGCTGAGGAAGAGGCAATTCCGGGAGTTAGCTGCCCAAGGCTGGCCTTGGCGGATCCTGGGCAAGCTGTCCCAGTGTCTATGATTAATGATGTTCTTTTGCCCATTCTTCCAGTGGCAGGGCATAAAATAAATTGGGGAAAAAATGGCTGGGCAGAAAGCAGAGAGTGTGGAGATAGAGTGGGCTAAAAGTCCATAAAATCTCAGAGAAAAATGTGAAAAGTACATATCCATGCCATTTTGCAGAAACTTAAAACCATGTGTGAATATGAAACAGAGTATCTGGGATGCTAGGGACTAAAGTTCCTCAAACAACAGCAGTCTAAACTGAAGCAGAATGAGGAATCCAAGCACTTCAACAAGATTAGGAGTGGTTTTCCAGAGGAAACTGGAGCCTGCTGGGAGTTTACATTGCAGAAGATTGGCCTGCTGAGGCCTGTCCTGACTCACCCCCACAGGCTAGAGTTCATGGTCACTCCTTGGAAATCTTGACATTTCCTTTTAAAGGAATAGAATGCAGAGATGGGATCCAAGGCAGACCAGAAGTCCTCTCCAAGCTCTTCTATATAGTTCTTCATTCACATTTATCTTTCAACAGGACTGGGATGGGGCATCAGTGTGACAGTTGTAGGGGTACAAGGAGAGCCCCTAAGTCTCAGGGTGCCAGTGTGGGCCTGGCATCTGTGAGAAGCTTATCTACTTGCCTGGCCTCTCTCTCCTTCATGTCCTGCCTTTCCAGCCCCTTGTCCAATTAATTATCTCTATTCTAAGTCCCTTAGTTGGGGATATGTTATGGGAATTTTCCAAAGCTCCTCGAATGACATTAAAGCGCAAGTGAAGATCAGTTGCATTGAGGAAGGACACCAAATGCTAGCAATCAACCTTGACTATCTTTGACTAGTATGTGACCTTGGGGAAATGTCTTGTCCTGTTCATCGTAGTTCCAGCTGCTCACTAGGTCATAGACCCCAAAGCATGCTGTGGAGCTAGCATTGCCAGATGAACTATAGGATAACTAGCTGGAAATGAATTTCAGAAAGGGGAACACATCAACGTTTAGACTCGTTTAGACCCAGATTTAACTGGGCTTCCTACATTTTTGCTTATTAAGCCTGGCCATCAGAGCTCTGCTTGGTTGGCATGTCAAACCATCTTGATTGTACATGGTACTGTTTTGCCTTTACATTATAGACACAAGGTGCAGTAGAAGGAATGTGTATTACAGAGGGAAAAAAATCCCGTAGTTAAATAAGATCCGAAAACACAGGGATAAAATGAAGTTAACCAGGTTTTGATGAAGAAAGTCCTTGAGACCTTCAATTCACAATGTAGTGTATCTCAGTTGGATACTTGGAGAGTTCACAAACCTTCAAGCCAGGCAGATGCTGTACAGAACTGATGATCCAGTGAACTTGCTGTAGGAAGCACCCCTGGGAGATGAGTGTGCTCTGAAGGTTTTAAAAGCACTTGTCTCTCTGTCTCTGTCTCTCTTTATGACACACACACACACACACACACATGCACGCACACATGCACGCACACAACTGGAAAGGAAAAAGGAAATCACGGAGCCCAGAAAAGAGGCTGTATTATTTCACCAGGGCTCTGTTACAGGCCAGGTAGCTTAGCTAACATTTTTCTTATTTGTCTTTGTTTGTTTATGTTGGTGCTAAGGATAGACCCCAGGGACTTAACAATACCTGGTAAGAGCTCACCACTGACCTATGTACCCAGCCTCCCCAAACTGTTTCCTTAAAATTGTTGAGGCTTGAAGTCAGCAGGGAGGTGGTGGTGTCATGCAGAGGTCTCGTCCTGGGTCTGTAGATGGTTGCCTTTCCCTGTCACCTCTTCTGTCCTCACAGTTTCCCTGCTATAGGAATCTCTGTCCTAATCGCCTCTTCTTATAAGGACATTAACTGGGCCTGAGATATGGCTCAGACATTAAAGGCTAGGCTCACAAGCAAAAGACAAGGACATTAACTTTGGGACCATCTATGGCCTCATTTTACCTTCATTACTTCCTTCAAGGCCCTGTCTCCAAATTCCAAGTTACCCCCAGAGGCATAGACGGTGTGGACTTCAACACATGAGCGTCAGGAGTAAATAACACAGCCTGAAATGGAAGCCATTACAATAATTCCCAAAGATGCTGTGCCTATGAGTAAAGGCCTTGGCAAAGAAACTGAGGAAGAGGGTCTCCAGAACTGAAAGAACCGGGAAATGGACTAGCCACAGCAAATAAAAAAAGTGAGGCATGAATTCTCAGCACACACTAACTCTATAATGCTTCTGTTCCCATCTCTGAGTCTCCCCTACAGCATACATTCAAATACAATGTACTATTGTATTAAATCATTTCAGAGATTGAAGCACCAACAGTGCCGTTATTAAGTATTCCCATTTCACTACCAGAATGTCTGCTGGGTTTTGTGTTGGGATGACTGACTGTGTTTGCATCATTGCTCTTCATATTCGGAGGGGGATACTGAATATTATGGGAATGGAGGGCTTGTCTTTGTCATCTCCATTCTGCTCCAGAGGGTTGACCTCTGGAGGTTTCCGAGAACAATGGTTTCTGAGGAGTCTGGCTCTAGAGGAGTGGCTTAGATAGACTTGATCTTTAAGAGGCTGTGGCCTTTAGGACCTTTACAGACACATTAGACCTAGTGAGATGGCTCAGCAGTAAGGCTGCCTGATGACCTGGGTTTTGATACTAGATACCATGGTAGGAGAGAATCAATTCCCGGAACTCAATTCATCAGACCTCTTCAGGAGTGCCACAGCACAGGTGTGCACACAACACATGCACACAACAACAGTAAGGATGACCAGCCCCAGCCACTGCCTACAAAACAGCCAGATTAGCCAATACTGTCTGGGATTTGGAATCGTAGTCAAATTTGGTCAGCATGAAAAACTTCACTGAGTGGTTTAAGCAGAACAAATAAGCAAGGCACTTCATGGTTCACAGCCCCTAGCCCTAGAGACTGGAGAAAACAGATAACGACACAAAGAGAAGCGTTTGTGACTGACTGCCAGAGTTGGGACTAAAGACCTGTAGGTTGGCATGCCCTCTAAGCACAAGCCTCTGGACTCTTTTCAGCCCGCAACTGGACAGTCATGGAAGGTACAAAGGGGGTGTCTTGGTAACTCCCTAAAATTCTGCCCAAACTTACAGGCAAGGACCCATCTTTGCTGAAGTATGCAGAATTCTTGTTGATACAAGTGTTCTCCTTTGGTTGTTAAAAGCAATAAATTCCTTCTGGTTTAACTACAAAAGAAAATCATTTGGGAGAACTTGGATCCTGTTCCCTTTGTCTCCTGGGGGTTGATGCTTTGCTCAAGCCCTTGGCTTCTCCACCAGTTAACGATGCTGGCCAAAATGCAAGCCCTGTCTGTCATCTTTGTCCCCTTTTGTTCTTGTATCTCCTCCCATAGCTTCTTCCTTTGCACCCACACACTTAACAATTGACCTCTTCCCGGTGATTCCTCCACCCCCAACTCCAACTCATCAACACAGAGTACTTACGATTCAACTTCACTGTAGAGCCAGAGGTTTGGCCAGAATTCTCTGTTCAAGTAATAATAGCCCTTAAAAAGCAGAAGGGAAATTGATTCCCCGGGGCTCCCAGCACATTCTCTGCCTATGGCAGCCAGTGGAGAACGGGGCCTAAATCAAATGTAGAGCCTTAGCTCCTGTTGGACCTATTCTTAAAGCAACTTCTCATATATATGCAACTCTCCAAGATGCCCTGGAGTTGGCATCTTTTCTCCTTATATTTTATTAAAACTCACCCAACCACAGATAAAGTCCATTTCACATACCACTTATAGGACCTTCTGAACAAAAATGTCCCAAATCTTGCCTTCCTTGGATCCCTAACACTTTGCTATGTATGTCACTTTCTAGCTTCTCCCATAGAGATAGCTTTTACTGTTCTACGCCTAGAGTGGAGACTGGCCATGAGACCACTTCGCTCTGCAAATCAGAAACAAAGGCAAAAACAAAAACAAAAATCAGAGAAACCACTTCACCAAGATATATTATTCAAGAGCTGTGCAAACCTAAGAGCGTAACTGTGAAAGCTACACAGTCCAAACCAAGGGCATTCTAAGGGAAAAAACAAGCAAAGATCACACTCCCATGACTGACTGAGACTGAGGAAAATAATATTAATCAAGAATTTGAAAAGTTTGAATAACAAGTCTATATCTGCAGATTCATAATGTTTCTTCTGAAGTCAAAAAGGTCACAACAAGTGTGAAAGGGATGCCTGGGCAAGTCATTTCTAAACTAATAATAAGACCCTGTCTCAAAACAATCTCCCCTCCCTCCCGGAAGCAAAAACCCAAATAGTAACAATTGACAACAACATTTTTGAGGGAACCGGTGAAACAACCTCCTAAATAATTAACGTGTTGAGGACGAAATCCCATCAGAATTGATAAAGTATGTGAAGTAGGTTTGGGGAGGTGGCTCAGTCAGTGAGGCTTGCCCCCCCCCCAGCACAAGGACCTGAGTTCTCCCACCAGCACCCACTGATCCCATTGCTGAAATCAGGGTAGATGTGGAGGCAGATGCATCCCAGGGATATCCGGACCACCAGCACCCACTGGTTTCATTGCTGTAATCCTAGGGTAGATGTGGAGGCAGATGCATCCCAGGGATATCTGGACCACCAGTACCCGCTGGTTTCATTGCTGTAATCCTAGGGTGAATGTGGAGGCTGATGCATCCTAGGGATATCTGGACCACCAGCACCCACTGGTATCATTGCTGTAATCCTAGGGTAGATGTGGAGGCAGATTCATCCCAGGGATATCTGGACCACCAGCACCCACTGGTTTCATCGCTGTAATCCTAGGGTAGATGTGGAGGCAGATGCATCCTAGGGATATCTGGACCACCAGCACCCACTGATCTCATCTCTGTAATCCCAGGGTGGATGTGGAGGTAGATGCATCCCAGAGATATCTGGACCACCAGTCTAGCTTTGGCAAGCTCCAGGCCAATGAGATGTAGCTTCAAAAAACCATGTATGACTCCCAGAGAATGATGTGTGAGGTTGTTCTCTGACTGCCCCCCACAAGTACATACACGTAGCACACACACTTAGAAGTAAATGGCAACAGAAGTACCTCCTACCATAAACTTCAAGACCATATATAGGAAGACCATAAGACTCTTTCTAGATAACTATTAAAGTCTGAAGTGATGTATGTATAGCAAGTGAACACTTTCATTCTTAGGAAACACACGCCAAAAATATGATGCTTGAAAATGATGCTCAAATGGGATCAGAAGGGGTAAAAGGGAGTGGGAGGTAGAGGAAAAGGAGAGAAGAAATTTGGAGAGACAATGCAAATGTGGAAAAATGTTGATCCAGAAATGGTGAGCCTGGGTGAAAAGGTATACAAGAGGGAAAAGAAAGTATTCTTTTGTAGATTTGAAGTTTTGGGTTATATTTTTTCCTCAAAATAAGAAGTTTGGAAAAAAGACAACACCCTGGAAGCAGCAGATGAAGCTAAAAGAGGGCTTCCAAGTCGGCCTTCTGAGGGCCCTTGTTGGCAAGGGTAGAGAATAGAAGTCTGATGTGCTAAGAAACACTCGCTCTACAAAGCAGCAAAGCTGACTGCCATGCCTGGCCTGTGTGTGAAACAGCACCTGGCTGGTGCCAGCACCATTTGTTAGAGATTGCCGAGGGGATAAACATAGACCAGTGACTACTCGATGATGTCATGCAATTGTTTTAAATAACTGAACCCAAAACAGCAACGTGTACCACATTCCAAGTAGGTCATAAAACCATATTTTAGGAGCTCCAGCCTTGGGATTTCTGTAAGTCATTTGTAACACATGGCTTTAGCTCCTCTCTCTCTCTCTCTCTCTCTCTCTCTCTCTCTCTCTCTCTCTCTCTCTCTCTCTCTCTCTCTCCATGCACCATAATTCAAAAGAGACAACCGATCTCCTTATAAGTGTTTCCCGAGAAAGGAGCTTCTTGACTAAAGTGTCAACACAACCCTGAGATTGCTTCCAGACTTTTGGTGCTCTACGAAGCAAGGCCTGTCGATGTTCCTGCCTTTTCATCCTGTAGGCCACAGGGAGTGGAAGGGGTGGTTTGGATATATCATATAGGGACCTGGCTCATTATGCATCTGATTCATTCTGGAGGGCTCTTCTGGGACACCCTCTTTCCTGGTTATCTGACACACAGTCTTGACTCTGGGTTACTTGCTAAAATCACAGTAACCTTGGGTTGATGGCATGAATAACAAACACATGGACAGTCAGAAGGAGATGGGAAAATTAGGCTGCTTCTAGAAGATAGCATAGTTGAGATTTTTTTAGTGACATCCCCATGTCTTCACTTATGCCAAGGTCTGTCTATTGTGGTTTAAATTACTCAGGAAGTGGCTGGTGAGAACGTCAGGACAGTGCTTGGTGTGCAAGCATGAGGACCTGCATCCAACCTCTGGCTGCTACATAAAAAGTGGGGCATGGTAGCTGATGCTTGTGATTTAGCACTGGGGATGAAGACATGGTAGATCCCTGGTAGTCATTGGCCTGTCATTCTAATTTATGTGGGAAGACTTAAGCCAGTGGGACACCCTGTCTCAAAATCCAAGGTAGATGGCTCCTGAGGCATGCCACACCCAAAATTGACCTCTGACCTCCACACACAGGTATGCACACACCTGCATGTGTGTTCACCCATACATACAACATGCACCTGCACTTAAACTCACACACACACACACACACACACACACACACACACACACACACAAGACAAAACAAAACTAATTCTGAAGGCTCATTGGTCACTGGCTGTAGAGGGATTCAGGTGCTACCTATAAACTCCTGAATCACCCACATGCTCTTGAAAGATGGTCATACTGTGAGCGGTCCAGCCTTGTTCCCTCTTTCACCTATCATTATCTCTTCCCAGAGAAAGCCTTTCTAGATTGGATGGATAAAGTTGAGAGTTCCTAACTTACTGTAAGACATCATGGGATTATTTTTCCAATTGCTCCTGTCTCTTGATTATTAGCCTTGAAAGAAAAAGGATGCTAGGCCATAATCTACAGCCATAATCCCAGCCCCAGGATTCTGAGGCAAGAGGGTTATGAGCTGGAGACCTGTCTAGACAACATAGTGAAATCCCATCTCAAAGAAAAAAAGAGAGGAAAAACAAAAACATCAACTAGATACAGTGGGAACATGGATTAGGGCAGTTTTTCAGGTAACAGAAGGTTAGTTAGTTTTTTGTTTTGTTTTGTTTAAAGTTCTGACATTTTAGGTTATCTCAAACCAGAGTCCATCTGTTCTCTTCCTGCACTGGAGGGGATGGGAGAGTCTTAGTCCCTGCATTCCAGACAGCTGGTGACAGCCCAGCCCAGGGAGGGACCACGACCCCCTTTCCTGCAGAAGAATTTACTTACTGTCAGGAAATTATCGCTTCTTGAAAAAGGACCAGAAGGTTCTGGCTTCTGCCTCTGATAACTGTTTGGTGCAGAAAACCACAGTCAAAGCCAGAGCATGCTTACTGGTGTTCTTCAGGCCTTCCAAAAACAGGCAGGCAGGCTAAAGCTCTTAGGGGAACTGGTGTTGGCATGCTTGGACTGTGCCACCGGAAGTCAGAACAGACTTCTCCCTGACTCTGGCAAAGTCCAGGCTGTGAAGACAATGAAGGAAGCAAATAAGGACACACTGTTCACAGGAACCCATGGGTGGGCCCCACCACACTGCTGGTCTCTCCATCCACTCTGGCTCACTTAGGCCAGCCCTTGCACATGCTTAGTTTGGCTCATGACTTTTGTTTGTTTCCTCCAGGGAGGGTAGAGAAAACAGAAGGAAAACACCATCTTACTTAATAACATGGTCATTATGTTTATACTATTTTAAAACTTTGCACAGTTCGTCTACAAACTGTACAGTAAACAAGCTTCACAATAGCCATGTCTTCTGACAGCATAATGTTGACATTATCCTTATTCAATAAACAAGGGACTTGAGGACAGAGAAGCCAGGTGGTCACTCTACCAGCTGGTAACAGAAGGGATAGCCAACCAGTGACCAATGGAAGATACATTCCTTTATTTTCCATCACATTCTAGATTGGATTCGGGCTCTGCTTTTTAGTGAGCCTGCAAACAGACAGACTGTGATAATGACAGACACAGAACAGGGTAGAGATTCTGCTGGTACCCAGCTAAGGAAGAAAGCCACAGAGCACAGCAAGGTGACTATAGCTAACAAGAATTCATACTGAACAAACACTAAAAGATTGGATTGAAAAATGTTCTCACTACCAAGAAAGGATAAATATGGGAAGTGGTGGATATGGTTGTTGAGTATGATATGATCATTACACAGAGTATATTTACATTGATGTGCCACATTGTACCCCATAGGCACAGGCAATTGCTGCCTGACAACTAAAATGAAATGAAATTTTAAAACAAGGCAGCACGTACTTGCTTGATCTGTGTGTTCCCCATAGTTGTTTATATATCGTTTCTATTCAAATGTAGATTTGCATTCATGTAGATTAATTCTGTCGGCATATATTTACATATCCACTGGGATCTATTTGCTGTTGGGAAGTAACCTTTTCTAGGAAAGATTTTTAAGGCAGTGAGTATAGTTCGCCATCAGAGAGAGGCTGGGCAGCATTTTGAATAAGGAGCAGACTTTGAAAGGAAGCTTCATGAGAGCACCAAACTGTGGCCCTGGAATGAGAGGGTGAATTTGGCAGCTGTCAGGCCAGATCAGCTCAGAGTGGGAAGTGGGTTGACGGGAGGGGCTCTGTCTGAAAGGACAAAGCTGGACATGTAGGTCTCACTTGTCAAGCTGCTTCTTTTCCAGGGAGTTGCCCATAAAACCTCCCATGCCTTGCCACCTCCTCTGATGAAAGGAGAATGCTACCTCTGGCTCAAGATTCTAGTCTAATTCAAGTGCATCACCAGACCCTGAAACATCCCTGTTTAGAAGTCACTAAATGACACAGTGCTTCCAGCAGCTTGTCTGAACACTCCTGGAGTCCCATTCAAATTCACAAGGATGAACAAGCCTGCCTCTCATTTCTGTAGAGTGCTGAGGAAAAGCCCGGGCACAACCTGCCTACAGTGCAAAACTCTGTCAAGCAAGTCACATGAAGGAGCCACTGTTTAGATCCAAAGATGTTGATGGTTAAGGTGTCTTTTTTTTTTTTTTTTTTTTTTTTTGGTCTACCTGGGTGTTCATGGGGTCACATACATGCCTGTTTCAACCCTCCTGGTAGTTTCTGGAAGAGGCAAGGCAGGGAAGCTTATGAGAAATCCAGCATCATCCATCAGGGATGCAGATGGCTCAGAAGAACCAAATTTGTCTAGACAAGATTTTCAAATAAGGCATCCCATTTTATTCAGGGAGTTTCTGACCACCTTGAAGCTGATGCTGGGAACTTCACAGAGACAGAATGAATGCAGATCCTAAGCATGGGGCACTCTCCTTCCTTCTTTTGCCGCATTGAAACCACTGATTCCATCCTAGAAAAGCATCTGCCTGTGTTCAGAGAACCCGAAAGCTGTCCTAGCTATGGCAGCTGACGAGCCCATTGGCCTTGGGCTAATTATTTAATTTAGGATCGGGTTACTATGACCTAACTGATTCAAGCTTGTCTGGGCATGGGGGCATGTGGGCTGTAACCTGGAGGAGATGTATTCATTAAGAGAGGGATAAGGGAGGAAATGCTGGTAGACATGAAGGGCGTCTGAATCTGCGTGCCTGAGTGGTGAGCCTGGGTTAGCCCTTGGATTTTCCAATGAGCCCTCAGGTGCTCTCAGTGGGTCTTGGGAAGCAATGCCTACTTTGGCCCAGAGCTACAGAAACAGGCCTTGGGTGGTCATTAGACTATGCAACAGGAAATTGGGGGAGATTTTAGTAATGGTGCCTGTGTTCATCATTTTTCTCACCATGGCAGTCTTCTGGAAAGAAACAGCATTCTCGTAGCATTCCGTTGCACACAAAGCCCAAATCCTCAGCGCTGCTGTCACATTCCCATGCCACCCACCCCCAACCCTTCCCCAGATGTCTGCTTTTCTCCCTTATCCCTGTCACATAGCCACAAAGACATCATTTCTGTTCCCCAGTGAACAAGCACTTTATGTATCTTTTAACTTCTTCGATGCTCATCTCAAACAGGACTCCCTGGGTGAAGGCCCTGTATCCCCCTCTCCACCCCTACTGGATCAGATACAGGCTCGTTCTCTGCTTGCAAAACACCCCAATCTTCTTCTCCAAGGCTTTTGCTGAAAGTTACATATGAACCGGTACCTGCTGGATTAATCCCAGGCTTTCCCACTAGGTTATAAGCAGTATGTCTTTCACTCGTCATTGTTACTAAGGCCTGTCATGGTGCCTGGCACACAGCAGACAATGATCACAGAAGGATGAAGTTGAGGCGAATAAAGCAGTTCTGACATTCAGAACACAGTACCCGTTCACATTATAAGCCCGCTTGGTCAGCGACTGTGGACCAAACAGCTCACCAGACTGTTTTAGAGAAACATCAATATCTGAGAACAAAACAGGTGCATTTGTTTCATTACTTTTGATTCAGAACATTGGGAAAATTTGAGAAGAGGTAAGCCCCTGAGCCATCCTGGCTCCTTTTGTTATGAATAGACCATGGTTTGAATGCATTCCACTGGCTGCCCCATCTCTGAGGACTGCACAGAGGAAAGTGAGAGAGTCTGTGGATGTCTGTGTGGCTCAGGCCTGACAGTGGTAGCCAACCACTGCAGGCAGATACTTAAAAATTTTGCTGACACTGTGGCCTTGTCTCCTCAATGCACTAGATACACACACACACACACACACACACACACACACCTGCTTTTGAAAACAATGCGTTCATGCAGAGTCAAAAATTTCTGGAGTCAACTGAAGAGGCCCTTGGGCTTAGATGTATGACCAGGAGCTCTGCCACTTAGAGATCATTGCCCAGGTCCAGCCAGCTGGCCTTAGCCAAGCACCTACTGTGTGTGGCAGGAACTTGGATGACGCCTGCAGAAGCAGAGCTTAGTGAGCTACTGATCAGATGTGCAGACAGGCAAGTGAGCAGTTAGTGAGCAGTTCCAGGCTTCACAAAGAGAGGAGTGTGATGGTGGGGTGTGTGACAGTTCCCAAGCCGGGATGGGTGAGTGAATCCCAAGCCATGCATTTTCTCTGCAATAAGAATGACATCTTTGAGCAAGTATCTATCATTCAGAAAGTCTTCCCCATGTCATGAGTAATAAAGGAGTCAATACTCGGGATACCTCAAATACTACATGGCCACACTTGGGGTAAATATGAATCCCTGTTTGAATAAACTGTTCAAGCCCCAAATAATGAATGAGATGAAGTTTGATTCTGCATTCCAACTAGATGTTGCTTCTCTGTACAGAATCTATGAGTCTCGAAAAATCAGTTGATTCCACCTACTGAATCTAGGCCCCATCCCAATATTGTAATACATAGCCTTTGATTTTGTTTGAAATTATCTTTCCTGTTGTCTAAATCAATCTCTATCAAGACACAATTTCAAGCAGCTCTGTCCATTTAGCTGCCGTCTATTTAAGTAAAACTTAAATAAAAGGCATAGGATAAAAGGCAGAGGACATATCTGCCCCAGTAACAATTACAAAACTTAAAGACTAAGAACGAAGTTAACTGTCTTTGGCTGTCATAGGATCTCTTTTAAGGCCAGCCATGTCCCCCAGGAGAGTCTGCTTCTCTGAGCAAAGACAAAACTAGACAAGATCAAGGCTGCAAACAGAGATGGCAACGCCTTGAAGTTGGTCTGACTTTGACCCTCTTAAAAGCCAACACAGCAATACAGTGTTCACATTGTGTTTTCTAAATGAAGGCCAAGAATCTCTTTTCTCTTCCACAGAAACCCTAGTATTTGTAGAGAACAGGCTGGGAGGGATACCAGGCCCGCCTCTCAGCAGGTGTCACCCGGCTTTTCTCCCTGGAAGGGTTTTCTGCACATCTCCATCTTTCTGCTGTTCACTCTGGAAGTCCTTAGTCTGAACTCACCTCACCTACAGTCTACCTTCGCTTGCACAAGCTAGCAAATACATGTGAGGCTATGCACATGGGCAACTCCAGGGAGTCAACCTTTTCCATTCTGTCCTTGGCACTGATCTAGCAACAATGAGGTCAGAGCTAATGTCAAAGCTAAACTGTGCTGTGATCTAGCAGCAGACATTTCTCTTCTGGGAAGATGAGGTAACAGGAAAGTCACCCAACTTAGCTGACTTGGAACAAGTGGTTGGGGCCTCTGAGTGAAGGCAGTGTTAGTGGGTAGTAGTGGGGTCCTATTTGTGCTCATAGCTACCATCTCTCAGGGAACACTGTTGGAAGGAATCTGGTCCTTGCTCTGCTTTTCATTTATTATTATTATTATTATTATTATTATCACCATTTATTATTATTATTGTTATTATTATTATTATTAATGAGATAAGATCTCATTGTATAGCCTCAGCTGTCCCCAACTTCCCAAGGCCAGGGCCTGCTCATGCCATTCCTCATCCTGATAGCTTGAAAAGTTATTTACTGCTTTACTATCCCCTTTTGAGCTATCGTTTTATCAAAACAGCATGGTAGGAGAGAGGGCCAATTATTGGCACCTGTTAACATTGTCCCTTGCAGGTACATTCACCAGGGCCTCTGTATAGCTCCCCATTGTTCAAGAAGCCCATTTCCACAGACTGTGTGTTAGCGAGCTATTGCAGCTCCTAAGCCCTGGCCATGTAGCCATGAGCCGCCCGCCTGGGGTGGAGAGTTCACTCTCGATTCTGACGTGGGTGGGAAGTGTCTTGCAGAGGCAGCTTTGCTTTCCACTTTTGTCCATTTTGCCCCAGCTTTGTGGGAAAGATATGAAAAAGTGCAACATCATGGAGTGCTCTCTGCTCTAGGGGGACACCCCACATGTGTACAAGGCTTTATGGGATGAATTCCTTCTTGAGAGTAGGGAGAAGGCTGGTTAAAGAAGAAAAGAGAGGAGAAGTATGAGGACTGGGAGGTGGAGAAACCTTGGAGACACACGGCAAGCCAGTTTCCTGGCCCACAAGGGGATCTGCAGAGATAACAGATGTTAAAACAAGGGGCTGCAGTTGTAAGCAGTGTCTGGCAGGTGTGACTTTTCTTGGAAGAGCCTACAGATTTCAAAGGACTCTCATGGAATCCATGATTCATATCCCCCTCCCACCTTACTTTCTAGGGTCCTAGGTAATCCAGACTGACTTTGAATTTGCTAAGTACCTGAGGATGACCTTAGACTTCTAATCCTCCTGCCTCCTTCCCCATGAGAGAGGCAGGATTAGAGCTTTGTGCTACCATGTCCCATTTACATGATTCTGAGGACCCAACCTGGAACTTCCTGCATTCTGGGCTAGCACTCTACCAACTATGTAACATCATCAGCTTCAGCATCATTTTCAATTAGGATGGTCTTCATGTCTTTCCCAGGGTGGATCTTCAGAGTTCTATATATGACATATGTGTTGTGTGTGCGCGTGCGCGCGTGTGTGCAAGTGACACAATTAGGAGAGACAGCAGTCCCTTAGAGCCACTTTTTTTTTTACAAAAGGCTAAAGGGACTCTGCTACTAACAGCCCCCTTCTACATACAAACTGGGATGTTCTAAAACCAAGCAATTAAGGCCCATCAGTTAGAAGCTGAGTCTATAAAGGGAACCCAGGCTTCCTGATACTGGGAGGGCAGGTCTGGTCAGGGAGAAGCCACTTCCATCTGGCAATTGCTTGGGAGAAGCAAGACATTTACATCTACAGTGCCAGGAGCTCAGCTGGTTATTTCTAGCTTGCTGAATGTCAAAAATCCAAGCTGCTTCTCACAGCGGCCTTCACTTGTCAGACCAAATCAAGGCATTAGCGCGTCAAGCAGCCAGATCAGCTGCCCCAAGCACCAGCCTGGAGGCGCCGGTCCAGCCTCTTGCAGTGCACCTGACCGGGCCCCCGCGGTGCACCTGACCCAGTGCAGCTCTGTGCTCAGCTTGCTGTGAGCCCTCTGCCCACGCTCGGGGCGCGGCTCCCACCTGCAGCCCGCGCCTGGTGCTTAAGCACAGTCTGAAGTCTTCACTGGCCTGTGCAGCCGTCTGGGTTTTCCCCTTGATGGGGCCAGCTGCCAGTTTGCCTCGAGGGAGTGTGACCATGCGAGCTGGGCTCCGACGCTGAGCTCTGACCCAAGTGAAGGGATTAGTCCCCCTTTCCTCTGGTCGCTTCTGAAATCGCTTGGAACCTTCGTTTTGTTTACCTTGTCTTCTTACAACAGCTCTCATCCCCAACTCCGGTTCGTTCCCCAGGTCCAAATCACGCAGATTGTTTATGTCTCTGTACAAACCATAGCAATCCCAAATTGGAACACTACTGGCTGACCGCTACCCGCAGGAGGCTGATGGGCTCCTGTGGGGAGGGCGGACCATGTTTTCATGCGGCAATTTGATGGTCGCTTTGGACTTTGCTAGGTGAAACGGAGCTTCCCAGCGGGGAGTGGGGGGTGGTGGTGTCAGGAAATGAATTTTGCAGGCGGAGGGAATGAGGTTTCCAGGAGAAAAACAGCATCTTGTAAGACCTGCAAGAAGGGAGGAGGCCAGTGCAGATGGAGAGTAACAAGTCAAGAGCTGGGGAAGGGGCCAAAAGGAGCCAAGAGCAAGGAGTGTGAACTATCCCGAGGTAATGCAGGCAGGGCTTTGTGTGGGTGGGGGGTGGTGCTGAGGAGTGACCCACTGCAGTAGTGGGGCTGAGGTAGAACTCCAGGATGCCCCAGCAAAGAGACACATACAGAAGGGAGCAACCTTGTCAAGGACATGTGTCCTGCTGTCCAGTGACATTCAAAGGACCCACCGCTCTCTTTTTTTTCCTCACTCTCACCCTGGCCCATCTGTCTGATTAGGATCCTGACCTGGTGGCTATTGGTTTGGCACCTGTTGCTAGCTTGCAGGTAACATGCAAAGGTTGACTGTACTTTCAGGGTTTCATTTGCCCATTGACCCAATAAATATTTATGAAGTATTTGTATAGAGGCCAGGTGGTGTACTAGTGATCAGAGGCTACAAAAGAGAGAACACGTTTCCTGATCCCGGTATTTGTCAGCTCTTTCCGAACTTGATACTGCACGAGAATATTCTGGAAAGATTTTTTTTTTTTAATTTATTTTAAGTACTGCTGGTTGGGCTGTACTTTCCCCAGGTTGACTGAGTCTGAATGGTTTGGCAGTATGCTATGGGATGCTTATCAAGCTGCATCATTAAAGCTCTGCTCTGGGTGCTGGTACTGGGTCAGAACCACCCATCCTTAGAGGAATGCTGTTTACTTTTCTTTTGCAGAGATGATAGGGGAGAACAAGCCCAGAGTCTGGCTACCCTCTGAGGGACCCCAGACAGGGCCAGTTTTGTTGAATCATGCCCGGAGGTTTCCCTGGGGTTTGAGGATTACCTTTCCAGTTCCTTGCTAAAGACTAGTCCTTGAAATCTGATTAAGTATTTATCAGTGGAGAATGTACTATGGCAGTTCAGACACAAATATATTCACAATCCACTCGGGAAGACAGAATAAAATTGTGTCTAAGAGTAAATAAATATGGGATAAGGAGATAGATAGCTCAGTTGGCAAAGTGCTTGCTATGCAAACATGGGGCTCCCCCAGCCCCAGACAGAGGAGATGTGGATGAGGTTGGGGTAGTGGGGAGGTAAGGGGGGAGGGAACAGGAAGAGAGGAGGGACAGGAAACTGCAATCAGGATGTAAATAAATGAAACATTTTAATTAAAAAAAAAAAAAGCACAGAATGATAGTGTGTGTTTGGGAGGTGGAGTCGAGCAGACTCCTGCAGTGTGCTGGCTAGTCACCCATCTTACTCCAGGCCAGTGAACAGCCTTACAGTCAACACCCAAGAAGTGGTACCCAAGGTTGTCCTCTAACTTCCACATGCGTGCTTGTATGTGCACGTGTGTGCAAGCGCACACACACATTACATACAATACACACATACCACATACAACACACACATACCACATACAACACACACATGCACACTACATACAACACACACACCACATACAACACACAGACACCACACACTACATACAACACACACACACACCACATACAACACAACATGCACACACAAATGCACATTCACAACACACACAAATGCACATTCACAACACACACACACGCACTCACAACACACAAATGCACACTCACAGCACACACACATGCACAACACACACAAATGTACAACACACACACACAAACATGAACACACACATACACAGCCATTTCGGACCCTAGAAGAGTCTGTTATCTTAAAAACCTGCTGTTATCCTGGATGTTGAGGCAAACAACACAAATTAATAAAGTCCTCTGGGTGACACAGACATGTAAAACAAAATGTCCTCAAAAATCCAGGCTGGAGAGACAACTCAGCATTTAAGAGGCTGGCTGCCCTTCCAGAGGACCTGGGTTTGAGTCTCAGCACGTACATGATGGCTCACAACTGTCTGTAACTCTAGTACCAGGGGATCCTATTCTGGCCTCCATAAGTGCCAGGCATGTATATGCTACACAGACATAAATGCCAGGAAAACACCCACACAAAATAATAAATAAAAACTTGTTATCTGAGTTAATTTTTGCATTGTTATGATTGTGCTGAAATACCCAGCTGTTTCTCTCCACGGGGGTGACTGACATTGATTTAGTAGCACCCAATTCTTGCTCCTGGCAATACTACAGATGGTTGACAGAAGTTTGTGCATAGTCTACTCCATTATGTCCCCAAAAAACTGTGGCTTAAAATGGCAGGACTCAAGAGTCTGGATATATGGGTAAAAGTGACTTCCACCAGGACAAAATCTCTGTACCACTGTCCCAGCATTGCCTCAGACCTGGAAACTGAGGCAGGTGGGAAGAGGCTGTGGTCTCCTTGGGGGAGAAAAGGAAGCTAAGTCTCTGTTACAATCCTGTGTGGCTCTTTTCAGGCCCGACCACAGAGATTTTACCCAAAAGGCCTCACAGAAAAGTTCCCTCTCCACTCTGACTCTGAACCTAGTCAACATGGCAGTTTGTGGAGGGGCTGCTGCCACAGGTTTCAGAACATTCCCTCGGGGCCTGCTCTTCCAAGGGTTACATCCAGACGCCTCTCTGCAGCGGGCTTTCTAAGGCTTCGTCTGAGGCTCTCTGACTGGAGTTCAGGAGGGGAAGGAAAGTTTAGAGAGCCCCCTTCCATTCCTCTGCTCTCTTCATTCTCTCATGCCTGGCTCACCTCCAGACTCCAAACAGACTGCCAGAGCCTTTGTTCAGGCCTCCTCCCACATCTGTGCTGGCCTCCCACACCCCGTGCTTGGTGGGGGAGAAATGGAGTCACTCTTGTATTTACCATGGCAGTCATGAGGCTACGCTTTCATTTGGGGACTGCTTTAACTAGCCAGTCTGACTACTCTCCCCGCTCAGCTAAGCTCATGACATGAAGACTCTCCTGCTTGGGGGGAGCAATTACTCAGGCAACCCACTCTCTGAGGGTGACTGTTTTGTTTCCCCTTCTGTGTTGCCATTTCAGTTGCAGATTCTGTGCCTGTGCACCTTAGCACACCTTCTCTCTGACTCTTTTACACACACACACACACACACACCCTTGTAGTTGAACAGAATCAGCAAGGAGGAGTAGAATAAGATAGGCACCTGACCTACAGGAAGCCTTTCGACTAGGATTACCCAACCTCAGAGACTTAACTTTTTGAGAATATTTCCTTTACAAAGAAGACACAAAGAGCTCATGGGGTAAGTGAATTGGTGGGGGAATACGGGCAACGGGCAACGATGATGACTAGGCTTCCTTCTCTTCCTGACTGGGAAGCTCCTGTACTGGGCCATGCCTCCTGGAGCTTAGGAGAAAGTAGGAACTCTGGGAAGTCTACAGCCCCACTGGGAAAGGGGCAGTAGGGGGTTCCCAAACTTGAGCTGCCAATGCCATCGCTTGGGCTAGTCAAGCACAGATTTGCTGTCCCCCTCCAGAGGCACTGACCCAGAGGTTGGAGTAGGTTCTGACAGTTTACATGTCTAACATGTCAGCGGCTGCTGAGGATCACTGGGTGTGCCACACCACCGTAAATAACCAAAAAGTAAGTGAGCAAGTGTTGTGAGCACAGGCAGGCTGGAGGGAAGATGAGGTTAGGGGAACACTGCTGTAGCTCTTCAGAGAGCCTCTGTTTCCTCTCTTTTCACTCCCCAGCCCCATACTTTTTAGACACTTCCTCACAGCATTTACATTCTTACATTTTCTGGGAAAACACTGGCTCTGGCCCGTAACTGAGGCCAAAGTTGCCAACTTCAGGGTCTTCTTTGGAGCTGGAAAAAGAGGAAGCCAGATCAAATTCCTCTGCCAGCACTCTTCATCACTGTCCTCTTCAGACCGCAGTGGGACGGATGGCCCTGGAGCCCAAACGGATGCCTGGTCACCATATCAACCTACAATCTTCTGGAAACTTCTCAGACCTTTCTGGCTCTGCAGGTGGAGTGTGCAATCACACATGAACACAGTGCCAACTGTGTCATGCTGTCTGCAGTTGAGATTTCCACTTACTTTTATTGTTTTTAAACTTGAGATAAGAGAGTTACAAACCACATGGTTTTCTGTACCCCCACCCCAAAAAAAAAAAAAAAAAAAAAAAAAAAAACATTTCCAAGAGTCCCAGGTAGAGCCTGGGGCCTTTCCTTCACCCTTGATGTGGACATGGAATAGATATCTGTAAGGAGTCGCCCCTGTATCCATTCCAGTAAAGCCTGTACGTGGCTGGCACATCGAAGTCTCCCTGGAGATGGGTGAGGCTTTGGACACGCTTCCTGAAGCCACAAGAAAGAGGAGGCTGTTGATTCACGAGCAGCTGCTTCCTGGAATTACAATGCCATGCTGCTCTGAATAGTATTTTCCCAAGGTGATGTGTGCTGTTACGACATTCCTGTTGGTCCCCATTGGATCTTCCTGTAAGTCAAACCAGAAAGTTACCCAAACCAACATTCCTGCCTTGCAACAGATCACAGGATTCCAGACATAATGTTTCTAACATGCCTTTCAATTCCTCCTGGGAGCAGGAATCCATTTCTGTCAGCCTCTGCCTGTCATCAGCCATCACCATGGGTTGTCTGACAGGCCACAGAGTCATGAGGAAGTGGCATGTGGCACTAAGTCAGCTGGGAAACACAGGCCTTTGCAGATTCCCCTAACACGAGGGTCAGCTGAGAGCAGCCCCACATGTCACAGAGATGCATTCTCTGTCCCTGCCCTGCTCTTGACCAGTCTGACACGAAAGGTCATGGTGGCCTATACTAAATCAGCTTGACTTTTCTTGGGTTGGAAGTGTCCCTGCTTTATCCTGGTATCTGATTGTGTTGCTTCTGTAGGAGATTGATTTTGATTGGCAATGGAAAACCTCATGGGTGGGATTACTGTGGAAGTTTTACCACAGCCCCTGGCATCCATATACATACACAAAGAGTCTGGGATATTATGGTAGAGGTTCCACTCAAGCCCCCTACTCTCTCTCTCTCTCTCTCCAAACCCTGCTGCCAAAAGAAAGCCCACCAAATGATGACCCCTCCCCCAGAGATGCTTAAGACCACTCTCACAGGGTATTTAAACTGCCCCCTCACCCCATCTCCCTTTCCTCTCTGGAGCATCGTATCCATTAAACGTGGGCTTTTTCTAATTCGGTTTGATTTGGTCTGATTTGGATTGCTGCATCCACAGAGAGGCTTCTGGGGTGTAGAAACTTTTCAAGTGGCAGTGGCGAATGTGCAGGGAAGCAAGGACACATTTTCCATTTTTCTCATTCAATGATGCCTCACCTTATACAAAAATAAATAATAATAATAAAAAGACACACAAAAACGTTTCCATAATGTTTTTGTTTTTGAGACGTGGTCTCATGTAGCCCAGGTTAGTCTTGAGCTGGCAGCCAGGGATGATCTTGAACTTCTGATCATCCTGCCTCCACTCCTGGAGGGCTGGGATTATAGGCATACGTCATCACACCCAGTTTTATACAGTGCTGGGGACCAAACCCAGGGCCTTTGTGTGTGGTAGGCAACTGAACTACAGTGCAGTTCCTGGTTCTACTTTCACCATCCTCTCCAAGCAAATGGGAAGCTAACGAGAGTGGAGGTATCTAGGAATAAAGCAGATGGAACTGAGAAATAGGAGGCTACTCTCAGAAGCATTAACTGAACTCTGTGCTCCTCTAATATAAACTGGAAACTGACTTTTCCCTCCTTTCTTTCCTCCTTCCCTGATTGATACTTTTGCCATATTCAGAGAATTGCTGAGCTAAGAGGCTGTACTTTGGGGCTGTCAAGAAGACTCAGTGGGTAAAGGCCTTTGTTTTCAGGTCTGAAGACCTGAGTTTGATCCCTGAAAACCCCATGGTAGAAGGAGAAAAAGGACTCCTGTAAGTTGTCCCCTTCATACATGAGCTATGTGAGTGCATGCATGTAAACACACACACACACACACACACACACACACACACAGACCACTTTCAAAATCAATCAGTTATGCTAAAAATAACTGCAATTTGTAATGACAGTTAGTGGTTTGCAAGTTACCCTACTTTTCCTCTTTATAGTCTTATCAGGAGGGTAATAAAATCTTTACTCCCCAGTCACTGTTGGTCTCAAGCATTTTGTATAAGAGATATTCAATCTATATTGCTATTTAATTGATGAGGGCAAGGGTTAGGAGCAGTGCAGGGTAAAAGCACGGTCAGGTTTTTTATCCATGTCTCCTGACTCCCATGTTCATATTCTTTGTAGCCCATAGCATGCACTAAGAGTTGCTGCCAGCAGTCCCCAAAATCAAAGCCATCCCCAGAAGCAAGTTCTTGGATGGCCCGCTGTCTAGCTCTAACGTTCTGAGACTGCAGTGAGTGTCCCAGCAGCAGAGGAGCATGCCGAGCCTGAGGCTGCAGAGTTGCTCCACAGCACATGCGGTCCTCACAGGGCCTGGTCTGGTGCTTTAGTGGGGTGCAAGGTGAACAGAGAAGCCCCCTCAGGCCATGCCTTACCCTTTGAGGTGGGTGGTAAATGCTTTCTTAACTCTCTTCTTCCCGCTATTTACTACAGGATCAATTCTGCAAAGCTTCCCTCAAGACTTCATTTTCTAATGGCTGTGTATCTTACCTCTGAGAACACATCTCTTTTGACATTAAATTGTGTTGAGAATTTATTCTCTAAGTACCAAATTTACATCATTCCTACCCCTCTCCCCTCTCTCTCCTCTTGCCAACTTTTCCCGTATCCCTACTGCAATTCATAATCTCTCCTTCTGTATTATTATCTCTATCTCTCTCTCTCAACTCTTTCTGAGTCCATTTGTTGTTGCTCTTATGTATGTGTGTTTAGGGCTGACTGCTTGGACCTGAATAACCCATCTCTAGGAGCTTGTCCTTGTAGAAAACTAATTCGTTCTGTGAGAAGTTGTCCATTGTCTGTCACTCTTCACCTTGTGAAATTTAGCCCATCCTCATTGGAATATCAGCTGGTATTGTCATTGTACAGGTATGCTGCAAGACACAATCTTGCAGCAGACTTCCTGGTCCCTCGGCTCTTACAAGTGTTTGCCCCCCCCCCTTCTGCAATATTCCTTAAGTCTTAGGGGAAGGATTGAATTGTATATAAAATTGCTGGGCACCCATGCAATCACTTATTCTCTGCATTTGGACCAGCCATGCATCCCCACAATGGTCTTCACCTGCTGCAAAGGAGGCTTCTGAGAGCCACACATATAATGCCTCTACTTTTCTCCATGAAGACTGCATCAAGATGGACTAGCAGCTAGAAATGGAGGCCAGGAGCATGCTGACAATGCTCCTCCATCCTCTTCACCCTCTTCCATCTTTGACTTCGTTCCATCCTTGTTCTCTGGGAGAAAGAACCCTTTTCAGCCAGATCCAGGAAGCTGACCCATAATTTACCTAAGACTTGGACATGAAGCCTTCAGTCCCAGGTTCTGGCTGCACATTGGAACCATCTGGAGAACTTTCATAATCTCACTAATCCAGGCGGGAACTCCAGTGCCCCTGGAATGCTAGGACTTGGCTTTCATTTCCCCTGACTAATAATTGGTGTTAGGCAGGGTCACGTGGTGATAAACTGGCTGAGGGTATGAGACCAGGGGAGTGTGTAAAATGCTGGCCACGTTTGAGAAAAGCCTGTGATTCTCTCAGGCAGTTGCTCTTGGAATGCTCAGGGAGGGAGTGATGTTGAGTAAGCTGTCAGGGCATTGCCCTATTTGGTCCTCCTCCTGGGTGATTAGTGCTTTTATTTTATAAACAAGGAAACTGAGTCTCCAGTGGTTCCAATATCCAACCTTCCCCAGGCCCCATGACAATAGCTGGTAGAGCAGACCCAGGTCAATCCAGTTCTGCCTGGAATGTAATTTATTAATTTATTTATTTATTTTGACTGATGGACCCTCTGCCCAAGGCTAGTCATCAGAGCACAATGACAATGATTTTTTTTTTCATGACTTGATTCCCAGGGATGGTGCTGTTTAAGCTTTCTGAAGTAATAATGAGAACAAAGGTTCTTGCCCATTTCCATAGTGTAAATATTCCCACCACTGCTGACTAAGCTATCATTGAGTTCAGGAAACTGTAACTTGGGAAAAGATGTGGTACTGGCCACTGTTGGAGCAAGTGCATGCATCCTGCCTTTCATGCTAAAAGCCATGTGTCCCTTTAATCCCAGAGCAGGACTTCCTTTTAACACACACCTCCCCAAACAGATCTACACCTGGACTACCACACTGGTAGGAAGGTGTTTAACTCTTGTTGCTAGAAGGCAGTCAAGCACCAGGAACATAGAAACGTGTGTGAACCTCAGGGGTTTCCTAATGCCCACAGAATGTTAATTCTGTGATCACAATCCCAAAAGACATCTCTTCTGCTGGGGTGCTAAGAAGCATTTGCTTGATTTCCTAGCTGAGCATTGGGTATACATGTGCTGAGTTCCTTTGGCAATGCTGAGCCCAGACTCATGACCATATAGTAGAGCGAAGCAGCAAGGGTTTGGGCATGCAGCCAGTAGAAACACGATGGGGAGCCAGCTCCAGGACCGCTTGGATCGGCAGTGCAATTGTGGTATGCTTGCAAAGCCTATTCCAGACTGTGGCATGCTGTGGGAAAGGGCTCCTGTCCATCATTCTCACCCAGGATGCAGACTGCACATGCCTACTGATGACAAACTCTTCTCTCAGAAGGATGCCCATCAGACATTTGGGTACCTCTTTGAAAATATTCATTTCTATACTAATGCAAGCTCCATAATCCTTCTTGCATCCTGATATGTCCTGGTTCTAACTCTAGGGTTTGCATAACTAAGCTAGTCCCTTTCTGTGTAGCAGGCAGCACAACCAAGGTAGACCAATGTGTCAGTCAGCTTTCCATCAATATGATGAATCAAGCCCTAAAGAGGAAAAGTTTATTTTGATTCGTGTTTTCAGAGGTTTCAATCCATGGTCTTTTGGCCTGCTGCTTCGTAGAGTATATCACAGCCAGAGAACTGGATAGAGGCATTCTGTTTACCTCCTAGATGCTCAGAGCAAAAAGCAATGGGAAGAAACTAGGAGCCCAATGTCCCCATAAGAGCATATCATTAATGACCTCATAGGCCCCTCCTCCTCACCTCCTTTGGGGACCACCAAGTACCACCTTGGGGACAAAGTCATCAACACATGGTCCCAGGGGGAACATTCAAAATTCAAACCACGAATTCAGGCCTAGTCCCCACATCTCAAGAGGCCAAGGCAAGAGGGTCATAAGTTCAAGGCAAGCTTGGGCTGTATGGTAAGATCCTGTCTCAACAATAACAGAAAGATCTAAACCACGGCAGCTGGATTATGTTATAGGGACAAAAGCTGGTCATAGTCCCTGTAGCATTAAACAAAATTAATAACAAACAATAGCAATTATTCCTAGCTTATCCAAAATACACTTCAAAGGGTCTGTGGGCTCATGTTTATCACTCACTGATCCAAACTGTCAGAATCCAGTCTCCATCTCTTAATATTGCCACTCCCTGGAGGAAAAAGACCCTTTTGTCAGCACTGAAATTACTATTGTTTGCATTTACTATTGCAAAATCATTGCTATTTAAAAGCCATTCTGCTCTCTAGGCATTGCCTAAGGACAATCCAAATACCTTTTCTTATACAGATCATCCCGAGTCACTAAAGGGTCCACTTGCCATTTTATATTTTAAGATGGTAGGGAAATTATGTCCATTCAGCAGAAACTGTAATTGTAATTTTGAATTTGGACCATTTCACAAGCTGGCAATATGGAGTATGACACTTTTTTAAGATGCTGGGCAATGGAATGGAGCTGCCATTGTCAGTCATGTGGTCCGTCAATGCTTTAAGCGGAGTGCAGAGCTGTGATGTTTGGTAAGTTAGCTGGCTTACATGCACTTTGTACTTGGGATAATTTCAATCCACAATGGACTTACCGGGGAACAGCTCCTTCCTAAATCAAGTAGCACTTCATTAGGTGGTTGTGATGCCAGCTTGCCTCTCTTCTGAGGTTAACCCTACTTAGCTCTTACTGTTTGTGGTTTTTGCTGTCAATCAGCTCACTCTGCTGGGACATGATCCAGCTCCATCTTCCTCCCTTATGGCAGCTAGAATGGACTTCACTTTTCTAGACATAGTCAAACCAAGGCAATGCTCAGTGGAGTTCACCCTCTGTCTCTTTGGAGACACAATATGTGCCACTCTGGAGGACCGCCTGCTAGTTTTTATTTGGTAGCCACAGGTTCCATTAGAGCTCTCATTGGTAGCAACAATGAGAATCTTGCCTTTGTTGTTCCTTAGAAATAGGCAGATAAAATATTAGTAATATTTTCCCAATTATTTTGTTTGTGCTGTCAAGTCCTATGGCTACCATCTTTTCCCAAGATGAACCTTTTCAGATCCAAATATAGCTCATGCTTATTTGTTAGACTGTCTCCAGCACAGAATATATCGCGCATTTGTATCTGAAGAAGCTAGATTAGGACAAGATAGAGGCAACCATCTAAACAAAGCTGCCTTGCTGTTTAGTAGGCTTGGGTAAAGAATATAATTTGGGGGCTGAAAGCCTGACTCAATGGTTAAGAGCACGTGATGGTCTTACAGAAGACCGTTCAGTTCCCAGCACCCACGTCAGACTGCTCACAAGTGTTTGTGACTCCAGCTGTAGGGGAATCCACTGCTGTCTTCTGGCCTCTGTGGACACCTGCACACACATGCACATAAATACAAGAGACATGTGCCCATAAATAAAAATAATACGGAATCTTAAAACTGTTATAATATGCCATACTTATGGTTGCTTTGTGGCCAGGAATACAGGGATCTTGGGAGGTTTTTTTCTGTTTGTTTTATTATTTTGAGTCATTCTAGGTTTTCCAGCGACTAGCTTATTATACCTGGACTATAGTAAGTACTCAATGGCTTCCAGTTTAATGGATGAGTGGCTCTCTAAGTTCATTGGCTCTTGTATCAGAATCTCCTGGAAAGATGTTGAAACAAAATAGTACTTTATTATGCCATTTCATTGTTGTGTTTAGTTATTGTTATAATTTAAAACAGCAAGTGTTTGGAAAGGGGCTGACATGGGATTGCCCTCCAGGGGCACATTATTAGAGAAAGAGCCACATGACTGGCTGGGGAGAGCATTAGAAGACACAGGGCATCGTGCCATAGGCAGCATGATGGAGCCTTCCATGGAGAGTGCATTCCTTTCAGACTCCAAATGAGGAGCCTCGTTAGCATGGGTATCATGGAGGAAAGAGCTTTCAGATCCCCAGGACAAAGCTGGGTTCTTATTTTTATAGGTTTCCCTGAGTGAGTAGTGGGATCTAGTCTGGCTTGTCGTGCCTGCTAAGGCTTGGACTATAACCTGTCTGCAAGCAGGAAGGGCTGCAAGGCCAGAGCTCAGCATGAATTCTTGGCATCAACTCTCTTGGAGAGTTACAGAGAGTTTCATATGTATGTATGTATGTATGTATGTATGTATGTATGTATATATACATATATACGTATATATGTATATATATATACATATATATATATATATATATATAGAGAGAGAGAGAGAGAGAGAGAGAGAGAGACTTGGGAGACTGTAATCTAATTTATAATATTGAAGGTTTGTTTGAAGTCTCAAGGAAAGTTAAAGGAAGGACTGAAATTTGTCTTAATCCAAGGGGAGCAGGGCTGTCTCACGGCTGCAGGATCACTGCTTCAGACTGGTATTAACTTGTTAATCAGCACACATAGGGTACCATTGCTCTTCTAACCCACACTGGCCCCAAGGAAATGAGTTGAGACTTGGTTACATATGTTGTTAAAATTCAACCACAGGAAACATACCACTCATCCTTGACCAAGCAGACCAGGAGTCACAAAAGAAAAAAGGAAACAAGATTAGGGCCATTGACATGTCTCAGGCAATAAAAGTGTCTGGGGCCAAGCCTGATGACCAGAGTTTGATCCTCAGAGCTCACATGGTGGAAGCAGAGAACTAGCTCCCACAAGCGTCCTATGACCTCCACAATTTCACTGTGGAGTGCATCATACCGCCCTCTCTACCACAATAAAGACATACAGAAACATGGCTTTTGAAATAGTTCCTACTGACCAACATCTCTTCCAGGGTTTCAGTGACGTCATTGAAATATTTCTTGTCTTGCAATTTTGGCAACATCCTCCTGAACACCTCATAGAATCCAGTCCCTGGGCTATGGTTTATCAGTGAGTACTCCACCCTCTTCTTAGGGGAAAATCCTTTGTGTAGAGCAGTGGTTCTCAACCTCCCTAATGCCATGATCCTTTAATACAGTTCTTCATGTTGTGGTGACCCCCAACTGTAAAATTATTCTTGTGGCTACTTCATAACCATATTTTTGCTACTGTTATGAATCATAATGTAGATTTCTATGTTTTCTGATGGTCTTAGGTGACCCCTGTAAAAGGGTTGCTCGACCCCAAAGGGGTCATGACCCACATGTTAACACTGCCTTAGAGGAAGAGCAAGCATATTGGAGTCCCACCGTCTCTTCTAGCAACAACTTAAGCTTCCTGCGATCTTCTTAACTTTTTAACTCTTTTTTTGTGTATGGGTAACCATGGGAAATAGGAAAGGCAACTGGGTAAGAGGTACTGGTGAGCACGTGACCATGAGAATGGACGATCTGTGTGTGTCTAAAAAGAATCTTGAGTCTAGGAGAGCACAGAGTGCATGTGGAGATGAGTTAAGGGATAAAGTTGCCCAGAGATGGACAAGGAGCAAATTGTAGTGGATGTATGACAGGGAAATTATCAATGAGGATAGAGAGGCTCACAGAGCATAGTCCCTTGCTTACCTTTAGCCAGCAGAGCTCAAGGCTGTGAGAGGTCACCCAGGGTATTTTGGGCACTGTCTGGTCAAATGACTTTCCCTGGTTTCTAAATTTGAAATGTCTCTAAAGATTGCCTGACCTCTGGCAACCCACTCGAACCTGTCCACACTTGGTGCTAGCACAGCCTTCTCTGTCTCACCAGATTCTTCTAGTTGTGGTTCATGCTGCTGGAAGAATGAAGTCACTGTCAGCTAGGAACTAACTGCCTCGGTGGCATGACACAAGCAATTGTGGGGACCTGGAAGGGTAGGTGACATGTGGCAGGGACATTTAGGGCTGTGTTCAGAAGAGTCTCCATATTTATGGAGACTCTTGTGACACAATGCATCTTCAGACAGCTTGCTTAAAGGGAAGAGGCTATGGGTTCTGCCATTGGCTTCAGACTCTTGGACATGGCAAGACTTACTGAACATCTTGACTATGCCTTTGTTTCTGGACACTGGTCCCACAGCGTGCTGAACAGCCATCCGTAGGTTGCCCAGTAGGTATCCAGGATGGGTATGGTCCTTGTGCTATTGGTCAGAAGTGAATTAAATGAACCTCATAGTTAAATCTAATAGGGCAAAAAGAATTCCTGTCTTACCAGAGAGAAAAAGCCACTGAGGAAAACCATGAGCATGTCTTGTTCTGGCTATTTTAAAGTGAGCTATGTCTGAAACTTTGAATTGATCCTGTATACCAACTGGGCTTCATTCGAAACTCCCCAGAAAGTTGTCACCTGGGGAGGCTCTGCAGTCAAGCAGAAGAGCTGAATCCCCTTAAGGTGATTCAGTCTACAGGAGATGGGCATGAAGAGCACAGGTGTCCCTCCTTCCATTTCCTGATGGACATCACAAGCTCTGCAGGCCAGCTGCTAGCGATGATAGCTGACCCTGAGCACTTTCTAAGTACTGACTAAATGCTTCACATCTATTCCCGAGGCCTTCACAGGAGGCAGGCAGCTGCTGTCATCTGTGCCCCCATAGACAAGAACACTGGAGAAATATCTCACGTTGCTTAAGAACACCCCAGGAGAGTGTGGGCTCAGCTCTATCTCCACTGAGGCCCCTGGCCTCACATGGCAGAGAGAAGTAGCCTTCCTAGCTAGTCTGTGCTGGGGCAGGAGTCCACCGTGTGATGACAGAGGCAGAATCCACGGGAAGGGTGGCTGATGAAGGAACCTTCAGAATAAACGCACAGATGAAGCCTTAAAGACACTTCAATTGGGAAACTGGCTGTGTAGCCCGCTCTGAAAACCAAGAGGAGGAGAGCAGAGGAGAGGGCAGGAGAAGGGAAAGACAACTGATCAGGAGTAGAGGTGGGGTGGCGACAAGGTGACACCCAGGCACACCCTCAGCTTTGGTTCAAATTCAACACAGGAAGAAACAGACAACAGAGTTCTGTCTGCAGCTATGTTCTGGTTTGGTCTTCCAACCTGCAGCCCAGCCCAGAGGAACCTGTGATCACAGGGCTCATTTCCAGAAGAACCTATGACTAGTGGGCTCATTTCCTGCACAGATGTCTGAGGTTGGAGCAGACTCTTATCTTCAGATGATATAAAGGGAGGGATTATATGAGCTGGTGTGCCAGTAAGCCAGGGCATCCCAGACGGCTGGTTGGCTCAGGCCAACACTGCCAGATGATGCAATCATGATGGCAAAACTGAAAATAAAGGGAAAAGGTCTAGGCTGCTGCCTTGGGAAGCGATGAAGGATGAATGTGTGACTGGGATATTGAAGGCATTTTATACCCAGTGAAGACCAACATGTGGCAGTTAGTGTTTCAACTCCTGCTCTTGCTTTTGCAGTAAAGTCACATTGGGTTCGTGGCTGTAATTGTGCAACTGCCACAGGCAGCCAGGTGGCTGTAACACACCGGTCTTCCTGATGCTACTGTGCCTGATGCTCAAGCCCAGTCAGGAGGGAGGTCAGGAGTCACTAAAACACAGACAGACCTCCAAGAGAAGGAGAGGACTGTAACTACTGAAGCTCAGAGATTACCGCAGGGGTTCAAAGGGAGTTTATAAGACCCGGTGTGACCCAGACCACTTCTTTTTCCCTTTTTTCCGGAAGATGGGGAAATCAGAGACACTATTGCATCACCCTGGCCTGTCCCAGTTCCTTGAATCAGGGGTGAGGAGCTCTGCCCTGATTGCAAATTAAGCCATCTCCCCTGCAGATCTGTAAGTTTGCACAGGAGATGACTAACACCTTCCTGTCAACTGGCAGCTTATTTCCTGCTCCCAGTCAACCCCAGACTACACCCTTTTAACTGCTTTCAGAACCCCACAAATGTAGGGAAATAGAACTGGTTTTAATTGGAAAGCCTTATTAATTTGGGCTAAAGACAAGGACTTTGGAAAAAAAAAAAAAAAAAAACAACTGATTGGTCCCCATCTTGATCCTAAGATGCTTTTGTTGTGTGACTTTGGACAAGCTATGAGAAAAAGAAAGAAAGAAATTGCCCTGTGCCTCAGTTTCCCTATCTGTACAGTTAAGAGTACTTGCTTCATAGGAACATTGAATAAATAATTACATGCAGTTAAAATTTGTTCATCTGGTTTGACATAAACCAATCTGATGGGAGATGCCATTCTGTAAATATGTTTCTCTTATTGGTTAATGAATGCTGGCCAATAGTAAAGCAAGATAGGTAGGACTAGGAGACAAGGAGTATTCCAGAAGAGTCCACATGAAGAGAGCAGAACCGCCGGCCCCCTCCGGTAAGATGAGACCATGTGGAAGTACTTAAATTAATAGAAATGGGTTAATAATTAAGACAGAGCTAGCCAATAGGAAACAAGTAACAAGAATTATATCAAATACAACATGTCTGTGTATTATTTGGGGCTGGCACCGCGGTGGGTGCAGGCCGGCAGGAAAAACCTTATTCCTTACACCAATCATAATGAATGTTAGATATAAAGGCAAAAAAGCCCCAAGCCAGAATGAACCCAACCCGCTTTCCCAGCAGAGCCGGGGTTCTAGGTCCATCCATTACCAAAATCAAGACTCTGGGGAAACCAATAAACTCCACTTCACTGAGCATTTCTGATCTCAGTTGTAAGATGATTACAGTTTTTACTCCTGCCCACCACACAGACACAGACAAGAGCTACTGAACTGTGCTAAACAAATCTGCAGGAAGGCTCATAGCTTTTCTATTCATGTAGAAGTAATTTTTTTTTAATCCTGGAATGCCAAAAAGAACCCATGATAGAGCCTATGCTACTGGCTCAGCTGTTTCATAATTCTCTTAGGCTGTTTGTATTTTTTAAGGATGCCATGATCTGGCATCAGTCAAATGAGAAGAGAGGTTACATGTTTTTCTGAGGAGGTGGTTAAACAGCAAGCATCTCCTCCGTATCTCTTCTTGTTCTGTGGACCTTAGGAGCTCTACTTTCTAGAGGGCACAATTAGAAGATAGAGAGCCACAGACATGTAATATGTGTGTGATAAATGACCGTGTCTAGCCACTGAGATTTCGAGGGTTAGTTTGCTGCAATACCCAGAAGCCACTGCCTTGATTCAGTTAGAGGTATGGATCAGTGAGCTAGACCACACCCTCCTCAGGGGTAGAAAAAGCTATGTCAATGCCTCCTCTCAGGAGTTTGCCCACAGTCTTGTGTTCTAACAACTGTGAAAAGCTTCCTAGCTTGATTAGAAATCTATTCTCTGAGTGGGAGAGGGAGCAAATCATTCTTTACACATGGTTTCCTTTTTGCTACAAAATGCCTTTATTTCCAGCCAGATAAATTTTTTCAACTGTATATATGGTTACACAGGAAAAGTTACGCCTTTGTTGCCATCCTCATTTACAAGATCCACTTTTAGTTATTAATGTGTATATCAAATAACCTTCTTTGTCTCTGAAAACATTACTTGACTCCCAGTGAATGAGCCACACACATGTTCATGGATGTGGTGTATAAATCTTCACCAGTGAGTCAGCCTGCAATGCTGTGGGCGAGATTAGATCCCACCAGTTGGCAGGCAGCATGCAACAGAAGCCAGCTTGCTGGCTGTACTACTGCGGTAGTGGCCTTTCTATGAACAAGAGAGCACGTGGAGACACGACGACAGACCTATGCAAAGTGAAGAGGCCTTTCACAGAACGCAAACACCGTTCAGCGGACCCCAGAATGAAGAGAAGCATCGCGAAGGTGACTGCACTGCACACACTACTGCTGGTCATGGCACCGTCTTGTGTGTCACTCAATAAATAGCTAGTCATTGAAAGGAAGAGTGAGAGACTCAAGATACTGACAGCTGTCATGATGCCCAACCTCCTTCTCAAGACCGGGTTTTAGGTTGGGAGATTGAAGGACGACAACCCATCATTTGTTTCTTCAGAGTAAGTCATTCTGCTTGGAATGCCATTCCTTTCCCTAGAGAGACCTCTACATTCTTCACTAGCATGCAGTCTTTTCCAGACTGCCACATTAGCTTAAAGAAGAGTATAAAGTGGTCCACAGAATGTCTAGATTTGTCTCTTGAAGTAAAAAAGCCTGTTTGGCTCATAGTTTCTTGGACTCACTCATAGTCTTCTTCCCACCATCTCTCTTTTAGGTTTCTGTCATTTCCCTCCAAGCCTGACATAGCCGTGTAGACCCATGGATTGAGCACTGCACATCTTTGTAACTTCTCATCTCAGTCTCAATTACAGGGATGTACCATGGCTCCTCGGGACTCGAGAGAGTGGCTCTCTCGAGGCTCTACCCTTCGAGGACTTGTGAACTTTTGCTCCTTGAAGGTGAAGGTGGTGTTCTAAGGCGGATGCTCTAAGGAATTCCCACAAAAGAAATTCCCAGAAAAAAAAATTCACATTCAGCCATGATTCTCATTTCCCATAAGGCTATGGCTGCAATTCCGGTGACACGTAGGAAAAGTTCCTAAACTCATCCTGGTTAATCATAGGAAGATGTCCCTCATCGATTGGAGTTAAAACTGGCTCTTCTTTTATGAAGTCTGGGTCAAAATTGCTGACATCTTCTCGAGATTTCTGTTGGAAGAGAAAAAAAGGAACAATGGTCAAACTGTATGTACCTGGGGTGTTCACTTCTCTTGTGGGACTCTGCCCATCCAAGGAGTTCAGAGAATTGCTCCTCGGCTCCAGTCAGCAGCATCATTTATGGTTCTAATCGCTGTGACTAAGCAGCACTCTATGGCCATTCTACCACGTGTGAATTATTAGGGCCTTTGCCAACCTCCAAGTCACTCATCCCATGTCCTGCCCTCTAGTCACCAAGTCCTGCCAAGTGGGACAGCCTTAGACTGGGAGGCTTGCTCACTCACTCACCCATGACCCTCTATTTCACTGAGGTACTACTTCCCAACAGGCCTCACTGAGGGGGCATGCCCGCTTCCATCTGTCCAGAAGCTGAATAGACTCATGCTCTCCTCATTTACTGTTTGCATACGAAGTGATTTCACAGAAGTGCGTATCCTGTTACTGTTCAGAAACAATATACCCTGCTGGGCTGGAGCTGGTGGGTTCCCTGACTGCTGGGCACCCAAAGCCTGACAGGCTGGCGCAGACTACGCTCACTCTGTCTTTATAAACTGATGCTGAAGAGGTCTCTTTCTTCTTAATCATGGTTAGAACTCCCAGCTTCTCTCACGTGACTCAAGGACACTTCTTTTCCCACCTTCAGACCATGTCTCCTCCCTGACAGTCTTGATCTCTTTGAGCCCAGCTTATCTGTTCTCCTACGCTGGAGGCATGTACGCACAGCTCAGCTCAAAGGTTCTGAGGTGGGCCACTCTCAGGCTCTGTGGCTTAGATTGGTACTGCTGGTATCTTCAGCATTTCTCCAAAGGGGCTCTGCCTATCTGGCCTAAGTCCTTTGTCACAGTAGTTATTGACAAGCCAAGGAGCTAGGTTCAGCGGAAGGGTACCTTGAACCTCCTTTATTTTCTTAGAGCTTGGGAAAGGCAGAGATGATGACCCAAGAAGCATGAGAAAATTGGCTAGGAATAATGACTTACCAGTCAGTTCAACTCCTCTAGGCCCTAGAGTCTAGGGCGACTTAAAACAGCTTAGGGCATATTAAATGCTGGTATATTTTAAGTTAAGGGAGGGTAGAGGTATGGCAAGCAAGAGGTGGAAACTTTGTGAGAAGCAATCAACACATGGAGAGACAGCGTCTCTGCAGGAGGGGCTGGCAAGCCTTTACTCTGTCGTCCCATGGGAGACATCAGCTTTTTCATGGACCTTGGTCATCTGGAGAAAAGGGAGAATCTATTACAATGGCCTAGAGACTCACGATTCTGGGTCGGAAGGGCGGTTCTAGCTGGCGATGGTTCAACTGGGCCCAGTTGATTTCCTTAAAGAAAGGATGCCTCAAGATCTCGTGTTCACCTCCCTGAGCCAGGCTGCCCAAGCGCATGGTGGGGTTCTTGGTCATGAACTAAGAGAGAGCAAGAAAGAGAGAGTCATTCATTCATTCATTCATTCATTCATTCATTCATTCATTCATTCATATGTAGCTGCATGGCAAGGCAGCAGGCAGCAGACCTGGCAAGGGAGCTCCCGGGAGGTTTTTTGGCCGCTCTTGCTGCACTAGCTGGATTTTCCATCCTGGGCAGCACAGGCAGTATGAATCATGTCTTAAAGTAGAGACTGCCTGAGTGGATTTTTGGCCTTCCCCACTGCCATTTCAGGCACAGCCACGAAAAGAAGGCTGAAGGGTCCAATTTTCTTTTCTGTAAATACCAGGTGTTTTTCTTTCCTCTGTAGAGAACGGCAGCTTCTTGTGAATTAGTGTGCCTTTCCTTGTGGACAGCAAGCAGATTCTGAATGTGGCTACTTTTAGGAACAGCTAGGCCATTGTTCTGAGACCCACAGGGCTGGCCAGGGTTCCTGGTCTCTCCTAAGACCACAGAGAAAAGTGAGAGTCATTGTTGAATTCTCTAAAACGGCAGCAAGGGAACAAATTCTAAAAACTTCCATGTCTAGTTCTAGGCCGGGAAAGTGGGCTGCTTGCTTGGTTTTCTACGGCTAAAATACTATAGTTCAAGATGAATATTTCTTGCATTCAAGATGCCCCTCATCTGTTTTGAAATGGGTTTATAGACTGAGAATACGTGACTATAGAGATGGAAAGCTTAAAAAAGAAAAAAAAAAAAAAAAGCCACACATTTAAGTGCCGTTTGTACACAAATCTTCCATCTTCATATAAACTGGGAGACATTCTTGGTGCTCAGCTTCTAGACATTTGGGGCCAACTCCTCTGCTTCTTATAAATGGTCTTGGTGTTTTGATCATTTCCTAATGAAGGACTCAGAGAATAATTCACCTTTCAGGGCTAGAATATCATTTTTAATTTCAAGTGATTTTGCATTTAAAACAACAAACAATAACAAAACAAAACAAAATGCTGAACTTGAATGAAGAGTTTTGTTTCGGTGGTCATGGTGATAGCACATGCCTGTAACCCCATTTGGAGACAGGTAGGAAGGTGGTAAATTTTTAAGTCAGTCGGTGCTATAGAGTAAGACCTTGTCTCAAAAACAGAACAGTAGAATTTTTACCTGCATGACAAGGTGCCAAATCCCATCTCAGAACCATGGGAAACAAACAAAGCAAAAAGCTGGTGGTTTTATTTAAATCGAGTTACTTTAAGTTTCTTTGTGTTTCTTCCAACCTTAATTTCCAGTGCTGGGGATCAAAACCCAGGTGAAACAAGTACCCTACCACTGAGCTACATACACCTCTGAATTCTAAACCAAGTTATCTATAAACAGACTAACAACAAGTTTTGACAGTCCCCAGGTATCTTTTTCAAGTTTGACTTTGTGAACACAAAACGAAAGTGATGCTGTGTTTATAGAAACTGTCTGGAGTTGAATTTACTGAGTTAATTTCAAGTTTTTTCTAAGACAATCTTGTTGCTGATGCAGACACAGAAGATGGTGACACCTGGGTCATGTCAGGAAGCCACATGATGTTCCCAGTGTTGGTTCAAGCAAGAACAAGGAGGCAAAATATCCTCAGGAAACAGCAACCCCATAGCATCTACTTTGCAAAATGCTAAAAAAAAAAAAAAAAAAAAAAAAAAAATTGTGTCAGATGGGGGGGGGGGAGCCAGCAAAAAATGAAGATACTGATGCGGTTTAATGGCTTCTCCTTTCTTCAAGTGACAAAAAATTAGGGGGTCTAGGGATTGGAGGTCTATTGGATTGGAGGTAGGACCCAAAATAAAATAAGCTTTCAAATAGACATAGGTCTAAGTACAGTACTTAATACCTATCTACCCCAGGCATTTTCAGGGGTCATTGTGGATTTCAGAAATACATATCAATTACTTTGTTATAGAAGGGCAAGGAGTCCATACTGTCTGTGATCTTAGAGAGAGAGAGAGAGAGAGAAAGAAAGAGAGAGAGAGAGAGAAAGTAGGGAATGTTTGTGGGTACAGTCCCTGATGGACATGCAGTAGCAATTCTAAAAGCTCATTAACAACTAATAATGAAATTAAAAAAGAAAAAGAAATTGAGAAATAAAGATCAGAAAAAAAAAGATCCAGATGGTTTGGATGACTTGTGGGAAATTCCCAGGCGAGTGATGGGAGCAGAGGACATCTTGTGAATGTGTGGGTACAACTTGTTCTTCTGGAAAAAGGGGTCAGTGCAGGACTCTAGATGCCAGGGCAGTAGAAGCATTGCTGTCTGACTTGGTCCATTGTTCCCTGCCCCTGGCACTGAATCTGAACTTCCACGGGGAAGTGTGGAAGCAGCATTGTCTGAGGATGAGCAGACAAATTCCCAGAGGTGACTCTTTTGAAGAGCACACCTCTAGTATTGAGACAGGATGACCCATTGCTGTTGGACACCTTCTCTTGGGATTCTAATCAATCTTTTTGAGTAATATTGATTTAGATTTTTTGAAAATATATTTTATTTTTAATTATGTGGTGTGTGTGTGTAACGATACTAATTAAAGAAAAGGTCACGAATGTGAGAGGGAGTGTGAGGGAATATGGGAGGTTTTAGAGGGGGAAGAAGGGATGGGAGTAGGGAAACGTGATACTTGAGAAATTATCAAAAAGTGATTTCAACTAAACAAAAAGAGAGGAATCCTCCATTACACTTACAAAGTCTCTATGTTATCTGGTGAATGCAGAGCAGTGCACTAAGCTTGGGGGTGTGCTGGGGACAAAGGTACCATCCTTCCATCAAGGTGCACATCAAGGGAAAAGGCAAGCAAACTATAACGCACACTGGGTGCGCAGAAAAGAAACAAAGACAAAGAGCTGCGAGAGCTTGGAGGATGCTTGGGCAAACAGCACTGGGGTTGGTGGTAGGAAAGTGAGTAACAGCATCATGGAAGAGGTGGCATTCAACGAGACAAAGAAGCCTGGCAGGATCCATGTATGAAAGAAAGAAGGAGAGAATCATGTCTGATCACATAGTCAGTGTACACACCCAGATGCATACACCTGGAGAGCCAAGAGAAGCTCGTATAGCCTTGGCCAGCTCACACATGGGGATGGCTAGGGAAGTGTGCTGGCAGTGAGTCTGACCTAGCTGAAGGGTATGAGGGGGCAAGAAGTCTGGCCACCGTGAGTGTGATGAACAAGGAAGGACTGGGAGTGTTGAGCATCGTTATGGGGCTGAGACAAACAGTTGGAAGGACAGGCAAGTTCAGAAACTACAGTGCTCGTAGGGAAGGGGGATGAAGAGCTGGGAACAACTTTTAGAAAGTTTTTAAAGACGAAACATGTCTAAGGCTAAGTGAAAGGACAGGGTCTAAAGTCACAGCATCTCCCCAGGCTATGTGACGGAGCAGTGCAATAGAGTACCAGGTCCTCCAGCATCATTGTTAGTGGCGGCACCAACAGCAGTCATCAGGGGAACAAACACAGGAACAAGTATTCCTTAAGATTATGGAAGTTGTCAGAATCAGAACGGAGTCACTTGTGTCAAACCTTAATAAAGCGGGGAGGCTGTGAAGGAGGTGAGGCTTTTCGTGGCCGCTCATAGCAAGAACTGTTCCAGAAGACTCTGCTAGATACACATGTCTTTGCACACATGCCACAGCCTTGCACAAGGATGTCTGCCCAACAAGTGCTTCCAATTCTGTACTGGTAACATCCCTGTCACCGATTGTAAAGCTTAAGAGTGTGGCTTATGGAGTGCTCCTCCTTTGGCCACCAACCCCACCCCCCACGCCAACCTCCTGCAATATGCTCCTGGTTTACATGCTGACATGGATAATACCATTGCCACGACAGCTCCTGACGAGGGGTAGATCTTTGGAGAACCTCTTTGTTTATTGTTTAGTTTAATTAAGGATGCTAATGTCTTGCCAAATCTGAGTGACTGACATGCTCAGGTTCGTATCTGAGATATAACGCACCCACAGAGAGACAACTAACCATGTCTATGTGGGGTGCAGGCTGGGGTTAGATCTCGCAGTGGCATGTGAGGACAAAGGGTTGCAGCTGGGAAGGCAGGCAAGCCTGGCGAAAGGTTGAGAGGGAGAGAGAGAGAAGGATGGGCGAATGAACAGAATGAGGCCATTTTATTCAATCCACATTGTGTGACTTAAACGAGTTCCAATTATCGTTTAAAAAGCAGGGAATGTCATATTACACGAAAGCCATGTTGGGACATGGAGTACTTTCAACCCTTGAGCTTGCAACCCTTTGGGGGAGTGGCCTGAGGATCAGTGATGGGCATGAGACCCCCAGGTGGTCGCACATACTGCCTCACATGAGGCTAGTGTCACTTGCCAACTTTCATGGCTTCTGACCCCTGGGATAGAGGAAAAAGAAAGTTCTACCTGGCCATGGCGACCCATGCTTCTAATTCCCAGCACTCAGGAGGGCTGTTGGGCAGGAGGAATGCTGCAAGTTTGAGGCTAGCATGGGCTACTGAATACCAGTAAGACTCATTCTTAGATGGGGGAGAATCCAGGGTGACAGGAGACAGGAACTGGACAAGAAGAAGCCAGAGAGGGTTGACTATTAAGACAGGAACCATTGTAAAGAGGAGGTAATGGGGTGGGCACTAAGGGATAAGACTTTGGGGGGAGTAGATTACAGCCCCTATGTAACTACTCTCTCCAGACACACAGAACTACCAGTCTTAGGCCTGATGGGGGCCATAGCAATGCTCTGCTTGAGGCAGAGCTAGAGGCTGGAAGGATTGGCCATCCTGGACTGCAAACCGAGCGTCTCTGAAAACCTTAGCCCTACTACCTCGAATGGTGACAGCCTACATGTCCTAGTACAAAGAAAACATCCCCAAATTGTTCATGTCTCTAATGGACTCAAACGTTAACTCAAACAAGTTAACAGTCCATGTGTAAGGCCGTTCTTAAAATACCTCCCTTACCTCCACTGACCTCCCTGACGATGGTCCAAATGGGAAAGTTTGCCAAGAAGCCAAAGCATGTGGCTGCAGGAGACTCTGCACACACATTTACCAAAGGAAGCAGATGGTTCATAGGGCCAACAAAAGCACTGCATAAACTTCGGAGAGTGAGTGAGGAGCCTAGGAGGAGCTGGTTCCATCCAAATTTAAATGTCACTGTGGAGAGGCTGGGGTAGGTTGGTGGGGGCAGGGGTGGAGTCCCAGACTCATCCTGCATTCCTTAAGGAAAGTGGATAGACTGGGAAGCTCCAGGCCACTGACAAAGACTACAGGAGAGGGCAGCTCATGGTGAGGTGTACTGAATGATGCTGGCCAGGTTTGTTAAAGCATGTCCTGAGAGAATGTCTGCAGAGTAGGAAGGATACACGAAGTGGACTGCAGAGGACAACTGGCTAGGCTTTGCTGTTCATGCCTTGCATGTGTACATAGCTCTAGCCTGTGGAACTGAGTGGCCCTGAATGCATTTTAGCTTCTCTGGACCGCAGATGCCTCGGCTATAAAATGGGGATTTCTCTGCACTTTGTATGCATTACAATAGCACATGACATTATCTGTGTGAAGTGCCTGTCACAAAGAAGTCCTCAAGGGATATCAGATGGGAGTCTAGTTTCAAATCCTCTGCAGTCCCATTTTGTTCTACTCCAAGCCTCCAAGAGAAGAAACTAAAGTCACAGGTCCACCTTGACCCTGAGGCTTGTCTGGTCTGTCTATTATTCCCTTTTGCAGCCAGGATGAGAGAACAAAACACTTTTCTGCTCTCACCGTCCCAGACGTCAATTGTGGAGCATTGGGAGTGTTCTTTGAAAAACAAGCTTGACAACAAATCTTTTCTGAGTCAAATTTAAAACAAGAGTTTAACTCCTCAGGACCTAATGTGCAATTTCATCCACTGCACCAGCATGAAGGGGATGCCAAGGAAGGACAACAGGGACAAATGGAGCTTTTTGTCAATGTGCTGTCTGATCCAAGACTGAACACATCTGTGCAGGAGTTAGTGTGGAGCTGTCCTGGCTGGCAGAGTTTAAACTAGCCCTCATACTGAGACCTGAGACACCAGATGCAAAGGCACTTTGGAATCCATTAAAGCATAAGCAGTAACAATAATTATTATCCTCTTTCAAAATGTCTGATTTCTTAGGAAGAGGGCTAGTTAGATAAACTGAGCAACTAGACAATAGCATTCTCTCCCAGGAGTCAGAAAACACTGTGTGTTCTAGTTAATAGCTAGATTTGGCTGTTGGGCAAACAGAATGACCTTCTCCTTTCATTCCATTTCAGGACCTTAAACAAAAGGCAGACAGACCTGGCAGCTATTGCTGCCAAGCCAGAAGGGAAGGAAATCAAGCCGTAAGACTCTCCTATCAGTATTCCAGGGAGCCACTCTGAACCAGGAGGAAGGCATTTCATGGCTTTAAAGAGAGTTCTAGGGAAGTTAAGACAGAGAAAGAACACAGGATGTTAAAACAGAGGTTGGCTCCCTGCCACGATGGCCAACCTCATTATGGGCACACAGCCTGAAGGCCACCCAGAGGCTGGCAAAATGTGCCCAGTGTATGCGTGCTGCTGGCACATACCTTCTGCTTCTGACGCTAGAAGAGCCTGACCCAGTTGGAAAGTACAGCTGCCAACTTTGTCCTTTCATACCCCTTCACGGTGTTGAAGCTGGGGGACACACAGCTTGGAATGACCTATGCTGAGAACACTGTCCACCTCAGAGCTGTGGTCACAGAGGAACAAGAATGGGTGTGTAAGTTAGGGGATGAGGCAGCATGAAAGAGGACAGACACTAAGGCGACCTGGTGTTGATGCCAGCTTTGCACAGAAGGCAGAGGCAGAAGTGGCTGAGATGTGTAACACAGTAAGAGGATGGAATGCCAGAGGGAAGCAAAGCCATTACTTCTCTAAAAACCGGAAGTGTCTTTCAGTTTGACCATCTGATAGTTTTTACAAGAAACTAAAGGTTGATGTATTAGAGATGATAAAGGGGCATGTCCATATTTTCAAATGTCTGGGGGTTGTTGGCCAGAGACAGGCAGTTTAGATGGGAGACAGAAGAGGGAATATATCATAAGGAAGGCAAAATAAGTTTTAAGAAAAGATCCCCATTTTCTCTTTCCTTTCTTTCTCTCCTCTGCTTTCTTCCTCGATGCCATTAGGTGACAGAGGGCTTTTTTTTTTTTTTTTTTTTTTTTTTGTGGGAACAGGCCTTCCATGGGAGATGTCTGAACCAGAATAATGCTCTGTCTTTATACTTTACATTGATATTTATGGTGCTGGGTAGGAAGCAACGTTGCGTCCTATGGTCTGTGTCAGTATTAGAGTCTATAATCTTCCCCTTTCTTGTCTTCTCCCATTTGCTGACATTCTGGAGGAAAAGAGCTGGCACTTTGAAGATGACTGTATTTCCTTAGCTACTTACTTTGTATAAAATAGTAAATGCTACTTACTTTGTATAAAAAAGAAAAAGAAATTCTGTTACAATTCCCCGAAGGCTAAAGGAGTGGGTACTCCAGAATGTATCAAGTGGCAGGTTACAACCGACTGACTGACCTACCAGGATATTCTGTGAACTTTCCCCAGAGGCACAGTGCACTCTGCTTTATTTCCTCTTATCAAAATCTGGTACAATCAGTGCCCTGCCTTCTTCCTGTCCCCACAATAGGGCAGGAACGTTGACTGTGCCTCCAATGCTGCGATCTGAACGCAGCAGCCCCTGCATGGGCACGTGCCCACATCGAACCCTTGTAGAGCTCCCTGCCTGCCCTGTGTTTTGTAAACACAGCTTTTCCAGAATCCTAAGCCATTTTAGGAACTTCACTGGGGCCACGTGTTTGTGTTGGTTGGGACAGATAAAGGTCAGAGATGGAGATGGAACCCTGGTGTCATATGCTTGTGGTTATGTTCATTATCTCAGTCGGCCAATGTTCTGGGAACCAGGCTCAAGCAAAGTGCAACGAGGCAGTAAGTTTCTTTCACTTTTATTAGAATTCTAAAGTATATTTTGATCATATTCTTCTCCTCCCCCAACTCTTTCCATTTTCCCACATCCCCCTAACCACTCAACTTCATGTTCTTTTTTTTTTTTTTTTCTTTCAAGTGTGCAAGGAAAAGGAAAAGCAGGTTTCCATGATGCTGTTATGCCACCTGCCCAAGCCACACAGATATTTTTATTTGGGTACCACCCTCAAGAGTTGCTACTATAGGACCTGGAGGGATGGCTCAGCGGTTAAGAGCAATGGCTGCCAGAGGTCCTAAGTTCAATTCCCAGAAACCAAAGTTCACACCATCTATAAAAGGATCTTCTGCCCACTTCTGGCATGCTGGTATACATGCAAAACACTCATACATAAAGTATAAATAAATAATTATATATATATATATATATATATATATATATATATATGTGACTGCTACTGAAACATGTACCATGTTTTGTCATTACCCATGGGAGGTCTGCCATTTTCTGAATAGAAATAGAGGAGTAAATGGGGCAAAAACAGAAGGGAGGTGGGGGAGGGACGGGAAGGAGAGGAGAGAGATGAAACTGCAGTTGGAATGTAAAATAAATATTTAAATAAAAGATCTGCTACTGTAAAAAAAAAAAAAAGGGAGGGTGAGAGAAGGCTTTTTGGAGGGCACATGACTGAATGCCCTATATTTCCTCCCATGAAACTCAGGTCAGTACTCTCCCCCTGTGCATATTCCTTACCAGCTACCACAGATCGAATTTTTGCAGTTGATTGTTAGTTGTAGTTTGGATACCAAAGATGGATGGATGGATGGATGGATATGACCAAGGATCAAGGATCCTGCTTCTGTTCAGAAATTTCCCAACTTAGAAAGTGCTTCTGACACATAGAGCCAGGCCAGCAACAGCCACATAGAGTCCCCAGTCTCGTGTCCCAAAACTTTTGACAGCTGATTAAAGAGACCTGTGGTGTGAAAAGTCCAGTTGAAAACAAAAGACAACAAAGACAGGAAATCCTTCATACAACCTTTTGCAAATAAAACACAGCAGCCCCTGTTCTCAGGAAATGAACGTTCTACAAAGTGGAAGGAAGTTGAAAACAAAACAAAACCAAAAAAAAAACTTTACAAAGTCTCTGGTGCCTGCCATGTTTTCCTTGATGTGAGTCAATGGGTTGCTTCTAGGAAGTGTCAATCCCACCAGAAACTTCCACGAAAAGCTGCGGATACATCACTTCTTCATTTAGAAATTCCAGCCCTGAAGAAGAGCTCATCTGGTTGCATGCTGACCACCCCTCTCTCTTTTGACATTTTTGGGGTGTTCTGCATAACAGTACTTGGAAAAAAACCCAGCTCTGGTGGTCTGCAATTGGAGCCCTACAAGCCATTATTCTCGTCTTCCCTTCTTCTCTGCTGGCGGATCCCTGTCTGCCACTGCCTTGAGCCACCCAACCTCCACTAAGAGAGGCAATGGGAAAGGAGAAGAAGGTAACTGTCAATGCTCCCCAGTCAGCAGCCTGGCCACAGACAGGACTTCACTCATAGCAGGGAAGGATCCCAGAATTCACTGTGGTTCCCCTCTTTGTGACAGAGGCCAGCAGGGATTCTGCACACAATGCACGCATGATGAAATCTGATCATATCAATGACAGATAAACCCACACATGTACACACTGTAATTTCTGTAAAGCTTGGGAACAAAAGCACTTTATAGCCTCCTGCCCATGCCAAGATTAGAATAATGCCTCCATAACTGACAGGGGTGACTCAGGAGAATGCTGAACCTCCTTTCAGCACTTAGCTAACACCTGCATGAGCTCATTGGCAGGGTGCTGACTGCATCGGAGTTACCATGTAGTCAGGTGATCCTTCACAGGTGCTGACTCAGCACCCCTGAGCTGGGCTTCCCCTCTTAATTCTGGGGCTCCTTAAGGATACTTCCTTTCTGGAAGTAGATAGGCAAAGCTCATGTGAAACGGAAAACACAATGCAAACTATGCATTTTGTGTACTGGACATAATTATCAACATTTTGGCACAATTCAGGGTGAGTGTTGGTAACACGATAATGTGGTACCCACAGAATAATGTGTTTATTTTAAAAGCATGGACAAACTTAAACAACAACAGACCTTTAAGGCCAGCAATCTAGGAAGCCTATATCTGTTTTTTGTACACATGTCATTGAACATCTCTTGTTAACTTGTAGACTTCTGCCAATTTTAATGATCTATTCATTGAGGGACAGGGTGGGGTGGGATGTTTGGAGCATGCCCGTGTGTTCACCAGATCCACTTTAAATGTATTACACTTATGTAATTATGTGTTGCATGCACATGCGTGTATCATGGTGGCACGTGAAGAGGTCAAAGGATAACTTGTGAGACTTGGCTCTCTCCTATCACCATTGTAGGTCCTGGGGATCAAACTTTGGTCATCAGGCATGGAGGCAAATGCCTTTTACTGACTTGCTAAGCCATCTGTTTTAGTTAGGGTTTCTATTGCTGTGAAGAGACACTATGACCATGACAATTCTTAATTGTGGCTGGCTGGCAGTTTCAGAGGTTTAGTCTGTCATCATGGCCGGACATGGCAGCATACAGACAGACATGGTGCTGGAGCTGAGTCCTACATCTTGATCCAAAGGCCACAGGAAGTGAACTGAGACACTAGGTATTTTGAGCACAGGAGACCTCAAAGCCCACCTCCACAGTGACTCTTCCTCCAACAAGGCCTTACCTACTTCAGCGAGGCCACGCCTCCTAATAGTGCCACTCCCTATGAGCCTATGGGGGCCAATTACATGCAAACCACCACACCATCTCACATGTTCAGCAGATACAGTTAAAACAAAAGCAACAACAAAAAGGACAAAGGAGCGAAAAGGGTTAATTTTAAGTGTAGTGATCAGTAGGTATGTTTTTCTTAAGTAGGTTTTTCTGACTAAAACTCTGTGTCTTCTATTTCTCCAATTCTATGCTCCATGAGAGATGTTCCTACAAGGAAACCCACTTTCCTAGCCCTATACTTAGCCATGTATGAGGGTTTCAAATATCCACCACCTTGAGGGTGGCCAGGGTCAGGAGTGGAGTAGAAGAGACAATGGCGGGGAGAAAAGGTGCAAGAATTGATGTTGGATTACAAGTCAAAAGAGACTGAAACCTGTCCTGCCAACAATTCACTCTTACAAAGACACTGAGTAAGGACTATCCCTTCTCCACTCAAAGGCAAGAGATTCACTGACTCGATACTGATGAAGCACTGGCTGAGGCTTTTAGCAATTCTGTGTTAGATACACAAATGAAGAGTTGTGAAGTTTCCACAGACAGTGAATAATAGTGATGTCTTCCATTTTTAAAAGAGGGGATTCAAACAGTCTTTTACAAATAAAACAATTGCACGTGAAACTCATTCCAGGCACAGCCCTGATCATACCTCTAAAAAAAAAAAAAAAAAAAAAAAAAAAAAAATCACAAGGAAATCTCAGTGAGTCACAAGATGATCCACAAAAAAGGAGATGTTCTACAGAGGCCCTTGTGTCTTTCCATCCAATTATCAGACCATAGAAACAATGCACCCCAAAGAAATGGGAATTACTCCAGTAATGGCATGCTGGGAGAAGGAAAGGGCACCAGGCAGAGGGGGAGCTTGTCTTCCAGAAAGATTTCATATTGAGGTAGGGGTGGAGAAGGACTCAGTCTTCTTTAAGGGACTGGCCACTGGGAGTCTGACCATGCTCCAGTGCTTATATGGGCAACACAAGTTAGATTTGATGCTTCTTTTCTTTCCTTTTCTTTTCTTCTTAGAGGAGGTCTCAAGGGGGGTGGTAGGCCTTGGAAGTGAATGTGGTCAGGGTGCATTATGTGTTACAACCCTCTCCTGGATGTTTCATTCTCTCAACCTGTAAGCCTACATCTTCCCCATGCTGCACACACTCTTCCTTTCTCCAGCTCCCTGCAACCATGCCCTCTTGGCTGTTTGTGTGAACTGCACTGTTTTAGGTGCTTTGTGTAAAAGCAAAATCACATAATCTTTGCCCTTTTATTTTGGCTTATTTCCCTCAGCATAATGTATTCAGGATTTTCCCAGGTTACAGTATGTATCAAAAATCACTTTTTAAATCTGAATATATTTCGCTGCGTGCATATTCCACATTTTTATTGTTTACTAATAAATTTTAGGGTTGGTTTAACTTTGATATTGTGAATAATGCTACTATGAATGAGTCCTGGCTTCAGTGTTCAGAAGTCCAACCTCTGATTCAAACAGTAATTCTACCTTTAATCTCTTGGGGAACTGCCTGCCATCATTTTTTACACTGGCTGTATCTTTTTACACCCTCATCAACAATCCAGGGAGGTTTCATTTGTTTGAGTAATGTATTATGTGGCCTCTAGTGGGACATATTTCTCTGGGCTTCTTCCTTCTCTCATCTACAAAATAAGGGGATCAAATGTAACCATCTCCAAAGCTTTGTGCAGTAGTAAAGGAATTCCCATAGCTTAATTAAGCCAGAATGTGATGAGAGTTAGGAAGCTGTCGGAATGGCCTATGATGCTTGAGTTGATATTCAAACCGTCCTGGAATCCCAGCAAAGTCACAATCTTCCCAGTCTAAAATCATCTTGTGGATACAGTGGTAGAACACTTGTGGGGTATGTAGTGGAGATTCCTTCCTGGGCACACACTCTGCTGAGAAGCTCTTCTAGCAACCCCACAGGATCTTACAGGGTAAATGTCCTGAGGTCACAATGTCAGGAGACTGAGGCCTTGCTGAGTTATAGCCTTTGAGCAAGGTCACATGGCCTGCCAGCCATGGGAAGAGCCCAGATCTGCCCTAATTCAGAACTCTTCTCTTCTTCTTTCTCCCTCTTTGTCTTCCTCTTCTTCATTCCCCAATGGTTTTTCTTTCTTTCTTTTTTTTTTTTATTTTTGGACAGGATCTCTCCATGTAAATCAAGCTGGCTTTGAATTTATACAGATCCTCCTGCCTCTGTCTCCAGAATGCAGAATTACAGACGTGGGCCACTAAGCCCAGCTTTCCTGATTTACATTTCCTAAGTGTTCTCAAGAGATTTTCATGGCTACTTTTCCATTTAAAAGCTTCAACCCTCTGTAAAATCTAGCCCCGTGTTGTGTTCTCGATTGTAGCATTTAGGTTTCTCAGTTTTGGGCAGGGAGACTAAAACATATAAAATAGCCCCAGAAATTCTCCTAGTGATTTTTTTTTTTTTTTGAGTAATTTTTGTTTGACAACTTTCAGGTGTTTTTACAGTTGCTTTGAGATCAGATTCTTTGAAGGTGTGAATAGGAGCATGCTTGCCGTGTGCCTGGAAGGTTTCCATGTAGCACCAGATTTAACCCTAGCAGGAGCCCTATGAGTTCCATTTCATCAGCTCCATTTTTACACTCGAGGACTCGGAGATTCACCAAGACCACATCACCAGAAAGGAACAGCTAGGACGCAGGCCTGCCGTTGTCAGCCCGGGTCCCTGCTCTTCCCTATGGAGGTGACACCCCCAAGGAGTGGATGGATGTGATCTGAGGTGCTGCCTTCAGCCAACCAAGTAACTGGTGTCAGAGAAAGGGCAAAGAGAGGGTGACAGATTCACAGTCCACAAGGAGAGGGGACACCCCAGTCTGCATCCCTGAAGCTAACAGGGATACTGGAGGGGGTTGCTGTCAGAAAGAGTCTGTGAAGATGTCCCTGATGACAAAGGATAGTTACAGAAAATATTTGCAGCTTACTTATATTGAGTTTTTTTTTTAAAGGATAATCAATCTTAATAATTCTATGGGACTCTTAGCCTCTCTGGGTACCACTCTTGGTACCACCCAGGAAGTTTGGCTAAGAAGGTGATGGGTAGCCTCCGATTCAGCTGAAGGAACAGTTTCAAGAGGACCCCAGACACCAAGATAAGATTGGGAACTTCTGAAAGGGTGAGAGAAACAATTCAGAGAACCAGATGCAAGAGCCATCTAGTCAGAAAGCAAGGGGGGCTCCAAATGCTTCCTAGATCTGCGATATTTGTCTCCTGCCCTCAGTGGTAGCGCAGTGGCCTTTATAGCATGAACCATGAACTAGCTTTTTCTTTTTTCATTTCAAATGCTTGGGTCTTTCTTTTATTAAATAATAAAAGCATGAAAGTAGCTGCAGTAATTGGATACGGCACAGGCTCCATGAAAAGCCATTAGTAGGAAGATGGTGGCTGCTGTGGGACGCAGGGCAGGCACAGGATGCCTTGAAAATCACAAGGAACTGGGTCACAGCACTGGGAAGGTAACAGTGCCAAGCAGGCTTTGCTCCGCAGCAAAGGCGAGGAGATGTCACCACAGCCTCTAATCGAGGTTAGCTTTGCCAACCCAGGTGAGTCCACCTCCTTCCAGGAAGTTAGAAACTTCATGGCATGACTCTGCAGAGATAAGCCCTTCCCCCTGACTTTTCACTCAAAATTATAAAAGCCACGTTCTTCCTCTCCTCGCTCTAAGATTTCCAACTATTTAAATAGATTATTCTTACGAAAATCAAGCTAAACTGAAGAGATTTGGTAGAACCCCAAAGCATTTTTTTAACTTCTATATATTAGTGTTTTCTCAATGGGTATGTGTGTGTGTGTGTGTGTGTGTGTGTGTGTGTGTGTGTGACAAGACCTTCATATGGCAGCTAATATTTACCAAACTTAATTTTTGGTTTTAAACCCATATAAAGAATATCTAAGATCATAAAATTAAATGAAAGAAATATAAGCTCAGGATAACAGTCATGGGATAGAAATACATAGACATCCCATAGATATTATTCAACGGAGGCTGCTTTGCCCTAATTTTCACTAAAACGTACAATTTAAAATTCATTTTCACATCTCCTCTGAGTATAGTAGGTGACAATATGAGTTTTGAACTCAACTAATATGGTTACAGAGTCACATACACTGTTTTATTCAATCTAAGGGCATTAAATCCATGTTCTTTCTTACTTCAAAGAAAGGCATGGGGCATAGCAGCTTAAGGTATTAACAACAAAAGAAGAATTTCTCATGATGATACCTCATCATGTTATGCCAGAAACTTGAGTTTGGCATTTGGTCTTGCATAAAAAGCTGACATGGTGACCCAGAGATCTAGGGAGGTTTTGAATCACCCTCCTCCTCCTCCATCATCTCTAAGAGGAAGTATCTTCTGTCCTGGGCCTTGGATATTGCCAACAGGTTGACTCTCGCTTGACCCTGGTGTGGCCTGACAACATGAAGGAGGTGTCTCATTCCACTTAGACTCAACCTAGCTACTCCCTATTGCCAGTTGATATTGAAGTTGTCCCATAATTAATGATGAAAGAGGAAGACAGCCTGAGAGAAAATCATGCTTCTCCAGACTGAAACACAAAATTTAAGTCAGTGGTGGCAATGTCCTAACAGAAGATATTTATAAAAGACACAAGAGGCCCATGAGGCCAGCTCATTTGTAATAGGCTGGAAGCTGGTTGGGTAAGTCAGACTTACAGATTTGAGGATCCCTGTAGCATCTTCGTGGAGCCAGGTAGGGTAGACAACTTCATCATTTAGAATGGCCTCGAAGAGATCGTCTTCATTCTCTGCCTCAAAGGGTGCGTGACCGCACAGCATCTCATAGAGCAACACACCCATGGCCCACCAGTCTACTGCAGGTCCATACAGCATCTCCTGCAGGATCTGTACAAAGCACACAGTGTGAGTATCTACAGACTAAGAGCAAAACAAAAGAAAATCAAGTCTCCTGTGCTGGCCTGTATGTTTCATTCACTTCTACAGAGCATGAGTTTAGGAACCTTCTCTTCTAAGTGGTCTAGAATTTGTGATTTGTAAGACAATGACATATACATATTCAAAACAGGAATGGCTTGGAAATATCCCATGCAGAGGGGGAAAGGACTCTAGGTTCATTCATCTGTATGGAAGAGATACAACTACTTCCCTGTAGATTGCTGCAGGAGCTAGAATTAAATCACCAGGTAGAGATTAAAGAGTAGAATAAAAAGCCATGCCAGAGTCAATTGAAAATTTTGTAATATTTTAAAATTCTGATTCAGACAAATTGTGGACATTTGTGACCTGCTGTATGCAAGCCTGGGGGCGTTAGTTTCGGTGCTGCCCATGAAGCCACAGCACCTAATAACAGCTGGTCATATTTCCATTCAGGGCCAAGCAGAGCTCAGATTTCGAAAGCCATACCAAACAGGTGCACTTACCTCTGGAGCAATATAGTCAGGTGTGCCGCAGAAGGTGGCTGTGGTGACTCCATTACAGATCCCCTCCTTGCACATTCCAAAGTCGGCCAGTTTACAGTGACCTTCATGGTCCAATAGCACATTGTCCAGTTTCAAGTCTCTGAAAGAAATCAGGAACAACATGAGACAGGCAGCCAGGCCACGGTGGCTACATGGACTTTCTGAACATTCTAGAACATTTCTGAACAAACTTCTTTGGGTTACTGGAATTAAAAAAAAAAAAAAAGTACACCAACTCTTAGAACATGCCTCAGGGACCCTAGAAGATGAGTTCCCATGAACGGGCCGAGCACCTAGAAGAAAGGAGGCCACCTTTTAGGTATCAAGAACAGAATGAGACTTTTCAAGGCTTTCCAGGAACTTTGCATATCCATATGAAATCCACCCACTGACACTCCGCCTTCCACACTGGTACCCATTTGTGGCCATCACTGTTCATTCAGTGGTTATTCGCGGGGACAAGTGGCAGTTATGTGCCAGGGGCTGTGACAAGCATTCAGAGTTTGGATGATCATAGCCATGTATGGTGCACACCTGTAATTCCTGTACCCTGCAGGATAAGGCAGGGAGGTTTAGAGTTTGAAGCCAGATTAGGCAACATAGTGAATTTATTGCCAGCCATGGGTATACATGTCTTGAAAATGTTCAGAAGGAGCGTACCATGCAGCAGGACCTTTCAGCCCCATGCAGAAAGGGATCTGGTGAGCTTGCACCACTATTACACATAGCACTGGGTCTTTAAGAAATTAAATATTTGTTAAACATACAGTTGGGGGGAGGGAAAAAGGGAGGGTGCATGTCATATATACACAAATTTTTAAAAATCACTATACAATATCAGGGACACAACAGAAATAGAAACCCACTATTGTGAGAGCAATGAGTCAGAAAATGAATTCCTTCCAACAGGAGGGAAGAGGTAAATCTTCCCAAGAGAAGAAACTGAGCCAGAGTTTCCTGGTCTTGGAGGAGGACGTGAGACGGTTGTGGTGGCAGATGGACTGAGCAGGTGCCCAGTGGCAAGCAAGGAGGTATGGACAAGCAAGTGGCTTGAGAAGGCCGTACGCTGAAGTCCAGCCAGCATGGGGAAATACCATGGGCTGGAGAGAAAGCCAGGTCTTTGAAGCTAGTGCCACATCAAGGAAGTTTGCTATTTAGTTCGTATGTCGAATGGAAGCAGCCGTCTCCTTAGGGAGCAACAGGTTCTCTGCACAACAGGAAGAAATCGGCTAGGGGCAGTTGGAATGTCTAGGGAGAGGTTGACAACCTTAACCAGGTGGTGGGATGAAACAGCCAGTCCTGGGGGAGGGGTGGGTGAGGGAGTGGAGGGGGGCAAAGCAAGCAGAGGGTTTGTGAAGTGAAATCAGCAAGGGCTGCAGATGAGGGGACCCAGGAAACAGCAGGAAGACACCCCCCCCCAGGTTGCGGCTTAGTCAGAGGGTTCAGGAAAAGGAAACAGACAGAACAGGGTCTGTGTGAGGACACCCCGGGCCACAGAAGGCCTAGGCATTGGGGATCTCAGATAAAGGCCCTCTCTTTCCTTCTCCTAACCTCTTAGAGAAGACGACACTACAGAGAAGTGCATTATTTGGTAAAAACAAAATAAAACAAGCTTTAGTGTTGGCAGACACATGTCTCGTCTACAGGCTGACATCAGTTATCAGCAGGCCAAAGGTGACTGTGTTCTAACACAGCTTCTGGTACAGGCTCTAGCATCCAGCTGTCAATCACTAGCCACAGCCTGGGCGCTGTCACCAAGGAAGGCTGCAACTAGCAAAGGCTGGGGAGGAAACCGACCATCACGGGCTCCTGCCACCCAGGCATAGCAAAGGGCATGTGAGAGATGCCCATGTTTCACTTTTTAAAGGATTGATGTGCTCCGAGGCAAGCCACAGGCCTGTCAGTGGAAGGAAGGCAGCATATCAATAGGGATGCTGGGCGACCTGGAGATTTCCTATAGCTGGCGATAGGCAGCTAACTGCCAGTTAGTGCAACTGTTCTAGCTTTGGGCCACTTGGTTTGGGAGCCACGGTGTCCCCCTTACTGTAGTATCTTCAGTATGTGGAGCTGATGGCTCTCTAGTATCTTACACTCCAAGTAGGTTGGTCAGGGTCCCCATGGGTCTGTTTCCCTATCCCTGATCTCAGAAGAGGCTGCTGGGTTGGGAGGTCTAAGGAAAAAGGCTGGTCCCTGGCCAGCCTGGATCATGTTGTGGCTCAAGAGGGAGAGGAAGACAGAACTGGCACAGCCAGCTGTGTTCCCCGTGTGTTGGCACAGCCTAGCTGGTAGATCTTACAACAGTGGTCAATGGAAATTTCCCAGGAATGAAAATGAAGCCCCATTTTCCAAGAATGCTTTGCGGCGAGCACAGCAGCGCTTCCTTGGTGCAGGCCCTTCCTTCTGCTCCTGTGTTCCTGACAGCCGTCTCCAGGGTCAGGGACAGGTCCAGGTGTGCTGAGTATCTATCTATGTGCCACCTTGGTGAGGCAAGCTCTCTCTGCCTCTAAACCACCAAGCCTGTTTCACACAGAAATCTCCTTGCACAGAAGCTGTTTTCAGTCGGCTGTGGTTACCATTGCTATCTCCTCTCTGTGCCCCCCCTCCCATCCCCAGTGCCCAAAACATGAGCACAGCAGTGTGAGTACATACTGGACTCACAGGAGCACTACGGGACAGGAGGAGAGAAGAGGATATAGTTTTGTCACAGAGAGGACCACTGCCAGGCACATGGTCCTCTCCCAGCTGTCCATGGTGGTTCCCGACACAGGAGGCCCCTTTAACAACTGTCACCTGGCTCCTGTGAGATCAACAACAAAATTCTAGGGAGGCATCCACTTGCTGAGTAGAGATCAGAACGAATGTACTTAGAGACAGCAAGGCTACAAGACTGGGCCAGCAAGGCTGGCTGTAGTCACACCACGCACCAGCCAAGTAATGCGGGCCTGAGCTTTGAACACGCTCACTTACATTTCCAAAGAAGGTTATTGGGTTTCTGAGCTTTCCCGAAGCCGTTAGGCCTGCTGAAGTCTCGAAAAGGATCTTGGGCAACAGCAACAAGTGCCGACAGAGACCCACAACGGTCTTTTACAGTCAAGCTGATTGCTTAAGAGGGCTTGGTGAACGTCCCAGGTAGGAGGAGGCTTCATTGCTTATTACTCAGCAGCTGTCATGGGTAGCAGGTTAAGGAGAGAAACGTGCTCTGTCATCAGTTTGCCAGCCCTCAATGGCACTCTCCTCCGCACAGCGAGACCAGGGACAGCTTTGGGGCGACACACCTGAGTGGCACAAGGGATGTGACTCATTCTGGTCATAAGATGCCCCAGGCCACAAAGGCAGGTTACACAGCTTCAACCTGACATTTCAGTCTAATTTTAGGCATTTTTAGGACTGTGTGAGGCCTGAGGAAAATGCTGTGGTGGGTTTTTATATCAGGTGCTATCTAATAATGCAAAAAAAAAAAAAAAAAAACTCACACTGGGATTCCAAGAAGATTCAATTAATAGCATAATATGAAATCTGCCCTGCTCTGGGCTCAAACAGCTCATATGTCCACTATGAAGTCTGTCTTGCTATCTCGAGATAGACATACTAATGCCAGCTCTGTCTTTAGACTACTCAGTTCAGACTTTTATTGCAGCACCCCTGTGCTGGCTTCTAGAAGGCTCTGTCATGCACCCTCCTTTACTTTAGCAAGACCCAAGCCTTACTCCTTTCCAGGTTTAGTTCAGTCCAGTAGCAGGTGCCAAATAGGGAAATGGATGGATCCCAGATGCCTAACAGGGGCTGCCCTGAGCAATTCAGAGCCTGGCTTATTTTTAAGGAAGGATGGGCGTTCCACAAATCTGACTGAGACCCTTGTTCTGAAGAACTCAAGCTACATGACCATGTGTCACACACCTTGAGATAAAGTCCAGAGGGAAAGTAAGAAACCTGAAGCCAAAGTTCAAATCCCTCTTCTGAGTGAAACTGTAGAAAGGAAATTGATCTGGAAGGAGAATCTCAGGATCTCAGGGCCCCGGAGTGGGGAGGGTGGGGGTTGGTAGGGGGAGTGTAGCAATTGTCTCTCTGCTGGCTTGCATCCAGAGGGAAGAGTTTAACATTAAGAAGGTAGTCAAACAAACCCAAGGCTACTGAGCCATGACTCAGTATGGGAATCAACCATACTTTTATTGGACCGAGGAGAGTAAATGTAAAACAAAACAAACAAACAAAAAACAAAAACAAATTATTCTATGATTACTCTATGGCTTCTGACTTGAACCTGCAATCTGCAAAGGTCAGTTTTTGGCTTTGGAGCTTCCTCAGCTTCAGATGTCAACATGTAACACAACAGCCAAACTTAACACAGCTACATGATGATTACAAGTTCACACAGGGCAGAGGCTGAGATCCGAAGATGCCAAGCACACAATGCCAGTTCACCAGTCATTAGCTCACTGAGCACTGGTATTTAATAGCCCAGGCTTTTGTCTGGCATGCAAAGGCAGGGAGGCAGAGTTATTTTATCCTCCCAACTTGCCTGAAAGGTACATTGTTCTTGCTGGGTAAGCAGGGTTACTTAAAATGCCCACAGTAGTTTCAGAGAGAATTCCCAAGTAGCTGAGGACAAAGAAGATTCAGAAATTGGATTTATTTTGTTTGCACCCTGAGCTATCCCCCAGAGAAATAAAACAGAATGGTGCCGAGTTCACTAGACTCAGATGTCCCTCCAAAGGAAATAAAGGAAGTAAGGAATAAGAATGAATTTAGGAGGCTATTCACAGTCAGTGTATATTCACTGTTTGCAATGTGTTCTTTCTATTTGTTGATGAAATTGTCAAATACAGACAGAGTATAGGGTATGATACAACTCCAACCTCATAATTCACCAGCAGCAGCTCTTGGTGACAGGCCCCATCTTGTCCCATTTTGCATCTCCTCACTCCCTAGCTGGCCCATCTCTTTTCTGATTATCATGAAGCAAATCCAATACATGAACTTGACTCATCTGTATTCTATTATCTGAATCAGAAAGATGATTATTTATTAAAACAAAACATTGAGTTATCTTAAAATAATTGATAGCGAATTGTCCATCAATGTTCTGCTTTTTGTTATTTGGTGCATGCGTGCGTGCGTGTGTGTGTGTGTGTGTGTGTGTGTGTGTGTGTGTGTGTGTGTGTAAGATATCAGTAACAGCATATATTAAATGCCCATCAAATGCTATGTGCTTTATATGTTAACTTATTTTATCCTCAAAACAGCCCTTTGAAGTAGGCTTTACCCCATGATTCCCCAGCTAGTCGGGGGGAAGGACAGGACTGAAACTCAGGACCATTCCCTTCTGTGTAAAGGACCACTGGTCCCCTCCTAGGAGACTGTTCCTGAGAAGACACTGCTTGTTGAAATTAAGAATGATCTGAAAGAATCGATCAATATTCTGAGATGACAAAGTGGCTGTTTTATTCACATCAGTGTAAAATGTACCATTAACATTCTGCAGACATCCTTCTGGCTTTTTGGCTTGTGCAGAGGGAAAGAGTTCAATGGGCTTCAGATCATCCAAGCTTGAGGGTGCATAGCAATATTTTCTTACTGTTCAATATGCAGAAAACGATCTAGTACCCTTTTCTGAGGAGGAGAGGCTGCCATGCTGGTGTTAACAACTGGTGTTTGCCGAGTTGTTGGGTTATTATCTTAATTTCAAAACAAAGCTTGTTAGGGTTGGCTGAGTTTTGGGTGTCTGACTTTAGCTTTGAAAACTTTTAAAGCAAGATTGCTGTGTTGACTTGATGAGAAACTTTTGAAACTGAGGTTACTGGGGTTTCAGCCTGCACTAGATGGGAGTGCCTATCATGTGTCATCTAATATCAGATGGCCATCCCTTCACCCACCCACCAAATCTCTGAACATTGTCCAGTAGCCAAGCAATATGCAAGGGGCTCTGAATGCAACAGCAAGCAAAGAGCACCACTCTCCTCACACCTGGTGAGAGAGGCAGACCATCAGATAACGGACAAGTACGATTCTAATTATGAAGTGTGATTCAAGAGCTGGAGGGAAACACAGAAGTGTGAAAGAGGAGGAGAGGGACAGGAGCTGAGCTGTGAAGGCTATTAACCAAGTGTGGTGGGGAAGGCATGGAAGCAAGGGTGGGAAGAACTCGAGGAAGTGGGGGGGGGTTGCTTGGCATAACCAAACAATACAGATGAGTGTGCCTGGAATCTTGGGAAGCAGACTGGGCATGAAGAAATCATGAGATCCCACGAGCCAGATGAGCTAGGGTCCGGAGAGGATTGAATCTTTACCCAAGAGTAAGAGAAGAAATTACTCAGAGCCAGCACAGAACACAGGTGGTACAGGGTTGGTATTTCACAATCTCAAACATGGATTACGATCTTAAATGTGGATTGGAGAGACTGAGAGTAAACCTAAAGAAATCAGTGAGGAAGGGATCGGGATGTCAAAAGGAAAGGAAGTAACGATGGCGTGGATTAGAGTTGGGGTAGTGGGTACAGAGAGCTGAGTAAACTTGGAACAACTGTGTATGTAGAAGAGGAATGAGTTTTGCAGTGGAGGGATACAGGAACAAATGCAGAGGAGATGGCAGCTCGTACCGATTCACGGGATCTGTTTTGGAAATGGTTATTTTTTTTTAAGACCCCTAAAGCACATGGCGAATGCTGGAGGAAGGAGTTTGTCACTGTCTTTGAGTGGATGAACTCACTCACCGGGGAGAAGTATGAAGTAAGAGGACACAGGAAAACGAAGGGACGTGTTCTCAGTGGAGATGTGTCTGCCCTTGTTTCACACCGAGACCACTAATCTTCGTGAGGGACTGTAGCTAGCGTGAGGAGCACCACTGACATTTGGGCCGTGGGGTCCAGTGCTCCGCCTGTATGCGGGCTGTTTAGAGTCCTGTTAAGATACCAGCCGTTATGGTGCCACACATCTATAGTCCTCACACTTGGGACGCTGTGGCAGAAAGAATGCCTATCATTTGAGACCAGCTTCAAAAAAATAAAATAAAATAAAAAAGCAACTACAAATCAAAACAAAGCCAAAAAGCCTAAAGTGGAGACACTAACCCAAAACAACAAAAAAGATTTCTGAATCTACATTCACAGCCACTAAATGGTGTTGTTGCTCATTGTGACCACAGACAGACATATTTTATTTCACAAAGATGTTTGTTCCTTCATCATGTTTAGTAACAATACCTGCAAACAAGCTAACATACTGTATATTATTAATAGTGGAGTGGCTAAATAATATTTTATTACCGAATTTTGTGAAAATTGCCAGTTTTGTAAAACTAAAAATGCAGAGCAGGATTTCTATGCCTTTTGAAAACATTTTTTTTTTTATTTTCTGATTTTCAAACATTTCGGTTCCTGAAAAAAATCATGGGGGAAGGGTGATGGTTTCATATTCCTATATTTCTGATTGTGAGCCTAGCCTTTAACAGCCGAGTCATCTCTCCAGCCCTGATGGCTTCATATTCCTATAGCCATTTCCTCCGCAGGCTTTGTTAGCATGGAATCCCAAAGTGATCTGTTTTTCTCATTCAACTAATGTCCGGGAGGGATTCATACAAGTTATGCTGCTGTCTCACTCTCCATGACATGACGGGCTTGCATCATTTGCTCTACAGGGAAACCAGAATGGAACTCTTTTGTATAAACATTTATTTTTGCTTCTTGAGACCATGGTGCTAAGGACATTACTTACACACTGAGTATTGAAGGTAATATTTTCATATAGAAACAGCATGTCAAAGTACAGGGGTTTGAATAATATTTACTGACTGACTAATTTTTCTTGCTTATCCATGTTTTATTCACTTAATAACCTGAGTTGTTTATCTTTGGGACTATGTTAAGATGTTCTTTATGTATTGTGGATAGCAATAATTTGGTTATATTGGTGGTAAGCACTGCTGTCTAGCTTGTTTTTTAAGTCTTGTGTATGGTCACTTTCGTATCTTTATGTAGTCAGATCTTTGCACGCCTTATACATAGCTTCTGGGTTCTGTAAAATAGCTACCGCCTGATGTAAGTGTAAGGACAGGATATAAAATTACACTTTCAACAAGCTCTTAATTATGTTATGATCGTGGGCGTTTTAGGAAGAAAGGACATGGGAGGAAAGGGGCGATAAAAGAGAAAGATTAGAAACCTACTTCCTATATACTCAAGAATATTTGTTTTCCTTTATTCTGAATTCCTTTCAGGGCCTTGTGTTACATCATGCACTGACTTTCATCTTTTCCCCACTTCTGTGCTACTTAGGGCCACAATTTCTCATATGGGGCTAAAGGGAAAATGCCCACTGTGTTAAGGGTCCCATTCGGGAAAGCCTACAAAGGAATATTTTTAAGACGCTATCTCCCTGCAGTTTTGTGGTTGTCAGGATTCTGAATCTGTTGTCATAGGTTCACCCTCTTAGCACCGACACACCCAGTGCCCACGGTATACACGGTCATCGTGGGTGTTGACTGTTTTCTATAGCCCCACACGTGTCCCTGGCCTGAACCAAATAAAGTGTGGAGAGGAGGCCCCTCAGGATCAATATTCCTAACCATTCGCGAGGTCTTAGGCTTTGTCTCTATGAAAATATCTCCTTGTCAGGGGGATCGTGAGATGTGGTCATGCACGGTTATGAATGCAAACCTCCTCTTCTAATAAACGACGTCAGACATTTTCACCCAGCCCTGGTTCTTTCCCTGCTGCCTCTTCCAGCCTCCTTCCAACAGCTACACGGGATAGGAAATCATGAACGTGGCTTCTGCATGAGTCGTGTTTCTACACCCTCTTTAAAACAGGGCCAGGGACTCACAAATGAATTCCTATAGACTCAGTGTTGGTCTCCATCCAGTCATAAGAATCCAACTCCTCCGATAGGCAGGCAGTGTGCTGGCATCTTTTCCGCTGTGTATACAGGGAACCAACTTAAATTTGAGATACCACTTTACAAGTGTCTATAGTCACAGATTTTTTTTTTTTTTTTTTTTTTTTGATAGACGAATGAGCCATCAGGGTGACAGTTGAGACTTAAAAAATGTTTTTTAGCATTCCATATCCCTCTACCCCCTCCCCACTCCCCCCAGGGCTGAAATTCCCTGGCTAAACCAACACAAATTTATTTAGTAGCTCTTTACAATACTTGTTTTTTGTACTTGCCAAGAAAACCTCCTTCTTGACTCTCCTTGCCAAGAGGCCTCTTAGGTGACACCTGGCAGTGTCTAATTTGTAGACAAGCTCGGCATGGAGCAGAGTGGTCAGGAGGTTCAGGCAGACTCTGGGAAGTGTTTGCTCATGGGTGGCAAGGGGCCTCCTGGCTGCTGAGCCTAGCTCTAATGACACAGAAAGGGACTGATACTACACTTGGGCTTGCTATTTTGAAGATCAAGGGGCTTACAAACTCCATTCCTTGGATTCCCCTAGTACAGAAAGTTAAGTAGAGCTGATGCACAGAAAAACCACGTATGTGTGGCTGTACTTCCAGGCCACAGAAATTCAACAAAGCAAACATTTTCTTACAGTGAATTTCCCAAAAGACAAGAGCGTAGACCTAGGGGGTGGAGGGGCTCTGAGAACCTAGAGTCTTTAGAGTAGAGATGATCAGGGACAGATCACCCGGGGCACACCCGGGTTCACCCTGGAAACATGGCACCCACACTGAGAAAAGGATTCATAGGAGGAACTCTGCAGCTGGGCATGGTGGTGGGAGGCAGACAGGAAGATCACAAAGTTCAAGCGCAGCCTGGGCAACTTAAGGAGACCCTGTCTCCAAATGAAAAGTATGAGTAGGACTGGGGAATGCAGCTCAGTGACAAGGGGGCTTACCTAGCATGCACAGGACCCTAGGATTTCAATTCTCAGTACTGAAAACAAAAGAAACAAAATCCGTGTGTGTGTGTGTGTGTGTGTGTGTGTGTGTGTGTGTGTGTGTGTGTGTGTGTACACCTGTTTGCATGGGTGGGTATGTGTGTGTGATGGCCAGCCAGATGCCAACCTCAAGTATAACTCCCCAGGGGAGCTCTGCTTCACTTTCTTGAGACAAGGTCTCTCACCTGCACCTCTCTTTACTCCACCCCTCCCCCATAACTGTCATTACAAGCACACACCAACACATCTGGCTATTTCTGTGGGGCTTGGAGGCATTGAGCTCAGGCTTCAATGCTTGTACAGTAAACCCTTTACCAACTGAACTATTTCTCAGGCCTAACAGAAACAATAAATGCTGGAGGGCATCCAAGCTCTATAGGTAAATTCTAGCATTATTACTGTTATTAGCAAGCGACAGATGCTGTGGCTTTCTTGATGATTGGAATGAGCCACACAACTGGGTTGTTGATAAAGAACATGGGTAGATACATATAAGATCTACAACTAATCAAAATGTATTAGATTTGGTGGGGTGTTGTTCAAGAACTAGATATTAGCTGCTCTTGTTAGAAAAGAAAAGTTAGTTTCCTGTTACTGTATGTTAATGTACTTCACTGTAAGTGTTTAACTGTCTATAAACATTCTATAACACCCTGATGTTTAGTATCAAATACGCACGATAAAATTAATTTAAAAAATAAGTGGAGGGTGCGGTGGTATTTTGGCCTATCTCCTCCATGATCCATTCGTAGTAACGGACACACAGGGCTTGTCTGCCAAGAAAGCACAGACCTGGTCAGCACCAGTGCAGATTCTCTGAAGATGTTCAGTTGATGGGAGACAGCCATGGCTTTTCCGGGCCAGGGTTAGAAGTTCTCTTTAGCTTTGAGAAAGCAAGCAGAAGAAGGGCAGCCATTTTCTGTCTAATCCTGTGGGCCTTATATAGTGCAAAAAGGGATGTGTGTTCTTTGGGAAGTGGGAAGACTCTATAGGGCCAGCCTCTGGAGGGGATATACTGAGTGCTTTTTGCAATGGGCTGAACATAACGCTTTGCCAGCATTAACGCTGACTTATGTAATATAGGAAAAGAGGGAGAAGCATTCCTCCAACTATACCACACCTAGGCTGCTTCAGCAGGACCTCTTCTGGTTACCTGCCATCCCCATCAGAATAAGCCTGACCCATCTAAACACAAGTCTGGGGTGCCCAAGAGGAAATCTGTAGTTCAGGAACACTCCCAAGTCCCGGGAATTCAACACTTCACATTTTAGTTCTGGATTATAGTCAGTATCCCTTTGTCCTCTGTGTTTTGCCTAAAAATAAAAAATTCTGCTTACTCTAAGTGGATTATAGACTCCAAGGTCACCCTGCAGTTCCTCTATTTTTCTCAGGTCATCTCCAGAGTAAGGACACGGGGTGGGGGGGTGCACTTAAGACATTGGCTAATGGCGGCCTCCCATCAAAGCGAAATGAACAGAAGACACTGAATTTTCCCCAAAGACATTCCCTCCGGGAAACTTAACACTTTCTGAGTCACTGTCTTTCCAGCACTTGGTTGTGCAAAGAGCCCAGTTTCCCCCAAAGAGCCAGTTAGCTGTTTATTCCTTAAATATCTGAGTTTTTATATGTGGGGAGTACTAGTCAAAGAATGTGTCCAGTTCTGTCAAAGCATTCTTTAACTTTAAAAAAAAAACTGCAGTAAATGCCTACATTTGAGATGTCATCATTTCCCAGACCTTAGTAGCTCATAGAAATCAGCAGGCACATTTTTACTTTTTAGCTACTGTCTTGGTTTCAATTCAGACTCCACTGCCTGCCTCTAAACAGCAGCAGTGAGCAGAGATGTCTTTCTCGCCTATGACGCCGGAATAATCTTCACACAGTCAGTTGAGTTTGGTTAGTCTCCTCAGTACTTCAGTTTCTTTATGCAAGTACCAAGCTTGCAAGGTTATAGTTAATAGACTGTAGTCTAAATAGTCACCAACCCAGGATGTCATCGAGTAACTTAATAGAGACACTATTGGTCCACATGCACACCTCTAAGGAAGGTTAACATCTTTTCACAAATGGGAGGTTCCACAGAAACATTAACATAGGACTTTTTATTCTTTGATCATTTCATGAGTGGATGCAATGATTTTTATTTCTTTTCTCCCCATTACCGTTTGTAGTGCATGACACAATGAACTTCATCACATTTTTACACTTAAATCTTTGGCCCTGATCATGTCACGCCCTCTGTCCTCTCCCTTCCCTCTGGCCTTCTTCCTCTTCCCTGAAGCAGTCCTTTTTGTCTTTATATCACACATGCATATGTCATACGTACATATGCTTAAGTCCAAATTCCACATGTGAGAAAAATGTGCCATTTTATCTTTCTTCCACCCATTACCTTCTTTTGTCCCATTCTTCCCTCCAGGCCCCCCCCTCTCTCCAATAACCCCTCGTATTTTCGCATATTAATACTTATATTTAAACCTAGGTTCTTCGCACGAAAGGAACCCTGACATACGTTTTTCTGAATCAGGCTTATTTGGCTTGACATGTTCACTCTCAGGTTCCACCTGCTTTCCTGTAAATGACCCCATGTCATTCTCCATCGCAGCGGAATGAAACTCTTATGTGGAGGTACCACTTTTTATGTAACTGCTCATCTCTCCACGGCTGTCTAGGCAGCTTCCTCTTCTGGGCTATGTGAATCACATACGGACTTAGCTCCCTTCACATGTTTACCAGGAGTGGCACAGCTGGGTCATGTGGTAGTTCTATTTTTAGTTTAGTCGAAACATCTCCACACTGATTTCCACAGCGGCTGTACCAGTTTTATTCTTCTAGCATCAGTGGTTCATCTCTCCCCACATTCTTGCCAACATCTGTTGTTGTTTACTTTCTCAATGGTAGCTATTCCTACTGTAGTATGATGGAATCAGCTCAATGTAGTGTTATTTGTCATTTCCTTAATGACCAAAAAAGTTAAAGATTTTTTTCAAGTAACATGTTTTTCTCTCCTTCTCTCCCTCTTTCCTTCCCTCCCTCCCTCCTTCCCTCCCTCCCTCCCTCCCTTCCTTCCTTCCCTCAGGGTCTCATGTGGTCCAGGCTAGCCCCAAACTCACTGAGAATGACACTGAGGCATCTAGTTATACAGTGTGGGACTGAGCCCAGGACTTCTTGCATACTAGGTGTGCACTCTATCACTGGAGCTATGTCTCATTCAACTGGTTAGCCCATTCATTGACTGAATGATCTGAAGGCTTGATTTTCTTTTTTTTGGAGGGGAGTTCTCTATAGACTGTAGGCATTAATCTCTTGTTGGGTCATAATGGTCAAAGATTAACTTCCATTGTGTACACCGTTTCCTCACTCTGCTGACTTCTTCTTTCTGTGAAGAAGCTTTTAATCCCATGGAATCCTATTTGTCAATTCCTGTAATTATTTCTCAATCAGAGAGGGGATATATATTTTACACTTCCTGGTAATTGGGGTCTAAGATGACAGACAGTGTTGTATCACTGCTAAGGATGGAATTCTGTACCACAAAGAAGAAGGACATGGACATAGAAAAAAGATAAGGGGGAAATTTCAGTTGCAAGTTGTAAGGTTGCAGGGACCTGAGCCTAGATTCTGCTGGAGTAGTGAAGTGAGTATAACTTAAAACCCCATATTAATTATTAATGGATGTATTAAAGAGGCACGGATTCTATCACCTGGCGTTTATTACATACAGAGGTGCTTTAGGGGGACTTATATATTCCTCACACAATTAATGTGTGCATCCCAAACCACAGTTCCTTTAACACATCTCAGGATTCCCACCTTTAGACCTTAGCTCACCGTGGCCCCAGCTGCTCTTGGCTCAGTTCCTTTTCTAGATCCAAGTTTTTGTTTCCCTATAAACTCAAACTTGTCTCCTCTAGGAAGACTTCCTGAATGATTCCTACTCAAAGGTGTCATTCTTAATGCAGAAAAAATGCACGGCTTGGGAACTGTCTAACCACCCCAGCATCACACTCTTCTCTTTGTGCAGCCTGGACCGGCTCAAAGTACTCAGGCATCTCCCACGTTCCTGCCACACACAGTAGGTGCTTGGCTAACGCCAGCTGGCTTGACCTTGGCAGTGATCTCTAAGCAGTGGCTTCCTGCTCATCCATCTGAGATGAAATACCTCTTCAGCTGAGTGAGGAAGGCTTAGGACTGTTGATGCAGGACATTCTTGGCTCTGTATGAATGTCTTGTTTTTAGAAATAACGTTTTGTTTTGTTTTTGTTTCCAGTGTGTTAAGGAGACAAAGACCCAGTGTCAGCATATTTCCAGAAATGGTTAAACCCCATCAGCCAGCCACAATACCTCAGTCTGCATGAGTACTGAGACAGAATTGTGAAGCATTAAGAAAGGCATTAAAGTCTCCAATCAGGTTGGTGTGGTGCCAGAATGTACTTAGCTCATCCTGAACTGCTGGAGGTCAGCTAGTTACCACCAGTACTTTTAGGTAAACTGCTGGGGGGGGGGTCCTCACGGGCTTTTGCTGCTATCCTAACACCACTGAGACTGGAGAACTTTATTTCCACTCTATAGAAATGATATCCCCCAAAATACAAGCACATGCTTGCCAAGGAGTATATTTTTGGAGACTTCTTATGTTTGAACACTACAATGTAATCAAACCAAGTTGGCCTCCAACACCAAACCCTTATCTGCTCTCATGGCCTAATTGATTTTGGACGCAAGCCCAACAGCAGATACCAGCTGGACAGATTCAATGCGGCAATGATCCCAGGACTTTCAAAGGCTACCTCCTTTGTTGTGCGTTATCCACTTTGTACACTCAGGTATGTCTAAATCTGTTAACACTTTTCACTGTATGTTTTCACATCACTGATGTTTATGTTTCTTTACCAGGGAATGCCAAAGGATGCATGGAATCTGAGGAGGGGGCAGGTAGAGGGCAGGAATTCCAAAACTCTGTCTTAAGCTGTTCTTATGAGATTTTGTGATCTCCCCGACAAGACCCCCCCCCTCATTTTTGACTTTTTTTTTTGAGCTTCCTTTGGTGTCTAATGATATTTTATATGCGTAGGCCCCCCAGCTGGATGGCAACTCTTCTCTTTAGCCATCTAGAATGGTTTAACCTAAGACTCCAGGTGAGGCTGGATTAGAAGGGGTGTGACGACTGTTGGAAAGCTGGGAAGACTCGAGCTCTGTTAGGTCACTGGACCCACTGTCAAGATGCCATGGCTTATTAGGGTTCCCTCCTTTGTTGATGGCCTAAGACTGGGACAGCGCCCCAGGAATCTCTTAAGGCTTCGAACACATTTGTAAACCTGTCCCATTCTAGACATTAATATGTCACAACCAGTGTCTACAGCCAACTCAGTAATAAGAGAGACCAGAAAAGATTAAATGCATTATTTGGTTTAGAGGTGAGAATAATCTTTGTTCTTTTAAAAGAAGGGTATTAAAATTCCATTAGAGTACCTAAGCAGGATTAATGTGAGTTTAACTGGTTCCTACCAGATGCAGCGAACTCCTGGAGTGGTTGCTATCATTGAAACATTGACCATGAGTAGAGGGTACAGAGAAGCCAGCCAGTGGGTGGCACCAGGGTAGACAAGCTGGAGGGCTTAGGTTATACCTGGTTATAAGGTCTCACGATAGCCAAGGGACAAAACACTTGTCCTGAGACAGAAAGAGTATCTGGCCACAGCCCTGTCACACCTCTGGGCCTGTTTTCTTGATTGTAAAATGATGGGATTGTCTCCCCTCCCACTTCAAACACCCAGCCAATCACTAATAACTGACTTATCCTCAATTACACTTAGAATCAGGCACCCTCTTTCCACTGAAGTACTTGCTGCGCCTCTGTTTAGCCCCATCACACCCCATCTGCCTCACCCCCTCGCTATGCTCTGTCAGCTGTCCTTCTGGATACAGCTCTGACCTCCCTCAAATGTCTGGGACTGTAAGCAGCTCCTGGAAAGCTTTGGAGTTCACAGTCCCCTATCGCCAGCCATAGATGTCCCTCTGGCCTTGTCTTTATCCCCAAGGTTCTTTGGTCTGCTGTCCATGACCTTGAAGAGCACCACAGACAGCCTCCCATGAGGCCTTTGTACTATCACAGCTTGTCCTTGCCAAAGAACAATGTTACTTCAAGTGTGAGCCATGGACTGGTCTGCAAACTGCTTCTGGCCAGTGGTGAGGTGACAGGGGAGGGCGAGCATGTGGGGACTTTTGCAACTATTAGCCAGTGATTGCATAGCTGCTGTTGAGTCTAATAAGATTTGAACTCCTATTTTAAGATATGCTTTTAAAATTGTGGAGTGTGTGTGTAGATATGTGCACTGGAGGGCAGGTGCCCATAGAAAGCAATCAAACTCAGGTCCTTTGGGAGAGCAGCAGGTGCTCTTAGCTGTTGAGCTGTCTCCAGCCCTTGGCTTCTAGCTCATGTACTAGTTTGAAGCTTCATTTTCCTAGCAATTTACGTTTATTATATTTTACTCAAAGTCATAACGCTAAATGGATTGCAGGAAACAACAACAACAAAAACCCAGCCTATGCTGCAGGTGGGTGGAAGGGCTTGGCCTCCCTTCTGGTTCTCTCCCAGAATGACAAGGCCTGTCTTCACGTCCGCTTCTTTCCTTCCGGAGCCTCTTGCAGCCTTTCCTAGGAGAAGTCCACTGCCTCTCCTGTCAGCACCGAGGCTTTTCTGCACTCTTACACCGTTCTCAAGCTTACTTCTCAGCTCTCTAGTCCCCAAACAAGGTGCTGCTCTCAGTAAACTGAATAGGTTCTTCATCTAAAATGTGTTTGTGTTCCCTTCCCATGCCCCTTCCATATGGGATCCTTACTACAAGCTGTGTATCTACCCCTGACATCTCGCTAATGTTCCTTACACAGGAGGTCCTGGAGGGAGGGAGCAATGACCACAGCATTCCCTACATCTGATGGATATAACCCTTTCTGTACCATCCAGCCACACTGTTCTCTCCCTCCCTCTTTCCCTCCTTCTCTCCCTCCGCCTCTCTCTCTCCCTCTCTCTGGCTTTCCGGTTAATGTAAGAAAAATCGAGCCTGTGCATACAACCACCAGTGACTAATGTGTGTGCCTGTGATTAACCACCCTTACAGCAATGTGCTATTAGAACCAGACAAGACAAATTGCCCTTGTGCATCTTGCATAAAATTAAAAGGTCAGTTCAGGAAGAAAAGGAGTAACGAGAGTCCTGGAGTCCTTCATCAAGTTGAAAGGCTCATTTGATGAGACTGGCTAAGGCATTTCATGGAAAACTCCAAAGCAATAGAAGTGCATTGAAAACTGTTTAGAAGGGCAGAAAATCCTTTAAGCCCAAACCAAAGAACATGGTTCCTATCATATGGAATTAATTTCTTGTTCAAAGTTAATAAATTAATTCCCCTGGAAATCAGCTATTTTCCTGAGTTTTCCAGGAGAGGCCGTTTGGGAACAGAGCTCCAGAACTCCTGCCTTGGGTTCCTCTCCTAGATCTCCGCTCCAATATCATAGAAAAGTGACTCATGCTTTAGAATCCTTTCTTCAAAAAAGATGCTATGGGGGTCTTGGGAGATGCCCTTAGTCATTACCGGGCACATGAGCATGAGGACCTGATCTTCATCCTAATCACCAAGGTTAAAATAAATCGGGCGGGCTGATGTCTGTAACCCCAGTGCTGGTGGGCAGGGCTGGGGCAGAGACGGGTGTATCCCTTGTGCTCACCAGCCATGAAGCCAAGCAGAATCAGCAAGTTCCAAGTTCAGAGAGAGACCTTTTCTCAAATAAAATTTAAAAAGATGGAATTCTGTTCTATGAATTAAAGTGCTCAGGTCCAAAGACAGGAGTTCAATCCCAGAAGCCCACAAAAGGGAGCAAGGAGACTCCACACATATTCCATGACATGCATGCCCCACCACACACACATCATGTTCACACACAATAGTATTTTTAATTTGAAAAATAGTGGTGTAGGAAGCCACACAGCCCCAGTGTCACATACACGTGTATATACGCACACATGCGTACCACAAGACCACCAATCCACTTACAGGATAGAGCCCCTCTCAGAGCTCCTGCAGAGCTTCCTGTCCATATAGTCAGGAAAAGTCAGGCCACTTACATTTCAAAAAAGGGCCCTCAGGTAGTCAAAACCAAAATACCAGAAGGGACTCGGTTTTCTACTCAAGGTTAGGAGCACAGAGCCAACTCTGAATCTCGTATTTTGAAATATTTCATGGGTAAAGCATTGCCTACCTGACTTAGGAAACCAATATGGCAGAGCCCCACCCACTCAGACTGACACGTTTCACTGAGTTGCACAGTCATTCTGATGTTTCCCTGGACTGGCTTGGATCCCGCTGACACATGGCGCTTTGGGTCAGGTGAGCACATTCCTGGCCGGGAAGGCGGTGCCTTCACCTCCTCCTCACTCCTGTAACTTTCCACCCATGCAAACGAGGTCAGAATGGCCAGAGGCAGCTGGGACAGGTCTGTGTGGGCAGATAATCACGTGCCAGGGCAGAAACATGCTTTCTCTTCTGCAAGACAATTTCTAGTGTCTTAACCAGCACATACGGGGGAGGCTGTGAGCTTTGGTAGTTAAGCCAGGAGGAACCCAGGATAGCTTCCAAGCCATTGTTCTAAGGAACTCTTTTCTTCCTTATGCAGCCATCAGAGCAAGACATTTTCCCCAACCCTGCCTGGCCCAAAGAAGGAAGGACTTGAGGGTATCCAAAAGTTCCTCCTGCTCTGGGCTGGAACTTGACCCTGCTTGAATCTTGGTTGTCTACAGCCCGAATGTGTGATGGGATGAATACCGGTTCCCTTGCTCGGCTGGCAGGTACCACCATTGTCACTGAGCAGAGACAACTATTCACTGAGATGTCGGTCACCTGCCTAGCACTGACTTTCAAAGCACATACAACCACAAGTGTGACAATTCTGCATCCTAGCCAAGCAGAGATGGGTTGCCAGCCCATCTGCTGGTATCAAGGCAAACACATCCTGTCTGGGAAAGGGGGTGATGCTGAAGGTACCCGAGTCACTAAGCAAGAAGTGAATGAGAGCTACCTGTGGTGACAACCAAACACAATAATCCAATTTAAGTCCCTAACCACTTCTAAGTGTGTATCTCCTTCTCCCTGCCCTCCCTGGCAGGGTGGGTGGTTCTCTAGGAGGTTCTGTTCTTGGTCCTTGTCTACATCTACTTCCATCATTCCTGCCAGACCATATGGCGCCTTTGTGCAAATTTGAAAAAGGCTCTTCTTTCTCAAGATGAACACCTGCCATCTGCTAGAAGACTCAAAACCATTATGCAAATATACCCTGAGCATGATGGGGGATGCTCCTCAGGCTCTTCTGTCCAGGGTCCACCTTCCCATGCACAGTCACCCATGGTTTTCTACCTGCATATTTGAATCCCATGAGTTTAAACATCACATGGGCAGACGGTTCTTGGATGCAAACCTCTACCCTGGTACCTCTTTTGGGGGATGCTGTCTGCATTTCCAACTGCTTTCTGGGAATAGCTACTAGGGCTGCCTTGATTTCCCAAACACACACACACACACACACACACACACACACACACACACACACACACACACAACACACACACACACACACACACAAAAAAAAAAAAAAAAAAAAAAAACTGAAGTAAAAGCCACCCTGTGGCTGTGGTTAGTCAGGGAAAAGTTAAGAGTTCTTCACAGGAAATCTTGGGCCACCTTTCACGTCTCCCATCCTTGTCCTCACTCTCTGTCCCCACCTCCAGGTCTCCGGTCCTGCCCACTCTCCCTGTGCTGTGCCAACACCCCTGTCTTTCTCTCCCCACTGACTTGCTTCAGGCTGTGATTGTTTGCCTGGATGCTTGACTGGCTCCTGGTAGTCTTTTCCCTCAAACCTCTGATGGCGTCCACCGACAGGCACGGAAAACTGAAACTTTCTAGCCTTGATTCCAAACTGCCCATGATCTCACCTCAGTCTCCCTCAGCTGTCAGTTCTTCCAGGCCCTTTCCTAGGCTCCAATCCTTGTCACGTGAGTCACACTGAGTCTTCACAATTTCTTAGTTTCCATGCCTCTGTCCCTCCTGTTCTACCTACCTGGCAGATGCTCCCTACTTTGAAACAGGTTTCAGTGGCATCCCTTCTTCAAGGCCTCCCAAGCAATTGTCTTTTTGGCACTCTTGTTGAACGACTTGCATTTTACTTTGAGCCTTTAGAGTGCTGTGTCTTATACCACTGACATACATGTGTGTGTGTGTGTGTGTGAGTGTGTGTGTGTGTGTGTAAGCCCCAATAGACAAAAGGTCCTAATTAATTTGTCTTTTAAGTTTCAAAAGCAACCACAATATATAACAGATGCTCAGAACTTATTGATTCTCATAATGGCATGGTAGAGAAACTTCCTTCATGGTTAAACAAGGACTATGGCTGATTGAACCAAGATCTAGTCTGCATTTGTGTGAAGCACCAGCCAAGCAAGTGTGCAAAGCACAAGGCAACGGGTCCAAATGAAGAGAACAGTTAAACCACAAACATGGATTGATCAGTCAGGGGCATCTTCCCAGAGTCTCTGCCATCTCTGCACAGGTCTGCAGACCCACAGTCTACCTCCCATGCTAAGAAGGTCTCATTTGTAAAAATATACCCATATGGTAACCCTTAAGCAAGACAAGCTAACCATTATCAGCATTTTCATCTCTACCTCAGTAACATGGGAAAAACTAAGCCCATTTTTATCTTAGATCAAATTCCCCAGTTTCTGGGAAAGAAATGATCCTGAACACAAGCCTGCCAAGACAGAAGCTGGAAGGGACTCTGCCAGCTTCGCTCCCCTGAGGCAGTGACAAAGGCTGCTTGACACCAGCAGCTCTCAGCGTCCTTCTGCGGAAGACTGATGCCTCATCAAAAAGGGAAGTGTGTTTAGCCCGCTGGTGAGACACTCGGCTGTCGAGGGTCCATCTTCTCTTTCACTGTTTCTTGGATGGTCTTGATAACGTCAGTGACAGAGCTACCTTCCATCAGTGTTCTTCAAGAGGAAACACTACCCACTACCTAGGTAGAAACACAACTCCAATCTATGCCGCCATACTTCTAATGCTTCTGCTTTCTCCGTTTCCTTAATACCTCTGCAATAAGGAAGTTCAAAGGTTTTGTCAGCTGCCAGTGCTATTATTCTGCAAAGCCATCAGCATCTGTGACTTGATTTCTCAGAATCACGGGGACACAGTGGTTTTCAACACATTCCTCTTGTCAATGACTGTCAAAAAAATGAGGCGCCAAAGAGGAGTGTTTTTTTTTTCCCCAAAGTCGTTGAGGTATGATTGACACAAAGAGATGCAAATACTTAAGCACATACAACTTGGTATGTTTGGATATAAGTACCCATCATTGCAATCAGTGATGCATTAAATGCCCATTATCTCCAAAATTTCCTGCCGTTCCCCTCCTTTTGTGCTTAGAGTACTTGATAGAAGATGTACCCTCTTAAGCAAACTGAAATAGACCACACATTGTTCACTGTAATCCCTGTGTTGTAGAACAGATTTCTAGAACGTATTTATCTCCTATTACTGAAACCTTGAAAGCTTTGTTCGGCACCTCCCTCTACACAGCGGCAACCACCATTCTACTCCGCTTTTATGAGTCTGACTCTTTTGGATTACACACTTGAAGGAAATCATGCTACTTGTCCCTTTTGTACAATTTGTTTAATTTAGTGCCATAACTGCTAGGACAATCGTCACTGCTATGAATGGCAGTACTTCCTTCTTCTAAGTCATGTTCCATGACAAATTTTCTTCATTCATTTGTTGATGGACATTTAGGATATTCCCATATTTTGGTTGTCATGGATAGCGATACAATGAACACAGGAATGTAGACGTTTTAGTCTACTCTTTGTTGCTTTAACAGATTAGCTGTGACTACACAAGGTATGAAAGAAAGGAGTTTATTCAGCCTGTGATTGTGAAGCTGAAAGTGTAAGACTGAACAGACTCACGGGCAGGGCCCTTGTGCTCCCATGACACCGCAGAAAAGCAGACACCCAGATGCCAGGTGCAGAAGAGGCAGGAGTACAAGGGGTCACTCTTGTTCCTTCAACAACTAATTCAGTCCATTAGGAACTCCTTAACCTCTCTTTTTGGCCTACAACCTCCCCCACATCTCTTTGAGACAAGGTCTTACTATGTAACCCTGACTAGACTGGAGCTCACTACACAGACCTACTACCCTGGAACTCATTTACCTCCGTCTCCTGAGTGCCAGGACTGAAGGTGTGTGCGCCACACCTAGCCTAATCATTTCTTAGAGTCTTTCAACATTGCTACATCAGAGATCAAATTCCAACACAAGTTTTGGAGGGGACAAACCTCATCCACATAGCACAAGGGTGATTGTTTCCTGTGCTATGCAAAAGCCCCTAGTCTACTGTGGTTTACCCCCTCCCCATCCCACCCCCCCCCCCCGCAATTTCTGTGTTTCTGGTGTCACAGGAAAGGAAACTTTAGCAGGGATATGTAGGCAGTACGTGTGTGTGTGTGTGTGTGTGTGTGTGTGTGTGTGTGTGTGTGTGTGTGTGTGTTTTCCGTTTGAACACCAGGGCTGTGTAGGAGGCCCCTGTCCTCGAAAGGCCATCACCCATAGGAACTTTCCTACTGCATTACTGCGGAACTATTTCATCAAATGCCTATTCAGGAAGATCCACTGTATGACAAAGGGGAGGCTCTCCCTCCCCATATCTTTCTTTTCTCCTCTTAGCCTGAGAATAAGGGCTACCGGGCAGTTAAGGAAGCCTCCTTGTTTCTCCACTGAGGCTGTGAAGGGGATGGAAGCTGCTTCTCTGTCAGTTTGTTGACAGTGAGAAGAAGCTTTGTGTGTGGTGGTGGGCCAGTGAGTTTGCTAAGGAAACATGGGTAAGAACTTTTCTGGAGAGGGCTCACCCAGGAGTCCAGGAATTGCAAACTCAGCTAGAGCAAAGCAGTAATGCAGGTTAGGAGCCCAAGTCCCTGGATGGGGATGGTGACATCACTACCCTGGCCCAGGCTGTGGTATATGAAGCCACTCCCTAGGCGTAGATACTCCATGAGGAAAGACAGGATCCCGTCATTCCGACAACTGGCTCTCTTGAGCACCGTCTTTCTGTCCAAACACTGGGAGAGAGTTCCAACTAGGTGGGAAAAAAACTCACTATGGATGGAAAATTCGAGCACTGCCCTAGTTTCTGAGAAACTCTCAGGAGAGCTACTGAAATTCAAAATGGAACCAGGCTTGGCAAACCCAAGAGCTCTGGGGATTTGGAGGACGTGAATTAATGGCCAGAAGCAAATGTAACTTATAAATACTTCTTGTTGTGCCAGATATAGGCTCCTTCTTTAACTGAATAGTATGTAAGTTCTTATATAAATTATTATGCTGTGTGTGTGTGTGTGTGTGCGCACGCGTGCATGCGCGCTCTCAAGTACATGTGTAAAATGCACATGGAGGTCAGAGGACACCTTGCAGGATTCAGGTCTCTGCATCTCCCATGGGGTCCTGGGAAAGGAACTCAGGTGGTCAGGGTTATAGGCTGAGTCACCTCACCGGCCCAATACAGAGTTCTTCATGGTTAACTGTGTTACTGTGGAATCCTCACCAGTCTCTATTTTGAAGACAGGAGACTCCAAGTGAAATACAGCTACAGAGTGAGTGCTTTCATCCCTCAAAATTCACAAGAGAAGACTAGACTTACTGTGTATTTTGAGGTGTGGCATTTGGGAAGTGATGAGGTTATGGGGGGACTCATATATGGTGCCCTTAGGAAAGAAACTGTAGTGAGACAGGTCACTGGCTGCTTCACTCCTATACAAGGGAAAAGAAGATTCCACCAGACATCAGTGACTTGATCTCAGACTTCCCACTCTTTAGGCTTGTGAGAATTAATACACATCAGCCTGTGGTATTTTAGCACATTAGACATTCAATAATGATAGACATGGAGCTCTTCTGTCTCTTTCTCCTTTTCAGCTCTAGGAAGTAAGATTATAAACAATAAAAAAAAAACCTTATTGCTTTCTATGCTGGTAATTATCTTTACTTCTTTATTGTTTTATGCAAGGATTTACACTTTCTAAAGTGAGGAGATGGCCTGTCTTGTTCACTATCATATTCCCAAGGACACAGTAGGTGTCAGTGAATACTGTTGGGTGAATGGGTAGATGACTAGATGAATAAATGAACTCAAAGTCATGAGCAAGGATAATTTATACTTCATGCAAACACAGTCAAGCCATCACACCTGTGGATCTGTAGACACAGATCAAAATCATGGCAAATGTCCTGTCTGAAATGGGGCTCTGAGGGTGACGTTGGGACTGCTCTGAACAAATGACAGCCGTGGGGTCTGACCTGTCTCTTCACTGGGTAAGCTAATACAAACTCATTCAACACTAGAGGCGCTGCTTGATTCTTGTATTGAATAGGTTGGTTTGTAATTTGCTCTCCTCCTGAACTCTGACACATTTTAACCCCGAGAATTAATTCTCATGAAGTCTAGTATTTTGAGCTGCTAACAGCAAGTTTTCTGTTTCAGAAAAACAAAACAAAAGTGTACAGGCCAAGGTATAGTTCACTTGTAGAACATGTGCTTAGTTAGCATGTGCTTAGCATGGGTTTGAGTCCCAGCACCCAAACTGCAGGAGCAAAGCCGCAAAGTATAGCGCAGGACACTCTTCCTGGATGAGGGCAGTGAGCCTCGGCTCTGTCTTTTTATAAAACCTGAACATCAGCGTTGACAGTGGCTGGGACAGTCTGAAGGAAGGTCAGCAGCCCCCAGAGGCACTGGCTGGGAAACACACTACCATCCTGCTTCAGTCTCCCAGGCCATAAAACACTTCAGTTTTTCCCAAGCCAACTGCCGATGCTGAAATGCCAGGAAATGCTGGGAACCTGGCCTGTGAGGGTTCACTTTCTACTTTGCAGGAATAAGCTGTGGAGGGTGGCTGAGGGCCTGCAGAGGGAGAGGAGAAACAAAGACCCCACAGAAGCCTCCGGCCTGTGGGCGGCTTCCCGGCAGAGGAGGAGCAGCTCAGCTCACTTCTCTTACTTATATGTCTGTTGTGTTATGTTTTCATCTTCCGAATTACTCAGGCAGATTCTTGCGGGGGGTGGGGGGCACCACAAACACACACATAAATCAGTCAGAAGGAAACTGGGACGGCCTCTGGCATGTTTGAACGCATTCACAGAGGAGACAGTAAAAGCTCGGTGTTCCTTAGGCCAACGTGTTGGGTCACCATTGTCATGTCTCAGGGAAGTAAAGAACCCGGCAGGCAGCATTGGCAGTTACAGTCCAGGCCTGTCAACATTTCCCTAGCTTTGCAAGCTAATTTCACACCAACGTCTGTCTCAATTCTGTCTGTGTGGGACTACGTTTTCTTTAAACAAAGGCCTGCTTTTCTGCCTTGCATGTTGTCTTCTTTCCCAGACTCTCTCTCTCTCTCTCTCTCTCTCTCTCTCTCTCTCTCTCTCTCCCTCCCTCCCCTCTGTCTGTCTGTCTCTCCCTCCTTCTCTCTTTCTCCCTCTTTCTCCTGTCTGTCTGTCTCTCTCTCCCTCCCTCTTCCCTCTCTCTCTATCTCTCTCCTCCTCTCTCGTTCTCCCTCTCTCTCCTCTGTCTGTCTGTCTCTTTCTCTCTGTCTCTTTCCTCTCTCTGTCTGTCTGTCTGTCTCTCTCTCTCTCTCTCTCTCTCTCTCTCTCTCTCTCTCTCTCTCTCTCTCTCTCTCTCTCTCTCTCTCTCCAACTACATATGAGCTTTGGGTCCCTCAGGAAGGACTCCATGGCAGGCTCTATAAAGAAAGGAATTCAGTGACTCAAGAGTCACCTGCCTCACTCAATTCCTCACTCCCATTTCTTCATCAAAGGTGTGCTAAAATCCTCACCCAGTGAGCTAGGGAGGGGCAGATAGCACACTTCTGGAATCCTCCAGAACTTTTATGCCCTTTCTTACTTACTCCACTACAAAATCTGGGGCTGGGGTTGGCACTTCTGACTGTTCCCACCTTTTCTCCAGAGCAGGAGCTAGTTCTTGGTTTGTTCCCCCTTGACAGGATTTGGACTTGGTGTCCTGCAGACAAACAGTTTCCACTGCTGCATGCCACTGTCTGCCAGTGGGAAGTGCACACTGCTATTCCTAAGCCAGGTTACAAATAGTGATGGACGCAACTCCTCCCCATGGAGAAGACAGCTTTGCTGCTATGCTGCCAAAATAAGCTTTCATAAGCCTGCTGCAGAATGAGAAAAACCCTGCAGTTTCTCCAACACAGACAGAATTCTTCCAGTGCTCGGACACTTTCAGACTCTTCATAGAGAAGAGGTGGCTCGCCTCGCCTTCCTGTAAAAGTTTAGGTTCCATCTCTTTAGAGACCGGGGAACAACTTCTGTACAAGTAGGATAGGCCACCATTTGCTTTTTGACAGAAACACATTCAAACACACAGTCTGTATATGCACAGAGCATTTCCAGGAGCACATACAAGCAGGAGGAAAAGGAACCGGAGAATTGTGCACAGGAGTACAAGGGAGTATTACTTTTACAGTAGCTAACAAGTGGTCCCTTTTTGGTCGTGTCTATGCATAATGTCTGTTTTAACCTTATATTAAAATGGTATTTATTGAAGGATGGGGTAGGACTGGGAATTGAACCTGGGGCCTTACACATGCTAGGCAAGGGCTCTAACTCTGAGCCAGACTCCTAGTCCTTTAAAACTTTCCTTTTTAATTTTGAGACAGAGTCTCCCTATGTTAATCAGACTTAACTCTCACTGTAGCCAAGGCTAGCCTTACATTTGCACCTGCCCAATTTCAGCCTGTTGAGTAGCTGGGATTACAAGCTTGGCTGATGTTGCTCTCCAATCAATAGAGGGACCGTAACTCATCAATCTTCCTGACACTCCTCTCTCCCAGTAACTTCTGTTAGATAAATGTGGCCAGGAGTAAAACAGAAATGAAAAAATATTGCTATGCCCTGTACCAGTAACTACATAATACCTGACACTGAATGAAAACGAGCAAGAAAGAAACAGCCTAGAATGCAGCCTTAAGTCAGAGTGATAATTGGGAGGCAGTATGAGGGCATTCTGTCCATCTTCCCCTGGACACGCCCACTCTCCCCAGGCCTAAGAGCATCTCACTGTTCTGCCTACTTTCTACTCCTGGCTAAAAAACAAACAAACAAACAAACAAACAAAAACAGAAGCGAACAAAACAACAACAATGAAAAACTAAACATATTCCCATCTCAACCAGTGAGAAAATAAAATAATATAAAATACACAATTAATAACCATACACCACATTCCAAACTATTAGGCTTTTTTCCTTCTGGTTTTCTACACATTTCTCCCTGCAAACACGTGTATAAATGGTTTCTGCTGTTCATATATGTATATATGATTAAAATGAGCACAAAGAATACGATTTAGCTTTCTCTTCCCCCATTGAATTGTCAAAGACAAATTACTAGAGCTAACACCTGTATCAACTGTATAAAGCTTTATTCTTTCCTTTATGTACAGTGATCATTCTTTCAGTATGTCCATGCTAATTCACATGTGACCATTAGCTGATACTAGAATGAACAGGACTCGATTTTCACAATAGCCCACGGGGTAGGACACATTCTTAGACCCATGTTGCAGATTATGAAGTTATAAATTAAGGTTTTAGCTGGTATCATAAATCTAGTATATTGTGGAGGTTTCAAATTTGAGCTTGCTTCCAAAGCTTTATTCAAGTCTCAATACTGCTTCATCGTCCACTACTGAATAGCCGAAGAGCACAAAAAAGCAAAGTTTAAAATAGCCACCTATGTTGTCTCGCACATTCAGACCCCCATGGCTGATGGGTGGGTGATGACCCTTGAGGGACAGTTCGACTGCAGACAGTACTGAGAAGGGGGCTTTTGATTTTTGTGGTTTCTTTTGTTCACAGCCACCTTTACAAAGTCCCTTTAAAAACCCATCCTTTGGAGTATGCCAGAATATGTGTTCCTTTATTTCCAGCGCTGTGGAGGCAGAGGCAGCAGATCTCTGTGAGTTCAGGTACAGCCTAGTCTACATAGCAAGTTTCAGACCAGCCAGGGCTACACAGTGAGACACTGTCTCAAAAACCAAAATAAAACAAAAACCAACCAGCCAACCCCCCCCCAATACATCCTTGGACCAGCAAGACACCTCCAAGGATAAAAGCACTTACTAAATAGGCCCAAAGGCCTCAGTTACATCCGTGGGTCCCATGGCAGCAGAAGAGAGATTTCCCAGAGTTGTTCTAAGACTTCCACATGTGTGTGTTGGCATGTGCATGCCCTCTCTCACATATCCCACACAATAATAATAATAATAATAATAACAACAACAACAACAACAACAACAATTTAAAATCCCAAAACAAAACATCCTTTTATACTCTCAAGGACACCATTAAGAAAAGGCCTATGGGTCCCTCTACAGTTTTGAAGTACCAGATGTCCACATCATATCACATCTGTATAGACTCCCTAGGTGCCTATAGGGGTGTCTGGGGAATAGCTGAAAGGTCACTTGGAACCTTTCTGGAAGTATTATTTGGAACACTGTTTATACAATGTGTTCATGCACCAAAATGTATTACTTAACGTTGGTTTAAGAGCTGATGTACATGAGTCCCATGATAAAACAAAATGGCTATGATACAAACAAGGAAAAAAATAAGTGGTTAAAAAGCTTATTGTCACACATTGCTTCAAGAAAGGGACCCAGGCTGAGTGGTGCATCACTCAGCAGTTTCATCACTGTCTGAACTTAGTTTGTCCTTCCACAAACCAAGATAATTACATTGTCACCAGTTGATAGAATACCAAGGAATTACTTTATGTTCAGTGTACTGCTGTATAGTATAGGACCTCATTTTAAAAAATGGCCCCATTCAAAGAAAGTAAACCCACTAAAATACTCTGGGGAGATATTTCTAAGAAAAATGGTTATTTATATAGAATTGTAAGCTATTTCACTTTTTATATGCCAAATTTCAATAATTATTACCATGCTTCTCTTATAACCAGAAAAGCAAGGATAAGTTTATTTCATGCTTTAACACCTTTGCTTTAGAAGTATTCCCTTATTTTTAGGATCACTGTTGTAATGAACTCACAGATACAATCCTCACAGTTAAAAACTTGTATTTATTATGACCAGTCTACTGTGTGTAGGTGGGGATTTGCTTATGCCTGTTAACCATGATTTCCATCCACTGAGCCATCTCGTCAACCCAAGTTCATTTAGCAAATAAACTACAAAGCTGGGGGCAGCAGTGCATGCCTGGGTTCCAAACACTCAGGAGGCTGATGCAGGAAGATGAATTCACAGTCAGTCTGGGCTACACAATGAGTTCCAGGACAGACTAAGCTACGAAGCCAGACTCCATCTCACAAAACCAAGCGATAACAATAAAAACTCAGTGGGAAAATATAGATCTAAATATAGACATGTATTTACTGCAAAAAACTTTTTGTTTGGTTTTGGTTTTGGAATTTTGAGACAGGGTTTCTCCACACAGCCCTGGCTATCCTCGAACTCACTATGTAGACTAGGCTGGCTTTGAACTCGCCTCTGCCTCCTGAGTGCTGGGATTAAAGGTATGTGCCTGATATTTTAATGCAGCCTAATTTGAAGACATGCTTCCCTGACAACATTCAAGAGTTAATGATATTCAACAATATACATGTAATTGAAGAAAGGGGACCCTGCCAGACTTCCTAGAAGTTGCATGAGAAGGACACAGACAGGCTAAATGAAAATACAGAGAATATCCACTTTACAACGCACCTTGATGTTTTCCCTTCATTTTTATCAGGAAAGAGAAAGAACCCTTCTGAGCATAATATACAGAGCTAATGTAACTCTGAGAACTTGGCACGGTCCCGTGCAAAAAAAAAAAAAAAAAAAAAAAAAAAAAGTTCATGTGTCTATCAGAAATGCTGTGTACCAAAGTCACCAATGGTGGGAATATGTAGAAGAATCTGGGCAGTGACCATCAGTGTAAGAAGGGGAAAATGCTTTTTATAATGGGTGTCACAAATACATTCTCATCAAAATCACCACCCCTATTTTGGAATTATTGGAAAATTAAAACTATACTTTGAGGGCTAGAGAAATGGCTCAGTAGTTATGAATACTTGTACTTGCAGAGCTCTTGAGTTCAGTTTTCAACATCCACAAGACAGCTCATGAACCCAGTTTCAGGGGATCCAGTTCCTTCTTTTAGCCTCTTCGGGCACCAGGCATGCATGGAGTACACATTTATATGTGCAGGTAAACACCCATACATACAAAATAAAACAGTAAACTTTAAAACACAAAAACCATATATTTGAGAAATATTATTAAACGTTCCTTTTAGTAGACAAAATTCTCTGAAGGCTTTTATTTATTAAAAAACAAGCACATACTTTGAATCCTGATAAAAATTATGGATTTGGATCAGTGTAAAGTAATGAATGCCATTAATTGATGGTATAGGAAATAATGGAGTCATTTATACAGCTTAGAATGAAGGCTGGCTCATTGTGGATGATCAATAAATGATGGTAATCATAGATAGTATAGTCTCAACCCTGACTGCTGCCTTAAAACAGAAGAATATGGTTAGGTTAGAAGCTTGATCAGATCTATGACACTCACAAACATCTAAAGTTCTTGTCACCTTCCTAGGTACTTTGGCTAAAGAGCCACAGTCCCTATCCTTAATATGAGGCCCAGGTAGGGGTTGGTGGAGAAATGGCTCAGAGGTTCAGGGCACTGGCTGCTCTTCCAGAGGATGGGGGCTCAATACCCAGCACCCACATGATGGCTCATGAACATTTGTTAACTCCAGTTCCAGGGGCATCCAATGCCTTCCTCTGGCCTCCTTGGGTACCAGGAATGCATGTGGTGCACAAAACACCCACACATATAAATGTAAAAGTAAAGTTAAATAAATCTTTAAAAAAAGAGAAGTATCTTATTGCTGAGGGGCACAATGCCAAAGGAGAGCATGGTAGGTTGCCATGGGGTACCCTAAACCTGAGGGTGCTTGGAGCCAGGAAAATTCAGTGCTGGTGAAAACTAAGGTGACATAGAAATGATTAATAGAGGTAAGGCTGGTAAAAGGAGAGGGAAGGCAAAGACAGAGAAAAAAGCAAATCCATACTTGGGGCTTATAGACCCAGGGAACTTACATCAAAAGGATTCAAAAGGTGTCATTATGGGGCCTTGCAGAGTTTTGACACACCGGCTGTGACACTGAACAGTCACTACCAATTTACTTCCCACAGCCTGAGAGTTCCTCATCTGGTGAAAAACGATGGCATCGCTTACCTTGTACAGTAGTTATATGGAATTAGAACTAAATGAATAAAAACCATCTTACAGGGAAGTGTCTCCTTACAAGAGAAATGATGGTTTCCATGCTGATCCAGCCCCTCTGTGACAGCATCCCTGACCACACCCAGCTCCTCCTCCCTCCCTCGATTCATCAGGGATGTGCTTCCAACAGATGTGCACTTAGAACCCCTTGTGTGCCACCTATCTTCCACTTGCTAAAATGTCCATTACCCAAGAAGTTTTTCTGGACCCTCCCTGCAAAATCAATGTTGCTGAGTCTATCCTTCCATTAACAAGCTTTTCCTTCAAAGAGTTTATCATTTCAACATGACAGACTTTTAATTTGTTTGTCTATGTGTGCTAGAATTTAAGCTCTCTGAGGGTGAAGGACAGCTGCCCATTTTATTTCCTATATTTTCTCAGCGTGTAGAGCCTTGTTTGGAACACCATAGACAGTTATCAAGTGTTAGCTGAGGGCAAGAACGGCCCCGGTTGGAGAGCAACTCATCTTTATCCTCCTTTGATCCCCCAGGAGCCAGGCACAAAACTGAGTAGGGGAGGCAGTTGAGACATGTGTTGAACTGTCCAGTTCAATTGCTTTTGACAAATGGTGGTGTTCAGCCAGTACAGAAAGGTCAACCTGCTGCATTTTTATTGCTTAGCAGATAAATCCAAGCTGTCAGTAAACACAATGGAAAATGTGTTTTGTGGTCAATTTGGTAGGAAAAGGAGCAAAATTGGTGGTCTGGTTTCATTAGCCAGGGAAACCGATTAGCACATTTATCAATTACTTACAAATAACCAAGCTATTGTTGACACGGCATGCCAGGGCTGCTACTGTGATTAAATGAATGAGGTACACAAAACAATTAAGTGTCCCAGGGCTTATGTTTTGTTCTGGCATTAAGCTGTGTCCTGAGGACCCAGCTTACTGGGGTTGAGCCTTCGGGATGGATATTCAGTCTACATTTGGTCTAGAAAGGTCCTTGAATATCTCCTCAAATTTTGTTTCACTACCAGAAGGGGTAAACTAACAAAAAGAGTTCAACTGCTCTTTTTGAGACAAAATTAGAGGCCCTTATTGTTTAAACAAAAAGCATGACTCATATCTTCAGGCTCTTCAACCTGTTCCCCTGGCCCAATAAGCTCTCCAGAAAATCACCTCAAGGGTTTGTAACAAATGCATGACAAGGAGATAAGAACCTTGTCATTCCAAAATGGTACTGAGATGCAAAGGAAAAGAATTTCGGAGGGGATGGGGAGAAGCAGTGCTCTTCAAAGGGCTGATTTTAATAACAAACCCCATTTGTCTGGAGAACTCCCCCATCTCAGCAGCAGCTTCTTAAGCATCATTTCAGTATAAGTGGAAGGAACCCGGCCACCTGGTGACTCCCATGCAAAAGCACTGTCCTTCCTGATAGGGCAGGCACCACAGGTTCCCACTTCCCCTCCACAGGGACAATGGGTAAAAAGACTCAGAGCTTCACTGCTTGCCCACATCTCCAGAACCAGGGTTGGGTTCACAGAAAATCATCCAACTCGCTCCCTTAGCAGAAAGAATATATGTATGATCTCAACAACTTCACAATGAAAGATTATTTTTCTACTCTTTTATGGCACCGTATTTTCCACGGAAATTCCATTTGGGGGGCATTTACTGTAAATGCCACAGGATAGCCATAGTTCAGCCCTGTGGCCATATTTAGGCAGATTTCAAATGGGAGCTGCTCCCCAAGATTCTGTCCTTGGTCCACTTGTTCCCACTGGTTTCATGATTTGAGCTAATAGCTATGTGCCAATGACACTGGAATATTTAATTCCATCCCATTTTCTTTCTTGGCTTCAGGCTACCCACTTACCCATAATACAGTGTTTCTCAATCTGTAGGTTGCAACCCCTTTGGAAAATCCCTGTCTTTTAAAACATTGACATTACAATCATAACAGTAGCAAAATTGCAGTTATGATGTGGCAATGAAAACAGTTTTATGGTTGGGGGTCACCACGACATGAGGGACTGTATTAAAGGGTCACCGCGTTAGGAAGGTTGAGAAGCACCGCCATAGCTCATCTCCATGGAGAAACTCTCACATGCGCAATGCATTTCTAAAGCTCCTCATGTTCCCCTCTGCCTTGCATCTTCCCTCTTGCCTAGCTCTTGGTATCACTGGTCACTCAACTACCCATCTCAACACTTGGGGATACTCTGGTACCTTTATTTTGGGTCTAACCCTAAGTCCTGGTTGTTCTACTCAGTGACAGACAGCCTTTACCTTTATGTTCTCCGCTGTCTGATCCTACGGTTTGGGCCATAATTATCCATCTACAAGGAACACTGTAACTGGCTCACATGGAAATTCACCTGGGTTGCCACTCACCATGCACATGTCCGCATGGGCCACTATCCCCTGACAGCATGTGAAATCAAAATGAACTCATATCATGCAAACTGGCCAACTCAAACTGCCTGGAAGAGAATATGTCTGATACTGTTTCTCACTACATAACTACTGTCTCCCTGCCTAACAACAAGAGCCTGGTCTTTAGCTAGAAATGATTCCTTGGAACATTATACTGTATTTCCCAGCTTTCATTGTAGCTGGGGTAGCCATATGACTAAGTTCCAGCAAACTCCATGCTAAGCATTATCTATACCTTCAAGAAGGGAGCTTACACAGTTGGGAGCAGTGCCCTTCAGCCCTTCTGACTGTTTGGAATTCAAAGTCAGAGGCAATCCCTGGACCATCGTCAATCACCTTAGACTAGGAAGTGGCCATGAGTTGTCAGAACAAGAAACACAGACCTCCAGGTTCCACGGGACTACATGGAGCATCCATGGCAGACCTGGTCCTTGAGCTTTTACAAGACAAATACATTTCTATATGGCTTAAGTAGTTGCCATTTCCAGGACTCCTGTGACTGATAATAGTGCCAAATCCTACGTGATGCAGAAGTCGAGCATTTCAAGCCCTTTACAACTCATTCCAACTGCCCTCGTGGAACCTCGTCTTCCCCTGCATCAACCTTTAGGCTTTGGTACTAACCATAGTTCTTTTAGTTCTCAGTTCTGCTTATCTGGTTCCCGCCACCTTTGTGCATCTCTGCTTTGCTCCAGTGTGGCCCCTTTGCACAACCAAGTAGCCTTATCTTTGTTCAGTTTTAACTTCCCACACTCAGCTCAGACCTCACTTACTCCATTTGTCTGAATGTCTTACATTGAAAGGCCATTCTCTGCATTCTTGAAATGCCTTGGGTAGCACTCGAGGGCAAATGCAAAATGCCAACAGGCTCACGCATTCAGTGGACCTCCTGGTCTCTAGGTTGTGGGACCTTTGGAAACATGTGGCTTAACTAACAAAAGTGGCTGGCAAGAGGTAGGCGCTAATGGCTAAAGCAAGCATTCTACCTTGTGATCTGCCAGAATATGAACAAACCACTAGGCAAGCTGCCACCACCCAGACTAAGCTGGCATGAATCCTGCCATACCTTCCTGCCACCATGATGGTCTAAAACTAACCAGGAACTCAAAATTCTTCTTCTCTTACATTGCTATTCTTTCTTCCTTTCTTTTTTCTATTTATTTATTTATTTTATTTTATTTTGTCAATGCAAAAAAAAAAAAAAAAAGGTAGCTAACTGATGGGAGATGTCATTCCGTAAATATATTTCTCTTATTGGTTAATGAATAAAGCACTGTTGGCCAATAGGAAAGCAAGATAGGTGGGACTAGGAGACTAGGAGGGGAGAGGAAGGAGTAGGGAGGAGTTTCAAGATGCAGGACCTACAAGGTAGTATGCCGCTGGGCTCTCTCTCCAGTAAGATGAGACCACGTGGAAGTACTCAGATTAATAGAAATGGGTTAATATTTAAGACAGACCTGGCTGATAAGAAACTAGTAACAGGCCAACAGAATTATATCTAACACAGCGTCTCTGTGTGTTATTTGGGGCTGGTGCGGCTATGGGGCCAGGCTGGTGGGAAAACCTACACATAATAGCTAACATCCTGGGCATGCTCCAGTTTTGGAATCCATCTGCCATTAGTGGTCTGTGGATTATCCATCTCAGTCTACCAAAAAAAAAAAAAAAAAAAAAAAAAAAAAAAAAACTCAAAGAGCAGAGTTCTATTCCATTTTCAGATGTGTACCTCCTCCTTACACAATGCTCGACACTGTGTCAACTAACATATTCTTGCTTTGACTGGATTTTCCTCAGTGAAATAGAGCAAACTGTGATGAATGCCTCAAAACGCCCAATCAACTCTTCAATCATCAGGACGTTGAAGACTAATCATATTTTCAATTCTTCTGAAGACAGACTACAAATTGCAGGTGGAGCATCCTGACAGAAACTCTACTGTGAGAAACAGTTTGCTGGTTGGATATTTGAGGCCTGAGTTTCTTCATCTGTGAAAAAGAAATTGCCTTGGGTAATCTTTGAGGCCTCTACTGTTTCAAAAATTTAATAATCCCACTGTTGGGTATAAACACCAAGACACGGATGAAGGAAACTCACAGTGACTGAATGGTTCCTCCAGGGATTAGCAACATGACCAGCTTACCTAACTCTCAAATAAACTATTTATGAAGTATATCTAATAAAATGTTAAAGCCATCAGATGACTGTGGATAATGGCGTGCTAACTGTGGGAAAATATGCCTCACTGGTTTTCGCTACAGAAAGTCTCTTAAAAGCCCTAAGGACTTGCCATTCTTCCTGCCACTGGGCATCAGCATTTGGTGTTCTTCCTGCCTAAGTCACTTCCTTAAGAAGATCTTACAGCTCTCCCTAGCCACATCCATCACCTAGAGAAAGTCTCTGCCGAAGCACTGCATTTCCCTGCGTCACAGCACTGGCCACACACACTTGCCACTTCTGTGCCTGTGATCACCGGACAGACAACTTTCTCCATCATTGGGCACATCCTCCTTCAGGAAAAATTTTGCTTTTGCTCATCATTATGTTCATGTCCTTTGGCAGTGAGTTGAGGGCCACTGAACACTAAGTGGTCTCTAAGGGCTGCTCAGAGGAGGCGAAAAGGCCCAGAGTTTCCTATGAGAAGTGGGAGCCTGCATGCATGCAGGTGGCAGGTAAGTCCAAACAGCTGGAAACCCCGAGTCCTCCAAACAGCTTTAGAAAAAGAATAAGGGACAATGGCCACTCTCTAGTGACAATAGGAGAGTGGTATCTGAATAAGCAAAGGAAGTGACTATAAAATTCTGGGGAAAGACTGTGGCACACGCCATTAATCCCAGCACTCGGGAGAAAGAATCTCTGTGAGTTCGAGGCCAGCCTGGTCTATAGAGCTAGTTCCAGAACAGGATCCAAAGCCACAGAGAAACCCTGTCTCAAAAAAAAAACAAAAACAAACAAACAAACAAACAAACAAAAAGTTCTAGGGAGGGCTCAGCACCAAAATCTCATGTGAAAGTTACACACGTCCTGAGCATTTCTGCGCCTGGCCCTTCCTTAATGTAACACGGGCTTTAAAAATAACGTGTAGCCATCTTCACAGTCAAGCAAATGAAGAGTGAGTGAACCTGCTTCTCCATAGAAAGAATAACACTATTAGATGACAAAGCAAAAACAGACACGCTGAATTTGACTCTCACCTTTCTCCTGAGAGATATTTCTTATTACAGGCAGAGGAAAGAAACCAAATACAGAAATGCATCCTAATAGAAGTGAGGTAAGATCAAACAACTCTAGGCCAAAGGAAAGCTATTTGGGGCATTTGCAAGTCTGCTAATAAGAAATGCCGAGGAGTAAGGGAGATCCCAGGAGGTGGGATTCGGAGATGTTGACCTAGTTTTCTAGAAGGGGAGAATGGCAGAGAACAGTGACTCAAGCACGAAACAATCTGCTGTGGACCCAACACAGAAATGATTTGCACGCAAATTCCTCGTGACTCTCTAGTCAAAGGAGCAGTGCTGCCAGGGGTGATCCTACCATGGGTTCACAGAGCAAAGCCACACCCAACTAAGTTCAGATTACACAAGTGTCTGATCCAGCCAGGCCCTTAATACCCTTGATCCTGTCCTTGAGAAAAGAGGTGGGCAGTGTCTGAGAGGGTTATCTTCACAGAGTCAGCCACGGCTTGGCTCAGTCGCAGATTCTTAAAATAGAATGGGTCTATACTGACCAACTCACTTCAAATATTAGAACACACACACACACACACACACACACACACACACAGAGAGAGAGAGAGAGAGAGAGAGAGAGAGAGAGAGAGAGAGCGTGCACAGCAATGAGTCCAGCACTATCCAGGGCTTGGCTGAACCAATACATGAATATTAATCTCTCTGGAATTCAAACATGCTCAACATTTTAGTTCAGAGACAGGGTTCCTCTCTGTGTTAACTGTAATGAATACCTGGGCCTTCTGTGGATGTCATTGCTGAGGTCTCTAGTTGATGATCATAAGAAATAGAAGCACGGGCCAAACGAGGAGCCAGGCAGGAGGTGAATCCAAAGAGGCACCCAGGACCCAAACTCACCGGTAGATGATGCCTTTTTCGTGGAGGAACATGAGTGCAGAAATGATCTCTGCGGCATAGAAGCGAGCACGGGCTTCATCAAAACGACGGGACTTCTGAATGTGGAACATGAGGTCACCTCCATTCACAAACTCCATGACAAAGAACAGGCGATCCTAGATGAAACACATGGGAAGTGGTTAGCCTATTGCTGGTTCACCAGCATCGTGCTCCACGAAACGAGCAGACTGCTGTCTGGGAGAGGAGGACACTCCTACAGGTCAGGTCCTCGACCCCACAGGGAAGAAGGCCATGGAAATCCCCTTTAGGTAGTTCTGCACAACCTTGACTTTCTGCATATGGAAAACATCAAGCGACCTTGGTTCTCATTCCATTCTGATACATGAAAGATCCCATAAGGGAAGAGAGCGTGCGCAGTAAGTCCTCTGGCAAATGTCTTCGTTGGAGCATACAGGGTAAATGACAGAGTGAAGGACACTGGATAGGGGGCTTCTTCATTCCTCACAAATGAGCAGGAATAAAATAAAAGGGTAAACTCCTTTAGAGAACTCAGCCACATGGGCAGGCTCTGATGGGAGATGTCATTCTGTATATATGTTTCTCATACTGGTTAATGAATAAAGCACTGTTGGCCAATGGGAAAGGAAGATAGGAGGGACTAGGAGACAAGGAGGAAATAGGAAGTAGGAGTAAGGAGCCAAGATGGAGAGTCTGTAGAATGCAGAACGGCCAGCCGCCTCTCGCTGGTAAGACCACATGGAAATACATAGAAATGGGTTAATACTTAAAACAGAGCTAGCCTATAAGAAACAAGTAACTGGCCAACAGCATAATATCAAATACAGAGTCTCTGTGTATTATTTGGGGCTGGCGCGGCTGCGGGACAAGACCAGCGGCGGGTGGAAAAACCGTACTCCTTACAAGGCTCTGTTATAAATTCCTCCATCAAAGGTCACGCAAGTGAAGAGGATGCAAAGCACAGAGGAGGTCCCATCTGCAGTGACTCTCAACAGGCAAAGAAAATGGACTCCTAACAAAGGTTTCTCTGCAGCAGCCTAGGGACTATACAGGCTATGCACTGAGGACTCATGGGCCATAAGACTGCTTCATGAAGGAAAGGTCCATCTAGCAAGCAACCTGCTGAGACACACAGGGTAAAAGGCTGTGTCTAAGGATGTCTACCATCAGTGGATTTCCTCACCTCCTCCCCTGAGCCCTGAATGGGGTGCTGGGTCCCCAACAAAGAGGCTCATTGACATAAGGCAGATATGGTTTCACCTTAGAAAGGCTGGTACAAGAAACACAGGGTTCTTAAACATAAACAAAAATCTACACGTTCCGGTAAAGCTGCGAAGGAAGTAGGGACATTTGACACCTGCGTGGGTGGGTGGGGTTAGAGAGGCGCCTGAACAAGAGTCCTGTGAGGCAAGGCCTGCCGGTGAGCTCCATCCCTCAGAGCAGGTGCTGCCCTTTCTGGTGGTGGGGATGTGGGCCGTCAGTGTGTGGCCAAACTGGTGTTTTACCAAAGGACATATACATGCAAGAACCCGCCTTTACTTAGGGTTTGAGATGCTACCAACTTTGCTCTGGGTGGCTGGTCTGAACAATGGTGGGGAGTCTGGCTTTGGCCCACTTCCCAGTGCATTGGTGCTGCATACCAAACTGATCTCTATCAGGGCAGTGTGACCCCTGACCTCCTACTTACTATAGTAAATAAAACCTCAAGGGGAGGGAATCAACCCTGTGTGTGTGTGTGTGTGTGTGTGTGTGTGTACTACATCTGTTTCTATCAGTTAGAAACATGAATTCAAGAGTGACAACAAAAGGCAAAGTTCATTTAAAAAAACAAACAAACAAACCAACCTATCATCAACTCAGTTCTTCAGGTTTCCCCATAGCCCAAGGGAAGACTATACAAATATAGTAATTCCTGTGACTAAGCTAAGGGCCCTCATCTGAGCTTTAGTGACAAAGGGAAAGGCAGGATGGGGTGGATGGGTTGCGACGAGAAATGGCTGTCCTATATTCTATGGGCAGGAGTCTTGTGGATGGACAATGTTAGCAAATGGGTTCAGTGGAGGGTTAGCAATTCTGCACAGGAAGTTGTTATGCTAATATAAATCTAATCTGGAGGGTTAGCCTCAGGGGTCTACTGAAGACTAAGAGGAAAAGTCACCCTTCAGTGCTCCTGAACACTTAGAGCAACTTTATGCTTCTGGTGAACTCGAGTTCTAGTTGCTCTGAACATCCCATCACTGGAAGTGAGTCCATAGGCAAGCGGCCATTCTGAGGTGGCCGTAGGTCAGAGTCCTTGGCAAGAGTTTCCAAGGCAGCCGTGACCATCAAAAGATAAAGGCATTAAGAGGGAAGTATCTTCCACACACAATATCTTTTCTCATATCTAAAATCTACAAAGCTGGGCCCTAGGATAAATGACATGCTGCCTTTGGGTCTTTCTCTTTTTCCTCCATCTTGGCTCCACCCCCAGCATCCCGGTTTGGAGAGAATCTCAACCTACAGACTCTGGCACTTTCTCCACGTCTGTGTCTGGAGACGGGTCTTTAGATTTAAAACGGAATGTTTTGTTCAGTGTTCTTGTTTCTTTCCATTCAGAACCTCACTTACTTCTATTATATCTCTGACACCGACCTAGAAAGCAGGGTACCACTCACAGCCCCTGGGCTGCAGTCAGCTCTCAAAGCAGGAAGGAAGGTTGAGGAGGGGCAACTAGGACGAAAGGAAGTCAAGAGCCATCCTACCAAAGACCTCAAGTCACGTGACAAGGCACAACCCTATATTTGCCAACAAGCAACATGTTTTATTTCTTACTGCAAAGCAACCTCGAGAAACCTGAACTTTTACTGACCCTGTTGTAAAATGGCTACTAAAGAGGGAGAGAATGCCCCACTGCAGTCTCCCCAAGAAATGCCATTGCAAAGGAGAAGGCAAATCACAAAACTCTCCGCTGTTTACAAAGAGACCTGTTCATTAACAGAGCCTGAGCGGAGGAGGGTATGGGGTGAGAGATGGGACACCATCAGAAATAAAACTTTATGGAGCATTTCACCCGGTGGCAAGGGTGCGGTACACAGACTCTGATGCAGCCACTGCATTGGTAACAACATTTTCTGCTCAGAGAAGAATATGGACATGTAGAACGCTTTCAGTTATAGCCAGAGAAAAGACCCCCCCCCCCCCCCCGCAAAAAAAGGCCATGTAATGACAAACATCAGCTTTAGACCGGAGTGACATCCCCTTCTACTTCTCAGGATGCTTGAAGGTTTCTAAAGCCTCCGTATTTTTCTTACTGGGGTTTGAAAGCAGGAAGAAAACATATTGGACAATGTGTCATTTTAAAGCTATCCTGCATCTAGGTGGTGGGAAGTGGAAGTGGCTACAGAACCTCCACACCCTGCTCTCTGTTGCTGGGGGTCATCAATAACCACCCTTTCTCTCACGGCATCACTGCTGCGTCATGCTTATTTGGAATGGCATCCCAACCCAGAGCCAACTGGCTGTGGGTTGTATCTTAAGAGTGGCTGAGTACACAGCATCTCCTCAAGCTCTCTGAGACCTTCTTGCTGTCTTCTGGACAAGAATCCCCATTTACTAGGCACACACACAACTCCAGGCCCCGGGCAGGGCCCATGTATCCTGAAGCAGATGTGGGCCCGCACCTGCTCACGAATGTGTAGATGGAGCATACCAGCCAGGGTGGTAAAGGTGGCAGAAGGGTCCAATGTGGTCCTGGGGATGAAGAGACGAGAGCTTGGAGGCTGGGGGGATTTGTAGAAAGCTCTTGAGAAGAGATGATTCCCCAGTTCAGAAGGTAAAAAAAAGAACAGGTCAGGCTAAAGAAGGATGGAAAGAGGATGTATGGATGGACTGAACGGTGACCAGGTCTGACACCAGGAAGAATACAGGTGGCTAAGTGCTAAAGCTGCTGAGCCCTCTGTCTCCAGGCTTATGGACTTACAACAAAGCCTTGGTAGAAGCAAGAGGCAAGTTTGGGAAGTGTTTGACCTCATCCTAGGTCACCCACAACTGAGAACTGCAGGGTCCTCAACTTCTCCCAATAAACACGATCATCCATCTACTGCATTAGAATTTTACGCCCAGTGCCTGGGATAAAACATGTTAGCTCTATGGGTTAAGGTTTGACAAGCCCCCAGTGAACACTGGCATATGTCATGTATAATAAAACACTAGTAACAAACCAAATCACCCCAGAGAAATCTTATTCCTTTGGTATGAAGTGCTGATGTCCAGGAAGCCTTCACATGGGGTGAAGACCACATCACAGAAGAGGTCTGTATGCTAGGTTCTGAAAGGAGGCAAGCGATAACCTCTTGCCTACAAGTTCTCTTAGCATCTGTGTTGATCAAGAACTAGTCCCAAGGGTTACTTGCACAATGCACCATGCTGTGAAACAAGATGAAGTCCTTTTGGGGAATCCTGCATTAGGGAGGGACCTTATGATGGATTAAGGTGGCTGTGAATCACTTCTGGGGCAGGGAAGGCTCTGCTAATCCTAACCAGGCAGACAGCCAGGGGATTCTTCTGTGCTCAAAATCTGTCCACACCGCAGGCTCAGGATTCCTAATATCCAGTTTCCTAGAAGCTGAGCCTGAACCTCTGCAGAGCTTCAGCTATGGCTTTGGCTCCTTAAAGGCAGGTTTGCCCTGACCTGTGGGGTAGGAAACTGAGCCTGGTTGAGCTTCATCTCCAAAGCCAAACCCTTTGTCTATCCTGTGTGCCTCTCTCTGGTCTCTGATTCAACTAACCACAAATGCAAGCCATCAGCATGGGATGATGAACACCTGGGGGAACAAAGGCACCTCAGAAATCCCTTTGTCCCCACGCCCTGTATTAGTTACAGACACGGAGTTCAAGGAGCTGGTGCATGGCAACAATAAAACTTCTGTCGTCATCTTCCCCGGGTTCATTAACCCACTGAGTCCTGTGCCAGCTTTCTGCCCTGGCTCTCTGGGAGCGAGAGATAAACACATCTTCCTAACTGCCAGTGGCTGTCAGTAGGAGACACTTCTTAGAGTTCCCTTTATAGGTGGCTCCTGGAAGTTGAAACTGATATGCGGGTAGATGAGGCAAAGCCTAGCTACATGGTAGAGCTCCACTAAGATGGGCCAAGTGGTGGAGTGATTGCACATAAGGAGTGTGATCACAAGGAGACTGTGGAGGACACCTTTGGGGGTATCTGTTCAGGGGTGGTAATACCCTTCTCAAAGACTGCTCTGGGGTGGTGCAGGCGACGGCTACACCTCCAGTACTTGACTAATTGGAAGGAGACTACTTTTCCACAGTCTCTTTCCCAGGACAGTCAAACTCAAATGAGGAGTTTTAATTCAATCTGATCTGTGAGAACTGAGGAAATTCGACTTGGGGAGCCGAGGCTGCTTCTATAATGTACACATGAAATTCCTCAGTACAACAGAATAGTACACCTGGGTAGACACATGGATGGGTAGATGGATGGGTCGATGCTCGGTAAAGAATGAAGCAAAGAGCCTCACAGTGCCAGGATCTTTCAAAAGAATCCCAACAAGAAGAACTTACTAGTAGACAACAAAGCTAAATCCAGCAGACACTGTTCCCAGGATGAAGCCCTTGGTGTCACTCACAGGAACACTACCCAGTAATTACACCTGAGTTGTGGACCCAGAATTCTCAGTAGGCACAGGCAGCTCCTGGTGTACTTTATTCTCATACTCTCTCTCTCCCCCTTTCTTTAATTCTCTCCCTCTCTCCCTCCCTTTCTCAACTCACTTTGTGAAATGGGGATGGCAAGATGACTAAACTCAAGGTTTGCAAGGACTAACTGTGTTATGTCAGGAATTTTAACAAGTGTTTGACCTACAGAAAGTGCTCAAAACATGATAGCAACTCTTGTTATTATCACGCCATTATCATAACCTTCAGCCATGGTGGACCTGTGGCTAGAACTGTATGTAGCTTACCCAGAAGCTACCCATTATATGCAACGTGCGCACGCACGCGCGCACACACACACACACACAGAGAGAGAGAGAGAGATAGAGAGAGAGAACACAGACACAGAGAAGGGGGAGAAGCAGACAGACAGACACACACACACACACACACACAGAGAGAGAGAGAGAGAGAGAGAGAGAGAACACAGACACAGAGAAGGGGGAGAAACAGACAGACAGACAGACACACACACACACACACAGAGAGAGAGAGAGAGAGAGAGAGAGAGAGAGAGAGAGAGAAAACACAGACACAGAGAAGGGGGAGAAACAGACACACACACACACACACACACACACACACACACAGAGAGAGAGAGAGAGAGAGAGAGAGAGAGAGAGAGAGAGAGAGAAATAGAAGTGTGTGCTTGCCAACTAATAAAAGCTGCAATGGCTCCTTGACCCCCCAGTGTAGGACAAGAATCTAGAGCACCTCCTTGTAGTGTGGCTACTCATGACTATAATCTCAGCCCTTGGGAGGTAGGAAAAATCAGGAGTTCAAGGCCACCCTCAACTACATAGCTAGTTTAAGGCCAACCCAAAGTCTAGCAGGTCTAAGGAGACAAAAGTCCCCCCCCCCACACACACACACCCTCAAGCCCAGCTGCTGAGGTACAAAAGCATTTCCTAGTGCCACATGGCAATGATCCCAACGAGGTAGGGGCTTTTCATTGTAAGAAGTATTTTTAAGGGGTCCCTAAAACTGGGTTGATAACCAAAGATACTGGCCAAGCACTCAGTCCCATTCAGTTTCCTCATTTTCTAACATCAAATAAAGATTCTGATGCTCAGCATTATGGGTTTTAAAACAGTTATTATGAAACAAAGGTGCTTCCCTGTGGACTGCAATATGTTACTTTAGACTTTGCAGTCTAACATAGTAACCCTTTCCTGTCCAGCAGCATTTACTCATCCTTATAACCACATTAAGAAAGGTTTTTCTCTGTTTGAAACTAGACTACATAATCCTTTTGATTTACGAATATGTTTCATTTGCAGATAGATAGGCTGTTTTGGGAATGAAATGTTTTTGTAAGAAACAGTTACGGCACATTGGCCACAGTGAAGATGGAGAAAAAATTCGAAGAATAGCAATTACATTTATGGTTATGAATAATTTAGATAGTGATTCAAGGCACGGTTGAATTGGAAGCCCTATCTACACTCATCAAATTCTGAGAGCTGCTGGGGAGTATTTCTGTGTGAATGGCAAGCCCCACATTGAAAACTGCAGAATGCTATTAAAAGCGGTGGACAAGAAGGGGATCTCTGGGAACAGACGGCACCACGCTGACCGGCTCTTAAGTCCCAACTGTTTCATTATGTTTCGCTGACCAAGTCGTCAGCAGAGTGAATAGAGAGTTCACATCAACAGGAAGCAGTTACTGACGTCAAAGAGGTCACGGTGGAAAGCACCCTTGTGAGGAAACCTGATTGCACCATGCTCGAACTGGAAACCACTTGAATTTAACCACATTAAGAATGATTGCGAAGGCTTCACAGAAGAAACACTGAGATGGAGTCTAATGGCTTTATTTATTTATTTATTTAGTCATCCTGCACACCCTATAGGATGCCAGGAGTTAATTCACTCACCTAGCATCCCCCTTGTGAGGCCCTGCAGACAAGATACATCTTATCTGGACAGTCTTCTCTGACGGGTTCTTATGTGGCAAACAGAACTTTAGGGACTTGAACTTTGAACTTGGGGATTCACAACCCCGAAGGCAAGTGTGTTTGTCCCTGGTGGCTAGGGACTTGTTACAGCCATGTTTTATCATGAATCCTGACCAGCCTGTGGGGCAGACAAGGAAGCACCTTGACAGGGTCTATAACCACCTACAACACAAACTTATAAGGGACTTTCTAGATTAGGTCAATGGACATAGGTGGACTCACCCTAAATGTGGTCCCATCCCACAGGGTGGGGTCCCCACCCGTATAGAATAGGGAAAGCAAGCTGGGTGCTAGTGTTCACCTCATTCTCCTGGCTGAGAATGTCATATGACCAGCTGCTTCCAGTCCCTGCTGCCATGACTTCCCCCTCGAGGGGAGGGGGACTGTACCTTCAAACTGTGAGCCAAACAAAGCCTTCCTCAAGTGGCTTTCATCAGCTAATTTGTCACAGCAAGGGGGGGGGATAATTAAGAGCACAGCTCTCATCTGATGAAGGATAGTTGGTGTAAACAGATTAGAAGGGCTATAAACAGATTAGAAGGAGGAGAGGACGCTGTGAAGTCCCTAGGAAACCCCCAGATAAGTGGATGGAGCTGAGCAGGCCCTGCAAAAGCCGCACAATGAAGACAGAAACCCCCACCACTTTCTGCCAGACCCAAGAAACACCTCCGTTCTTTGGTGACCTGAGTTCTTAGCATTTGAGTTTCTTCTAGGGAAGGCATATCTAAGCCTTCCTTCCTCCAGCTTCCCACCCGTCTCTGCCCCCAGAGAGACTTCTCTCTGTAGCTCACTGCTTTTCTGTCTCCATAAGCAGGGAGTGGAGAACTTTATATTGCAGCTTCTACTAGATCAAGTGTCCTGGAGACCCACTCTCCCATCTGAACTATTTCCTGATTTCCCCCAGTGCAGTTCCCTAAGCTCCCCAACAGTTGGAACTGCAGCCAACCCTCAAAGGTGCTGTCTCGCCAGTCTACTTCTGAGATCACTGCCCTGGGTCGAAAAGGAAACCACAAGTTTGCTTTCCCTCAAAACACACTCAAATTGTCAGTAGCAGCTATTTCCATATCAGCTGGGAAATCTTTCTAAAGGTTAGATTATCAGTTTATGAAATCCAGCTTTGTGTGCCCTGTACAGGACAGGGTCTGACTCATAGACAGGCCTCACTGTGGGGCCCCAGTAGAGATGGCAGCTTTCATAAAAAGTATTGGTTCGATGCAGTATTGATAAAGCGAAAGTATCATGATTAAATAGCAAAGCAAGAGAAGCTGTGTGTTTCTCCCACTTTGTGTTGACGTAACCCACTTAAAACTCACACACGGTGAACTCATATTTGGCTCCTTGGTGCCGCCAGCACCCCACATCTCTGCCTTGCTGTGCAGCAGACTTCTAGGCTACAAAGAGACAGTAGAGAGCCAGTCAGATCCTCACACGCGGAACAAACCCTGCACACCTGCGCTGTCCCCCAGTCCAGGAGTCCTGTCCCCACAAGCGCCACTGTGTAGACACTGACAGCTGTAAGGAGCTATCACCTCTTCCCCAGTCTCTCCATAAACACAGAATAACATGATTAAAATCATATTGATTTGTGTGTATTCGTGTAGGTGTGGGCAGGTGCATGTCGTGGCTCCTAGATGGCAGTCAGAGGACAACTTCTACCCTCCACCATGCAGCTTTCTGGGCTGAACTTGCATAGCTGGGCCTGGTAGTCAGCACCTTTACCCACTGAGCCATCTTGCTGGCCCATGTACTCTTTTATAAGGACAGTCTGACACACTTTGCTTCCTCTCTAGGAAATAGTTTTAGCCCGTGTAGCTAGACACTGAGGATAGATTATTTGATAGTCATGAGAGGCCACAGTTTTCAGCCAAAGCAGATTCTTCAGGGAACACCTGGCAATAGCTCATGGGCACAACTGATACCTAGTGAGTGGGTAGCAAGGACGCTGCTGGATGGCCTAGGATGCACAGCCCTCCAGGAGAGGTTTATTCCACCATGTGTCAAAAGAGGACACGCCACACGGCATGGCGCTGTTTGAGTAAGGATCGTATGGTCACTGCAAACAATGATAGTAGGCCAGCCCTGAGATGGGTCATGTGATGGAGTGACGCTCTGAGCAATGTGAAAAGGAACTTTCTCTGCAGATCTGTCTGAAAGTCCAAATAAAGAGGAAGTAATCAGGTAAACGTCAGGCCCACATCCTATAGGCTTCCGGAAGAGGGACTTTAACCAGGCTTGTGGGACAACTCTACCCTATTAGCAGTGTCTCCTGATTGTGTCTAACTCATGCTAAGCAGCTTTACCATCAGCAGATGGATGTTGGTATAGAGGTGATGGACAGTGGCTTGTCCCTGCTTCACGTCACCAAAAAGAGAAATGGTTCTGTGCTGCCTAGGGTGGGAGGGAGTTAACAGAGCTAGAAAACGTCAGAATGGCTTCCCAAGGAACAATGCAAAGAAATGGAAATAAGAACGCATGGTTGGAAGTGGAGGCAGCCGAATGGCAGTCCTGTTTGGATGGGGAACTATATAGTCCATCATTTAACCCTTAAAATGCCTTACGCCTTGAGGATGAATTGGAGAGGCTCTGGACAGAGTTCCAACACTCCCTCCACAACGCCAACAGAGCCTCCACAGAGCCAACGTAGGCACGAAGGAATGAGCTCACAGTACAGTGGGCTCTTCTACTGAACAAACACACTGCAAGCTGAGAAGCAGAAAGGCCCCGGTTGGAACTACAGGGAAGAAAGGGCAAACTGATCTTTCTAGAACACAGGAATAGAGCGGTGAGACAGGGCAGTCAGTGCTAACTGACAGCAGGAAACAGGAAAGAGTCTTAGACAAGAGTGGTACAAAGTGTCTCGATGGCTCATGAGGTTAGATGCAGGTGAGCAAAGAGATAGACAAATGTCCCTGCGGCCTGGAGCAGGAGATGTTGGTACGAGAAGACCACACATGCATCTGGGTGAACGGGACATGAACTAAGGCTCTTCCCATTCTGCCTCCTGCCTGTGTGATGGAGCAATACAGCACCAAACACTAGCCGGAGCTGATGTGGAGCTTGAATCAACCCTCCCTAATAATCATCAGCAGAACCCAAATTCACTCCACCCTACATAAAAATAAGCGTGCGTGCCCCGGACATGCAAATACAGCATTAAGCACTGCTAGTCTTTCTTCCAAGTAGGTGGCTACACTGAGCCTGGCCAGTAGAAATCTAAGAATAGCCTCCCATGGATGGCTGGTCACCTGCTGAGTCCACCCACATAGGACAGCTTTGGGCCCTTAGCTGCCCAGGCCAGCTATATGAAGGCAGAGCCTGATCTTTGTGGCCTGCTGTGTCCTCAGGGCTGAAAGTCAGGCTTCATGCCACAGACACTCCATATTCGTGGTCTGAATGAATAAACACTTTCCTGCCTTGTGCCACAAGCTAACATGCAACAAGGCTGTTTTTACTCATGAGAAGCACTGACTGTTTCTGGGACCCAGGGGAGACAGACATAACCAAGTTCTAACCAGCAATGAATTATTTACAAGAAACTCAACTATTTCAAACCTAGAGCACATCGTAGGCTCTGGTTTCTGCCCAAGATGGTTGGGTTTTTACAACCGCATCACTGTCTGCAGGTTGGGGTGGACTCAGTCCAGCTACAGATAGCTTCAGACCCTGCCGGGACAGTCACATCAGTCAAGGTGGGAACCCACACAGCTTCCCAGGGGCATCAGCAGGCAATGCAGGAACTATGGTGTTAGTTGGTTTGGGTCTCACAGCTACCCTGGATGAACTTTGGCAGAAAGCCTAACACATGGCTCAGAAGTTCCCCAGGATCCAGAGTTCAAGGTCAACTATCCACACTTAGCAAACGAGCTCAACCTCCCACCACCACTCCATGTATGCCAGTTTCTCTCCAGACCAAGAGGAAGGGCTGACCGTTTACCAGACCACCTTCTTTTCAGCTCCAGCCAGCCTTGGCGCTTGAACTTCCAAGGACACTGTTGAAGATGGGGGAGGGGAGATGGGGACTGGGGGACCGGCAACTTGACTCACTGTGGTAAGCGAAAACCGTAAGTATGCAATCACCAGCTCCAATACTTCCAGTCACTGTGAGCACACGTGGCTGAGGCTAACTCTGGTGAAGACTGGGGACATCAAAGGGAATGACACACAGTGCCACAAAACATCTTTCCAGATGTGAAATTGCTGGGGCTGCTTAACCTCTGGGTTGTTGGTGTTGGTGACAGCCATAAACAAACCAGTTACAGTTAAGCAACCTCAACAACAGTGGTTTGCAGCTCTAGTCACACCAAGCATCCTGCAGACGCGGCCAGAGGCAGGAGCAGAGGAACGGCTGGACCTTCTCACTCTTTTTTCCCTTTCACGTTCAAGACCCTGTTTACCCACAGGAAGTTGGAGGCCTGGTAGCCTCAGAGGACAGATGCCCAAATCCTGTGCCCGAAGGTGGCCTCTGTATGCTGTCCCCAGAGGCTATCAGTTGAGGGGGTCTGCCTGGCGTGCAGTATGGTGCAGATACATTAATCGGGTCTGTGGACCTGTCTCCATAGCTACCGACCTAAAAGAAAGATGGAACACGCTGGTGGGCAGGGAGCAAGCAGCTCCCACCCAATACTGTGTTCTAGTTTGCTTTCTATTTTCATCTGAGCCAAAGGCAAACTACAGCAAATGACCCATAAGCCGACCAAATGGCATGTGAAGCAGTTAGTTATTGCTCAGGGAAAGGAGGAAACCTAGTTCCAGAAAGATCAGAAGGGATATCCTCAGGTGTTTCACAAAGGCCAGAAAACACGTGTGGTGTAAGAGCACAGAGATACATTCTTCTCTGTGTAGACACTGAGGGGAGGGGCGATTTCTTGCTACAGTGTAACAGATATGGCACAGAGCGGCATAATCCAGTCAAGAACGCACATATTGGCTCTTGCTTTGTGACCAAGGACAGACTTTTTAACCTCTTTGGACCTCAGCCATCCAAACCGTTTTGGATATCGTCTTGACTATTGCAAGATAAATACCCGACAGGTATTTATTGAATAGCAGGGTGCACTCTCTGAGGCAGCAGTAAGGAACAGAAGCGGGGGGGAGTGTGGAAGAGTAACTCCTTCCTCTCATTTACACACAGTGCTTTACTAACAACTAAAGACAATAACAGAGAGAAAAATATGGAGAAAGCAACGCTCCCTTACCCTCCTGTTGCAGAGTGACTCCCCTGGCATACTTGGAGTCGGCTAAGAGCATCATGTGCCTATGCACACAGACTCTAAACAATCACACCTTCCAAGATCAGGCCTTGGCTGTGCTAACCCACAGGCGAAGAGCAGCGGATCCTGCTGGGCTGCCAAGAGCGCCATCTGCAGGGCTGGCCTGCGGAGCAGGCCTATGCTCTCTGAGGACATCTACAGCAAAGAGCCGGTCCTGTCCCTCCTGGTTCTGGGAACCTCTGTGGTCTATAACCAACAGAGAAGCTGATGCAAACAGAGCTAAACCCCTAAGGAGTGAGGAGGGACCTCAGTGTAGCCGTGTTCCAGGTGCTGGGCACAGGGTGCTTTCAAAGCAGAACCCCTGCTCTGAAATTGGGTCTCTGAACAAAGACTAAAACGACCAATATTGACTCAGCCACTCCCCCTTCCTGCCCTTTCTTACCCCTACCTATTGGCCCCTCTCAGCTCAGTAGCTCAGCGGTCCCTCCCTGGCCTCAGCAGAGATCCCTCTACTCAAGTGGTCTAAGCCTGCGGAAGGAAGGCAGCGGGGGGTCTCCATTCTAGGCCATAAATGCCAGAAGGCTGACAGCCACTAATGAATATGAAAGAACCTGGATGGGAATCAACTTCAAAGGACTGTAGATTTGAGACCTAGGTTCCTAGTCTCCTTGCTAAACAATGTCTTATTCTCACTTTCTCTGTTGTTTAAAACAAAGCATAACACACATTTGAAAAAATATGTACTTCCCCAGAAATTCTACCATTCAACGGCAGCCCTGTTAAGATTCTTGACATCTTTTCCTGTTGGCGCATTTGTGGGGTCAGTTCACTGTCTTGATCAGAACTTGGTGTGGATTCAAGCCACTCATCTCTGTAAATTCTGTATTCTTTCCTGGAACCTTCTAGTTCTGTAGTTTCCTATAAGTGTTGCATTTGGAGAGAGTGTTCTTACTATTTCCATGTTTCCCTGGACAACCAACAAAGCAAAGATAATAACTGAATCTATTTTATGTGATGACAACAACATTCCATTAATCATGTATGTCAGATGCTTATGACAATGTCTGACACAAAGTACTTAAAAAACAAACAAACAAAAAACCCAAAAAAACCTGGCCAGACAGGTCTAGAACTCACAAACTCAAGAGATGCTACCTCACATGCCCTGTCTGGGACTCAGGTATGTGCTATCATACCCCCCCCAAAGGAAATCCTCTTCAATTAGTACATTATTTAAGTGTACTCCCTTTGCTGAAAGCTCAAGTTGTTTCAACTTAACTCAAATGGTAAGAAAACAACTTCAAAAATCTAAAACAAAGGGACCTAAATAGATATTTCCCCAAAAGAAGAACTATCAATGGTCAATAGATGCATGAAACAAAAATGCTTGCCACCACTGACCATCAGAGAAATGCATACAATTGCAGCCACACTGGGATACCACTTCTTCCACACCAGAACTTTCTCAAAAGGATGAATGGAATCGAGTCTTGGCAACAGTGGGAAGGAACGAGTTACCGTGCACACTGGTGGAGGGATTGTGTGTCAGTCAGCCGCTGCCAAAACTGTATGAAGATACCTCAAAAATTATGATGCAACAATTCCATTAGCCCAGCGTGCATCCCAGGACAATGAAGGCAGCGTATGAAGAGAGAATCGCATGCCCCACTCACTGCAGGGTATGGATGAACGACGAAAGACGTGGATGAACAGACTCGGAAAGTGTGGGATAGACATACAATGGGATAGCAATATCATTCAACCTTAAAACACGAGGAGACCCCGTCTCCAGACGGATCTGGAGAAAATTAAGTGATACAAACCTGGTACAGAAAATCAAATCTAAATAACTCATATGAGCAGGGAGAACAGAGATGAGTACCAGGACTGAGGATGTAATGACCCAGAAGCTTTCAGTCGAATAACCTTAGCAATGGACTAATCATATATTAACCATCTTTAAAAATTAAGCATCTTTTAAAAGTATTTGTGTGTGTGTGTGTGTGTGTGTGTGTGTGTGTACACATGTATGTCACAGCACATGTGTGGGGGTCAGAGAACAACTTCAGGGAATCAGTTTTCTCCTTCCACTATGTAGGCCCCAGGGATCAATTCCAGGTCGTCAGGGCTCCATGGCAAGTGCCTTTACCCACTGCATCTTATCGCCTCAAATTAAGTGGCCTTGCATACATCTATTTCATCCTTATACTGTTTCTCTTAGCTAGACAATGAAAAATAAAACCAGCAGATCCTACAGCTCTCCTCAATAAAAGCTTATTATTCACCAAGTGTTCAAAAGCACGATGCTATCAGGTTTGAGAATTCTAACCTTTTTCTACACTTATAAGCAATAATGTTTATGGAGAGATTTTGACAGAAAAGTTTATTGATTCCTAAACCTATATACAAAATTTGAAGGCATTCCATAGGGCCATGAGGGACAGGAAGTCACATTATCGAGCAAGGACCCCCTCCCCACAAGTGAGAAGGCATTTGGCAGACAGCTTGAGGCTAGGGACCTGAGCTCTCTGCTGAGCGGTTGAGAGGAGGGGCCATGGCTTGCAGAGTCAAGTAGCTAGAGAGTCACCTAACCTTGTCATTCCTTAAAGTGACTACTATTTTCAGGCCTTTACACCAGGTGTTACAGTGAGTAGGGATAGACCCTGAGGATTTCCTGCAGATGGAAGGAAGTTCAGCACCGGAACCCCTAGAGGGTGAAATGGGAGACTCTGTCTCCCAGTGACCAAGTGCAGAACTCATTTAGTTCTTGGTCAGCTTCACCCCTTTCATCCTTTAACCTGGAGGAGGTTGGGAGCCCCACCCCTACCCCCGGTCTTTGTTTTGGAGATAGCAAGTAATCCACACCCTTTCAAAATGTTCCTGGGTGTCACTGTTCTGGTGGAGAAATCAAGACTACTTTGCAGTCACAACTGCCACCTTGTGGCCAAACATCAGACCTTCAGTAGGAAAGGGCCACCAATGCTAATGCAAACTCCAGCTGCTAAGTTAGGAACCCCTATGCCCTCTAAAACATTATCACTGCATAGGGTCACTGCATAGAGTAAATAAGACAGCAGATGCAAAGCTATCAGCACAATGCCTCGAGGGCAGACCACAAAATGCTCTGTAAACATGCAAAGGTAGACGTATAAGGGCATTCATTGCAAGATAGGTTGAAGTAAAAGAGTAGGTAGGCAATTAAATATAAATTAAATAGATTAAATAGATAAATTATATATTGCATATTACATTATGTAATTATATGTTATATATAATAAATTAGCTAATATATGTTAGCTAAAATCTAAATATATAATCTTGTCTGGCCTGGTTGGCCTTGAAACCACAGAGATCCGCCTTCCCCTGCATCCTGAGTGCTGGGATTAATGACATACTCCACCATGCTTGGCACAGTATGTTTTTAACATAAAACACTATACAAATAAAAATGAAGCAGCTAGATGTATATAAATACTAAACAAATTTCCAAGATTTACTGTTATTGCGCTTAAAAATTAGTGCAATCATAGTCATATAGTACTGTTTGTATATTTTTTTAATTATTTTATGTGTATAGGTGTTTTGCTTGCATTTATATGGGTGCGCTACATGCTTGGCTGGTTCCCACAGAGGCCAGAAGAGTGTCTCAGTACCCCTGGAACTGGAGTTACAGACAGTTGTTAGGCACCACATACGTGGCTGCTGGAAACTGAACCTGTGTTCCCTAGAAGCGCAACCAGTGCTCTAAATGGTTGATCATTCTCTCCAGCCTCTTTGTATTTTTTATTTTTGGTTGTGAGCCTAGCCTTTAACGCTGAGCCATCTCTCAGGCCCCAGTTTGTGTTTTTTAAAGGGTGATGTTCATATAATGTTGTCATGTGCCAAAAATTTCCTTGAAAGGCTTTCTGTGCCAGTACAAAGACACTCAGAGGATGTGTGTGCCACCTAGTGTAAGAAGATGGCAGCCTGGCCTGCCATCCCTCCACTCCAGTTTCTCTGTGGCTCTCTCCTGCACCCCCATCTCCTCCTGCTTCCCTTCACCGGTCCAGCTGCAGGCAGGCCCTCCTCCATCAGAGTGTCACACTGTGCTGGCTTTGTTCACACTGGATGCTCCTCCACCTCAGCCCAAGCTCTGTGGAAGCTGTTTGCACACTGTGGGGAGCACCGTTTTTCCCAACAAATCCAAAGTCTCACTTCTGGCCTCAGCTTAGGTGTTAATTCCCATGTCTAGTCAGGTGGGACGCCCCTGTGTGTTCCCACAGCACCTCAGGTTTCCTGACGGCACAGCTGAGGGCCATGCCCAGGGCTCCGTCTCCCAGACAGCAGGAAAATTCTGACTCATTTGTTAGAACCCAGGTGCCTTCATAGAGGTCACCTTCCCTCTTCACTGACAGAGAAGCTCCATTATGGACCCAACTCTAATCAGGCAGCAGAATGTTGTGGTCCAGAGAATGAACCTAAGTTAGTTAGTGTAAGACAGTCACGATACATCGGCTCATCTTTGGGAGGCATCTCCTCTCCAGCTCCTGAAGCTAAAAAGATGACCCAAGACTAAGAAAGGAGAGTGGTCCACGAGACCCATTTGCCTCAGTTTTGGATGCTGTTCCATCAAAGTGGGATATGTAAAGGTGAAACAAATACTCCAAGTCAACAAGTAGAAGGCATGTCTAACAGTGCTAAACAATGAATCTAACCCCAGGGATCACCTCCAGACTTCACATTGCCTGGATTGACAAGAACAATTATCCAAATGAACCAAGACCACCCTGTTTTTTTGTTTTTTTTTTTTTTTGTTTAAACTACCATTAGCTTAACATTCTTGATGGGGGATGTCCTTCTGAGTATATGTTTCCTTTATTGGTTGATGAATAAAACATCGTTTGACCAATAGAACCAGGAAGATAGCTGGGGCTAGGAGACGAGTAGAATTCTGGGAAAGGTAGGCAGAGAAGGACCATGAGGAAATGCCATGTAGCCAAGGAAGGAGTAACAGGTCTGCACTCTTCTTCAGTAAGATAAGACCATGTGGAAATACTTAGATTAATAGAAGTGGGTTAAATAATTAAGACAGAGCTATACAGTAAGAAGCCCTAGAGAACGGCCAACAGCTTTACAACTAATATAGTGTCCATGTGTTTATCTGGAGCTGAGAAGGGCGGTGGGTCCTGGTGGGACAACAGAACTCTAGCAACACATTGCAGCAAAAAGCTTTCTGCATTGCTACTCTTAAAACATTGCAAGCAGAGTCAAATCCCAAGGCTAGTCCAAGGTACTAGACCAAAGGGTATTTAAGGTCAAGAGCATGGTCTTCAGACGATTCAAGACCAGGTGATGTTTCTAGGTCCTTCTCAACTCTTTCACTCAGGGCCAAGCCTATCCTGAATATAGGAAAACTATAGCCAAATTCACCAAGATGAACCATGACATTCACTTTCCTCTTAGACTTTTGTAATTTCTCTGCTATAGGAAATTCACCTCTGAAGGCAACCTTTTCAATATCAGGGCACACAACCTTTGAGATGACCCTTCTATGGGACAGCACTAAGGAAGGGGTCTGCCCAGGTCATCAAAAATGGCCAATGTCTTGAGAGCACACTCCACACAGTTTCTTGACATTGTCACATCTCACTGTTGTCTCAGCTCTTTACGACAGGAGGCTGTGAGGCAGGGAGCACCAGTCATACTCACGGGAGTCTGAAAGCAGCAGAAGAGCTGGGTGAGGAAGGGGTGGTTGCGGGCCAAGGACAGGATCCTCTTCTCAGTCATGGTGCACTCCACATCGTCATCCTGTAGGATCACATCCTTCTTCAGCACCTTCACAGCGTACAGTTCTCCTGTTTCCTTTATCCTGGCGAGCATCACCTAGAGAGGCAGGAGGGAGCGTGAGGCACACACGAGGGTTGAGGGTGTGGGTCCACGTGAGAAGGACTGGTCCACGTACATACATGTACACACACAAACAGCACACACACACACACACACACACACACAGAGAGAGAGAGAGAGAGAGACAGACAGACAGACAGACAGACAGACAGACAGACAGACAGCATGCTTGCTACTTCAGTCTAGTCGGTCAAAGCCCAGACTCACTTTCCCGAAGCTCCCCTTCCCCAGCACCCGGATGAACTCGAAGTTGTCGATGCCGAATCTGCTCGAAGAATTGACACCAATCCCATTTCCTTCTTTGGAACCCTCCTTTCCCTGCCGTCTTAATGTCGATCTGGAAATGAGCTTCTGCAAGGAGGAGAAATGCAGAAATTACCGTGAGCACAAGGCCAGTGTGGATAGGGAGCCTTTCCTAGCGGTGAGCAGTCTCAGCCTCTACCTAGCATGTGAGGAAATCAGTCCTGGGCAAGATGTTCCGCTTCTCCAACTCAAAACCACCTCACCATGCGCTTCTGGTGTGTATGCACGCCCTGCTGTGTGGAGAATGCGTCCAAGTTTGTGCACAAATGAAGATGCCAATGTCTTGGGTCACTGTGGTTTCTTCCACAATGGCTTCTCCACAGAGCAGTCAATGCAGGAGCGCCACCTAGTGGCCATTTCATGCAAAGGGAGGTTTCATGGTTGCTCAGAGAGTCACAGCAGCAGGACAAGCACGTGTTTTTTTTTTTTTTTTTTTTTTTGTTTTGTTTTGTTTTGTTTTTTTAATACAAAAACTTAAATTATGTAAATAAAATTCAATGTAAAATAGGAATGACAAGAATTATGATGGGTAAATGTTAAATATCTAAAATCTCACTAGCCTTCTCTCATCATACATTTTTAAAACATTGTATACACACATATTTTCATACTAAATTAAAAAATATGGCTAAATTAGTCTTGTTGCACATGGTATTATTTTTAAATGGTCATATTTATTTCTTACATCTTTAAGTGCCTTTTGAGAACACAAGGCTGCTTCTAAAAATATTTATTTTTATTATTTTAAACTGTGTATGTGCCTCTGTGTGGGCAGGTGCACACATGGGCAGGTGTCATGGAGGCCACAGGAGGGTTTGGCCTCCCCTGAAGTTGGAGTTAGGTAGTTGTGTACCACCTGATATGGGTGTTGGGAACTGGACTCTGGCCCCCTCAAGAACAGTACTAGCTCTTAACTGCTGAGCCATCTCTCCAGCCCAAGGAGGCTGTTTTTGTTTGTTTATTTGTTTGCTTTGGTACTGTGAATAGACCCCAAGGCTTCATGCTTACTAGAGAAGTACTCTACCATTGAGCTAGAGAACATGGATTTATAAGTTCTTAATGAATCTAGTTTTAAAGGATGTGCCTAGGCTCTAAGCCCTAATGGGACTTGTAAGCAATGTTGAAAATCAACCAACTATGTCTCAGCCTTAACCTTCAAGACAGAGATAACAATACAATAAAATGGATTATATTTAAAATGCAGTTGGCTTTCCAGATCTCCACTCCTTCTTGTAAAGTTGTCAAAAGTATAAAAATGGCCCCAGCTCAAATTTTACTTCCTCAACCCAAATTCTTGATTAGAGCTAAAAACTCAAGAGCCAGCATTCCTTAATTTTTAAAACCCACTTTTCTCTTTGCTTACTTGTAATTCTCTCTTTTTAATGATGTGCTGTTGACAGGTAAATCTGGTTTCCTCACTATTAAGTACCACAGCATGGAAGGTTCTTGGTTTGAGAGACAAGGAGGCATTGCCCATTCTGGGACTGAGTCACACAGCCTGCCGCCATATTTCAGCCAGAGTCTCAGTACCAGCCATTCTATGCATTGGGATCATCCCCCACCTTATCACTTTAGCATCCTACCTGCCTACCACAGGCAGGCAGAGAGGTGTACTTCCCCAGTGCCTTCCTGAAGCCCACTGTCAGTGCGAGCTCCTGATCTCCACATGAAACAGTAGAGTTGCTGCCGCCTTCCATGTTAGCAAGAACCTGGGAGTGATTGGACTCCCCCCTTTCACGTCTCACAGCCAAGCGGCCATGGGCACCCTTCCAGAGTACTCAGATGCGACTTCATGGTGGGTCTAGGGCTTGCTTGAACTAGCTCTCAAACTCCCCCTCTCAGGTCTCACAGCCATCCAGCCAGGGCTCTTCCCCAGACCACTACAGACACAGGCCAGAAAGGCAGAAGTAAGAACTGGGAAGCAGCCAAAGCTCTGAGGAACAACATCAGTTGCATGTCACTTAGGGAGACTGCAGGACCATACCACAGCCAGGGCAACTGAACCACTCCACCCATTCCCAAGCGTCCAGAAGAAGGAGCTGTCAGCTGCAGAACGTAAGGAGGAAGTGGGAAACCGCAGGTATCATCACCTTCAATCCCTTTGGAGATAAGGAAGCTGAGGCCTGTGGCTACTGGCCAATTGTCCAGCTTGGTCACCAGCCAGGGGACACCCTAGGCATCTGAAACTGATGGGAAGCTGATTTTAAGGGAGGGGAAACTCCTTTCTCTTGCTTCCTGATATATGTGCATGCTCACTGTTTCTTGCCATACTGCAGATAGATGGGAGGGAGATGCTTTTCTGGGTGCAGGAGACCTGTTCAGTGCATTTGCTGAGGTTATGCTCCCTGTACACGCTCATCGCGCCTGAATAGCTTACAACAGACAAGCAAAGGCAACGGGCTTACCGAGGTTGGAGAAATGTTTCCAGGTTGGAGACCCATGCCTGCCAGGGTCTTGGCAAGCTCCACCGCATTCACCCCACAGTTTGGGGCCACATTGGCCTGACATCGAATATGTACATTCATTTTACATACTGCAGGGGAGAAAACAGAGTCCAGAGTCACAAAACAAAAACAAAACAAAAGTCACCACATGCTGCAGAGAACATTAATAACCCAAGGACCGCGGCAGCAGAATTCTACAGGCTGACGATGTCATCTCACAAAATTAAACTCACACTCAGAACAACCCCTGGCATTTTATCTAGTTCTGATTTGTGCAGAAGCAGAAATCCTAGCATATTAAAGAATAGCAGATTTCAAATAACAGATTTCAATTCTCTTTACTATGGCTTGATGGGTTAGAGTCATCTTGCTTGCCTTGGCAGCAAGATACAATATAAAGATTAAAATGTTCATCATGATGACAATCACAGGTGATTAGATAACAAAGAATCATGCCACCTGACTCGATCAACAGTGAAATAAAAAGCAGCCATGCACATGCCACAGCTAGGTCACTGCTCAAACAAGGTTAGAGAGAGCTTTGCATGGCTTCTTGCTGGGTACTGTTGTGGTTGGGTGTCACTCCTAGCCCACAAAGCATATCCGGAGGGCTGTGGTTCTTACTGTTAAGTAGGGGAAGAAAAAAAAATCACCCTTTAAAGTGCTTGAAGGTCAGGGTAAATGACATTTGGAGAAGCGAGCAAAGCAGGCTGAGCACTTCGTGTGCTCATGAAGGCTCTAAGGTTTAACCAGCAGAAATAAATGCCTCTCTGGGTCTCACTGGTGGAAGGCCCGGCTGAAGCCATGTGCCACAGATGCCTCTTTGATGGGGTCGGTCCATCTTTGGAAGCACAGCACAAACTGAGCTTTATGGGGACTGAGTTTGTCATGGGGGAAGCTTGCTTTATGATAAAGCGTGCCACATCAAGCAGAGCAAGGCCCGAAGCTCAAGCTTCATTAGCTTCATGGGAAACTGAGAGATGCACACTAAAATGACCTTTTAGAAAAACCCTGTGATAATAAAAGCCAAGTCATTGGAGGTATGCTGCTCTCAGGCACCTAGGGACAGAGGAGCGTAAATGAGTCCCTTGCATGGATATGTACACTGGTCAGAAATGGGAGCAAACTATTTCCTGAGACCATCAGGCCTGCGTGAAGCCGGGGCTCAGCTGAAGCCTCTACCCCAGGCTTCCCTGGACCTCACTATACAGACCAACCCCGGATGCTCCTGTATCGGTTCCCTGGATTAGCGGTGTGTGGCCCACAGGGCCTCACTGACAGATGCAGCTTGACTATCCCAGTGTGCATCTCTCAGTTTCCCACGAAGCTAATGACGCTTGAGCTACGGGCCTTGCTCTGCTTGACGTGGCACGCTTTTTCATAAAGCATGCTTCCCCCGTGACAAACTCAGAAGTTGTCGTTGCAGTGTGCACGTCAGATAAGGCTTCAGGTGCACCCCCAAGACAGCCAGATAATCACACGTTAATGGGAGATGAGCTCTAGGCCAGGAGCTGTACAACCCGTAACACGACAGGGGTTGGCCTCCACCCCACTCAGAGCGTGTGAAAAGGCAAGAGCTCTGAACAGCGCTGGGTAGAGTTGGAAAGGTGCCAGCTACCATCAAAGCTTCCCTCTTTGCCCTACCTGCTCCTTCAGTCACATCACACAGTTCTTGCAGCCCACCCACACAGTTCCTGCTACAGAGACAATCCAACAGCTGCCTGCTTCTGGTGAGAGCCGTTTCCTACCTAGAACCTGAACCGTCTCTTTGGCCATCCACCTTCCCCACACTTCCTCCAATGTCTCTTTCAAGTGCCTTTTAAACACACAATGCTCAGTCTACACTCAGCAACAAACACATAACAACCAGCATGGTAGATCACTAGATTTCACATCTAATTTAATCTTCTAATATTATTTTAGGGATCAGATTCCACTCTTTTAACATTTACTATACGTCCAACGAATGATACATAAATAACACAACTCAGATGTTGATACGGAAAGTATCAGCCCTCGGCCAGATTCTGAGCCTGCAGAACTCCACAAGCTTCTAGTATGATGTTGCCATGGAGAAGTAGGAAGGCAGCGCCTCTGAATCTTACTTTTACACTGAAGTCCTTGTCGCATTATCCCCCAGAGCAAGGAGCCGCAGTGATCGCAGAATGTGGGCACCTTGTAGTTGTGGATGCTGAACTTGTGTGGGATGTTGATTCCGAACCTCTGCTCTGCAATCTGGAGGAAGAGAAGAACAGCTCAGCTATCATAGGACATCTTTGGTAATAACTGGAACAGAAGCACAGCACAATGCCAAGAATCGAGATGATACCTGAGCTGGGTATATTATTCTACTATGCTCAGCTCTGGCTATTCAAGCCTTAGCACATTTTGTTCATGAACAAGACAGGACTGGGATACAGGTGTGGGTTAGACCATTTACCACTTGGAGACAAAAACAGAAATTTAAATTTTCCTCTCATTTTTTATATTCAGATCACAGTTCTCTCTGAATTCTAGAAACTGTGTCATTCAGAAGACATGGGGTCACAGAATGAAACCATCCCAAAGTGACCCTGCAGTGGCCACCTCATTCAGCCCTTCCAGCCTTCATCTGGCATTTGCATTTAGACAATGGGAGTGAAGACTTAAAGGTTTTTCCTCATGTGACATTTCTCATGTACCTCCTCGCCATAGGCTCTACGATCAGCCTCACAGTTTGAAGCCAAAACTACAGGTGCACCATGACAAAGCGCAAGACAATGACCGCTCCTCTATGGACTGTCCGGGCCTCTTTCTGTTATGAGCTTCAGTTCACATCCTTCTGTGAGTTCCCTGTACTGCATGTGTGCTGTCACCTGTCCCCAACTTGGACTTTCCCAAGCGTCCGCAAATCCACTAAGTGCCAACAACACTCCCCCTGCTTTCTCCCTCCCGAATTTAGAACGTGTGCCCATCCCAGGGCACAAGCACAATGGGGGCTTTACACACATAGACATTTCCCTGGAGTCCCTATGAAGCTGAAGGGGGCCCAGGGTCTCTTTGCTTAGCAAGCATTATTTTCAGTTAATACACTTGTCAGTTCCGTTTAACTGCTGCAAGTATGCATGAGTGAGGCATAGATGTTTCAGGCTGATGATGCACAGAGAGGCTGTGGATTGGGCCTGATCTGACAGAAGATCACCACTGGAAGCCAGACTCAGCATTCCAATCCAGGTGCTTGTCCAAGCGTGGTCTCTTTCTCTCCACCGGAGTGCTCTGTACAACGGTGCCAGTGGTTTACGCAGCTTTGCTCAGCTGACCACCGATCGGGTCCTTGCAAGGTGTTGTGTTCTGAACAATAACTACCTCACAGGCTTGTGTCCAGAAGGCAAAGGGTCCCTAGCCAGTGGTGCCATTCAGCGTGGCTACAGAGTTACTAGGAGGTGGGATCTAGGTTTGTTTGTTTTCTTTAAGCCATTCTTGGTGGCAGCACTTTGCAGTTTATACCCCACCCTAAGTTCCAGGCTCAGCTTCCTCTCCACCCTGCTAAGAACTATTCTGCTCCATATAGCCCTCCCCATTCTGATAGTCTGAAACAGTGGACAGACACCATGAGACAAAATAAATCTTAACCCCTGTTAGTTATAGGTAGGCATTCCGTCACAGCGAGGCGAAGTCACTAATACACAAGGTGAGGTCACACTACAAAAGAGCAGGGATATGGGAGGGGAGGGGAAGGGGTGACAGTGAGGCAGACAGACAGGGGAAGTCGGGAGAGGATGAGAGCACACGGGGGGGGGGGGGCGGTGAATGGGTACTTAATCAGCAGACCAGCAGTCCCTTACCTTGGCATCCACTTTGTTAATATTGTTTTGGCAAGTGCAGGCTGTAACAATTAGATGATGGCAGCGTTTATGGACGACGCAGGTGCACACTAGGAAATTAAATCCAGCAATTACACATTTCAGGAGCTCCCAGGACAGCCAGTGCAGCAGTCAATGAGAGCGGCACATGCCAGTGGCTTGACTTGGCTGTCTGGCCACACCCTGGCAGCTAGTGCTCTCATCCTTCCTGCATCTACTGGCACCACCCTAGCAAGACCTTTGCTTGAGGTCAACCTGTCTGCCATCCTGTCCTAAGCTGCTCCCTCCCACCCTCAGAGCCATCTTGTCACAGTATGACCCTAGTCACATCTGCCCGCGACTGAGTACCTCCAACGCCATTCTCACTGCCGTCGACAGTGTTCAAACCCAGCCAGGTTCCAGGCGCCCATTGAGGCCACCATGCTACTTAACATTATCCTTCTATGACACCCACTGGCTTCGATAAAAACTGAAGTGTAAGATCTTTCTAGAACAGTGTTCCTTCTCTGTCTCTAAGATAGCCTACTTACCCGGCAGCTAATGTTTATAATAAAATAAAACTCAAAGAATATCTCACCCCCCCCCAAAAAAAAATATTCTCTATTTGTCCCTTTCTAGATCTACACTACCCCTCTCTCGGTGGGCAATTCAAAAAACATTTGCAGAATGGCTCAACCAACTTCCTGAATATTTAGGACTCGGACTAGTACACTAAGTACATGTAATGATATAAATTTTCCATTTGACTGTGATTTTCACTAGGCCTCACCTGTTTTTATATCTTTATTTTTATTTAATGCAAAGTTTTTGTTTTTGTTTTTTTTTTTTTTTGTTTTTTGTTCTTATAAGCTTTCTTTGCCTCCTGTGACACCTTGAATGCAGTGTTTTCTTTTCAAATAATGAAGGTTTTTCAGGTATCTTTCTGCTATTGGTTTCAATTTAATCCCATTGTGAATTTATAGGATGGTTCTTTTGTTTTTTGTTGTTAAAATGTGTGTGTGTGAGAGACAGAGAGAAAAAGAGACAGAAAGATAGAGACACACAGAGAGAAGAGAATGAAAGAGAAAGTGTTGTGTGTATGTATGTGAGAGAGGGAGCCTGTGTGTGTGAGTGTATAAACATGTTTTGTGTGTGTATATTAATGAATGAGTATATGAGCATGTATGTATTAGTGAGCATGTGTGCGTCTGAATATGTATCTGTGTGAGCTAGTGTGTGTATATGTGTCTGCAAATGTATGAGTGTGTGTATCTATGAATATGAATGTGTGTGTGTGTGTGTGTGTGTGTGTGTGTGTGTATGCATGTGTGGACCAGAGGACAGCTCTGGATCTCCCCTGCCACCTTGTGGGACCCAGGGATCAACCTCAGGCTCTCGGGTGGCACAGGAGAATCTCCACCTGCTGAGCCACTGGCTGCATAGACAACATGGCTCTCGTGTTGTCTGTTTCTTCCCATGTTTGTTAAAGTAGTTTTGGGTCCAGAATGTGGTTTGTGTTGGTAAATGTGGCCTGGGACGAATGTGCCATCTGCTACTGCTGGCTGGTGCATTCCATGAGGGTTAGTGTGATCATGTTATATCAGTGCTGTTTAGGTCACCCAAAGCCCTGCTGTTTCTCAGGAGGCCTGTCCATTTCCCTCGTAGTCCAGGGCCTTGTCTGGTGTGCTTTGCTTTCCATTGTTAGGTTTGTGCACGTTAACAGAGGCATGTCTTTCTGGAGAACTGGCCCTGTTATTACTACACAGTGGCCTTTCTAGCTCTGAAGGTTTCCTCCCCTCAAGCCTGCTTTGTCTGAAACACCCATCCTGTGCTCTGATGAGGGTTGGCTCAGATTACTGCTCTCCGACCAGGTAAGTGTTTTTCTGTCCTTCAGTGAGATGTAAACAAAAACTTCTCATGCCTCCTAATTAATGTTCTTTCCTGCTCTTTAAAGACCAGGTAGCCCCGAAAGTCAGCCATCAAGTGCCCTAGCACAGGGGCTCACAACCTTCCTAACGCTGCGACCCTTTAATACAATTCCTCGTGTTGTGGCAGCCCCAACCATAAAATTACTTTCATTGCTACTTCAAAATATAATTTTGCTACTGTTATGAATCATAATGTCAATACCTGATATGCAACCCCTAAAGGGGTCGTGAGCCACAGGTTAAGAACCACTGCCTTAGCCCTATGCTGAGAGAAAAAGAAACAACAAACCTTTGGGTCATATAGTTTAATCTGTAAACTATACCCTTATATATCTAGAGCTTCTCAATCTCTAGTGTCCAGGCCAAAAGGTGGTGTCAACCTAAATTGGGAGCTGTCTTCTCCGTTAGGACTGAATTTGCGGTGTGTAGGTCAGTTACAACTGCTATATTAATTACATGCTCATTTTTCCTAACTTGGAGAATTCAGTGGAATTTTTCACACATAAAAATAAAAATTAGCCTCAAGAGTGTGTCTCAATCAGCTCTCCTAAGTGGAAAACACACTACATCGCCTCCTCCGAACCAGAAAGAGGGTCTTCTTACTTATATGTGGACTACCACTGAAGGATATGTGTCCCTATGTCACCCCAAGTCAGAATGCCCAGCCTGACAACACGCGGGCCAACAGCAAGGGGAGCCCCATGGGAGGCCAAGTGGACCCAACCCACACTGACCCACCCAGGAGGAAGCTTTTGTCACACTTCCATTTTACCTTTTTCTAAGTCTGCAAGAATCCTAGTATGTAACCGATTTTACCTTAGAACTGTGAAAATGAGGTATTTAATTGTAAAAATCTCACTTGATTGGTTGATTGATTGGTTGGTTGGTTGATTGCGCTAGGGATCAAGACCATGGCCCGGTAATGCTAATAGCCCGTTTGAATTTTTAATTTCATTTTTATTTTATGTTTATGGGCCTGTGTGTATCTGTGCCGCACATGCATGCAGTCCCCATGGAGGCCAGGAGAGGGCATCAGACCTCTAAACTGGAGTTGCACACTATGAGTAGCCATGTGTGGGCTGGGAAATGAACCCTGAGGTCCTCTGCAAGAGCAATAAGTGTTCTTAACCACTGAACCATCTCTCCAGCCCCTCATTTTGGTTTGTTTTTTGTTTCTGAAACAGAAAGCTAACAAATAGAGCTAACTTGGATAATAGCATCCATTCCCTATACAGGTGACATAAGCACATCAATCAGCATTCCACATCTCACCCTGCCAACAGTGCAATGTGAAAACCGCACGCTTATCTTCAAGACTCAAGGGCAGGCTCGCACACTGGTGCTACTTCTTAGACCTGTCATGTTACTGAAGAGGCAAACTTTAAGCAGCAGCACTCTTCCCAGTGACCTTGCTTTAGAAATGAACATATCCCGTCTCTACTGTCAAAATATCCAGGGTCTGATAAGGACTGGAGTTGCTGCTACACTGGCACCATGTGACTTGTGGAGAGTTATCACAGTATTGATGGGATGTGCCTGTTTTCTCTTGGCATTATCATATTTTCACAAAGGAACACCATTAAACATGGTTGTGAATGTTTTCTTACCTTGGCATTGATAACCCTGTTTCCCAAAGACTCCCCTGTTTAAGACAAAAGGGGGGGGGGAACTAATGTTAGTCAAATAGTTCAATAATAACATCTATAGTTACAGTTCTCAAGATGAATTGTGTTCTCTGGTCCCTTATGAAAAACATCACATAGACACTGTGCTGCTCTGAGCCCTTGTTTACTACCAGTAGGCACAAAGAACATCAGCTGATGGATTAGAGTGTTCCTGGTGATATGAGAGGTAGGTGATGAAGGATCCCGTTCCACCTACCATCAGCTGTCTCCTAAATCCTTAGTGAAGACCAACCATGTGTAGGAGGCTGAACTCAGCCAGGAACGTCTCCATCTCCTCGCTGTTTCTCTCACATACGATATAGCAGTAAACACATGCAGACAGTCAGACAGACAGACAGACAGACACACACACACACACACACACACACACTGCAGCTACCAAGCCCCAGCACTCTCCTTGTCTTGTCCCTACATCTCCCTCTGGAGTCCACAGGGGGGCAGAAGTGTTACCATCAACTCCTGTCTGCCCATAGCTTGATATATGTCTTTCTCTGATAAATGTTCTATGGGAGCAGGGGCAGGGGAGGGAGGGTGCAGGGGCAGGGAAGGGAGTAATTCTATTTACAAATGCCATAAGTGTGCTTAACCTTGACTCTCACTGAAAGTAACTATTGCTTACATTTATTTTCTGCTATAAGCTGCTTGCTCAGTTTAACATCTTGTAAGACATTGCCCCAAGTCTTTAGAGTTTCATTACTAATTACATTACTTCTCAATTGCTGGAAGTCAGATTGTGGTATGGGACCACTAAAGGCTATGACCTTACACTATATGCCATGTGTCTGGACACTACTGACAACAATTATTTCCCATAACTCATCCCACGAGCCACGCCTTCTTCCAGGTAATACTGTTAATTTTCCTTTCTCCCCAGCCAGGTTTTCTAATTTATCAGTTGACTTGTTTCTCCTCTCTGGTTCATACTTGGGATTCATCAGTACCTTCAATGAAGTTACCAGTGTAAGAAATGATATCTAACATTTGGATCCATAAATTATTTAGTTTTGTTGTTATGTCTTAGCAGTGGGATTAAGAGGGTCAACAGACTAACAGAGGAGACAAAAATCAGATCCCAAGAATATCCCTCCTCATCTATATGTTTTCTCCTGAAGCCAGACAGAAGCCAAGGAACCCTCTCACAGCCAGGGGTTGGGGTCTGGAGGGAAGTGTCTTACCAGATGAATTCCCGGCAGTGAGAACAGTAGGTGGGCTGCCTCAGGTACGTGGCCATAAACTTATGTCCGTTGACCTGATGGACTCGCCTTCGCATAGCCCTTTGGCGCTTCCTGGTAAAATGTTTGAAGATGCGGTCTCTCTGGAGAGTGGCTGTGGGTAAGAAAGAAAAATGGGCTGAGAATATGACTTGGAAAGTACCTGTCACACAAACATCAGGACCTTAGTTCAAATCCCCCAAACCTACTTAAAGAAAACGGGCATGCTGACGTGGGCCTGTAATCTCAGGTCTGGAGGAGCAGGAACAGAGACAGGGGGAACTCCGGGGCTCCTTGGCTAACAGTTTAGCCAATCTGTGTGCTTCAGGTTCAGTGAGAGACACTCTCAAAATTTAAGGTGGTAACAGAGGAAGATACCCAATGTTGACCTCTGACCTTCACATGCACATATGTGTGTGTACCTATGCACACAGGTACATACAATCTGAAGTATATGCACCACACAGGCAATATCATACATAAAAATACGTAAAACCACATAGATAGTATCATACATAAAAATCTGTAATGAATCAGAATAAATATATTTTTTCTTTCTTCAAGATTGAAAATGTCTTAGAAAACATGTTTTTCTAATAACCCTAGGATTGTTTGTTCATTCATCTTTGTGATACTGGGTTGAATCCAGGGTCTCACGCATGCTTGGCAAGCACTCTGCCGATAAGATTACTCAGCCTCTCTCCTACTTTATTTTATTTAGAGACAGGGTCACCTCCTGAAGCCCAGGAAGACCTTGAGTTGTTGATTCTCCTGCCTCAGCTTCCTGAGTAGCTGGGAATCACAGGACGCACTGGAAGCCTTGTCAGAACTCTTACTTTTTAAGGTTAGACCCATGTGACTTCCTGAAATACTATTGCCTGTTGAACATGGTCTATCTTGGGCTAACCCCTCCCCCCCCCCCCCAGCACAAACCGGAGTTTCCCAAGGATCCTATGCATGGTCTTATACTCCTCATATAGATGTCTGGTACCTCAGATCCAGCCATGAGCTAAAAGTGCTGGCTGGTAAAAGTTAATCCTTCACTTCTGGTGTTCACATTAACTGGCCGAGGGAGCTGCCCAAACATGGACAGCACAAAACCACCTCTTTTAATCTTGATTAGGGGACAGTAACCTGAGGTGGGTTCAAAAATTTCTAATCTGGTGTTTAAAAACAGTGGCTCCTAGTCTGAAGACCTCAAAACCTGGGTAATAGCTAAAGATGGCCAGTTTTGTCTTTCACATCGTTATACAAGGCTTTCCCCAACACACCCAAAGACTTGGGATGAGTGGAGCAAAGCTTACTTCCTCAGGATGCTTTTTAAGTAAATCACCAGTATAAAGAAAGTGTAAGGAACTATGTGAGAATAATTAGTAATAATTTTTAAGTCTAGAAGAAATCGAAGATCGACAGATAATAACTGAGCAACTTTATGGAGTATAGACCAATGCTCCAAGATATTTATTTATTCATTGTGAACTGCTTGATACAGTATGAATAGATTGCCCATCATCTCTAACAGTTATTATTTCTTCATGATGAGAACATTCAAAACCCTTCCTTATAGCTATTTAGTTAATATGATGCAATATCATTAACTTCAATCACTCTCTGTGTAGCAAAACAGCAGAATTTGCTATCTGGCTGCAGCTTTGCACTCGATTTCCAGGGTAATCTGTCTTAGTTAGGATGTTGTCTGTTGTGATAAAACAGCTTGGGGAGAAAGAGGTTTACTCCAGCGTATAACTCTCAGGTCACACACACTCCATCACTAAGGGGAATCAGGGCAGGAACTCAAACAGGGCAGGAACCTGGAAGTGGGAGCTGAAGCAGAGGCCATGGAGGAGTACTGCTTATTCCTCAGCCTGCTTTCCTACACCACCTAGGACCATCTGTCCAGGGGTGCCACAACCCACAGCAGGCTGGGCCCTCCCACATCAGTCATGATTCAGGAAGATGCTCTATAAACTTGCCCTATGGGGGCATCTTTTCAATTATGATTCCCTCTTCCTTGATATGTCTAGGTTTGTGCTGACTTCACAAAAACCAATCAGGTCCATCTTATTGAGAAATTGTAGAAAAATAAGAAAAGCACAGAAAAATATTACACTCCTAGGTTGGAAGAAGGGTAGCAAAACCCCAATGCTATAAAAGATGAACAGACTCACACTTATAAATATGAACTTCTGCTTGGCAAAACACACAAAGCAGAAAGCTGATAGAAGCAAACCAGAAAGGGGATTTGCAATACTCGGCAGAGTGTTTATTACTTGGGACATGTTGAAATCAGCCTGTCACCATGCACAGGCCTGAAATCTAGCTAATTGGGAGGCTGAGCCAGGAGGATCACAAGTTCAAGACCAGCCTAGGAAACTAGGTAAATTCAAGACAATTCTGGGCGACTTAGTGAGTCCTACCTCAAAGTAAGAAGTACAAATGAAGACTAGAGATACAGCAGGTGGTAAAGCACTTGGCTAGAATACCTAGACCCTGGAGAAGGAAAGGAGGAAGGAAGAAAGGGGGAGGGGGAGGAGGGAAGAGAGAGGGGAGGGAGAGAGCAATGGAGGGACTAAGAGATAGATCGAGGAAGGGGATAGAAGGAACCAGTAAAAGAAATAAGTGAACAATTCAGGCTCTTGCTTTGTTGATAGCCCTCAGTGCTCTTGGCTCAGTCTCCTGGGTACCTGAGACCATAGGTATGCCATTGCACCTAGCTGACCCTGCTTCTATTGGAAAAGAATGCAGTAGTTGATACCCAGATAGCATATATGTTCGTGTGTGTGTGTGTGTGTGTGTGTGTGTGTGTGTGTTTAAAAAGTTTTAAAAGACAATTTAAAAACTGTGTGAATAGCCAGTAAACATGTCAATACATGAGTCCTATGTAAGATAGGCACTTCAGAACAAAGCTAAATCACATTCTACCTTTCAAATTTATACATAAGAAGAGAATTGTGCCTGTGTTGAAAGTGGCTTGCAGGAGGTTAAGTTGGGACCCAGACCAGGCAAGGACTTGTGGGATGTTCTTGATGCCAAGCCTCAGGATTCCTACATACAGGCACCATTTTCCTAGTTCTGGCTGGTAAGGGTTGATGAGGCCCACACTCAAACACTCAGCACAAAGCAACACATCATAGCATTTGAAGAACTGAAGTGATTTCAGGAATATCCAGGGAGACTAACATCTGTCAAAGTTTAAATATACATTTCCCTACATTTAGCAATCAAGTTGAAGGGTTTTTATATGTGTACACACACACACACACACACACACACACACACACACACACACACACACGAACATATATGCTATCTGGGTATCAACTACTGCATTCTTTTCCAATAGAAGCAGGATCAGCTAGGTGCAATGGCATACCTATGGTCTCAGGTACCCAGGAGACTGAGCCAAGAGCACTGAGGGCTATCAACAAAGCAAGAGCCTACATTTAAATAGTTCTTAAATTTAAAACAATCTAAACAAGCACGAAAGCAAAGGGACACTGAAAGAGACGAGTGTGGATAACTGAGGGGTCCATGTAAGCCAAGTCTCTTCTATTCATGTATGGAAAAAGCACAAGGAACCTCCCCCCTATTGTGTACAGTTGATCTACACTAGCAAAACACAGGGGGAAGCAGGGTCTGAATTAGAAAGCCCAAAGCAGAAAATACAAGAAGAGTCCAAATGAATCTGGCTAAGAGGCCAGAGAATTCAGAGGCTCTGACACAGTTAAAATTATATCCGGTTCGCCCTGTGGATGAGGAATTTGCAGTCTCTGTGCCATACCACCTAATTTCTTTCTCACGTTTTCTGTCTCAAGAAGATAAAATATGCTCCCAAAGTCCTTTCGTTCACCAGGGATGCATCCTGGTTCCATTGTCAGGAGGGAGGGACGGAGGGAGAGGGAACTGGCATCCATATGTAAAATAAGAAAAAATAATAATAAAAAAGAAGATAAATTATACCATGTCCTGCACCCTGTGAGGATTGTGCCATAATCAATATTCCTGCCAGGTTCCTATGATGTTGGACAAAGTCACCCTATTGCCCCCTGCCCTTCCCCAGCATACCACCAAAAGTCACTCAGGAACCCCCAAGTGAACAGGTTCTAAAGTTCCCTGGTTGGCAGACAACAAAATGAGGTTGAGGATATCACCACATGTCTAGCCATTAGCCTAGACACAGCTCAGTCACGGACAAAGCAGGATGTGTGTTGAATTACTAAACACTTACCACACCTAAATACAAATTAGATTCTCTGTAGGAGTCTAATTACCAAGAACCTACTCGTTTACTCCTTTAATACTACAAAGATTGGCTAAAAGGTCAGCTTGCTTGCATTTTTAATATTTTATGATTAAATCCTTTTTTTGTTTCCTCTATGGCTACTTGCAGAGTGGTAGTGTGAACTATGAATTTTGCCGATTTCTTCTAACCAGGAAATCTTACCAGAATCTACTTGTATTTGTTCTTTACTCTGCTCTGGTCTTCCATCCTTTCCACAATACCTTTTGTTTTCCAATTAGACTTATCTTTACCCCACCTGCCTCAGAACCCAGCAGCCTCCATCAGATCCTCAGGAACATGCTCCCTGCCTGTACTACAGCAGCCTAGGAGTGGATCCCAATCTCTTCTATACCCAACCCTGCGAGCCAGGTTTCTGCAGGTCCTGAACACTTCACGCATACACAGAAAGCAAATGTGCATGTGTATACTCATGTGTGCGCGTGCGCGTGCGCGCGCGCGCGCGCGCACACACACACACACACACACACTCACACACGCCTGGGAATTTGCAAGGTATTTGGCCACATAAAAACTCTGAAGTCACCTGGATGGTGTTGACACATGCCTTTAATCCCAGCACTCGGGAGGCAAAGACAGGCAGATCTCTGTGAGTTCAAGGCCAGCCTGGTCTACAGAGTGAGTCCCAGGACAGCTAGGGCTATCCTCAGAAAAACCAAACCAAAAAAAAAAAAAAAAACCCTCTGAAGTCTGCATTACCCACAGCGTCACTCACTGTCACCATTCTCTTGACTGATGCTATGAACAGGAAGAGGAGAGGGAACTTCCTCACTGTGTTCTGTTCACTCCACTGCAGACTTGCACCCCACTTCATAGCCTCAGGTCAGAGGTCAGCTCTTCCTCACTGTTTGCACCAGCTTTCTGTTTACATAGGTTGGAATTTAAAGAACTATAAAAGACTACCTAATCCTTTTGTGGCTTACATCACCAGAGCTTTGAGAAATCTTTCAAACCATATTTTAGTCAGACACGTTGGGCAACCCTAACATGCTCTGCAGCTACAACTTGCATCACAACTTCTGCTTGGCTCCCAAGGTGCCCAGGGCCTCTTAAATAAATAGGAAGCTGGCTCTGAGCCCCAGCAAGGAAATGCACATTCCGGTCTCCAGAGGTCAGCAGCCTTGCAGGCCTGATACATCCCTCCAGGAGTTGCTTGTGATTAGTGTAATGAAATGGATCCTTTCTTGACAAAAATTCAGTGTTGCAAACCTGACTGTGAACCCACACACTTACTCTGAGAATTTCTGAATGCTCACACAACTAGGAGTCACCATGCAATCCCATGGTAAGGGCTCATTTGCAAAAAGTTGTTCTGCCCTGAAACTTACATCACACGAGGCTGCGCAGGAGCAGCATGGGGCTCTGACATCTCTTCAAACTGGCTTTAATTTCACCTCAAAACAGGTAACTTCTGCACCCTCAGAAGTTCCTTGTTTCGCCAACCGGATTTGCTATTTTATTTGAGAATACTCCAGGAGCATTGATACAAGGCAAGAGCAATGCTCACATCCCTAACTTTCTCTTTGTGTACTCTTCATTCCCACCGTGAGTCTCCTGCTATCCCTGGGAAATAATATGCTTTCTGGAAACTCAGGGACTAACAGGAAGGTTAAGTGGGGTCAAGCAGCCAATGACACCAGCAAAGAAGCCAGGCTCTGTTTACTGCTGTCAAACTACTGAGTAATACTAAGCAGTGTCTTTTTTCATCCTGTAGAGAGAGTTGGTTTTGGTATATGGGGGGGGGGCGATTATGAGCAAAACAAATAAGAAAACCTTAGAGCTGACTAGTTAACCAAGTAACTAGCCATTGAAAGAACCAGAATGTATCACATGTTCCCAAGACATTTCTGCAAGACAATGAGACAACACACAGGGGAATCTTCCTTCGTGTTATCAAACACACAGAATCAGCCACTGCCTGATCACAAAGCTGTTTATGGGAAGGATGGTGCAGGAAAAGATGAATATAGCTGATCCCTGTTTGAGGCAACAATGATATGAACAGAGAAAGACTAGATGTGCATGGAGCACACACTTCAGTGAGTACACCACCCATGGGTGGGAGCCCTTGGCAGGTGCTAAGTGAAGAAATCACAGGAGATGCAGATCTTGTCCTCCACTGTGCTGCTTAAAGGTGCTGGGAATGGCAGGTGTTTGGAGGGAAGGAAGGAGAATTTGCCGATTTAAGGTAGTGCCCAGATTCCAGGGACTTTTGCCAGTGCCATGACAGTTTATGACCTTCAACACAGCAGCAAATACCCGAAGGAGGTATTTAAAAAGTATAGGATCTTTAAACAAGAGTTTAATTTGTATGGCTGATAGCAACTTGCAAATTCAGACGAGGCCATTAGACTCACTGTATCCAGAGCGCTATCTCTATAGTAGCATCCAGGCTTCCCACGGATCTGGATCCCTCTGAGAAAAACTGGTCCACATAAAGACCCAGCATTCTGAGAGTTGAACAGGCCAGCTACCAATGCAAAGGGAGGAGCAGGAAGCAGCTCATTACTAGACTGTCTCTCCTGAGTTGGACTGGTGGGTCTCACAAACCATGAAGGTTGAGTGGACGCACTGTCACTCCAGCATCCCTTGCTAGCAGGAAGCAGGTCTCAACAGGACTGTGACTCTCTGAAATGGCACCAAAGTTCCACTGCGAGCCATGGGAAAGCCTCTCAGCCTCCCACCCGCTTCCCATCACCTCCTTTCCTTCCTCACCTCAGGGATCTGAGAGAACTCTAAAATATAAGCTCTCTCCTTCTCAGGACTTCTAGAAGAAGTCTTAATCTCCTTCATTGGTTCTTATCTCCCACCGATTCTTCTCATGTGTGCTTGTCCCAACCCTCTTTGGAAACCATCCTTCTGGGCTTTCTGGATGTCCCTTCATCTCTGTATTGACTCATGCACTGTCCATTCTCTTGACATCTCATAATTGCCTACATACTGGCAATTCCCAAACGCACAGCTTTTGCTCCTCCTTCTCAGTGGCTTCTTAGCATTTCTGCCATAGATCCTTAAGTTTCCTAAAACTGAATATTCACGGGACTGAACTTTCCTCCACACTGACGTTGTCCTCAGTAGCAACAGTGCCGTTGTCTTGGAGTCTCCCGAAGGCTCAAGCCCTGTCTTCAGAGTCTTCTCTTTTTTGCTGTTTGCTTGTACTTGCTCTGTTTTGTCAGTATACACCATCATATGGGTTCTTCTGGGTGCAGAGCTTGAGACAAGGGCTTAAATAACAAGTGGCTGTGCTTTCCACTTCCACGAATTCAAACCATCTCAGATCAAGAATAGTTCTTAAAACGCATCTCTACTGAACAAACACATCCTCTTTTATCATAGTGCAACAAGTGCATCCCTTTTTTTTTTTTCTTGCATTGTATTTGGTATTATATGTAATCTAGACATTATTTAAAATATGCAGGATGTACAAATGCTATGCACTTCATATACAGAGACTTAGTTGTCACATAGATCTCAGTATCTGTTAGGGATCCTAAAGCCAATCATCTCCTGCAAGTATGGAGAGTCAACTGGAGGTCACTCGGGAAATAATTCCCAGAAACAACAGAAGACTGCAGCCTTTAGCAGGGGAAGGGGAGGGAGGCACAAAGTACAATTCTACTAACAGATTCCATCATGGGCAAATGAGGCTTAGAGCTTTGAGGGGAATCTCAAGGAATAGGCAGAGTATGAGCAAGGGATGAAGAAACTAGGTTTCTGCCCTCCAGTTGCCACCTGGCACTGGGAGCCCACTGACTTCCCAGCATTTGCAGTTTCTTCTGGTGGGAGGGCAGGCATATGGGCAGAATATCCAGGGAAAAATTGTTATCCTAGGCCTGATTTCCTATTTATGCTCCTCTATCATACATATTATATGTATTCATACATATGCATGCATTCATATCTTCATATACAGATATGCATGTGTAGTGTGTTTTATATACATGTATAGTATATATTGTACATATATAATTTATGTGCATTTCTAATATGCTTCTTTAAACTCTTTGTAGAATGAAACTGGAGCAGAACATTTTCCAATAATAATTTTCAATTATTATTATGATGCCCACTGTTTTCCTCACAAATAATTTAACCACATACATTCCTTTCTGTCTTTTATTATCACTTGTGAGAATCCTACAGTTCTCTTTTGTAAGAAACTGTTAAAAAAAAAAAAGTTCCTACCTTCTTGCTGTGATTCTACAAATATTTCTTTTTCCCTCAAGTGATCTCACCCATAAGAAAATCTATTGCTACTCCTTCTCCAGCATCCTTATTTAAAAGTGAAGATTCTCACTGGATTACCACTAGGTTTCAGAATGGGAGGGGGAGTGTTCCTCTTCCATCAAGTCTGGGATGGCTCATTTGGGGACACATCTCATCATTATGTTCAGTGTCCTTATCTAAAAAGTATCTCAAAATAGTATAGTACTGTCACCCCAGGGCTCAATTTAGACTATGTACGTTGGTTTTATTTGCTCAAAATGTAAGCATTTTCCAATTACCTGATGTTTTTCTTGTCTTTCATCACAAAACTTCACTGAGAGAAAATAACCCTTCACAAGCTCCTGCCTGTCCTGTCAACCTTTTAGCATCATGTAAAGGATCAGTGCGGCCATTATACGGCTGCAAATGTTGCAGCAAATCATTCTTTGTTCGTTCTTGCTATTCTTGTTTAGAAAGACAATACATGATCACTATGGGAATTGCACATGGTTCAGAAACTATTAAAAAATCATCCTACAGTCAGGTGTGGTGGTGCACTCCTTTAATCCCAGCACTTGTGAGGCGGAAGCAGGCAGATTCAAAGCCAACCTGGTCTACATAGTGACTTCCAGGACAGCCAGTGCTACACAGTGAGCCCCCGTCTAAAAATCAAACAAATGAAGAAAAAGTTGCCTAAACAACACCTTTGGGGCAGGAGAGATGGCTCAACCATTAAGAGCACTAGCTGCTTTTGCAAAGGACCTGGGTTCAATTCCTAGCACCTATACAGTGGTTCACAGCTCCCTGTAAGTCCTGTTACAAGGCATCTGATGCCCTCTTCTGAAATGAAGACAAATAAGATATAAAAATTTTAAAATGTCATCCCAATTTTTATTACACAAATAGCCACCGAATGCCTTGGTAATCATGTCAAATACATACATGACATAGACACACAGTCTTAAATTAATGGTGTCACACTCCCCGAGGTGCTTTGCCAAGTACGTTTTTAACCCCGAAAATCTCTCCATATCTTTCTAAAATCGGCTGATAGTAATACGAAAGCTACCATTTTGCTACTACCTCTCAGAGAACAAACACACATCACAATGCTGAAGTGACCCAATAGCATGGGCAGACCCCGTCCCTGGGGAAGCTGGGCTTCTCGCTGGGAATCTGTTCTTCATGCTTCAAGCCTGCTCCTTCCACTCCTACCGCAGCCTCCAGGCCCAGGTTGGTCTTCCTTCCTCACACACACACACACAATTCTTACACAAACAAAGTGTCCGACCAAAAACTTTTCCAGATAAACATGTGTTTCCTGCCGCTTCATCTGGCTTATTCCATTTCCCTCTCAACTCCTCCCGCCTCTCTTCCACTTGTAGCTTCCCAAGGGCCTTTCAAAGCTTCCAAGTTCTGGGTGGATGATTTACCAAACCTACTGAGTATCAGCCATGGAAAAGGCTGCCTAGTCACTTCCTTCTTCACTGGCATTGTTGGGGTGACAGCAGCTCCCCTCTGTTGTGTGGCTGGACCACCGTGAATTTTTAAAACCTGCCCCGTTCACCGGAATCACATGATACAAAGCCTTACATTGGAGGTGAGATGCCTTCATCACATGGTCAAATTCCCTGCAATACTCGTGAAGGATTTAAACACTGGTTGCATTGTTTTAATAATAAAAAAGGGGGGGTAAAAAGACGCTTCCTTTAATCTAATGCCATTTATATTATTTGGCCATTCCCTCTCAGAAGCTAACAGATTAAAGGCATACATCTTGGCTGCCAATTTGGGTCATTTGCTATTGCTTAACAATTATATTATTCCTTGAATTAAACAAGAACAAAATTAAAATTTAAAAGATTTCAAAAATTAGGCATGCCTTCATTTGGGTTTGTGGTATAAACAAACAGTTGACAGGGACAGGCATTTAATTTCTAATGAAAGTAGGTGCTTGGGAAGAAATTCCCTCCTCCATGACCCAGCGCTATCAACCTTCCCCTACCAGAAATGGATCCTACTAAAATTCATTGAAAATATTCCTTTTCTGTTATTACCTTAACTCAATCTGAGGCATTGAGTAAGAGGGTTGAGCCAGGAGATGGTGGCACATGCCTTTAAATCCCAGCACTCAGGAGGCAGTTCTAGGCCAGCCTGGTCTACAGAGTTAGTTCCAGGATGAGCTCCAAAGCTACACGGAGAAATCCTGTCTTTAAAAAAAAAAGTTTTGAGGACTTTAGCCCTCATAGTGTCTGAAGGAGCTACACAGCTGCCGAGGGAGAATAGCAGTGACTATTCCTACCCATCTGTAAAGCCTACAAGCCTACAAACCACAGCCGATGGCCTCAAGAGATAGTGTATTACCTTGGGGGTAACCAACAGCTATCTAAATTTGACTTAAGGCCCATCAATAAAAAGAAACTCGTACCTAGTACTCCAAACCTAACTAACTACCCAAGACTGGAGAGGTCATTGACCTCAGAGGAGAACCTGGATCTACTACATCCTGTTTGGAGATGTGTAAACTATGCAAGGGACAGGAAGCACCTTGCATACTCAAAGCTCGGTGCCACCTACAAGTGTAAGAGAGACAGGAAGGGGTCCAGTAGCCGGCACGACTGAAGAGAGGGCTCAGATCAAGATAAACAGACAGATGGTAGAAAGGGGGACCAACACCTAGGGACATATACCTTGGAAAGTAGCTAGAAAACCAACTGCTAACGCAATCGATCCATCCTGGTAAGTTTTATGTCAACTTGACACAAGCTAGAGTCATTTGGAAAGAGGGACTCTCAATTGAGAAAATGTGCTCAAAAGATCTGACTGTAGACAAGTTTATAGTGCACTTTCTTGATTGATAATTGGTGTGGGTGGGTCCAGCTCGCTGGGGTGGGGGGGGTAGTGCCACCCCTGGGAGGGTTGTACTGGATGGTGCAAGAAATCAAGCTGAGCAAGACACAAGGAGCAAGCGTCTGTTTCAGTTCCTCCCCTGACTTCCCTGGATGGTGGACTGCAAGCTATAAGATGAAACAGACCTTTCCCCTCCCTGTTTCTTTTGGGTCATGGCATTTTATCATAGCAATAGATACCCTGAGACATGATCCCATTGGGTTGAAAGTCCTGGTATGAAGATACAAAGTTGGACAGAGGCAACATGCAGGATAAAGCTAAGAAACTGCCCTTTATCCTGTGGGCAGAAGGGACCCTATACAAGCCACCTGTTACCTCTGGGCTGAGTAGCAAGTTTCTCCAGAAATGAAAGGCTGAGCTAAGTGATCAATGGCTGTTTTTCCTCATTCTTAAGAGTCTGTGTAACTAGAAAAACTAGCTTCTGAGAATGAGGACAAAACAAAGATGGCTCAAGACCAAATACCTTCATGATGCAAACACAAAGCGAATGCTTTAAAGAAGGGAGAGCGTCAGCAAGGGTCTATGCTCCTACAAATAAGCTGATCTAAAAAGTATAAGCATGTAGGTAGATGTAAGTGATGACAGAAAAAAGTTAGCAATTATACTCTAATGAGAATTCAAAAGACAAAAGTTAAAACTTAAAGTATCAAACAATTGTGTGTAAGCCAGGAGAAAGGTGACTGGGGTTAGAGGCATGCTAAGCTCCTTGGAGTGTTCTAAGTGGGGCAAGCAGCACTGAACATAGAACTCATTACACACATACTAAGATTCCAAGCATAACCACTTACAGAGGTTCTATTTTACAACCAGCAGATATGAGGGAAACAGAATTGGTAAATTATCAGGTTAGGAAGAACCCCAATGTAATTTTCTTTTTACTTATAAGACACAGGCCTAAAGCAAAGGCAGGAGAGGAGAAAGCAAAGGATGAAGGAGCATGTAAGGCAAAGACTAAACAAAAGAAATGCAGAGTGGCCGCCTCAACAGCAGAAAATAATACTAGGAAGGAACGGATGTGACCATAGGCTGGGGAAACATCAGTTTCACCAGAAGAATATAGATAGCAGTATCATATCTGTATTGACTGCATAGCAGAGTTTTTAAATAAACCGATAAACAATATTTACTTATCGTGTAAACATTGTTTTGTGCAGAGCTGAGAAGAGAGGGTCACGTTCTATCTGAAAGCCCTCTCTGAACCACAGTGAGGAAACCATTCCAGATGCCAAATTCAAATGGATTCTCTATGCTTTCACTCTGTTGGTTGCTCCAAAGTATACCATGGTTCGGCATTTTCCAATTCAAGGGGATTGGCTTCCATTTTTCTTAGGTAAATGCGTAAGAAAAGAATTTCTGGTTCACAGGGCCCATCTACGCTTGCTTCTGGGAGAAACCGCTGCACTATTTTGCACAACGGTTGTACCATTTTGCAACCTCACTGATCATATGAAAAACTCCAGTGCGTCCCCATCTCACCAAGATTCAGTGTTTGAGTCTCTTTGACTTACTATGTTCTTAATTAGGACTGCCCAATAATGATTCATAGTTCTTCATTACAGGGAGAAAATGGCTATCTCTCTCATTTGAACCATGATTCTCTCGTGCACTTTTTTTTTTTTTTTTTTTTTTAAGAATCTACTAAGTATTTTTTTCTGATTCAGAGAAGAAGAAGCCTTCACATTGGTTCCATGGAATTCATGGAACTAGGCAAGACACAGATTAAAAGCAAAGAAGGTCACAGAAAAATGAGACCGCATCTCTACTTTTCATTTATGCATGGAGGGGAAGAAATAAAACCTACACTGCATTTTAAAATCTCATGAATATAAGATTATTTAGGCCAAAATATATAGAAAACTACATTTCTTTAACATTTTCTTTTTATAAAACTTCCAGTTAAGATAACACAGCTCAAATGCAAAACTGACAGTTCTGGCACACACAAGTACAGCCTTTCTCTTTCCCTGGCCTCTTTAGGACGAGTCTTGTTATACTCATTGTCAAGTTCTTAATGAACTGAAACAGCCCCGATTTTAGCAACTGTCACCATAGCTAGTCAACTGTGGCAGAGTCCAGGAACACACATTCCAGGACTCCCCGAGGCTCTGCAAGGAGGAACCCTGGGCGTGCCTGCTCGCCTTTGTTTTGGAAGGAGTCACTGAGCTATTGTACAGACTGACTTAAAAAAAAAAATACTCAACTTCACCTTTGATGACAAAGATCAAAAACAGCAGAGGAATGCAGGCCCTCTCAGTGTCAAGCATTCACAAACACTCACCATTCGCGCCACCGTGAGAAACAGAGCAGGCTCGGTTCTACAAGCGTCTATGTGAGCTGTCACTCAAAGCTTACAGACTTAATGTAAACATGGTCATCACATGAAAAGGGCATGGAAGTGACTGCGATTCCTGGCCCTCGAGCTCACCTTCAGTTTAGTGTTTGCACTGAACAAGAAGTTAGGTAGACTTAAGGGATGGAGCTTTTTGTGTTTCCTTCTGTTCACCAGACCAACTGGAAACATGTATAAAAAACTGGAGGGGTCTCTAAAATAACTAAGAGATAATTCCATCTTGCTTTAGCTCTGCTTCCTTTAAAAACCTCATTTTAGCTGAGCTTGGTGGCAGAGGCCTCCATGAATCCCAATTCTTAGGGGTGCTGGGGCAGGCTTCTGTACACCCCCCCACACACACACACACACTCTTCAACACACATTCGGGTGCCTAAGTGTTTTATGTGTCTTTTGTTTTTAAAGGTTTTGTTTTCTTATGTCTTGCAGGTCGGGACAAAAGTACATGGCTTCCTATCCTCTCACTCTATATAAAGAGGGCAAGCTCAAGGCCTGCCTGAGCAATGCTGTGGGTTCAAGGTCAGCAAAGGTGACTTAGCCGCGCATGCGTCAAAATCAAATGTAAAAAGAGGGCAGGGAATATAGCTCAGTGGGAGAGTGCCTCCCTAATGTGCATGAGGCCCTGTGTTTAAAAATAAAAAGAACATAGCTTTAACCTTTGGCCTTGACTATCATAATGGGATATGGACCACAGCATTCAGAGTCCCTTAAAATATCTAAGCCAAAAAAAAAAAAAAGGGGGGGGGGGTTTAAAGACACGTAGGAAAAAAGCAAGGTAGGAAGTAAAAAGATTTTTAACGAAGTCATGTCGGCACTCGTTGACTGTCAGAAGCACACGGATAGGGACTGTGTTCTGTGACTCACAGACACCAGAGCTTTTCACTTGTTCAAACTAAGCCTGGACACTGAGACATGAAGCGTTTCAGGGAAAAGTCTGAGATCCACACAGATGTCAAGATTCAGCAGATCATATATGAAGCGACTTTTTGAGGACTCAGCCATCACCAGCACTCTCTGCTCAAATCCAAAGCAAAGGAGGGTTGTACTCTCCTGCATCTGCTGCAGTCCGGTGATAAGACAGGACTTCCAGAGGGAAGCTGCCACTGCTCTCTGCAAGGGCTGCACGTCCCTACTTCCCCATCCTCTTCCCTCAGAGGCGTGCCCTAACTCACGAGAGGTGCAAGAGGTCAATTCCTTCACACAAAACTTTCCATGTTTTCTTGTGATAAAACTCCTCTGTGAACAAAGATACGGGGTGCCTGGCTTCACACTGCCACTGAGGATAAGATATTCTGAACAGAACCTACTTTCCACCCAAGACAGGAGAAGTGACAGGGGCTCTCATCCTTCCCTACCTGCTGCAAACATAAAACACAACTGGACTCTTCACAGCCAACCTTTAGGACTTCCCCGAGATAAAGTGTGTAATGAAAAAGGTATTCATGTGTAATGAAAAAGCTATTCAGAGGTGGCCCCTAATGCAAACAGTCTGGGTGAAAGAACAACCTAGCCTTGCTTCTGCAGCTTTGGGTGCAGTCTGGGAGCTTTATCTCAGCCATGTGTCTGGTGACCGGGGAGCTGTCATTTGAATCAATAACTAAGGGGATCACAGTTTTTTGTCTGTCTGAATGTCTTCATGAAAGGTGCTAGACAACACACTGCCCAACAGGGACTGTGTCAGTGTGACAGCGTGTGTGCACGCAGAGAAATGTAAAATTCCTCTGAACAAGAAAAAAACCAATGAAAGGGCCCCAGGCTGCACCACAGGCTGTTTTCCATTGGCCTGGGAGTGAGTCAAGGGTGGCCTCTCCAGAAAGAGGAGCACATGGTGACTGCTTAGATGAAAAACTAAGTGCCTGGATCCAGGATCGAGGACAATAGGTTTAAATTCCCGAATGTGGTCCATGTAGCCTTTCATTTAAGGCCTGTGGTGTTACAAATGACAATGACCCCCGTAGGCGCATATGTTTGATTACTTGGTGCCCAGTTAATAGAACTGTTTGGGAAGGATTAGGAGGTGTGTACTTGTTGGGAGAGGTGTGTCACTGGGATGGGCTTTGATCTCTCTCTCTCTCTCTCTCTCTCTCTCTCTCTCTCTCTCTGCCTCATGGTTATGTCTCAAGATGCAATCTCTCAGCTACTGTTCTAACACCATGCCTGCCTGCCTGTCTCTGCCCACTGCCATGCTCCCCACCATGATGGTCATGGACTCTCACCCTCTGAAACGGTAAGCCCCAAATAAACTGTTTCTTCTCTAAGTTGCTCAATAGAAACTTAACTAAGACAAGGGAGGTCCTTCTGAACCTAGCCCCGCACCCCCTTCTAAAGGACAACCTCGAATTTGTGGTGTGTTCACTGCTTAATGCCCACCTCATGCCACACTCACCAGGCACGGCTTCTCACCTTCCCAAAGCCAACCCTCAGCCAGCAGTCTCTGAAGAGCTTCATAGCCATTCTCACTGCCTCCCTTTCCTCCCATGTCGCATCTCAGTTCTAATGCCCTCCCGTGCCCAGTGCTCCATGCAGCCTCCCCATTCTACATGTGTTCAGTTGCCTGTTATTGTTGTCTTTAGACCTCCAACATGCCAATACTCCTGCAGGCAAGACCTACGTTTTATGGTCTTTCTAGATTATTGATGGGAGATGCCATTATGTATATATGTTTCTCATACTGGTTAATAATAAAGCACTGTTGGCCAATAGGAAAGGAAGATAGGAGGGACTAGGAGACAAGGAGGAAATAGGAAGTAGTAAGGAGGAGTCAAGATGGAGAGTCTGGAGAGAGCAGTATGTAGCAGCCGGCTCCCGGTAAGAAGACCACGTGGAAATACATAGATTAACACAAATGGGTTAATACTTAAGACAGAGCTAGCTGATAAGAAAGTAGTAACTGGCCAACAGTATAATATCTAATACAGAGTCTCTGTGTATTATTTGGGGCTGACGTGGCGGCGGAACAAGAACAGGCGGCGGGCAGAAAAACCGTAGTCCTTACAGATTATACTTAAGTGCTTCTAAAAACTAAAAATGCAACTTCAAGAGTTCTTATCCCATTTCTGTGTCCCTGGATTCAAGGGGGACTGCTTGTTTCCCGAGAGCCATCTTGACTGGCAACAATGGGTCTGGCACTGGAACCATCTGTGAGCTTTAGTTCAGGCATTGACACACTTTCACAAACAGGTGTAGGCAACTTCTTACCCACATTCTTTGTAGCCTGGCAAATGCATACCACGTACATACATACCTTATACATCAAAAATACATTTGATGTATGAATAGGGGAAAACATATGAGTGTTTGTGAGCATGTACACCGTGTGTGTGTTTGTGTGTGTGCGCACACACACAAACACACACACACACACGTGTTAAAAACGGAACTTCCATCAATAGCCCTCCATCAATAAGTTTACTGTCATACTTCTGCCTGTTACACAGCAGAGACCCCCAGACTCAACCTCTCACTGAGCCAGGAGAGTTGGGGTGTGAATCTGCAGCCTACATCCTGAGAACCTGTGGTCCAGGGGGAAGAACACACAAGTCAGTACACAGATAAAGTACAAAAGCCACTGTTGTCTTATCTCTAGTCTACATGTCCAGGGTGCTAGGAGACATGAAAAGGAGCCCAAGTTTGTCCAGGAATCCCCAACACATGTGGAGTTGGTGATGTCTGAACTAAAGCTTTGGGGTGTCCATAGGAACAGTAAAATCCCAAAAGGGCTTTCCAGAGATCTGTACCCTGCCAAGCTCCCACACCAAACGCTTCCTTTCGGGACTTGGGCAAAAATCTACATAACTGAACATCTGCAGCTGGCCTTGTAATCAAACCTTATTTCTCTTCCCTTCCTGCCAGGCCTGGAGTCCATATCAGCTCTGACCACTGCTATCCTCACCCTCCTTACTCTCCCACTCTCTCAAAGAAGCCCTGGGGTTTGTCTGCCCTCCTCACAGCTTCCCCAGGAACAAGGCCACTGCCCTCAAACAAGGGCATACGTTGCTCCTTAGACTAGAAGTAAGGAGCAGACAAATGCATCATTGGAGTCCACAGAATATATGAGAATGAATGCGGCAGTGGATGGATGGATGGATGGATGGATGGACGGACAAACAAACCCATGCTTGCATGAACCAGGAAATAGGAGTGTAAAAGAGCCTGACACACTCAGCTCCATTTATGTCTTTTGCTATGACTCGACTGCAGAGTGTATGGTAGACAGGAAGAAATGAGGTTTTAAAACAAGCCAGTTCCAGACTGAGACCAGAGAGAGAAGCGTGAGACCTCACAGGTCACAGAGAGGATCTGACAGCTCTCTACAGCCATCTCACCTTATTCTCCAAGTTCTGGCAAGATGGGGCCAAGGAAAGACCATTATCAAAGGCTGCTTTGGGCCAGTAAGGCAATATTATAATATGTAAATTGCTTTCACATGCATTAAGTTAAGAAAAATGTAGGGATAGTTTCTGCAACTCCAATCAAACACATTCAGTCCTTGTTTTTGTTTTGTTTTGCTATGTTTTAAACTATATGGTCCTTGCTGCCTGGAACTCAAGGTGTAGACTGGCCTCAAACCACAGAGATCTACCTGCCATGCTTCCCCAGTGGTGGGATTAAGGGCATGTGCCACCAAACATGGATCAATCTTTGCTTTTTATACAAAACCTCATTATGCAGCCCACAATGGCTCTAAATTTTCAATCCTTCTGCCTCAGCCTCCCAAATCACAGCACTATCCGGCTACACTCAGCTTTCTATTCAATTTAATAATGTTTGGTCGTTGTACTTCTATTAATGGTGCCTAAAACTAGCTGTATATTTTGATGATAAGAGGTGATTCATATGCAAACCCAAGGAAATGCAGTCACTTACTAGGAAATCATGGACAAGAGAAGCATCTGGGAACGATAGATAGATAGATAGATAGATAGATAGATAGATAGATAGATAGACAGACAGATATAGATAGATAGATAGATAGATAGATAGATAGATAGATAGAGGTATACATATACATTTATACACTTTGTCATTCATAAACCTAACTATTAGATAATGTCTACTAAAACCTAGCAGAAGCAGTAATAACCTTTGTTGAGTGTCATTTCAGCTCCCTGGGTTGTATAACTTATCCTATAGCAACAATCCTCACCAGAGATTTAAACTAATCGAATGACTTCAAATCTCAGACAAGGCTTTGCTGCATACTTGCATCTCCGTCCATTAAGGGCCAAAGGGAGCTGTGTTTGGAGGTGAGGGAAGGGCAGGTCTTTGGCCTGCATTCCAACCCAAGCCATCCAAGTAAGCAACTTCTCTGCAATCCAAGACATAGGGAAGGGACTGCCCATCATGGCACACACACATACATGGTCACGGGGGGGGGGGGGTGGAGAGGGAGGGATCACTCATGCACAACACTGGGGGAAGAAAAGAGGAAAGGGAAATTGTGGAAGCTAAGCCACAATGCCTATGGAGCCTGGCAGACATCACCCAGTCGCTTCTCTGTTTATGTATTCCTGGGTGGACTAAATAAAGTGTCTACTGTGCAGGAGTTCAATCCACCTGTGCATCTACCTAACTCAGTCCTTTCGCTTTGTCTGCAACAGGCTCTCTATACCTCGGGTTTTAACAGCTATAATCTGCCCCGCTCTAGGACACCCAGAGCTCTCTGCATCACCCATTAGGGAACCCTAGGCAGAGCTCTCAGGTGGGGCCTAACCCCACCACTAACATATGGCTTCCTTCATTTTGAAAATCGGTTTCATGAGCCATATTGTATCGGGTGTCAAGCAGGAATGACTTTGTGATCTTTCAGGGGAATTTTTAATCACATTTAGAAACATTTTCTGATTGTCACAATCTATTGGCATCTAGTGGGCAGAGACCAGGGAGGCTGCTAGGCACCCTACTATGCAGCGCACAGTCCCGCAGGCAGTGAGTTACCCTGTCCCTACCGGCAAGGGAGGCGAAGGTGAGAAACCCTGCAGCCCTTGGACTGTGTAGTTTTCATTTTGAGGGAGAAGTATTTGCTCTTAAAAATAAATGAAAACGTCTGCTCCAGGACACCTGCATGGACTCAAACTATTCAACAGAGTGTCTGCCCTTTGTGGTGTGCTTCGAAGGCTTAAAATAGCACAGATTTTCACATCAGACGTTGGCTTTCTAATCGGAATCAAAGGTTGTTAGAAAGAACTAAAAGTCTGCCTCTTTTCCCCCCACTGTATTCACCAGAGGTTGGGAATCAAGGGCCCTGTAGCCTCCTTGGAGCACACAGCAGCAGACCTCCAGCTACGGGCCTTGAAAATCAACCAGTGCCAGGAAGGCAGATGGGGCGGCATGTTTGTGCAGATGGGAAGCCATGGGTGTTGCCTTCGTAGAGCTCAGCAGCTCGCTATCAGTCAGGCAGAGGGCCAGAAGTTAAATATACTGCTTCTTTTAGGAAGGAAAGTGAACAATGGCCCCTCATTTGAAGCCACAATAGGAATTTAGGAAGAGGTGGAGCCTAGCTCCAAGATGGAACACGGCCTGGGCTTCAGTGTTAATGTCCTTGCTCTCTTGTCTCCAAGAGATTTTTTTTTTTTTTCCAGTCATTGCTATTTACTGTTTACTAATTCCAGTGAGTCCCATGTACTTTCGGTACCAAAAGTAAAAACACAAAAGGAATTTTGATTCTGGGGCCAAGAGGAGGAATACAGCTGGAGCCCCCATTCACAGACGCCCCCCCTCCCACAACCCTGAGATTCTCTGTCATACCTCTTGGTAACAGGAAGCAAGGCTCCATGTGGTTAGGCTGTCTTGAGGCAGTATGCATGGTTCCACAGCACATCTCCATAAGCCCTGCTCCATCTCCCATACCTGGATTCTACCAGGGACCTCCAAGCTCTGTGTGCGTTAACCATTATCCATCATTTAATGGCTAATCTATTTAATGACCTTCCTCTCATGACTGTGAGCTTTTTGAAATAGAAATGCTGACACACTTGTCAATGACGATCTAAACGAATGCCCACATCATGGGGAATAAGAATATGATCTGTCAAACACAAAATATGCTTCAGAGTGTGATCTACTCCCTCTATGCCGCATGCCCAGTCCTCACTCACACTGTACGTGAAGCCTACAGTGTATGAACACAAGTCCAGGAGTCACTTCAGTAAACACAGCCAGAGAACAGGATAGACCTGTGCAGATGTTAGACCTTTCTCCAGGAAGCATTCCATATGTAAAACAATCACAGGGTGGAGAGATTCAATAAACAGCCGCCTTTGAGGAGGCAGAAGACACACTCTCCCTTTTCAAGTTTAATCAGTGGGTCAAATGGCCTTGACTTCACACGCTCAGCAGAGACGCAATGCCGGTGCGGCTTCCACATCAGTACTTAAAAGCATGTACAGGAAACCCGCATGCACAAGCTGCACTCACAAAGCCCTTCCTACCAGATGTGCTCACCAGGTCTGTCAAGTCTGTCAAGGCCATGGTTACTCTACAGGTATAGTAATCACTACACAGCATGCACGAAAGTATTGAGATTACTTCTTCTTGACTGGGTGAATATTCTAAAAACACAAACACTGTCACATTCATCGTTTTATCTCCAGGACATAAGCTAATGCCACAGTATTGGCACATGAAGACATAACATTGAAGGAATGAGTGATCTTGGCCTATCAGACACAAGGTAACTGTTCCCTTCCTCCTCTGCCTTTTTCTCCTCACTGGCACTGTTCTTCCCTCCCTCCCCGCCTCCCCTGAGACAGGGGGAGAACGCCTCATGAAAACCTGTGACTATCTCAGTCAATCAAGCATCAACACAGCTAGTACTTATATGATTTCATAATTTTAAAAAATGTCATGTGTACAGGTGTTTGGCTTGCACGTATGTGTGGGCACCAGGTGCCCACAGAGACCGAAAGAAGGCACCAGATCCCCTGGAACTAGAGTTACAGATGGTTGTGAGCTGCCATGTGAGTGCTGGGAATCAAACCCGAGTCCTCAAGAAGAGCAGCCAGTGCTCTTACTCATTGAGCCATCTCTCCAGCCCCAGTCTGATGATTTTTTAGCCCCCGTTACTTTCCTTCCTGAATTCTGTTCCTAGGTTAAGTATACTATTGGCAGTAAAGAAAGATGCAAAGTACAACACTTCTGAGAGGATCTGGGGAATTTAGCAGTGGTCTTCCCAAGCAAGGGGTTCAAAAAAACCCAAAGCCAGCTCTTGCTGCACCAACAGCCTTACAAATGAAGCACTTTCCACTCACTGACAATGAGAAATCAGAGAGAGAGAGAGAGAGAGAGAGAGAGAGAGAGAGAGAGAGAGAGAGAGAGAGCACGCGCACAATAAAGATTCTATTCCTTAAAGCAATGTAGGGTTCAGAGAGCCTGAAGCAAGCCCTTTCAAAGTAGCCTGTGCGAAAGGAAGAGGCTGGCCTCTGCGTCAGCTGCAGAGATTAACAAAGGGTTTCTAATCCAACACTCTATTTTCCAGTATGAAGCACATGGAAAAGGGGAAAGACAGGAGGAAGACAGAATCTCTGTGCAGCTCTACAGGGGTAGAGGGAGCCACTGGGTCCTTTTGAATTAAATTACAGAATATTGGGTGAAATTCTCCTGTTGTCCCAGAATTTTTTTCATACCCCACAATACAAGCTCTCAGCGCTGTCTCCTCTGGGGCCTTCTTGGAGAGGAGACCTCTGTCCACACCACCACTTCTACTGGTATTTTCAGAATGTGCCTGAGACGGAAAGGGGTATCTGTTCTGCTTTAGGAGAGAAATACTCTCTCCCCTACCTGAGGTGGAGGGAGAACCCTGGGGCAATGGGGGGGGGCGGGGAATATGGGAAATGGGGAGGTGGAACCCTATCTTAGGACAAAGCCTCAGGTGAGTCTCCATTTACTCCATAGCAACTTTTCAAAATGCACAAGGCTCACTCTTAATAATATGAGAATATTTTAAAACTGATGGTGAGTAACTCAAATGCCTGCTGGCAGAAGACTAGGCAAGTAAAATTATATAGTGACAATGGATATCTTTGGGTTTAAAAAATAAAAAGAACAAAATCCTGACACATATTATATTGTGGCTGACCTGTGAATGAATATACCATGTGAAGGGGAAAGAAGCCTGGGGGGAAAAATGAACTGTCGGATGGCACTTACATGAGGCACTTAGAATAGTGACACTGTAAGAGACAGAAAGCAACAAGGTGGCTGTCAGGGGACAGAGGACACTCAGATTCAGTTTCGCAGCAGGAAAAGAGCTCAGGAGATAGAGCGGTGGTGGCTGATCTTAAATTTGCTGACATATACGTTTAGAAGATGGTAGGTATGTTCTGCATACTCTATGCATACTTTATGTTCTGCATACTCTACTACAATTAAAATAGTTTTTATTTTAGATGAGGGTGACAGGAAAGTGCTGGAGCTCACCCAGTACGGTGTTAAGGGATCTGTTAACCAACGAGAAGGAACGAGTCCGCATAGCATAGTCTAAAGTGAGTCCCATAAACACCCCAGGCCATGTCTTCCCTGATGCTTACACAACTCATTCAAAACCAACTCTTTCTCAGCGCTTGTCTTGCTGAAAGTGGACGGCTGAACAAAATCTCCAGATTACACAACCTCTGAGAAGATGACATGGCAGGAATGGGGGTGGGGGTCACGGCGGCCGCTTACTAAAAGGGGGAACGATGGGGGCCATTTCTCCTCCGCCTTCTCGTTGCCTCATTTGACAGATATCACCATGTTAGGGAGGGGAGGGGTACAGGGTTTTCAATCAACACTGACCTCAGATTGCCCTTGATTTAGCTGGAAAGACAAACGATGTGAGTGGGGAAATGCTTGGGTTCAAGCTTGGGCATCCCAGAAGGAAGCAAGGACAGACACAGAGTGAGGGAAGGCATTGCCAAGGGAGGGAAATGATGGCTGGGAGGGATGTGAGGCGGAGGAACCCAGGTTCACAAGGAGAACTGATGTGGAATGTGGTACCTCAGGGTGTGTGATTCAGGCTGCCTCTTTCAACCAATGAAACACACAGGTTTACCAGGCCTGTTAGGCAACAGCTCTGGCTGGCCTTGAACTCACTGAGATCTGCCTGTCTATGACTCTTGAGTACTGGGATTAAAGGTGTATGCCACCACCATCCAGCTGCAACTAGCATTTTAAACACAGGGAATGCAGTTATAATTATGTTAACTGTCTGATCGATTGATTCTAATGTCTGCATTCTGGGTCAGTTTCAAAGGAATTGCTCTCATTATGGGTAATAGTTTCTTGCTTCTTTGCCTGGCAATTTTTGACTTGATGTCAGACATTGTGAATTTTGCCTACTTAGTGCTAGACAGTTCCATAGTACATTTTCAGCCTCATCAGTAACCCAGTTAAGATACTTGGAAATAGCTTGATACTATCAGATCTTGCTTTTAAGATCTGGTGGAGAGAGGGTTCTGCCATTAAAGGCTAGGCTTACAACTAAAAACATCATGTGAACACAGCATAATTCACTCTGGGCTAGTTACTTTTCATCAGGGAGGTAAGACCTGTCTATGTTCTCAGTGCCTTGATGGGAGATGTCATTCTGTATATGTTTCTCATACTGGTTAATAATAAAGCACTGTTGGCCAATAGGAAAGGAAGATAGGAGGGACTAGGAGACAAGGAGGAAGAGGAAGTAGTAAGGAGGAGTCAAGATGGAGAGTCTGGAGAGAGCTGTTTGCGGTAGCCAGCTCCCGGTAAGAAGACCACATGGAAATACATAAATTAACACAAATGGGTTAATACTTAAGACAGAGCTAGCTGATAAGAAAGTAGTAACTGGCCAACAGTATAATATCTAATACAGAGTCTCTGTGTATTATTTGGGGCTGGCGCGGCGGCGGGACAAGACTGGCGGCGGGAGGAAAAACCGAAACTCCTTACAGTGCCTAGTGCCCTACCCTGTGTTCTAAGCCTCTTTCTTGAGATCTGCAGTCTTGTTGGTAAGCATCAGTATCATTTCTGGTCCTGTGTGGGCACCAGACAAAATCATTTCTGATCCTTTCAGATGATTTTTTCCCCTACAGTCTCGTAGTTTTCTCACCCTGCTCAGTACTCAGAAACCCCAAGGGGGTGCTTTGTAAATTCCCAGCATCTGAGTAGTAGAAATGCAGCTTGGCTCAGACAGTACTGTCTACCACACACAAAGCTGGGCTCCGGTGCCTAGCATTGCATGAAGCCAGGTGTGGCGGCACACCGGTAATCCAGGCACTTGAGAAATGGAGGCACTAGTATTCATTCATGGTCATACCCGGCTACATAGTGAATCAGAGGTCAACCAGGGCTGTGTGAGAACCCATCATAGGAGAGGAGGGAGAGGAAGACGGTGGGAGGGGAGGGAGGGAAAGGCTCTCCCTCCTCTCTATACAGCTGTGTCTCTGGCCCTCTTATCCTAGTGTCTCTCCCAGGCCAGAGCATCCAAGAACCCCCCTGAAAACTCAGCACAGGCTTACAACATGGCTGGATAACCACTCAAAGGCCCTGCCTCTGTATTTATTTTGTGTGTGTTTCTGGGAGCCAAACATACAGCCTAACACATTCTAGTCTAGTAATATGTCAACATGCTATAGACCTAGTTCAAGCCTTCTTTGTTTTTTCTTTGGTTTTTGTTTGTTTGGTTTGTTGTTGGTGGTGGTTTTTGAGACAGTCTTTCTCTATGCAGACTTGGCTGCCCTGGAACTCTCTCTATAGACCAAGCTGGCCTCAAACCCAGAGATCCACCTGCCTCTGCTTCCCAGGTGCTAGGATTAAAGGTGTGTGCCATCACTGCCAGGTTGAAGGCATTTTTCAAACACAAACTTTATATGGCTTGTTTTTTCATTTCTCTTACCTGGTATCTAGTGTATTGCAAATCCTTATTTGATTTCGCTTATTCATATTTTGTTTGTTAGGGCTGAGTAAATTCTATCCCTGTTACAGAATCTTGAGTAACAGTAAAAGCCTCCTTAGATGTTATGAGGACTACCTATCCCACCAGCCTAGCAGGTTTTATTGGTTGAAAGAGGCATCCTGAATTGTTACCCTTCCACTACTATCCACTGATCCTTTGGAAGTAAGGGATTCCCAGGGTGTGTGTGTGTGTGTGTGTGTGTGTGTGTGTGTGTGTGTGTGTGTCTGTGTCTGTCTGTATGTGGTGTACGTGTCTCTGTGTGTAAGACAGAGATGGCGGGGAGAGGAGAATTACTCTATTTCATACTAAACAACCACTGACAGCCTGCTAGGTTGGTCACTTAAGATGGCAGGACAGGAACAAAGAGCAATGAATAAACCCTACTTAGTCAAGATATCCTGTCAGTCACATGGTGCCTGTGTCTGAGGTCACCGGAACACTGTCCCTGCTGGGCTCTGCTGCTATTTTCATCAGGAGACTTAAAGATTCTAACACCCAAGTGATAGAAGAGTCCACCGCATCCCATCCCTTCTCTGTATCTTGGCTGTCACTCTTCACTTCCGAAATGTATCTGGTTGTGCTCTTCCCAGCCAGTTCCAGGACGCCATGTGGTTTAGACTTAGCCAGGTACACCAGTCAGAGTCACAAGTGCAGGTTGATGGAAGTAGTGAGGAGGAGGGTGGCCACCGAAGAGAGCTGGCCATCACATCTGTACTCATCTGTGTCTTCCACAACCAGATGAAAAGGACAGACACACTGACCACAGTTGACTCTTGTCTTTGAACTAGCAAACGGAAGCTCTCAGATAAAGGAAACATGGCTTCCAAGAATCCACTGGGGAGGAGAAATTCAGTCTCAAGAGTCCCCTCCACGGTACTCCACGGGCTGAAAACGCTGCTGCAAACAAGGAACAAACCCCCTGAGCTGGACTCCATTCTCTCCTGGCAGCAGGACTTCCCAGCAGCCCTCGAAGAAAAAAGCCTTGGACACACTTTCGTGAGATTTGTTTGCTGCTGACACTGAGCCTAACCTCCATCATTGCATAGAAATGAACCTACACCCTCAAAACACAGACAGATTAGAAAGGAACATCTTGCCAGGCACATTTCCACTTTTGCATGTAATAAAATTACAATTTTGCCCACAAAATATGCACAGTGTGGACTAATTCATCACGCAACTACTGGATTCTTCTATGCATTTTCATTTGAACGTTTTACCCCCTTTCATTTACAAAGGGCCAGAGTGATGGTTAAGCCTTAAACAAAATGAGCCAGCAAGCTTGTGGACTCAAAAGAAAGATGCTATCTGTGACTCAGAGACAACCAAGCCTGTCAGGCTAAAACCACAAACTCACTGCATTTACTTTATAAATGAGATCTATTTAATACATGAAGGCAAATATCTGTGGAAGACCAAAGGCTTAAAAATAATCCACAAGGAATGAATCAATTCCATTGATTTGTCAATCAATAACCAGGTAAATGGCCACTACCACAGTCTGGCCACATTCAATCTCTTAAGGCAACTTTTGTTTCTGGGACTCAGAAATGTCTTGTAAATAGTGATGGATATATTCATCTTAACAGAGCCCCAGGGAGAAGGTACACACTGTATTCCTTTATACTAGAGGGAGCAGCCAGTGTGAGGCTGCTTTGCAAAGAGACTCCAAAGAGCAACTCCCTGGTTGACAACACTGACTGTCTACTCACTACAAAGCTGACGCCTGGAATACTCCTTCAAGCAGACAAAACACTGAAGATGTCTACACCTATGGTGAGCCTACACATCTCCATCACCACCCAGAGTAGAGCTGGTCCCCAGAAGACAGCTAGCAGCCTGTGCATTAGCGGACCCTCAGGCAGTGCCTCAGGAAAAGTGAGGGTGGGCACTAGGTCTGATGGGTCGATTCAGGGTCAATACATGTTCCCTGAAAGCCAGAGAGCTAGCAACTGGCAAGGCAAATGAGAATGAATCCTTCCTGTGCCATCCCCACCCCACTATGACATACATCCTGTGACATTCAGTTGCTGCCTAGAATTTGAAACAATGGCTGAGAAACAGGGCTTATGTAATCACATTATTTCCCAGTGCCTTTTACATGATTCACCACCAAGAACCTGGAAGTAAATGGGTTTCCTTAAAAGTGGGTGGGTCCATAGGCTGCATCAGACCCTAATGAAACACTTCGGGTGTGTGCTTGTGTGTATAATCTCCTGAAACCTTCACAGCAATCCTGCGGGTAGGTATCACAGTAGATTCACAGGGCAACCATTGCTTAAAGTCACTCAGCTAGTTAAGTGCATGTGGCAGGGCTGACCTAAAGCTAGTGGCTTCCAACCACCCACCGCACATCTCCAGCATGGCAGAGACACCCCCCATGGCAGCCATCCATGGGAAAGGGATTGTCGCTATTAAGTAAAAAGTTAGCAATTAGCTCTTTTGAGCCCATCACACTGCAGCCATCATTAATATGTCTAAAAGCAAACTGATTTTAAAAGACCCACCTGAAAGCAGGATTTCTTTTCTGAAATCAAACAAACAAAAATGAAAGAGATTTCATTTTCAATTCTTCCGCTCAAAAAAGCCCCTCAGAGTAGTGAGACTATACTATCCCAAACTGGAAAGGAAGGTACTTCTGAGAAGGTTGGGGACTGAATGATGAAAGGGAAATATTTCTATAAGATAAGGGATGTGTTTTTAGATTGACTCTAGCCAAGATGGCATCTTTCCCACTAAATGCTCCCCCACAGCCCAGTGACTACGTGGTATACATGTTCATATTCAGAACGAATTGAGGTCAAAGATGGAGGCATGGGGGTGTGAAGGGAATACAGACAGCAGGGATTTCTGGGGATGTGCACTGCAAAGCCTGGCCCTTTCTGAAGAGTTCAAGTGGGAAAACCGTCACTCTATACAAAGCAAGGTAGATCTTCAGCCCATGGGTATTTGACCATCCCTGACAACAGACAGACTACAGCCAAAAAGACAGAATCAGTTGTTCTGGCTATTTTTACGTCAACCTGATACAAACTAGCGTTATCTGAGAAGAGGGAACTGCAATGAGAAAATGCCTACATAACACTGGCCTGTAGGCAAGACTGTGGGGTTAGAGCCTTGACTAATAATTGATGTGGAGGGCCCATACCACAGAGGGCAGTGCCACTCCTGGACAGGTGGCCCTGAATTGTTTAAGAAAGCAGGCTGAGCAAGCCACAAGGAGCAAGAAAGTAAGAACATTCATTCATCCACAGCTTCTGCTTTTGTTCTTGCCTTGAGTTCCTACCCTGACTTCCATCAGTGACAGACTGTGATGTGAAAGCATAAGAATAAATAAACCCTCCCCTTCCCAAGTTGTCTTTGGTCATAGAGTTTTATCAAAGCAATAAAAGGCTAAGATAGTCAATGGCCTGCATATCAGATAGACAGCGTCATACAGATTGCACTTAGGGTACATCCAAGCACTCAAGGAGGCAAAGAGCAAGCATGAGCATGAAGAATGTAGAAAGATAGGGTTTCAAAGAACACTCAAGGAAGAGTTTTAGAAAATAATGACAAGACAGATACTCTTGAGTGGGATCCTTCCACAACAGAGGCCGAGTGTCCCTCAGCTCCCCCTACGGAAGGGAAAATGTCAGAGTCCCGACTGAGATGTCATTTACGAGACATTTTCATTAAATAGTGGTTCCCTTCCAGAGTAAGCTTTAGTCTTCATGCATGCATGTTTTAAAAAGCCCATGATCAGAGGGGATAGTCTTATGTGTTTCAGAAACTACCATATGCTCCTTTGGCTCAAGGGATCCTTAGGATCCAGGAGATGAGATGGTGTTAACTAGACATGCACTTTCTCTCACAGAATAGACACTACAGACTTGCCACATATTGTAGAGTCCTTATGTTATTCATACGAAATCAATTATTGCTCATAGAAACACCTGAACTCACAATCTAAGTATTCATTACCAAAACATCTCCAATAGGGAGATTTAAATAGAAAATTACATGGTCAGAGCATAAAGGGGGTCACCGATGAACACGCTGACCACTTTTAAGTCAGTCCTTTCTCCAGCATCCCTTAATGAGGAAGGCCTCCCTATCCAGGCCCACCATGTAAGCACAGCTGCTCCCTCTTTCTCAGAATGAGACATACCCCCATAAAAGTCTCTGCAAAGTAAAGCTCTATAGGTGAGATCTTGTATTCAGTGCAAGAGGTCACAAAACTGACTTTGTAGTCACTCTGATCATCGCAAAGCCAATCTGAGGCACTGGGCCCATCAGCAAGGACACTTATGGAGCTGGGAACACTGACCTCCTGAGACAATCCTGCAAACCTAACCCTCTTCAGGACGGTGCTGAGAAAGTCAGCGCGATGCCGTCATGCTTTCAAATCACAGAGAGGTGCACACTGAGTTATTCCATCCATTCTTGCTTCTAAGAATTAGCACGCAGGTGCCATTCCAATCAGAACACTGACAAATGCAGGGTGGAAGAAACAGACTTTCATGGTTTTTGCTATTTTTCAAGACAGGGTGCCAATCATACCTGTTTCTAGGGTGTGTACTATAAAAACCTTTGAGGTATTTTAACTGGAATCACTCAACATTGCCTTTGCCTGGTTCTGTTCCTTTAAGAAAGGGAAGAACCTATAAGCTGTCTCAGGTCTAGCCTGCACTCACACTCCAAGGCTGGACTGAGTCCCCACAGCAGCACTGACTTTGCAGGCATTGCCAAGGCTGTTAGCCCCCAGTGCCACTTCTTCCTCCATGTGGGCCAGGAGGGAACTCAGGTCTTCAGGCTTAATCCACTAAGCCGTAGGCCTGCTCCATTGATCAACTCTTAAGACTATACCAGCCTTTAGGCAGAGGCAGAGGCAGAGGCAGAGGCAGAGGCAGAGGCAGAGAGGCAGAGAGGCAGAGAGGCAGAGGCAGGCAGACTTTTGTGAATTTGAAGCCAGCCTTGTCTACAAAGCAAGTTCCAGGACAGCTAGGGCTCTGATACAGAGAGAGACAGCGAGAGACAAAGAGAGAGAGAGACATAGACCTCTGTCTCAAAAAAAAAAAAAAAAACCAGAAAAGCAATCCACTCCTCTATGCTCTGTGTTTCCCTGAGTGGCTTTTCAACTGTCACCTTGATCAAATTAGATGACTTAGCACACAATGGAAGAATCCTAAGAAGGTCAAGAATCAGTCAGTGATGCCTTGCTCTAACTGGCTGCCTTCATTTCTTATTCAAAGATTTTGATTTAGTCTGAGAATCTGGGCGTTTTTTTTTTGTTGTTGTTGTTGTTTGTTTGTTTGCTTGTTTGTTTGTTTTGTTTTTTCGCCAAATTTCAAGTGAACCCGTCACTTTCTTGCTATTTCATACTTTGGAGGTTCCTGTTTTCAGTGCTTGGTAAGTGCTATGCCTAAGGACTCAGGGTGACAGTAAGTTTCATCAATATGCAGGAAGAATTAAGCTCCCAAAGGTACATACTGAGTGTCTCCACGCCAGGCTTCAGCCTGTTTACAGCTATAGGCCTTCCGGGGAAAGATGTGCCACCAACATCTATTAAACTGTACAACAAATGATGGCTCACTCGGAGTTAAGAATAGAGGCTCCAGCCTAAATTTTCTGGCCTGTGTTTTTGAAGGGTGAAGTGCATAAATAAGTCATTTTTTAACGAGCCATAACTCCAACTAAATCACAGCTAATTACACTGAGCAGTGCACAGACTTGCTACATTTCTCGGGATTCAAGTTCAACACAAACTCAACTTTGAATGGTTAGTATGCTGTAATGAAGTTAATAACTTTGAGTGGTTAGATGGCTTCCAGTGTAGCTTGGAACAATGAAAACCCAGTATAGAATCTGCAGTTTGAGAAAGTTCTCATGATGCACTTAGAATCAGTTTTGCTTTAGCAACATACAGGAATTCACTGCCAGGGGGAGGGGAAGGACACACTCTGCTCTCCAGGCCTCTACCCTGAGTTGCAGGAGGATGCTCAGCTGGTCCAATGGGCGCTGCATCATGCTGCAGGGAGCTACATTTAAGTGACATGGGAATGCTCTTGAAGATGGAAGTAGCATTAGCAGACTACTGACCTTGTGCCAACAACCACAACTCACAAAACACTTCAGGCCTGGGGCTTTACCCTCATTCCTCTCCCTGCTGCTGCTCCCACTCAAGGACACATTCCTTCTGAGGGTTTACACTCTTCTTGTTCCCTGTCTCCTGTTTCACAGACTGCTCGCTTCCTCCCTTCCTTCAATGGCTCAAGCGACACTCTGCACCTTCCCTGACCACCTGAGCAGAGCAGCACACACGAAACCCCCACCATGGTTCCCGACTCTGCCTTTCCACAGATCAAGGAAATTATATGATCTTAAAATGCCTGATTGTTTGAGTCCCCACTGCACACCAGAGTTTGAGTTCTCTGAGAACAAAGCAGTATTGTTATAAAGTAGAATATATATATATATATATATATAAACCACAAATGCATCCTTTACATAATTTTATATATAAGTACTTTGTATATGGATGGATAGGTGGGTAGATAAATAGACCCTCTTCTTGATCAACAAGATTGGACCGGCAGTCATTCAAAAGTACTACTTATTTCCTGAATACTGTGCAGCCAGCCAAATATAAATTCATATAGGCAGCAACTGTTTTCTCCTGCATAAAGTGAGTGCTGAGGTGTCACATACAATATCTAAGGCAATCTCTGGCGTGCACACACAGGGTGCTACAACCCTAAGACACTAGGCCAGTGTTTGCTGGTGTCATCCAACACTCACTAGAGACCCAGAGCACAAGTCTCAGAATCCAGGATGAGTCATGATGCTTAAGATAAAGTAGGGTAGGGAAGGGGAAAGGGGAGAGGAATGCCTTCTACCTGCCACTGACAGGTAACCCACATCACATCCATGCAACCCACCAAGAGAATGGAGATGCAGCTGTCCTGTTCATTTTAACATGGGCAGAAAGAAAAGGAGCTGCTTGAAATACAATTAGAATAAATGTTGAAAAATTAAATAAATTCTGTCCTACTTAACTCTTTTTCCACTGACGGAATCTGACGTCAGGCAATTTCAATAAAGAAAGATCAGCCTTAAATTAGTAGAACTGTTTTGTAAGAGCTCTGATTCAGAAAGAGCTTACAGTTAACAAGTGGGTGGCCTCTACACGCATGCGCGTGCTCGCACACACACACACACACACACACACACACACACACACAAACGCACACGCACAGAACAAGGTTCCCACATCAGTGCTGTTTCTGGGGGTAGCTCTTAGCTCTCAGAGATCCAACCATCCTCTCAGAAGTACCAGGGCTGCCTTGATCTTCCCAAATTAAACAGTCAGCATGGTGCTACGTACAACCACCAAGCCTGGACAACTCTATCATTCCTGGCCTAAATTTTCTGAGAGTAGGCTCATCAGTGTAGCTGGCCGAAAAGATGTATACCTCATGGTAATAACAATGACAAAACAGCATAGTTTTAAAAACACAAGTTTGAGCCCACCCAAGGACACTGAAAACAAACAAACAAAACCAAACATGATTAATTAATTCTATTGCTTACATCATCTAACGGTCCTTAGTCCTCAATATGGCATAAACAAACATCTGTCAGTGTCCTCTCCCAATTGTTGAGCTTTTGGAGAAATTGACATAGAAATTCTAAAAGCCTCTTTCTTTTTGGTTTGAGGACCCTTTTATCGTCCTTAAAGTTACTGGGTGCTGAAAGAGTTTCACATTGTGTAGATAGATAAATATGGCCAAATTAGAGATCAAACTGATAAATTTAAACATTTCTTCCTTTACTTAAAACAGTAATGACCAATCCATTCCCTAGTAACATCACATTTTAAAAGGCAACTAGGTATTGCAAAATGAAACAAAAGTTAAATGATCACATTGTTTTGTAATTTAAAAACTTAGTTGACTTCTGACTTAAAAGCAACAGCTTTTAAGAACCTTCTCGCATCTGGTTCTGTACTTTATCCACGGTGGCATTGTTCTAGTTAAAGAATAAGTAAAATCCAGCCTCACGTAGAGGACAGTTGAATGAGAACCCATTTACATAGCCTTTCCATCCAATTATGGAATTTTTTTTTTGATCCATCAAAATTCAACAAATGATGTGTCTTGAACATTAGCTCCAGTGTGAGATGTAAGGCTAGAACCCATTAGTCTACCTTACAGCTTCATCATGATCGCGGTATTGGAACATCTTGTACTGGTCATTTTGAAAATATGTGTTTACTGGGTCGTGTAGCTCTTCCAAAAGTTGATGCATTTCATCATACAATTTCAAAACTCACAATTTTGAATTACTATAAACAGCACACTCATGAAAAAAAGACATTAAGTATTGAGAAGCTGTCGAGTCCACAATGGCAGAGATACATACTCCAAAAGCCTAATTACAGGCAAAGGTTTTTGTTTTGACCACTAGCACTAAACATTTGCGATTGTCCTCTCATTTTTTAATTTTATTTATTTTTTTTTTTTTTAGTAAAATATTTTACAAATTGCCAAGTTCCATTACTACAGTTTGCCTGTCATTCTTCCAATGTAGAAATGATGTTCCCTCCACAGAACAGCGTGGCCAGGAACAACTTCATTGCGCAAGGGTTTTCTTTGAGATGCAGTGGTACTGCCTGCACCCCCAAATGTCCTCACACACACTTCCCCTTCTGCCCCAGAGAAACCTTACAAACATTACTAATGACGACTTCATCAATGGCCCGGTGGAACTAGTCTGCCTGTCCCCGGCAATGTGTGACAATGAGGAACACGCTGACAGCTGTCCAGCCTCAGGTAAGATTTGCACTGGGGCCACGGACATTTACCCCACTTTCATCAGCAAGATAACGAGCGGTCAGGGCCATTAAAGAGAAAATAATGAGACCTTTGTGATCACCCTCAGAACTTTCTTGGGTCTGGGTGTGTGTGTGTGTGTGTCATCATTTGATAACTTATTTAAAAACAGTAAACAAACTGTAGGTAAAGTATGGGGGTGTAAGAAAGCTGATACAGCCATTATGCCCTAACCTGGGCTCATTTGTTTTATTTTCATTTTTCTCTTAGTTCTAGCTTCTGGTCTCCATTAAGGGATTCTGCTGGTCCCATGATGGCAGTCAGCTTGGGTAAATCTTAACCCCAGTCTGTCAGAAGCCGGGGACATAGGCCCTGAGTCTGCAGAAATCACCTTGCCAGGTGAAGGTGGATAGTCAGGTCAAAGGAGAAGCCCAGGGGAAGCATCGCAAAACCAGGACTGTAGAGAGGGTGGTCCTATGCCACCACCAAAGCCTCCTCCAATGCAGAAGAAAGAAAGAGCATTCTAGTGCTGGGTTGGGGTATTAATGTGCTCCCAGAAGTTCATATGTGAAGAACAACACAACCCTTGATGCAAGTGTTGGCATGTGGAGCAACGGGAGGTGAACTGGTCATGAGGGCCCTGTCTTTTTAAATAAACTTCATTATCATGGGTTCCCTCTCCCCTCCCTCTCCTTCTCCTCTCTCTCTCTGTCTCTCTCTCTCTCTCTCTCTCTCTCTCTCTCTCTCTCTCTCACCCCCACCATATTACAAAGAAACAAGAGGAGGATTAGATGCAATCCCTCAACCCCAGGCTTCCCAGCTCTGGACAGATGGGTACCCTAAAAAGATCTTGGACTAACTCTTACCGGAATTTGGCTCTGACATTTATTTTCCAGTGGGTCCTAGAAAAATCAGTGTCTTCAGACTGTCTCAACTTTTGCACACTGAGAATCACACCAGCCGCACGGATTTGTTGGGAGCAAACGAGATAACGTATGGGATGGCAAGGGACTCCTTGACTTGGGTAAGAGGCTACCCTGCCACCAGAAGGAACAAAGAAGCAAGCTGCATTCTAGTGTGGGCGTGGCACTTCCAGTCCCCAGAAGGTGTGCCATAAATATGCCAGAAGCTATGAAGCAGAGAAGCCAGTGTCACCCTTCCCTTTCTGGTTCCTCTTCCCTGACTTCCACAGTCCCTCTACCCTATCTTCTCTTGGTATTCATTTCCAACGGCAGTCCCCAGGACTGCTCCGACTTGCAAGAATACTAAGTATTCACCCATTCCCACGACTAATGCAACACACACGATGACTACATTTTAAAGCTAGTTTTCAAAAACAGTCTAAGCCAAGCAGTCATCATAGGGCTCCAAAGATGACAAATCAACTACAAGCAAAGCTAACCATTTTTCCTTTAAGAACGGCAGGTGTGAGAAACATTACATGGAGGAGTGTGAAACAGTGGGCTGCAGCTTCAAAGCAGCCTCACACTTCAGATCTGACTTCTCCGTCCATTGGTCACACTGTCTGAGCAGACAGAGTCTCACAATCATACAGCAGTGGTTTGAGGCAGGAAACATGAGCTAGAAGCTGAGGCAAGAGCTGTGGTCAGAATCTTGCCCTGCATTCTAGCACACTGCCTGTGAGAGAGGTTACTACCCTCCAGTGTCTGCTCCCTCCCTGAGAAATGTGTCATTTCCAAGTAATGAGTCAAGCAAAAGACACACCCTCCCCTTTTCCCTAAGCAAGCTTCAAATCCACAGCCAACAAGTGTGTTGGGAGTTTGTTTTGTTGCATCTTCCCCGAGACTGGCACAGAATGGAGTGTTTTCACTTATGCTTTGTAAAACCAGAGAATAAGTAACTACTGAGGAACCTCTGTCATTCTACCGTTATAAAAATACTTCTAGTATCATTAATTCTTTTGATTTCCCTGATCTCACTCAGGAAATCTCATATGCAGCTTTGCAACTGCACAACGTTACGTAACTGTTGGGAGCTGGTCCACCTGTCACTCATGATGCATGAGATTGCATGACAGATGGGACACTCTTCCTCACCCCCTTCCTACCTGCAGCTTTTGACTCAGAGCTTAATACGTGGGCATATTAAAAATCTTTCTCAAGTCCTTAAGACATTTCAATTTTTAATGTGCCTTTTCATAACACATAAAAAATTGAGAATTAAGAATAAAATAGCCTCCCTCGAAATACCATTCCCTAGCTTCAATTTATAGAGAAAAGGCATCACATGTTTTCAAAATTAAAGGCATCATCGTAATGTCATCCAAGCAACCCAGATTCTGGTTTTTGGGTTTTTGTTTGTTTGTTTGGTTGGTTGGTTTTTTTTTTTTTTTTTTTTGGTATTTGTTTGCTTCAAAGGTAAGTATTTCCTTATTTCATTTTATTTTACTTTTTCACTTTCTTACTAATGACAACTGCAAAAACATGTAAAATTAGACTGGACAGCGTAAGAGACCACGTGCAATATGTAATTACTAAGTAGAGCCAATAATCAATTTGCAGGGACTTGGGAGTTGGCTTGGTTGATGAAGGGATTACAGTTCACGGTGAAGCCCTGAGTTCAGATCCCAAGCACCAGCCTAAAGAGCCAGGCGTGGTGGTGCCCACCTGCAGCCTTCAGGGGAAGTGCGTTATGGAATATTATTTTAAGGTGTGTTACACTTGTTTATGCTGAGGAGCATTTGTCTAATGATATAAAGATTTGTTGCTTTTGTTTGCATTGCATTTGTTTGACCCTGTGAAGCTGTGATTCTTTGCCTGTCTGAAACACTTGATGGTCTAAAAAGGAGCTGAACGGCCAATAGCGAGGCAAGAGAAAGGATAGACGGGGCTGGCAGAGAGAATAAACAGAAGGAGAAACAAGGAAAGAAAAGGAAAGAACAAGAGGAGGAGGACATGAGGGGTCAGTCACTCAGTCACCCAGCTAGCCATGGAGTAATGGTGAAAGTAAGATTTATAGACGAAAACGATAAAGCCTAGAGGGAAAGGTGGATGGGATAATTTAAGATAAGATAAGAAGAGCTGGCAAAACACAGGGCAAGCTAAGGCTGGGCAATTATAAGTAAAAATAAGCCTCCATGTGTTATTTATTTGCAAGCTGTGTGGTGGGCCCCCAAAGAACAAAACAGCCAAAGAGTCAAATAGTAAAACCAAGAGCAACAGAAACAGGGGAGTTCACTTAGGAGCTATAGTCCTACTGAATTGGTGAGCCCGGGTTTGATGAGACTAACTTCAAAAAGTAAGGTAGACAGTGTGAGTGAGAAAGGAAGACACTCAACACTGACCTCTAAACTGTACAAGCACACACACACACAGAATCAATCAATCAGTCAGTCAATGGATTCATGGTTCACCCTACCACAAACCACAAATGTTGCAACATCTCATAAATAAATATGAATTTCTAATAGATGCTCATTATATCTTAAACAACTACAATGCCACAAATCACACCAAAATAATGTTAACAATCCCATATAATCCCACCTATGAAAATGAGCCATACATTACACCTGATTAAAATGTCTCTTTTCTATTATTTTGACTCTTTTCTCTTTCAATTTGTGACCAAAGAAACCAAACCTCTCCTTCTTTAAAATGTCCTTACTATGGATTTTTCTGGCTATATCCATGGTGGCATTTAAGATCTTCTCCTGTCCTTTGGAACCTATGATTGGATATGGAAGCCTGGCTAGACTCAAGGCCAGTCTCCCTCCTCACTGATGGCATGGGCATCCATCAGATGGCATGCAAAGTCGGGTTTTCACACTGTATGCCAAACATCTATGGTTGAGAACAATGAGTTCAAAGAAACCCACAATCTCTCCAAATCATATAACATCACTCCATATTTTCCAATAATGTAAGGATACTACAATATCATCTCACCCTGTGCTTGAGTGAAGGGATATCATACTTTATTTCTGTTGGTTCCCTTCCAAATAAAGCAGCTACATATTTAATCTGACACATTTCTGTCACTTTCCTTTACTTCGACATTCTCTTTGGATACTTGGCTCTAAGTGAAACCCAGTTGAACACTGTGATAACCATCCATTCAGACTCAATACAGCATCTAACATCTATTAAAATCCAGCTGGATTAGACCATGAGCTCCAGAAATACCAGTCAAACGCTGACATAAAAGAGCCTTTTCACAACAGCAATGTATTCAGCCATGTCCCTCACTCAGCACTAAGGGATTCTGCTTCTCACCCAAAGGGTAAACCTTCCTCAATCGTGAGCTGCTTCTGTTCCAGACCTGACCTAATGACTTCCATGAAGCAATGGTTTCTAGACTTTTTCTTAAAAATCTATTTTACCGAAGAAACTACTTTTAGCCCCAAGGCAAGCAGCAGTTTATAAAGTCTCTCATTTGCATTCTTTGTTCACTCTTCATTTTCAGGCATGCTCATGCTGACCTGGAATATGTTATGTGATCTTGAGAAACTGCCTAGGATACGGGAAGCTTCCCAATATTATTACTTCAGCAAGGAATACGTTAGTAAGATGAGCGGTCAATAAGTAAATCCTCAACAGAGTTTGCGTTGATTTGGCACACTGTAGGTCTCTAACTGCTGACGTTCCACAGAGCTGCAATGCTGACCGGGCCTGGCTCTCTACCTCCTCTCACTGGTCCCTCCCATCCGTGTTCCTCAGTTCCACCTGGCACTTGGCATTCAGTCCAGAAGCAGCATTTGCCCAAAGCTCAGACTTCGGTTTGCACTTCAACTAGGACATCTCTTCCTGGACTGCTCCCAAACACTTCAAACTCCACCTGCCCAAGCCTACATACATTATCCTCCGTCTGATGTTTCTACCCTAGCAACGACCCATCCCAGTTACCATCCGAGCAACTCTCCGGACTCTTCCTTCATCCCTGCACTAGGTGAGTTGCCAAGTCCTGGTGATTTTACTTCCATACATGGCTCAGTGGTACCTATTCTCTCTGTCTGCTCATATTCCAACTTTGCTCAAGTCCATAGGTTTCCCTTATACTCTCCTCATGGCTCTCTACATTCTGAGCTCTTGCAACTTAGCATTCTCCCCCCTCCCCCAAGCCTTTAAAACAACTGACACCAAATCAGGTCGTGCTTCTCTCTGCTTAAGTTCTTCCCCAGGGGCTGGGGAGACAATCATTTGGTAAAGTGCTTGATGTACAAACACGAGGGGCTTCCCATCCCCATCACCCACGGTTTTAAAAACTCCAGAAGCAGGGGTGCATGCCTGGAATCCCAGGACTGGAGAGGCAGATGGAAGGATCCTTAGGCTTGCTGGCTAGCCAGTCTAGCTGAATCAATGAGCTCCAGCCTCAGTTAAGAGACTGTCTCACAAAAGCAAGGTGAAGAGTGTTTAGAAAAAGACACCCTGCATCAAGCTCTGGCCTCTGCATGCAAGTGCACACACTCACACATGCATGCACACACATGTTGCACACATGCTGCGCATACACAAACAGAATCCCCCGGTACCCCATCATCACTTCCAATTCTAGAGGGAGTGCGCGATTCTGAAATTTACTAATGTGGCACCCCTCAGAGAATGAACTGTTTAACAGTTACACTGGCAGTGGCAGACGGGACTGTCCTGTCCCAAGTCTCTTTTTATATCCCCCATCGGCATGCCTCCGCCTTCAGCACCTCCCCACGACATGCGCCATGCTGTCTCTGGGATAACACAAGGGGGTTTGTGGGAGCAATGCCAAGCCACAGACATGCTCTTAGAGTCAAGTGCAGGCTCTTGCCACAGATGTGGTATGTGTTTTGTCTAGGAGTGGAGGATAAAGAGGAGAGAAAAAGAAGAGAGGAAAGATGGAGGGGGACTGGGAGACAGTGTGACCGAGTGAGAGAGAGTATGAATCCCATCCTCTGCATTGAGAGAACTGCACTCAAGACAAAGGCCACATGAAAGCTCAACCTGACTCCTAGTGTAGGACTCAAACTGAGAAGACATTGCTCCCATAGGAACAAAACAGAGCTAAGGTCCCAAAATAAACCCCACACATAGATGCTGCTGCTCCTAAAGTTTCAACATTAAAGTCTGTTTGTCATGTGCAAAACACACCTGGGGTAGAGGCCCAAGTGAGCAAGCTCTGTTGGCACAGCGTCATTAGTCTGTGAACTACTGGCTTCCTCAGCAGCAGCTATCCGTACTCCTACTGCAGTCGGGGAGAAAGAAAGACTAGTTTAAAGGGAGATATATATGGTTGCCAAAGATGGACATAGGGTCAGCTCCAAGCAGAATAAGATTGCTATGACCTAACAGAACTCATCCCTAAATAATCTGCCATATCTTCCTTCTTATCACTAAAACTTATCAGGTTTCCTTGGGTCAGCACAATTAAGAAAGATACATCTTTGTAGCATCTAGTCCAAGAGACCTAGTGTGGACCTCAAAAATGCCCCACAATGTCTGCAGCACAGTCAGGCCTGCCATAGCATCCATCCCTCCAGCAATGCAGGAAGGTGACAGCACACTTTCAGAATCTCACCCAATCCCCTTCTGGCCTCTTTTCTTGCTGCTGGGTTTCTCTGTACCACGGCTGGTGCATGTAATACTGCATTAATTTTATCCCCCTGAGCAAAGACTAAATTCGTTTGTCCCCAGATAAAGCAAAAGAAAATTTCTGAGGACAAACAGAAAACCTTCAAACTGTCATCTGGGTGATTTTTGTATGTATGTCATTTAATGGACTGAGCCAACATAGTGCAAACCGTAACCTATGACCATTTCTCCATATGAGCAAGACTAGTTGGTAGAAAGGAAGGGAGAACACAGCTTCACAAAGCTACTGGAATCTATTTGCAAAACGTCAACGCCAAATATGCAAACAACCTACATCCTTAAAAAACTCCATAGGATTTTAATAACGGTAGAAAAATCTTGTAATGAACTAGCTGGTTCATTAAAATAGCTGGTCGAAAATAGAAGAAGCAGGAGTGTTCAGTGGATTGTCATGGCTAAAATGAAGTTCAATCCCTTCATGACTTCTGACGAAAGCAAGAACCACAAACAGCATTTCAATGCACCTTCTCACATTCGGAGGGAAATCATGTCTTCCCCTCTTTCCAAAGAGCTAAGACAGAAGTACAATGTTTGTTCTATGTCCATTTGAAATGATGATGAAGTTCAGGTTGTCTGAGGACACTACAAAGGTCAGCAGACTGGCAAAGTGGCCCAGGTGTACAGGAAGAAATGCGTCATCTACACCAAACAAGAGGAATGAGAAAAGGCTAACGGCACAACTGTCGACGTGGGCATCCACCCCGGCAAGGTGGGTATCACCAGGCTAAAGCTGGACAAAGACCGCAAGATCCTGGAGAGGAAAGCCAAGTCTCGACAAGTAGGAAAGGAGAAGGGCAAATGCAAGGAAGAAATGATTGAGAAGATGCAGGAGTAGGGGCGTCTCATACACAGCTTTCATTAAAGACTGCTTAAGAAGAAAAAGTAAAGAAAATAGAATAACCAAAAAACAATCAAAACCAGGCAGAACTAAAGAGAATCAGACACCAGAGAGAAGGGAACTGTAGTGGGCCATGTTTATAAGCATTTCTCTAGATTATTCTCCCAAGCTACAAAGAAGCCACAGTTACATCAGCTTGAGGAATGGAATGGTAAAATTCAGGGCCACCAGATGACCAGACAGTGAGGCAATAATAGAAAGGACAGATCCACAGAGACAACTTCAATCTGTCAACATCTTCCTTAACTGTGTATGTACAAGGGAGACCCAAAATGTCCTTAAAATACGGGAGCTGAAACATTAAAAAGTTAAAAGAACTTAAAAAATCCTTGGGATTTTCAATGAATCACCAGACTGACCAGATTGGCTGTGCTTGGTGAGTGAGCAATTTGCCCTATGACTATAAAAGTTATTCTGGACTAAGAAAAAATGGAACAGTTCCAGTTTTGAAAGAGTCTATGCCTTCAAGGGGATCAGCCAATGATGCAACTACTTTCTAGAAAAAAAAAAAAAAAAGAAAGAAAGAAAGAGAGAGAAGGAGGAATACAAGAAGGCCCGTATAGGACACTTTCAGTAAGAAAAAGCACTTTCCAGAATTTAACAGGCACTCCTTCTTTAAAAAAAAAAAAAAAAAAAAAAAAAAAAAAGTTTTTTTTAAGGAGCTAAAATATAAACAAGAACTAGAAAGGGCTTCATTTTGCCATTTTAAGAAAAGGGAAATACGATTACGATGGTGCATGCCTTTACCTCTAACTACTTGGCAGGCTGGGGCAGGAGGATGGCAAGTCCTTCCTCCTTAGAAAGAGTAGGTATAAGACAAGGTTTCATTGGCTTTGAGATACAAAGAGGCATTTAAAATGGCATAACCGTATGAACTTGTGTTTGTTCACAGACAACATGGTTACAACACAAACACAGCTATTAGAAGCAGTGTGAATTTAGTAATAGTAATAAGGCCACAGCATATAAAGCCAATGTCCGAAAAGATCCACACTTTTCTATACACTATTTTTAAAATGAAATCCTCAGAATACCATTTCCTGCAAGTAGTTAGCAATAAAAAAAGTTTAAAGCATGAGCAAACTCTATATTGAAAATTATAAAATACTGATCCTTCTAATTATACTGCTGAGCAGCACCCAAAGCCATTGTGTGGAGATATGTACCATGTTCATTGATTTCATGACATTTATAATGAGTAAGCTGCCAAATTTGCTCAGGTTGAGCTAGAGAATGAACCCAATTTCATTTCAAACTCTAGGAGGCTCTTGTGTGGAAGCAATGAGCTGATGCTAAAGCTGACATCAAAATCCAAAATGCTGAGAATAGCTAACATAAGCTTAAATAAGAAGAAAACAAGAGCAAAGCTTGGCTGCTCACACTGCTTAAGCCTGAGTCTTACTACAAATGGACAGTGGGGGAGGGGCGGTGTGGTATTAACCAAAGACAAACAACCAGATCAACATGACAGAATAGATAACACAGACACAGGCCCATCCATGTGATCAAGTGAAGTTCTGTGGTTGTTCGATGGGAATGGGAGGCTTTTACTACAAGTGGTCCTATAACAAGATTGGTATCTGTAAATACGCTCTGAATTCCTGTTACATCATGGACAGTAAGGTAACACGTTGACTGCAATGTGAAAATGAAACTTCAAGATTCCAAAATAAATCGTGTGACTATCTCTGTGAACACCCCCCCACACACACGACAGACTCCATAAAGAAGACACAAAATGTACAAATTATGGAAGATGACGCTGACACATTGAGCTTTACCATAACTAAAGACTTTCAAATTCTAAAATAATGTAAAAACCTAAATGAAACGCTTAGCCGGCTGAGGCAGATGGACGGCAAGGTTAAAGGTGTACCTGGGCAACTTAGTGAGATCCCATCTCAAAAAGGGAAGGCAAAAGAGGGCTAAGCATGAGCTGAGCGGAGGTCGCTTGCAGAGCACACACAAGACCCCGATTGCAATCCCCAGTAAGAAGACAAGAGGCACTGGGACAAACACTTGTGTATTTTCACACAGGCTTCCCATTCAGAAAACACAAGAACTCCAGTCAACTGTAGTAAAAAGGCACTCAGCATTTTCATCTAACGTGGGGCTGACGATTGCCTCCATGGTGGAGTGCTCTGGCTAACGAGCATGAGACCCTGGGCTTAATCCTTAGCATAAAAGAAAAATCGTAAGTAGTTTACAATGTGTAGAGGATAGGGCAAAAAACTTAAGGTAACACATCTATAAAAGAAATATAAACGGCCAATACACACATGAGAAATTCTCAACATCAGCAGAATGCATATGATAGCCACAAAAGAGCATTAAACCAGAGAATTTAAGGTTAAAGAGAATGATTACACCAAGTTGGGAAGAGCACGGAGTGCCTAGAATACTCATAGATTGCTAGTGAGGGCGTAACAAAATAGGACCACTTCAGAAAAGCATCTGTGAGGTTCACAAAACCAGTCACTCTAAGACCTAGCAATTCCACTCTTAGCAATTTGCCTACAGCAATGACAAGTGTGCATTCACAAAACTTACATTTGAGGATGTCTACAGAAGCACTATTCATAATAGATGATGGCAGGGAAACCCCGATGTCTAAACAAACGGGTGCTGGACTTATGTAATGAAATATGATTAACAACAATGATAAAAATACTGATGTATACAATGTTTGAATGAATCATTCAGAAATGATGCTAAGCAAAAGGAACTAAATGCCCAAAATAACATGCTATACAATTCCATTTACACTCATTCTAGAATGGAGTGAGAAAGGATGGTAGTTATCTCCCTGGGCAGCAGGAGTAACCAATGGAAAGCACAAGGGAACCCTCGGAAGAGCAGAATGGCTTTGCATCTTGGACTCCAGAGCTGATGTCCTGGGTTATTTACTGAATCATTTGGAAGACCAAATTGCTCACATTGGATCTTTCATTTCACCAAAGATAATTTTTGCCTTGATATTTTCAAAAATGGTTTTTGGTTGCAGGGGGCAGTCTGGTAGCATCAACTAAAGCACAGACTCTCTTAAGGGACAAGAATAAAGTGGAGATTATGAAAAAGAGAACAGGATCCTCAAACTTATTTTAGAGGCAAACTAAAACCTGGCACAAAACCAGGACTCTGAAGTAGAATGTAATAGGTATGACTCAAAAGAAACAAGGCAATCCCGCAGTGAACAAAAAGTCAGTGAGTGTGTAACAAAACCAAGAGAGACAGATCTACCAAAGACATTTAACTTGGCAATCTGAACCAGCAGACTTCTGAGCAGCAGAGTTCAAACAGGAGTTTAATGTTCCCATTGTAATTTCCACTGATAGACATTCCTCTTAATTATGGACCAAAACTACACATACACCAGAAACCACTCAAAAATCATTCTTACCTTCAGTAAAACTCCCTGTTAGGGTTATTACCACAAACACTTTCCCCTCAGGCTCCAGATCCACCTAGAAAAAGAAAAAAACAAAGCACATTATATTTTAATATTGAACTTGTTTTTTTTTTTTTTTTGTGGATCTTGAATAATTCTTTACAGAGAGGCCTACATGCATAAATCACAGGCACAAACTGAATCTAAACCTTTCATTGCACAGTAGAGAGGCGAAGAAATGAGTGAAATCTTGCGAAACAGTGAAGCCTGGAAACAGTCTACTCAGAAGCTTCCTCTTGAAGCGCCTCCTCTCCCTCGTCTGCATTGCTTGATGCACAGGACCAAGCATGCACTTGCTTCTTCCTTTGGAGCCACCATATCTTATACGCATCTCTAGTAGAAGCAATTAAACCACATGACAAGTAAGTGAGCTGGAGGAACAATGGCGACCTACAAGACGATGAGCAAATGTGACTGAGTCAACTCCAAAGGTCTAGTTGAATGGAGTAAAATGTACAAAGAGTCTCTGCCTGTTTTGACCAGTAGAGTTTATGACAAGGACCAGTTACCTTTGTCTGCTCAGCAGCCTTGACGGTATCTATCAGCTGAGACATTGAGACTATATTCTAAAATCCCTCACAGATGGAATCCTGCCCTGCAGACCTGCTGCATCTCCCTGTACCTGAGCTGGCAGGCTCTGACCTCTTCCTATAGGATGCTAAACTCACTGTCCACTCACATTTCAAAACCCTGCAACATGAGATGCTTGCGAATTAAAATGTGTGCATTTACAAATGTCCTCAAATAAAACCTTCCAATTCAGCTCATGGCCCCCGCTTCTGTCTTTGACCTTTCACCTACAAGAAGAAGGTCCAGCCAAGTGTAGACACGATGACCTCTGGGAGCAGAACAGCACTTTAAATAAGCTGCAAACTGCATGACATAACAGGGGGCCCCTGTCCTCCACCACCAGAGCTTCCCTATTTCCTGAGAGATCCGGGAATAGCATGAGGTATTTATGGGCCCCCTCCCATCATAGGCCTTAACAGGGCTACTCATTGCTTTTATTGTATCTACAGGTAAACAAAGATCCCTCAAAATGGACTGGTCTTCTCTAAGTCATTACTGTATATACTTTATTCTTACACCACACTCAAATTACATACATGATACAATGTGACCACTTTGTATTGCCTAGAGGCTTTGCCTCTAAACTGTGGCAGCCATTCCTTAAACTCAGCCTTTCTCTGCACAGAATCTGTGCCCAGTGAGATGACCACATTGTAAATCACTTCCATGCTCAATTCAACCTGCTGGTATAGTGTAGGAACACTAACTTACAATGTCTTGTTAACTACCTTGACACAACTTGTGAGCCTCTACCAAGTGGTTCTGAAAATAACCATCTCTGGAGAGATGACTAAACAGGATGTCAGTACCTAATTGTCTCCACTCTCCGCCTTGACTTGTTTCAAGTCAAAAAGATGTTATTTTTAAAAGCCACTCCCTCACCTTCGGCAGAAAGGCCTTGACAAAGAATGCATACACTCACTCAACCACACAGCACAAAACCGCTGCTAGTACTGGAGCAGCCAACTGACAGCCTGCGGACAGACAGACTGCCAGGCCACCTCTGCCATCCTACACCCACAACCAGCATGTGAGCCTGTGCCAACAATGCCCAGAGGGCCCACAAACATGGCCACCTTATCCCAATGGGCTGGGAGCTCTCTGGCAGATGTCAGGAGACCACACCACCTAGAACCGGGTGCTCTCACGCACAGAACAGACTCGCCTCCTCGCTTTCCCCCTTCATCGTTGCCTCCATGAGAGGCCAGATTCAAGCCCCATCTTCAAGCCTTGTCCATCTGAAGCACATGTGCTAGGACAGGGGACACAGCGCAGGGTTTCAAACCACAGGCTAAGGCTTAGTCCTAGGGATTGGAAAAAGAGTTAGTAGATTGTACATGGCAGGGATTTTTAAGCAGAATCAAACAGAACAGGAAACGGAAACACGGCAAGGGGGTAAAGAAAAGCACTGCCTTGTAAAACATTGTGTATACACGATCCTCTGTGTGTACATATGTGCATAAGTGTATACATGCATGCATGTATATGTGGAGGTCAGAGGTCAACATGGGGAGCCTTCCTGCTCTCCACCTTATTTTTTGAGAGATGGTCTCACACTGAATGACAGAACGTGGGGCTCATACCTGGCCAATGATCTCCAAGAGCCCGCCTGTCTCTGCCCTCTCTAGATGCATAGAAACGTTTATGTGGTGCTGGGAGTCCAAGTTCAGGCCCTCATATTTGTGAATCAGGTACTTTGTGGATTGAGCCATCTTCCCAAGCCCCAATACCATGCAATTTTTGTTTGTATTTTGATGCACATGTAAGAATGTACTTGGTTTTACTGTGTAATAAAGAAGCAGGGTCTTAGAGCTAGTAAGATAGATTAGCTATTGTCACTCATTCCTGGTGTTTGCTTCCACATCCCCTTTGAGAGCTGACTGCCTACATCAACAACAGGCCTGTTTTATTCCTGTACTTCACAGGAAGCTCTCGGTGCGCAGAAATATAATGAGATCAATAATTTCCACTCTGTCCTCAGCAGTTCTAGTGGGAACTGTCTCTCCAGACCATGATACACACTACAACATTCAGAGAAGCTCTTGACCTTTGGTTCAGCTAGGACCCTGCCCCAATTACAGAGTGCACTTGTAACCTAGGAGTAGTCAATCAGAGCACAAGTCCCTACTACCACAATGACAGACTGTGACAGTTCACAATGTCAATTTGACATGATTGAGATTCAGTAAAGAGAACAAGCCTATAGGCAGATCTGTGAGGAACTGTCTAGACTAGGTTAACTGAGGTGGGAAGGCCCGTCATAAATGTGGGCTGTACCATTCCCTTGGCTGGTGTCCTGGACTAAAGAAAGAGGGGATAAAAGAAAAACAAAATAAAAAAAAAAACTAGCTGACATAGAGGTTTATCACTTCATGTCCCATGCCTGCAGATGTAATGGGATATGCTGCCTCAAGCTTCCTGCAGCCATGAATTCCCCCACCACGATGGACTGTGAACCAAAATAACCCCTTGCATCTTGTAGCTGTTTCTGCCATATAGTCTACAAGAGCAATACGTAACTAATACACCAGCCTAGAACTGACACCATCGCTGTATCTGGCTATTGGTGCAATGTAATTCTCTCCTCTTGGTCACTGCTAGTTCAAGTAGATCCGAAGAGGAATTCCAGATACGCAAGAAGAGACAATGTCTCACTTCCTGCTTAACTTCACTCTGGGACATCAGCTTCGAAGTATCTGGCACCCTTGATATCACACAAAACTAGAGGAGAGAGTTAGAGGCAGAAGGAGACCAAGTTTTGAGAACATCATTTCAACATGTGGCTCCTGTCATGCTCTAGTCTTCTTGAGTTTCCCATTGTTTGAATTCATAAACCCCTTTATCACTATGCAGCCACTTTGAATGGAATTTTCCACCACTCACGCCCAAAAGTCATACTCACGTCATAAGAAGTGAATAAACCAAAAGTTTAGCTAATACATCCCTTCTGCATACTATCTGTTATAATGTGATGGTCTGCTTCCCTCCATCATTTAAATAGCTCTTACAGCCTCCTATCAAATCCAAAGGCTAGTCCATCTTCATCATCCAAGCACAAGTATGTTCATCACAGGTGATTTTTCTGTTGGATTTTGTCTTGTTGGCAGTCTCCTTCCAGACTCTCTCGGGGACCATGGCTCCTGGATCTCACTCTTTCAAGGCCCTCCTCACTCTTCCTTAGCTCCTGTAATTGTTTTGTTTTTGTAATAACTGCTCTGACTGGAGTGAAATGATATTTCACTGTGGCTTTGATTTGTATGTCCTTGGTAGCAGCACTGTGCATTTTGGCCATTTCTATATCCTCCTTTGAAAAGACATATGTAGGTTGTATCTGCAGGAATCCATGTTGTTCTAATACCTCACCTCCCCATCCTAATGGATCCTCTGCATCTGTCTAGGAGCAATGCCAGTAGGGAATTGGACTCCATAGATAGATATGTCCTCTCTGTCTGTGACCCTGGATAAGCCATTCAACATCCCTGAGAGACCCAGGGAGAAGTGTTAAATACACAAACACCACAACCCCGCTAACAACGTGTAGACTGAATTAGCTCAGGGAGATGAGCAGGAGGCATCTGGTGCTTTTCAAAGTTCTGAAAGGCTTGAACCATCACCTGGGAATCCTGAGTTAGGTGAAATCTAACAACTTTAGTGGCTCTGATTCCACGATCATCCAAGTGTCCAGGTGCCACAGAATTACTAAATCTTTCATTCTTCCAAACTCCCAAACTAAACATGATGGAGCCACTCTAGCTTGGCATACCCTGCGAATCTGTCTTTTCAACCTATACAGCAATGGATCATCCCATTTCCACAGGATCCACAGGATTCTTTGTCTTCCAGATGTGAGCACCCTCTCCAAAACACACACACACACTCACACAAAGCAAGCAAAGAATGTCTACACCTGACTATCCAAGAACCCTTTCCACAGTGCCTCTCAGCATCCCCTACCTTCCTGGGCCCTTCAGACTAAAAACACCATCGTCCTATAGGCTTTCAAGAATGCATGGGTTTCCTTTGCTTTGCCTCTAACCTTCCCAAACCCCTCTTTGCAAATTCCATCCTGTGAACCTGCTCTTCAAGTCATGCCTGTCCCCTCCATCCATTACACAGCCACACCCTTGCTGCTGCTATGTGAGACTTGGGAAGCCTCTGTTTCTTCGGTTCACCTGTTCATCCATCTGTTCACACCTCCCAGCCTGGGGTCATTGCCAGATGCTCAGGATTTCCCAGAGTAAGGTTGTAGCTGGGATGGCCCACAAGGCACACCTGTGGAGGAGAAGCATGGCCAGGAGCAGGGGCGAGGCACAACTGTCAGGTTCCCAGAGAGACCCTGACACTCACCCAGATCCTACCATCTTAAATTCTGATCTTAACTGCTATCTTAACAGCCATTCATCTCCTTGAATAATTGCTAAATTTCCATACATCTGTATCTCAGCACAATAAAATAAGTTGGCAGGTTCGATTCAGGAAGCTCCTGACACTTTCTTCTCCAAGAAGCTCAGCAGAATTCCTCGAACCACGGACCTACTCAACAAATACTGATTGATTTGGTGTAAATAAATACCGATTGATTTGATGTAAATAAATACTGATTGATTTGGTATAGTAAGCTTGAAAGGAAGGCCACTTGACCTTGCCTATAAAATAGGAATGATAATCTGTAATGTAGCACAAAACACAGAGCTTTGTGTTTGTTTGTTTGTTTGTTTGTTTGTTTTAAAAAGGTAACAGCCAGCCAGATGGCTCAGATGGCAAAGGCACTTGGACAAACCTAACAATATGAATTTGATCCCAGAATCCACATGGTAGAAGGAGAGCACCAACTCCTGCAAACTGACTTCTTAACTCTCTATGTCTGCAACACACACACACACACACACCCAAACAAATGAATAAATGTAAAAATAATAATAACAGTCCTTCAGACATATTGGGGTATATGGCCCACCACTTAGTTATTTACACTCTGTCAGCATCCCACCCCCTCACCCTTAGCCAATGTCTGTGCCACAATGGCATCACTTTGCAGAAATTGTCACTTTCATCCCTGGCTCAGCCTCCATGAGGTGTTCTCTCAGAATCCTCCTAGCCCTAATGTTCCATGATTCTAAACAGACTTGACTAAAAGCCTGTGCGCACGACTCAAGGGAAACACTCATTTAATTAACTGATAATAACTTACAATCATTTCCTTTCACAAAAGGCATTAGAATTGATCACAGGCAGGAAACTGCCATGTCTTCAATATTCATCTCAGCCTGGTTTAAGCAGAGGAATCTGGCATATTAAAAAGGGGAAGGCTTTGATTTGAGCAAAAGGTTTAGGGTGCCTGCAGGCTGCATGAGAGACATCTATGAGAAGAAGGTCTGTATACATTAAATTATTGGCTAGGTGGCCCTTTTTATTGCTTTTTAAGTTCTCGCACTAACGACAAAGGTACCTGAGATTGGTGAAGCATCTCATCGTTTCCCTAAGACTAAATCAGCAAGCTTACAATGAGGGTTTCAATTCTTACAGGACTGCATCAGTGAGCCATAAGGAGATGGGCTCCTGTGCTCTCTAATAAAATAGGACAGCTTCCTCTTGAACTCCGCCTGTCCGTACTAAACCCCTGACCATCATTATCTCTCACCTTGACCATCTGCAGGCTGAGTGCCACTATGCCCATTAAACAGAAGGAAAGATGGAGTCACAATGGAGTTTCAGAACTAGCCAAAGTCACACAAGCATGGAAGGCCCCAAGTCAAGATTTAAATCCTGGACAGATCCCCGCTGCTGCCTCACCAGCCTCCCTCCATGCTTCTGTGTGCCTGCCTCCTGCTCAACTCGATGCCAGCCTGCACATGAGGTCGCCGCATCAGGGACTCCCTGGAACCCCAGCAAGATTTATGTCATCATCACCTGAAGGTGCTTGTCACCCTCTTCCCACCCCAGTTTTCTAGCCTTGCCCCCTTACTCACAAGAACAGAGGGGTGGAGTCAGCATGATGGCCTTGCCCCCTAGCTCCTGATGTGAGCAGTAGCTGCTCAGGAGAAGGCACATATACACTGGGATGGGTGAGAAGTGATGGGTAGCTCAGGTCCCGTTAGGTAGTGGCTGTGGAGCCCGAGTCAGCACCACATGCTTCAAGGACAAGACACACCCCTCCAATAGAAGGATTTCCAGCGGGGAAGGGGGACGGCTGAGGCAAACACCATGAGCCTGCTCCCTTCTGTTGTCTCCACAGCGCTCAGACTCAGTTTTATGTGCAGAAAGCACACAAAGAGGACCACCGATGGAAAACTACTAGAAAACAATGACCGTTAAAAAAAAAATGACTGATTTAAAATGAAAGGAAATACTTCTGCTACTTTAGTGATGAAACCGTTGGTCATTTCTCATCCCACTAACACTGGATTCTGCTCTAAAACTTGCAAAGACATTTGGAGACTGGTAACACTTCTGTTTCTAAAATACAAATGTTTTGAAGGCTCAAAACAACTCTCACACAGTCACTCCCAGCAGCTAAACACACAGAGTCAGTAGAAATTTAAATTTGAGATTCCTTACAGCTCAGGCTCGTTTCCCCTACCCTTTCACATGAAAAGTTTGTCTTCTGGAAGAAAAGAACTGTTTCACATACAAACACAAATCAGTTTTTCAAAGTTTCTTTCACACAATAGGAAGTCAAGAATCAATAAGCAACACTGGATGATACCTCTGAAGACCAGAAAGTGATTTTTCCCCCCTCTCTTCCAAACAGAGGACTAAAGGCATAAATGACCCATTTTATGCTGTGGTGGTATGTGTGTGCACGTGTGCACTCATTTCAATTCTGGCTCTACCATTGGAGGGACTGAAAATGTAAATTAAACAGTCACATTCTGGTTTTCAAAAACTTTCTTCTACAATTCTTCCCCATGAATCCATGGCTATTCAATGCTGCAGCCCTTTCGAATAAGGATGGAGGCTCTGGGAGGATGTCCCTGGTTCACCTGGGCAGTCAGGGCTTATGGTGTCCCTGAGGGACCAAAAAGAGTAGGCCAAGTCTAAAAAGGTCAAATGCTGTCTCCACTCTTGAAACCAGAAAGAGTGTCAGGCTGCTATTCTGCTCCAGCTAGTCACCTCAAGAGCTCACACCTGGGCAGACACCAGGATAGGAGAGGGGAACTAGCTTTATACACTCTCCCTACTGCAGATCTCCCATGAAGAAGAACACTTCTGCACGACTCCATCACGTCTCTTTTCTGGTATTTTGGATAGGTCTTTTTTTTCTTCTTCTTTTGGGTGGGGCCTTCCCAAACGGATGGAAGGGATGAGTGTCTCCATGACCCTGATTGGGGGGAGGAATGCATGATCTCCCATGAAGAAGAACACTTCTGCACGAATCCATCACATCTCTTTTCTGGTATTTTGGATAGGTCTTTTTTTTCTTCTTCTTTTGGGTGGGGCCTTCCCAAACGGATGGAAGGGATGGGTGTCTCCATGGCCCTGATTGGGGGGAGGAATGCACCCATGCCTGCTCTTCTACTATATTTGTGGGTTTAGAACTGGACCCCTTTTTTTTAAAGGTATTTGCCACAGGAAAAAAAGAAATATTAGGCTATGATATCACAGTGAAATAATTATTAATAATTATTCCCTTGTGCTACACCCCCAGACTAACATTTTAATCTGGAGATGTTGGGTATTTTAAAATGATATAAATAATATCACAATTATTCTATGCTGTTTATTCTTATAAGGCCCCAGCAAAATCAAGAAAATAATTAGAGAAAAATCTAAGCATGCCAAGGTGTTTTAGATGGCTGTCTACTTAATGGCTCATTCACTGGGTATCTTTGGAAGACTCAATCTAAGAGCACATTAAAAAGCTCAAATATCTACCTCAGCAGCTATTTTATGAAATCTTTACTCCCTTTGGTTTTCTAGAGGAAGAGAAATGGAAATCCCACAAGAGATGGGAACGTGCCTAGAAATTCTGCTAGCTGTTTTCAAGGTGGCAGGGGACAGGCACGCAGGTACAGATGCAGAGGACTGATCAGGAGTTACTCATGGTTAAATGCAGGCTGTTCAAGTGAGGTCAGAAACAGGACCGAGGACCAATATGACCTAGTGACATGCTAGAGGCTGGCCCTGACCCTGGGGTGACAGGGACATGCTGAGAGGCTTCAATCAACAAAGTCATAGTATCATCTTTATATGCCACGCAGGATGTGGGTGTTGAAAGCAGAAAGATGATGGTGGTGGTGAATACATATTAAAAAGATCTTAGTGTCATAGTGAAGGATGCTTGTTGACCTGAACTAAGTCTGCATCAGAATGGGGGAAAAAGAACACCCAGGAGGGAGCAACATCCAGACATGCCATGTAAAGGTGATAGCATGCTCAGGACCAGAGACAATTCTTAATCCCACTGACTGAGCCAGGAGCTCCATTGGAGTGAACAGGGCTAGAAGAAAGAATTTAGTTACCTCTGTTGACTGAACATCCATGGGCTGTCCTTAACTATTCTGGAAGCTTGGGAGAGGGCGGAAGGGATGACATGACACACACAACAATCCTGGCACAGTCCCAACTGCATAAGTGTCAGACACATGATGATTTCTACTCAGACCAAGAGAATGGAGAGCACAAGGTCACCAGAATGTTCTTCCTGGGAAGTGGCACCTACACTGAGACCCAAAGGCAAGTTAGGAGTGCAAGGTCAGTGCAAGAGTCAGGACCCTGTGGTGAGAATGCAGAGCCAACATGAGACCACACGCTAGATGGGGCTTGGAGGGGGTATTCAAGAGAAGGAAAAGAAAAGAAAGGAATAGCAGCACCCAGGTGATTTCAACCCCATGAGGAAGGCCAAGGGGGAACCAGGAGTCAGCACCGGGTAAAATGATGAAGATCACCAGGTGGAGGGGTGGGGTTATCTGCTAAATAGCCAATAGCAAGTCCCGGTCTAGAAATATGGATGATTTCAGAATAGTGCAACCAATGAAAAGCATGTGAAGAGAACAAAAAGGCCAAAGGGGTTGAATCTTGGGTTGAATGACCCAGAAGAAATGTCAGTAAATGGTGCCCTGGGGCCAGTTTCAACATCTAATTTTTTTTAAGTCAAGTTTTATTGAAACACAGCCACACCTTTCTTAGTCTCAGATTGTCTATGAGTGTCTTTGCTCTGAAGGCAGCCATGATTATAGTCATGCACCATATGATGACATTTTCCAAGGACAGGCTGCTGAGATGACAGTGGTCCTGCCGGACAATAATAAAACCAAAGAGCTCCTATCACTCAGTGACATCTTAGGGGTGGTGATGACTCAGCATATGGCATTATGGGTCTGTGGAGATGCTGTGCTATCAGTGATATAAGAGTACAACATGTGCAATTACGTCTTACAGGTAACACTTGATAACAGACAATGAGGTCACTGGATTGTGCATTCCTATAGTATGCTTGTCATTGTTTGGAAATATACTCCTACTTACAAAAAACAACCTGACTGTAAAACAGCTTGCCATGTTGCAGCTGCTTGTACCCTTCTATCTCTTGGGTCTCTGGATAGCATTAGGAGGACAGGTGAGGCGATAACCCTCATCACCTAGGTTTGTGTAACTGCCTTTTATGATGTTCTATGACAAAAATGCGTAACAATATATTTCTCAGGGTGTATCCCATCATTAGGTAACACATGACTATAGTTATGACAAAGATGTTATTGCCCACAAAGCCAAAAATATTTACCATCTGCCTCCTTTATACACGCACACACACACACACACACACACACACACACACACACACACACACACACACCCCTTTCCAAACTCTGTTTCCATTAATCACCCAGGGAATTCTGGGGGAAAGGAAGGAAATGAGTTTAAGTTTGGATACAAAAGTCCTGAAATAGAAACAACTGGTAAGAAGTTAGAAATAAAGGCAAAATGTGGAGTGGAGATAAGCCAGGAGATTATAGTATTTGGGACTCTTTCTCAAAAGGTAATCACTAACATTCATAAAACCCTTCAGAAGGGGTGACAGGAAAGGGGGTAAAGAAATCCATGGAGAAGACAGAACCAGAGGAGATGCTTCTTTAAGGGGTGGAAAATCTGGCGCCATGAGACCTCAGAGAAAGGGAGAGGCCAAATGCCACAAAGCACAGTGAAGATTTGACATGGGAGATGGGGACTCCATTCATAAAACCTACCTCATCTCCAGCAGGCCTGGGGGAGAGGTTCCTTTATGCAGCAAGGAATACTGAACCCTGTGAAGTCTTATGATGTCAGTAGATAAACTTGGAAGTGTTAGGTTAAAAGTTTTTGATACCAGGTTAAGAGTTGAAAAGCTAATTTCAAAATATTAGACTAACAACACCCTAAGCAACAGTCTAGAGAGAAAGTCAAGAGAGGAACATGCTGGACTGTAGGAGAGACCAGAGCAGGTACTGGGAGAACTTGGTGACAAAGCGATGGAAAGGGCTCCAGTATCTGAAAGAGGATAAGTCTACCCTGGAAGATTCTAGAAGGGTAACTAATTTGGGATGACCCTGGTTTTCAAATGTACTGATTGTATAAGGAGATCATTACACGGAAATGCATGGCAGAGAGAAACGGGGCCTGAAACTGAGAGAGTTCTAAGAGCCATCCCTAAAAGGGCAGGCGAAGTGCAGAACAGTTGACTCCAAAGACAGATTATACAGTTTTAAGAACAGTGACTCAGGAACCATAATGAATCTGAGAGAGAGACTGGGAGAGAACAGGCCCAGCGAATGAGAAAAAACGGTGTCCACAAGAGTTCTGTGTCTCCTGTGGGGCCCTAAGATGCTTCACACATATTCTTTTACTTATCTTCACAATCGCCTTCGGAGTGAAGTAGTGTATTGTCCCCACATGGCCCAGCATCCGGAGGTGAGCGCCTGAATTGGTTGGTGGCAGGTTGAAGTAGTTTGGATTTTAAGGCCTCACTACCATCCCCACCACCCTGTGCCTGGAATTCTAACACGTTTGTGACTCTTTAATGAATCTCTTCATTACTGTTTGTCAGACGAAAGTTTCATCAAATCCACTTGTCCCTTTTACTGATTTCTTACCATATACCACCTTCTGCATGTTTGGGGGAAACTAGTTTCACAACCACAGCTTCAACCCAGCTAGGTTTTCAGCCAGCTGACTGCCATCAGGGAAGTTTCTGAAAATTGGTTGGAATTATAACCAGAACTACTTTCATATGCGATTGTCTAGCAAGATTCAACTGGACAGTTAAGCCAAATGATGGCATGAGGCCATTTGTGCAGGGAGCTGTTTTTTTGTTGTTGTTTTGTTTTGTTGTTTTGGAGGGGCAGAGAAGCTATGCTGAATGATACTATAACATTTGTCAAAATCTGTCAACTTTACATCACAGTGAATGCAGCCAATTAAAATGAAATCTAAGAAGACGTGTGAGATGAGTCAGTGGGTAAAGATGCTTTCTCTACAGACCTGACGACCTGATAAGATCCCTGGTACCCACATAAAGGTGCAATGAGAAAACAAACCCCACATGACCCTAACCTCCACACACACACATTACAACACACACATTAGACACACACACACCACACACATCCACATCACACACATACATCACATACATCGCACACACATCACACACTCGCATCACACACGCACACATCACACACACACATGCACACATCACATACACACACATCCATATCACACACACACACCACAAACACATGCACACATCACATACACACACATCACACACATCCATATCACACACACACACATCACATACACACACACCACAAACACATGCACACATCACATACACACACACACACACACACACACACACCACACACACATGCACACATCACTGAAGCAAGTGAAGGGGGGGGCAGGGGCAGTCTGGCCTATGTAAATTTAGGACAATGTAGAAACTCAGAATAAATGTAAAAGAATTCAACACAAGTGCTGAACAATAGCTGGTATGTTGTTTCTTGAGAAACATTGCTTAACAATTCCAGAAGTGATTGGATGATGGTAGTGAGAGCCAGGCAGGCAGGGGAGAAAGGCTAGAATAATCCATGTGGTACCATACTAGAGTTAGAGATAAAGTAGGAACGCACACTGAACACAGTCCATGCAGATGGACACATAGAAATTCTTAATAGATGAGCATATATGCAAGGGTTAGGAGACATGAATTTCCACAGTTTGTTGGCTGAGAAGACTTACAAGCATGATCCCCAATAACTGGGACTTAGAGTTTGATACCACTCTCCAAGAAAAGAACACCAAGGTCACTTGAAGAAATGGGTGATTCTAAGAAGGAGCAAAAACAAGTCAACATGAAGCAACCAATGACCTATTTGATTGCCAGCATCTACATAAATATGGAACCAGAGAAAACAAACACATGCTTGAAAAACAAACTACACTACAGCAACACTCTCACCGTGACAAGATGCCCGCCGCTAAGAATGAAGCCAGCTGGCAAAGCTCCCCAGGTCAACACTGGGAACGTGTACAGTTGACTGTCATACTGACACAAATTACTGAATAAGAGCTTGGGAGGTGGCTCACTGGCTAAAGTACTTACCTTACAAGCATGCGGACTGGAGTTCGGATCCCTAGCACCCACAAAAATGCCTGAAGCCTACCTGTAACCCCAGAATTCAAGAGACAGAGACAGGGGATTCCTGGAACAAGCTATCTAGGTAGACTAGCTGAACTGGTGAGCTCTGGATTTCATTGAGAACCCTGCCTCGATATACAAGGTGGAACGTGATGGAGGAAGACGTTACAACACTCTCTGGCCTCCATACTTGCACTCATACATGACTCTGTGTGTGTGTGTGTGTGTGTGTGCATAAACACAAAAAAGTTCAATTAATAAATAAGTGAGGAAAAAAGGAAAGAGATTAGAATTCTAAATAACTTACTTATAAATGTATTATCCTGCCAAGGAAGTGAAGCATAATTTCCACAGCCTAAATGTGGACTGAGCATAGTGACTTCCTTTCAAAGTCTACAATACAGATGGGGTGGTGAAAATAACCATAGGAAATGCCCATCAAACACCACTGCAGCCAGGAGAGCAAGATGCACATCAGTGACAACAGGCAGGGTGAATGTATGTATGTACACTCACTGCATTAGCATGTACATGGAAGAGCGTATGTACAGGGAATGTGTGTATGTACAGGGCAGTACATTAGCACACTGTGATGTCATCAGATCTGTCACTCAGGCCCTGTTGTCTTTCTTCCCAAACCCTAGATCCAAAAGAAACACGAAGCAAACCAATGAAAGATACTGAACAAAATACCTGGGTAGTATTTCATAATTTGGGAAGCACACCCAAGCCTATGAAAGCCTGAGAAACTACAGCATCCTAGGGGGTTCTGATGCAGAAAGGGACATTAAAGTAAAATGTAAGGAAAGCAGAGAAACTATGGGATTTAATTAGTGCAAGTACCGTTATTGGTTCATAAATGGTGAGACACATCACAGGAAGACACTAGTCATAGAGAAAGCAGTGTGACGACGTGGAATTCTGGGTGACATGAAATTCTGTGTCATCTTCCCAACTGTTCTGTAAACTCCAAATCTATTCTACAATGTGCACCTACTTAAGAAATGTGACTTTTAACTAAAAACTGCCCCCACCCAGTTCTAAACCTAAGTAAACCTCAGAGAAACTTAACTCTCCATTAGTCATCAATCACTACCAATTAGTTATTGATCACTACAGGCGTTCAACCTGATACCATCACCAGATGGGTGGAAAGAAAGCCAGAGGCAGCAATGCAAAAGAAAACTGGACCTTTCCAACTGTACATGTCACATCGCCACGTGTTCAGGTGTTCCTTGCCCATCTTCCCACTGCTGGCCAGGCATCAGCATCCCAAGCTGAGCAAAGGCCACATGAAATGCTAGTCACTTCACACTCCTAAGGAGGGACAGCCTTGGGGAGGAGCACCCAACACATTTTCCAAAATAACTTCTTTCTCGGGATCGTTCTCGGACAAGATTGATGAAGTTCCTTCCTCAGACTGAAAGCAGAAGGGCAAGCGGTACATAGAGGGGGTAGGGAAGATGTGACCTGGGGTGGGGCTGGGGTGCGGTCGGGGACAGAGAATCAGCAGCACAGCTACAAACTGCCAACCGAGATCTAACACCATGAGTAACGTTTCTGCAGCTAAGGCTGAGTAATGGGGATGACACCATGCACATTACACTGTCTGATTTGTGCAAAGGCGGTGGAAAAATCGTAACCACAGTGCCGTATCCAAAAGTAATCATGGTGCAATGTTTCCAACTCAGTCCCGGCCTTTTATTCTTTTCCCCAATATTTGGAGAGTAAGGACTGTCAAAACTTTGCCCACCTAGCTCCCCTGGGCTAGAATCTCCTGCTGGACAGACTAAGGCTGTGGATCACCCACACCAGGCCTCATAAAGCAGCATCCCAGTGAACAGATTCCTCAGGTGATTGTCAACCCTACCAAAGTTAGTGTTAATGTAAAAACCAAATGCCCTGGAAAATAACACTGACTGAAATAATATTTGTATTATGTACTGCAGTCTACAAAATGGACTCAATATGCAGGAGTATATGTAATACAATTACAATAAACATGTGAAAAATTGAAACAGGGGAAATGAAACAGGAGAGCAAATTAAAACACAAACAGTTTAAACTGGATTACGGTTGAGCCACAAATGTGAATTCTGAATTCTAAAGCAAAGGGAAAAGGGACTAATTTCTCAGGAGGAATATTCCCAAGGCCCTTCACTTTACAAAGCTGTTTCTAGTGTAGTGGTTCTCCACGTATGCTCTCAAGGCCAGCAGGATGGGCACCTCCTGGCAACCTGCCAAAAAAAATACACAGCCTCAGAGCTCCAGGTGAGAGCCAGCCGCCAGTGTAACAAATCCTGCAAATGATTGCTGTGCCAGCTGCACAGAGGACCCCTGACTTGCTTTATCTTCACAAGGCTTAAAGCAGAGGTTGGTTACACACCTGTCCAGAAACATCCCAACACTGCCCCAGGGTTTTTATCCCCTCAGCAGATCCTAGTTCATTCTACAGCATAATGAGGGCAAAGCTGCTCCACAAAGCCAAAGCCAGGGAACCTGAGGCCCAGCTGGGCTGTGTAAGGGTCGTACAGGCTGTGCGATCCATGTCTCCCAGGGCTTGTCACATGCCAACAGGCTTCAGGACATTTTCTGGATAATGGATAAATATGTGCATGTATGGACATCCATGCAACAATAACCAGCGATTGCCCACCATTTGGGGTACCTATAAGCAAATACAGAACACAGAACGTCATTTTTGAAAGGCTGTGAAGGTTTCCATGAATTTGTTTCAGTTGGAGGAAAATGACACTATGATCAAACATCTTCCTGTCCTGAATTTTTAAAATAATAATAAAATTTGCACAAAGTTTTCGGCAGCGGCCCTGCAGTTTTAGCTCCACAGTTCAGGAAGGAGATAAAATTAGTACCAGCCCAGCTTTACAGATGGGAGGCTCCCTCAGGAGGGTACAGTTGCCAGTGCGCTCATCACCCCTAAGTCCTCTGACCCCTGGCCTGGGCGGCTGACTTTTCACAAGCATCAGTGTCTGCTGAACGGCGGCGAAACACCGGCAGTTCCTGTTTCTTCCCTTGTTCTTACAGATCGGATGGGAGAAGTATGCCTGCCACGGACATCACACAGGATCCCACAGACATCAGGGAGCAGGCCTTTACTTTTGTTGAGAAACACACAAGGCTCAAAGGCCAGCCATCTCAGAAAGCCTGTTTCTCTCTTTCAATTGCTGGTAATGGGTAAGCAAAGGCTAATGGTGGGCTGCTGGGGTCTGGAATCTGCAGCAGAGATTGCATTAGAGGTTGCTGCCATGCCCAATGGCCCCAGATAACCTAGGAAAACTGATCCCCACCAATGTAGTTTTTCTCATCCGACTTTTCACCTGGGAAATCCAGGCCTAACACACCATTTTCATAAGGGTCACACACACCTGGAAGCTCTTCCAAGCCTTCCAGGTCAAGGACCTATTGTCTACCTGGAGACACAATATTTACTGTCAATCACAAAGTTACAAACAGGGCTTAATTCATCTCCGGGAAGATCACATTCTTTCTAACTGATTCCAGGTCACGGGCCCTTCAACTAGGCCAGAGTTAAGGAGTTGGCATCAACACTCATTCATCCAGCTATTCATCCAGTACACACTATGCACCAGATACCATGCTGGATGCTAAAAACAGGGAAATCCGGGGAGGAGAGCGGAACCAAATGGCAGCATAGCTGGGTGTGCCTCTCGCACTGTGACCTCACCCATGTGACCTCACCCTGGATGAACCTCTGTGACTGCTACAACATAGCTAACATCTGATGCACGGGGTCTCTCCCTCTCTCTCCTGGGGCAGCAGCATCTCCTACTGGTTTCTTGGGTACCATGTCCCTTGAAGATGCTGTCATGTGAATAGTTTAGACTGGGGAAGAGGTGGGCCTAGGTCCCTTTGAGCATTAGCTACTGATTCCACTCTTCTCTACAGACATAATTCACACTGTCTTCGTCTCTCTCTCCCCTCTCTCCTCTCTCTTTCCCCTCTTTTCTTATTGCCATACTTTCTACTGTCTCTCAAGCTCTAGGTCTCTGCTGTGCTGACATTGGGGAAAGCTCTCATTGTTCCAGAAGCAATGGGATACGTCAGAAAGTGGACACATCAACAAAGTTCTCTACAATCAAAAGCACCGCTTCCCAAACCTCAAGTTTAGTGCCCTTACTGCTGCATTAAAGCTGAGAAGATGCCAGGAGTAAGAGTCCTGACAGGCATTCTCAGCAGTTCCAAGGCTGGGGAGATCTGGGGAACTGTTTTCCAACTTTTAACAGCATTAAGGAGCTGCAAGAGCCTCAAGTGCCTCAGATCCTTTGGCAACTGAGGTTAGTACACACAGACACACATACACACTCCACACACACACACACACACACACACACACACACACACACACACCTTGAAACATGGCTGGTGAAGAATATTGCTTGCATAAGGATTTGCACTAATTACCAAGTCTGGATACAAGCTTCCTTGCCTAATGAATACCATTCATATTCTCAAAACATTAATGTAAGGTTGCAACGACTGGCTCCTCTCTCCTCACACCCAAGAAACTGTGAACTCTGAGCTATTGCCTCCAAAGTACCTGATGCCAAGCTGAGCTTCCCACAAAAAGTGATGATCAGCCAACCTACAATCTATTCCCGCTGGCTTCCTGAAGGAGGGCCAGGTCAACAGGCAAAGTCAAAGAATCCTTTCCTCTGAAGCCTGGATTTCCTTTCTGTGTTGTTTCCTTAGTCACTGTGACCTTTTCTTAAATAAAGAAATATAAAAGGATACAAAACCATGAGAATGATCTTCCTAATCTAACAGCCCAGCTAAAGTTCCTTCGGTTTTTGTTTGTTTGTTTGTTTAATATTACATTTTTCATTTGATGTTTCTTCAGTTTTATGAGTCTCCTCTCATTAGGAAAGTAGGAAAGGAGATGTCATACGGCCATATAGTTACTTTATATCTTACTCGGTGAACCTGAACAACAGAAATAAAATCCTATTCACTGAAAACGTCACACACCTTCAAAGTGTGCAAATGCTACTCCTACACAGGTCGGGAGGACCAGGCCTCATTTGTAAAGAGCTTTGCAATCAGTTTCATCAGCTAACACAGACAGCCTGCTACAGGTTGAGAAATTGAGGCAAAAAGGCAAGGTGGGAGCTGCAGAACAAGGGTGTGGTAATGCCCAGGCTTTGGTCTCTCTATAACTTTTTATGTTTTCATCTTTCAGTCATCGCCACTTTCCTGCACTGTGTACCGCCCCACGGGAACCTTGCCTGCTGACCCCTTACACGTGTCTTGCTCTGGGTATGCCTGCATGACTAAATCATGTAAGACTACCTATGTAATCCTGTGTTTGGATCCTGCTTCTTCGACTCAGTTTGAAGTTCTCCAAGAGCCAGAAATGAGATTATTCACCGGTGTGTCCTCACTACTTGATGCGTCATAAGAAATGACAAAATACATGCTAATATGATTTGTTTTGGTTTTCATCTTAGAAGACATGGGTGCCTTAAGCTTAAAAAATAAATAAAAGGAGAAACACATGGAAACTTTAAGTGGAAATACACAGAAATGTACATAATTCAGCCTTTCTCCACTGCCTACCCCAGCACTGGAAAATGCTAAAACAGACTTTACAATTTTCAGTGACTTCTGTTAGTAATACATTATCTAGGGAAGTGGGTGAACTATGCATCCCTTCCCATCCCTTTTACTAAACTAAAAGAGAGCTTTAACTACGTTGCCCAGCCAGGCATGATGGCACATGCCTTTAATTCCAGCACTGGGGAAGTAGAGGCAGGTGAATCACCGAGCTTAAGCCAGCCTGGTTGACACAGAGAGATCCTATCTTGAAAAACCACAATAATAATAATAATAATATACTTCCCAGAGCCAACTTTCTAAACTAAATTGCAAACAGAATGAAATTACTGAAAAGCAAAATGTGAACATATGAAACAATACCATAAATTATACCCATTGCATTGTCAAAACTTTCCCTCCTAAAAGACTCAGGAACTCCGACTTTTTTCCATACCTTACACAAATGGACAGGAGTCTTCCAAGGTGCTATCCTAGACCTGCCTCTGTATCCCAAAGGACAGCTCCAAGCGTGTGAGACCTATGGAAACACACTAACCCAAACCATCCAAATGAAGTCTCTTACTCTACACAACCAGCCGTGGAATTCAATGTCGGTGAGTGGTGAACAAAAGTTCCCTTTCTGTCATTTTCCCTGGCGCTGATCTCCAGTCCACAGGTCTTTACTTCCAGGCCACATCTGTCACTTACTCCCAAGGCCATACCCTGGAATGTCTGTGTCCAGAAACCTACATCCCTTGACAGCCTCCTTCCTCTCTCCTGTTACACCTGACTTTGGCTGAGTTGAGGAACTGTGTTCTGTTAGTTCTATAGGCCCTTTTTGGCCACGGGTCCTTTTATTTTCAAATTCACTCCTACATACCCACTCCTCCCTGCCCTCTCTCTCTGGTCTTGCCTTTCAGCCACATCTAACTGGTAAAATTTTACCCAGGGCCAATCTTATCATCTGTTGCCTCAGCTCAGATGACTCTACAACCTAAAGTCACGTACCTGAGCCATTCTATGGTGTGTGTGTGTGTGTGTGTGTGTGTGTACATGTATCTGAGTTTGTGTGTGCACGTGTGTGTATGAATATTCACATTCCATGTGTGCATATGGTGTGACAAGGATACACACAGGAGTGTGCTTACACCTGTGAAGGCCAGAGGTCAGCCTCAGGTATCTCCCTTAGTTGACTCTCTACCTCGAGTTTCCTGTTTGAGAATTTGGCCAGACTGTTAGCTGGCCAGCCCTAGGTTTTGCCTGTTTCTACCTTGCTGGCACTGGTACTGCAAGCAAGCACAAGAACACCTCGTTTGGTTTGGTATGGTTTGATTTTGGTTTTTATGTGCACTCTTTGTATTAAAGTCCTCAATGTCCCCATTTTGTGAATTGTAACATCTCTCCAGCCCCAAACCCGCAGTTTCAACTCCTCCATTGGGTCTCAGCATCTCTTCAGCTCTCTTTTGCTTTCCTCTCATCACCTCACTCACCTCCCTCTTCCTTCCAAGACTACTGTGGACACTGTCTTCAAGGCCTCTACCCCACTATACTTGCTAGGACACAGTAAAGCTGACTTGGGGCTGACTGTCTCAACTCCAGATCTTTGAAAACCATTTCTTCCCAGTACCTGTGACACCATGCACTCTACCTTCACCCCAATACTTCCTCTGAGTATTTTCTGGGAGTCTTCTCCCACTCACCCCTCCACTCTTGTTACATATCCCCCGTGACTCTGTTCTCTGTCTACTCCTTAACTCTTAGCATTCTCTAACATTAAACTACACAAGTGGTCCCATTGATGTCCATCCCCATCTTCTCAAAGGTTCAGATTCATTCAACTGTGCAATGGGTCCTTCAAAAGAATCATTCATTACCGTGGCCCCCATACCCATCTCTCCTCCTACACAGACTCTAAGTCCATATTCACACCAGGACCTGAGGAGTCACTCTGGTGTCTTTCCCATCAATGCCTATAGACACTTGACCAGTTACACATCCCGGACACTTTATAAAACCCATCTTCTCTCGCACTTTCTCCTTCACCACTTTCCTGCATGTATGATCTTCTCACATCTGGCCTATTACACCAATAGCTTCCTGCCATCAAGCCTCAGATCTATGACCCATTGAACTTCATGGCAACCCATCCCAAAGGGAGACCTGGTTAAAATTCTTCGGTGGTTCTCACTCTGAGACCTCATAGCACACACCTTGACCTTCCCAGCCATGCCCCCACCTACATCACTCCCTTACATAGTTCCCAAACCCCCACGCATGCTTTATACTCCATTAGCATTAAGATGCTTGCACTGGCAAGCACACTGAGTGGTCCATCAGCTCCATATGGGCTGTTCTCTTGCCCACAATGCCGCCTCTCTCAGTAAAGAATATATTCCCCTCTCTTTCCTTCGTCCAAACCACCCCATGTTCACTGCCCCTTGCTCTCTTTCAAATTCACGGCCTCTTTTTCTTCCAACATTATTTCATTCACACACACGCGCGCGCACGCGTTCCTACATACATAAATACAAACTGCTCAGTCCACGTGTTATTTACATGTATATATTTTCAGGGCTGACCACTTACTAGGAAACTGTGTGTGCTCTTCCCTGGGGAAGACTATTTCTCCCACTCTCGGCATCCCTATTTACCTACAGTTCTTTGCCTATAGTTGAGATCTCATGAGTTTTCTCCTTTCCACATTAGCATCCCCACCGGTTTTATCCTTGTTCGGGTCATGTTTAGACAGCCAAGCTGGTGAAACTTCCTGGTTGTAGCTTCTCTAACATTTCTAGGAGACACAACCTCACAGAAACCCTCCTGTTCCTCTGGCTCTTACACTTTTTCTGTCCCCTCATCTGCAATGACCCCTGAGGTGCAGGAGTTGTGTCATGAGGTGGGACTTGGCTGCACAATTCTGCATCTTGATTGGCTATGGTTTTCTTCTAATGGTCTTCATAGCAGAGGAGATGTCTTTGATGAGGGTGTCTGCAGGCATAAAGATGAATATTTAGAATGTCATTGGGAATTGTGTTGGCTGGTAAAGTGACATTTGTAGGATCTCCTCCAAGATCCAGAACTTCACTAGCCCTATGCAGGAGTAGTTGTCTAGGTCCTCCGCACCAGGCATGATGTCCTCCTTGTTGGGTGGGCCTCAAACTGAAGTTCAGTTAGAGAGCTGTTGGCTACCTACCACACCTTTCAGGATTAGCATGTTACGCTGGTCACTGCTGTGGTTCAGAGGCATCACAGCCGAGTGACACTGTTGGTTGCCTCCCTCCTTTGGAAGACTGCATGGTGCCTTCTGGTAACACTAAAGCTGGTCCTCTGTGCCCTGTGTCTGAAGTGCATGGTGTCTTCTGAAAGAGGGACTTACCTTCCACCTCAGGGGGGGAAAGAACAAGGACAATAGCAATAGCTTATGTTTTGAGAGTCTCTTGGACAACCCTAACTAAAAACTCAAGAGGGCTTCTCATGCTCACTGTTGAGGTTTTCGTTAGAGAATCTGTGGCTCTTGGGGGGCAGCATTGTCAGTCCAGATGGGAAATTTTTCACTTAAATTGTAGATATATATTTATATATCAACTTACATGTATTATACATATTTTTAGGTAGTTAATAATATGATTCCTTATGATTTTTTTAGACACTCTGACATGTTTTACCCTTATTTTTCCTTATGCTACACTTATCTCCCATTGTTCTTACTAATTAGAGTATGCCACCACCACCCCATTTTTTCCATAATGGGCCTGTGATCCAAACAAAGAGTTCTCAAAAACAAAACAAAACAAACAAACAAACAAACAAAAACCACACACACATCATCCCAAGTATTTAGGGAAATAAAGGGTTGCAGGAGGCACCCTCGTTCATTGCTGCTGGGATCCCAAACAGGTGCAGCCACTATGGAAATCAGTGTGGAGAATTATCAAAAAGCTAAAAATAAATCCACCAGACTACCCAGCAATACCATTCTTTGGCATTCACTTAAAGGACTTGCCGTCCTACTCTACAGATACTTGACCAGCCAAGTTCATCGTTGCTCTATTCCTAACAGCTAGGGGATGGACACAAACTAAACATCCTCCAGCTGATGACTAAATAATGAAAATGTGGCCCATACACAATGGGATACTCATTTGAAAAAGAAACAAACAAAGAAACCGTGGACTTTGTAGGCAAATGGATGGAACCAGAAAAGATCATGTTGAGATAACCCACATTCGTAAGATGTCTCGCACCCTTTCTTATTGGACGTTCCTACAGATGTGAGTACACAGCCTGGAGTAACTATAGACATCAGGAGAGTGAAATGGGGCCATTGTGACCAGGGGAAGGGGTAGGCAACAGAGAAGAAAATTGCAGGGCACAAGTGGACTTCCCGTCTTACCTGCTCCTCATCAGAATCAGCCCTGCTCATTATCCAACACTCCAGCAAGATGACTGCTCCACAAGTTTTGTTCTGGCTGCCCAGGTTTTCACAGGGAATTCGGGCTGTCTTGGGATTGAACTTAATGACACTCATCACAGGAAGGCAATACTGACACCACCTGTCTATGGGATGTCTCTCATTCTAGGAGACCCTGCTTCTCTAAGACTGATGCTTCTCCTTACTAGTCCTCTCACCCAGGGACTAACAGTATCAGATGAAAGAGGGCTATCGATGGATCACGGAGCTCTCACGAAACGTGTGTCTTCCATTACACTGACCCAAGTGGCACAGGCATTCAAGAAAAAGGAACCTCACTTTCGTTTGCTTTGATGGTTGCAAACTGATCTCGAGAGGCACACTGGCCTATCCCATTTCTTCTGTGGTACAGCCACATGATACATGACCATGCAAATCTGTAGTAAAGTAGATAAGCAACAAACACTGGACAGTCAAACCCAAAGCAATCTGTGATTTTTCCATAGGCATGGGTGAACTCAGCAACTGATATTACCCAAAACAGTAAGGATATTCCAATCATCAAAGGCTTTGCCTTCTGTGAGTAAACCTTTGAGGGACTGGCGAGAGGGCTCCGCAGGTGAAAATACTACTGGCACCAGCTGGACACGATCTGAGTTTAACCCCAAGGACCCACATAAAAAACTAGATGTGGTGGCGGGCTTCCAAATGCCAGCACCCATGCCGAAACAGAAGGAGACAGGAGAGTCCTGAGACCAGCCAGCCTGGAGGATTCAGGAGAAACAACAAGCAAAAACCCTACCTGAACTATGTGGAAGGTGAGAAGCGACTCCGAAAGTTGTCCTCTGACCTCCACACATGTGCCTGTACAATGCCAGGCACACACACCAAGCAAGTGTGTATGTGTGTGTGAGCGTGCGCAGGCATGTGCACAAGTGACCATGTGTGGAGCATGGTACTAAAATGATTGTTTTTAAACAAATACTTGTTTATTTGTATGTGTGGGGAGGAGAAGATTAGCTGAATGCGAAGGTCCGCCATTCTTATTCTGGGTGTTGCAATCCCCCTGTTCCTCTCAGGCACTGGTACTCACGATATTTGGTGTGGAAAAAAAAAATGCTGCCCCACAATAAAAGATTCTGGTGTGTCCATGATGCTGCCAATTGCAATAGCAAGAACATCCTGACATGGTTCCAGCTGCAATAAGCCTTTGCTTGCTTCTTGATCCTCCGGCCCTGGAAGCCATATGGGTAAGGCAATTGGGAAGCAAAGGGAGGCTGAAGCTGTTGCCTTTCTTTTGATGATAATTTGTAAAGTCGTGTTTCCATAGCATACAACAATACCAATCATTTTGTCCAAGGAAAACACACGTGGCTTTTAAAAAAGAAATGTAAATGTTTAGTTCCAGGCATCATTTTAGCCTCTGAGTTTTTATGATAATGAAAAACAGAGAAAAACAATTCCATTTGCTAGATTTGCATCCCTCCTTCCCCTCTGAGTTGTATAAGAAAGCATTTTCCAAGCAGACAACACTACATGATGAATGCCATGTTCATTTCTTTCTGAACATTGCTGTCCCTAAAGATGATCACAAGGCATAGTAATCCAATGCCATATAAAATGATTTAGTAACTATATGGTGTTCCCTGGAAGAATTCTTGTGCCGTGGCTCTGAGAAACTCCCACTGTGGTAAGGTGGCTCCAGAATTATCTGCCAAGATCCTCACATCCCAAGCTGTGGCTGACTGAACACTCTGAACTGATGGATATGTTCTACATCTGAGACATCCAAAATGGCTGCTGCCACCCATGTGTGGACACAGAGGACGACTTGCAATGGCAGTTTCTCATTTTGCTTCATTTTACCTCAATTCAAACTGAAACAGCCACATATGGCCACAATACTGAGCAGCACAATTCTAAAACCTCCACAGCTTCTAGGGGCTCATTCTTCACCTTTTAAAAATAGAAAGTCAGGTCGCAGGCTGTCTCTCATGTAAATCAGTCTACTTCACATCTCTGGAAAGTTCTGGGAAAGAGGTTCCAATGTAGTTCAACCCTGGTCAGTAAAATTTTACCTATGGGATCGATCATGGAATTTCTTATACAAATAGAATAAGTTAACCTTGCCAGAGTCCTAAAATAGTGTCCTGAAGGGAAAAAAAGGGAGGGGGGAACTAAGAAACAAACCTACAATATGAAATATTTTATTTTGCTTATGAATAATTCTCAGGATCACTCTGACATCGCTAGATTGACAATCTCAGTGTCAGGCTTTAGGACTGGAGAGCCAATAGAAGGAGTACTGGAATGTTAGCTTCAGTTATGGATGTTCCAAGCACAGCCTGAAACTATCAAGATCCAGCCCCTGCCTCAGAAACCAATGTCATCCAGAATTCATTTACCAGACATCTCATTGGTACCCTCTATGTGTCAATCATGAAGTTGGACATACTAAGTTGAGGAGCTCAGTTCCTGGTGGTTTTTTTTTGTTTGTTTGTTTTGTTTTGTTTTGTTTTTTTGCTGTTGTTGTTATTGTTTTGGGTGGGGTTGTTTTTTGGTTGTTGTTTTTGTTTTTGTTTTTTTGATTTAGATGTTGGGAGAAAGGGCACATAAACATATTTTGATACAATAACGGTAAGTTCATGAGCCCAGAGAATGACAGACCTCTCTCTGTGAGGGGTGATCTGAGCTCTCCCTGAAGAATCAGAGAAGGAGGAGGTAACATCTGAACTGAGTCTTCAGAATGAGGAATTAATATGGTGAAATCAGGAAGGGGGCTTTCCAACCCCTGAGGCTCCCCAAGGTGGGAAGCCGGCCGAAGAGTGGGAAATGCAGGAATTGTTGCTCAAGTACAAATGAGGAGTCAGGGAGTGGTGAGGAGAGAGATTACAATGCCGGCTCAAAGAACTTGGCCTTCAGAAGGGGGGGGGGCTGCCTGGTAGCATACTAAAGAGGAGATTTACAGAAGTCAAGAGAAGCAGGAGACTGACTTCATCACAGAGATCAGTAACAAGGGCCTGCACCCAGATGCTACAATGGGAACCAAAAAAAGAGAGACCTGAGAAGTTTCCAGAACTAGGAAATGAACTGTAATTATAATCTGCTACCCCAGGTGACCGGATGGATGTGGGAGCAAAAGAAAACAGGCATTAGGGATGACTCCCGGATTATTAGCTTTGATGACTCTGTGAATGGGGCTAACTGAAAAAGCATACAGCCAGGAGCCACACACCTGTATCACACTCTCACCCTGCACTAGGCATTGTACAAATGCCTTATGGCTACTTGTGAGGTAGATAGTGTCATCCCTATTTCAAAGAGACCCTAGGACACACCTCAAAGGGAAAAGGCATTTGCCTGCTGACCTGAGAGTTTGATTCTAGGACCTACGTAAAGATAGAAGAAGTCCTCTGACCTACATACACATGCCATGGCACATGTACAATCCCACAGGAACACATCCTCCTACACAAACACACACACACACACACACACACACACCACTAATAATAATTTTTAAAAATTTAAATGCAAGACACTGAAACTTTGAAAATAAAAGCCTTGCTCAAGATCAGACATTTAGTAAGAGCCACCATTCAGATCTAGTTCTGAGTAAGAACCATTGCAACGCAATCTAAACCCAGCAGACAGACAGGGCTGGGAGGAACGGTGACGCGTTCCAAACCTGGACAGCTCCTGAAGCCTATTCAGATACCATCATTGTAACCAACAGACGGCTGGACTCCAGGCTCCAAAGCCAGGAGACACATGGGACCATCAGCCTGTGCATGGCCATGAAGACCCAGGAAACAGATGAAGTTCCAAACCTTAGGGTGCATGGGAAAAGTAACCTTCCCTGAACTAAACTCAAAAATGGTGTATGGGCAAAGAACTAGAACCCCGCCAAGGCAATGCTGGGCAGAGAGACAGCAAGAAAGAAGCATGTCCACGGGATGAGTCAAGACTCTGCAAGAGCTAACAGTCGGCAGGCCATATTGACTGGTACAACAAGGGCTGCAGCATATCCACTGGGTTAGGCAAGTGCTGGGCATGAGACATGCAGAGATGGGAAACACCAACCATTTTATGGCCAAGGAAGAAACACTGACTAATACAGCAAGGTGTAGGAGACAGCCAAGCAGATGGGCCATCTCTGGAGAAAACCAGACAGTGGTGACTGGGATTACACATAAGTTTGTAGGCACCAAATGGGAGACTGGAGGCCACGCCACGTAACCATTCTCAGGTGTCTCGATAAAGTTAGATGCAAAGTCATCTGTGAAGTCGGGGGGTTGGAGAGACTTGAAGGAGAAGGGCAGCTGTGTGAAGTAAACACTTGATGGAACAAAGAGGAGGAGAGGGCCACACCCTCCTGCCCAGTGCAGCCTGATACCCAGTAGGGAGGAAGCAGTCCTGACTTCAGCATGCTGTCCAAGGATGGGCAGGTGCGCTGGTAGGTGTGTCACAGGACTGGAGGTCCTCCACTTTCCAGTCTGCTCACCACTGGCTGCGCACTGACAGCACCCCTCAGAGAGAGCGGGCTCCAGCCATCGAAACAGAACCAAGGAAGATAACGTCCTTTCCCCCTGCAACTGTCCCAGAACAGCCCTAATAAAGTGCGGAACCAACACACACACACACACACACACACACACACACACACACACACACACCCGGCAGTTAAATACTTTGACTCCTGCTGTGTGAGCCTATGAGACAAAAAAATCAACTGACTCTCAAACCACACCAGTGGTGGGCTGGTAAGAAGGCCCAGGCAGTGAAAGCACTTGCCTTAAAACATGAAAGCCTGAGCTCAACCTACACTGAGGGAGGGAGACAACTCCTACAAGCTGTCCTCTGAACTCCACGTGTGCAGAATAAATAAGTGTGTGTGTGTGTGTGTGTGTGAGAGAGAGAGAGAGAGAGAGAGAGAGAGAGAGAGAGAGAGAGAGAGAGAGAGAGAGAGAGAGCATGAAGTAGTCAGTGACAAAGCTAGAAATGGCCTGTGGAAGCCTTCTGTCTCTTGGCTTCTGGATTGCATGGCAATTTGGCATAGGAGAATCTTGGTTCTCAAAAGTGAGTCCAGGGGTCAGTGTGAGGGGAATACCAGTAACCACAAAAAAATCTGGAATGAAATGGATACCAGTCCCTCCTCCGTGGAAGGTCAATAGGACATCCACCTGGGGACCAGCAACAATGGAAATGCTTGCCTCCAGATTCGGGTTCCTCCCAGCCCCCCACCTGCAGACAACCCACCTCACAAGACTGTGCAGCCGGCAAAACAATGGAAATGTCAGCTCACCCTCCTGTTCCATGCCCCTCAGCTACACTCCCACTTCCTCTTTCGCCCTGTGTGAGCTGTCATCTTTCCATGAAGGAATGCCAAGTGCTCCGCAGTCTGACTAGCACTTCCTGCTCTTCAGGTTCTCTGCATGCTTCAAAAAGGTGGCTAGCAATGTGCTGCAGACCAACCGGAAAGACTACCCTCCCCTCAGGCTGAGCTCCAGGTGTCCGCCCCTTGTGAGTCACCTGCCAGTTTCTATCCTATAGAAGATCTGTGATTACAGGAGACTTCATCTGAGCCTTATGGGCTGGAGACAACTGCTCTCACAAGTGGCCCTTCTAAACTCACACTGGGTTGGGCAAGTGTTTAATGGTGCTCACCTAGATGTCCAGTTAGCAAAAATTAAAATCATGACAGAGCAATACTAACGATGTTGCCCCCCCCCCCCCCCGCCGTCTGGTGGCAAGAAATGGATGCTGAGGCCACCCAGGAAACAGCCCATAAGTCAAAGCAAAAGGGATCAAGATTTTCAGCTTTCATTATAAGACCACAAAAATCTTCCATAGACACCACACACACACACAAACACACACACGTATATGTGTGTATGTGTGTGTGTAAAATATAAGAACAGCTTGGATCACATAACTTAAATATTTAATTGATGATCATCTTTTAAAACTTCTCTATTTGATCTAACATACAATTTATGACATATATAAAAACTGAATCTTCAAAGTCTCCTGAACCTACGTTTTAGCATCCCTCTTCCACAGAACTCTGAATGGGTACTACTGGAGAGGACATCAATCTTTTCTTCAGAATTAAGATTTTAAAGAGTCATGAAGACTAGACTAGGCCCAGCCAAAAAAAAAAAAAAAAAAAAAAAAGAAAAAAGAAAAGAAAAGAAAAGAAAGAGTTGAAAAAAAATGATTACCTATTAAAAGAAAAAACAAGAAACCCTTGATGTAGACAAAGCAACAAAGGTGAGTGTCCATAGCGCTCGGGGCAATGACTCATGAGTGGATGCACACAGAAAAACCGTATCTATGGCATGAGAAGAATTGGCTTCAGGTGAGCTATGCAGTCACAGGTGTTACATGACAGGATGGAATGGAGTCTTCCAGGGACCTAGCTGTAAAGAAGAACAGGGAATAGCTGGAAAAGTGTTTATTTTCCATTTTCTGTAGGCCACATATGCAACATTGAGATGTCAATCCAGCCCATTGCTCACCTCTAGCCTTCTAAGTTTCCCAAAGCTGGAATCACATCAAAATACTTGTCTATTTAATTTCACGGCCTACTATATGCCAGGTATGACATGCTAGGCATTAAAGGGGCAACCAATCAGACACATTCCTGCTCTCAGTATTTAGAGTCTGAAAGGACAGCAGAGCTGCAGCAAGTGATCCCAGAGTACTGTGGGAAAAGAAAATGTTGTAGTGCTTTGATAGTCATAGGCAAGCAGAAGTAAGAGCTCAGCCAGTCCAGTGAGTGGCAGGAGAAAGGAGAGGCTTCCAGGACACACACACACAGCTTGTGCATCTGGGCTCTAAAATCCACCTCTACACCTCCAGAACTCACTGCAAGCAGACACTCAACTGATGCTGTTGGAAGAAAGGTGGAAGTTCTCAATGGAGTCAGAAAAATCTTCCTTAAAACCACCCTAGCCAGGCATTGGTGGCGTACATCTTCAGTCCCAGCACCCAGGAGGCAGAGGCAGGAGGATCTCTGTGAGTTGGAGGTCAGCCTGAGTTCCAGAACAGGCTCCAAAGCAAAACAGAGAAATCCTGTCTCAACCCCCGCCCCCCCCCCAAAAAAAAAAGAAAAAGAAAAAAGAAAACCACCCAAGCTACAGAAACAAAAGAGAATAGAAAAGAATTACAGGTTGAGGGAGGTGCTATCTGTAACACAGAGAAAGAAACAATAACAAAACACAGCAAGTTATGTAAAGCACTGTGTGAAATATATGCAGCCGTCATGCAAAACAGTGGCCACACAGTTATGTGGGTAAACCAAGGTGGGTATTATAATGAGAAAAACAGAGAAGTGTAGAGACTAGACTATTTCAGATCTCTATGTCCTGACTTATGAAAATACACAATTAACCATCTTGCTTATATTCTACTCATAAAATTGCTAGCCCCTTCCATTTTGAAGGTATTCATCCATTCAAATTCAAAGAGAGCCCATTCAGCCTACCTTCACTCACTTTCCAGGCCCCATTAGAAGTCAACACTGGAAGAAAAGGTTCAAGCCCTGGTTGCTCTTGCTGAAGACCTGGGTTTGGTTCCCAGCTCACAGCCATCTCTAAATCTAGTTCCAGAGTATCCAATGCCTTCTTCTGACCTCTAGACACAGAGTCTAGACACATACATGCAGGCAAAACACACATACACATAAAATAAATAAATATACCCTTAAAATAATTCTTAAAAATAAGTGCAACATTACTTCAGAAACACCTTACAGTTTCATAACTGATCGCTACATTGTATTTTGATTGCTGCCTCTGGCTTCCTGCTGGTGATCCTGAATGTAACTAGCCTAAGATCTAGAATAGAACATCAAGGACTGAGTGATACCTTACTTCCCACATTCCAAAGGATACAATTCTTTTCCATCACTGACATTTTAATTTACTGTCAGACATTTTCCCCTAATGCAATCAAGAAAAATCCATTAAAAGTATAACTCTCTTACAGAATTCTAAAATTTTGAGAAAATACCTTGATACCCTAATGTAAGCACTACTATAGATTTGTTAAATATAATTCTGCATATTTCTTGCTTTCTCTCTCTCTCTCTCTCTCTCTCTCTCTCTCTCTCTCTCTCTCTCTCTCTCTCTCTCTCTCTCTCTCTCTCCCACAGTCTCACTCTGTAGACCTTGTCAGCCTGGAACTCTCTCTGTAGACCAGGCTGGTCTTGAATTTGTAACAATCCTCTTGCTTCTGCTTCCTGGGTGTTGGGATGACAGCATGTGCCACCTTACCTGGTTTAAAAAGGCCTTTATTTAGTCTGCTTCTGTCATACTGGAGAGTGACATGCTTATGCCTGCAGGAAGAGTTGGAGGTGGGGCTCTTGCACTTTTAGATGAGCTTCGGACAGGCTCTGGGGACCCTCGGAGCTGACCTCAGACTGCAAGAGTCCCACGTCCCAGCTCCTCACACCAAGCTCTGCAGCTGCTCTCAGGCCCTGTGGTCTGACAGCACAGACTGAAAGCTGCAGCAGCAGCTGTCTCTGTGAGGCACCCACTATTTGCCAAGCTGTTAGTGGAAAAGTTGGCCCACCTGGGCTGAGGAACCATGGTCCCCCAAACTTCACAGATAGCCAATGTGTTTTCATTCATGTATGGTAAGTCCCGTGTGAATCCAAGTTCCAAACTCCAGAACATGGAAAATCAGAGAGAAGACAGATAATGGTGACTTGTCTATGTGCCTGCTCCTGTCCTTCCTAAGGCTTATGCTCTCCTTCCCAAGGCTTTCTTGCTCAGAGAGAGGGAAAGGCAGGCCATTCAACTCTACAGTAGGACCTTAGCCAAAAATGCCAAACAAGAGAAGAAAGACTTAAAAACATGGCTCCAGAATCCAGCATTTCTCATCCCCTCTCCAAGAAAGAGGAAATAAATCAGGGTGATGTACCTCTGTTTCAGTGTAGTTCCGTTAGTAAAGAAGGAGGGGAGGGGCAGAATCATCATCACAACACTTTATTTTTAATTGAGAATCACTTCCGGGCAGCTCTGCCCCTTCCTAAACAAGCAGGACATAATGTGGGCAAACTGGCTGAAGGGGTGAAAATCATACCTTGGGACCCTACCATGCCAAGCAAAGTGGTAACTCCAGCAAGCAGCAGGAAGAGGAAGCAGTCAGTGGCTCATTTCTTCATCTCGGGCCATGCTGGCTGGCCCACGGAGGACCAAAAATAACCTACAGCCCTCACAGAAATTATTGCTAGTCTCAAATCCCAAAGGCCAGATTCCCAGCACTCTGAGATCCAAAATCACACCGTTACTAGAGATGTGTAGCACCTGTCTGAGACAGATGAGCGATGACATAAGAGAAGGCATTTTAAAGAATAGCTACAACACTTCTGATGACCACATGGCCCTGTCTTGTCCCATGAAAGGGAACTGACCAGCCTCCTTCTTGCCTTCTTTTCCGAGGGCTCAGTCCAGCACTGCCAAGCACCCCGAATGGACTGGTGTAGGCAGAGAAGTGGGGTTACCCACTGGACCTGTATCCACCAGATAGGAAGGGATATTTGTTAGGTGGGCTGCTGGTGAGTCAGTGACGGGGGTGAGATGTGGTTGCAGAATGGTTCTTCCGGGTAATGAGATGGTCTGGGTGTCTAGAGCAGTACTGAAGAGGCACACCGGCTGACCTTTACAAGGCGACTGGGGCTCATCTCCACAAACATCTCCAGATCTCAGGACCTGGTGGTTCCTGCCTCTGCATTTTTGTGTAGTGTGTGTACAGACAAGGGGACAAGGCAGGCAGATAAGCTGGTGGGTGTGCTTCCGGATGAGTGGCAGCCAACAACTGGTGACCTTTGGACAGGTTAGCATCTCACCCTGAGCCCTGGAGAGGCTGGAGGAGAGGTGGGAAGGGAGAGAAAAAATGAAAGAACGGGAAAAGACAATAGGGATAGGAGTGACAAGGAAAGCAAGCAAGCGGACGTACGCAAAGGTCCACACAAACGCTGGCTACTGTCCCAGCCTCTGCCTCTGACGCACCCAGCTCCAATATTTGAGGACATATCAGACACACTATTGTGCATCCCTAAAAAGTTACTCTCTGAGTTTGTAAATCCCCACCTGTAAAATCATAATACCTACCTCAACAGAACTAGTGGGAGATAAAGATAAAAATGGGCACACAGTAGGTACTCAACAAGTATGAAAGGAAGCATAAGATAGGGGAAAGGCCAACTGCATCTGAAATCTGAGATCACTCACCAGGCCCCAGCTCTGTTCTTAAGTTACCTGCACAACATCCTGTTTCTCTGAGCATAAAGTCAGTGACAGAACTCAGAAAGGCACTATGGGGTTCAAAGCAGAAAGTGCACACGAAACAGAATAAACATTCAAACTCCGTAAAGAGCTATGCAAACAAACTATTTCTTAGGGGGCTCAAGCCTCCAATTTAAAGAGCAAAACCCATCTCATCAATCCTCTCAGGAAGATTCCATTTAAGCTGGACCCTGGCTTCAGAAAGAAACACTGTCAGTCAGCAACAAACAGTAACAGACACAAGAAACGCTAAGTACCTACTGTGGGCGGAGCACTATGCTGGGAACACAGGTACAGAGGCTCCTGAGGGACTGTGCCCTAGCCTTCACAAAGTTGACAGTCATGGGCTGAGTGAGAAATCAACATGTAAATACTGCAAACCAAATAGAGCTCATTGCTACACAACCATAAGGTGCAATGGATGGTGGGAGCTGAGGGCTGACTAACTGAGCCTGGAGGATGGGTAAGCATAAAGAAGCAAAGGTCAGAAGTCAAATACCAGAGCTGGTGCCCAGCCCATCTCCTCACAGCCAACTACAATTAAGAAGCTGCCAATAAAACTTCTGCCTTTTTATGGGGGCCCAGAAAGAACTAGAGAAGCCTGCACCCACCTTCCCTCCGGTCTGCATACAGAGGGGGAGGAAGAGGAGGAGGAAAGAAGACAGGAAAAAGGTGTTCTGCTTCCAAGGCCAGCATCAGAGGCAGAGACATGGTTCCCCTGCATCAGTCATCAGACCCTGTCAGGCCACTTGTGGTTGAAATGGCATATTTCTCACCCACCCAACCCATTCTAGTCATTCAAATTATTCTTTCCAGCAACAGATCTCAAAAGCAAGTAAACCTGGACCACACGGGCAGTCAGACGCCTGCTCTGGCTGGGACACACCCCACGGAGACATGCCCTCTACCAGGAATGTAGCCTCACAGGAGGCCCTGTGAAGGCATGATGCTGACAGAGACAGAGGGCTGCCAATCACATGAACTACAGAGGAGCCTTCTCTGAGGGAGGAACAGGAAGGACCTGGGCATTCCCCTGTGGGCTCCTTAGCTCTCTTGGCCCTAGATGAATCAACTTTGAGAACCCAAATGAAACACGCTCCTTCCAGGCCTATAAACTACCCCCCCCCATCCCACTGCCTCAGCCACGCTCATTAAAGAGTTAGTTCACCTGCTCCCTGGAAAACCGGGGCCCTCTCTCCCTTTCTATTTCAGCAAAAGCAGTTGTCTCCTCCCTTGCTGACTGAATGAACAACGCTAAAGGAAGAAAGCAGCTTTAATGTCAGCATCCTCTGCCAGTCTGAAGTGCTAGGGAGGTCATGAGTGCTTCTAGGCCTCTGGCATATAAATCAGAGATTGGCACAGAGGCCTAGATATAATGACAGTGACCCAGCACCTCCTCAAGAACTCACAGCAGGTGTCTTCTGTCTCACCTTCTGTTGGTACTAACCACTATTTCCAGGTCGGTGAGACTGAGCCAGAGTACAGAGCTCCACAAAAATGGAGGCTTGGAGATCAACTATAGATGTTCCAACATCATCAGCCCCAGAAACAGCACATTAAGACCAGCAAGGCAGGGCTGGCTGTCAACAGGGATCCCTAGACAACCAAAGAAGGTATAGAAACATGCACTAAGTTATACTCCACAGAGTCCTGAAGACAATCAGAGTAACATCACCACACAGAGTCTGCTTAAAACCACAACAGCCCATCCCACCATCCCAAGGAAAACAAGGAGATAAAAAGAAAAGGCATTTCGTAATCCCACCAGGACGTATTTCCCCACTTTAGTCTGGCACAAAGGCAATGAAATGAGATGACATTGTCCAAACCAAATTGTCCACCCTCGGTTCCTCTTGCCATCGGTCCCTGGTCCTCAGGCTATCGCTGACCAGCCACAGAAAGACACAATGATCTGTGAGCCGGTTGCAAAGAAGGGAGCAGCCAAAGGAAGAAGCTAAACTCCCAAGCCATGCATGCCTAGACAACGCTGACAATGATTTGTGAACGGGAGACATCCACAACCCCAGCTAAGGTCAGGAAGAAAAGGTGAGGGCTGAGAAGCAAGTCACTTAAAGATGCGTCTTCATAACGGCTGTTTGGGTGAAGTCATGGGGCTGCAGGAAGACTTGAAATCAAGCCCACATTGACAGAACAAGTTCACAAACCACAAGCAGGCAGAGGTAGCTGCCTGCTTCTCATCGCTGTTGCTGACAAAGCCCTCCTCCTTCACTGGGCTCAGCGTGAAGCCCTGCAATACACAATTCAAATCTCTGAGCCACCGAAGTGAGCATGCACCTGCTTCTGCATTTCCTCATCACTATGGCCAGCATAAGCCAGGACAGATAGATACCTGCTCCAGCCAGGACCTGGGACTGGGCTATAGGTCAGTGCTGTGTGGGTTTAGCATACACAAAGCCCTAGCTTTAGTCTCCATCACCAAACAACAACAGAAGTGGTGAGCCTCTTGGCAAAACGACAGTTAATTTTGAAATAGTTCCAAAGAATAAAACAGCCCAGTAGTGCAGGTGGGGAAATTCCACACCACCTCGGGTTACTGTTTGTGCAGCTCACTCCACACTCCACACAACCGCTGGTGCCGATACAGTCAACCCTGACTTTACCCACCCATTGTCTGATTAAAAAAGAATGAAACCAAGCCAGAAATGGTGATGTAAGCCTGGAATCCCAACACTCGGGAAACTGGGCCAAGAGAAGGGTGCATTTGGAGGATTATGGGCTAACACAGTGAGCTCAAGGCCAGCCGAGGCTACATAACAATACTTTGTCTCAAAAAAAAAAAATTAAAAATAGAAATGTTGCTCAGGGTGGTAGTGCACACCTTTAATACCTACCAGCACTGAGGAGGCAGAAGCCGTGGATGGCTGTGAGTTCAAGGCCAGCCTGATTGATATATATATATATATATATATATATATGATTCCAAGCCAGGCAGGACTATATAGTAAGACCTTGTCTCAAAAATAAAAGGAAAAAGAAAAGAAAGAAAGGTGGGTAGATAGGTAGATAGACAGGTGGGAAGATGGGGGGTAAGTGGGTAGGTAGGTGGTGGGGGTTGGGTAGGTGGGTAGGTGGGTGGGGGTTGGGTAAGTGGGTAGGAAGGTGTGTAGGTGGGGGCGTGGGTAGGTGGGTAGACAGGTAATGTTCCAGCCCAGTGTTAAGAGGAGGTAAACCCTAAGTTAATTTAGTTTGTGTTATACTCTGTTTTAAATTGTTAAGAAAGCCTGGGCACCATTCTGCCAAATTTTTCTTAAACAACAGGCACGTCAATTCCAGCTCTGTCCAATCATCATTACAGAGGCATGTACGGGACATGTACGGTGTGACCTTTCTATCTGCGGACCCATCCTTCAAACTAGCCCCGGGGTGTAACCTTAAAAGGCAAATACTCAGGAGTTCGCAGTGCAGTGGACAGTTCAGATGTCCCATTTCTGGAGCAGGAATATTGTTTGTGTAAGTGTAGAGTGTGCATGTCTGCATGCGTGAGTGTATGTGTGTCTGTGTGCATTCACACAGACACACACACACACGCGTGCGCGCTCACACTCACACACACACACACACACACACACACACACACACACACACACGGAATCTTGATGTCAGTCTTTCTCCACCTGCTCCCCTCCTTTTGTGAGGCAGAATCCCTAACTGAAATGGGAACTCACCAGTTTTGCTACTTAGCAAGTGAGCCTTAAGAGCCTCCTTGTCTCTGTCCCCCAGCTCAGGGTTATAGACATACACCAGTACACTTGGCTCTTAAGAGAGCTGGAAACTCAACCTTGGATCCTCACGCTTGCCCAGCAGGCATTTTAACCATAAGCCATCTCTCCAGTCCTTGGGACAAGTATCTTAACCTCCCTGGGCCTCAGCTGCCTTGCGGAGAGGAGGATTATAATATGATCTATAGGTCTCCAAGGAACCATGAGGATTAGATGAGTTAATGCATGTGAAGCACTTAGCCTGACACCTAATTAATCTTCCCCCAAGAAGCTACCACCATGGCAGACTATCCTACCCCATCCCACCCCCTCCATTCATCTCTTCTCTCCTCTCTTCCAACACTGCAGAGTTCCAAGGCAGAGGCAACTGCCAGATGTGTCTCCTCTTCAACATGCACAATTTGTAGTGGTTTCTCCACCATGGTCCATTAATCTGTGGCTTATCCTTACACAAATACTGAAAGGTGTGCTCTCTGCATGGACAAAGGCTACAAATGGTGCACCTCTCTCTTTCTCTCTCTCTCTGTCTCTCTCTCTCTTCCCCCCCCCCACCCCATTGTAGTCTAAGCCTACACAGCCCAGACAAACCAAGTACACTAATGGCTGTAGAAATGAATACAAGTGACTTGGGAGCATTGGTTTCTTCTAGCTTCAAAGGGACAGCAGTCACAGAGACTCCTGAGAATTGTCACTAACAAAGCTCCTGGAAGGGCACTTGATGGAAGGCCATTTGTGTGAATAATTCAGCACACGGCACCCTAGAAACAGTGGAAAGAGGGAAATGATTAGTTGGGAAACAGACTAGAAAAGGGAACTGAAGGCACGTGAGCACTGGGCCTACTGTTGGGACAGAAATAGAAAGACGTCCTCTTAGCCAGCTTCATAAGGTCACTCAAGTAGGAAACTGAGAAACCAGCAGTCTAGCCTCAGCCACTCACCCAAGAGCTCCCCATATTAAAAACCAACCAAACATCAACAACAAAAGTAAACTTAGTCCCGAGTGGCCACCAAGGTTCCTCCAGCTTACTGAAAGTGCCTGGCCACACAGGCAGGCCATGGGAGAAAGAAGAAGCACCCCAGCAAAGGTCAGGGGTCATAAGAGCATCCTAGTCATCTCATTCACAAGCAAACCAGTTCTACGGGCTGGGCTGTACCTACAGCTGTTTGATGGTCCCACAGCAGGCCACACCCACAGCAGGTTCTGTGGCCTGCTCACAAGGCACCCCCCAGCACTTACTCCATGAGACCCACTCGCTTTTTATCCCTCAGTAAGTTTTTCATAAACATGAAGCTCTTGAACAAATAAAAGGGGAGAAGGGGAAGAGGCAGGAGCTATAAATTTGCCACTAACATCTGTTTTCAGTATGTCACACCAGTAGCTTCGGTTATTTCATGGGGACACTTGGTACACAGTGAACCTCAGGCTTGCCTTTTCTTCCTTCATAGGACACATCTGTACCAGTGTGGCTGAGAAACGCCAGGTACCATCTAGCGGAAACCTCCGCCCTGCTTCTCATGGGCCTGGTCATGCTAGGTGACATTTATTTCCCTCTCTTGGTACACATCCAGCATCATAAACAAGGGCTGTGGCAGTGGCTCTCAATAAAAGTCTTGGCCAGTTCACTAGCCCTGTGAAATCAAGCTATTGCTCTCCCATCTCCAACACTCTTCAACCACATTAGAACACACGAGTTACCACCCTTCAACGGCAGGCTCTAAGGCATTGGGGTGGTATTCTCACCATTTGGGGGTAGGGGCAGGGCTCGCTGGAAAACACTCCATTGGGAAAACACCCACCAGGGTCTGTAGGTCCTGTGTGGTATGATGTCAAGGTTCTGGGGGCACAGGACTCACACTTGACAACTGGCTGTCAAGGTCCTGGACCTCAGAAAGGCCAACAGCCCAGACTAGACTTGCACACATAAGAGACACACCTAGAAAGCCTTTGTTCTGACTATCCTGGATGAGTTTCTTGCTCTTCAGAGCAATTCTATTCACTCCAGCTTGACAAAGTCATAGACAACATGCTTTAAAACTTCTCTGTACTCATATATATTTTTAGACAAAATTTTACATTTTTGCAGTGTGTCACAGGATGTTATATAATGAAACATTACTCAAAATATTGCTTAATGACAAAAGGCTAAATTTTAACTCTCACATTATGTTTGATGGAAGGGAAGGGTATAAAGAAATCTGTCATCCACCCTGCCTTCTCTACTCCTTGTTTTATCTCTGCCCCAGAACAAATGGAACCTAACAGTTTAATCCTTGCATTGTTTTATGAGAGAATCAACTGGTAAGTCTTCCCTATCCAGTCCAGTGTCCTATTTGCTGGCCACTGTCCTACTGTGGTTTTTCTTGTTGTGATAAACGCCATGACCAAAAGCAACTTAGGGAGGAACCAGCTTATTTCATCTTGTGCTTCCCTGTCAGTCAATCACGGAGGAAACTAAGGGCAGGAGATACAGCAGGAGCCTAGAGGCAGGAATTGGAGCCGAAGTCATGGAGGAGTGCAGCTCACCCATCTGCTTCCCTGGCTCGTTCAGCCTGCTCTTTTTATACATCCCAGGACCACTTCTACAGAGGTGACACTGTCCGGTGGCCTGGGCTCTCCCAAACTAACCACTAATCCGGAAAAGGTCCCCCACAGGCTTGCCTACAGACAATCCCATGGAGGCGTTTTTTCTCAGCTGAGATTTCCTCACTTCCAGGTGTTGAGTTTACAAAACCAACACAGTCACCATTACCCCAAAGGCCTGACCTTTTAAGATCCGAGCTCTCACTCAGGCTAAAACTGTTTGAGACATTTCTTAATTGAGGTTGCATTAAGCCCTTCTCCTGGCAGTGCTCTAGGCTCCAAGCCAGTCCTTGGATTTATCAAGCCCCAAACCAGGTCATTTTGGCAACCCCTTCACAGCAATTACTGGTAAACACCAACTACAGGCATGGGGCTGCAAGCTCAGCATTTGGGAGGCTGAAGCAGGAGGATTACAGTTTGTTGGCCAGTCTGCACATGGGAGAACCTGCTAATAATAACAACAATAACAATAATAAAAAAAGAGTTGAGTAGTATCCAGGCTACGTTGCAAGCAGTAGGAAAAAGTAAACCATGGTAAGTGTATCAAAGCAGGGACAAAGGGGGAATAAAAGAACCTCACTTAGAACAGTGTCTGGTTCACAGAGAAACTGGGACAAAGCCCCCTTCTCCAGGGCCGAAGCTCCCTGGCTGTGTGGAGGAGGACGCTGCACAGCCCTTATGTGCCTCATGTGACCCTCACTGGGAAAGGAACGTGAAGCCATCTTTCTAGATGGTAATCTTCAATGAACCATTAAGGACCTCCCCTCATCAGTCCTCATGTGGTAACAGGTAAACCCTGGGCTTTGCGACACCACGGTGGATCCAGAACCCACTGGAAAATTCACACTGAGGAATGGAAAGATCTGTTATATTTTCGTCGGGGACTGTGACGCCTCCGCCCTGTGGGTTCTGTGCACAGCCACAACAGTGACCCTGACAAGGGCAAAGTTCCTGTGGAAACACTTACATTGCAGTACTTCTGATCAAGTTGGGTCTTTGAAGAAAAAAAAAAAAAAACTAAAAACAAAGGCTTCGCCCCAACAATAGGAAGGAATAAAGCCCGACAGAAAGGCAGGTCTAGAACCAGTAACTCAGATTCCAACTAAGCCAAGCATTAACTGCCCATAGGCAGAGATAAAAAGTCTGTCATTAACTGAAGGACAAAGCCTAAAGATAGGTGGGACACATTCTGGCATCTTCAGAGCTCTGGAAAAATGTTTACTGATCAACTCAAAATCCAAGAGTAGCTCTCCAAGCCTTTTCTGATACCAGGAAATGACAAGCCACAGCCATCAACATTCACATGAATAAGGAGAGTACCATTATATGTTTTAAAAAGTGTACCCCACCTTCACCATCCTTCCATGTGCCTTTAATTACTAGCTTAGGTTAAAATGGGCCTTCCATCACTTGCAAATGAGTTTGGCAGTCCCTTTCAGAACAGCTGGACTCTCCCCTGCTCCTCCCATAACATAGCCAAGCTGCACTACAGAGGTAGGTATCAGGGCTTTCAGCCCCAGAAGACTACCCACAGGTCTCCCACAGACTTCTGCCAACTCCAGCGGCAAAAGCAGAAAACCCTTTCTCATGCCTCCCTTCAAGGTATCCAGTCCAACCAACATGAACTCAGTGTAGCCAGAGGGGCAGCTGTGTCAGAGGCCAAACTTGTGCCTTCGGGAAGCTAGTTCCTCCTACCAACAGTGTGACCGAGGCACATTTACTTTCTAAACATGCTCAGCTAGTGCCAGTCTGATGAAAAGAAAGACGGGCTAAATTCCGGTAACAAATTCAAATCCTCGAGATGAAGAGGAGGAAAGGTGCGTGTACCACCTTCCGCCTGATTAATACCAACCGCGCCCCCACCACACACATACAAGACTCCAGGACCCACTTCTTCCAAGAAGTCCTCCCTGGGTGCTCAAGGTCACAATCCCCTATTTCTCTATAGATGATTCTATCCTGAACTCAGTCCCCTATGATGACATTATGGGCCTGTGCCGTCCCCCAACCATAGCACAACCTCCTCGGGCTCCCCAGAGAACACTGGCCTAAGAACTAAGGCACATGTTGAGATGTATTTGCATGCTCAGGCTTGCCTCTGGGTGTTACATAGAGAGTGACACCTTTTCCTACAGAACCTCCCTTGCCCCATCTAACAGTTATACAAGTCCCCTGCCCTCCTCCTCCAATAGTTACTAAAAATGAAGTGGACAAAACATGAGCAGAGGCAACAAAAGCTAATCTGCTTATGAACTGGGAAGTTGGACAAGTGGGAGGTGGAAGAGAGGTGTTGAGGGCCAGCCTATAGGGATCTTCCCCAGCAGCCTGAACTTCCGGGGGCTAGGGGGGAGAGAAGGCAAGCAAGAAGATCTCCAGCACAAGTGGTTAGTGTTGAAAGCTTCTTGATGAAGAACAGTTCTAAGTCAATTTCAATCATCCACACAAAGACAATATGTTTGGGGATCATTTCTATGGTTCATCAATAATCCACACAGGTGATGAGGATATGAGGGAGAAAAAAAAGTATGATGCTCGCAGGAAAGGGAATTTTACACGGGAAATAGTTTGCAATCTAATTCATCCGAATCTGTCCATAAAGTGAACTGAGGGAAGGTGTGGGGAAAGGAAACATACACAGTGACACCCAGGTGACTGGAATGAGGTAAGTGGGTTCTGATGGGAAATGGGCAGAGGAGCAGGCTAAGCATGCAGTGTGCATGGGTGTTTAATCACAGACATGCTGAGTTGGAGGTGTTCAAAGTGTACCCAAGTGGGCCTGCGCAGAAGCGCATTAGACCCCAGAGTGGTCTGCTCTTGTCCTGCCTCGGGTGGGAAATGCAGGTGCCTGTTAGGAGTCAAAGAAGAAAGAATACAAAGCCCTTTGCCCTCTCTGCACCTTCTCATGTCTAGGAGCAGCAGTCACATTCAGTGAGAAAAGATGGGACAGGGGGCTTTTGAAGTCCCTGGGGCAACGGCAATACAATGAAGGGCCTAACAGATGACACCCTCGGAATGTGTAAGACAGAGTAAAACCCCAGGGAGCATCGGTACTTAGGATGTCTGATGGGTGATGGGAAAGGTGCAATAGGAAATAAGGAGAAAAGCACCCTAGCAATAAGTACTGGAGAAACACAGAAGCAAATAAATAAATAAATAAATAAATAAATAAATAAATAAATAAATAATAAAAACCTCAAAGAACCCAAAAGAGAAAGGAGCAGCCACCAAGACTTGGAAGAAGTAGCAACCGACAGGAGGCTGTGGGCACGCGTGGGCTCTGCCGGAGCAGAGACCTCACACCGACCTCACACCTCATCCAAGGGAAGACTGAGTACTGCAGGGAAGTAATACAGAGATGGCTCTTTAAGGTAGTGTCTCCTTGGGGGAAGGATGGAGACACACTGTAGCCCACCTCAGAAAGGCAGCAAGCCCGGCCTAGACAGGGCTGGCTCACTTGTTCAGCTAAAGCCAGGGAGGCTGTTTGGTGGCCTGGATATGCTTAGAAAGGAAGGGAAGGGAAGGGGGGCGCTCAGTCCAGACAGAACACAGAGGGATCCCACAAAGCAATGGGGGAGGGTTTGCCCAGGAGAGGAAGATGGCCCACCCCAGGACTGCCAGCAAATGAAAGCAAGTCTGCCACAGGGTAGGGTCTGCAGGTCAGCCAGGGTGTTGGCCCTGTGGGCTCCAGCCTTCTTGGAACACTAACACACTTCCCTACAGGGAACCTGAGCGCTGGGAAAGAGACCATTCTCCCCTGTGTGACCTCTGACTCTAGTCTGGAACCTCCCTGAACTGTGAGTGGCCTGGTTAAGAGAAAGGTCAAGAAATGAAGGGCCTGCCTAAGCCTGAGGAAAGCTGGCCAGTAAGCAAGGAGCTTGAGCTGAAGGGAGACAACTATGTCTTCCAGTTCTCTGGTGCAGTTTCTTCCTTTTGACCTGACCCCACACACACACACACACACACACACACACACACACACACACACACACACGTTCCCTTCGAAACTGTTAACATGAGTCAGTGGGTAGATACTTGCCACCAGGCCCAAGGACCTGAATTCAATCCCTGAGACTCACAGAATGAAAGGAGAGAATGCATTCCCACATATTTCCATCTGACATGCACATGCACCATAACACTCAGGTGACACACACAATGATACACATAAACAAAATCCTTGACACACAGGTATCCACACAAGCACACACATACGTACGAAATAAATAAATGAATGAATGTAAGTTTCACACTTGTTAAACAGTGACAATGGAAAGAATCCTGGTGAAAAGGTTCATGTGACTTCTTGACAGGAATTACTTTGCAGGATCATTATATTTTTTTTCTTTTCTATTTTAAGAAAAAATTGTGAGTCACAATGAGTGATGTACAACTGTTACCCCAGGCTGCAAATGTGAGGCCAGTCTAGAAGCCACACAGCCAGTGTTTTGACAATAAGTGCTATACAGCAAGACCCTGTCTAAAAGAACACCCTAACATTATTTAAAAATGAATAAATCAAAATTTTATATAAATAAATCCTACAGAGCCAAATTATAACAAATGGTGTCAAATGACCCTTGAAAAACTTGGTTCTGAAGGAAAAGGCAAACTGGAGTAGAGAGGCAGCAGCTTCAGAAGATCTGGGAGACAAGAATAGCTTAAGGACCACAAGTTTAGATGGAGACCACCGCTTCACAGCTGTACCTCCGTGTAGCTTATGCCTCTCACGGGTGTCCTGTTCTCATGAGGCGTGTGTGTGTGTGTGTGTGTGTGTGTATTATATGTTCTAGATATCTGATGCAATGGGCTATGTTTAACCTCTCAACTTTTCCCGGCTTGAAATCTATATCCTATTACTCAAATTGAAGTTATTAACATTTTATTGGAGGACCAGGAATTTAGCAAGTTTTTTCATGCACCATTTGTACTTATTTACACAGACATAACTCTCTATGAGCTATTCCCCAGGCTTCTTAGGACATCACACATGCCCCGCCTCCAAACAACACTAATGTCTACATCTGAAAGACGCTTAAGTCTCCATTTGGATGCAAGAATTGAGAGCAGTGAGGATTTTTTTCCTTCTGCAATTCTTTGCAGAACCTTACCACGTAAAGGCACTTTACCAGATGCTGAGAGGAGGCTGAGGGTCCCCAGTGTTCACACAGAGAGCACTGCTTGGGGTCTGAAAATAGCAGGGTCATCGACCAACATCAGGGCAAGGAGCCACAAACACATTCTCATTCACCCCAGACATCTGCCCCAGCAGCGCCACAGCAAATCAATATATCCACAATCCAGGTACAGGACACGAATGATAAGAAGCCAAGAGGCCCAGCAGGGACGGAACTCAATCCACTCACAGAGACTTCTGAACAACTCCACCAAATCTAAACCTTATTGTGTCCTACTGGGGAGCAAATGAACTTTTGTTCTGAAATGTTAAAGAAGGAAAGCTCAGAAAATGCTAATATAAAATCAACAGAAACACTGAAGACCCAAAACAAGTGTCCGGAAAACAGACAAAAGTACAGATAATCATATTCGAAATGAGGACTAAAAGTATTTCAAATTTTCTGAAACCCAATCGGCACTCTCAGTGTCCTTGAGTTCATCCATAAACCCACATTCAAATGGCCCACTTTTTAAATTCCTCCTTGAAAGCATGACTTAACAATGCAGCCGGATGAATATTAGACTTCAGACTTGAATCAAAAGAAATATCTTTTATTGCCAATTGGAAGACGTTGTTTAGAATCACTCCCCTTAATTGCAACAATAAAAATGTTTGCTTCAGCTTTTCAAAGGGCTCCTTCAGGCTTCTGCAACTAAATATTGCGACCTTTATTGCTTCCTGGCTTGTGGATTTATACTAACTCTGAGCCTTCAATATGTCCAATACTAAATAATTAAACCTAAAGACTCCATTGACAGCTTTCCATCAACTCATTTGGGCCAGCTGTGTAGATATATGCAATGGGAACTTTGTTTTCCCATAGTCCTTGCAAGAATTCTGAGTGGACTTGTACAGAATTTACCCCACATCCCTAGGAAGCCATCTTTCCTTCTAGAGATAGCTAGGGGTTCCTATTGATTTCTATTACTCAACCTCAAATAGAAAGCACTCAAAACTCCCTTGTAACACTAAAATTTTGTGTAAATACGTAAACTGTTTTCAACAGAACTAACAGTGGAACCTGCATCTGGATGAAACCCAAGCATCACACTTGGATGATGCACTGCTACAGGCGGCAGCTGTCTGATAAGAGTCCTCAAAGCCTGCATCTCTGTGTTAATTACTCCACAAAGATGCTGCATCCCAACTTATGTGACTCAGGCAAATGTTCATGTGTCTTTTTATACTCAACACAAACAAACTGGTTGTTTCAGGGGGAGGTCAGAAATTGTTAAGGGAACTATTATAGAAAAATTGACCTTACCCAAAACCATTCAAGATTACCCAGAGATGAATCATAAAGTTATAACCAACCAAGTAAGCAAACTTTCAAATGTAAGCAAGAATAAACTATATGTAGCTATTCTTAATAAGAATCTTATTTATGTTAATTAATTCTCATCTATAAATTTAGTTTTATTAAAAAAAAAAAACAACCACCTTAGGGCCCTATCAATTGTACCACTGTAATACAAGTATCTTATCCCTTTACATTATGAAAGCCTTCCATTAATATCTATGAGTTCACAGAAGAAAAACAAATCAATGAGAAAATTTAAAATGTAGAACAAAGTTCAACTCTCGCTTCTTTCTCCACCACATCTCTTGGCCCTCAGTGATCATGGTACTGTGAAGCAGGTACACGGAGGGAGCAGATCCTTGGGCTTGATAAACAGAGGCTTTTGTGATGTCCTCTGAGAAACAACCACAAGGCTGCACCCCACCCCCAACCCCAGGCCTGGGAAACTTTCTCATGGCCGCCTTGAGAAAGTCCTAAAAGCAACCCTCTGAGCAACTTTGGTTGGCCAGTGTGATTTCTTTTCTTAGATTAAAAGCTAGTGAAGCGATTGTTCCCTGGGGTCCTTCTTTGTGCTGGGCATGTTTGAGGTATGATGTGACATCTCACCCTGACACCAAACCTACAGGATGCCAGCATTAGTTAGCATCCCTCTCCTGAGAAGAAAGTTCACAGCCAGAGAGGGAAGGGTCTTGTCCCTTATCACCTAAAGCGGCAGTGTTAGACAGTGGCTCTGAGCTGCCTGGCTGTATCTCCACCATCCTGAACTGGGTCTCATACACCAGGCTGCTCTGTCTCTGCCTGGGACCCTTCCTCTAACCTTCACACGGCTGCTTGTTTTTGTCATTGGTCATGACTGAGTTGTCCCCTTGTGCAGTGTGCTCTCCTCTGACTACTCTGGGCCAAGCAGCCCTGACTCTCTCATTTAATACCACCCTGTTTTAACTTCCCCACTTAAAGCCTCTGTACAATTTGTTATCTCTTAGCCATTTGCTCCCTTGCGTTTTCTTGTTTGTGTGTGTGTGTGTGTGTGTGTTTGTTTGTTTTTTGACACTGAGACTCCTATAACCCAGACTGGACTCAAACTCACTATAAAGCTGAAGATGACCTTGAATTTCTGATCCCTCTGGCTCTACCTCCCAAGGATTGGGATACAGGCATATACCACCATACCTAGCTTCTGCTGTGTTTGGGATCCAATCTGGGGCTACCTGCCTGCTAGGCAACTTCTACCAACTGAGCTCCTTTCCTACTATTGACCTCTCTCTGTCCAGGCAGCAGCCTCATGAGCTAACAGTTCTGGGTCATGTATACACTGCCATATGGCCTCCCTGGAACACACGTGGGCACATAGTAGTGCCTGGCAAACACCTGTGAGTGACTGAGCATTCATGCTGCCTCTTCCCACACTAGGTGCAGCAAAGAAAGAATGTTAGCCTAAAGTGCAGAAGGCCAGATTCTTGTGGCCTCCCACTAGCTAGGGGAGGGCTTCCCAGATGATGTCCAGTCAGTTCAATTCCCAACCTCATCTTGCTGGGTTTAAGGGACCAAGGCTATAGAAGACCCCCAACTCCAAAGGTAAGAGAAATGCAAACTTGCCACCCACGCCACTGATTGCACTGACATCCATACACCACAATGCTGTTACAGCTCCCAAAGAATGCAAATGGTTTAAGCAAAGCTACAGAACAGACAAACCCTATTTCATCTCACAGGGGAAAGTTTAGATTTTTCAGAAGATACCAAACCAAGGTCACTCAACATGTCCTAGTTTTACTTTTTTTATATATACTTTTTATCTGTTGCAAACCTCAAAGCTCCCCTTCAAATACGGGGGCTTTTGAAAATACTTAAATAACATGACCAAATAGGTCCTAAAGCTGGCTATTATCTACTATAGTCCACCAGGAGCCAGAACTAAGGGAAAACAGCTTTTAAAGCACAGCCTTCCCTCTTTTTTTTAAAGTGCCCAACCGTCTCCTAAAGTTAATAGGAGTGGAGGTGTCTTCCAACACAAGGGAAAAGAACACTAGAGCCACACCCTGGGAGTCAGGATTAACAAAAGCCTGAGTTGTGATGATACATTTCAATTGGGTGTTTTTACCTGGCATTGTCTATCCAAAGTTAGGAATCATGGGGCCACTAATCAGGTGACATTATTCCCAGAATGTGCTCAGAAAAAAAGCACACCATATTTTTCTAGAAACAGAGTACATGGTTTTACCAACCATGGCACTGAAATGATTTCTGAGCTAAATCTAAACCCTGCCTTCAACTCTTCCAGCCACCATGGCACACAGACAAACGTGTTGACCTGTCTGAGAGCCTGGTGAATAAATGAACTTTTCATTTAGAAACCATGCTAACACATACATGACTATTTAGGTGCTCTTCCGAGAAGAACTTCAAAGCCCGAATCAAGCCCGAATCCAGCCCGAGCATTGACTGGTAGATGGGTCTCCAGGGGGCACAGTAGAGCATAGTGTTCATCGCTCAATGGAACTGCAAAAGTCAGAGGCTAGACAAGAGACAGCACTCAATCCATCCGTGCGCCTCTGACGTCACAGGCAACAAAGGCAAAGTCCAGCAAGGAATCCGAGGTAAGTGCTACAGGCATGCAGGGACAGCACTGTGCCTGACCATGGGACAAACACGACTTAAAAATGAAAACACAGCCTGTGTTTTTAGTTTATGCAGAGAATGAAGCCTGGGTCTGAAATTAAGTTCACAGGGCTGGATACAGAACATGCTCACACTGGCCCCCAAATGACTCGCGACTTATTAATGCAATTATGAGGGGCTCGTGTTAACCATGGTTCTATCCTCTGGCAAATTTCTTCCATTTTAACCACAAGCACAAACCAAACACTGCTGGTAACCCATTAAGCATTCCGCTGCTTGTGAGGTCAAATGTGCACAAGGGCGAAACACAAAACCAAAGGAACTTACAAGAAGGCAGCAAATAGTAAAAGCACTTCTGGTGAGTCGTCTATGAAGGGTCTTTCTACCACACAAGTTCCTGCGCTCTGACAGCCAGGGCTCTGGTTCGTGAGGTCCTACAGAAGCAGACCTGGCACCCTAACTGTGATGGAACCTTTTGGGTGGTACTCAACAAACACTTCCTGCCTTACAAAATTCTTCAACGCAGCACTGCAGTGCTGTGACAGCCAATACCCTTGGGCTCCTTCCTTCATCTAATTAAAGCATTTGTCCTGCAAGTGATTTATCATATTTGTCATCACCTAGGGAGGATATACAGACTGGTGGCTACAGACACTTTGAGGCTACAAAGCTTTAATTACCCTGCTAATGAGAGTGACTTCTATCAAAATCTGTCTTCCCTCCCTCCCTCTCTTGCTCCCTCCATCCCTCTGTTTCTCTTTGTCTTTGTGGTCAGTGTGTCTCTGTCTCTGTCTCTCTCTCTCTCACACACACACAATAACAGGGACATAATTACAATGGCCCCATAGAGCAAGAAGAGCATTAGTGTAAATTAAGAAATACAACCACATGACCTGAAAGAAGGCCTTACCATAATTACTCCAGTCTGATTTTAAGCCAAGGAAATAACACCAACATCATCCACACACAAGCTAAATCCTCTCCAAACTTGAGCAACTTAGATTTGGGGCCAATTTAATTCTTAGGAATCACTAACTTTGATGAGACATAATTCATATCGACTGCTTAAAACCAACCCAGCTACCTCTAAAGGGAGTAAATGACATAATTGCCTAAAGCATGAAGGCAGAGGCTATACAGATGGAAGGGTCCTCAGGGATAGCCTGGTGCAATCCTCTGGTGATAGGAGCCAGAAAGCTGACACTCTGATAAGCAGAGACATGCCTGAGATCCCAGCTGACAAGGGACAAAGTCACACGCTGAGCCCAGTTCTCCTGACTCCTGTTACAGCACAGTCCTCATTTATGCCATAAGCTGTGGACTAAAATACAAAGTGGTGCTTGCCTAGTAAGTGCAAACACTGGGTTCATTCCTGCACACTATAACATAATAAAATGAAGAGTCTTCTAATGGGGTAGTTCATACAATACTAATTTCCCAACATAATTACTAGGTAGCCAGCTTCCTTGAACAGGACACAACTCTTCAGATCTAAAGAGGTCTCTAGATAAATACAGATGTAGCATATTTATAAATTAATAAATATCTTAATAAATCTAAGTAAGTACATCTCTGTACGCATGCAGAGCATACAGATATTGACTCGTGCAAGTCTGTGTGACACACTTCCTGTGGGCCACAGCAACAGTAATGCTTGGACTGGAATTTTGGCCCCCACATCCTGAAAATAAAGATATAGGCTACAGTGTCTCAAACTCAAACCCTCCCAGCACTGAGAAGGCACCAAGTCAAAGGGCTGCTTTCGTAACAGGGAGTGGCGGAGTCCATGGCAAACTGGAGTGTCACAGAGCTAAATGGCTTCCGTTTCTGTGTAAAAACATTTGTGAGTACATCTGCAGGCCCGGCAGCTGCCAGGCTCCCTGTGGTAGTCCTGAGCCAGGTGATTTTTCAGCTCAACCGCTAGAACTCTCTAAAGATGCACACAGAACATGGGGTCCTTTAGGATTCAGATACAGCACTGACTGCTTTTCTGTCTGTGGGAGTCAGAAGTACTGGGTTATCTACAGATAACAGAACTGAATTCCTTCCCACAGTTTCCAAAGATGGAAACACCTCTGAGGGGTCAGAGGTACTGAAGGCCTTTCACCTGTGATGTCACCTGGAGAGCATCATCGGGTCAAGCATTCTTGTTCCTTTTGAGGGAAGATTTTTCTGTCATGCAAGCAAAGCAGGAATGGGCCTTGTCTGTTTCACCCTCTGACTCTTAAGCAGAGCTCAGAGCTCTCCCTCCGTGGTGGGTATGCCCAGCTGGGCCTTGACATTTCAGATAGAAATGTGTCCACCAGCTACCTCAAGATCAAAGAAGATGCTTAGTCCCTTGCCCACTATGACCTTGAAGCCAAGGGGGTATTGAAGGAGCAATGAACCAGAACTGGGCAGGTTGGAGAAGGTTCTCTAAGACAGTAGTGTCTGCGATGAGACCTGAAGCATGGTTAGGAATTAGCACACTGAATGATCTATGCAGAGCTGAAGGGGTCACACTCTCTAGAGTGTGGGCCGGAGCGGGGAGACTCCTGGCTCAAGGGGGAAACAGCCACAAAACGAAGGGGCACAGCCCAAACCAACTTACATACTTTAGGCTTCTTCAATCTGGCTTGAGAAACCAAGGAAGAGTTTTAAGTTTCTAGGTGGCAACTGAGAAAGGCCACTCTGGATATTATGACAGTAAGAATGGAAAGCAGTGGTCAAGAGACTGTTACTACTTGGGCTCCATTTTCTCTTTTGTTCTAATACACGAGGGAACTTAACCACAAGGGGGACATGATAGCCAACTACCATGTTGCATAAAAAAGAAAACAAAATTACAGAAGACACCAGGTACTTCCCTTACTCTAACTGCTGCCCACCTCATAAAAAAATGTGCCCACTTCTGCCACCGCTAGTCTTTTTTCCAGATGCTCTCTAGATACCACACTACACAAGGCAACGGTTCGGGCTCCACCCACCAACCTCAGGAGCTCTCCCACCAATCTTCAGAGCTCTATATCTGCAGATATGCACTTCTTATGTATGCCTCCAGATTTAACACTGGGCTCAAAAACTACGAGGCATTACCAATGCAAAATCCACACTCTTAAGAATGAATGAAGCAAGGCATTTTCCATCTGTGTTTGTTTGCTTTCTGTTGCTGTAATAAAGACCATGACTAAAAGCAACCCGGGGAGGAAAGGTTTTGTTTCATATTGCAGGCAACAGTCCATCACTGAGGGAAGTCAAAGCAGAAAGATGGAGGCAGGACCTGATGCACAGGCCATGGGGGCACTCTTCCTGCTGGCTCATTTTCTTATAAAACTAGGGCCCTCCTATACCAGAAAACTAGGCAGCCCACCATGCATAGCATTTCCCATTCTACAAACATATTCCATGGGCATGAACATCCAACCCAATCTTTCAAGCTCACGTGGGTATGCCATTCATAAACAGGTACAGCACCAATTGGCTTAAAAGATGGATGACATGTTTAAAGAAAAAGAAATAATCAAAATACATACATGAAATTTCCTTTTTTATATATTTGGGTTTTTTGGGCTTTTGGGGGGGGGTAAATACCCAGTGTCACATACCACAAACTATTCACAGCACTGGGGTTAGAATAGTACCCTGCTTCCCAAGAGTTTATGCTCTATAGACAGACAGGGGGGACGGGGACTAGCGGTGTAGCTCAGTGACTGATAATTTGGCTAGTCTGGGTGAAACCCTGGGTTCAATTCCCAATACTGAAAAGGAGGGGGTATAATGAATTGATTGACAAGATGTTCTTAGAGAGTGATAAGAGTAGTACAATTAAGGGTGACAAAACAACCCGACAGGGAATATGTTCCTCAGAAGGGTAGATATCCATCCATCTGAGCCATAACCGGCATGACAAAGCAGCCAGCCCTCCCAGAGCAAATTCATCTTCCAACGGAATGGAAGGACTAGACAGCTAATGCAGACACTGGAACAGACCTCCCTAGAGATTTGAAAACACATTCCCCTAAAACACTGCACGTAATCAGTGTTAGACACTCCTTAGAGCTGGCTAGAAGGGAGAAAAAAAAATCAATCATGAGAATGAATAACTGCACTACAAAGTACAAAAGAGAATAAACCCAGTGGCAGAAAAATATAGAAAAATTGGGGTGTAAAAAATTCATGCCGCTGGATCCAGCAATCAAGTGAAAAGACGATCAATGATTGCTCACAGGTAACCAGGCGGCTTCACCGGAGAAGACTATCAAACGGGTATCTCGGAGAGAAACTGGGAAAGCCACCCTTCATGGCCACACAGAACAGAATGTCTTCAGGAGGTTGAACAGGAAAACAGCCTGGGATCCCGCCAAGCAGGTCCTTCCTTCCTGAGGGGGTGCCAAGGTCTTTCCATGACGCAGCCTCCAGCCCCTCCTGCCTCCTTCGAGTTCTCTACACCCAGCATCAAGTCTTAGATATCAGAAAACAAAAGCAAATACATGGGGGGGGCGGGGCAGTGGACAGTGCCCGGAAGCAAACTTTGTATATTTTGAAGTCCAAGAAATTATACAAAACAAACAAGTTCTAGAAGAAGCAGAAAAAAAAAAAAAAAAAAAGTACTGGAGTGACAATTTATAAAATGAAACTGTCTAAAAACTCAGAAATTAATTAAATAAATTTGTCTTATTAAGCTTTGGTTTTCTAGGCTCCTGCTCCGAGGAAGCAATGCTGTTTCCCAGAGTCAGAACTGGCTCAATTCCATCATCATTAGCACCCTTCTTACGCTTTCAGCAAAATATAAAAACGATAAATCTTGGGTGTTTTTCTGCGGTCTTCCAGAAGGATGACTGAAATATAATATGGGGCACATCTGTCGAGTGAAGTACTTGATAAGCTTTGGCGTATTTAGGTTAAGTGTGAACTCACCATCGCTGTCCATATAATAAATAATTAATTCACCTGTGCCTCCATTATAGTCTATCTTGCCCAGATACCCAGGGATGTACTTCCTGCCACCATGGACTTAATTTCACTTTCCAGAACTTTGCATAAATGGAATCGTTGACTGTGTGTTCTTTTGGGGGAGGGTGGGTGTGAGAGAAGTTAGTCTAGCCGACCCACAGAGCAGCATTCCCTGGAGATTCAGCCATGTTGCTGCCTAGTTCACTGATTTGTCAGTCTTCATTGGTTTGGATACACTACAATTTACTTCAGTGTTCCTGTTTGCTGCCTACGAGTTTCCAGTTTGGGGGCCATCGCAGACGAAACTACTGTGAATGACCACGTACAAGTCTTATTATGAATGGTTTTATCTCTCTTGCTAAACATCTAAGGGTAGATAAAGCATACAATAAGTACATGTTGCCTGTTTTAAAAGACAGCCATACTGTTTTCCAAGCTTCGGTATTTGACATTGGTAACAGCTGCCCCTTCCTAACCTACACTTGCTATGGGCATGGCCTTTCCAGTGGGAACATACTCATGTTTTGTTGTGTTTTGTTTTCATTTGCATTTCCTTAGTGATTCAGATGATGGAGTATATTACGATATGCTATTTCCTACAGAGGTACTTATTCAAATACTATGTATGACCCACTTTTTAATTGCACAAATTGGGATTTTCTGATTGCTGTCAATATTTTACAGTTATTGTTGCAAGTGCTTTGCCTAATTCATGTTATGTAATTATTTACTCCCAGGCACTGGCTCATGTTTTCATAGTCTTGGACATCTTTTAAGAAGTAATTTTTCTTTAGTTTTATACAGCTTTATCTTTTCAATAATTGGGGCTTTAGGATTGATATCTTCCCTTCGTCTTTTTTGTGATGAACTTGAAATTATTAAGGCTTTTCTGCTATAATTTTTTTTACGGAAATCTGACAGGCTCTTACATTAGGTCTATATACTACAATAAACTCTAAAATCAGATAGTGCAAATCCTTTAATGTGTTCTTTTTAAAAATAATTCTTAGACCAATATAAGTCCTTTATATCCCTATATAAATTAGTATCAGTCTATCAATTTCTACGACAAGCCTTCCTGAGATCATGAGACTGCTTTAAATCTACTGGATATTTTGGAAGAAGAGAATTCTTAATAATTCAGAACCCTTCCAGTCATGAATACATCATACTCTCCATTTACTTAGATCTTTATTTCAGCAATGTTTTATCATTTTCACTGAAAAAGTCTCGCATCTATTCTAATTCATCCAATTTCATCTTCAATTTTCTTACATGTGGTATTTTTAATTTCAGTTTCCAGTTGTTCACTACTAATAATATAGAAATACAATTGGTTTTTGTACATTAGTTTGGATCATACAAACTTGCTAAACTTTTTTTTTCTTTTTTTGTCTGCAAATAAAGATTGTTTTACTTCTTCCTCTGTGATCCGTACACTTTTTTTGGTTTTTTTTTTTTTTTTAAACTTCCTTGTTGTACTCTTGGACAGTGTGGAAAAAGCAGATCAAGCAATGCCCTTGTCTTATTCCTGATCATAGGGGAATATTATTCACTCTTATCACCACTAAGACTGTTTGCATAGATGGCCTTTATAGGGGTGAAGATGTTTCTTCCTGTTTCTAACTTGCTGAGAAACTTTATCCTGAATGGATGGTTCTTTTTCTCTATCTATTGAGGTGATCATACAAGCCTTCACTTTGACACTGTCCACACAAGGAATGCACGGGTAGTTCTACAAACACTTAATCAGCCTTATAGTCCTGTATATAACCTTCACTTGGTTACAGTGTACTATCTGCTTGCTATGCTGTTTGATTTAACTGACTACAATTGAAAGCTTTTGCATCTAAGGTCATGAAGGATGATACCTGCCTGCAGCTGTCTTGGTTTGGAATGCTTTCATTGTGCTTTGGAGTTGTTTCAAATAATGAATTAAGACATTTCAGTCTCTTCTATTTTCTGAAAGGACCTGTATAAAACAGATAATAATGCATCCTTAAGTACATAATATAAGTTATTATTAAAGCCATCTGGGACACTGAATTGTATTGTTGAAGACTTCTAACTATAAACACAATTAGTTTAATGGTTATAAAACCACTTAAGTTATTCGAAAAGAATTGGGCAGTTTATGTATTTTAAAGCAACCTATGAATTTCATCTGAACTGCAGTGCTCGCTGACATAACCCTGTGTATAACACACGTGTATCTGCCTTTATAATGTTGGCAGGCTCTGTAGTGATGTTCTCATTCCATTCCGATCGGTGGTAACTTATGTCCTGCATGCTCTCATCTTCACCATTATAGCTTGAGGCTTATCAACTGAAAAAGAGAAAAACTCTGCTTTTTCTCTATTGAGTTCCTGTTTTCTACTTGGCCAATTTCGGTTATCTTTACCAACTTCCTTACTCTTAGCTCAATTTGCTCTTTGGGTTCAAGGTGAAAACACAGATCTGAGATTTGAGGTCTTACTAATCTCAGTGCCTGGTATGATTGATCTCCATTTAATTTACCTGTATCTTACCACTTTCATTTATCTTATATATACTGAGTGAAATGACCATACAGTTAATAAAAATCCCTCGTCAGACACCGGGATAGGCACCAGGTGTACAACACCAATAAGGCCATAATAAAGTCAGTATTACTGGTTACCTTCTTGGTACTTGGAAAGTATCTAGGGCAGTGAAGCATAGGTTTCTTGGGTGATTCTAATGGGAAAAACTGTTTTATAGTAAACGTTCTTATGATCCAACAGTTGCTAGATTTTTTTTTTTTAGGTCAGAAATTTGTAGTTCTACTTGCAACCAGAATAATTTTTATTCTTTCACTTGAATGGTGAACAAATTACACATTTGAATTTGATGGGCAAACGTAGATATTTCTACTGTCCATAAAAGATAATTTTGAAGAATACATTCCACATAGTTCCATGTATTTTTTCCTTTAAAGATGTTTTATTTTATTTTTATGCACATTGGTGTTTTGCCATGGGTGTTAGCTCCCCTGAAACTGGAGTTAGAGACAAGTGTTCCAAGTGGGTGCTGGAAATTGAACCCAGGCCCTCTGGAAGAACAGATCTTAACCATCCCTCCAGCTCCCTCATCTATTTTTTTGACAAGAAAAGAAACATTCTAGTCAGTCTATCCTAAGTTTCAAAACTCTTAGAACATACATACATATCGCCATCTAAGTGAATATAAGATATTCATGGCAAACCACTGGTCTTTTAAATGCTGGCCCTATCTTATCATTGACGTTTTCCATGAATGCTATCAGTGGGTCCCGTTAAACGTCTAGGCATAGTTTTAAGCAAATATAGGTGTTGAACTTTAATTCACATTTAAATCTTCATTCATCCCCTGCAACAATAAACAGCTCTATGCTCCTCCTCGTTCGCTAACCCTACACTGAGGGTTTATCACAGCCTCATGCCTAAGTCTTCATTTCTGCTCTATGTTCTCGAACTTAACTACTTTTCCTGTCACCTAGGAAGTCTGTAACCAGAGGTCCCTATCTAGCATATTTAAAAGCAGAGGTGTTTAAAAGCTCCCACGGGACTCAAACCTGCAGGCTAATCTGGGCTGTCTCCATTAAGCCATGCTTATCATGGCTGATGGCCAGCCTGTACCACCAAACTCCAGCACCTAATTCCTCTAGAGATTTGCCCAGCCTAACTCTTAACCAAACACTAGTTCAAAATTCCCATGCTCAATTCGATTCCATATCCAGAAACTTACAGACAACATATAAACTTATTTGGGAAGCAGAGGCAAATGTATTGTCCCAAATTCAAGCCAGCCTGAGCTACTGTGGAAGACCCTGCCTTAAACCAACAACCAAGTTACTTTTTAACTGTATTTTATCGGGTCCTGTCTAGCCCAGGACTAAATTCCAAAAAGAAAGTTAGGCTGAGGTGAAATTAACCCCATAATTTGAAAACTGAGGTTAAAAAAAAAAAAAACATGGATTTTTTTTTTTCCCCTTAACTTCCATTTAAAGGACAAAGCCTTTCAGGCCTTTGGTGCTATTACAGAACATATGGTAAAAATTAACAACACCCCAAAGCATAAAATACATATCTCAATGAATCTCTGTCACTATCCATCTTGTTCCACCACTAGAGAATTTCAAGCAGATTTTGAATACCGATTCACCTCGGCTTCCAAAACCACTCCTGTCAGAACTGAGACCATCATTAAACTTAAGAGTCTTTAGGGCATACTACACTTTGCCAGACCACCTCATTGTAATTATCTCAGCACCTCAGAGTGAGTACAATAACCAGCATCACATCACAAAGGCAGAGTGAGGAGGATTAAGAAATAAGGGTGTTTGGCACTGTGTGAGGTACTCTAGAAATTTACAGTAGAAATTCTGTCTCCAGGGACCTATGGGAACAGCCAGGGCCTGTAAGAAGTTGCGAGCAGCTACATGTTATCGCTGAAGGAGGACAACCGAACCTAAGGTGCTCTGGCCACCTCTTCTCAGAGGCACAGTTTGGAAACACTATTGCAGCCCTCGTGCACCCCAGGCTGACTAAACTTCATAGCAAACACTGCGAAATTTCACCCCACCCCCGGAAAAAAAAGCTAAACAAAAGTCTGCCAGGGTGCAAAGCCATGCACTCATTCTGATCACTGCCAGTGTAGCTTTTGTACCTCTGGGATGTAATGGATGTGCATGCTGAAACACGTGTGCACGTCTGTGTGGCTGAACCAACATGCATCCATAAACACTATGAATAATGCTCGCGAGAATGTATGGCGTTCTCCTAAGAAGTGCTTGAAGCACTTTACTCAAACCATTTCACTTTCTTATCACCCCTGTCTTTAATGTCTACCCCTGAGCTGAGAGTTCAGATTCCTAAGCCCCCTACTCTGAGGGAAGGACGAGAAGGAGGAGGATGGTGCTCTGCATCGCTGCCAGGCTTTCCCCTCCGCACAAAGTCCAGGTTAACAAAGACGCTGGTGCCAACACCGGCTTTCCAGAGTCACACCTGTGCCCGCACACACCCACAGCACGGCTATCCCGCCAACAGTGCAGGTCACCTGGGAAAGGACCAAAGTCTAGAGGGAATTCCCTCTGCGGCGGAGCGATGAGAAAGCTGGACCCTGGTGAGTTTAAAAAACAAACAAACAAACAAACAAAAGGAGGAAAGGTCCCGCAGACATGAAGGGGCGAGACGATCGCTACTCACCCAGCCCTCGAAGGTGTCCGAGGTGCCCGCCGTGCGCAACAGCTCCTGGAACTGCAGCGTGCAGTTGGCCACAAAGTGGTCATAACCCAGGGGTGTCTCGTGGAAAACGGCTAGCTCCAGGTGGCCGCCGTCGGTGACATTGGCGCAGAACTCCTCGTTGTAGGTGGGTTTGTTGGTCTTTTGCTTGGTGCTGGTCTGGCCCACGCGCACTTGGTCCACGCTCACCGTCAGGTAGGGGTCCAGCAGCTGGTGGCCCTTTTTGAAGAGCGAGTGCCGCAGGGACCAGCGGGTGGGCTGCAGCCCCACAGCCTCTCCGATGCGGACCCTCAGATAGCCATTGAACTTCATTGTGCCAGACGACATGCCGGCGCTGCTGCCGGAGCCCCGTGGGGGCCTCGCTAGCTGGCACCGGAGAGCGGGGAGCCGGGACTCAGGGCAGCCCTCGCCGCAGCCACAGGCGTGGAGGCAGCTCCCGGGAGAAGCAGCGCCCGAGCCCCCCGCGACCGGCCATTCCGCCTCCTCCGAAGAACCTTCCCCTCCCCTCCTTCCCTCCCGCCCTTTCTCCCGAGGTGGAAAGGAGGGGAGCCGGGCTCCGAGCCCTCGGCGGGCTGATGGGCTCCCGACCGTCTGTCTGGATCGCGCGGGGCTCGCCTCTTCTCCGGGGCCCGGCAGATCGTCCGCCCGGAGAGCAGGAGCGACCCGTCCGGCTAGCTCCAGCCTTGGCGTCTCTGCCCCCGCCTCCGCCCGCTCCTCCTGCCCCCGCCTCCGCGGGCTCACGCTCTCCCCCACTCGGCGAGCTGCGAACCAGGAAGCAGCCGCCGCCGCATCCCCGGCCGAGCAGCGCGCCACCAGGCTCCAAGTTCTCAGAAGCCCGGAGCGAGCTGCTGCGCCTTCCGGACCCCGGGGGCGTGGCGCGCCGCAGGCAGCCGGGTCTTACGAGGTGGGTGCGTAAGACCCGGTGGAGGAGGCCCTCGCCCCCTGCGGGCAGCCCAGGCCGTGAGTGCTCTTGGATCTCGGCTCCTGGCTGCCAGGTTGGAGGTGAGTTTCGGTCTGGGGGCTGCTCTGAGAGGCTAGACAAAAAGAAAGGATTCGTGGTCCGCCGCCTGCAAACACCTGAGGCGTGGCAGACAGACCCAGAGAGTTGACAAGCCGGAGGATGCGGAAGATCAGCAGCAGGGAGCCTACCTCCCACCCTAAGCCGTGACCTGGAGGCGGGTACATGATGGGGAGGTACCCTAATCTTTACAGGGATGGCTCACCCCACGATTCAGTTTACACTCATCCTGTTTATGCGCCTTTCCTGCAGAGAGTAATTAATTGTTTTGTTTGTGTGTGTGTGTGTGTATGTGTTTTTTTTTAATAGGGCAATGATAATGATGGAAATCCCGTACTCCTCCTTCCTCGGAGAGGTGTGTCACTGCGCAAAGAGCAGGAAAGGTTGGTTCTGCTGGAGACAGACATGGCCAGGGTGTAATAAGTCCCTTCCTCCGAGAGAAGTGGTTACTGGTCCACCCGGTCCTGCATCGTAAGGACAGAAAGTGTTCACAAGCACCACCCTGATGCACGGAGACCTTTGAATCTACCTCTTCTAGGAATGCTTTAGGTTATTACTGTCGGAGTGGGCAGACTCCGAACATGCTCATCTCCTGGCTTCTGCTGGGTTTGTCCACTAGGAGCACCTTTTGGTCTAATCCATTCTGCCACAAAGCTTGCTCCCCGAAGGCCAGCCACAACCAATTTGCCTTCCATAAAGTCTAGGCCATTCCTAAGATACTTAATGACATCCCCACCCTACTGGTTCTTATGAAACAAGTTGGTCTTTGTAGCCCCCCTCCCCCCCTTTCTAGAACCTGGACTGGCTCCTTGAGAAGGTTCTGGGCCATTTCACATTGGTGAACTGAGGCCTCACCAGTAAGAGCTTCACAGGATAGTGTGGAAGCAAGAACAATAGGCTGATGGGAAGGGCCTCTCTTGGAAATACCAAAGCTTCCTGAAAGAGTGGGACAAGGATGTAGCAGGTCACTTCGGTTCAGGCAGAGGTCTGTAAAGTATGCTAGCAAATGCTGGAGGGACTCCTAGGGAAGAGGTCAAGTCTACCTAGTGAGTCAACTCTGTCACCTCCCCCAAAGAGCTGGCTCGCCTTGAGAACCACTCAAGGATTTGCTGCTGTTTGGCTTTGTCAGCATGGGAAGGGATCCACACAGCTGACCTGGGGTTCGGGTTGGAGGAAAGCCAGACATTCGTGGTCACCTTATCAGGCACCAGAGTGGGCAGGGGCAGGACAGCCATGTGCCTGCTACTCCTGTGGGGCCAGGCCTGCAAACAACAAATACAAAACAGCATAAGTGGCAAGTGTAGAGACGGAGAAGGCGGAGGGCCCTGCGCCATGTGGTCCCTGTAGGAAAGTAAGCAGTGGCAGGATTGGGTTTGAAGTATCTGAGAACAGAGAGGACTGTCAAACTGGAGACCGGAAAGGTGAGGCTCAAATAGGTAAGATTATGGTGAAACTGAGAACAGAGAGGACTGTCAAACTGGAGACCGGAAAGGTGAGGCTCAAATAGGTAAGATTATGGTGAAACGGTGAACGGTGGTCACACCTACAGACTGGGGGAGGGGAGTCAGGAGATAGTCTGTAGACATCCCCCGTGGGTGACCTTAGAAGCCCCCGGTGCAGTGGTGGCAAGGGAAGAGTCAGGGCTGACAAGATTTATGTTTTAAAACTGTTTCTTGGGCTGTGTGGCCAATATATTGGAAGATCAACCTGGATGGTGAGGGATCCTGTGAGGGGGTTGCTGTTGACTGGGATTTTCTGGTGTTAATGGAGATGGAGATAAATAGATGAATTGGAGAAGTATTAAGGAAGTAAAGTTGACAGGTTTGGGAGCTAGATTAAACAGAGGGAATGAGGACAGGTAAGCATCTGGCGTGACTTGCAGAATGCAGCTTAAGCTGCTGGGTCCATTGGGGAGCCATTAAGGAGTTAAGAAACATTGCTGGAGAGGAAAAAAAAAAAAAAAAAAAGATTTGTGGGAGGAGATGAAGAGTTCAATTTGAAACTTGTCAAGTTTGATGTATGTTTGATACATTTAAGTGGAAATCTGAAACTGGGCAATTGGCTAGGCAGTTGTGACACTCCAAGGGACAGTCTGGGCTAGAGACATAAATTTGGGAGCTGAGGTATATAGATAGTAATGGAAGCTACAATGCTGGGTGAGGCTCTGCGACAGGGAAAAGACAATTAGAATGGAGCAAGAGAAATAAGAGGAGCAAAGGCAGAGCTATGCAGAAACCCCGGTATGTATAGGTGGAGGAGAAGCAGGCAGGGGTGCTGAGAAGCAGGCATCAAGGGGGGGGGGGCAAGAGCGTGTCGTGGACAGGAAAAAGGGTTCAAGCAGAGAGGAGTGTTCAGGTAGGTCAAATGATGCCAGGCTTACATAAGCCCGGAGTAAAGGTGCCCTGTGGTTCTGGCAATGGACAGGGGTTTGGAAACCGCTGGTTCTGTGGAGGGAAGGCAACAGAAGACCATCCAAAGGGGGTTGAGGTGGGGTGGGGGGAGATGAAGACATGAAGATGCTGAGATGACACCACAAGATTCGGTCAGAATGAGGAGAGAGTGCACGGAAGAGGAGAGAATTTGGAGAGGGCTCTGGGAGAATGCGTAGCAAGACAAGGTGAGAGAGAGCACCCAGCCCTCCTGGATGGGCCTTGCTTTAAAGGAAGTAGCCAGCTGAGCACGTGTGGTCGCTTGTGCCTCTAGACCCAGCTGAGAGAAGGCTGAGGTGGAAGGATGACCTAAACCCAAGTTCGAGGCCAGCCTGGTGAACACAGCCAGACATTGGCTCAAGAGGCACAGAAACATCTGTGTTTGTGTTTTAGTCTGCTGGCTAAAATAGTCTGATTAAAGTCAGGTATTAGAGTAAGATAGTTAGATCAAAAAGAAAAAAAAAAGCCACAGGCAAAGTGTAGGTCACCTCTGGTGTTAGCCAGACTGTCTCTCAGGGCACTCACGGGCTTCCTTACCTTCTTAGACTCTCTCACCACGTGCTGTGTCTTTCCTCCCTCTCTCTCCCTCATTTTCAGACAGGGTCTCTCTGTGTAGCCCTGGCTGGCCTGGGACTTTCTACATAGACCAGGCTGGCCTTGAGCTCACAGAGATCCACCATCCTCTGCCTCCAGAGTACTGAGATTAAAGGCACGAACCACTCCATTGCCTTTTCTTCTCTTATTGCCTTCCTGACTTCCTCCTCCAGTAGCTGGCTTCTTCTGTATGACCAATGGAGATAGCCACCAACCGCTCCAGCTTCCCAGAGTCACAGCTTAGCAGCCCTGGCAGAACAAAGGTTTTCCGCACCAGCATCTTCAAGTCAACCTCCAGGAAGATGTGTGCCTTCCAGGAGACACTAGACAGATGGAAGATCTCCATTAGAGAGGACTGTCTATTAACCCAAGCCTCACCTGTATAACAGCTGTTCTCCAGATCTGGCCCTGATGTGGAAGGAAGGCGGGGCAATCAGGAAGCCCTTGATGTGTGTAACCCACCCAGATCACTACAAATATATAATGCAATAAAGCAATAGAGCCCTGTCTGTGTGGCCACGTTGAAATCTGTGCTGCCCCAGCTTTGTAAGCTGGAAGGTCCTTTTCCTGTAACTGTTAGTGCTTTCTCCTTAGCCACATGGTAACTGAGTTCCTCTGTATGTGATTCCTAGCACACTTGTTTTGATGATTTTTTTTTTTCCTGTGAGCTGCTTGGTTGATTGAATCACTGCCAATTTTCTGATTCCTTAAGGAAAGTTTCTCACAATGCCTTAGTAAATGTCACAGCCAGGCCAAAACTTACCTCATGTTACTCTCAGATGTCAGAACCTGTAGGGAGCAATCTAACAGTGAGCCTCAACAGACTCAAAGCTGGCTCTGCTACTGCAAACATCTAGTGACACTTGGATGTGTAAGGAAATCCTAGAGTAACAACTCAATGGACTATCATGCAACTATTAAAACTACATATAATTAACAAAAAAAGCAGGGTAAATAACATTTAAAACCGGACTATGAAATGTAAATAGTTATAAAGCACACAAAATATACATAATAAAATATTATATTGCAAAATAAATGAGGACAGATGTTAGATTGTTATGCTTAAGAGCAAGTAATAAATATACTTATCTCAAAAGGTTCTGAAGATAAACCAAGTCCCATAAAGTGAATGATCCATTGCTGGGTGGGTGCTATACCGTGGCTATGATGTTGGCTATCCTGACATGATGTATTGAGCACCCACCATTTTAACAAGACATTTGACAAGCTTTATTTGCTTGATCCCAGTGACAACAATAACAGTGTTCTTGGACTCGGTGCTTCACAAATAAGGGGATCCAGGGTCAAAAGATTTATATGAATGTGATCATAGTTAATATAGTTAAGCTGGGTTTTGACCCATTTCATTCTTTCAAATGCATGCCTAAGCCTCATGCTGGAGTGATTCCAATAGGTTGGAAAACTACTGCTGGTTCTGAATTCAAGGAAAAGAAGGAGATTTTCCACAGTGGCATGGGAGTGGGGTCAACGCAGTGCTGGCCTGCATCCACTTGCGAGCATGCAAAGGTACGTCTGAATAAGAGGGCCACGATGTCCTACTTCTGAGTGTTCCGAAAGGAACAGAAAACGCTAGCTAATTCACAGAAAAGGTAAAACTTCTCAGAATGGGAGAATGACACTAGCCTCATATCGAAAAGTGGTGCACAATTACAGGGGATGAGTAAAGAGACCCACACCTGATTATGTCATTGTGACGCCTCTGGATGTGACAGCGAGTACTGGGAATGACTGGGGCAGAGTGGAGACTGGGCAGAACAGTGAGATCAGAGAGGTTTGGACTTGTTAGCTCGGGGTCCTGACAGTTGGCCACCAGGGTGTGTGAAGGATAAACAGTCCCTGAGGAAAAAGGAAACCAGTAAAGGAAGTTGAAGGGAGAAGGCCTGAATGATGGGGCAGACTCCACATCCTCTGAGGACACTGAAGGAAGCGCCCTAAAACCCCACTCAAGGAAGACGGGTCCCCAGAGGGAGAGCAGAACAGCCCCTTAAACAAGTCCGTAAAGAACAATCGAGCTCGTGACATTATGTACTGTGTCCTAGCCCAGTGATCAAGAGCAGTAGCCCCATAAAACACTTCTGCTAGTTTCGTAACAGGGAAATCAAGTAAGGCTAAATATCTCATGTGCCTAAGAGAAAAAATGCAAATCTCTCTGGTGATCGATTTACTTCTTCACATAACTCACCCAGCTGAGTCTGTCAAGATTAGAATGTCACATTTGGAATCATCTTTGTGAGTTTCTAGAGGTTGGGTGTCGCCCCTAGAAAACCTTATGATAGTATATGGAGAAACAGACTCATAAAGGCCTGATTATAGTTTTGTCAATTAAGAAAACATATTTCATACACAATAAAAAGATAAATAGTTTAGGGGATTCAAAACTAATTGCATGCAGTCACCCCAAACTTAAAGCCTGTCATGTAAGGCAAGAATCTCCCTTAAAATTAAAATTTAAAACTTACTATGCATACCTTCATTTTTAATGTTTTTCTTATCACATAAAAAAGGCATTTGTGAAAGAAGCAAGTGAACACGACTTAAAATAGTAATCATTTTTCTCTAACCCTATTATTAATACTGCCTATAGTCAGCTTGTCCCATTAACTTCATTAACTTGTCTGGTTTGGTTCCGATCCATTAAGGAGCCAAGTGGTAATTAACTACAAGTATCAACCAGGTTATTAGCTGGTGTCACTTGTGTGAGAAACTTGGGAAAGAAAAATGCTCACCTACTCTACTAGTACCCTCACTGTTCACTGGCTTTCCCCTGGTCCACTCTGCCTCTCCATATAATCACTAATTCCATTCTGGCCAACACCATCATCCATGGATTGTGAAGGTCTCCAGAATTACCTTTAGGTCATTTAAAAGAACCTACACACACACACACACACACACACACACCTTTTATTGAACCATTTTAGAGTGATAAAATTTAACATACAAAAATTTTCCAGCAATTCAGATGATTGTCCCATCAAAGTCACTTGAATGTGAATGGGGTAAGCTTCATTTGAAAGCCTTCACCAGGATGTAGCCGCAACTGTTTCCTTACTACATTAGCTATCCTAAATTCTTTTCATACGTAGTTCAAAACAGCATACCAAATGGTATGAACCAGTGGAATCCTATTTGACAGAAAATATGTATAGGTGATATGTGGCTGTAGTTTTGGAAGGGTGTAGCCCTCAATGTGAACAATGGTTGTCATGGGTCATGAGTAGATTCTGGTAACCCAGAATTTAGGCTCTGTGTTTCTTTACTGCACCTTACTTTTCCTATCTACTCTAGAAGTTATTCTATGCATTTGGAACAGTGCCTGGTAAACAGAAATTAACTGTGTAAGTGTTTGCATTGCTAGAGGGATTTTCTTCAATTATCTCTGTTTTGTGTTTTTCCTGTAATGAAAACTTTAGCAGCATAATAAAGGGTTTGGAGTTCATGTTAAAATTTTTATAACTGCACACAAGCCATAATAAGACCAACTTTGATCATTAACTTTTAATCATTTCCTGTTATCTTTTAGGTAAAACTTGAATATTATCTTGTTTTTAGTAATTGAAGACTCAAACTGAGCCCTGTTCCCAGAGCGTATAGTTCATAATATGAGTGTGGAACAGACTCCTGCCCTTGAAATATTGCCTAAGCGTGAAAATTTCACATCAACACCAATTGTCCTTCTCATGGAAGAGAAATAACAATAGCAACAACAAAAAGCCTATATCACTGGCCAATACATATTCCTATGGCCAAATTCCTGCTTGTCTGCCACTTCCTTCGGAGCTTTCAGTTGGGTAGCTGGAAGGATGGCTCAGTAGTTAAGAGCATCTACTACTCTCTTCCAGAGAGCTACATGTTTCCCAGTCCCACATTGAGTGGTCCAGCTCCAGCTCCAGAGGATCTGAACCCCTCTCTGGCTTCCGCAGGCACCTGCATGCATGCAAACCACACACACACACACACACACACACACACACACACACACACACACACAAACTAAAACAAGCAAAGCCTTTATGGTGGTGTACACCTTTAATCCCAGCATTCAGGAGACTGAGGCAGGTGATCTCTGTGAGTTCTAGTCCAGCCTTGTCTAAAAAACAAAATAAGTAATCAGAAACAAAACAAGCAAACAATAAAAAACCCTGACCAAACTTAAATAAATAGGTAAAATTCAGAATTGAGGCTTTTGCCCTTTGGGGTTTTGTGGGTCCTGATCTCCTAGGGGTTGTATATCAGATATCCTGAATACCAAATATTTACGTTACGATTCATAACAATAGCAAAATTGCAGCTATGAAGTATCAATTTTAGCCGCAGAAGCTGGGAAGCTACTCGGAGGGCGTTCCTGACAACACTTTCGGTGTGGCATGGGGAGTTGGATGACCCAGTAATTGGCACTGTGGACAGTGTTTCACAAGCCATCTGATCCTCCTGAACACCAGCCGCAATGACATTCAAGCACATAGGCTTGCGTCCTCCAAAGTTGTTGGCTGAATTAGACAAATCACACTTTTCCATAAGTGAGAGACTGGAGGCAATTTAAAGGAGGCAACCTTATGGGGAGTGCTACAGACCCTGCCTCCAGGGACCACTCTTTCCTACTGCCCATCTCATCCTCGCTGCAGCAGGTTGAACACCATGCACCCTCTGATGAGACTAAAAGCCATTAAGAGCCCCATCGAGTCAATGGGAGGCGCTGAAATCCTGTATTCCAAAGGTACTCACCAATTGTGAGTCAAAGGCAAATTACAGAGACATGCATGAAGCAGTGGCAGGACAGAACAGGGAGGAGAGAGTGCTGGTCCATATCACGAGGAAGGGACATCGCGAGCTCAAGGACCACACACGGCACGGGGATACAGAATCTCCCGGCACACTGAGTTGAAACATGGGCTTGCTACACAGAAAGGAAGCTCACAAAGGAATTTTACACGTTTCCCTGACTTACTCTTTTTTTTTTGTTCGGAGTCGGAACAACTGAAATCAGGAAACACCTGGGGTTGTCAGCATTAGTTAGGAAATGACTGTAAAAGCTTGGATTCCATTTGAGATAACCGATGGCAGGCAGTGATATGGCTCCAGCGTTTATGAGTCCATAAAAATGCACACTGTTTCTCTTCCGTTTGGGTCTGTTTTCATGACAGCGGCAAAAGATTCAGTGTGTTAGGATTGTATTTTTTAGGTTAAAATTTGCATAGCTGCATTTTTGTCCCTATTAATAATTATACAGAGATGTTATAATTGGCATGAAAGTTAGAGCATGGGATAATAGATTTCTGAAATGGGGCTGGAGAGATGGCTCAGTGGTTAAGAGCACTGGCTGTTCTTCCAGAGGACCACGGTTCAATTCCTGGTACCCACATGGCAGCTCACAACTGTCTATAACTCCAGTTCCAGGGGATTCAACACCCTTATACAGGCAAAACTCTAATACACATTAAATAAAAATTAATAAATCATGAATACATATTTATATTTTTAAAAATATATTTCTATTTACCACATCTTTTAATATACTTAAATGTTTACTGTATATATACATATGTGTATTACATGTATATATACACATTATATGCAGTATTTCAGCAGGAAGATGAGCTAGAAAGTAAAATTAAGAATACACAGAAAGATTGTGTGGGAAGACTTGCTGACCAAACTCCAGACCAAAACTGTTACAGTGCTCAGGAGATGGGATGGGAAGGCAAGTACTAGTCAAGCTGACTGTTAGGCTTTCTCTGAGTTCTTAGGACTTGGAGCCTGAGCTCTCCAGACTCTACTCTCAAGTAAGCCACTACCTAGCAGGCCTTATGGCCGATTGATTCATACAGCAGCAGCATTATCGTTTACATTGCTTTGATATGCTTTGTTATGCAATAAGGCAAAGCACATAAGTTACAACATAATGTTTTTTATTAGCATTCTTAAAACATGCAGTGTTGGGCAGGTTTGTTTCTGGCATTTTCTCTTGATACATCATTCAAATTATTAATGGTGAAAAGGATTATTTTTGTTATTGTAAAGAAAGTAACAGTTTCTTTTTATATTAGAGAACAAAATTTTATACTGAACATTTGTCTTATAATTTTATTGTATCTCACTTTTTGAATGTGTGTGCGAATGCTCAGCTTCACATACACCTGTGGAGACTGGGGGTTGACAATGGGTCCTGCCCTATTGCTCTGCACATGGGCATTCGCTTGAGACAGGGTTTCTCCCTGAACCTGGAACTTATCCATTTGGCTACCTGACTGGCCAGCATGCCCCAGTGTTCCTGCTATCCCTGCTTCCCCCAGTGTGGGAGTTTGAATGACAATGGCCTCCGTAGGCTCATGTGCTGGACCATAGGTAAGCTCTTAGCCACTGCTCAATCACCATGCCTGCCTGCTGGCTGCTGCATGCCCACCTCCCCCACCACCACCATGATGGACATAAACTCTCACCCTCTAGAACTGTGAGCCACCAAATGAAATGTTCTTTTATAAGTTGACTTGGTCATGGTGTTCTGTCACAGCAACAGAAGAGTAACTATGACATGTTATAGATAGGCACGGCAAAGCCTGGCTTTTACATGGCTGCTTTAGATCCAAACTCAGGGCCTTACACTATAGAGCAAGCACTTCCCCAACCGGGCCATCTTCCCAGCCCTATTATCTCAATGTTTAAATAGAAACGCGCTAGAATACACACTGTTCCACCCAAACTTAGCACTAAACTCATGACAAATGTTTTTCACTGTTTGGTTAAGAGAGTTCCACAGATATAATTTATGTTAATTATTAATTGTTATCATTTATACAAATTAGTTGCAATAATCTAAGTGAACTTCTGTAAACTAATATTTTTAGTTCCCGGGGATTGAACCCAGGGCCTACCTATGCTAGAAAGCATTTTGCCATGGAGGTGTATTCCTATATCTAAACTAATGATTATTAAGGTCAGATTAAGAATACAAAATAATCATGAAGGCAATGGCCTGCTACAGAAGTGAAATAAAGGTCTTTCAGGGTCAGGGTGTAGCTCGGTAGTAGAGTGTGTGCTTTGTATGTATGAATCCTTTTGTTAAATCCCCAGAATTAGGTGATGAAGAGAGAGGGAGGAAGAGGAGGAGGAAGAGGAGAGGGAACAATAACGTAGAACAGGAAGAAGAAGTAGATGAGGATAAAGAGAAAGAGGTGGAGGAAGAAAATGAGGAGAACGAGGAGGAGGGGGAAATCCCAGCACTCTTGAGGCTGACGCAGAAGGATCTTGTGATAATTTGGAGGCAATTGGCCCCCATAAACTCAGGGAATGTCACTATTAGGAGGTGCGGCTTTTGGAGTAGGTGTGGCTTTGTTGGAGGAAGTGTGCCACTGTGGGGTAGACTCTGAGGTCTCTTTTGCTCAAGCTTCCTTCAGTGTGACACTCAGACCACTTCCATGATGTAGCCAACACCATGTCTGCCTACACAGCACCATGCTCCCCACCATGGTGACAATGGACTGAACCTCTGAACTGTAAGCTGCCACCTCAGTTAAATTGTTTTCCTTTATAAGAGTTGCCATGGTCATTCACATCAATAGAAATCCTAACTAGGACAGATCTTAAGTTTGAAGCTAGCGTGAGCTACATAGTGAAATTTTGCCTCCAAAACAAAAAGCAAGAACAAAAAGCCCGAAAAAGGGCTGCCCTGACAAGTAATTTTTAAAAAAGGCCCAATGGAGTAGAGCTTGACAAATTTTAAAGGATGGCAAGAAAAATCCAGTCTTTATAAGTCTTCTACAGAAATGTTCAACAAGTGAATACTGAGCCTGGCTGGAAAGGCCAATGGATCCAACTATGTGAGAGGCTAGGCCAGGGTCCACAAACTCCCAGGCAGAATAAGTACAAACACGCAATAACAACAAAAATCTACACCTAACTATATCATTGGCAAGAGTCTAAAACACAAAGATAAAGTGTAAATGGTGAGATGAGAAGGACAATACTCTGAGTGGCAGTTCTCATCTCATTAGAAATAGAGGAAAGTTTATGGAATGGGATGGCTATCAGCCCAGACTCCCATTCAGAATTTTAAAAATCATTCAGAAATGAAAACAGGTCTGGAGAGATGGCTCAGAGGTTACGATTGCATAGTGCTCTTTCAGAGGACCCACATTCTGTTCCCAGCACCACATCCAGTGGCTCAAACATTCTCAACTCCAGCTCCAAGGGTTCAATGGGCCTGTGCTCCTCTGAGGGCACCTGAATTCTTGCGTGTATATGCACACACACACATTGTAAAAATAAAATAATTTCTAAATGAAAATCACAAAAGATATCTTTGGGTAAGTGATTTAGTGAGGAGAGGAGGGAGAGGAAACTTGAGCCAGAGTGTAAAAAAGTTAATTAATTAAATAAATAAATAATTTAGAAATTATAGCTGGGGTTGGTGAAGTGGAGAAAGACGCTGTCCTCCAAATCTAATGCTGTGGGTTTGATGCCCGGAACTGACATAGTGGAGGAGAGAGCCAACTTCTTCAGGTTTGCCTCTCTCATCCCCGTGTAGTGTGATCCATGTATGCATACACTAGATAAACATTATAAAAAATTTTGAAGAACTTCATAATAGTATAATTTCATTAACTGTCCTTATCATTATTGTCATATATTTAATTCTTCATGAGCAAAAACCCTTTAAACAACTAGGGGTGTGTGTGTGTGTGTGTGTGTGTATGTACATGTGTATATGTATGTGCACACATGTATTTATGTACATGCATTGATAGGGGAAAAAGTTATTTGTGGTGCTGCTCATTTCTGTAGCTTGGGTTTCTCTCTGCTAGCATTTCCTGTTATGCTAAATGTTCTCCTACTCATTTTTCTCTTGCTTTACTCTGACTTCTCACTAAATCACTTACCCAAAGAATATGGGATGGTTATCAGTATCATGTGTTGAAACATGAACATAACATGGTAAAACTTTAAAAACAAAACAAAATATATATATATTTAAAAAACTTCCTAAATATTTGGAAATTTCCCAACATGATTATAACTCTTGAGTTTAAAAAAAAAAGTCACAAGTGATTTTGGAAAAACACCAAAATTTGGGATATAGATAACACAGTACTTAAAAGGAAATTTAAATATTTACATTTACACTGGAGAAAAATAACACTCTTAAAAGCCATGGGAAAGAGCAAATTAAACCCAAAATAAGTAGAAGGGAGGGAGGACATAATTAAGAGCAGGAAATCAGGTAAAATCTTGGCTCTTTGAAAGATTAACAGTATGATTAACAGTATTTCCAACACCTCAGGAAAGCTAGCCAGTGTAACCCATATGCAACCACCAAGAAGTTGTAAGCTCTGCCTCCCTGTTCTCTTTCTCAGCATACATACATGCACATACATGCATACATATTACATACATCTCAGCATATATATGTATGTATGCATGCATACATACACATACATGCATACGTATTACATACATACATGTATACACACATGCAATCATTCATACATATACACATATACATTCACTATGCATACATATGCACATATATACTTACATGCATATGTGCACCTTACATGCACATGTGCACACATACACACATCTTAGCTACAAGTAATACATGAGCAGGAACAGCAGTGAAGATGGCTGTCAACTTGTGAAGAGGAGAGAATCTGTGCTTGCCTCAAGAAAGCTGAGTCGAGGATGAGAGCGAAGCAATGGATGCAGGTTTACTCTAGGGCTCTGGACATAGATGCTCCTCTGGGGGAGCAGGCAGAGAAGAAGGGGGTTTGTGGACACAGACTTCCCTTTTAGTCACAGATAGCAAACAACATGTTGAAATAGGTCTACAGGTTTTATTAAAGGAGACCAAAGCTCCCATCAGAATAACAAGAGTGTGGCAGATGAGGCTTATGATTTGGAGGCCAACTGCACGGCCCACACTGAGATGCTCTCCTCATTGCTAGGTAAGCTGATAAACCTCTTTGCATCTTATCTTTCTTGTCTCTGACATGTGAGTGACAGTTGGTAGCACCTACTTCAAGGGGTTCTCTTGAAGTTGATGCATGCAGATTGCTTATACAGTAGTGCTTGCACGATGAAGTTTTTACACTTATTAAAGACAAATTGATTCAAGAACGTGGGGTTTTGATGAGGTCAGTGTGCCCACCTGAAAGTCTAGCAAATGCACCCAACACACCAGATTTTTTTTTCAAGTAAATGTTTGAGGTTTTCAAACCCTTAAACTCTAAATAAGATAGTTTTCAAGCACTAAAATGGAAGGTTTGTGCCAGCTTAAACCCTCAAACCAAGTGAAAACTTTATTTTGCCCTAACCACAATTTGCTGCATGATTCTTAGAAACAGAAAAAAAAATGTTCTGTGAACACCATCAGAGAACAGTTGAGGAGGCTGTGCAGGCCAAGGGGAGGGTTTACAGGGTGTCCACAGAAAGTACGTGTTCCCACTGGGTCTTAGAAAGTGCCACAGCCATCACAGATGTAGTCATGTGTTCCTGGGTCAGCTAAGGCAGGTGACCTGGCTTAGAAAGAGTGAGTAAAGGACTGGGCATGTAGCTCAGTGATGGGGGATTCGACTAGTATATGCAAGGCCTCAAGTTCTCAGAACTGCAAATATGAAATAAAATATTTTAATGAGTAGAGAAGAGACTTTGTGGACTGGTGATAGTATAGGCAGGTCTTCAGTCATACAACAAGTATTTACTTAGTGCCTACTGCATGTTTAACACTGGGTTCTATTGGTGGAGACATGGCAAGAAGGATAGATATGCTTCTTCTAATCACAAGAATAAACAGCCTCCAACAGCTACAGCATAGTGTGATGAGGGCCCCAAGGGCCTCTGAGAACCCACTCTAAGTAGAGATGGTCATGGTAGGATCCCTTCTCTACAGAAAATGGAGCAGGGAGGGGAAGGTAGGAATGAAAACCAGGAGACCTGAGCAGAGTCTGGAGAGAGCAAACTGCTTGAAAGTGCTGGAGAAGCCTGGCCTACAACAGAGTACAGAGACAGAAGAGACGGGGCCAGAGATACAGGGCTGGCCCAGGACCTTAGCATCAAGGAGTTTACATCTGACTTCAGAAGGTGAGAGGCCATCAGAGGTTTTTGTCAGGTGCCAGACATTATATATACCAAGATCGCATTGGCTACAGCGTATTGTAAGATCAAACCCCAGATGTTTGACCAGTTACTATCGATGTGACCTGGGTAGTGAATGCCAACAACTGGAGAGCAGGTGAGCTGAACGGTGAGCAGGCTTGGAACAGTGTGCATACTGTGGTAAGAATAGAAGGAAGGTAGGGCTTACCTCTCAGGTCTCAGCCTAAGGCAGCTGCATGGGAAATACTGTCACCCCCACAGAGACTCAGGCATGAGTCTCATTTCAGATGACTGAACTTCCAGAATGCCCAGGGACTTCTAAGTGGAAGCGTCGGAAACTTGGACTGAAGGTACAGAGTGGGAAACATCACCAGGAGGTTCTGCAGTCCTGGCTGCAGAGGACGATGTTCAGTGAGGTGTGGGAGGAGAGGCCATGTATCTGGTGTGGAGCTCTGGAGTGAATGGGGACAAGAATTGGGATGTGGGGGGAGGGGACACTCCCAGCATCGTAAGGCTGGTACCTAGGGGATGAAGTCTAGAGGGAAACTTCCTTACAGCATCTTCCATTAACTGGTTACAGGTGATAGTAATGAAGCTACCTCCGGGGGTTAATTTCTCGCAAAGTCAACCAGTGTCAGGTTTTCCAAAGTTCACACTTCACCTCACATCCTCGGTAAATGAATTTGCACTCTCTTTGCAGGTAGACATTTCAAATAGTAAAATCCTCAGAATGGCAGGATTTGGCTAAACTAATGCAAACTATCAACATCTGTAAAAAGTCACCAGCATGGGGCTCAGAAGGAGAGGGAACGAGACACGAGGTCCTGAGACTAGGGAGGCGGCTTAGAGAGGCATTGTTCTAGTGTCTCATGGAAATAATTTTCTATGTGATTTTCTAAACCTCATTTGAGACTGTGGGATTGTTCTGGGTTTCTGTTAAATATGCATAAAATACTGGATATTTATATTAAAGTTAAAATGTTTATATCTTCATTGAGACAATAGCACAAAAACATTAATAACGCCTATGAGTCCCACGCAGCCTAGAATTTCCAGCGCTTTTCATATTTAGAAATGCATAGCGCCATCTAATGGTCACAAGCCATAAGAGAAAGATGCATCCAAAAAACAAAAAACAAAACTGATAAAAGTAAAATCTAATACATTTCAAGTCTTAAAGTTGTTCAGTTAACTGATTTTGTAGACAAAAATTTTTCCTTTTTCAGAATCACTGCCATGTAGGTGACAGATTACCCTCCACATACACAGTAACTCTGTGGCACATTGTAAGTTGAAGGACTTTCTATCAAGCTATAACTTTTATATACTTTTTAAAAATCATACAATCATTCTCAATACCTTGGATAAAACAGTATGTTCAACTAGGGTCATTTCATTTTTTGAAGAGTGGTTAAGTTAAAGAGTTCCATAGGAAACTTTATCTTAGTATTTGTAAGATAAAAATGTGGCCTGTCTTCTGCACACACCATGATTATTGCCACCACAGTCCCCGAAGCACCTCGAGACTAGGGGGATGACAGTGTGATTTAATGAGTTTATCTCTGCTGGGTCTATTTTTGGAAAGCAGCAACCTGTGGCCCTTCCATAGCCCAGCCCTGGGGTCAAAGGAATTTTCCATTCCTCACACATGCTACTTAAGGGGCACAAGGGAAAGAAATTACAGCCACATAGTAAAGGGGTGGGAAGGGCATTTCTGTTCACTGTCTTCACGAATCTGCCCTAAAAAGCACCTAACCTTGCCCTCCCAAGAACAAAACCCTAAACTCGCCTCCTAGCTCAGTGGCACCCTCAAAATTGTCATCTCTGCCCTTCTAACACCGTTTGTTTCAGACTCTATATGAATTGACAGCCTCACATAAGACTGATGTAACATATGCTGCTCTAGGAGGGATATAAAAAAGAGTAAAGAGGCCAGGTAGTGGGCACACACTTTTAATTCCAGCTCTCAGGGGGCAAAGACAGGTGGATCTCTGTGAGTTTGACACCAGCCTAGTTTACAAAGTGAGTTCAAGGACAAGCGCCGAAGCTACAGAGGAAACCCTAGAGAGAGAGAGAGAGAGAGAGAGAGAGAGAGAGAGAGAGAGAATCTGATGAAAATACATTGTATACCTGAGAAGTAATAAAAATCATTAATTTTTAATTAATCTTAAAGAATTTTTTTAAATGAAGTATGCCATTTGACTCTCCTCCATGGTATAAGGTATTTAAATCAACAAAAATCCCCTGAAATATGATGTGCAAACCTGGCATATTCGTTTGTTTGTTCTTCTTGACTACACATGAGTGTAAATCATGTGTCGCCTTGTAGAATGTTTGTGCACAAACGAAAATATATCTTAAGTTAACTTCTAGGCTTATCAGACTTGTGAAGGGCGTTCCATGCTGGGAAAGTAAAAAAAGAAAAAAAAATCAAGACAATAATAAAGAGAACACAAGAAGAAAAGGAGGGGCATATGGGAAGAGAGGGGAGGGGAGGGTGGGGAGGGGAGGGGGGACAGAGGAGAATTTAGGCTAAAAGTAAGTTATTTATTGAGGGTTTAGTCAATGATTTTCACAGAGTGGCAGGAGATGGGGATGAGGTTAAGAACTGTGGCTGCATGCTGCGGAGGCTGACATGTTCTCAGTTGGGCTTTGCTGTGGTTGAAATGTCCCCATGGGCCCACACGTTTGAATACTTAACAGTGTTTAGCTGGTGGCTGATTTGGAAGGTTGTGGACTTCTAGAAGCAGAGCTGCTGCCCTCTCTTTGCTTCCTGAGTGCAGATACTATGTAACCAGCCACCTTGAGCTCCTGCTGCAGTGCCCGTGGGACCCTGCCAACCTCTCTCCTTCCTGATCACATGCACAAGAAAAGTAACAAACACACATACACTGCCTTGCACTGCCTTGCTTAAGCCTCACTACCATCCTTTGGGGGCGTTCTTGACACTCTGTCGAGCACCTCTGAGGAAAATTAAAATAAAGTTTTTCATTCTCAAGCTTAGGTCTCCCGAGATGTAGTTCAGTCGGTAGATGCATACGTGAATACATGCAAGATTACACTTGGGTTGATCCTCAGCACTACATAACCCAGGGACAGTGGTGCACACCTGTAATCCCAGCGCCCAGGTAGCAGAGGCAGGAGGATCAGAAATTCAAGGTTAGCTCTAGCTACATAGTGAATTTAACGCTAGCCAGACACGTGACACCTTACTGTATCAAAGAGGGAAGGGAGCAGAAAAGCTAAGTTTCCACCATAATTAAGTGGCTTCATTCTCTAGCTGACCAAGAATTAATACTATTATTCCCACTCTGGTTCTGGGGGGGGGGGGAATTTTTATTTATGTATTTAGCCATTCATTTATTGTTTTAATATGTGTGTATATGAGTGTGTGTGTGTGTGCGCGCACGCCAAAGCATGTATGTAGAAGTCAGAAGCTTGAGGTGTGAGTTAACACCTGCCACCTTGTTCCAGCCAGGTCTCGTCGTGCTTACTGCTACATACGTCAGGCCATCAGGCCAGGAGCTGCCAAGAATTCCATCTCCGTCTCCCATCTCTGGGTAGGCACGTGCTACCCCACCCAACTTTATTTGTGTTCTGGAAATGCAAACTCCCATCTTCATGCTTGCACGTAGTGCCTGTACAGGGGTAGGGGTTAAATCCCCTCAGGGACTCCGTTCAGAGGGCGTGAGAGCCATTGTCAAACAGGAGAGGTCTCTAAAGACACACCCGAGACCAGCTTTCGTCTCCTGTTAAGTTTTCTTAAGACACAAAAATCTTTGTTGTGTTCTCTGTTCCTGGAAAGAATTCATGTTCATTGAGTTATTTCTTGGAACATACAGACGGATATGAAAAGGAGAAGTTGCTTGTAGGCTGATAGCATTAAAATGCTGACATGTCTGAAACACTTCTTTGGGAGTAATTTTCAATGTTTATCTACAACCAAACACTGTGTTAAGAACATGGTCAAGATACAGGCATTCAGTAGGGCAATATAAGTAAACAGAACTGGGGATGGCCTCCTAGTTCATTATCAATATGCCTGTACCTCCAAGGAAGGAGATCTTCCACACTGCTAACAGGCATTGACAAAGGCAGGGCTGTCTTGGTAAGTTTGTCCCAGGAATGAAGCACAGTTCAGAGACAGGCTGCTATGTGGGAGATGCCTTCACACAGCTCACTAGCAGAGAGGGATGCTTTGTGAGCCAGAGACCAAGATTTCTAAGCACTTTCTATACTAGCTGGCACATTTTGAAAACTTGGAAAAGATTTATAATCACCCACAAGTCCCTTCTGAAAGAGAGCTATGATCTTAGCAAGCTCACTAAAATGGTTGCATTTGTCTTTTTTTATCTTCAGGTATTTGAGGAACTGGGTCATTTGGTCCCTTGGGCTAGTGGTACCTGTTTCTATGTGCCAGCAGAGGGCGCACTGCTGCCCTAATGTTAGGATGTAATACCAAGAATAGCCAGAGGTGGAGTATGTATACTAGTAGGAAAGCAATGGGGAGAAATGGGACTTTCTCCACTTCTGAAGTGGGTGGGTGGGGGTGTTCTAGGTCCAGCCTTTCACAAGCCTGTTTTTTGTTCCTGTTGTGCTTGCTTGCAAGCCTGCCAAACTCTTAAGCTCTGGTGTGCTGTTCCTGTCATTTAGGGTAGAGTGAAAAGGGCCACATGATACCAGTTTCTGTTTGGGGCAACAGTTGACAGGCCCTCTACAAGGGTGGGAAAGTCAGTCCATACAGTTACAAACAATCAGGCACTGAGGGGTTTGTCCTAACAGAAACTTGACACGTTATTATTTATTTATGATATAAATGTGTAATGTGTCCATGTGTGCCCTCCCATTGCCATCTGGGAGTTCAAAGAGCATTACCTTGTGGGTTTTTTATTATTATTATTATTCTATTCCCTTTACAACCTTCCACTCTCACACTTGAGTCACAACTATAACAACTCCCCAGACATACACACCTCCCCAACTCTCAACACAGAATTGGAACATCCATGGCTTCATAAACAGACAGGGAAGGCATCTATCTTGGTGTTTGTATTTTTAATGAGAAATTCCTCCTTCTTGATTGTCTACCCCATTTTTTCTACTGCATGGCCAATTGATCATGCAGTTTTCTAACTAACGTGTTAGTTCCAGGACTCTGGGGTCAGTGTTCTACATGATGCTAGTGCCAGGCTATCCCTAACCCCAGGCTAACCCACCATTCATTATTATCCTCTGTCACCTTTGTGTAGCAATCTAATGAGAGAGAGAAAAAAAAGCTAAGAATGTTTGCATTGTTTAGTCAATCTTTCCATACTCTTTGATTCTGGGGATTGAAATCAGTTACAGACCAAGACACATGTGGTGGTTTGAATGTAAATGGCCCCCATATTCTCATAGGGAGTGGCACTATTAGGAGGTATGACTTTGTTGGAGTGGGTGTGCTCTTGTTAGAAAAGTGGATCACTGTGGAGTTGGGCTTTGAGGTTTCCTATGCTCAGGATACTGCCCAGTGTCTCAGTTGACTTCCTGTTGCCTACAAGATGTAGGACTTTTCTCCAGCACCATGTCTGCCTGCACAATGCCATGTTCCCCACCATGATGATAATGGACTGAACCTCTCAAACTGTAAGAGAGCCACCCCAATTAAATGTTTTTATTTATAAGAGTTGCTGTAGACATTGAGTCTCTTCATAGCAATAAAAACTCAAACTAAGACAATGCACAAACTCAATATAGATTACCCAGCCCCGCCCCCAGCCCCAGTAGCTTAAAAGAATCATGCATGTAATAGAGATGTACTTCATGGATCAGAATACTGATGGATCAGATATGGTGCTAATTCCAATTACAAGAAATACAGAGATAAGTCTTTTCTAATCTATTTTCACAAAGAAGGGCTGAGAGTTCTAAATAAAATCATCAACTTCTTAACACACACAAACACACTACATTCAAATATACACACACTCACAAAGACACACACACACACCACCTAGGTATAGTCTTATTCTATGGGTAGCTTTACTGATACTAGTTTATGGGTTAAATAGGCAAGTGTTTATATAAGAGACTTAAGACTTTTGCAGGGTAAAGGTATTAAGGTTCTTCATTGTATATTTCCTTGTTAGAAGAATCCCAGATTATTCTTTGTGAAGAACCTGAGCATGACATACCTACCATGCCCAGACCTTCTGTCCACCATATGCCTTGTTTGGTAACACAGACTTAATAAGAACTTGTCAATAGCTCCCTGGCTTGCTTGCTTATTAAACACACAGCAGAAGATCTAGCTGACCTGACAGCAACTGTGTCCCAAAGCCTAACAGATGTTTAATCATGGCACTCAGGGCTACTTCACAGTGTTTAAAATCTGAAAAGCAGGGCTTGGAAAGGGGGATCAGCAATGAAGAGCACTTGTTGCTCTTACAGAGGATCCAGGTTTAGTTTCTACATCAGAATGATGGCTCACAACTGACCATAACTTCAGAGTTGTGGAGAGTGGACAGATGCTGGGACCTGCTGGTCCAGAGCCTCACCTGAACTATAGGGAATCATCACTGGAGAGGATTTTTTCACACTTCAGGCAATCACCCGGGGTGCAGCCAGAAGCCATAGTGTGCATGGAGGGCTGCATCCAGCACACCGGGCAGTGTTGCTTACATAGACTGAGCTTCCGCATCCACTCTACTGTCTGGTCAGCTCTTACACCCTGCCTCCCACACTCTCAGGTTCCCTAGTAAAGACAGCCAGAACTACCATCACTTCCCAGCTTGTTCACGCCACACTACAATATCTGCAAGAACCACTCACCTTCATCAATGCTGAACTTGCGGGCCCAGGTATTTTGCTTATACAGAAAATTAAAAATAAAAGAATACCTTCTCCTCTGGAGGACATGCACTTAGGTTCTGTAACACTCAAGCAGTTGTGTATCATCTCAAAGAATCACCAGAGTGAATAATTCAGAACTGGAAAATAAGTCGATCGAGGTTTCTCATATTCTATCCCCAAACAGTAAGAAAACATCCAGAACTCAGAGACAAAGGCAGGCAGTGCCACAAGTTCAAAGCCAGGCAAAGCTACAGAGTAAGATTGGGGGGTGGGAGAGGTGAGGGGGAGTGAACTTAATAGAGAAGAAAAACAACGTACAGTAGAAACTAAAAATATAAAATAAAGCACCATGAATAACCCACATAGAGAAGACAAGCTTTACTCAAATACAAAATACTAAAGATATATACTGCTGGATTGAATCAGCATCATAATATTTGGTCTTTTTTTATTTATTTTATATAACCAAGTCCATTTAAATGAAAACAAACATTTATAGACAATATTTGGGAATTTGGGCATCGTTCTTTCCAAACTACTTCCTGTTGGTAAGGGGCGCTGTTTGTGTTGGCTGTCCTGGAACTCACTCTGTAGACCAGGCTGACCTCAAACTCAGAGATCTGTCTGCCTCTGCCTACAACATGCTGGGATTAAAGATTTGTACCACCACCACCACCTGATGAAAACCTTTAAAATGTTTAATGTTTTTACTCCTGATACATAGGGAAGTACTAAATTTTCCAATAGGCACTGCATTGAGTTAAAGAGCCAGCTTGTAGTCATGGAGGTGATGCTTTCCCTAAACTAGCAAGTTTTACTCCATCAGGAACAGCATGGCCGAAGAGACAGCCTCTTCTGCAGACTGGTTCTCCAGATGATGTCCTGTCTGGGTGTCCCCTTCCCATTTCCAGTCCTCACCATGAGTGCTGAGTCCCTCTTACCTGAGACCTAAGACAACCTGTTTCCGTTCTGATTCAGATCTGGCCCCTCCCTTATATGGAATCTCTCCTATCAATTCACCAAGCACTATCCCTATGGGCAAATTCTCTACATAGTTTGAGACCATTCACATTTTAGCCGGTTAATCTGCTGTCCTTTAATCTGGCCATTCCATACTCAATGCCTCTGTCTGTCATTTAAGACATTTTGGTGCCTGATCTTGGTCCTAATTTTCATCTTATACTGTCCCCTGCTGTTCATCCCACCCAACTGTACTCAGAGTTCACTGTTTGACCTCCATTGTTTTGCAGTAACTCTGTTGATAAAGAACTACCCCCAAGGTGTAGGGGTGTGTGTGTGTGTGTGTGTGTGTGTGTGTGTGTGTGTGGTGTGAACCTCCTTTGCCTCCGTGCTGGCTAACTACAGTTTCTGTAGAACTTCCACTAGGGGGTACTACCCTATAACATTTCAAAAAATGAAGGCTGCTGAATGCGTTCTTAATGAAAATTGAAGTCCAGACACATGGAATTTTAGAAACTTTTCTGAACACATGCTGTAATTTTATGAAGCAATTTAATTTGATTCCTTTTAAATAAAAGCTGCCCCATGGGCAGAGTAATAGGCATCAATCTTAAGCAGTATAAACCTATATAAGGGAATACCAATTAAAAACCCAGACTCCATTACTGTAACATAAATAGTCATGAATTAAATAAAATACATGCAAGACCTTAGTAGAGCCAGACAAGTGAAGTTATTTTTACTTTAGCAAGAGAAATATGCAAAAGTTGGCTTTGCAAAAACAAAAATAAAGGCCACTCCGATGTTCTGGGACTCCTTGCATAAATAAAATGGAATGATTCTGTCATCTCTGGGGTTTAAATTTTTACTTGCAGTACTGCAAACTTGTTCAAAGTTGGAGTCTTCTGAGTTCTTTTAGGAGAAAATAAGCCAAGGTATTGTAGTGTAGTGGTTGAAATTCAGGACCCTAGAATTAAGGTGACCTTTGAACCTTTTATCTCTTGCTTAGTACTGTGAGAACTTGGGCAATCTCCATCACATTAGTCATTATGCTGGTTTTGGTTTGTGCTCTGAAATAGATGAAATAATTAAAGTGTGATGACCTACAGAAGATACTCAATAACTGGTAGCTTTTTCATTCAACGGGTGATTGTAATGGAGGCCTTTTAAGATGATGTCCTAGTCAGGGTTCCTATTGCTCTGATGAAACACCATGACCAGAAGCAACTTGTGGGGGAAAGAGTTTATTTATCTTACAATTCCACTTAACAGTTTTTCATCAAAAGCAGTGAGGGCAGGAACCTGGAAGCTGGAGCTGATGCAGAGGCCATGGAGGGTGCTGCTTACTGGCTTGCTCAGCCTACATCCTTATAGACTCCAGGACAACCAGCACAGGGATGGCACTACCTACAATGGGCTGGACCCTTCCCCATCAATCACCAATTAAGAAAATGCCCTAATACATCACCCTCCCTGTGGAGTGGGGAGGGGAATTGAATGGGAGGGTGGTTGAGGGAGGGGGGTATGAGAGGGTGGAAAATGGGAGGAAGGGAGGAATGGATGGAGGGAGAGGGAACTGGGATCAATATGTAAAATAAGATAAATAAATAAATAATAAAAAAGAAAATGCCTTATAGGGTTGCCTACAGGTCAATATTATGAAGGTATTTTCTTAATTGAGGCTCCCTCCTCCTAGATGATTTTAGCTTGTATCAAGTTGACATAAAACTAGCCAGCACAGATGATTAGGAACAGAAATCTCACAGAAATACATATTAACTATCATTTTGATAAATACATTCAAACAGGTAAGCAATTAAAAGGCTAGAAAAAAATTAAGCAACTTGACTATAGTACCACAGTTATTTCCTCACTTTAGAGTAAAACTGGACTTCCTTAATGCCAGGCCAACATTCTTTCCCATTATCATATGACTCTCCCAGTATCTGACAGCTTATTAACACAGACTAAACATATCCCTTGGTTAAAAATAGATTTTTAGGACAAAATTTTGCTAAAGTAGCAAAATAAATGTATTGTGTGACAATTTGAAAGAATCTTACTGTACATATATTAAGAGTTTGAATTTTAAGCCCATTTCTTACTTTAGAAAATATTTTTAATTATACGCAAAATTCACTACCACATACTTTGGAATGCTGAAAAAGTAAAAGTCTGTATGTTCAGCAACAGGAGAACAATTAAAGGTGACAGACCTATGAATTATGGAACTACTGGAAAATGACAAACAAGCCTGGGGCTGCATCCCCAGGGATGGAGAAAAAAGAAGCTGGAAAAGGGTTGATAGAATCAAAAAAGCAAAGAAGACAGTAAAGGAGACAAAACACAAAGGAACATAGAAAAGATCTATTTCATTTTATTCCAAAAGGCAGTGATTTGGCAAGTAGAGTAACACTTTACTTTATGCTAATTACAACCAATTAAAATTAAATGCTTACTTGGTTAAAACCAAGAAAAGAGAAGGAAAGAATGAAATAATTTCAGGAGTATTTAGATGAAATTCCTTTTTCCCCCTCTGAGTTCTCTTAAGATTGATACAATAAAGAATCATTCAGAATGAATCATTTCTTCACATGATTGGTACTAAAGAGTTCACATGAACCAAGCAGCTTTTAATACATTACAATAAAATGTATAATAAAAGAACGGTCCAAGACCAGACCCTATGTCATACAATGAGTTCTGAGGGGCACATAGCCTCTCCGAATTCACAAGCTGGTACAGGAAATAGGACACATATTGACATCCATCCCTTCAAGTCCTAGGGACACTGGTTCCAGGAACCCTGAAGGATGCCAAGATCTGCAGATGCTCATTACCCAATATAAACTGGTATAGTATTTGCATATAACATACACATACTGCCAGCTGAATACTTTAAACCACCTCTAAAGTTCTTGCAATACTAGAAATGTCCTATATTGTCTAGGGAAGAACATGAGAAATGTCTGAACACATTCAGCACAGACAAAATTATTTTCCTTTAATGTCTTCCAGTTAAACGTGGTTGAGTTTGCAGACATGGATCTCAGCACCACTTTCCCTTAGTCTTCAATATCCCACCTCACACAGGCAATCTTACTCATCTTTCTTGCCGTCGGCCCATTAACTTCACCTAGGACTGCCAGCCCAGGGGAACCTGTTAAGAGTGTTTTTTCCCACAGGCCTGGACCTTCATCTTCCTCTGAACCACCAACTTGGCTCGGTTTTCTTTACTGTGCTTCTTAAATACTAAGACTATTCACTTCGGCTGCCCCTCCATGGGGGATTATAAGATGTTGAACATTTTCTTTTCTATTTATCCATAAACACCCCACCACCACCCACCCACCACCACCACCATCACCCGCTCAAACTGGGGCTATCCTGAGCCTGAGTTGCAAGATTCACTGGCTGGTATCTCTTCGTGTAGTCCTAACAGACACCCTCTACCCAACTCTTCAACCCCCCTTCAGCCATCCCTTTCTTCTCCTAGGCAGTTGATATCACCTTTTCCTATACAGAAAGGAATGCCTGGCCTCAGGGCCCACTCTACACCAGCCTCTCCAATGCTGAGGCTACAGCATGTGTCATCAGCTCTAGCTACAAAGACTTCTTAAATGAAAACTTGCTGAGCCTAAAGTACAGTTGTATTCTTCCTCTGTCCTTACCTCCCACCCTTTGGTTTCAGAACCAGCAAGGCACTCGCTTCCTGGACCCAGGACCTACAGCCTACAACAGCCTTAGTACACCTTGTGTAGGCCATCATCTCCCCCTACCCCAAAATAGCATGCTATTTCTGTCAGCTACAAAGAGGTCTTCCCTTTAGGATCCAAGTTCTTCTAGGTCATTATCACTGGCTTTTCTTCTCTCTTTACAGACATCTAAAGAGCTGCCTTTGCCCACTGCCCACTTCCCCTCTCTCCCACCCCTGAAGTGGTACCTCAGAAACAAAGCCAATGACTCCCTTCCATCCTCCATTTCACTTGACTTGTCAGCTGTGTTCAATCTCTTTGGCCATTTTATGCCCTGAAATATTCTCCCCTTTCTGTTCTTGTCACCTTGATCAGCAGAATGAGTAAAGGATTGCCTTTGAGCCATCCAGGGAGGAGATGTGGAGGAAGGGCCCTGAGTTCCTCCAGTGAGCTTGCAGGGGTGTGGTGGCCATGCAGTTGGAGACCGAAGATCCATGAGATAAAGTTATGAGAACTGGATTCCTTCCTGCAGCCTGAATCAGACAGAAGGGTGGGAAGAAGTCACAGGAAGTCACAGAGATTTGCTTATTCTGTGTCAGAAAAAATAAAATAGTGTAAGGGAGAATAGCCCATACTATTGACCTGTTGAGAGTGTGGAATGCCCTCTCTTAGGGGATAAGGGATGGAAGCAGAATTAAAGACAGCTAGGTCTTCTGCGGTGTTCTCCAACAGCTAACACTTCCAACCTACGTACACTCAACAGAACAAAACCAACCTTCCACTGCTAAAGTAATTTTGCTTTTTAGTTTTAATGTCAGTCTCCTGCATACAGCTTAACACTAGCTATTGGCTGTTTTGATTCTTACTCCTCAGTAGTACGTGCCTGTCTTCGTTTTCTACTCCAGGGATAAAATACCATGGCAAACAGCAACTTGGGGAAGGGAGGGCTTATTTCACAATGCACTTGTACATCACAGTCCATCAGAGGGAGGCAGGGCAGGAACCTGGAGATGGGAACCAAAGCGGAAGGGACACTGCTCACTGCCTTGCTTCCGAGGGCTCGCTCCCTTTCTTTTTGTATATATTCCAGACTATCTGCCCAGAGGTGGCACAACCACGTTAACCATTAACCACACAAGACCCCAGAGGTTTGCCACAGGCCAGTCTTATGGAGTCAACTGTGGTTCCTTCCTCTCAGATAACTCTAGCTGGTGCCAAGTTAACAAAAACAAACAACAACATCCGGGGACAGTGCCGTATTGAACTGCAAAGGCTTCAGTTTGGTCTAACTTCCTTTTGTCTTCTACACTGTCCAGCAGAGTGGTGAAGACTTGGAAGGCAGCTTTTAAAACTATTTTTAGCAAGCACTTTGACTTTTCCAAGTTTCAATGGATTTTGAATGAGTACTGAGTGAAATACGTAAAACAGGTGTGAAAGTGTGATGGAGAAGGCATTGAAGTTATTTTTGCACTTTATGAGCTGGAGAAGTGAGTGTACTTTAGTAGCTGAGGAGAACTGAATACAAGAAATAGGCTCTTGTGTATTCTAACAACCAGTGAAACAAAACAAACAACAAAAACAGAATCTTAGGCGACACGAAGAGCTAAGTAGTTTTATGTAGCTTATAAATCCTTCTAGGTCAACATGCTTAGGCCTAGCATGGCAAACGACCTTGACTGTGGCTATCAGTTAGGTCCCCTTGGATCAGGCTGGTCAAGCAGGCAATCTGAAAAGAAAGTCGCATGCAGCCCACAGCATTTTTTCCTCTCCTTGATTTTCCTCTCCTCTCCTTCTGCCACCAGCTGGAGAAGACATTCAAAGGCTGCAAACTTTTCCAGAACTTTCCACCTTTCATAGTTATTAAGCCAGACTGGAACCTCTGGCTAGAAAAGGACTGTCCCTTCAATAGAGAGAGAGAAATAAGAACCCGTGTTGAAACAGAGTTACCATAATGTAATAACCAGGGCACTACAATTTGTGCTTGAAAACTAACTGAAAACCAACTACGGCTTTTCCTTAAATAGCGAGGATTAACAACCTTAACAAGGTAATAAATAATCAAGCCAACCGAACCCCACCCTGGAGTGAGCTCTGGGATGGAACTTAAGGTTTAAGGCAGGCTTGTGACTGGGAGAAAGTGGCCCAGGCTCTGTGGAAGGCAGAAAGGAACCTGAGCAAAGTTATGAGCTACTCAGATCCCATCGCTCACAGTGGAATTGGGGTGGGGTGGGCTGAGGAGGGGGGAGCGCTGTCCGTAGAGGGCCCAGGAGTCAGAGCCGGCCTGGTGAGTTGAGGAAGCCCGCCCTGCTCACCTGGGAAGGGCGCCATGCACAGGGGCGGAGCCGTCTCGGGTCACCTGGGCGGTGGCGGAACTGAGGAGTCTGGGCGGACGCCCGGGCACCTGGCGATCCACCTCACCTGCGCCGAAGGCGGGGCGGGCGCACCTGCGCGGGCGGGAGGCGGGGCCGGGGAGCAGCCGTCCAGTGGGAGAGCGCGCGGAGGCGGGAGCGAGCCCCGGCCTGAGACCCCGCCGCCCACCCGGGACTGAGACCCAGCCATGACCTGGAGCGCGTCGGCGCGGGGCGCGCACCAGCCGGACAACACAGCCTTCACGCAGCAGCGCCTCCCCGCCTGGCAGCCGCTGCTCTCTGCCGGCATCACGCTGCCGCTCTTCTTCTGCGCCGGCCTGGCTTTCATCGGCCTGGGCCTGGGCCTCTTCTACTCGTCCAACGGCATCAAGGAGCTGGAGTACGACTACACCGGCAACCCCGGCACCGGCAACTGCTCGCTGTGCGCCGCCGAGGGCCAGGGCCGCGCGCCGCCACCCAACTGTTCGTGCTCCTGGTACTTCTCGCTGCCCGAGCTCTTCCCGGGCCCCGTGTACCTCTACTACGAGCTGTCCAACTTCTACCAGAACAACCGGCGCTACGGAGTGTCCCGCGACGACGCGCAGCTCAGCGGCCTGGCCAGCGCGCTGCGCCACCCCGCCAACGAGTGCGCCCCCTACCAGCTCAGCGCCACCGGCCTGCCCATCGCGCCCTGCGGCGCCATCGCCAACAGCCTCTTCAACGACTCCTTCACGCTGTGGCACCAGAGTCGGCCCGGGGAACCCTACTTCGAGGTGCCTCTCGACCGCACCGCCATCGCCTGGTGGACCGACTACCACGTCAAGTTCCGCAACCCGCCCCTGGTGAACGGCAGCCTGAAGCTGGCCTTCAGCGGCACGGCGCCACCGCCCAACTGGCACCGGCCGGTTTACGAGCTCAGTCCGGACCCTAACAACACCGGCTTCATCAACCAGGACTTCGTGGTGTGGATGCGCACGGCCGCGCTACCCACCTTCCGCAAGCTGTACGCGCGCATCCGACAGGGCAACTACTCGGCCGGCCTGCCCCGGGGTGCCTACATTGTCAACATCACCTACAACTACCCGGTGCGCACCTTCGGAGGCCATAAGCTCATCATCTTTAGCAACATCTCATGGATGGGTGGCAAGAACCCTTTCCTGGGCATCGCCTACCTGGTCGTTGGCTCCCTCTGCATCCTCATGGGTTTTGTCATGCTGGTCGTCTACATTCGCTACCAGGACCAGGATGACGACGACAACGATGACGAGTGATGCTGTTTCCCTAAGACCCTTTCTCCTGCTTCTTGGCCAAGCCGCTTTCAGCGGTGATCCTTTGCTCCTTAACACAACAACTTCAAGCTCACCGATTGTCTCATGTGGGCAAAGGGCCTGGAGAAAGGAATAACCCGCTTCCTCTTAGAGATAAGACACTGCTGGGATTTGAACTGTAGAGTGCCAGATCTTATGATTTCTCCCCATCTCCCTCATGGCTTACTGAGTTGACGTGTCAGGTCTATAGCATTCCAGAGCAAAGGACACAGGAGATTCCTGGACTGGAACTAGTTAGGACCAGCAGCCAGCAGTTGGATCCTAATTCTGGTCTAAGATTCTGTTCCTTCAGTAACATGTATTTCTGGGAGGGATGTGTAGGTTACTAAAGGGCTGGGATGAAGAGTGTTACCCACTGATGGCCTACAGAAACTTGGAGGAGTGGGGAAACATATTTGTTAAAATATAAGTCGATGAAGAGGCATTGAGCCTCTCAGGTTCTGACCCAAGAACGCCAGGGTGGGCAGCCTTCACTGAAGAGTCTGCCTTTCCTGAAGAGCCTCTGTGCCCTTGAATTTGGGAGTCTTGAGCCAGGAAGCACTCGGGTTTTTCCAGTAATAATCTGTTACCGTGAACAGTGACAATCACAGTACTCCGGTTTGGTCTTAACACATAGGAAGCTTCCATTCTGTGAATGAATGAGAATAATTGCTAACTCTAGGAAACTAGCATGCAGATCTGCAGGGCAGGAGTGTGCCAACTCGTAACTGAATGTAAAAGCAAACTTCACAAGACACTGTAAAAACTTGAAAATGCAAGGCCAGTTCTCGTGGCTCAGGGGGGAGTGTCCAAACCTTAGAAACTGAGTTACAAATGATCTTAGCCGCAAGCTGTTTTCCTGGGACCCTGAGTGTCTCTTGCCTCTTTGCTCAGGCTCTTTTGACTCCTCATCTTTTTTTCTTTCTTTCTTTCTTTCTTTCTTTCTTTCTTTCTTTCTTTCTTTCTTCCTTCCTTCCTTCCTTCCTTCCTTCCTTCCTTTCTTTCTTTCTTTCTTCCTTTCTTTCTTTCTTTTTATGCTTAATGCTTAATTCATTCATATCATTTTCACAAAGAACTATCTTAAACACAGTTTTAATGTAGTCACAAATGAAATCCATGTCTAGTGATCCTGTTTAAAGAATGCCAAGAGTTATATTTTTCTAGGCAAAGTAGACTCAGGATTGTTTCTGCCTTAATGTTAAAATCATTCAGCTGATTTTATTTGATTGCCCACAGTATAAAGCTATATGAATACAGGTACAATAAAGGGACTTTTTAAAATGTTAAAGTCCTCCTTTTATGGAACAACAATGTAAAAGAACTTAAAAATAAAATGTTTCATTATACCATCTTCTAGGCTCCCTGAAGAAAACAGTTTCTTGGTATTTGTCAGGGTCTCTGGTCCTAGCTCCTCAGTGCAGATATTTTCAGGTTATGGGTAGGTATACTTTCATTCCTCAAAGGCAGTAGTACATGGTCATGAAGTATGTTTTATTTTTATGGCAGTCAAAGATTGAGTTGTACTGAATAATTTCCATTCATTCCCTCATTCTTTGTAGTTGATACTTGTCTTGGGTGCACAGCATGTCTGTCTAAGATTGTCCAGGTCAAAGGTGACTTAAAATAATCTTGTCTCATTTTAATGTATATCAGAAAATTCTTTAGTAATTTCAGTGTGCTGGCTTTCTGACTTCTGAATGTGATAAAATTTAATGTCAGATCACATACTGTGATTTTTGAATATGAAATGCTGATCACTGCATGTACTTTTAGAAAGTTTTATTTATGATGAATTCTTGGTTGACCACCTCTTTTTTTTTCTCACTATATAATTGAAGGTAACTGTGTTTTGCTATCATTTGTAGAACATCGAGTCTTTTGTTATAAATTTTAATGTGAGACCATGGAGCTTAAAGTCCTGTGATTAAATCGTAGTTCCAGGCCTTGTTTTTAGGATTTTGGAAGAGAATAAAGGTTGTGTTTGTCTTTCTCTGTTATCACATTACTTGGCTCTTTTGAACTGTGATCTTAAAGGCACACACACACACACACACACTGCCAGTCACTTGCCTCGTGTTATTAACAGAGTTACATTGTAGCTGGAACATCACCTTTCAGAGTAAGATTCAGGCAACATCAACTTACTCTTTGATTGTTAACTTCCTAAAACAGCATTTGAACCTACATCAACATCTTGTGTTTAGGATACACGGTCTTCAACTATTGTTTAATTTGATAGATGGCAATCTCCTTTAAATTTTAGTATGAAATGTTATTAAAGAATGTGATTACAGCAGTCCTGCTTCTCTGCATTTTGCTCAGACTGTAAATTACAATTAGCTGTTAGTGCTTAAGACTTCAAAAGAGCAGAAAGTTTAAAAGAAAATTGTCAGGTCTGTGCTGTGTGTAGCTTTTTTGTTCAGTATCGAGATTCTAATTGATTGCATCATCGTGTGTTTCCCAATTGAGGTATGTCTTCTAAGAGTGAGGCACAAGAGTGAACCTCAGCAGTTGGACTAGAAATAAACTTTGACCTACTTTGTGAAATAAAGGCACAAACAAAAGTGTTCAGTGAGACAGGACTCTATGAAGATGCAATGGAAGTAGAGTGGCTCACCGTCTTCCAGACCCTTGTCTTGTCAATCAATTAGAGTGCAATTTACCTTCTCTTTAGGAGCAAAGGTATTGTTGTCAGGGGCCTTCATAGTTGTGCTCTCCACACTGACTCCTCACACTAGGCTCCCATGGTGAATGACTCCTTCCATAACTAGTGACAACTGTAAATGATGTTCATTAATAATGACATTTTGTTCTTCTTAAAGGGCTTTGCTCTGGAAGCCCAAGGTATTTAACACTGTGTGGCCTTGTTCATCTTATCCATCAAAATGCCTGGGCTTCTACTAACCTATCAAGACCAATAAGGTAGAAATAGATTCCTTTCTATTTTATTTTTCTATTGTGTTCAAAACTCTATAAAAATACATATCTCCGTAGGTAAAGACACGTGCTGCCAAGCCTGGCAACCCGAATTTTATTTCCAGGACCAACACAGTGAAAGGAAAGAGTTGACACCTTAAAGTCCTCTGTCCTCCACACCAGAGCCCTTGTACATGTGTACCCGCACACAATAAACAGGTGTAAACACAGTTTAAGTAGTATTCCTTAGAAACAAAAGAAAGAAGATTAATACTGACTGAAGTTGTGACAGCCATTGAAATGGATTGCTTAAATATTTTTGTAAATTATTACATTTTCTGAATGGTGGTGGCGGCGCACGACTTTAATCCCAACACTTGGGAGGCAGAGGCAGACAGATCTCTGAGTTTGAGAGGCCAGCCTGGTTTACAAAGTGAATTCCAGAACAGCTAGGCCTGTTATATAGAGAAACCCTGTCTCAAATCACACACACACACACACACACACACCATTTATTTGTGTGTGTGTGTGTGTGTGTGATACATGCTCGAGAGCAAGTGTTCACAATCCACAATACATGTAAAAGTTAGAGGACAACTTTCAGGAGTCATTTTTTTTTTTTCAGATTATCTTATTGTGTGTGTATGAGTGTTTTGCTGGCATATGTGTATATGCACCATGTACAATGGCTGGTGCCTGAGGTCAGGAGAAGAGATTAGATCTCCTGGGCCTGGAGTTATCAATGGTTATGAGCTACCATTTGCGTGCTAGGAATTGGACCTGGGTCCTCTACAAGAACAACAAGTGCTTGCAACTGCTAAGCCATCTCTCCATACCTCAGGAGTCCATTCTATCTTTCTATTATGTGAATCTTAGGGCTCAAACTCACCATCAGGCTTAGTGGCCAGCACCCTTATCTGCTGGTTTGTCTTAACAACTTCCCAGCTTCACCATTTAAAGGAATTAATTTTGTTGTGAGATGATGTCATACACACACACACACACACACACTCTCTCTCTCTCTCTCATATATATATATATATATATATATATATATATATATATATTCTAATTACTTTCTCCAACACCCTCTCTTATTTCTTTCCCATCCCTATTACAGACTCCCACTCCCTCATTCCTACCAGAACTTTTCCTGTGTTCATAACTTAGTTTTGTTACCTATTTAATTTAGCCAGGGCTGTCATGTAACCATTGAATTGGAAGTGTCTATTGCAGCTTATGTCTATTGCAGCTTAATGGGTTTATCTGTGGCAGCAAATAGATGGTTAAGGCACCCTGGGCCTCTCCTCATCCATGCTTGGCTGTCAGTGCTGCTGTGAGTTTGTAATTACAATAGCTGTGCCTTGCCCTGAAAATGACAACTCATGGTCCTTCCCCCTGCCCTCTGGCTCTTCCAAATGATGCAAATGTCTTGTTATGGGCCGATCACTCAATCTGTTTCTGAATTCTCCATCCTACTTCATCATTTAAAAAGAAATTCATTCTTGTTATGAGCTATAAAGGCATTTCCCGTTGATTTTTGTTTTCTTTTTCTTTTCTTCATGTGTTTATGCACTCGGGTTATGCATGCCTGTGTATATGTATGTTTTTGAGTTTGGGCTACATGTGTTTGTGCATACATGGGAAAACTCAAAGTTGTTGGTAATCTTCATTCACTGTCCCCCCATTCTATTCACTGAGGCAGGGGTTCTCAATCAAACCAAGAGCTCACTGATATGACTAGTCTTGTTAGCCAGCTTGCATCCTGTGTCCTCTTTCTGAGTCTGAAATCTCAGGCAGGCTGCCACATCCACCTGGGATTTGCATGGGTCATCTTTCTTTCACAAAGTGCTTTAATCACTGGACCAATGTCCATCATTTCTGTCAACACATCTAAAATAGGAGGCACAACACTTCCCACTAAGACTGAGTGATAGAATTTAAAACCCTAATCTTTTCCTGTAAGTCTTTAAAGCTGAAGACTTATCAATTACTTCAACACAATTTCCAGATAATGTGGTCTTTTGCATGAATCTTTAAAACATTACTGAATGATCGCTACATAAGTGGTAACTCTCCTGTCTCCAATCCTATCTTCTCTCCTAACTCACATTTCCAACCACATCTTAGACACACCTGAAGGTCCTCCAGGTCCACCTGTCTGGGTGTCAGAGCCAAATTGACGGTCAATCTCCTGCAGTTTGTACTCTGTCTTAGCTACTTTGCTATTGCTATGAAGAAACACCATGATCAAAGCAATTTATAGAAGAAAGCATTTGTTTGAGGGCTTGTTTACAGTTACAGAAGGTTAGCCCATGACCAATTATGGTGGGGCGCACGGCAGCAGGCAAGCAGGCATGGTGCTGAGGCAGTAGCCGAGAGCTCAAATCCTGATTCAAAGGCAAGAGGCAGAGAGAGACAGCAAGCAAGACAGAGCATGGCACGGGCTTTTAACCTCAAAGCCCACTCCAGTGACACACCTCCTCCAACAAGACCACAATTACTAATCCTTCCCAAACAGTTCCACTCACTCGGGACCCCTCACTCAAACATAAGAGCCTCCAGGACCATTCTTATTCAAACCACCGCACAAGGCATTGCTGATTCCAAAGATCATTCCTGGTACTTAACCTGATGGGTGTGCCCCCTTAGTCAAAGACCCGAACTGCCTGCTTGGCTGCTTTGTTTCTGTTTTCTCCAGCTGCCAGATGCTGTGGCTTCAGTACCCCAAGGCCCTGCTAGTCAAGCCCATCTCTTACTGCTGCCCCAGCCTGGCTTTGTTGTTTCTCATCTGGAAGTTGGAGGAGTCTCCCCATCAGGAGTCCAGCTGACTTTCCCTGTTACTGCCACTGCCCCAATAACAAACCTCAAGTGTCAGGCTTCAGCTTACAATCAGGTATGACTGTGTACCGGAGGGAGTCTAAATCCTCAGAGGGCTCTTCAAGGCCTTCAAAGTTGGCTTTGTTCTAGATCTTCAGGTCCTTTGCTTCCAACATCCCGCAAGATTCTAGCCTTCCTTGTCTCTTCCACTTCCTGCCCTCAGCCTACTCTTACTTAGCATTCTGCTAAGATGGCTGTTGTTGCCCTTTGCATGTGCAACTCAGGCTGTTATCTCTGGGAAAGCCGAGAACCTGTTCCCTCCGATTTTTCATTGCCAATTCCTGGTACCTGGACCAGTACACACGGCTCCTTAAATAGTTGTTAGATGACAATGAGGAAACTGATAATTCCATTACTTTACAACCATGAAACATTTCATTTCCTATAATTGAATGTGTTGGACATAATTCAGGAAACAAACGAGATGCAGAAATGACACTGTAAAAAAAATTGCAAATTTTAAGGTTAAGTGTGCTGTGGACACACACATATTCTGAACAGCAAGGAAACACTAAGCTTAAAGTTCTCATCTGGATAACTTAAATGTTTGGTCAGGGTTTCCTCTGTAAAGTAATTTGCTGAAATGAACAGCAGATGGGTTACATTAGCCTTGATAGTGGCATGGTTCCTTTATGCTCACAAGGACCCCATGTCTTCGCTGGTAAACTGCAGTATGTTAATGGAATATTTACATTTCTGGGGTGCTTCTTTATAAAGGACAATTTTTTACTTACTGAAGTATTTAATAATAAAATGTAAAAGGAACACTGCTTTCCTCTGCTGGGAAATTACCTCAGAATCCATTTAAACAAAAATAGCATCATGGAGAACTCCCCAAAAAGGAAGGCAAAAATAAACACAATAGTAGCTTGTGGTGTTTGCTTGCTGGTGTTTGGTTTATAACATTTGGCACATCTTGGCATTTCCACAATAGCAATTTTAAAACTATAAATGATTCTCTACAGAGGTCACACCATAGTTATTTAAGTTCAGGCTTGATTTCCCTGAGCACTAAGTAGTTATGAACGAATTATGTTTAGTCTGATCTGCCACAGAAGGGTCATAAACTTCCAAGTCATCGAAAACCATGGAATGTCACTTCAATACATCAGGAAAATGGTACATGGAAAAGAATAATGCAAGACAGGGAAAAGGTATTTTTATGCTTTAAAAGTAATATATGTTTCTGGGAAGGAGTTATAAAATTTTGTTACATAGACCTTCCCTCTGATCCTGGAAAACAAGTTAAGAAAGGGCTTTGGAGTTTTTCTAATCCATGGAGGAGCCAAAACAATGAATTAGGAAGGGACCTTGGCCTCAGAATGAGGAATGGCCTCTCCTCCTCAGTCCATCAAAAGAGGAAAACAAAGAAAAGTCTCAAGATCCCACAGTGGCTTCCCAAGCTTCCCTCTATCTCAGAATTCTTTCCCAGAGGCTCTGGGCAAGTGTTTCTGTGGCTGCTAAGCAATGAGTGTTGGCGAAACCCCAGCAATAAGATAAAATTTCCTTTTAGCATTAAATTCAGTTAAATAGCTTGCAGGGAAATATGTCCAGACAACATGATAGGTGAACTGCCTTGGTTTTCAGCTTGATCTCAACAAGTTCAAAGTTTTCTCCCCTTTGTTAATCCAAAAGCAAAAACTTTGGAGAAAGAAACTGGCCCAAGGTCAAAGGTAGTTGAGAGACAAGCAGGGATCCCAGCTAGCCCAGGGAACTTCAGAAACTCTCTGGCTCCTGGGAGTCCATTAGCTGGCATTTGTCATCAAGTTCCTAGGCAACTCTCTGAGCATGCTGCCTGTCTTGTCACATTGTGACACCCAGTTAATCCTGGGACATGGGTACTGCTCTAGTCTTCTTGCACCTAGGAGAAAGCTGAAGTTATGTGATGTGAATCAACCAGATTCAAGCAGTGTGGCCTGGGGCCAGGATTAAAATTGGGCCCTCAGGCTGAGGGGACAACTCAGGGACTCAGGGTCTCACTGTCTATTTTTCTTTTGATTTTTGTGCTCATGGTGACTGATTACAGATGTCAACACTAATTCAACAGAAGAAAAAGAACAAAAAGGAATTGTGGGAGGGGGCCCGAGAGTAAGGAGGTAGAAAGCCTTACTATTTAGTGTAGCTAATGTAGACAGGGTGATTTTATTACAGAGGCAGACAGCTAGGCTAACAGAACAATGGATTTAGATAAGGAAAAAAAAAAAAAAAAAAAAAAAACCCCGAGACACAAAGGGGCCTGTATGGGAGGTGGGCACACAGCTCTCCATTCCAATCCTCCTTTCTTAAGTGTTCCATATAGCACACACTCTCTGTAGTACTGCAAAACAGTGACCGCTGGAGGATTGACTCAGTGCTGATGACAAACTCATGAAGCTTCTAATACTACACTCTCGGGCTATGTCCAGGTGACTTTCAGTGCTATGGACACAAAGTTACAATAATTCATCCATAAACATTGTGTGCCTTGTTACACTTGGGGGGGGGGGAACTAATCCAGCATTTTCTTTAAATCGAACAATAAAAACAGGCGAATCTCTGCCCAGAGCACTCCAATGGAAAGTTGACATACCCAGGCTGGGCACTAGGGCGAGGCTGGCACGCCTAAGGCATCTGAAGGAAGCCAAGCCCTGGGCAGTGTTAGTGTGGCAGGTGACTTTTGCGTCAGATGATGCCCGACTCCTCCTCTTTTTCTTTCTTCAGAGAGGAGGAGGGAGGGAACTCAGCTCTTTTTGCACAGCCCAAGTCCTTGCATATTTTGCTGCTAGGCACATCGCAAACCTTGGAAGAGAAAGCTTCAATTTGCCATCAGGTCTCTTCTAGTCACCTGAGTGCGGGCTCCCTGATCCCGCTCAGGACTGAGACTGGAACCTAACTGACAGATCTTAGTTTAAGATTTCTATGGCATGCATGTCTCATCGCGCCAAGAATCAGGTTCCAAAGATATGCACTACTGCCCTCTTCTGGAAGTAGATGGAACCACCGGTCAGGCCAGGAAAGCACTGCTCTTACTAGATTGCCTTAAGTCCATGTGAATATTAGCTGCACACATGAAAATCCCTGTTGGATGTGATAGCTCAACCTGTAATCTCAGAACTTTGGAGATGACGGCAGAAAGAGTGCTCTGAGTTCCAGATCAGCCTGGGCTAAAGTGAAACCCTGTCTCAAAAAAAATAAAAAATAAATAAAACAGGCTATCGAGATGGCTCAGAGAGGGGATAAAGGAGATGGTCACCCAAGCCTGGAGATCTGTGTTTGATCTCTAACCTTTGTAAAGATAGAAGGAGAGAACAGGCTCCACAAAGTGGTCCCCTGACCTCCATTTATGCTCCGTGGAACAAACATGCCTCCCAATAAAAATAAATAAACAAAAAGTAAATAAACAATAGATAGATAAATAAGTAAAATTCTTGAAGGTAAATAAAATGAGTACTTATGAACTGCATGATAATTCTGTAAATTTTATGTGTTCCAATTAATTTGCTGAAAAATACAATGTATGTTTGCCTTTAGTTTTTACTCAAATGATATAGACTATTTCTTCAATGTCTGCTACCTTTTTTTTCCCTCTAAAACACTTTCTTTTCAGAATAAATAAGATTTAGAACTATGTTGCAAAGGGTGGATTTGCACTCTAATGCTGGGAAAGTACCAGTCATTTGACATTTGATTGTTGTAAGCATAGACACAAAGAACGGGAAACACCACTACTGTTCTCTTACCAGATGATTTTGAAAAATAAATATCCCTTTCTCTCTCTTGCCCCCTGCATCCCAGGGGTGGAACCCTAGGCCCTGCACATGCTAGACAAGTGCTCTGGACTAATCCATAATCTGCAGCCTCTGGGTTTTGAGACAGCATCTTACTATGTAACCAAGGCTGGCCTTGAGTAGCAATTTTCCTGCTTCATCCTCCTGGGCAGTGGGATTACAAACATATACCACCATGCCCAACTGTAAGTCCTTTTTATATTAGAAACTGCACTTTTAAAATAAAAGACTGATGAATATTGGCGGATGCCTTCCCAGGAGCCATATGAATTTGCCTCCCGGTGCGATGGAATGTTAAACTCTGTTTCTTTCCAAAAGGAAACACTGGGACCTTTTATTAGAAGGGACATGAGTCTGCTCACTTGGGGTCCTAGAAATTGCTAACGCTGAAGTGATCAAAACAATTGTCTCTGGAATAATTCTGGAATGATTTTAAGCCTTACACATTTTTCTGAGGTTGGAATTATAAGTGAAGAAATAGAAATTTTTATAACATACTTTGAATTTTTGTTGAGGGGACCAGGTACCATGATCTAACACACAAGCAAACCATATTCATCCCTGCAAGGTGCACATTCCCCGCCCCCATTTTAACTTCTTTAACATCAAGGCATGTCTTAAATTCTTGGCATCTCCTAATCCGTGGCATCTCACACTCAGGGGATTAGTACCCAGACTTACTGTCAGCCAGGCAACAGTAGTAATACAGTTGATACTGTGCCCTACCATCTGAATCGGGGCAAAACATTGCATTGTGCTCGATCAAATGGACACAGAAGCTTCTTTCACTGACAGGATTCAGAGCATTTGGCTCAGTGTTTCAGAAGAGCTTTAGCCAATTTAAGCCGATTTACTCTATGCATATTTTTCTTTTCTTTCTTTTTCTTTCAGGTTTTTGTTGTTGGTGTTGTTTTTGAGACAGTGTTTCTCTGTGTAGTTCTGGCTGTCCTGGAACTCGATTTGTAGACTAAGCTGTCCATGAACTCACAAAGATCCTCCCGTCTTTACCTCCTGAGTACTGGAATTAAAGGTGTGCACCACCACCACCACCACCTCTCAAATATTTTTCTTTTGACACAATCTCATATATCCCAGACCAGCCTTGAACTTTGCTAGTTAGTTAAGGCTGGCCTTGAACTCCTGATCCTCCTGACTCTTTGGTGTGTCCACTGGTTTATTTTTCCTTTCTGTGTCTTCAAAAATGTATTAATACATAAAAGAACTCTGTAAATAAATCTAGTCGGATCCTTTAAAGGGGGCAAAACACTAAAGTTTAAATGTAAGAAATGGCTGAGTTGTATTCTAATTGTTAACATTTTCTTTCTCAGCCGCACATACGGTGAAGGCACACATTATGACTGATGACGTCTTCGACCCCATGCATCACATAGTATCACAACAGAGCAGTGGGAAGGATGGCTCTGAATTAAAAGGCAGATGACATACAAAGGCAGTAACCAAAAAGCACATCACTCAATTTGCACTGCCCAAAGCATCGATCAGTTTTGAGGAGAAAATGAAATTTTCAGAACTCTCTCCCCTGATGTACTAGATATTGGAAGGATAAAATAACGCACCAGATGCCAGTGCGGATAAACTCCCCAGCAGGCGGCATCTCCCTGCAACTGCTGGATGCAGGCCAGCCAACTTTGTGCATCATGGGACAGATACACTAGGTGCTCAGAGATCAAAGCCAGCACGGAGCTCAGCTGAAGCACGGGTGATGTCCCTCACCGAAAGGATGCATGGGAAGATTGAGTGTCAGCAGAGTGAGAACGCTGGTGTCTTTCCCAGTCCCCAAGGTCTCCTTTGGGCCAGAAAGCATCGCTGGAAAGGCATATATCACGGCCCGCGTATTACATCTCTCTATGGGTCCTCAATATGAGTGGAACAAGAGTGTGTGAAGTTGACGATCCAATATAAATCAGAGACATTTCTGTTGACAGGAAATAAAGTTAGACTATCAGACATACTCAGAGCCAATATCTGCTTTCATGTTTTTCAAGTTATGAGGGAAAGATGTCTTCCATTATTGTAAATGTGTCAGAGCTGATCCTGGGCCAGGCTGTTCCTCCCAGCTTCATTTCTCAGCCAAGACGGGAAACCACGCTGTGATAAAACATCACCAAGGGAAGATTCCAAGTAAAGGCTCCCTCTCCTTCGACTGGCCTGGATAAGTACCCCTTCCACTCCCCTCCGCCTCTCTGCTCACCGAATCAGGCTTCTATTCCATTTTGCCATCAAACATCGTTTCTACCCACTGATTGCCTGCCCCAGGGTGCATTTTAACAAAGCTCAAGGACCCCAGATGTTTCCGCATATGCACAAACTCCTGGGTGGAAATGTGGGCCCATTGTATTTGATATGTACTAGTAGCGAGATAGCAGGGTTATAACCATCGGGATGCAGAGCGATGACCAGGTCCACGTTCTTACGAGACTTACCTTGGCCTTTCGTTAGGCAAGTGTCCACTTGCCTTCACTTGAGTCCCGCCACTGACCAAAGAGTTCCATGAAAGTCTCTTCCTTCAAGTCTTCCTGAAGTGCCTACCATGGGTCCCAGTAACAAAAAAAAAGTCCTATTTTCTTCATACAGCTGCAGAATCTGGTCATTTCTGCCTACGCCTTGTAACTTTCCTCAACTCTGTAGTCATCCTGAAGCCCCTCCCCCTCCAACCTGCCTTTTTCAAGTTTCAAGAGCTCTCCTGAGGACCTCCATGTGAGGCCTCCTCTCCGGCTTAGTGTTTCCTCAGGCAAACACTGGCACAGAACAACCACATGGCAACCATGTCTGCGTTCATAGATGATTCCTGGATGTGGCCCTATGAAAGGTGGCAGAATGATGAGCAGTCTACACTGGCTCAGGAAGTAGAGAATCCAAAGACAGTCCATTTTCTCCTGCTTTCTGACCACGCGACCTACTCAAGTTATTTGTTGTCCAATGCTTCCTTCTCTATAAATGCGGAGGCTTGGTCCAACCCACTGGATTCCTTCCTACTGGAAGAATTTTGTGCCTTCCACTTTAGACAGAACTTCGAATAGCTGATATAGTTGTTTTTCCTTAGTTTAATATTAAAGGATTACTCATTTCTCAGAAATATCTTGATTACTTTTATTTTTGCTTTGTTGCATCAAAGTCCATGGCCGGAGGTTTCTTCCATGCAGGACTATTTAGACTTGCTAAAGTAATGGCATGATTGTAAGTCTCCAGGAAGGAAAGCAAGTGTGTGGAACACAATTCTACTTGAACAAGCACCTTTTGACCCTGCTACTGTCAACTGCCCTGTTGCAGACCTAACATGTTACAGAGGCATCCTGGAGACATTGTTCCAGGAACGGTTTCTTGAGAAATGCACTTGTCAGTTTTTAAGAGTTCATAACAAAGAGCAGTGCTGTTACCTTCCACTGAGGAGTCTGTGTGTGTGTGTGTCCATGTCCACACACATGAGGAGGACAGAAAAGCATGTCAGGCATCTTCCTATATGATTATATTGCCTTGAGATGGGGTGCATCACTGAACTGGAAACTTGTCACTTGGGTTAAGCTGGTTGGCCAGCAAGTTCTCAGGAGCCGTGCCCAACACTGGGGTTACAGGCTACAGAAGGTGTAGCCATGGCCAGCTTTAATGTGAATGATGAAGAGTGGAACTCAAGTCCTCCTGAGCTCAGAGCAAGCACTCTTACCCAGTAGGTTATGCCTGCAGCCCTTCCACTGAAGGCTTTTTAAAAGTTACATTGAAGTTTGACATTAAAAAAAAAAAATGACATGCGTTTGCCGGCCAACTACGTGAGGCATGAAATGAGCCCTTGGTGTATGCCCTGTCCTTAATGACTTACTACCTCATCCCAACCCACCCTTCCTTTGCCACCTCTCATTGCTCTCAACACAAACAACACGGAGTTTTCCAGCACGAGCTCTGACCCCGCATTATGGAGCCCAGCAGCCAAACTCTAAGGAATTTAAGCCTGTATGTTTCATTGGCAGGCACTATCCCAAAAGGTCACTGACCTTTGAAATCTGCCAGCCTCTAAACCCACTGAAGGGGCTTGAGAGAGTTAAAAGGTTCCAGATGTGGACGGAGTAGCCTCTCCAATTTCTTGTGCCCCTGTTGCTGATTCAGAGTGTGACCTGTACAGGTCATGGGATCTCTATGGGCTTTCAACTCCCCATTTATAAAATGTAGCCAATACATATGGGTCCCCAGGGCATTTAGAGATACTTGGATTGAGTCACCACAAAGAAGAAAGCTTTCTACCTGAGTTTTGTGTCCTTGCTGATGAAGACCTTAGGTGCCACCTAGCCATCAGGAAGTTGAGGGGGATACATTAAACTCTCTAAACCCTGCAGCTCCCTCTGTTCCATTAAAACCTGCACTTTCACATCAGACAGCATCTAGTTTATAAAGGCAAATATTTAATTAACAGGGCCCTGGGGCTGGCAACGTTACTTCTCACATGTAACAGGATACCTGAAACTCCAAAGCAAACCCTGAAAACTTAAACTACTGTAAAATTATAAAGTTTAACATAAAATGGGAAATCTTTAAATAGCTGTTTTGTTCGATGTCCTTAACAGACAAGATTGCCACACAATGGGACTATGTAACTGCTAGCAGCAGGCACTCCAGGAAGATAAAATAAACTGGCTTTATGGACCCAAGGAATTGATTTTTAATGAGATTCTGCTTGGCTGTAATGGCATCCTGAGAGGGTGATCCAGTTTCCATGGCCTCTGGTATACAGTTATAAGGTGAGGAGCAAGGACTTGGCTAAACAACGTCTGTGCATTTGCCCTTTTAGTATATGAGATTAAATAAAATAAGTATACTGTTCTGAGACACTCTCCAGAAAATGTACATGAACACACACACACACACACACACACACACCCTCCAAAGGCTTTCCCCAAGACAACTCGAGCTGGGATAGTCTGACTTTTAGGAGGATAAATAGTTGAAGTTTAATGCACACATTTATCATTATATCTCAGAGTATGATGACCTCTATGTTATTAGATGGACTTGGATGATTCTGTCACATACTCATAACCTGCATTCACTGATGACTTTTATGTTTACACACAAATGTGTAGAACTGTGGGTAGACATAGATAGGCATATTCCACAGATAATGGCGCCACAGAAAGGAGAGCACAGCATAGCATCTTGGTAAAGGGCTTTAGGGCTGAACCTTCTGTCCCTTCCTAGCTATCGGTCCTTGAAAGTATTAATTAAATTATTTGAGGCCCAACTTCAGCTTCTACGAATGTGGATAACACCTGTCTCACAGGTCTGTAGGAAAGATTAAATGATACAAAGATACATAATAACTTCCATAAACCATAGCAACATAATATTAAAGAAAAAGAAGCAAGCCCCCCAAAAATTATGCATAACATTTACCATAGACTTCGAGCTAAATAACATTGAGCTTTATGCTTATATGACATCAATAAAATTATACGTAAGATCAGATATGGCGACATGTATGGAGTTTAGTGGTTGAGCGCCTGCTCTGTGTGTGTGCATGCATGTGTGTGCGCATGTGCGTGTGTGCGCACGTGTGTGTGTGTGTGTGTGTGTGTATGTATGCGCACACGCGCGCGCACCTGTGTTTAAAAGATAAGCCATCCGCAGGCTTTAGGGAGGAAGATGAGAGAGTGGAAGGGAGGATCAAACAGCGGGGTGGCAGCAGGTTATAATCAAGGTGTTTGTGTCTGAATGACAGGCCTTGGAGGACACACTGATTAATCTGGCTTTTCAAGGGTCGGTGATGTTCATGTGTCGTGAACATGGACTGCAGTTAGTCCAAAGCGAGTCAACAAGAAAACGTGCGCTAGAGTGGTCAGAACAGTGCTTCGTGCTCAGTAAGCAATCATGACTGCAAGCACAGCCACGGGTAGCTGGCTAGGGATTTCTACACACATTCTAGCCTGTTCTCCTCCTTAGTAAGTTTAGTTTCCCACGCATTCTTAGCAGCTTCCCGTTCCCATCGCTGGACTTCTTCTTCCTCAATTTGTTCCTATTGTATTTCCCAGATACCTACATTTTTATTTTACCTTGATATATATACAACATAATACCATAAATAAACCTTGTGGGTTCTGCTTGATGTATTTTGTAAACTGTGTTTAAAAACTTGGCCATCATTCCATATACGATACAGAACGTGTCTGTGTGTGCGTTCCTGTGTGTGTGTGTGTGTCTGTGTGTGTGTGTGTGTGTGTGTGTGTGTGTGTGTACCTGTTCACATACATGTGAGTCCACACATGTACATGTGGAAGCCAGAGATCCACCTCAGGTATAGTTCCTCAGATGCCATCCACCTTGTTTATTTATTTATTTATTTATTTGTTTGTTTGTTTGTTTGTTTGGTATCTCCCACTGGGATCTAAGACAAATTAGGCTAGGCTGGCTACCCAGGGAGCCCCAGAATTTCTGTTTCTCCATCCCCAGCTGGGACGATAGACACATGTCCCTCTGCCCTGCTTTTTATGTGAGTTCTAGGGATCAAACCCAGGTAACTGAGTTTGTACTGCAAGCACATTACTAACCCCACTATCTCCACACCCCCAGACACAGGACATCCTCACCATCCCCAAAAGTTTCTTCATGCCTGTCCCTGTCAACCCTGTTCTTGCAGACTTCTCTCACTGCAGACCAGCTCTGAGTGCCAGCAGGCTTCGTAGAAATGAATCACAGAATATTCTTTCCAGTGTCTCAAGGATTCCCTCTATTGTGTTGTGTCAGTAGCTCATTCCTTCTTCTTGCTGAGCAGCTGTCTTACACAGTAATGTTCAATCTGCCATTTCCCCTTTCCCCCCTGGATGAATAATTTGTTTGTTTTCCAATTCCAGAGCTATTATGAGTAATGCTGCAACAAACACTCCTGCATAATTACTTTTGTGGAGACATCTTTCCATTCCTCTTAGGTAATGCCCAGGAGTGGAGCTGCTGAAGCAGATGCCTGTTTATTTTCATGAGAAACCGCCAGTTTTCCCAAGTGACAGGGGCCATTTGGCATCCTGAACTCTGGAAGATCTAACTGTGGTTAAGAGACCACACCAACAAGTACCCATTGTGCCAGGTCCACATTTTTTAACCAACTCTAAAAGGATGCCTGGGCCAGGCAAAATAAAACTTTTGAAACAAAATGGACATAAATGGCAACAGATGAATTTCAACTTGCCTGATGGCAGAATGTACAAAACCAGAAGTTCAAGCAAGAGCTTCCCTGCCGATTCAAACCACAACATGAATCACGGTGAAGCATCCTGCTTGGGTGAAGTGTGAACTTAAATCATAGGTTCTCTGGTTGGGTGGATGCCCCTTTTTGCTCCTGGGCTCAACATCCAGATGGGACTGTCATTTGGCGGGTAGGATGGGGGGAACGCTTGGGGAAGGGTGGTAGGGACATGAATTGCTTCCAATTGGCTGGTTGATTTGGTTGTAAAGACAATGGCCTGCCCTGGTCCCAGGGAGCTTTACATCTGTTTCTCATACAGCTCAGCCACCCATGCTGCCTCAGCCCGTCCCTCCTGCAGACCAGGCCAGCACTTTATTGATTTTTCTCCTGCCCTTTTAAAAGATGAAAGTTCCTAAAAAGCTTTTTGCGTGCAAGCGTGTGTGTGTTTGTGTGTGCAAAGGTGTTGGTGACAGCAGTGATTTCAGCCTCAACACCCCCCACCCCCCAGCAATGGGGTGAGCAACACTGGGCTGGTGTGTGGGGGGGTGTTTGGAGGCAATTACTCTGGGGTTGGCCTCCACAGTGGTGGAGCTGGCAGAAGAGCATAACAGTTAGTAAGTGATGACAACAACTTAAAGATAATTAGTTGGCAATGAGTTGAGACCCCATTAACCCGTTTAACACCTCGTGGCTTGTGATTAGGCTGAAGCACATGAAGATACTTGTCTAATACCAACAATTGATCAGGTATTGGCAAAATAGTTCATGTTTCTTTGCCATGTCTTCCATTATTTTGTAACTACTAACAATGATTATTTCCAAAGTTTACCTTTCCTTTGAAAACCAGGTGATCTAAGGTTTGTACATTCATTCATTCAAGTTTACACTATAAAGCCCAAGCTGGCCTTGAGCTCACACACACACACACACACACACACACACACACACACACACACACACACAGAGTGAGAGAGATAGAGATAGGTAGAGAGAGAGAGAGAGAGGTCATCCTTCTTGCTCCTCTAGATTTGTGAAATGATAGAGTTGGGAAAGAGTTGTATTGAACTATCAGTAACTGGAAGTTTAATGGTTGGAAACTCTCATAATGGCAATCTGTAGCTATGCCCTTATTTAGATGAATCTGGGAATATTTCAAAACTATGCCAGCTTCAAGTTCCAAAGGAAATGACAATTTTCACTGTCCTAATCACCCTTTCTAAAGGTTTAATAGGATGATAAACTAATGCAGAGATACCTAGGTCTCCTAGAATTGGTTCAGTCCATTCTGCTTCCAAAATGTCCCTCCCTTTAAATCATGGCACAAATCCCAGAGGGTCTCTTTGCTCCTAAGTGTTTCTTATGAAAATCTTCATACCTTTGGGGAAGTACAACTATACTACTTGTTAAATCACAAACATCAGAAAATATGCTAATATTTCAGAATGGCAGAGATAAGTTCTATTACAAATTATTAATTAGTGACAAAGTTATAGCCTTTTTCAATTTTTAGTGTGTGTGTGTGTGTGTGTGTGTGTGTGTGTAAGGGTGCTCACGCTCATGTGGTCAGAGGATAACTTTCAGTAAGGAGTCTGTTCTCACCTTCCACTTAGTTTTGATGCAGGTTCTGAACCGACCAGCTTTTGATACAGAAGGTTCATATTAATGAAGGCAATTCCACGGAGTTTGTACTCTTTGAGGATAGTGGTCCTTGCCCTTCCTGGGTCATAGACTCACTTCAGGAATTTGGTGGCTTTTATGCCTTTTAATGCAGAAGGAGCTCTAAGTTAATTACACACCAAACTTACTGGATTTGGGGGTATGTGGTTTCTGGGTTGATATTGTCCTCACTGGCACCAAGAAGATGGCTTTTCTCTTTTAGACGTGTTACTTTATAAAACAAACCAAGGGAGAATGGATTGACGGAGACTAGATCATCTTCTGATGGGAATTTGGATTTGAGGGAATCAACTCAATTTCTAAGAATTGAGGGGGGTAGGGAGTGCTTTGTTATAAAGTAGGGGTCAAGTGGACAGGGGACATTTATGGAGAAGATAGATTACCAGAAGCTCTAGATGAATAGGTCCCTCAGTATCTTAGCGACCCATCAGCAGAGACAATGGCTGAAAATGTCCTTCCAAGACCTCTGCATACTGTGACACGGGAGCCCTTTGGTGGGAGGCTGGGCCCTGAGTTTCAGTTTAAAGATGTCTCCAGGTAATCCTAAGGCAAAGTTAAGTTTGTGAACCTGCCTCTTCCCTCCTTCCGTTAGCGTTGCCTTTATCTGCAAAGCACTTTATATAATATCATCAGTCAGTCACTGTGAATGAGGGGCTTCCATAAACAGCCAGGAAATGCTTTTGATAACTCCAGTTTGGGCAGTGAATGTCAGCAGAGAGCCCCGTGGCAGGCAGCTGTAAACAATTGCCTCTCCACTGCACTTACCACCAGAAGGCCACTTGAGTTTGGCCTATCACAGTGTTTCATTTTTCGGTACTTAGTCATTTGTTACAATAAAAATTAAGTTACAGGAAAGGAACGCTGTGACAGGATAATGGACTCCCACTCAGAAGAAGCCAGCCTGTGTCCAATTCATCACCGCGTTTATAGTGCATTAGAAGACATTACAGCCACAGCATCGTTCCTCTGGGGCAGGAAGAAAAGCCAGAGTGAGAGAGAAAGAGGAATTTGCTTCATGAACTTGGCAAAGTGAAATAAAAATAGGATATAGGGGTGCTTTCAATGGCCATGTCCAGTGCTCAGTGGCCATGGCTTCGTTGTGACCAGCATTCCAATGCACTAAAGGATTAGCTCGTTTCATGATGCACCACATGAGTGGTGTGTGTATTATCATGGAATGGTTGCCTGAGCAATAACAGAAAAGCACAAATAAAATGGGTGAAGGTTAGGCAATTTGAAATGATTAAAGCCTACAAAATATTTTTGCAAATATAAAGTCCTGGAGAGAGCCTTAACAATAATATTAGTCCAATGGACGGGGCCAATGATATCTATATTGTCTGGGTATTTTAATTGGCAGATTGCAGTATCATTATAAACTCATAAGAAATCTATGTCTGTGTTCTCATGAAAGGAAAACCGCTTATTTGATTTTAGAGAGTTGCACTTTGAAACATGGGAGCTGAAGGAATGTGGCGTTGGGTAGGTATGTCTGCCAATTTAGGCCTGGGAACTTAATAACTTTATAGTATTTTTATGATTGGACCCTGTACTGTGGTAAGCCCAAAGGAAAGTGGAGCCTCGGCCACCTGGAATAATGGCACCAATGTCTTGATTCTGTAATTTTTTTTTAAGTACCATTTTTCCCAAACTCTACTTTTATATTAAAATAACATGATTTCATAGATAGACAATCTGAGGGAGGGCTGTAGGCTTCCTTTTTAATAAAGTCTTTAATTCATTTTGGGATCTATTTGAACAAGAACCTGTGTGGTCTCATTTTGTTCTCCATCAATCTGTGTTATTTCCAGGGTGAAAGGTAATTCTGACCATAAACATGGTTTCCATCACACATTTCTAATTTTGACCTATTTGTCTTCATTTGATTTACATTGGGTTGAGAGCAAATTAACTATTGCAAGCTTTTATTGAAAATTAATTAGGTGGCTAAAGTGCCCATGGCAGAGTCTTTGCCAGGACAAGTTTCTCTCCGGGTCGCCAGCCTTCTCCAGTTAAAACACCTAGCAACTTAAAAAAAGAAAAAAATCCATAAAACCAATGATATAATTAGTTCCAGAGTGGAACTTAATCCCTTTGAAATCAGACGCTGTCTTCTAGTGCAAAGAGGCCATATTAAGCCAGCATTTCATGGTATCAGGGAATTTTTCTTGTGTGGTAGAGAGTAGCTCATTCTGGCCGAACTACCCCACAGGCCTCACAAAGGTGCCCTGTGGTGCTGGACATAGCTGTACCTAGTGTCCCGTTCTGACGTCAGGGCAAGGAGAAAGGAAATGGCCTTAACAATACTATAAAGATATTTTTTAAAAAAAGAAAACAAGTTACCCGAGTTGAAAAATAGACTCCATGAATGAGAGAGGGAGACAGAGAGAGAACTTACGTTTTCACAAATCCTGGGAATAAATGTGATTTATTGTAAATAGTCCCACAACATTGAAATGAGTTTTTATTTTCTACGTATGCTGCTTCAAAGAGGAGCTCCAAGGGCTCGTAAAAATGCAGAGAACAAATAGGGGCCTCTAAGTCCAATTTATATGCCATGCCCACTGTGCACCGAGACACGTATAATCTGTAAAACGTCAGCTTCAAAGTTCCATGGAGATCGGTGTTAACCCTGACCTCTGACCCCGCTGCCTCTGGCTGGGCCTGTGTGCTTCCTTTACCAGCTGTTTTAGATAAATGTGGCCCATTTTAAGAGATTGTCTCGGTGGTTTTAACATGCATCGTGGCAATAGCATTAACTCTCACTGGAGAAACCGCCTTCTCCAAGAGGACTTTACAGAAGGGCCAATCACTAAATGCCTCGTGCAGAGAAGAGTAGATTAATAAATATGTCATTCTACAAAAAATATTTAAACAACTCTGGGAGAAAAGAGCAAGGCACACAACAAAAGGAAAGCGCAGAAGTGTGTTTCCTGTCAAAATACCCAGAGGAAACACTTTATTTGGACCGTTCTCTCCATAAAGGGACACAGCGGGCCAACATAAACAGAGAGGAGGAATCTGGTTTATCCCACTTTGGAGTTTGGAGACCATCAGCTCGACCAAAGTTCTGAGTCCAAAACCAGGTTCTGTCCCTTGAGGCTGCTAAGGCAGGCCAGTGACAATGGCAAACGGATACATTTAGTAAATCAACGCTTCACGATTAAGTGGCATAAACAGCTTCTTGCACAATTAAGTGGAACAATTCACTTGCTAGGATCAGTTCAGAGCAATGCACATGCTGGGTTTGAGCAACTAAGACTGGAAACAATGGTCTCAGCCAGAGCCTGGGGAAATTTTTACATTTCAACAGAACAACATAAATCCTGAATCAGTGTTTTCAGAGATCTTACCACATGGAAGGTAGGTCTAGATGTGGGGTGATTTTAAAGACATAGAAAACATACATTATTGACCAACCCCCCCCCCCCAAAAAGTAGCACTCAGGGTTCAAAAAGCCAGCCAAATGTCATATGGATGAGGGTCAGGCTCAGGAGGTGGGATCTCAGTGGGACTGAGGTTTTTGATAGGATGTATGTGGGGGTGGGCGATGGAGTCTGGTGAGATTCCCTGAGCTAGAGGTGCTGGGAAATCAACCCCGGGAGCTTGGATCAGCAACTGGAAGAAAGCAAATATCCTTGGCTTTGCTCAGGGAGGTTATGGCCAGAGACAAAGGAAGGAAAGGATCCAAAATAGAAAGAGACCTCCTCTTGAGATGATGCATCCAGGAGCCTATGTAATCCAGCCCTGCTTAGCCCTGGTAAACTCAGTGTCTTGGGTGGAAATTCTGGCTGGCAAGCATCTGCACGAGCTGTGGAACTGTGCTTTGCAAGATGCCCAGACTCTAAAATGATGACGAAAACATCACACACCCCTGAAGTGGTCTCAATCCCTTCAAATCCACAAGCTTTTGAAACAGGATCCCATATTCTTACGCTTAAACTTCAGGCCTGAGAGAACTTTGGAAGTCTTTCATGTACAGAGACTAACAGCAACTTAAATAGAATAAGCCGCAGTCCGTGTTTTTAACATGGGAAAAAGTCCTCCAAATAGATAAGAGCTCCTAACAGCATTAAAGGAATCATTTTGAGAGGGAGCATTTGCTCACCCTGGGATATCTCCTTATTAGAGAATTGGGCACCCTCCAACGTGTCACCCAAACCTTCAAGATCTAGACCAGGTGAAAAGACTGGTTTTGAAACTGATCCAGAAGACTTGTCCCTTTTAAGTGGCAGCTTTCATGAAGCAGTCACTATTTATATATTATGAGATAATACCCGTACCTCACCAGGCTGTTGTGAAAATTAATTAATGTTTGCCAAAGGCTTTGAGCTCTGTAAATGAAAGGCGGTAGGAATGCCCAATGGTATTCTTACCTCCATCTGTATTTGAAATTTATGAAACAGTCTTTTCTTTCTCCTTCTCTTCTTCTCTCTCTCTCTCTTTAAAAAATAATCATCTCTTCTTTGGGGGGGGGAGGCAAAAACTGCCTCATCCACAATTCAATTGTGCTCTCCAAAGGGCAGGTGTGATGGCTAGGGTTTGATCTAAAGAATAAACTGAAGTAGAGGTCTCACTTCAAAAGAACATTCCCCATCCCTTAAGACCTCTCCTGGGAGTCTTGAGAGTGTCAAGTTCAATCTGCTATTCCTGCTGAGGTATGGCCAAATGGAAAGGCAAGGGCCAGCTGCGTATTGGTGCAGCATATAAACAGCAATCCCAAACTCTGCCAATTAGCAGTCCTGCTGCGGGGTTTAAGTGAGGTCCACAACCTGCTTATTGAAGAGAAAAATACCTCTTTAATCCTACCACAAGGTTCAAGGGCAGTGGTGGGAAACCGATTCTGCCAAGAATTGGTGATATCAGTTTGAGAGGGACAGAGTTTGCTGTGTTGTGCTGTAATCCTCGTGAGTGCTGGGAGACGAGACGGGATGCTGCAGTGCTCAAACGGCCCATATGAGACTACGAGACTGGAAATAGAACAGAGCAGGGCAAACTCTCAAGTTCAAAGGATCAGAATTCTTCTCCCCTCCCAATAGCACTCCTCACAGGCAGAGAACATTGCCTTTGTTATCCTTAGATCTGTGTCATATATATAGTCAACAATGCATCACCATACAAAAGACCTAACAGGCTACTTATCCCGATGTTTCAGAGAGTCAGTGTCCAAAAGTACGGCCTCTAGTGGACCGCCCCTGGGCTACATCGCTGCAAGGTAAACAGTAGTGGCGGGAGCAAGCACATGACTACACCTTGAAGTAGAGGCACCCAGCTTCCTGCTTTTACAACGGTCCTCTCCCAAGAACCCAAGAGACCACTCAAGAGATCACACCTAATGACCTAGGGATCCTCTATGAGGCCCAACGTTAATGATTCTGTTCCTTTCCAATAGAACTACCCAAGAAACCAAGCCTTTCATCACACGCGATCGATGGGGGTGGGGAGACACACTCAAACTAGAAAAGCACAGAAGCATTCCTCCTAGTACTGCCCAGGCAATGCTACAGAGTTGGTGGGACACGGTGAAGGAGTGGTGTTCCACTACTGAGAGCTCTCTTAGTTTCCTAAACACAACGGCTAAAAGCAACTAGGGAAGGAAAGGGTCTATCTGCCTTACAGGTCCCAGTCCATCATCAGGAAGCCAAGCCAAGAATGAGGGGCAGGGTCTGAAGCAGAGGCTATCAGGAACACTGCTTACTGGCTTGTTCCTCCTGGGTTGCTCAGTTTGCTTCAACCCAGAGCCACCTGCCCAACGGTGGCACTGCCCACAGTGGTCTGGACACTTCCACATCAGCCGCCATCCAAGGAAATACCCCACAGGCTTGCCTGCAGGCTAGTCCGACAGGGGTATTTTCTCAGTTGAAGTCCCCTCTTCTCAGGTGACTAGCTTGGGTAGAGTTGATGAAAATAGCCAAGGAACATAAGGGGTCCTTGTATCTGTCTCCACCACAAGACCAGCCAGATTCCTTATGAGTAGGAAGCTAGAAATTCCACGAGTTTTCTAATCCCATCCTTTGGTAAATGTTCATATAGATAGAGAAACCTCTAAAATTAACTTACTTTTATTCATTCTGAAATTAAAGGTTTGCCTAGCAATGGCCCACCATTAATAGCATGCCTCCCCAAAATTGACACATGCGTTGCCAGTCTTCCAGAATGTTTTTTGTTTTGTTTTGTTTTTTAACGGCATATCAAGATTTGAAAGGCAGAAATTCATTTTTCAGTGGAAAGTCAGTGGCCTATTTTCCTGGTAAGTTTGATCGTTTTCAATTCATTCCATTCGAAGGTATGCACAAGGTTCTCCTTATTGCCCACCCCAAGTAAAGGACCAACAATCCTGAAAATATTCAAATTCCTCTGCAACCAAGGAGGAAAGCCTGGAAAAGGTGGTGTTAATGTCTCTTTGACTGCATTTGGCCCGTGCATTGACCTATCTACAACTCACCTGCAACGCATCTCAGACTTATCAGAAGTCAGCAACACCCATTTCTGCCTGGGCATGAACAGCTTGGAGTTCCAGCAGCAAGCAGATGGAAAAGAAAGCCTTTAACGAATCAACAATGGGCTGTCCTAGAACCTGTGTGAGTGATACGTGAGGCTCTCGGAAACATCACTTAGGTACCAATAAGCTGTAGAAGTGTTGAGCATGTAACATTCTTTGTTTCTACAACACAAAGAAAAGGTGAATGTACGTGTTTCATTTTTAACCCCATATATTTTAGAAACAGAAAAGTGTATTGTTTTGTTTTTCTCTACCTCCACAACATAAGCATAGTCTTCCTGGGTTAGTCCAGGGTGGTGCTAGTATATCCCATTCCCCCAGCAGAGGTCGCTCTTGTCCACCACAATCTTCAAAAGCTCTCTCCCTTGTCTCGTTATACCAGGGCTTTAGGTAGAGGCTACAGAGAGATGGAACAGAAAAGAATCTGTGGTTTGTGGATAGTGCTACAATGTTTGGGGAAAAGGATACGTTAACAAGGAGTCTGTGAACGGCAGGCTTCAGTCTGGAGAAATCTGTCAGTTCCTCTTGTAAAATGACAAGCTTAGCTCCACTCTGTTAAACCTGCCTACCTTTCTCTCTTCTCTGAGTGCCCTCATCATGAGGAGATAGGGACAGGGAAGTCAAGCAGTGTGTGTTGCCACCCACCCGCCATTCTCGACCCAGCATCTCATCCCATTGCTGAGGGTGGGCTCTGTGGTCCACGTTGATAGGGTTCCCGCATACATGTGACAGGGTTCCTGAATACATGTGATGGGATTCCTGCATACATGTGACAGGTTTCCTGCATACATGTGACAGGTTTCCTACATACATGTAATAGTGCTTATGCATACATGTTGACAGGTTTCCTGCAAACGGGGTTCCAGTGAAGAAATCTAGTCTTCTGACCTCCCCACTCAGCATGGTCCTTCTATGGAGAAAACAGGCCACCCTGATGAGGTTCTGATAGGACACCGAGGAAGCAGGCGTGGGTTCTAATAGAGGGAGATGGCCCACCACACACTGAAGATGGCTGCATCCTAAATGACATTAAAGATAAAACACTGCAGGGCTGGAAAACTGACTCAGGGGGTAAAAGCAGGTACTGCTCTTTCGGAAGAGTATGGTCTCCAGCATCCACGTGGGGGAGTGGGGTGGAGAAGCCATTCACAACAGCCTGTAACTCTGGCTCGAGGACACTGTCTTCTGGATTCTGTGGACATCTACAGTCACACATGCACAAACCTTCACACACACACACACACACACACACACACACACAATTAAAAATAAATAAAATAAATATTTTAAATGAAACATATTTTGTGTCTTCTCTAGACCTATCAGGGCTAACCACTGGCATTTAAGTCAGATATTTAGAAGACCTAGGGCAGCAGCTGCAGCTCAGTGGGGCACAGCATGCCCCAGGCTCCCTGGGTTTAACCCCTAGCATGGAAAAACTTAAAGATTTACCTTCCTTTGCTGTCTTTCTTACATGCTAGGGGGGAAAAACGCTTTGCTTTTCAGAACTGTTTGGGGACCACAGCACAGAGAGTTTCTATATACTCTCTGCCTCCCCCAACCCCTGATCCATGTGTTACAGCCCACAAACCCATGTCAGTAACGGCCAAAGCCCTTAGCTTACATCAGGGTTCATTTCGTTCACTGTCTGGACAAATGTATCGCGACCCAAGTCCACCATTACAGCGTTCTACAGAATGGCCTCACTGTATGCTCTGGCCGTCCTTCCTTCATCTCTAATCCCTGGAGAGCATTGTTTACTGTCTCAATAGTTTTGCTTTTCCAGAATGTCATAGAGTTCAAACTATACCACACGGGGCTTTCTCAGACCGGCTTCTTTCATTTAAGATTCCTCCACATCCAGTCATGGCTCAATACCATGCATCTCTCTGTTGCTGAATAATGTTTCATTGTTTGGTTTGGGTCTACACACCTCCTGAAAGCTATCTTGGCTGCTTCCAAAGTTGGGGAATTTATTAATACATTTGCACTAAACATCTTCATGCAGCGGCTAGTGCAACGGCTCATATCTGGTCAAAGTGCTGAGGGAAAGGTAACTGTGGAGTGCTCAGACTTACATGGAACGTCTGTGTCAAGTCCTCCACCAGGACTCAGAGGAGAGGACGTGAGAGTTGCAGGATGAGGAGGAGCAGCATGAAATGCAGTCTGCTGCACATGGCGTGGCCTCTACACTTACAAACTCTTTGTAGTCATAGGCACCTGCACAGCAGTCAGAGCAGTTATCCCAGCAGTCAGCACTGATTGAACTCAGTAGATTAAAACAAAAAGGGGGGAGGAAGGGAGGAAGGGGGGAGGGAGGGAGGGAAGGAGGAAGGAAGGAAGGGAGGGAGGACAGATGGAAGGGAGGGAAGGAGGAAAGATGGAAGGGAGGGAGGGAGGAAAGGAGAAAGGTAGGAAGGGAGGGAGGAAGGGAGAGAGGGAAGGAGGGAGGAAGGGAGGGAGGGAGGGCATGAAGTTGGGAAGGGACATGTGGGGCTGTCTGGGGGGGTGTGACAAGGATTTGGGGATGGACAACACCTAGGTACATTGTATACATGTATGAAACGTCAAAGAATAAATGAAAGATATCTAAAAGACTTTATGCAGGTTTTAGTGTGAACGTCACCATCACACTTAGTATAATAATTGCTGTATCTAATCACAGCCCCCTCCACTTGTACTTGTTAGCCAATCATTATAGCACTGAGTTTCATACCTGCAACCGCTCTCCCTCTCTCTCATCATGAGACAGGGTTTCATTAGTTGTCCAAGTAGGCCTTGAACTTGGAATCTTCCTACATTAACCTCCCAAGTATCTGGGATATGGCCTATGCCACTGAGGCTTGGCCTATACAGCTGGGATATAGCCTGTGCCACTGAGATCTGGCCTCTATATTTTTTTACTTTAAGTTTTTGCAGTTGTTGAATCAAAGTTGTGTCATTGAATCAAGGTTGTGTCTTCAGAATGACAGAGCAGATACCACCCAAAGGTTGGAATCTGAGGCCTGATAGACCCCTAGATCCCTGCCTCCTGCTTCCCCTTCTGGAGAACTCTGTGGCTGAGCTGCAAATGTCACAGGAGAAGTCAGTGTGGAGGAGACTGTGGTCTCTGCTGAAGCCTCTTCAGCTGGCGGCACGAGTGGGGATAGGTGCTTTTACTAACGGTTTGTCCAGAATTAGAGCACACCATGTGTGCTGACATATGCTCCTGATCACGCCGGGGTTTCCAGTTACTCATTGCCCATATATCTTGGATCATTGAATTGGATGTGTCTCAACTTCATATTTTAGCAAAAATGTTGCCTTTCTTTTTTCTTTAATGCTGGGGATCAAACTGTGGGTGAATCACAGGCTAGCTAATCACCTAGAATTTTCCATCCCCCCCGAATGGTGATTTTGACACTCAGCATAGAATACTTATCAAAAGGAATAGAACTCCTGAGCTACATCCCTTTCCCTTTGGACAAGATGAGGATCCCTCATTCTGATCCTTCTGACTGTGATGATGATGGTGGTTATGGCATTGGTGACTCAAGAATAAAGGCTGCTGGACAACTAATGCCGGCTCTTCCATAATCCTCTGCAGCTGGGACAGTGGCGTGTATGCCATTCTGATTTTCCTGTCACTAACACCGTCTTTCCCAGCATTTTTAAAATTTGGAGCACGTATTTTTCCAAAAGATAAACCAACTGCAGATTAGTTTGATGGTTGAGGTAGCATATTGAATGTAAAGATGCAAGTTTTCCAGTTAGTGGGTGAGGGAACACTCCCCCGATGGGTGAGACAGGAGCACAGAGTCCTGGGAAGAGGCTTTGATGTGAGGTAAAGAGCAATGTCAGTGGTACAGCTCATAAAACCTGCAGTGTGGGTGACTTGTGTCACCAGCATGCCCATTGCTAAGAAATGCACCCAGATATACCAGGTAGACCTGCAGGCACTTCCTACCAAACAGTTGAGTAAGCAGTATTTGGGAGCCATCTTAGAAAAATACAACCCAAGGGACAACGAGGCTGCCTCTCAGTGGTGACATTCCCAAAGGATCTGGACTGTCATCCACAGGTGACAAACATTACCTCCTCTTCCGGAGGGTCTCTTGAAGCCTCCAGAAATCAGAGACTGGGGCTGACTTTGCCCATCAATGTCTTCTAGTCATTCCACCGAACACCCTTTAATCAATCGGCTTTCCAAATTCTGTGGCTTTTCATCCAAACAAATTCTCAAGGAAGCTGGAGTATACACAGAATACACAGAGGGACCAAGAAACAATAGTTAACCATCTACGGAAGTGGTGTCTCTGTAGAGTTAAGGGGAAGGATCATTCTCCTTTCGGTAATTATAATTTGGTTTACTTCTTTGGTTGTTTTCAAATGCCAGCTCTCCCCAGATTCTGTATGGGTGGCACACACAGACCTAGACCACAGCTCTGCCTTTGCAGTGTTCCCCGTGGAGAAGAGGAAAGGGGCACTGAAGTGTGATGTAGGCTGTGCTGGGAGGAGGAAGGAATCACCAGTATGCAATCTTACTCATAGGATACTTCCCCAGACAGCCAGGAGTGCATGCCTGCAGGACAGTACTGAAGTCACTGGGGTCAGAAAAAAGGGACTTTATGCCATGGAGGACAGGGACAAAAGCATCAGTGTGGATGGCACCTAAGGGGAAAGCTAACAAGGGAGCCTGAAGGAGCTCCTGTGAAGAAGGCCTCATGCCTCACCTGGAGATGTTTTTCCTCACACTGCTGAGCATCTCGGAGACTAGAAACCATCAACTTCCAAGCCTCCCCCACCTCCTCCACTGAATCTTCTCATGATGCCCTTTTATACATGGACTCTTCATTTTTTTTTTCTTTTGTGTCTATTAGGTTTGGGTGCTAACAGATTTGAGTAAGCTAACTGAATATGGAATCATAGCCTATGCTAGTAATTTTCTGATTGCCCCTCCACGCTTTCCTTCCACGGCCTGTTCTTTGTCAGGCAGCTGATTTGCCACTTTCATTGGATGAACTTCCTACCTGACTCCTTTGTGAGCCCCTTTGGTTTAGGGATGAATACAGACCCCTCTTGGTGCTAGTCCTGGGCTCTCTCCCATTCTCCATGTCTTCTGACAAGCCTATACCTCACTGAGTAGCCCTTTTATGTATATGATGCTCATCAGTGAACTCATGTAGAAACTTTCTACATTCCTGCTAGCGTGGGACCTTTCCTGCGTCTGTACCATGATAGGAAGATATGGATGAGGATCAAGAAAGTAGACAGACAGACAGACAAACGATAATATGATAAGGAAGATAAATAGATATGATAGACAGATATGATAGGTAGATATGATTGATAGACAGACAGACAGATAGATAGATGCAGACAGATAGACAGACAGACAGGCAGGCAGGCAGGCAGAGACAGATATCTTGGAGTCACAGATGACCTCCTTCCCACCTATCCTACAGCTGGCTGACTGCCCGTCTGCTCAGGCCCCTCTTTTGCTCATGCTTCTGTTATCTGAGAAAAGGCTGCCCCCACAGATCTGGTTTGAATTTATGTAAAAAAAAATTCCAAATTGATTTGCAGGCTCCAATCTGTAATTCATAACCACTCCATCATCGGTATTTCTTGTCTGAGTGTGTAACTTAGTCGACTCATCACATGGAAGGAAACAAGAAACATACAGATGTCATCCAATGTTGGGTGAATAATAGAGTCTTTAAGGGTTAAGAACTGGCCACATGCTGTGCCTCAGGTACAGTAGGGTTACCAGAGCTCTTCTTTTGTGTTCTAACAATAAAGTAGTTGGTGGTCTGTTGGCTATGGCCTGTTACACATTCCTGGGTTTTATTAGGATAGCCATAAGCCTCCAAGACCCACCCTGATGTCAGTGGCAAGTTTTATAGAACACTCACAAGTTCCTTCTTGTTGGATTTGGGGGTATATAAAGTGTGAGGTGTAATAGGTAGCAGTCTGGAAGAGCAGCTGAGGGCTGACACAAGTCCCAGCCCCTGGTGTGAATATTCAGTAACCCCTCATTACAGGCAAAGGTGGATCACCAGATGTCTGTCTCTCAGCCCCAGAGCCCACTAAACTTCAGAGTTCCTCCAGGGACTGCCCGGGAAGGAGCCTCATAGTTAACCCTGCTGTTCACACACCCTGGAGGTCAGGATATGCCCACATGACTTTGGAGGCCCTAGTGAGGTGCATTTTCTAGAAGCATCTCAGCTGTTATTCCATAGCCAAGTGACTAACTACTTCTGTCCCAGTCATTCCCCAAGTAGACACAGTATGCGTCAAGTAGAAATGCAACAGCTTGGTGTGGGCATGCCTGAGTTCCTCACACATCAGGTCAGGAAGGGCCCCGAGCTCACCATCTCAGTCTGTTATGGTTAATGGGCAGGACACTAAACTTACTTTGCACTCCTAGCCTGGAAAACCCCTGTCCACTCGTCAGGTTCTAGGTACGGTGATCTGCCCAGCTGTGTTCTGACCACAGCTGGTCTAGGAATTAAATTGTGTTGTGTTTCCATGGCATGTGACATTTCATGACAGAATGCTCTCAGACAGTTACACGTTTCAACTCCCTAAATCTACAGGGGAGTCTCTTGTGGCCTCCTAGCACATGCTTCTGTCTTTCCCACATGCTCCATTGCCCTAAACATGGCAGCAGAGGCAGACCACAGGCTTCACCAGCCTCAACTCCTTAGGCTGTGTGTAGAGGGAGCTGATTTTTTTATTTAACTTTTATCCTTTTATTTATGAGTATGTATGTAAGTATATGGGTGAATGCCTCAGGTGCCTGGGTGCCCAGAGAGACCCTAAAAGGGTGCCTGATTCCCTGAAGCTGGATTTACAGGTGGTTAGAATATGCCCAGTGTGATTTCTGGGAACCAAATCCAGGTCCTCTTGAAGAGCAGCATTATCTTTTAACCATGGAGTCATGTCCAGCCCAATGAGGGAACTAATGTGTGTGTGTCTGTGTATGTCTGTGTGTGTGTATGTGTATGTATGTATGTATGTATGTATGTATGTATGTATGTATGTATGAGGAGTCTGTTGAATTGGCCTTATAAATTCAAAGCCAAGAACTCTAAAATTATAGATGACAATTCTTTTAAATTTTTTCTTTTTTAGTTTCCTAAAATGAACACAATTTTATGTAACCACATCTTTGCCTAAAACCTTGCCTTGCATTTGTTTTAAGGCAAGATGCAAAGGCTGGCATGTTCCTGCAAACCTGTAATGTCAGTACTTGGGAGGCTGAAGCAAGAGGACTATGAGTTCAAAGCCAGCTTGGGCTACCCAGTAAGACCTTGTCTCTAAAGTGGATCATAAAGGCTGAGAAAAGTATTAACAAGATCTATATAGGGCCATGCTTGCCCCAGGCTACCTTTACTTGAACAGCCTCCTTTCCCTCTAAGCTATAGCGATCTGGTGATGCTTTAAATCTCTTGAAGACACCGTGCCTTCCTTGAGGGTGATATTCTGTCCACCTGGAATATTTTTTTTTCTTTCCTTCTCCTGTTCTTCCCTTTAGGCTTTGCCTCTAAACCACCCTGGAGGCTCAGGTAAAATGTACCCTGTGGTACCTTGTCTTCTAGACCTCTCAGTAGAGCCTCTTGTTCCTGGAAGCAATTCATTCTTGGTATGATTCCTTATTCAGTGTCTTAGACTATAACATATAAGACCAGGAAGTAATGGATGCTGGATCCTCAGTGCCTATCTGAATAACCAACATATAGACTAATATCTAATTGTTTAAATAATTATTTAAAAACACATGCTTATTATAAAAACAACTTACAGAAAAACAAATATTAATATATTGGTATATTGCCTTAGGGTTTTTTCTCCTTCTAAATACAAACACGGTGTATAGATGGAAGTTTTTGTCCTGTCTGGTCCAGCAGCCATTTAGTCTCAAGTAAACACACAGACGCTTATATTAATTATAAACTGTTTGGCCTACTGCTCAGGTTTCTTATTGGCTAGCTCTCTCTTAATTATTAACCCATGTCTATTAATTTGTGTATGTCCACATGGTCTTGGGCTTACTGGTGAGTCCCCGGCCTCTTGCTTCCTTAGCAGCTTCATGGCATCTCCCCAACAACTCCTTCTCTGACTTCCTCTTCCCAGAATTCTGCTAGTCTGGTAGTCCCGCCTATACTTCCTGCCTGGCTACATCCTGCCTGTCCGTTGGCCGAAACAGCTTTATTACTCAACCAATAAGAGAAACATATATTCACAGCATGCAGAAGGACGTTCCCCTTCGGTGTCTAAATAAGCATTGCCTGCTGAAAGCATATCCTGTGTGGCCATGTCCTCTTAAGATGTACTGGCTCTAGCTGTTTGCTCCCAATGTCAGCTGAGGGAGTTCTGAGTTCCACCAGCTATCTAAAGGAAACAAGCTTGAATCCAGATCCTGGGAGCAAATTCAGGCTTCTCCCTACCATACGCTTCCCTATCATTAGTGGTTCTTAACCTTCCTTGTAGTGAGGTAGTCCTTCTGTAGCATTGACCACGCCCATTGGGGGGTGGAGAGATGGGCGGAGGTGACCTGAGGAAGGAGGTCGGAGGGGGCCAGGAAGGCGCTCTCTTTCTGGCGTGACTCGGACAGGAGAGGATCGGGTTGAATTTCCTGGTGTTCATCTGTCTAGGTTGTAAGTTATTTCTCCCTGAATAAACATCTATTCGGCCTATTTGTTTATCCTGATCCTTATTTACCGCAATACTTCCTAATGTCGTGACCCTTTAATACAGTTCCTCATAGTATGGTGACCCACACACACCATAAAATTATTTTTGTTGCTACTTCATAACTGTAACTTTGCTGCTGCAAATTGGATGTAAATATCTGATATGCAGGATATCTGATATACAACCACTCTGAAAGGGTCATCTGACACCCCAAGGGGTTTCGACCCACAGGTTGAGAACCACTGTTCTACAGTGTTGGCTTGGCCCTCTTAGTAATTGGTTTTCTGGAATATGTAGAATGGTGTCATTTAACGGTTTTTAATTTATTTTCTTGCCATTGTCAGTTCTCTTTTCCCTAATTCACAGTAAAGGAGACACTTTTCAGGGTCACCACACCAGGCTGTGCACTCCTGGCTCTTCTGTGACATGGGAAGTGGCTGGAAACAGACGGAGTGCCTCGATCACCTCTACTTCCAAATAACCATGTGGCTTCATCCCAAGTACCCGCCCCTTTATCTTGGAAAACCTCTTCCTACCCATGGCTAAGCCCACAGGTGGAGGCATCTTCTAAGTTCCTCGGAGATGTTAACAGACCATGCTAGCAAGTCATTGAGTCAGGTCCTGAGCCACTGCCCAAAGTGGTCCCAACAAGCAGCTCAAAATACAAGAAGACCTCAGAGTCCTTAGAACCCATGAAATTATGTGCACATTTTGTGTAACTACACATACTTGTTTTATTCCCACCCCATCGCCCCACCCCCTGGAAAAAATGCTACACTTCACCAGATTTATTTAGAACAAGAAAAAAAAGTGAAGATGAATCTAAATGAACAATTGTACTCATATGTGTTGCCTGGTTACCAAGTACCATTCATATGAGCAAGCACTTAAATATGAGTGGAGCCCAAAGACCCCATGAAATAGATACTACTGTCCCCTTTTATGGTTGGAGAAACTGAGGCACAGAGAGCCTGTTACTGTGTCAGGTCACACTGATGTTCAGAAGTGAAGAGAATCACTCCCAGGGGCTCTCACTCAGTCACAGACACAAACACTTCCTTGTCAAGCATAGCAATTTCAATGTCCGTTTTCTGGCCCCTGAACTTGGGTGATACCTGCTGATGTTTACAACCAATGATGTGTATCTACATACCTCTAGGAAAGGTAAATGTCATTGATAAATGGAGTCAATGGTGGCTCCTACCCTAGAGAATATGGTGGGATAGAAGGAACAACTCCCTTTCCAGGATGAGTCCTTATAGTGACTGGAACTGATTCTTACCTATCTCAACGAGATTGCAGTCCTTCTGGTATGCAGTCCAGACAGTCAAATTCTTGATAGTTGACTAAACCGCCTTTGATTGGTTCTATTGACTCAGATAAATGGAATTTAAATTATACGATACTCTCTTTGTACCTTCTGAGGGGATGAGACATGACCTAAGCTGCTCCCAGAGGCCTCTCTGCTGCACACAACACAAGTTACAGCTTTCCCCTTTGCAGATGGAAAAACAGAGCGGAAGGGAGCAGGCCCACTGTTCGGCAGCTTCGAGGAGATTTAACAGAAAGCTCAATAAGAGACTTTATTCTCCCTGCTGGGGATTTAGCATCTTCTTGATTAAGTGACACTGAGACCAAAAAAAAAAAAAAACACCTAAAATAACAGTCTCAGAGACTAGGACTGAGGCAAAAGACAAACAGAAAACCTGCACACTTAACGTGTGAGGCTTTAGTGGACACCCACCCACACAGCCTCCCTAGCCTTGGCTGAGCGGGTGTGGGAGAAAGTTCTGGAAAATGCACCATAGGCAGGCTTTGGAGAGTATGATCTTCTACCTTTTTTCTTCTAACGATAAAATCTTGGCAGAGTCCCACTTGCAGGCCCATTAAAATCCAGGAAAAGAAACGAGGGGGGAGGGAGGGAGAAAAAAGAGAGAGTTTTTAAAGAGACAATGAACACATACAGTCTTGCAAAAATAAAATCCTACTCCAGAAAACCTTTGTGAAAATGTTTTTCGGCTTTGAAAAACAGGGCGGAGGGAGAGTTGGAATGCTGTTGGGATCAGGGAATGACTATTAAATGTGCCATTTGATTGGCTGTTGTGCACATGCACCTTAACCTTGCTCTATCCTTAGAGAGAAATAGCCTTGTCTTCTCCCCAAATGGAGTGGAACCCATTTCTATGGATGGACTGTGTGTTGATGCGGTTGGGTGGAGCGCAGAGGACAATTTGTTCTCATGCTCTGGCTCCAAAATCAGAGCCTCCTCTTTGAGAAGTTCCCTTCCAGCCCCACTCCAGTGCAATCAACAGCCCGCCAAATCCTCTCTCCAGTCTCAGATTTCCGTTATATAAACTGCGCTAATCAGTCTCCTTCCAATGCAGAGTAAGGCTATTCAGAATAAGCATCTCCCAACAAGCCCGTGGCTCATGTAACTGGAGCCCAAAACACAATCTGAGAAACCTGGTCCCTCACTCAGGTGAGCTTCGTGTCTACTGAATCCCAGTGCTGTAGTTTTGTACCCGCTGACTAAAGCAGGATTGATTTCAGACAGACAAAAGGCGTCTGCCTCTTTCTCCACTGGCTGAGCTCAGGTTCAGGAGCTCAGTGGATTCCTTACTTTAACGCACCCCCCCCCCCAGCGAGCCCCAAGCACAGCCTTATAGTCAACGCAATTAAATACTTCTAGGAAGCTGTTGAGTGGCTACTTGGCATTCCCGCTGTATGATATTTAAGCCATCTCCTATTTCAGAGTATTTAAATGAGTCCCATTTGGGGAGTGATTATAATTATTTCATGAGGAATGCTCTGTTATATAAATATTTATGCCACTGTTTCCATAAATTCCTAGCAGTGGAATTTCTGAGTCAAGGATATGCCCATTTTGATGGTTTTTTGTTACATGTTGCCAAATTACTTTCCAGAAAGGTGAAATAGATTTATACTCCCATCAGCCACGGCCTGATACCACATCCAAAATCATTTTATAATTTTTTTTTTACAAAAATGATTAAGTAGGAAAGAAAAAATAAAGCTCTCAGAACTACTTTCCTTAGGAAAACATCGTACATACAGGAAATGTCTGGTAAGCCATCCATCTACTCTTGTTTGCTGCTAGGAAAATGTTCCTGAGAGGGGGAAATACAGCTGTGTGCAGCTACCAGGCCTTTTACAGCAGATTCACCTCCTGCCCACTATATCAAATCCCTATGCCCTTCCTTTTGTCCTTGCTGTCTTGCAGATTCTAGTTACAGCTCTGATTTTGAATCCTTCTGGGCACTCTGGGAAGAGGTGGCCTCTGACAGCAGAATAGAACTTGCTAGATGAGGAGAAAGTAAGGCTCAGGTTCCATGCTGTCAGCAAAACCCTCCTATAAACAGAGGCTTGTGCATCAAGCCCTTGCTGTTAATATTCCGTCTAGACTTAAGATTCTCTTTCTCTGTCTTCTATGCTTCAACTTTTGACCTTGCCTCTGTTCTTGTATAGGTGCAAGTACTGCATTCAGCCATTTCTTCTCTCATGGATTCAATGGCCAAGCGATTTGCCATCTAAGTTGCTACGATGACCCAATGACACCATCCTAGCCTCTTTCCCCTATATAATGAACAAAAGGCGTTGGCCATGAGGCAGAAAATCAGGTGTCCTTCTATGTCAGGGACAAAGTAAAGGAATAGTTCCAGCAGAAATTGGAACAGACAACTTTTGCCAATGGTGGGTGACATTATAAAGTGTGTCCTTTTTGTTTTGTTTTTTAAGACAGGGTCTCTCTGTGTAGCTTTGGAGCCAATCCTGGAACTCGCTTTGTAGACCAGACTGGCCTGCTTCTGCCTCTCAAGTGCTGGGTGAAAGGCATGTGCCACCACCGCCTGGCTGTTTAAGTGAGTTCTTAAATTAACTCTTTAACTGACATATAAAACCATATATTATGCATATGTTTTTAAAAATATTTACTTTATTATTTTGTAATTATACATATGTGTCTACATGGAGGTATGTGCATGTCAGTGCAGGTGCCCACAGAAGCCAGAAGAGGGCACCAGATCCCCTAGAGCTGTAGTCACAGCTATTCAATGTGCTGGGGAATAAACTCCAGTTCTGTGGAAGAGAAGCGTGGGCTCTTACCCAGTGAGCCATCAGTCCATCGCCTCTTACTATGTTTTGATACATGAATATCTTTAGCACCAGAAAAGCATGAGTGGAAAGTTTAGGAAAAGAGAGTGAGGGTGCTACATATATAGTAGAAACAAATCACTAGCAAAATGATTTCGGCTAAGGTTTATTTTACATATATTTTTACTCAGAAATGTCTCTCCATCTCCTCCACATTGTCAAATCCTCGGAGCCTTCATTCTAATGTATGCTTGCTCAGGTAATTCCGTCCCCACCATGTAAACTTATTAAGCATTTGCCATATGCCAAGCATTCTTGTTCACTAACATAAACATGTTCTCATTTAATCCTCTCGACTGTAACAGTAGGAGTACTGTTATTGTTATAATTCCTGCTGTATGCAGGAAGAGACCAAAGCATAAGCGGTATGAAGCTTGTTGAAAATAATAGAGCTAGTGGGGGGAAGCATCCTGACTCTTAGAAACACACCACTAACCAATACTCTCTATTAACAGTCTATCTAGATTCTTTTGTTTGGAATTTTACACACACACACACACACACACACACACACACACACACACCTACCTTATCTGAGCCTTATAAACTAATCTGATTATCAAATTTAGGCTGATAATGGGCTAATGCATTTCCAGGCTCAGTAAATTGATAGTTGACTAGAACTTACACTGTGAAAAGACTAGTAGTGGTGGCAGCTAGGGACATCCAATAATGACAGAGAGGTCAATGGGAAGAGTGACAGTATTAGGTGCAAGAAAGGTGTGGTAGGTAAGATAGTCTCGGGAAGTGGTGGGTAAGCCTGTACTATCTTCAATCACTGGCTCACTCGGCATATGGGGCAAGACACACAATGGATATAATGTGCAAGTCTTTATTAGGGATGACTGATTGTTCATATGTTTGCCATCATGACTAAGAAATCCAAGTCTCCAGAGAACTGCCATAGTCTGTCAATGATGACCGAACACTATGTTTAATGGAAACCACATAATTCCACCATGGTCTATCCACATCTTGTTTTCGTCTACATTTTGTGATTGAGGAAAGCAACAGAAGTATGACACATGCCCTGGATGGACCTATCCGTACCCCAGCCTGATATAAACCAACTGAAATGTCACATACCCACATCAACTCATCACATCCTTTTTAATTTGATTGACCCAGAGCATCCCACATATAATTCCCAGCCTCTTTGGGGTTGGGCAGTTTATGTTAGAGAGAGAGACGTTGCTGTGCTGGAAGGTGTGGCCAAGGAATAATATCATCTTTGGCTTGCATTTGTAGACTTTGGTCCTGGAAAAGTATACTTAGAAGTTTTTAATGAGTCATGAAGGTGGTGCTGACATGTAGAGCAATATTTTTCATGCTCTTCAAGATGCATAACTACACAGTTCACAGTGCCTCCAAGTGAAGGTTCACAAATGCCTATTGGTCAGAACAAGTGAGTGAGTAGTGAGAAATCCATGGTAGGGCCAACCCACCCACCCATAGTTAGATAAATAGGATGGTGCATTGCAGACCATATCTTTAAGAGTGTCTTGAAGGGACTGCCAGGAATTAGTAAGACATCTTCATTTGTCCATTCATGATCTGGGAATTAAAAACATTCCCACTTCTAAGGTTACATTTGCTTCTTCCAAGAACTTACAAAGATTTCCATAAGAGTACATTATTTTGCCTTGTTGATTTTTACAAACCGACCGGGTAAACCGACCGGATAAAGGGGAGTCTTTCATATCCTTGATGCCAATACCTATTCATATGCTGATAGGGCTCTCTCTCAAAGGAACCTCAAGGAATTTGTGAATATTATAATGGGTTCTATGCTGCTTGCCCATAGATGCTTCCTGGAGCCATGGGGGAGGGGAACATATGTCACACACTACCAGGGTCTGCATGTCACACTACCTCAGCATCAGAAGTGTCTGCCCTGATTCCATCCATTTCAAGTTAAACATATTTAGCAGGGTGCCCTAGTGGGAACTTGTGTTTCATCTCTTCTGGGCAAGAAGCTATTCCTAGACTCCAGGAGGCAATACTGGGTCTGCCAAGCCCACAGTGCAGGGACCGATAGAGACACAGAACTAGTTGAAGGCGTTTTTTTTTTTTTTTTTTTTTTTTTTAATTCCTAGTAGAAAGTTTCAGAGGTGGAACAAGAAAGCACATAACCCTTACCAGCTTGTGTGCATGTCCTTCTGTCCCCCAAGAGAGGATGCAGTGCTCCTAGTGGAGAGTGGGTGTTCCCAGCTATCAGGGGTGCTTTTGATGCAGAAGGCTCAGGAAATCACTATTCAATTACAGAATAGCAGCTCAGAAGTCTAGTAAGTGTATAAGCTGCTTTTCACAATGGATGAGTCCCCTCTGGAGTTGATCTCAGGATGGAAATATTCTAGTTGCAGCCGTAGCTTTAGCACAGGGTAGGCAATCCCATTACAGACCATGCCGATTTACTAAGTGTAGACTAAGAAACTGGCTGAGGAGATACTTCAGCCAGTAAAGGGCTTTCAGTGCAACTGGGAGGATCTGAGATCGATCCCCAGAGTCAACATTAAAATTTGGGTGTGGTGTCAAGTGCTTGTAATCCTATCACTGGGAAAAGGACTATTTCTGGGGTTCTCTGGCCAGTTGTGGTAGTGCATACTTGCAGTATTTGCTGAAGGAAGCAGAGGTAAGAGGATCATGAGTTCAAGGCCAGTCTAGGGTTATCAGACCAGACAATCTAACTGATTCCGATTTAGTGAGCCCTGGGTCTTAATAAGAGATTCTGTGTCAAAACAAACAAAAACAAGGTAGACAGCTCCTAAAGTGCACTGTCCAAGGTTGTCTTCTGGTCTACACATGCACACAGGCACACACGTGCACAAAACACCCCTACTGTGACCCCTTTTGAGTGTGGTTTGCTTCAAAGAACAGAGCTGCTTTATACAGAGGGGCCTGCTAGATGCTATCTGGGTCAGGGACTCAAAGTTAACATCCACAGCAAAACCCACGTAGCCCACAATAGCCTGAACCTTCTGATACATGTGATGGGAATAGCAATACACCTCTATCATCTCTTCCATGGCAAATCCATAACCTCAGTCTAATTATGAGAAGGGGAGAAAGCCTCAGTTGAAAGGTATTTTACAAAACTCCCAACCTAACAATTCTTGGTCATCAAGAGAAGTCTGGAGACACTGTCTTAGCCAAGAGGATCTAAAGAAGAAGTGATAGCAAATGTAGAATCCTGGATCAAAAAAAAAAATTTAATGAAACACGCATACATTGTGATATTGCACTTGTGACAAATGTGTCATAGCAATGCAGGTAGGTACCAATGGAAGATGAATGAGGAAGACACAAGAGTTTCTGCTCTGTCTTTCCAGTGTTTCTATACATCTAAAATTATTCTAAAAGAAAGTTAATCAAGAGTCAAAGAGTGATCTCTCAATGTACACTTTTCGCATTGGAGTTATGAACTATATGAATACATTAAGTCTCTCCCCATTCCTGTGTGTGTGCGTGTGTGTGTGCGTGTGTGTCTGTGTGTGTCTGTGTGTCTGTGTGTGCACCTCCTGGGACTATAGCCTGCTCCAACATGTTGAAAGAGAACAATGACAAAGGGGATGCTTATTAGGCAAAATGTTAATTTTTTTAAAGTATAGCTTGCATACCAAATGAGGGCCAGACATGTGGGGATAAGGTTGCCAGTTGCAAATGTGCTCCCCCACAAGGAGCTATTTGTGGCTGCCTGTCTGGACTGCTGGGTTGTGAGTGTGAAGTTTTGAAAAAGCAATTTGGCTCCGAGGGGCCTCCAGAGAGTTAGCTCTCTTGCAAGCTCCTGGCCCTTCCTTTCTGGGTGCTTATTTTCCATGACTGTTTAATGGCAAGCAGCGCCTCACATTCACTCTGCTGCAAAGAGCCGGTGTCAGACAGGAAGGGAGGGTTGTATATTATAGATCTGAGCCCTAATAAATAAATTCAGAGGCCGATATCATGCTGTATAATGGAGTGTGGGAAAAGAGCAATAAAGATCAGGCAACAGAGTCCTCCCAGGAGGCCAGGGAAGGGGGCAGGAGGTGGGGAGAGGCTGAACTTGGGCCAAATGGTAGGAGCTAAGGATGGAGCTGTGAGCTGCAAGCAATGTGGTTGAACTATACTCATCTTAGGGCAAGACACTCTGTCTAGAAGCTAAAGAAAAAGGTTTCAGGAAAACATCATCACTTCATTTTAAAGACAAACCAAAGCCAAAGCTTATACCTCCACCCTTCAACTTTCCTTTGACGTCACCGTCACCCATTTTATGGGTAGAGGGTGTCTGGAATCTGAAAGTTCAAGCAATCTTCTTTTGCTATGTGAAATCTTGCCCCTGTGCTGTGGTACCTAGATTCTTGAATGTACTGACACTCCTTAGACGAGTGGGACTAGATGAACTTCAACATTTCTTCCACCTCTAGAAGCCATGAAATGCCTTTGCTTAGGAGAAATGGGCTCCATAGTTTGAATCTTCCTAGTTGGGAGGACTGGGTAAGAAAAAGAGATAAACAGGTTGAAAATTTAAAGATGGGAATCAATAACTTTTTTTTTTTTTTTTTGGCCTATTTTATTGTTTAGGTTTTTTAAAAGATGTCTTGAGACTGAGAAAAAAAGTCTCCTGGGATTTCCAAGTCTCTAAAATGTTAACAGTGTGAAACTGGCCATTGGGAATAAAATGTAAAGACAAGAATTGGTTAGATAGAGGAATCTCTGAGGTTTGAGTTTCACTCATGAGGTTCGAACCAACTCATGAGGGATCTCTGGTCTTCAAAGGAAACATAGTGCATAATCCACAAAAGAAGCTTAAAAATTTTTGTCCATTCAGAGTTTCTTTTCTCAAATACTAACTGGGTGGTGGTGGTGCACACCTTTAGTCCCAGCACTCAGGAGGCAGAGGCAGGCGGATCTCTGAGTCTACAGAGCAATTCCAGTTCAGAGAAACACTATCTCAAAAAACAAACAAAAACCTCAAATAGTGCTTATCCACTATAAAGTTAGCAGCCTTTGTTGAAAGACTATCTCATAGCATACAGAAGGTAGAGCTAGGATGTTTTCATGCAGTCATCATCCCCATGAGGCAATGGTCCAACACTCAGATGACACAGACACCAAGCAGTTCAAGTTCATGGTGTCTAAAGCCAAAATCCTTCCCAGTAGCTGTCAATAAACCAGAGAGCACACTGTTTGTGTGCAAGAATTTTAATGCAGGAAATATGAGGCTGCCCCCTGTCTTCCAAAGCTCATATACATGAGGAATCTTCGAAGAAAAATGTCACTTGTTATGAGTAAGGTTTTTCCTTGTAGCCAATCTTGTCCCTCTGCTGCCTTGACAGCCCCAAATAACACACAGAGATACTGTATTTGATATAAAGCTGTTGGTCAGTTACTTGTTTCTTATCAGCTAGCTCTGTCTTAATTATTAACCCATTTCTATTAATCTGAGTACTTCCACGTGGTCTTATCTTACCAGAGAGAGGGCTGGCGTTCTTCTCTCTCCGTCTCCATCTTGGAACTTCCTCTCTCCTCCTAGTCTCCTAGCCCTGCCTATCTTGCTTTCCTATTGTTCAACAGTGCTTTATTCGTTAACCAACAAGAGAAACATATTTACAGAATGACATCTCCCATCAGTCCCTGGTTGACTTGAAAAGACACATATGAAGTTATGAGCAACAAAGATGCTTCTATGGTCTGATTTGCTGAGTAAATGACAAAAAAAAAAAAGTATACAATCAACTAAAGAGAACTAAAGCAAGATGGTGAGCAATAAGAAACCATTTCAAAGACAGCATGAGGGTCGATTTCTAGGCCTTTGATGCATTAATTTCATAAGTGAAGCACAATATTACATACACAATTGTGGAGCAAAGAGCTGTATCTATGAGCCAGTCTGACAACTTTTCTGAGATCAGAAAAGAGGAACAATATCACTTTGCAAATCTAGTTTTCAGAAGGAGGTAATCACTACTATCCGGAGACAGGGGCATGACCAGGCAGTGCATGGGGAAGACGTGTTGTAACTGCCCTCAGCCCCAGCGATAACGAGGAAGCGGCAATGATGGCAACCTCTGGGGACCATTTGGATTACAAATATTCTCCCCTGTGGCCTTTTAGCCAAAAGTCACTTGGGAGAGCCTGCACCAGAAACTCTTCCTTCTCCTACTGAGCCAATGCTTAAGCAAAGATCCAAGGAAGGGAACCCAGGAAGAAGGCAGAAGGGGGGAGGGAGGGGAGGGTTGTCAGGAACTGGAGGGGATGGCAAAGAGGGAAACTAAGAGGCTGCTTTAAAGGCAGCTGCGCCCTGATCTGTAAGTCTGTTTGGGGACATCAGCTCCATCCCTGGAGAGCAGAATGAACAAGGGCTAGAAAGATGGGAGCAGAAGCAGGTCAGATCTTAGGTGGGCATTGCCCTCCTATGCTCCATTCCCCCTCACAATGAAGCAAAGAACATGAAGGAAGAGAGAGGGCGTTGCAGAAGAGAGAAATGGCTCAAAACTTTCCCAAGGTGAAAAACAAAAAGTAAGGGCCAACAGATGGAAAGATAGGAAGGTAAGAAGGAGAAAGAGACAGGAGAAAAAAGAAAAGGCAGAACTTAAACCCAAACACAGTCCCAACTATGTCCTCTAAGCCTGTACCCCATAATGGCAACTCAGTAGGAAGTCCCCTGGGGGGATTAAGCATCCAAAGACAGTTTCCAAGAAGTAAGTGTCTGCCACCCATCAGGGTTCTCCCAGTGGGCTTATCTATTAGGTTCGCCTGTGGCTGCCAGGCAGCGCCCCACTTGCCTGCTGCCTTTTTCCTATTTCTCCTCATTTCCTGGCTCATCTGAAACCCTCACCTTTGTCCTAAATCTGAAGCTCAAGATTCATTTTTATAAAAAATGACCTGCCACTATAGCATGTAATTTTTATGAATGTCTACCCAAAGCTAGGAGCACCAAGTAATAAGATTGAAATCCCCATAGCCACATTATTCTGCCAATCCCTCCCTTTCCCCCAGATTTACCAGAGTGCAGGCTGCCTGCCAGGAAAATACAATAAAATGTGAGAACAGGAATAAATAAAAATAAAATGTTAAATTATGTATCTTTGCCTCCTTCGTATTTCTCTTTCAAAGTTTAATCCTTCCCTTTCCTAGTTTTCTCATAATATGTTTGTTTTTACCCAGATTTGCCCTCACCTCTCATGTTGATTTTAATCCATCTACCCTTTCCTTATGAATTTCTCAGGTCAGCCGGTCACTCTCCACACTGTCTTGTAATGTCCCCTCTCAACATTTCTTATGTCCCTCTGTGCGGAGCTGGTCCCTCCAGCTAAAGTCATTGTTGTCCCGTGTGCTCTGGGTCATGATTCTGTGTCTTGGCTGCATGTCTGGAAAAGTCTTACCTAGTTTTCAATATCTCAGCATTCCCTTCTGGTTGTTGTTTATAAGACCTTCCTCCCTTCATGCCCTAGTGTATTTCTTGAGACATTCTTTAATCCTCAAATTCTCTGACCTTCCTAACAGGTGGCTGTGGCAAGTGTGTGTGTGTGTGTGTGTGGACACACTTCCCTTTCTTTAGTCCCACTGGAAAAGTTCTCATAACGTTTCCTTCTTGTTGTGTGTGCTAGCTACATCTCTGGCTGGGCCCATCCTCCTTGGATCCCTTCTTGGATCCCATTGCCATCAGGATCCAGCGTTTTGACAGAGCCGTTATGGAATGAGGACAATTGGGGCATTTACCACTTATAGATCCATTTTACAGGTGAGTGACACGAAGTAGGCAATTGGAATTTGTTACTGGAGCTTTCTGATTTGTGTGTGTGTGTGTGTGTGTGTGTGTGTGTGTGTGTGTGTGTGTGTGATATAGTTTGGATACAGTCTAGAAAAGCCCCATGTGCTGGAAGCTTTGTCTCCAATGCAGCCCTGTTGAGAAGTGCCGCCTTGGGAGGCCACAGGGCTGTGCCGTCATCTGTAGATTCATGAGTTTATAGAGCTGTGCATTGATAGATTAAGGTGTTGTCTTGAGAGTGGCTTTGTATAAAAGCAGGTTCTATCTGAGCCATCTCATCTTCTACTCCCCCTCCTTTGTGAGGCAGCAACGGGGCCTTCCCCAGCTTGTGCCACACTCTCGTAGACTTCCTACCCCCCCCCCCCAGAACCGCGAGCTTAAAAAAGACATCTCTAGTCTTCGACATTTAACCACCTAGAATAGTCTAGGACAGATGGAGTGATGCAGTCTCAGGATTGGGGGACTTTCTAGAATCTTCTAGCCCTACACTGTATTTCCTACCATTAATCATGGAGCTCAAAAATCCTAATGCTCCTGCACCCACAAATTCCTCATTCCCATGGTGAGAACATACTCGAGTCCTCCCAAAGGCTTGGTGAGAATGCAAGTTCCCGAATCTTACATAGTAAATCCACCCTCACATTACAACCTCTCTGAGCCCCACACTCCCTCCTCGACACTATACCAGGCAGCTCTGACATCTCCACATCAGTTCTCATGAGCCATTTTCTATGTGGCCCTGCAGCAACAGCAAGGACAAAATATGATTTAAAAGGAATCTTTGCTCGAGTTGAAACTCATAATACAATTCTCTAAAACTTTGCAGTTGGAGAAACCATGACAACTCAAATATTATTGTTGCATGATTTTTTTTTTTTTCATTTTAACAATGGATGTTACTCCTCTGGGTAACATTAAGTAATTCAACCAGTAGGTTAACTGAGGTCTGAGAGATAATGGAACTGACTGGGACAGTGACAGTGTTGCCTTTCTGTGGTGCCTGTGTACTTGTGAGGTTAACTAACTAAGTGGGGTATGAGTGACGGGAATCTTGGTTAAGGAGAAACCACGGATCAACAGACATGGAAATGACTCAGTTTTCAGATGAAGTCCTGTTGAAGTTCGCCATCCTTGCCTTGGTAGGAAAAGGTGGAGTGAAGAACACAATGCCTTCTTCAGTTTTGGAGTCTCAATGGCACTGTGGTTGCCAAGTGATAGCTGGGCTATTTGTTCTAGAAAGATTATCTGCTATCTATTCACAAGTCAAACTCAACGTGGCATCCTGTACTTTATCTGGAGATTCTAATAATACTGCTGTACTTCATTCCGGAGGGCCAAGGACCACACTACCCATCTGTAACAATTACCTCTAATGCACCTATGAGTCTCAAATTCTGCCTCTGCTCCAAAGCCAAAGGAGGTTTATGTAGTCCAAATTCTGGTCCTTGCCAGCTTCGGTTTGGATTGTTTACTTCAGGGACACTGATTAAGTCATATATTATAAAGAAGCCTCCCCTTACCCCTAATTCAAAACAGCTGGGCCAGCTTTTGCTGCCAGCCAAGCCTTACTGTGCATGCCTTTGGAGGGGACACGGCTCAGGACGAAGGTAAATGGGGGGACAGCTTTAATATTAAGCAAGGACATCTCTTCGTGCCCTTGTAGAAATGCTCTTTATAGGGCATCAGGTTACAAAGCCTCAGGTTGGGGCAGATGAGGGACAGAGCACAGAGGGGCACGATGTTTGAGGATCAAAGCATCCAGACTGTCAAGGGCTGTGATATTTCCTCAGTGAGGAAACGGGTTCACATTTTCTCCCCGAGGGTTTGCAGACAAAAGCCAAGGTTGTGCTCTAAATTCTAAGACATTTATTAAGATTCCAAACTACCTCTGTCCACAGATGCCTCGGTCCCACTCGCTTTTCCCTTGCGACTCTGAGGGCAAGAGAACATTTCATTCTGTGGTCATGTGGGTCACAATCAGGTGACTATGGGGACATTTTGAAATGTAGGAGAGGTGAGGAATGAGTCTACATTTAACGGTGATTTAAGAGTGAAGAGGATGTTTGGCCTAAAGCTCTAGGGTGACCATAGGTTGGCCTGCATGGCGCTCATCTCTCCTCTTCCGACTCATCTCAATTGCAGAGCTGGAGGAGAGGGTGCAAGTTTATTGGAGAGAGGGAGAGAGCGGCTGGGAGTGCAGGAAGGCTGCAAGGAGTACAGTAGACACGTTTCTCCTCTCACAGATATTTCCAGTGTTGCCTTTCTGGAGAGAATCCAGTTTGCTTTAATTTCATTTTACAGTAAACTCTGTATGAATGGACATGAAAGTGCAGTCAAGGTCAGCAGGCCATGGGATGAAACGGACCGGCTCAGAGCCGTTCCACCTTCATGTCTATTGACCAGAAACATAACATTAGCTATGCTGAGGAAATCAACAGAAGATAAAATCAAAACTCAATCTTTGCATGGCTCCAAGGCAGGTCCTATATTTGCCTTTGCACAAGCTTTATAATATCTGCTCTAGCCTGACAGGCGTTTGAAAGAACAGATGCTCTTTGAGAAGGCACATCCAGGGTTTGGAGGCTGCTCGTCAAGATGCCAGCACAAATAGATGTGGATATAGATGCCTGTCTGCCTCAAGGGCAAGGGCAAGACCAGTGTTTTCTGTTTTGTTTCTGTGCTGGCTGTTGTACCTAGGGCTTTGTGAATGCCAGGCACAGGCTCTACCAATGAGTTGCATGCCTAGTCCTTTCTTCATTTTTAAACCTTATTTTGAGGCAAGGACTCATTTAGTTCCCCAGGTTGCCCTCAAACTTGCTCAGACAGACCATGATCTTGCAATCTAATCCTCCTGCCTCCATCTCCATAGGATTACAGGCCTGGGTTATTCCTTTCCTCCTGACATGACCCTAAATTCTTCTTAAAGCCATGGAGAAGGTTCTGATGGGATGGCCTTTAGCTCGTGAGGAGGGAAAAGATGATGATGTTGCCATCTAGGCTGAGGTGATGTGGGTGAAGTTAGAAAGACACATGGAAACTAGGTGGAGAAGGCCAGACCCAAGGCCACATGAGTGCTTCCGCAGATGTCAATAGAAAGTCAAATATGAATTCAAGCCAGGCCCTGGATTCAAATCTCTCTGTTCTCCCAACCCACAAAGATGCGCAACGAACTCAGGATACATGAAGCACTAGGGATGTAGCTCAGCGGTGGAGTGCTTGCCCAGTACACATAAACCCTTGAGGGATTTTAGCCCCCAAAACACAAAAAGACAAATTAAGGACGTTATCATCATCATCATCATCATCATTATTACTATTTCTTCTTCCTCACTGCCCTCTCTCCTAAGATATAATTTATAGTAAAGGTTGTGAATCTAATAGAGTTTGATGAATTTTCACAAATGTAGGCTGTTTTAACACCCTTCAATTCAGATGTAGAACAAAGCCTAGAGTAACCACAGCATCCCAAGGGTTGACAGTTTCAAACCTTTAAATGTCAGAATAGCCTGCACCTCTAGCCTGGCCCCAGGCCTTTGCTGTGAGGAAATAGTCATATTAAACGAATTAATACAGATAGCTGCCTTGATTTTGTAGCACTACATGGCAAGGACAGTGAGCCAGACAGGCAGGCAAGAGTTCTGTGTTGCAATCTTGAGGCTGAATTCCTCCTAAAGGAAACTTCAGTTTTGCTTTTAGGGCTTTTAACGGATTGGACAAGGCTCTCTTGCTCTATGAGAGGTAATCTGCTGTATTTAAAGTCTGTGTTTGTAAATCTTAGATCTCACTTTAAAACATGTCCACATCCACACTGATATTTCACCAAACAAGTTGGCACCACAGCCTGGCAAAGATGATAGATAAACATAACCATCACAGAATTCAATTGTTTAAACCCCATATTAGGGTTTGCAAAGGAAACCCATTGAAAGTAAAGGCACAGTTAATAAGAAATCAACCCTTCTCAGGAAGCTTGTCATCCATGCAGAGGGGGCATAAGGACTTCCTTCTCAGAAATATGACTAGATAGATTCTGAATTTAGTATAAAATGTGATTGCAACCATGATTTTAAGTGCTCTAACAACTAAAGGGAATAATGAACCTACAGAAGCCAACAATGCCCTAGAGCAAGACCTCTAGAGGGCTGGCAACCCCTGGTGACCTGAACTTGTTATGAAGGTTCAGAACCCAACCAAGATAAGGGATCAAAGAGGAAGCCTTCACTTAAAGCTGGATCCCATGAGTCATACATGCATTTTAGAGTAGAGTAGGGACAAAAGGGATATCAAGGAAACGTCATATTGGATGGAGTCAGTCTTTGTCTCATTTTTTGACTTGAATTTGTACTATCTCTGTGATCTAAACACAAGAGGAGAATTCAGTTCAAAGTACTTCTGAGTCACCGTCTCCTCAGGCAACCAAGGACTATCGCAGATCTTTTCTACAGTTGTCAACTACAGCTCGGGTTTCAAAGAATCCCTACAGATGAGTACCAAGAACACAATGTCAGCATCAAAAATCATGAAACCCGTACACAAACAAGGCGCAGTGAATGGCTGCTGGCAGATTTAGGTGCACAAAAAAAAGAAAAAAAAAATCCTGCTCTGAAATCATCACACTCAGAATGCGAATAGTTTTCATTTGTTTTGTTTTTAGAAAGGAAGGTTTGAAAATGCAAACAAAGAATAGGAAATCATTTTTTAAAAAACAGAATTTCTAGAAATGAAAAACTTGGTGGAGGGTGTTATAAACCAGAAATTGAGCAGATAAAAGAGAATTGGTACACTGGTAATAAGATGTGAAGGAATTATTCGGGGTTTAGTCAAGACACACAAAGACAGAACATATGAAAAAAAGTGGCTAAGAAAAATAAAAGCTAAGTGGAGAAAGTCTATTATAAGCCTAACAGGCATTTTCATTATTTCCAGAATTACTGAAGATCTGGTATCCAGGAAACCAGTCCAATTCTGATAATTAATATATCACTGTAACAGAATAAAGGGACAGCAAAATATAAAGCAAGTCAGGTAACATCTGAAGAGAAAGTTAAAAGAAGCTTGGAGTAGTGGCATAACTGTAATCCTAGCAAGTGGGAGGCTAGGGCGGGAAGGGCAAGGGTTCAAGGACAGCCTGAGCTACAGAGTGAGTTCTAAGCCAGTTGGTCTACACAGTGAGTCTCTACCTCAGAAAGAAAGAAAGAAAGAAAGAAAGAAAGAAAGAAAGAAAGAAAGAAAGGAAGAAAGGAAGGAAGGAAGAAAGGAAGGAAGAAGGAAAGAAGGGAGGGAGGGAGGAAGGAAGGGAGGGAGGAAGGGAGGAAAGCAGGCAGGCAGACAGGCAAGCAGGGCCAGGTGGTGATGGTACATGCCTTTAATCCCAGCACTTGGTAGGCAGAGGCAGGTGGATCTCTTGAGTTCAAGGTCAACCTGGTGTATAAAGCAAGTTACAAGACAGCAAGAGCTATTACACAGAGAAACCCTGAGAAAAACAAAACAACAACAATTAAAAACACAAAAACAAATGAGAAAAGTATAAAATAGCAAAAAAAAATCAGCAAATAATGTTCTATAACATATTAAAAGGCAAAGCAGAGTAACACTTGATGTGTACAATATAAAATCCAATCTAAAATTTTTATGCCCAGAAAACTTGTCAAAAACCTATATGAAACAGAAATAATAATAGTTTATTTAATGCCAAAAGATACTCAGGAGAAACTACAAGAATACATTTCACCCATTCCTCTCCTTGACTTGGACTCTGAGCTCAAAGGGTCTGTTTACGAGTTTAATGTATAGGCTTTCTACTCTGTGTCACAGAGAAAAGAAACCAATTATTTGAATCAAGTAAACAAGCTGCTATCTGCGCCTTACTTCACACAGGAATGCATTTCAAAAGAAACAAACTAGAATACAAGAATAATTGGTAAATGCATTGATTAGTTTTATATCAAATTGACACGAGTGAAACCCGTCTGGAAGACGGATCTTTAGTACAGAAAATGTCTCCACTAGACTGGTCTGTGGGCAAGCCCATTGTACAGTTTCTTGACTGATGATTGATGACAGATCACTGTGTCCCATGCTGCCCTTGGGCTGGTGGTCCTGGTTGCTACAGGGAGACAAGATGAGCAATCCCCGAGGAGTCAGCCAATAAGAGGACTCCTTCATGGCTTCTGCTCCAGTTCCTGCCTCTAGGTGGTGCCCTGCTTGAGTGATGAACTTTCAGTGATGGGCTGTGATGTGGGACTGTGAGTTGAAATAAGACTTTTCCTTCCCAAGTCGATTTTAGTTGTGGTGTTTTATCATAGCAGTGGAGATCCAAACTAAGACAGTAAGCAAGTGTGTTGTTCATAATGTGTTAAATACTGTGCTTATTTTATAAAGTTTAAAAATAAACTAGAACTTAGTATCAACTATATTGGGAAATAGATTTGCTAGAGCTAAAATGTTTTAAGAAACTTGCATTTCTCAGGAAGAGAGAAAAAATGAAACATATATTTAAGTAAAACTAGTGAATTAAATATCTAGAATACACAGTAAAGTAAAAATCATGTGGTATAATGTGCAAATCCAGACTCATAGAGGACAATAATAATAATAATAATAATAATAATAATAATAATAATAATAATAAAACTCAATTCATCTTCAAGTAAGGAGGAAAAGAAAATGGACAAAAGAGACTGGACAGATGCAAAAGAAGCCACCCAACCAGGCAATAGAAATAAAACTAGATGTAATGGTAATCAAAAGAAATGTAGGAAGACAGTTCAAGCATTTTCTGTTTATGAAGATTATTCATAAGAACACAGAATGTCTGAAAGTAAATTATAAAAAAAATGGAGGGAGTAAGGGAGAAAAGAAGAAAAGAAGGAAGGAAGGAAGGAAAGAAGGAAGATAACAAGAGAGGGCTGGCACTGTTGTTTTACTAACACACCAAAAAAGATTTTGTGTGTCTGTGCAATGCTGAGTACTGAACCAGAGCCTTACACATGCCAGGTAAACATCAGCACTGAGCTGTCTCCAGCCCAAAAGAAAGTTTAAGAGGATGCCGGCGATACTTACTATTGACAAGTAGGGTCATTGCAAAATAACAAAAGTTCTGATATATTTAAAGATATCACAGCTCTAAACTGATTTGTTCTTGATAGATGTGACAAAGATTGAGAAGAAATAATTGGAGACAAGTCCAAATGTTTAATGGCATGTTCCATAGGAGAATAAGACGATGTATGTTGATCAGTGGAGAACCGGGATGGAAATAGATGGTAGAACCAGATTACAGCAGGTTCTCTAAGTCAGAGGAATCCCAACTCAATGAAGCGGAAACTGGTACCAAGTAATGGTCTAGGGGGGAAGGCAGGGAATACAACAGAAATGGTGTTATAGGAGAAACCCAGAAAACATGGCTGTTTGAGGTGGGATGGATGGAGAGTGTATACCAAGAGGTTGCAATATCTTGAATTTAGGGAATGGAGGAAGCTGAAAAGAAAGATCTTTGTCTAAGAATAGTATTGAATCGTTTCCTTTCCTCAGACAAAATCAACGGGACACTGTGACTCACTAGCGAGCTATTTTTATCTTAGGACATGACTGAAGGTGAATATAATTCCCCAAATGACCTGGTGAAAAGAAGCTGGGAAGCTTTGTTGCCACCCAAGGGAGGCCTTTCTGAACAGAAACAGAGGAAGAGTGGATTCTGGATGGGGGTGGGTTAGAGGGGAGGTGGGGGGTGGAGGAGAGGAAGGAGGGGAAACTTCAGTCAGGATGTAGAATAAATGAATAAATTGAATTAATTTTTTTAAAAAAGAAGAAGAAGCTGGGTGCTAACTGATTCCTGGAAGGCTCACTTTCTTTATCCTCAGAAACTGAGGTCTACAGTCCTACCTTATGTGGATTGCCACTTCCTTTATTCTTGGGCCCTAAGAGATCATTTTTAAATGCTCACTGAAGGGCTGGTATTGGGGCTCAGTGGTGGGGAGCCCACCTAGAATATGTAAGACATTGGTCTGGGGGGGGGGGAGGTAGCAAGGAACTGAGTGAAGCATTATGGGAAGACTTTGAAGTTTCAGAAAATTTAAAGACTTAGGTTTATTCTTTAACAACTCCCCCACACAGCACAATCAAGTAGATCCCAAGTTATAGCTATTCCATATTTAAAAACCAACCTGTATTCTCCCAAATTAGTTGCACATCAGTTACTTTATTGTGTATGTGTGCTTTGGTTTTTTTTTTCAGGTCAATCTTTTTTTTTAAGTTTATTTATTTTTAATTTTATGTGCATTGGTGTTTTGCCTGCATGTATATCTGTGTGGTGGTGCCAGATCCCCTGGAACAGGAGTTACAGACAGTTGTGAGCTATCATATGGGTGCTAGGAATTGAACTTGGGTCCTCTGGAAGAGCAGCCAGTGGTCTTAACCACTGAGCCATCTCTCTAGCCTTCAGGCCAATCTTTTACATGAGGAAACACCAACCTTTAAATATATATTTCAATAAAATTTGCCACAGGTTGAACATCACTGAAATGTTGGGGTTCAAAATTGTTCAGATTTATATAGGTTTTTAAAAATTTTGGAATACTCAAATATATATGTGTGTGTGTGTGTGTGAGAGAGAGAGAGAGAGAGAGAGAGGGAGAGAGAGAGAGAGAGAGAGAGAGAGAGAGAGAGAGAGAGAGAGATACCCTGAGGATAAGTTTCAAATTTAAGTGCAAAATTCATTTATATTTTATATGCCCCTCATGCTCACATAGTGTCCTGGTAATTTTATCCTACATTTTAAATAATTTTGTACATGAAATGAAGTCTTACACTATGCAATTTTCCACTTGTGGTGTACTTGTTGGTTCTGAGACAGGTTTGGATTTTGGAGCAGTTTGGATTTGGGATCTTTGGATACAGGGCATTTAACCTGTATGTTCTTTACCATCTCTTAGAGAAAGTCTGCTAAGAGACATAATGAATTACCACCAGACTTCAGTGATCTCTCTATTCGGTAGAATTATTTATGGACTAAACCACCCATGTGAGTCCAGCCTAGATCACAGGCTGATCCTCAGGAAGAGTCAGCACCATAAATAGTAGGAGGAAAACTAGATCCTGCTCAAATGGTTTCTTCACAGATCAAGGAAAAGGTATTAAGTAACAGGCGTGTTTCCAGGCCCAACTTATTTATGATGCATGTTTAAAAAAAAAAAAAGAAAAAGAAAAAACCTGGGGCCGTTTCAAATGAACTATGTGCTGGGACCTCCTGCTACATGAGAATGAAAGTAAGAATTATTTTATAAACCAATAGTACTATTTTATTATGTCAGACGGATTCTGAAGAGGCTACGGACGCTGACTTACAACCATCAAGAGGGGGGCTGCATGACATCAATTCAACCTTAAGCTTACTATTATTGGTAGCTGTTCCCGGCACTGTCTGGATTTGTGCATAACAAATTGTTTCATTTTATGTCATCTGTTACTCCAGCATTTAACTATGCAACAACTCAATCCAATTCTTTCCCTGTCTGCTTTTATTATAGACCCCATAGGCCGGAGCTTACGGCATGTAAGTCTTCTGATTTGAGTCACAAGTCTCCAGTTGCCAGTCATTCACCCTTCTAATTGGCTGGCTATAATTTGGGGTTCCCACAATTCCTGCCTCCAATTTTATAATTTGCTAAAGTGGCTCACAAAACTCAGGAAAATTTGATACTTATATTTACTGGTTTACTGTAAAGGACATGCATGATTGGCCAGACAAAGAGAGGCCTAGGGCAATGTCCAGAAGGATCCTGAGCACAAGGGCTTCTATCCCCATGGAGATGGAATGTAATATTTTTCCAGCACATGGATTATCTTCACCAATCTTGAAGCTTCCAGAATCCAACTTACGAAGAGTTATTAGAAGTTCCTTCGGTAGCTCATCTCCTCACCCCTAATATAGGCAGAAAGGGCTGAAACTCCCCAGGTGACCACCAGGTCTTTAGATTAACCCATCCTGGGATTCCTCATGTGCCCTGCCCTGTCACTGCATAGCATAAACTTGGTTATAACTGAAAGTGGTTCATAGGAAACACTCCTACCACTTAGGAAATTCCAAGGTCTTCAGTAGATCTGAGCTAGGAACCAGGACAAGACCAGGGACAATACCTGTTTTTCTACTGCAGTCTCCTAGGTTTCTGCAGAGGCTGGATAGGAGTATTGCTCAATATAGGTTTGTCTGGGCTGCTGCTGAAGATGCTTATGGACATGGGTTTCTGAATAGATTACCTTAAAATTCTGACACTACTGCCATTGTGTTACAGGGAGCAGAATGTCATTAGCCTTCAAAGAAAACTCTCTTGTCAGACTATCTTTGGATTCCCAGCCTACAAATAACAACACAGAGACTTATTAATTATGGGAGTGTGGCCTTAGCTTAGGCTTTTTCCTAACTAGCTCTTAAACTTAAATGACCTTTCTCTGTTAATCTACATTCTACCACATGGCTCAGTTACCTCCACTCTGCACCATATATCTGACTTCTTCACCTCTCTTCTTCCCAGAGCCCTCTCTCTCTCCTGGGAAATCCTGCCTACTCTTTGCTGCCTAGCTATTGGCCATTGAGCATCTTATTACACCAATCACAGCAACACATCTTCACACAGGGTACAAACATTCCCACAACAAGCCTCGGCAGCCAGGAGCTAATACACCAACATTAGCTCCCAAGGAGTCCTGAGAGTCTGTGCCCGCCCACAGCTGCTCCTGCTTCACCTGATCCCAGGAGTAAGGCTGCCAAAGCAGCGCCTATTTTCTCCTGACTTCTTATTCGACCTTGGCTACAGGACCAATAGCAAAGGTGTCTTCTGCACAGAGCTAGACAGGCATTTGCGGGTGAGGCACCCTTGCTGAAGTACTTTCTGTGTCAAGTTATGGCACAGCTCTCACAGAGTCTCTCAGGACAGTTCCCCTTATGAAGACATATATGAGAGCCTCCTTCTCCGCTTTCAGTGTGAAATGCCCCCCAGAGGCTTATGTGTTTGGACACCTGCATCCCAGATGGTGACATTGTTTTGGAAGATTGTCTTTAGGAGCCGTGCCTTTCCGGAAGACGTAGATCACTGGGATGGGATTTGACCCACTTCTTTTCCCTCTGCTTCCTGAGTGGGAATGCAATGTGACCAGCCAGCTTCCCGCTCCTGGGACTTCCCTGCCTGCTGCCATGCCTTCCCCACCAGGGACTCTGTTCCTCTGGAACAGTGAGCCAAAAAACCTCCACACCACCTTTCTCCCTTCTGTCTTGTTCATTTGTGGGTTTGTGTGTGTGTGTGTGTGTGTGTGTGTGTGTGTGTGTGTGTGTGTGTGTGTGTCCTGTCATTTTGGTCAGGGTATTTTGTCTCAGCAACAGAAAAGAAACTCACACACCCTCCTTCACCTTCCAGGCGTCCTGTTGTTATTGTTTCAACAGTGATTATACTTAGATCCTGGCATGCTCACAGATTTCATTGAGGGATGAAGGCAGGTGAAGGTGAGTAGGTCTATTCTCAACTGGAATGACTGAAGGTGAGATAAAGCACAAGAAACAAGCTCCATGTTCATTGTGAATTTAAGCAGCTCTTAGTGCAGGGACCACAATTCAAAGAGGGTTTCTTGAAGGGTGAGACCATTCAAGAGATACTTTCTATAGTCTTAAAGTCTCCGTGTGGATCAAGCCAAGGCGAGTGATAGAAATGGCTGGCTCACGTACCCAGGTCCCAACAGGTGGGTATGGCTGAATTGTGTTTTTGATGAGATGCTGTCAGCAGGCAGTGAAGATTGGCATTTTAAAAATAGCCATGAAATTCCTGTTTGTTTGGTGGCAGAAGTTTCGATGAAGTTATTCACAAAATCAGATAGTGACTACTTCATAAAACCCCGGAGGAAATTCCGTCTGTAGTTTACAACAGCTGTAGACTATAAAGAATTCATTTGAGCCCCGGTTCTGGCCCCCTCCCTCTGTTCCTTTCTTCTATCCTTCCTTCCCTCCCTTTCCCCCTTCTTCCTCCCTTTCCCCCCTCTCTCACCTCCTCTTTTTTTTCTTTTTCAAGATGGAGACTTGCAATATTGCCCAGGCTATCCTCAAACTCCCGGGCTAAACCCGTCTTCCCGCCTCAATCTTCTGCATAGGGGCTGCAGACATGTGCCACGATGTGTATCTGGAATCCTGGCATCTCTCTCATGTCTTTCCCTTGCAACCTTGTATTTTATATATCCTTAGAGTTGCTCTTGCTTCTTATAATGAGTGCCTTGACATAAGTAAGTACACAAACCATAACAGTGTGAGAATGTCAGTGTTTACTTGTGGGGTCAGAACAGAACTGCTCTTTGTGGGGTATCACCTAAAAGTCAGTTTGCTTAGCTTATTCCTCATCCTACTCTGTTGTTCCTATGAAGGAGCATGCACTTAATGAATGACCCCCATAAGAATCTCTGTGTAGGTTGGGGGTGGCTCCTCCCAGGATCTTTCTTATCTTCTGCCTTCATAAGATCACTGGGATGCCCTGGTTACCTCTGATAGACATTGAAGACCTGCCCAACTCTCTTCCTTGCTCTCCTCATCCCTAGTGAGACCCACAGTGCATTTCCATAGCAGCAGCCCAGTTTTAGATCTCAGTACGGACAGATAGATCTGTTCTGCACATGGTAGCCAAGCTCCTTCTCCCCTGGCAAAAGTTGATGGTGCCATTTCTTCACCTAGTGTTCACCAGGAATGTTATGCTGACCTTAAAATGAAGCAGAAGCTCTTCACGGGCCTTATAAAGTCCTCCCTCTTCAGAGCTGACCTTTGCTTCTGCTACTTCCTTCCCCTACTCTCCACCTGTGTTCTGCCTACAATGCTTCTTTCTCAGCCAGGCTCTGGGCATGGACCAGTCACTCCTTCCAAGCAGTCTCCCTCTTTCTCTCCTCCTCTGCATCCTTTTAAAGAAGCCATTCACTTTCTTAGGACACTGCCAGGTGCGAGGCCTTGAGACTGGATCTGGGGGTCTGTGGGTTTCAGCAACATTCTTGGGCTGTCAGCCCAAGGTTGAGTTCTTAGTGACACCTTCTCAGTCCACGCACCCCAAGCTATGACACCTGTGGGCTTCTAGGAGCTCCTAAAACATCTGGACCAGACCAGACTTAGACTGTCAGCTGGAGTGAAACTTTGAATTGCAAGAGTGCCCAGGGTGGGCTGTCTTATATTCTACAGAGCCCTGGCATGGTACCTGGCATATGTTAGTTGCTCAGTAAACAATCCTTCATTTAAAAAAAAAAATCCACTTTCGTATTACAGATAGCTCATGGGACAGTCCTTTTTGCTCTAGCCCCATTTACCATGGCTTCAGGTGTGGGAACAGCCTTACCAGGGCCCTGCTGAAGCATTTTTGACAGATGCATCAGGAACAGCCCATAGTGTCTTTGGTCAGAAGTCACTTTTTGCTAATTTTCATAATGCTGTTTGTTTGGGAAGAAATCTAATCCAGATGTTCCAGATTCATTAACATTAAACTCATCACCGAGTGACACCCTAACATATTTTGATAGCCATGAAGTCCTTCTTCACAGAACAGGCACTTGCCATTTGCCAGCTATAAATGAGCACAAGATCTCAGTTTGCATTTGGGTCCAAATTTAAACTCAGCAAGAATTGGGGACGGGAGTGAAGTTTGGCAACTCTGTCTTCTCTCTGCTGAGGCACAGATGGGATTTTGTAGACCTTGGAATGTCGGTTTCCTAATGATGCTGGTGGATGTCATGGTGTGATGGTTTCTGCCACCAGAAGGGCAAGGAAACGAGGCTCTCCCATGCCCTGGGATTCCTTCAACCCATTGGAAAGAGAACTGGGAGTTGGCAATTGTAGCGGTCTTTCAGTGAACTTGTAATGGTGGCCACACCCCCTGATGCCACGCCCAAAGGGTGTGGCCACTGTTATGAGTTCATTGTGGGACCACTACAGGCAAAGAGGGCAAGAAAGGTGTTAGAGAAGTGAGTAAGCAAGCACACACTTGCACACAAACACACCCCAAACTGTAACAACCTAATGATTCACTGACGAACCAGGGCACTGAAGTATGCTAAGCCCTCCAGCAGGCAAAGGGCTGAGGTCACCCTCTTTCCCCATCCTCTCCCTCTGCTTTTCTCTGTCCACCCTTCTTTTTCTGACATAAGGGCATTTTTGGCACAAAAAGATGCCTCCTCGTTCCATTGAGTTAACTCAACACTGCATAACTAACTCAAAATGATCTGTAAGAATATTTTATGGCTCAGAAAATGTGTGTACAAGGGTGTTCTCTGAAACTGTTGGGAAACGCTGTCTTGGCACAGTGAGTTGCTCCCTCTGCTAGCTTTGGATATTGCAATTTATTTGTTTCAAAGGCTGTTGCCATCAATGAATTGGGAAGATCCAAAGACAAGAGTACAATGCCATTTCTTCTTGAGTATTCAGTACTCGTTGCTTAGTACGTAGTTCATTAACTAGCTGATGAATGAATGAATATATCTATGCTTCTGTATTAACCAGAGCTTTTGGATTCCACCACCCAGATTTAGATAGACTTAGAAACAACATCGGCCAGCATGGAATGGAGAGAGGAAGAAGAAAAGGAAAGAAAAGAAAGATCAGACAAGGCTCCTATTTCTTGAAGATCCCATGAGCGGAACTACAGAATTTTAAACAACTCATTCCAGTGGCAGCGACGCTATTTAAACCTAACTCTACCTTAGTATTCTTTTTTTCTGTCTTGCCTCTATTTTATAGCCTTTTCCAGGTGGCACAGCCCTGAAACTTGTCATTTCTCTGCTTTCCAAGGATGCCATCAATATGACACCAGCAACACAAACATCCACATCTGTAAACTATATGGAAGCAACCAAACACCACTTGGTGGTATGGGACATCCTGTCTTTGCTGAAGTCCAAAGTCAATGGTACCTGAGAGTAAGGAGTAAAGTGCTAGCACCTTTTTCAAAATAGTATTTTTTTCTGTATGCGGTTGGATTTCCTCAACCATCTTGAAAGCCATATACTTGCTCAACCACAGCAGTACTTGGTTGCAGAAGCATGGCCTGTCTGAAAGGAAGGGAAAGATGATGTCATTGTTAGCTGTTAAGGGCTGGAGGGATTACAAGATTTGAAGTGGGATTTGAATAAACCTCTGATGCTGTGAATACTGGGGCTGATGACGACCTCTTCACCTGTACAGAAATGCCTCCGCAAACGATAATGACTGTCCTCTTGGCTGGGACTCCGACAGCTAGCTTTTGGTCATTTTTTCCACTCTGAGTTTCAAGAGATTTTACCATAGACCTCGATTCTCCCCACCCCACTTTTATCCAAATCTTTCTGACATGATTTCAGATTGTGAGCAGTTTGGAGTGTTGGAGGGGTATTAATAGAATGGTGCATTTGGCAGCTTAGGAGCTCCAATGGAGAAGCAATTATGGAGGCGAGGAGTGGGCCACAGCCATTTAGGGATCACTGCAGCCCCCAGAGGACTGCACAGCTGTGTTTGGCTTACTTATTCATGTGAGACTGCAAACCAAGACTGCTATTTGAGTTATTTTGTAGCAATGGACCAGACTTTTGGTGTGTCTGATGTGTTCAAAAATCCTACTCAATAGAATTGTAGAATGAATAGAGCTTTCTCACTACCAGGTACTCTTACTCCAGTAAAAATCGATTTGAGAACAAATAGTGGCATTTCCTTGCATCTACCGAGTCAGGCCAGAGTGACCTTTTGAGAATGTCCTTCTCCAGGAGAGGGATGTGTCCATCTCCATGTTTGTGTCCTGAAGGTTATTGCAGGTGGCAGGCACCCTGGAGCTCCTCGCACTGCCATGCCTTCAGGCTGGCCCAGTGAGGGCCACCTGAACTGTCAGCTTTCCAGCTCTGACTTTATCACTCAGTGACAAAAGCTTTTCCTGCAAGGCAAGCTGGTGTCAGTGCCAGAATCACGGACAAAGACACAGCTTATCCTCCTTGGTTCTAGTACTCTGGAAGGTTCTTGTCTGTAGTCAGCATTCCTTCTGCATTGCTACCCTAACAGCATAGCGGGAAAAGGCATGGACTCTGCCTCCCACTTCCAAGATTGCCTACCATCTAACCCCTAGAGGACAAGCAGCCTCTTTCCACAGCACTCAGACCTTTTGCAATCACAACCCTCACACTTGTTGATGGTATGAAGTGTTGCTCCCCGACCCCGAAGTACAAGTCTTCCTTGCACCATGGAATGCGACCTTATTGGGGGAAAGGTTCTTTTATTAGTTACTTGCCTCATTGTTGTGGCAAAATACCTGACAAGAGAAACTGTGAGGGAAGGGTTTATTTTGGTCCACAATTCCAGGGTGCTATCCATCACTGCAGGGAAGACATGCGGAACGAGCTTGAGGCAACTGTTCACATGTGTCCACAGTCGAGGAACAGAGAGATGAATGCTGGTGTCCAGTTCCGTTTCCCTTCTTTATTCAGTCAGTGATCCTGCCCTATGGGATGGTGGCACTCATAATTAAGATGGATCTGCCCTTCTCTGGTAACCCAGTCTAGAGAATCTCTCACAAGCATATTCAGTGGCTGACATAATCTAGATAACCCTTCACAGGTGTGCCTGGAGGTTGGCTTCCAGGTAAGTCTTGATCATGGTGACAATATTAAATCATCACAGGTTCATTGTAGATGTAGTCTGTTACCATAGGGTCACACTGGACTGGGAGCAAATGAATGGCATCTGTATGAGAAGGTGAGAGGACACTTGGGGGCACTGTGGGGACAGAGCAGAGACTGCCCGGTTTAGCTGTAAGCAGAGGGACACCGAGAACCATAGAGGTTAGGAAAAATCAAGGAAGATTCTCTGCAGCCTGAGAACATCCAGCTCCAATGACCCCTTTACTTCTGGTTTCTGCTCTCAATGGGGAGAGAATAAACACTGAAGTCTTCACTACCAAGTCAGGGATGATTTGCTACAGCAGCTGCAGAAAACTAGTACACCAGCCTTGATTTTTTTTCCTGTCTTCCTCCTCACTCCCCATCACACAGCAGTACCCTTGCCATGGTGTCTGAGTTTGAGGTCTTTATCAAAAGGAGAAAGGTGCTTAGCTGAAGGTGAGTTACTGTGGAGGTGATGCCAGAAAGCACAGAGAGGAAACAAAGGCACGAGACTTCGAAGGACGAAACTCTGGGAGAGGAAATCTTAATTAACTGTAAGCACAACAAGCCACCAGAGGCTCAGTCCTACCCAGATTTCCGAGGCTCGATGGAGAATTCATCTCAAACACTTGTGATCCAGGAGTGGGAAAACTGGAACATGGCATACTGATGATCATGCTTGGTTAGGTAAGAACTGTCCCTGGGTACCCCTGCCATCCTCAGCATCCCCCCTTTGCCAGTGCCTGGGAAAGCTCCAGGGCAGGAAAGCCCGCAGCAAGCTGTAGGCAGGAAGGAGAGTGTTGTTTTCATAAGGATCCAGGTGTGGGCCAAAGGACTCAGCAACCAGGGTGTCTACTGCCACCAGCTCCTGCAAAACTTCTCTTTGTTGACCTAGGGCTGGGGACAAGGCTCCACCATTCCTTCCTTGCCTGTGGTTTTTCAGTGTCCCCTTTTGCCTGTCCCTCAGAAAAAGCATCTTTACACCAGGATGTCTTCAGAATCTCAACTATTTTCATTTTTTGTCAATCCCGACTGGCGGCGAGTTGGGGACAGGGAGTTTTCCAAAAGCCTTTGGCTTTCTACATGGAGTAAGGCCAGTGGCCTTCGTACTCTTATATGGGATTCTCTAGTAAAATTATTGTGACACAGTGCAGGGGTGTCCTCAGTTTATGTACCTATATTGCCAAAATGCTTTCCAAAAATTTTCTCCAGTTCATATTTCCCATGAGCTCTACTAACTTCGAATTGTATCCAGTCACTTCCTACTCCACAGAAATTAGGCCATGGCTGTGGTGTAGACATGGTTTGTTGCTTCAAGATTCGTGCAGTAGAGACACAGTCTTTGGTATAATGGCGTTAAAGTGGTGAGACCGTTAATAGCTGGAACCTAGTGGGAAGTAATTAGGCCATTGGAAGTTCTGCCCTAAGAAGGTACTAACATAGCCTTGTGCTCTTTCTTGGGACAGCAGGTTGCCATATACGGAGGCTGTCTCATGGGGTGCAGCTACCTCATACTGCATCCCTTTTAATTGGCTAAATACTCCTCTTTGTAAAGTACCTGGCTTGAAGTATTTCGCTATAGCAACAGAAAACAAATGAGTATAATGAGTACCACCTTCCTTTTTTTTCTTTCTCCTACATTTATTATGACTTTGATTGATTACATTTTGCCTTCTATACATAACTCGAATTCTTGTATAACCTTAATCAACCTAGCTTCGAATTGCCCATATGTTGACATTTATAGTCACTTAAATATTGTTCAACAGGTACTAGAATTCCATTTGCTCCCTTGAATGGCCTCTGGTACTGGCCTAGGGCATCGTTTAGAATGCGCATCAGGGACTAATGGAGACAGTAGCTCCATTAAATTGGGACATACCAAGTTGACTGAAGCACTTCTGTCAGGTTTTGTAGCCTTTGCTCTGTCTTCCACCTTTTCTGTGAAGTACGTTAACTTCCTCCCCAAAAGACTTCCATTCTTCGCTTGTATCATATGGGATGCCCTCTCTGTATGTTTTCCCTACTGCTCTGGAACCCTTTTTTCTGTCTCTGTTGTCCTGGGTCAGAGTTATTAGTTTGCAGGTTGCATATCTCCCCGCACCCACACCCGCACCCACACCTTTAACTGCCTCGATTATCTACATCCTTTATGGAGCCTCCCACAGGGAAGAATGAGAACAGTTACACCGCCTACCTACAAGTTCTTAGTGTCCCTCCATGTAGAGCACACAAGCCAATCAAAGGCGGTGCTGAGGGAGTCAAATGGGCCAGTCCTGAGTTGTTTAAAAAAAAAAAAAAAAAAAAAAAAAAAAAAGATGATTAGTTGCCTAGATTGAACCAGATGAGGTCACTGCATGAACAAACAGCTCATGTTCACAAGGTAAAGTGTAGGGCACATAGGAGTGTGATAGGCTGACCTTTAAAACCATTGGTTAACGCCACCCCCCCCCCAAACTCTGCAGTTTTTTCCTTTAAAAGATGCTTGCTGTGGGAAAATGAACGAATTCCTGCTTGACCAGACTCCCTCCTGCATCTGATTGTCTCTGGGATTCTGGGAAACAGCGCACTTGCCTTTCCTCAGACCCAGCTCAACTTTCCATGGTTGGGCTAAGACCCATGCACCTCCACACTGCTAGCTCAAAGCTTCCAGAACAGAGGCTGGCAGAAAGTTTTCCACCTCATGCTCTCGCTGACAATACTTTATGCACCTAAGGGTTAAGAAACTAAGGTGCATTCACTTCCGGTTATCATCCTGGGTCTTGCCCTGGTGATTCCAGGCACACTCTTGAGCCTCTTGAGTTTTCTTGAGGTAGCCTGGCTTCAGTCATCTTTGTGGCTTTCCAGTCAGTCAGACTATAAAATAGATCTTAACTCTGCCAATTTCATTCAATAGCTCCTTCCCTCCACTTTCCATCATGCAGAAATCTGCTGGCTCTCTTCTGTTCTAGGTGGTGTGTGTACTTCTCTTTCTAAACACTGCACTTTTATGACCCCGTTTGTGAGCGGTGCAGTCAGGGAAAGTTATTCAAACAGTTTGCACCTAGTTTTCTTGCACATAAAGTGCAAAACAGTGAAACTTGCCCCACCGAGGTTTACACAGAATCTTAAAAGTTAATGCATGCAAAGGCATGGGGCCAGCACTCAGCCTATGGACAGCTTTGGAATATAAAATTGGTTACTATCATGATTATGTGAAGAGGGCTTGAGAAAAGAGAAAAGCAGGGTCCTGGGCCACTGTGTATACACAATTTTCAGAGGGCTCTGGCCTCAAGTGTAAGAATCTCACCATTGAGAGTATCTGCTGTACATAGACAAGGTTTGCTTATTTTTAACTTCTTATCTGAAGCTCTTTCTTTTTTGTTTGGTTTTGTTTTTTGAGACAGGGTTTCTCTGTGTAAGGGCCCCAGCTGTCCTGAAACTCCCTTTGTAGACCAGGCTGGCCTCAAACTCACAGAAATCTGCCTGCCTCTGCCTCCCCAGTGCTGGGATTAAAGGTGTGTGACACCACTGCCTGTCTGCCCTGAAATTCCTTAAACTTCAATGTGCATCACAGTTACTGGAACCCTACTAAAAGCAGATCCTAACTTAGTGTGTAGGGAGTAAGTGCTACAGTCTCTGTTCCTAGCAAGCTCTTTGGTGGCGCTGATATTGCCAGCGTGTGGAGGTACTTGTGTGCTAGGACCAACATCAAATTTACTCTTATTGGATACTGTTTAAAAAAAATTATACATATATATATATATATATATATATATATATATATATATTAAAGCACTGCAAAGAAATTATCTTAGAGTCTCACTCTGAGCTGTCTCCATGAGAGATTGCTGCTCATCTCATGGCAGTCTTGGGTCTTGGAAGTCAGGAAGTCAGCCTTATCCAGGAAGCCTGAAGGCTACATACTGCTCCTGACGGCTGTGCAGGAACAGTACTTCACAAATCCTTACAAATCCTCAGCTCAACCTTTCAAGGCCCCCACAGGGCTGGGATGGCGCTGGGCATTATCTGCATGTCTATGCTGGTTTTCCCAGCACACGGAACCCCCCCCCCCCCCCCGGGGTTGGCGCCTCTCTCACCGACCACCAGGGACCCGATATCCCCACCCCTTCCCTGGGGTATCTGATTTCACTCTTCAGCCACCGGTTTTAAGTTTCTTTTCCTTGGAAGACAGGGACAGCTGGGAATGTGGATCTCATCCTGTCTGGGTTTTCCCCTGACAAGTGGCGAGAGCAGCAGGATATGAGGTGCTTGAAGACCACTCATGATGCTATTATCACCCGGAGCAGAGTCAGCCAGGGAAGGGACAGGTGCAGGAGCCCTGGTTTCATTTTGCAGGCAAATGGGAGCAGCCAGCCGGAGGGGTGCAGGGATCACAGATTTAGAGGAAAGCACCCGAGTGAGAGACTGAGATGTGAAACGCAGTGGAGTTTTCAGGTCCTGAATTTATTCTGGGTGACATGATGAGTCTGTTGAAACAAAACAAAACACCCTTCAAGTCAGTGATTCTCTACCTGTGGGTTCCAACCCACTAAACTACAGTTATGAAGTGGCAACAAAATAGTATTATGGAGGATACCACAACCCGGGGAACTGTGTTAAAGGGTCACTCACAGCTTTAAGGAGGGGTGAGAACCATTGCTTTGCTTTAAATGCACAGCACCAAAAGTGAGCCCCAGTCTCACCCACGGACTTTTTGGTTCTTAAAGTTGAGTCAGTGTTGACTCATTCAGGAAGGCAAGATGCCAAACACAGAGGATCTTGGAAAGGGGGTGCGAGGGTGAGTGTGTGGCAACTTTCTTAACTTCTACTCCGTTTTCCTATAAAACCAAAATTGCTCAAAATTGCCCTTAACTTTCTAAAAGTGGGCATAAAATCTAACCTCATCGGGCTACTATGCTTATCCAAGCACAGAAAATACACAAAGCACTCACTGAAAGTTGGTTTAAAATGATGCAAACGCCATGAAATAAATGCCTACCTTCCCTCCAAAAAACCCAAAGGCAACACATACGGAGGCGGGATGAATTATTGCCGGTGTCCTTCAGGAACACCGTCTCCCATTCTCTACCCCTGTTGCCCCAAGAGAGGGATGTAACCCTGCACACGGTTTATGCACTTGTACATTGGGGGAAATGATGCCTCTCAAGTAACTCTCCTATTGCACCCTTTCAGTAGGTCGCTTCCTGTTCTTGTACCCCAGCTACCACTAAAGTCAAACTGAAGCTTCTTGTGCCCCAGAACCACAATAGCAAGACACAGACGGGGAGGCCAAACCATGTAGAAATGTACAAAAAGAGAAGCGCATTCGGACGGAAGGGCCCCCTTGCCTCCCATCAGGACTAAACACTGGGAAGGATGCAGGTGTGGAGACAAAGACACAATGACTGTTGACCCAGCCTTGGAAGAGCCCTTGTTTGTTTTGATGAATACCATTTCTACGTGGGTATGCTGGGAGTGAACCCTAGCTGATAACTTACTGAAGTGAATAGTACTCACATGGTTCTTATTATAAAAAGTAGAATGTACACATGGAAACAATCATTTAACTGGAAAGGTATGAAATAAATACTAAAAATAATGCTTCATGATCCCTAACCCAGGCACTCTTTTTAAAGGAAGCAGTATTATGCGTTTATGGTTGTTCCCTGCTCCCCCCACCCCCAAGGAGTCAATTATCTACTTTAAACAGTATATTTATACTGTTTTCTGGTTCATCAGCTTTAAGGAGAAACTATTGACTGCTTCTTTGGAAAACTAAAAAAATTTGACTCTCTTTAAACTCCCTTTCAACTTTAATTGGCCTTTTTATTTTTTAATTCTGTTAGCTACTTTTATACCTTAAAAATATACCATTTTGTACAATGTCATTAAACAGTACATCTTCTATCAGGAAATACAATAAAATGCACACTCTTCTTCTGTTCTCTTCTCTTCCCCCTAACCTCTGGTTGTGTTGCTAGATTGTCTGTGTCCAAGATCAGCCCTTTTGCCATTGTTGTAATTATAAATGAAGTCTCCCATGCTTTGTTTAGAGAAATTATTATTTTCAAAAAATCAAAAGAGTATTTTCAGTGACTGAAGACATTCATTGCCAATTGGATAACATCATTCCCTCGGCAGTTTATCCTTACAAATGCATCCCATAGATGCCTCATTTTGATATCATGACTTTTTGTATTTCCTTGCAGTTCTAATTGCTTGCCTATTTTCTTGTTGACCAGACAGATTTATAATAGGCACCACCATACTGTGTGCTGAATGGTCAAACTTGAAAAGTGTTAGTTCCTGACAAAGTGGCAGAGGCCTGTGGTTCCTGATTTCCCAACTATGACCCTTGTGCCCCCCCCCCCATGACAAGGGTCCTCATCATGCCCTTAGGTCCTTACTCCTCCTCAGATTCATAACCTACGGCAGAGTTAGCTCTGGGATTCCTAAGCTGTTCTTAGTTACTAAACTGCTTGATGGAGTACAATATGAACATCAAACTTATGACTATGGTCCATTGTTGACACAGAGAAACATCCATGTTACTTATTGATATTAGTAATTATAACTGTAAAACTCCTTATCACAAATATTCTTACGTGAGCTTGAGATTTTATTTAATGCCAAACTTAGCAGAAGATGAAAGGGGGTGCGGGGAACATATAACATACATGAGGTCTCCATAGGGAATGAGTGCCTGATATTTCCGGACACTTTCCCCTTTCCAGCAATGCAAATGCTATCAGTTCCCCTACATTGACTGTGGTGTCTTAATAAATCAAATTATCAAAGGCTCATAAGTGTAGAAAAAGTGAAATGAAAACAAGTGTAACAAGCATAGATTGCCGCTCTAACATCAAAGAACCCAAACCATAAATCCATAACATTCACTTTCAAAAGCCGATGATGAAAAATATGGAATGAGTTTCTTAGATTTAATTTTAAGGCTGCAGAAGTATGTGAAAACAGAAGAGAAGTGCTGAGAGGCAGAAATCAGAGCAGAGGGTGCTTCATGTCAGAATTCTTAGCTTCTCCAGGGAGCTAAGGAGCTTACGTCCATGATGGCTGGAAACCATGGCAGACTTTGCTAACTCCATGATGGCTGGAAACCATGGCAGTCTGCAAGCTCTTTTCTGTATTAAGTCCAGTCATTCAGCTCCAGCTAATAAATCAGAAACCCAAGGGGTATGTAACATATTAAAATCTATGCAAGAGCTATGAATTCATCAAGGAAAACAAAGGAAGGTGCTAACTGCCATTGAGTGATTCACTGGAAACCAAACCATCCAATGTTAAACTGACTTTTAAATCCATGGCTCCCTTTTGTGTAAAGTCTTACTTATAGGAGTAGACAATGGTCTTTTGTTGTTGTTTGTTTTGGTTTTGGGTTAGACATATTTCGTTCGCCTTCCGATGACTTTCCAGTTTCCTTTTGGGGAATGGGCACTGACTTTCCTTTTTTCCCCATTGTGTGTAATCCTGGTGGGAAGTGGTGCATTCCCCTGCTCTAGTCCTTCAAGCTAAAGGGGGTCATCCCAGCCTGACCACGAAGCAGCCTATGTACAAGTGACCCAGGCCCATTCAGTGTGAAACTTTCCCCCGCCTTAGAGTATCAAATGAAGAATGCCATGATGTGTGGTCATGAGGATTTGTTTTCCTCTATTGACAGGCCTTGAGCTCCCTTTAGTCTTACCCATTTTCCAAACACAGCATCTGTCTCTTCACTAGTCTGCTCCGGTCTCCAGCAGACCCTTTACTTTTTTGGGTAGGACCATCAGAGTCAATTTCAGTTATTCATCAAAGAAAGTCTGATGGGCACATTCATTCACAGGGAAAAACTCTCTGTATCTATTATGTGTGGCATTAGGGGGGCAGAGACATGAATCCTGACCTCAGACCATTGTAACAGAGATTGTTAGGTAAATAGGCAATTTTATTGTGATACAGGAGGCACAATGACAGAGATGGAAGTTACAGAGGGAGAAGTCAGTAGTTCCACTTAGAGTAGATAGGCAGCGTCTTAGAGGGGAAGTAGAGAATGAGTGGTTTTCAAGAGAGAAAAAAAGAGTTGGGGGAAAAATCCTGCAGGTTCCTAGAGGAAACGGCACACATAAGGGTTCAGCTGCGTTAGACAACCAGGTCACTCTTTGGAACTTCTAAGAGAACCAGAGCACCGTGCAGGGCAAGCTTCCGGGAGAATTGGGCCACTCATCAGAACTTCTACGAATCAAGCATGGACTGAGTGGGCTACAACATGAAGGACTGTGCAAAACAAAATAGTCTCTTAAAAATGGCTTCTTTTTATCTGTGTGTCTGCAGAGTGTATGCCAGATAAGTATATGAGCCCAGGAAAGCCAGAGAGGACATCGAGTCTCCTGGAGCTGGGGGTTACAAGTAGTTGTGAGCTGCTGTGTTGGTGCTGGGAACTGAACTCGAGTCCTCTAAAAGTGCAACAAGTGTTCTTCACATCATTTCCAGTTACACATTTATGGCTCATTTACACAAAGTGCTGCACAATCTTTCTAGGTCCCAAAAGTTATCCTTTCAGATCTCATGGGACTCCAGTTTCAGTTTTCAGGAGAATGTCACCAGCTATAAATGTTGATACTCAGAATATTTAACATTACCCACTACTGGGTGACAGTTCTCCAGGGATCTGTCCTAATCTTTATACCCTGCAAGCAGACTTTCTATTTAATGAGGTATGTGTAGTGGACAACCTTGGAAAATTGAGATAGAGTGTCCCCTCAGATAGCAAAGGACATAAAACGTCAAACATCGATTCAACACTCTATTTTAAAGTAGGTCCTGGAAGAGATAAGAACAAAGAATAAAGCATTCTTATATATCCAGGGAAAGATAGCCAAAACAGGAAAGCAGAGTCCATACACGTTTATAGGTGGTCAAAGTCAGGCATGATGGTATAGTCCTTTAGTCCCAGCACTTAGAAGATAGAAGCAGGAGGATCTCTGTAAGTTCAAGACCATCATGGTCTACATAAAGAAGTCTAGGCCAAGCAGGTCTATGGCTAGAGGTGGTCTACCAACTCTTCAACTTCAATTAAAAATATTTTCTTAATGCCCATCACATGTTGGAAGCTTGATTTCTACTGTGGCCACACTGAGGCGGGAGTATCTTTAAGAAGTGAGGCCTAGAGGAAGCTAATTGGACCATGGAGTAAATTAACCCTCTTGAAAGCAGGCCCTGCAAAGAAAAGCCATGGGCAGCTGCCTATGTTTGAGCTCTTCTGCATGTGGCTGGTTCTGAAGGTATGCAAGGAAGTTGCCAGTTAGATCTCATCATACAGCTGGGAAGTCAGCCCTCATCTCCACGCTCTCCCAAGTAGTAGCCCCTCCGCATCATGTTGTGTTTCCTTTGCCTGGAATCTTTTGCTCCCGGCCATCATTCTCATGTGACTTTGCCTTCTACAGCTGGGCAGGAAGTGCAGATGAATCCATCTATACCAGCTCCAACTCCCCTTCCCTGTGGATTCCAAGGCTATTCCTCACCTCTGTGGGTATCATTCTAACAGCCCATGCAATTTCTCTCCTGTATCTTTAATGTTGCCCTCCTTACTGACTCTTCAACTTCAACTAAAAGTATTTTCTTTTCCCTAATGCCCATCTGTCATGGCCTGGGTGTTTTCATTGCCCACAAATGCATAGGTTGAATCCCTACCATCCACTGTGACTGTATTAGAGATAGGACTTCTATCGAAGCCATTAAAACTGACCGAGGTCCCAGAGTGTGACTCGGCTCCGACTGGATTTGTGTGCATTTAAGAAGAGACAGCTATCACTGACAACAGAGTTTTGCTCTCCCCCTTCTCTCTTCCTCCTCTGTACTTCCTTGGAAAGACAATGTTTAGGACATAGCAAGAAGAATTTATAAATCTGGAAATACATCCCTACAACAGTGGTTCTCAATCTGTGGGTCACAACCTCTTTGATGGTCAAATGACCTTTTCACAGGGGTCACCTAAGAGCATCGGAAAACACAGATGTTTACATTATGATTCATAATAGTTATAGTTATGAAGCAGTCATGAAAATAATTCATGGTTGAGGGCCACTACAACACGAGGAACTGCATTAAAGGGTTGCAGCATTAGGAAGGTTGAGAACTACTGCCCTGAAGAATTTTAACTGATATATGGATCTAGTGAATTCTATTCTTTAAAATTTAAGGTATCTCTCTTGGGCAGTGTCCCTTGGCTTTTAATTTTAGTTGAGCCTTCTTCCTCTGTCTCCTAAAATATTCTCTGCATATAATTCTATTCTGGAGTTATCACATTAATGTAACCGCTTCTTAGCCTTCTTCCCCTACACTATGATCTTCTAGGAGTCAAGTCCAGGTCTCCTTTGAGTTTACGCTCCCTGTGGACCAGTGCATTGCCTGGAAAATGAGCGGTCTTGTATTACAAAATGTTCCATAAGCCTTGTCTTCTATGCAAATCACAGACCTCCTAATTATAAACCACAAAGCTTTCCTGTAATTATGGCCATCTATTTTTGAAGGTGGGAAAACAAATTTATGTAAGTTTAGACAGAAAGTGTTACAATTAGACGAAAAACATACAAGCTTTACTGAGCCAGCTTTGAAACGAAGAACTAGGCAGGCAAATACGGTGAGAATGTGTTGGCAGCAGCTATTTATTTTAAAGAAAAACTAAAGGAAGTTCTGCAGGCAGAAGGAAAATAACGCTAGATGGAAACATGGTAATACAGAAGGAATGTAAAAGAGGAAAAGGTAAACACTGGGGAAAACATAATAAATATTGACTGCCTAAAACAACAACAATAATGTTTTGTGGGATGAAAAGTATGCAGAAATAAAACATATGGCAACAATAACAACAGCCAGAGCAGAGCAAATGGGTACCTCCATCTGTCCAGGTTGCTGTGAGGAAACACCACAAACTGGGCAGCTTTTAAACAACACACATCTAGTTTTCACAATTCTGGAAAGTGGGAAGTCCAAGATTAAGGTAGAGGCAGAGTCTGGCGAGGACCAGTTTCTGACTCACAGAGGATACCTTCTTATTGAGTGAGGGGTGAAAGTCTCTCCGGGACTCCAGTCTGTCTGGGCCTTAATTCCACTCCGGAGGGTTCTGCTTCTGAGCTAATCACTCACCACAGGTCCCAGTACTGTCACGCTGGCGGTAAGGACTTCAGCATAAGGCTTCAGGGGAGGGGACACAAATATTTAGATCACAGTGATGCTTTTAAATGTGTCTGAGAAGAACCAATGGTACTAATTTATAATAGATTTCAGTAAGTCAAGGATGCATACTTTGTATCTCTATAATAACCATGAAGGAAAACAAAAACAAAAACAATTCTCATATATTTGGTTGTGAGCCTAGACTTTAATGGCTGAGCCATCTCTCTAGCTCAAAAGAATAATTCTCTAAAATGTATAATGAACAAATAGGAAGTGAGAAATGGAATGATTGTTTTAAATTCTTAATTAATGGCTAATGTAAGAAAAGACAGAAGATGAAAGAAAAATTTTGAAAACTAAACGGTATGCAGGCTGGAGAGAAGGCTCAGCGGTTAAGAGCACTGACTGTTCTTGGGCTGGACCTTAGTTTAGTTCCCGGCACCCATGTTGGGCATCTCACAACTGCCTGTAACTCCAGCTCGGGAGAATCGGACACCTGTAGCCTCAGCACGCACCTGCACTCACTTGATACAAACACAAAAAGACACATAATTAAAAATAAATAATTTTTAAAAAAAATTAGAAGAAGGTGCAAACTGCAAATAAAGATGAATATGACAGCTTTGAACCCACATGGTTCATCCTACAGATTTCAGGAAAATAGAGCAGGCTGGGAAGCAATGTGGGCATCATGCAGCATGTGTGCAGAGAGGCGAGAGAAGACCCACCATGCCTCAGGAGGAAGATGGACATGTCTTCAGATGGACTTCCTGGCTCAGCCCTGACCACGGGCTCTGGAGATTGAAAACCTCAGGTGCTCTTGCAATCAACTCCACTCTGGGTTAATTTCAGGCCTGGTCCAACCTTCTGTTGCAAGAGAATGACCCCTGACTGAAACAGCCGTCATGGTCAATAGGAGTCAAGAAATATGGTCATATGGTCTCATTAGTTCAGCCTCCAGGGAGAGGGAATGAGTGTCTATCAGAAGAATGCTTTCATATTGCCAGCTTTCGGCCATGACGATTTTACATATATTTTTGAAGTGTCATATATGTTCAAAGACCTACATAATTACTCTTTAATCTTAAAAGGAAGGTGGTGTTACTTATAATTAATGGAACACTAAAAATTATAAAAGAAAACGCCTCAGGCAAATAAACAGAAGAAAAACAAAGGCCCCTCGGTTGATTTTTCTACAATGCCCATCTGGTTTTGGAATTAGTATCTTGCCAATATACTAAAAAAATTTCCTATGTAAATCTTTGACATTCTTACTGCATTTTCAATTAAAGCCTCTGAATTAAAACTTTGTGCCATGAGTCAGCAGTTAAAGCTAACATGTTTTTTCCATTTACCTTCCTTAGGGAAAGCCTGGTCCCAAATGGAGAGTGCCTGCCATCCTTTGCTTCTTTTCATCAACCCAGATGGGCATAATTACTTCTGGAGGTTACCACAGTGGTTCGCTCTGCCATTCGATACCATCTTTCCCATGTGTACGCAGAACAGTTCCTCATGCCTTCCACTGTTTTCTACAAATACTGCCTTTTCATGGTGAAAAATACAACCTGTGGTCTGCAGATCCTGCACCTGGAGACCCTTCATGTTCCTAGGCGACTTCATGAAGAGACCGCTATTCTATAGCCCTGATGGAGGACATGAAGGGTCTCCACAGCCTGTGTTAGACACGGGGCTCCACTCACTGAGCTGTATTGCATTGGTATTCTAATGCCTTTGGAAGGTGAAGTTCCAAAGGTCATATGCATAAAAGTCACGAGGTCCACACAGACACCATGAGAATATCCTCCACAGTATGTGCCAAAAGCCATTTGGACCCTCAACATTTGGTTGGCCTTAGTTAGATACATGAGGATGGAGAAGTGCTAAGCACAATGGTGTCCTGTTGACCAATATCCAGGCTGGAAAATTCTGCTTCTCTTAAATCAGCACTTCTAAAGGCAGTCGTGGGCCCTCTGCAGACACTCATGTCTGCATACATCTATATATACACACACACACACACACAGAGAGAGAGAGAGAGAGCAGAGAGAGTAGAGGGTTAGGCTTCACATCTACTTCCTGCCAACGGCCATGAGATGAGGCAAACATAAACGAATCAAACCGAGTAGATAACATTCTTCTGGAACACATGGGGGTTTGCAAATTAAAGGGAAGTAAAATGTATATTGGGAGGTTTGATCAAAATCAAATTACTCAGAAAAAAATATACATTTGTAAAATCCGCAACAGCACAATACACTCTGGGAACTATCAAAACCAACCGCTTGCTTCTAAACAACCAACCCTGGCATACCAGGAAGAGCAAAGATGGCGCCTAAAAAACCCAGGCCCAGTTGTCTGATACACTGATGGCAGCTTCCCCTACAGAAGTCAGCAACATCTTTACAGTCAAGAAAGTCAGGCCTATTGATAGAGCTTGAGGCAAAATGAATAAGCAGGCCCAAGTTGATTGTCTTAATAGAGTTACTCAATAAATGTGAGGAGTACACCAGACATTTTCATGCCTGGGGGATAGCATCGCCTCCATCAGGTAAAGTCACATTTCTCCTCTCTCTGGTTTTCTTGGAGGAGATTTATAGGAATCTATGGCCAGGTCTCTCACCAATAATCTCACTTGGTGATTTTGGTTTTAGAAACTGGCTAACCCGGTGACTTTCCTTTTGTGGTAAGCTTTGCATTTATACTATGTCCTTTGGCTAGGTCTGAATATTAATAATTTGTTTACACTTCCCACTGTAAATCCATTCATTCCACCAATAAGTGAATAAAAAGTTAATCCCATTGTCATTGTTACGGCAATGAAGGAAGGGATGGAAATAGAGGGTGTGTTTGTCAGCATCATGACTAGCAAATATCTGAGGTAATGAAACTGTAAAGGAAATGGAGAGATTAGTTTTGGCTCACGGGACATGGGACGGGGGAGTTGGTCTGTGATCAGTTGACCCTATTACCTTGGTGGTTTTGGTGTTTAACAATATGTCAGGGAGTGAGTGGTGGGGTAAGCTTGTCACCTCATAGGAGCTGCAGGCACATTCCAATAACCTAAAAGTCTCCTGCCAGGCCCCGCCTCTTCCTTTGTCTTTGAGAACATTCCAGATCCAGACTACAGCAGAGAGTAGCCGGTTGGGGAGGAGGGGGTGATGGTAATGACTGTGGGGTTTCTCAAGTTCTTTTTGTTTGTCTGGAGGATGGGGACTGAAGCGGGTGAGTGTAGAAGAGGAGATACCAGGAGGCTAAGGCAGATGTTTAGATGGGAGGAAAACCTTGGCGCTCCCTTTTGTGACATAACAGGAAATTGAGGGGGAAGGACAAAAGCCATGGCTGACCTGAGGTCTCAGAGCCTCTAATGCCAGTTCTCTCCAGGAGTGGAGGGGGCGTTGAGTTCACTCAGAAGATCAGCACTATGTCTTATTATAACTCTCCCCATGGAGTGTATTTTATGAGCAGACATTATATATCATATATCTTGTCAGCCCAACAAGCTAATTTGGGTGTTGTTAACTCTGTTTTTCAGATAAAGAAAGTCAAAGTGACCAGTCCAGGGTCACAAAGGTAATAGTTGATAAATTTGATCAAGCCTTTGCTCTTCCTGGGTGTGAAAGGTAAGGGCAGGGAGGAAAAGATGGGGGCAGAGAAGATGCAAAAATAGACAAAATAAGGCTACTATGTTTTGTAAATGTTTTGCTCATTAATGGTGTAACTATTACATATAAGAATAATATAAAAAAATCATCTCACTGTTTTCACTGGCTTGAGGAGTGTCAAGCATAGACTACAAATTCATTTAAAATGTTTGCTTCAAAAATTGTTTGACTGCTAGTGTTAATGAAGGTGTGGTATGCATCAATGTAAAAACACGGCAGCCCTTGATCTCCTTATTGTAAAGACTGAGTCAAGAAGACAGCCTTAAATTTGAGGCTAGCCTGGGCTACATGAGTTTCAGGTCAATTGGGCCTACATACATACAGATCTTTTCCCAAAAATCACCCACCATCACTACCACCACCATCATTGTGCACACAAGTGTGTATATAGTTTTTCAAGATAAAGTTTCTCTGTCAGGCTTAGCTGTCCCTGAACTCATACTGTAGACCAGGCTAGACTTGAACTCAGAGACCCACCTGCCTCTGTCTCCTGAGTGCTGGGATTAAAGGCATGCACCAGCACACAAATTTTAATAATGAAAATCAAGTATCCAATACCCATAAAAAGAAAGGAGGGAAGGCAGGAGATGTCAATGTGGTCTCACGGGATAATATTAGCCTTTTCCTGGCAATGAAGACTAGGATGACAGATGGGAAAGGCCCTCCACTACTTCAAGAAGGGAGTATTGTATGGGCTCACAATTCAGACTCCCTCTGATTCTCCCCTAAACTTAGAGGTTTGCAAAAAAGAACATTGTGTAGTTTTGTTTTGTAAAGAAACAGCAACCCAGTGTGAATCCTTTGAGAGGTCAGGGCTAGGCCAGTGGCTGGCTGGAGCCCTGCTAAGATTCCCAAACACAGGCTATGTCCCAGGGTTCAGAGGGTCAGGTCCTGGGCCCCTTCCGAAGGCATCTGTGTACTCCCATTCTCTTCTAGAAAGTGTGTTTTGTGCACTGTTGCTATGGTCTGTTCAGAATCCATAACTGTGGGCCGCAGGGGAGTCCCAGAGACAGCAGGTCCTGGGAGACACAGCTGCCACTGGGCTAAGCAACTGACTAGGCCAAAGCAAACTCCCCAGGCGATGGGCCAGACCTCTGGCTGCAACCCTGGGGAGCCCAGCCTGGCCCAGGAGCCCTCCCTGCTCCTGCCCTGACTGTGGCCTCCTCCAGCCCACAGTACACCTCTCTACAGAGCTGGCACTCGGCAGAGCTGCCTCCCTTCCTCCTGGAGAGTCTGGCTACCTTCCTTGGCTGCCAAAGGCAAGAATCATCAGCTCTTGTCCCTCACACAGGACAGCTATGGATGTCCATAGAAATCCCATGGGGGAGTAGAAGTTAGTATTAGATGCACATCTGATATGTACCACTCATGCTATTATCACATTTAATGTACAACACATTCTTGGTTTCTCTCTCTCTCTCTCTCTCTCTCTCTCTCTCTGTCTTTCTCTGACCTCATGTATCCCAGGCTGGAACTCCCTAAACTATGTTGCTATGTAGTCATATTGAACTTCTGATTCTCCTGCCTTTGCCTCCCAAATGCCTTCCAGGCAGGCACTGCACCACCACAAGCAATTTATGTGGCATTGAGTGTTAGCTTCATGCGAATCAAGTCAACCTCTCTAATTGAGCTGCACATCCAGATCAACATAGTTTTTTTTTTTTTTTTCCTATTTAAATCCTTCCCTCAAACTGAAACACAGAGGGATGAAGTCATCTGTCCAAGGGCATACCAGTTGCTGAGAGTCAAGCTCAGATTTTAACCTCGAAGTCTCTTTACCTAATTTGTAGTCATCCAGTGATATGACAAATTGTGTACTTACTATGTGCTGGCAAAGGACAGAGGTCATTGTAAGAGAAGTCCCTCCTGCTTTGTACCCCGTATGAAATTTGACATTTTAAAAAGACATTCGTAAGTCTGTGAAATTAACATTGCATGCGTGATTTTTATATTGCTCTGCCTGAAAAGATCACTGATGATAAATCTGTCTCCTTTTTGTGCACATTCGTTGTTCACGCACACATACATGCATCACACTTAGGTCACCAACACTGGGACATCATGGAGGGTACTTTCTTTTTGGAAGTTGAGAACCCCAGTAAGAAGTAAATGCCTTTGTGAACATGAAATGTTCTGAAAGAGTTGCCTGTCACCTCACTTCAGGATTCCTAGCTCCCCCTTTTAGTTCCCCACATCCCTGTATTCTCAGGGTCCCAGAGCAAATCAGGAGGCCAGAGAGTGGGGCTGGGGAAGCTGTACTCCCTGGGGTAATTAGCCCTGAGTTGCCTGCAGGTGCTACACAGGTGGTCTCAGGCCCCAGCAATGACCTAGGAAAAGCCCACGGGATCCTTCAGCTGCAACCAATCCCGCAGGCTGCCTGCCTGCCTTCTTGACAGAGTCCAGATTTCACTTATTAAACATATTAATCTGAAGTTAACAATTTGTGCTTGTTCCACTAAATGGCTTGGAGAAAGACTGTAAGGAGGAGAATCTGATCTGATGGGAAGGCTTAACCCTGATGGTCCAAGTGGCCTCCGTATCCTGCCTCTGAATTCGCAGAAGTGGAGTCAGAGGGTAAACCTGGCTGGAGTTAAAGAAACACAAACAAAAGCTGTCCCCTTCTAGCCTAGGCCTGCCATGTGACTCTGAGGACATTGCTTACTGCAGTGACAGCATTTTAAACAGCTGCCCAGAGGGCTTTTAAATAGACTTGATGTAATTCAATGATTTATGGAGCATGGGTTACCAAAATATTAAAGTTTTGAAATGTCCCTAAACCAACCATCCCCCCCCCCACACACACACACACTACCCACTCTGATGCTTCTCTGATGCTGAAGTCTGGTTCTTATGGCTTCTTTTAAAAAAGGAAAAAAGAAAAAGCAGCTGCTCTGAATGAGGGGCCAGAAAAAGATAAACAGCTCTGATGAATAGAGATGACCTTTCGTATATAAACACACTCGCTTGGTCTTCAGCAACTCGGTCCACTGAATGTGCCAGTCTTCAAGCAACAAGCGAGGCACTTACTCTTTAATTCAAGGGGACTGCAGTGGGATCAAGAAGTGATTCTGGTTGATGAAGTACCCCCAGCCACTACTCTATAAAATAAGTCACACGTGTGTAAATACATTACAGGCTTAATCAATAGCTAAAAGCACACCCAAGTCTGGAATTGGCCAATATGTTCACCCTCTCTTGTCATTCCATTGGAGTGGCCTCCTTTTCTTAATCCTTCTGTGTCCTCTGGACTCAAAGAGAATGCTATGAAGCAAAGGTTGGGCTCAGAGACTTCTAACAGTTTTGTTTATGTCAAAAATAATGAAGGATGACAGGCTATCGCATTTAGACATGTAACACGATCGTTTGCTCCAGGCCTTCCTGCTAAGATTAATTTGGAGACAGCAAAGAGGAAGGAGAAAGAGGAGAAGGAGGAAGTGACTTTAGAGAAGGTGGAAAAAAAAAATAAAAACCTTAGAGGCCAGAGAGAGGGGTTGGTGAGATGGTTCTCACCATGGGAAGTTACTTGTCATGTACCATGCATGGATCCCCCAAACCTGAGTAAAAATGGAAGGAGAGAGCCTATCTGTTAAAGTTGTCCTCTGGCCCTCCATATATGCACAGTGGCACAAGCCTCCCCCTCAATACAATAATATACAAACAAATGCTCCTACTACTAACAACAACAATTACCAAATACACCTTAAATGTAAGGGAGAGGGACCAGCATTATGGTCGATGATCTTTATTTAGCCAACGGCAGGAAACTACTGAATGAAGTTTTGTGTTAGTTTTTATTGAGTCTTCCTCGTGTTTTAAGCACATATTTTACTGAAGAGCATTACAACAGAGTGCACTGATGACAAAAATGCCTCAAGTATACGAGAAAATCAGACCACTTTTTTCTCGGCACTCTCCATACTCACTACCCTCAATACTATCATAAACGCTATAGGGAACCTCGAAGTTGGCAAGACATTCGAGTGCTCAACTAAAATCCTCCTCCTTGTCCTGCAGTCCAGGAGGCAAGCCCAAGCACTAGAACTCTCTCTTAGGGTAGCTAGTTCCTCCTTCCTCAGTTGACCTCACTAAGATAATCCCTCAACATTAGGCACAAAAGCTTCCTAATCTAAGTAATAACTCACAAGTGTGTTAGAGGGTCAGCTAGCCGCTTCCAGATCCTGTCAAGTAGACAATCGACGTCAGATGTCATACCTGCCAACCTGTTGCAGATGTAAAGACATGTCTATTTCTGTTTACCCCAAATAGAGAGGACCCAGGCAAACCAAAGAAACGATCTGTCCAAGTCCAGCCTGGTAAACCAATGACTGTGTTGAGGTTCCCTACTGGACTCAAAGGCAGCTACATCAGGAAGTTCCCCGTGCAACTTAGAGCCAGCTATCCTATAGAAAAGTCCCCTATCAGTCAACTGTCTGTAACCTTGTAGGGAGATGAGGGACCTCATGAGGATTTGGGAAATGCCTGTGAACCCTGATCTCTTTCTCCATGAGGAAATTTTGATAGGTCCCATTTCATGACGGTCTCAAGGGAGTTATCGCACCTTCCTGATTCAAGATGACAATGACCCTATCCAACCCAGAGGAAACTGCTACACAATATCCAGAGTCTTACATGGAATAGGAAGGTTTCATAGCATAGGCTTATTTCTATCCACTGGTAATGTATTTAAAAAGAATAGAAGTTTCAGGTTCATTGAGGAAAAGGATATAAACACCTTTCCCGAGACCCATCCTAAATGCATAGAGATACATTTGTATTCCAGTCTCATTGGGAAAAGAAGAGGAGACTGGAGAACTTGCCACTCCAGCACCCTAACATGTCTGACAATGCCACATTTACTCATAATCACTTCCTAATGCTTTAGCCTTGCAAATTTAATGCCTGGTTCTGAGAACCAAGAAACCCAGGACTACACACATGGTTATTGGTTCCTATTATCAAACCACACGAACCTGAAGGCCTTGAACCAACAAAGTGAATTCTTCATCTCTCTTCTCAGTTCCCATTAGCTGGTGTCTAATCTTCCAAATTCACTTCCTCCATGCCATTTGTTATGGCTACTGTAGCAATTAAATCACTCTCATGGCCTCAGGACCACAAGGGGAAAGTCTCTTCACTGTTTTCCACATCAGCTTTGCTTTACAGGGGAAGAACCTCTCAGAGAAAGATTCTCAATGGCTTGGTTTGAATTGGGGTCATACTTCTGCATCCATCTCAGAAACAGTGATGGGCTTAGTTTTAAACCCATTATGAAGCTAGTGGGATGAACACATAGCTGAATCAAAAGCGGAGGACAGGAAGGAAGGTTTGATTCTCCCAAAGAAGAGTAAGTAGATCAGCCCTTTAAGGACAGTCAGTGTTAATTTAACAAGCACTTCACTTTGAGCTAACTGCAGAAGGGATATAAAAAAAATCTGCTATGGTAATTCACTGTGGGATGCCAAGTGATGAGCAAAATCCTTCATCCTGGCTCTCAAGACCCTGCCAGTTCTAGAGTAAGATCATGGAAGAGATATTTCTTTTGTCTCCAATGTACAAAAGACTCAAGGAGTGGGGTGCAAGATATTTACAAGGCAAAATCCTGGTCCTATTCCAGACAGTCTATTTTCCTGTACTTAAGGCATACAACTCCTTCACAGGGTGATTTTGACATGCCAGGTTTACTGAGAATATTTGGGGAAATACTAGCCCAGTACCTTATTTGATGCCTATCCTCCAGGTCTGAGGCATGGTCAAGGTCTAAATGGAGCAGATACAAGTTCTGAACTTTTTGAGTTTTCTCCAAGTGTCATCTGCTGCTTCATTTGCAGGTTTAAGAGGTAGGTTGTTGAGGCTGAAGTAATGGCTCAGCAGTTAAGAGCACTGCTCTTATTATTATTTATTTTCTAGAGGACCCGGGTTCAATGCCCAGCACCCACAAGAAGGCTCATTACCACTTGTATAACTCTAGTTATGGGATCCAGTGCCCTCCTAGGGCACCAGGTATACAAGTGATACACACACACAAATAAAATACATTTTTAAAGGGAGAGAAATGGATTTTCCTTGAATATGTTATTTTAGAGTCTTTTTCATTAAAGTCTGAAGCGCTCCAGGCATTCTGTCACCCAGTTAACCTACTGCCCCAGGCTTCCCTGTCTATAGTGGCTACTGTGGCTCTCTCGACAGACTGCTGTAGGCAGAGATCTCATTCTGTCTGTTGTCATACGGCATATGAAGGTCCTCAGTTGACTTTCTTTCCAGGAGCTGCCAGCAGACATTGCCAATCTCAGGCAGCTATCTGCACTCAGTGACCAGATACTAGTGCAGAGGTCTGAACACCTGACCCCTTCCCTCGAAGCAGGCTAATTCTGGAGGGCTATTAGCCCTAGTGCTGTTTAATCCTCCTCTGTTTCCTTAACTCTATGGATCAACTCAGTGCTGATCTGGACAGACTTCTGCAACAAGCCTCTCTCACAGTGTGCTTCTCTGGGAACCTGAGCTAAGTTAAACACCACACACACACACACACACACACACACACACACACACACACACACAGCAGGAGTACCTGTCCTCCATGGTGCCTCTTCCCCTCATCTTCTCAACCTGTCTCTGCTCTTCTGCTTTTAAGGAACAAACCAGTGCAGCTGCCAAGTTGATGGATGGTCTAGGTGCCTTCCCAGGTACTGAGTGTGCAGTTCAAGACAGCCGTCTATGGAGAGGGAGTGATGGCACGGATGGGCACAAAGGGAAGAAAAACTGGCAGCAGCCGGTCCAGCCATCTTAGAGGGAGCAGTCACTTTGCTAGGACACCACAGGAGGCAGCACAGGCCCAGGAGTGTGCGTGCAGGCTGTGGTGTGTGAGGAAGGATGGGGACTGAGGAACCTTGGGCAACTGAGGACAGGCTGGGCACAAATGAACGAAGGTCAGAGAAGGGTTAAAGGCCCGATCACAACAAATCTGGTTTTGTAGATTGCAACTGGTGATTCTAGAACTGAGGCAGCAGACCAGCCCAAAATAGTTGACAATGCCCTGTGCTCGACCACACGAAGCAAATGTTGTGTAGGTGGTGTAACGGTGAGCACAGCTGCCTTCCACCTGAGGCAAGTGAGATGAAAAGAGGAACCAGAGTCCAAAGGCAGCCCGATTGCTTACAGCTAGCCACTGTCTATTTGGAAATGTTTTAGGTACTCCGTGGATTGTGACCCACAGCCTTCCTCCTGTTATGACAGCAAGTTACAGTTTGTTTCTACAAGTTAGTTTACAGTTCACTCATCTTAACAGAGGGGTCCTAGAAAGCCTGGGTCTAGTCATGGCTTTGGCAATTGTAACCCAGTTCCAGAGCCTCTATTTATTCATCTGGAGAATGGGAATGATAAGGATTGAACAATTTTCATCACACACACACACACATACACACACACACACACACACACACACACACACACACACACACACACAATGGCAAAGCTACTCTGCTCACCCACGGTCCTTCTTCCTCATAACCAGGAGTGCACGCTGCCTTGTCAACACTCCCATGCCCACTCAGAACAGAGATCCACAAGGCATGTTCATGGTCATACTTAGTACTTACCACACTCAGGTAGCGTATGCCTGGGACTCCGCTTGCTAAAGTTTCCTAAAGTACAGCGGGGAGGAAAATCCCAGGACTTCACTGATGTTGACATTCTTGGTGACAACCCTGGAAGGCAAGGATTTTCCCCTTTTCAAAAGAGCAACATGGATAGGAGCATGCATGGATTTCCCTGGAGCTATAGAGAAAATGGGGAGGCCGTTAGAAATTGAGTCAGCTGGGCCTAGCACTGCAGCTCTTAACCATAAGCCCACAGGCTGGGAGAGGAGGGTGTGATCAGATGACCACTTAACCCTCCATTTTAATTCATTCCAGCAGCAAACATCTGAGTAGCTAACAGGGCTGTATGTGCTCTTGGTTTGGATAAAGAGTTAAAACCCTAGGGTACCGGTCCAAAGCACACTGGTAACTTTTCCCTTCTGTTACATTCCAAGCACATACGCACTTCCCGCCTGCTCTCGGCTGTAACATCCTTGCAGAGGCTAAGGCTTATGACCTATCATCACCTTCCAGATCAGCCTGGAAAGCAAGAAAAATATGACGTGAGAGCTTTTCCTCCCTCTAAGCTAGTCTTAAGGAATGAGCCATTTTCACAGGAAAAGCAGGATGGCTGAAGGGCCAATGCACAGTGGGTTCATTTTAACCCTCTGTGATGCAATAGTAATTATGTCTATAGGATTTCTGCTTAAGAAAGGGCAAAGGAGAGTTGGGAGTTGCCTGGCTTGGGTTGAAAGGTTGTGTGAAGCAAAACAATGAGATACAGTTCTTTGGGGAGGAAAGAAATCTAAAAGGAAAAGAAAGCTCCCTAGGTTTTGGAAAGAGCAATAAGGAAAGTGGAGGTGTGTGGTGTCATGCCAAAAGCAAAGCCTGAAACCACAGCCCTCCTTGTATGTCATGACTTACGCTGTGGTTGACAATGACTGGCACGGCGTATGAAACAATAATGCCTGATGCACCTGGCATCTCCCTCCGTGAACGGGAAACAAGGTTCTTTTGAGTCTGTTGATTAATTTCCTGCTGAAGACCATCCATGACAGTTCTGAGAGTGTACAAGACTATTGCCCAATTTCCTTTTACCCTCCCCCACCCCCACCCTGTGCCATTTACTTCCATCAGGGAAAGCTGGCAGGCAGCCTCCCTTTGAGAGGATCAAGTGGTCGCAGTCGAGCACAATAATGCCTGCGAGGCTGGTTGTTAATGTTGCATTCAGCGGTTGGTAGGGAAGGAAGAGACCATTGACTTGCAAACACATGCACATGTGCAAACAGCCCCACCAAGCTCCATTTGTTCAGTGGCAAATACACTAACTGAAGTCATTCAGTGTCGTCAAGATCAAGGGCCCAAGTCACAACATAGCACATCTGCCTCCCAATGAACTCCTTGGAAATGTTTCAAAGGGATTGACCGCCACAAGAGAGAATAAGAAGGGCAGGATTGGCTGGGCCTTGGGTGGCTTTTCTCCATGGTCTGGTTTCTAAGGCGTCTTGATTAGCCACTGAGAACTCAGAGAGGAGATGAATGGTTGGCTTGAGCCTGAGAAGATGCAACTTAGTTGGTATCATCTGTCAGCCCGTGCGTTCTTAGCATTCTCAGAAACATCCTGGGGGGAATTTTGTTTCATGGCTATCGTGCGTAGTTTTCCAGGGATTGATCTCAGGGTGGGATTATGATTTCTGTATTAGCATTCTGATTCTTAAATATTGTGTCAGTAATAAACCCACTTATTTGAGTGGCAAATAACTGCAAATTAAATTAATACAAATCAGCTGATCCCTCCTAGTAAGACGATATCACATCTGCCAGGGTCTCTCTCGATGGCTCATCCTGAGGGCCACAGACTTCATGACTGGCCTGGACCGTGAACACGCTGCATGCCCAAGTTAAGAAAAAAGTAATAGTGAAAACAGTTTATTTCATGTCCAGATAAGGAGGTATAGGCCACGTTGCATATGACAGGTTCGATTGTAAACATCTAATCACAGATACTACTATGTCCGAGCCTTAATTCCTCTCTTTGGGTGACTACTTACTTGACACCCTTCCTAACCTCTGATGTGTGAGATCCCAAACCCTGTTGTTTGAATTATAGTTACAACGCTTCCCTTGCCCTCTGTAAACAGGTACATACATGCAAGTGCATTTGGAGTTCTATCAAAAACATACAAAAAAACAACTCTATGCAGCCATCAAAGCTCTGACCCAGCCCTGGTTGGCTCTGTAGGTGTCTGGGAGGCAGAGCTGAGCTGAGCCACCTCCCCACTACCCAGGAGACGGGGCCAAGGAGTGTCTGCATCACTCACAGAACCAAGTAAGATGAATGATGGGACGAAGAGAGGAGGAGGGAGGTGCTGGAGAGGACTAAAGGAGCTGTGCCTTTCCTAGTCTCTTAGCTTGCAAAGAAAGTGTTAGCCCAGTGGTTCTCAACCTGTGGGTCACAACCCCTTTTGGGGGGGCGTCTCATATCAAATATCCTGAATATCAGATACTTACCTTAGTAAAATCATTTGTATGGAATAGCAACGAGATCGTTTTATAATTGGGAGGTCAACACAACGCGAGAACTGTGTATTAAAGGGTCTCAGTGTAGCTGGGCAGTGGTAGCGCAAGGAGGCAGAGGCAGGTGGATCTCCGGGAGTTCAAGGCCAGCCTTGGTCTACAGAGCGAGTTCCAGGACAGGCTCCAAAAGCTACAGAGAAACCCTGTCTCAAAATAACAAAACAAAACAAAACAAAAAAGGGGTCCCGGAGTTAGGAAGGTTGAGAACCACTGCTCTAGACAGCTGATTCCGTCTGGCGGCATCGCTCTCCGCCATAACAGTCTGCCTCCGTGTGCCCCAGCCTTGCTCGGCCATTAGCAGTCCCTCTCCATCCATCTAGGGTTCTTTTCTCTTTCTTCCCCGTCCTGTCTCTCCTCTCCCTCCTTATTGCTGTATTTTTGCTCTGAGGCTGCCTGTCCCCCAGCGCACTGGTGAGTGGAAGTCACTTAGAGGTCAGTTAGGTGAACAGGGGCCCTGAGGACTCAGCCAGAAGGTGAGGTTAAAAGAGCAGACAGATGGCCAGGGTGTGTGTGTTGGGGGGAGGGGTGTCAGCGAGTGCTGGCCCAAGTGTAGAGAGCACAGAGCTCTGATGAGGCAAAACTGCCTGTCCTCTCATCAGGAGACCAGCAAGGCAGGTGGCGATACCCCCTCCAGCACCAGGGACACATCTCAGCCCCTCACTCCTCTGAAGTTCTGTGGGATGCTGGGATCCTAGCTGCGCACTGTAGCTCATACCTAGGGTACAGGTTACGTCCCGTTTTCTCCATAGTCCTGCCCCCTCCTCCGCGCGCTCCTATAGTGTTTGTTCTATGCGTGGGTGAGATGTTCCCCCAGGGCTCCAGGCATTCTGGTTCCCATCTCCCCCACTTAAACTGCAGTCAGCAGAGCTAGCTAACTGCAAACCCAGCGTGAACTCTGGAGCTCAGCTTCTGGGTTCTTGGCTCTTGCTGCTCCTCAGCATGGCCCTCCTTTGCTTTCCAAGCTACCACTTTTTTTTTTTTTTTTTTTTTTTTTGGCTGCAAATGGGACTTTTGTAAGAAACAGCCTCTGAGTCATTAATCCAAGTCAGGCAGAAGTGAAGCTAGTCTGTAGACAGTGTTCTCTGTCTGTTTCTCTGCTGGGAACTTGAAATCCTATTGGATCTAGGATATGGCTTTTCCTGTCTCCAGACACACTCTTGGAGTCTAGAATTTACATGATGAGGACTTCTTTTTTATTTCATTTATTTATTTTTACATATATGGATGCTTTGCCTGGGAGCACATCAGACACCTGCGGTGCCTGTGGAGGCCAGAAGAGGGCATCAGATCCCCCGGAACTGGAGTTTCAGGTGTGAGCTGCCATGTAGATGCTGGCAATTGAACCTGGGTCCTCTGGGAGAGCAGTTTAAACCGTTTCTCCAGCGATTTCTCCAGCGATGAGGACTTTTTGACCCAAAGGAGATCTAGAACCCCCCCACCACACACACACACACCTTCCCTAACAGCTCCACATCCCGCCCACCCTTTTAGGAGAGAGGAGGAGCCATCATGTGAGGCTGAACAAGCTCCAAGTTAAGACCCAAGGGTTGACCCTGAACTGCTGAAGCCAAGTGCCATTAATGGGAAGGGCCTTTTCCTACACATGGGCTCCGAGCATTCTGTACAGATCTGTTAAACACTCAAAAGACGCCGGGCAGTGGTGGCTCAGACCCTTAACTCCGGCACTTGGGAGGCAGAGGCTGCAGATCTCTGTGAGTTCCAGGCCAGCCTGTCTACAGCAGCCAGCGCTGTTACTCAGAGAAACCCTGTGCTGAAAAACTCAAACGAGTTTGAATCACAGGCACCATTTGGTCTGTGGCTATGCTTGCTGTGTCTCTCCTCCCCTGTCGCAAACCCCACCAGGGCAGGACTTTACGCAAACCACTCTTCCTTGTATCTCTGGTCCCTGGGACAGAATCCAGAACGTAGGAGGTGCTCCATCAGTGTTTGTGATGGAAATGCTCCTCCTCTTGCTGTGTCATCAGCGGAAGAGGCAGAAGCGCCGAGTCTGGGTTGTCCATCCATCCACTGATCACTTCTCCCAGCCCTGCCACTTCGGAGAACCCAGCTTATTCCTACCTCCGTAACACCCTTCTGTCCCCTTGCTTTTCTTTCCACTCTTGCATCTCTGTCACTCTCCTACTACTATTAACAAATGACCCCGTTCCCTCTCTGTTCCCAAACCACTGTCCACGCCGTTTTTCCCCTTTAGCTTGTCTCTGGTGAGAAAAGAAAAATCCCTCCCAGAAGTGTGACTCAGAGAAATGGACTGAAATGTCATCCAAGGCCGCCAGGAATTTCTCAGCCTTGCATCAGGAACCCTGCACTGAGAGCCAGGGCTTCAGTCTAGACGAAGGTTTCAAAACTCAACACCCGGAGACCCCCCTTTAGCTCCTCCTCCCAGCCCCGCCCACATTTCCTGCTTCATGGTTGCTATACTTGGCCACCTTGGGTGAAGGTTCGCTCCCTTCCTAGCAAGTTTCCATCATTGTGGCAAAGAACTTCAGCAACCGTGCAGGCCACGCCCCACTGCGGTACCTCCCCTCCAGCAGCTGTAGCTTTGAGGATGAGGAGAAGTAAGCCACAGAGGGGTTTCGCCATGGGCTCGCAGCCAAGTTGCCTCAAACTTTCCGCAGCACCTGGAAACAGGACATGAAAAATACAGGTTAGAAAGGACCCATACTGTTCCATTCAAAAGCCTCGTTCATGAAATTTAAAACAAAACAAAACAAAAACCTGAAGTATTCAGACTGCTCTGTTTGTTCCTTCTCTAGTATTTGTAGAACAGGTCCCAGTGCATGCATATGGAAAAAAAAAAAAAAAAAACAGGAAGAGCGCTGCGGCCGGTGGGGGTGGGGGACGGGGAGGGTAACGGGAGGGGGGGAACGGGGGGGGGTCGGAAGAAGGAAACCTCAGGCTCAGGCAAGCAGCACAAAGAGAACACAGACACCCATGGAAGAGAAATAATCCCGCACTCGCATATAACAGGTAGCGACAGGTTAAGAAATTGCCATCCAGGTCATGAGGAGGTCATTGACAAGTTTTTCAGGTTTCCAGTAAATAGGAAAATGACTGGGTCAACTAAACTTCCAGCAACTCTGACTGAGAGACCCTGGCACTGATCTGGCCCTCAACAGATCCCAGGGGCGTGGATGGGTGATGCCTGCTGGGCTTCTCTGAGGCTGGGACACTGGAAAGAGCTGCCATCAAGGCACAATGGAGTATGATCTGCGACAACCTTGTTGTCCAGCTCGGGTTCCTCAAGGTGTTTCCAGAAAAACACAGGGCCCTAGAAAAGAGGGGGCTCATACCTACCCAGAGTTGTCTGCACTCCTGTTGGCTGTGACAAGGACAAAGCAGGGTGCTGTCTGCCTTTTAGAACAGGCAGGGCCTAAATGGGAACAACTAAGTCACTTCCTTCCCCTTCTGCTCTGACTTCCTGTCCAGCACCCAGGGAACAAGAATGAAGGAACATTTTCATTTATCTAGTCTTTGCTTGCTTGAAGGTGTTTAACTAGTAATCAAAACATAACTATACATGCATTGAAACCTTAGTGGTATCCATTATGGTGTGAGTGGGTGTGTTTTGATTGTTGCTGGTTTTTGTTTGTTTAGTTGGTTGGTTGGTTTTTGAGACAAGGAAATACTATGTAGCCCAGGCTGGTCTGGAAGTTGTAATTTTCTTGCTTCAACCTCCCAGGTGCTAGATAGGCACATGGCACCTAGTCCAGCAAGGTACATTTTAAAAAACTGTTTTAAGTATCAATAATAATAATAATAATAATAAACATAGGTAAGTGAATCTGTGAGCTCTAGGCTAGTCTGATCTAAGTAGGAAGTTTCAGGCTAGCCTCAAAAGGAAAAAAAGAAAAGATAAATATTAAAAGTGGCAAAAAGAATTTAAACTCTGCTCAGTCAACCCTGCATTTCCTGGAGCCTTGTATTACTTGAAACCCTTACGGACTACTTAGGTGAAGGAAGACATCTTTCTGGCTCACCAGCTTCCAAAGGGTGGTAGAACTAGCTTTAGGAAGTAGGTTGACCACGGTCAGAACTTGAAGACCTGGGTGTTCCAGGCCTCTGGTGGTCAGTGGGAGGCCTTAAGTTCCCATGCTTCTCTCCTGTATCACAGGACTGTTCCTTTCTCCAGATTCCATCTGAGATTATCCCTAGCAAAGGGAAAACAGATGAGTGGAGATACCAGCTACAGTCAGCTATCACACTCCTTTAGGAAACATGAGTTCGGGACCAGCATTGGGAGGCAGAGGATCTCTGTAAATTCGAGGCCAGCCTGGTCTACAGAATGAGTTCCAGGACAGCCAGAGCAACACACAAAGAAATCCTGTCTCAAAGCTGCCCCCCCCAAAAAAGAAAAGAGATTATGAGTTCATTGTGGTTAGATTAAAATATAAGGGGTGAAATCTCAGCATAATACAAGTTCCTCATGGGCTATTTCATCTCTGGCTTGGGGGGGTGGTTAATACATAAAAATCTCAAGAAACAAAAAAAAAATCTTGTCAGAATTCACAAAATGTACATTGTTGTAATTTAAAACGCTGCACTCTAAAGAAAGACACCATGTGACAGCTCACATAGAGGGGCTTCTTATTAGGGGAAAGGGAATGGGGGGGGTGAGGGGAGGTGGGGAGACCAGCCTCTGAAGATGGGAGCCGCAGAAGAGAAAGGGGGAGGGAGACAGAGAGAAGGCGGAGAAGCAGAGAGAGAGAGAGAGAGAGGAATAAAGAGAGGAGAGGATGAGAGGTGGGCAGAGCCCTTTTAAAAGGGAATGTAGTGAATGTGCACAGGTGGTGCTCTTAGTGGCTGCAGCTGAGGATGTATCCTGCCAGAGCCCCAAGGGCAGGCCAGTACAGATGCCTGAATACTAGGATACGCATCTTCCCAATGGCCTTGAAGGTTTATTTTCCTAATTATCCTAACCAAGTGTGCTAGTTACCCTACATGATTAGGTTTTGCTAGTCTTTCACTTTTATGAGCTCCCTCTCTTTCTGTCTCTCTCTCTCTCTCTCTCTCTGTGTGTGTGTGTGTGTCTCTCTCTCTCACACACACACACTCACAATCTTTTTTTATGACGGTAGAGACCTTATAGCCTAGACAACTTCCATTAGCCCCACAGTTCCATCACCGCAGCATCTAATACATGAATTTAGGAGAGTACATCCCAACAATGGCATCATGGGAACAAAAGAAGCATCCATGGGTAGACTAGTTCCAAGTGCTAACAAATCATTAATAGGCCAGACCCATGCATGGTGGCTCACACCTGTAATCCCAGCACTCAGGAGAAAGCAGCAGGAGATATGCTCAGTTCCAGGCCATCCTTAGCTACCCTGTCTCAAAGGGGAGAAACAGAAGAAATGGAATGGGCATTGGGGAAGCAGGAAGGCAGCTCTCTCACAGAGATAAAGCACTGTCTGTTCACCAAGAAGTCATGGATATTGCCAAATTCTGCAGACCCGACAACTTTGGTGCTCTGAGTGGCTGGTTTGGGGGTTTCAAACATCGCTACGCTTTCCAGTGGCTTTAGCCCTTGGGTGGAGCTCTGGGTGCAAATCAGAAAGATGTGAACAGATTTCAAGCAGGGATACAAAAGTTAGCTAAAGATCACATTTTCAACTTTGATGAAAAAGGAATTCATTACAAATGTATGTGTCAAGAAGCCTGCATTTCAAGGCCAGAGAAGGAAGCTGAAAATCTTGAAGCTTTCCTCTTACCCCTTTATTGTAAGCCACACTCTGCTACCCTCTGGCTGGCCACTTCACAAACAAATTTCAGGTCTTTGTTCAACATAAAATGCCGTATTTATTGTAGCATTTATGTATTCATAAATGATTTAACATGCTCAGCACTGCTAGCATTTTTACTAGATTCCTGTTTTTGTTTTCATTTCACTGACAAAGTCCTCTGGTGCTATACCCGTGGCCCACTTCTCTGTAAACCCTGTGGTTTTATTGTGCAATTTTGCATAGCCCAGTGAATCTTAGGAATGCATATATTGTATGACAGCAGAGCCAATGCACTGTAATGGAATATGTAAAACTACCGCACTGTATGAAAGTACCTGGCTCTTTTAATCCCCGTGTGTCTCCCTCAGCCATTGTCTGGCTCCCACATACTACATGTGAGAATCCATAAATTAAAATAAGCCTGCACCAGAACCTTCCAGATGCCTTTTCCTAGCTTGCGGCTGAGTCAAATTTCTTAATGGTTCTGCACTGAGGTGACTTGCTGAAGCCCCCAAGGACTCCTTTCTGTCCCTCATCTTCAATGGTAAACATCTTGCCCTTGCTTAAAACTACCCGATAGAATCCCGATTGCTTCCCATTGCATGGCAATTTCCCCCTTTTCCCCTCATCACACGGTGCTGGCTTATTGTCAAGACTTCCTCCGAGTTGGGCCCTTCCTGGGCAATTAGAGGAGCAGCCTAAAATGCTCACATGGTCTGTGGGATGCACACACTCAGAAGGAGCCTGGTTGTGGGCTTGGCAGGCCCCTGAGCTGCCTCCAGTCTCTTCTGGAAGGCTCTACTTCCTGCAGGACTGCAGATCTGTCTCAGCAGGAGCAACCAGAGCCCAGTCTGCAGGAGATGAGAAGGGAGGGATGGAAATCAGGCCCATGGCTACCTAGAGAAGCGCATTTAACCACCACCATTTCTGAAACCTCGTCCTGGGGTTTCATTATTCTTTCCTGGCTACCTAACACTCGTCAGGGGTTGCAGAGTAAGGGAATCCCCCACTGGGTAAGCTTTATTCTACTTTAAAGAGGAAGATTTTAGTCCTTCCTGTTTCTAAACTCCAGGGGCTTTGTCTACTTAAGAACACCACTGCATGACTCAGCTGAGACAACCTCTCAATGAAAGGTGTAAATTATATTGCTCCAGTGACACAGAGAGAGACTTTTAAACCAAAAGAGGCAGGCAGTAGAACCCTCCCGAAATCTGAAGGACCTCCCCTTTTTTCCTCCTTTTCTTTTTGTATATCACCCCCAGGCTCTTCTTCAAAGTCATGGCTTCTTTTTTCCTCTAATTGTTTGGAAGGTACACATATGTATGTATCTTACAAAATATAACCAGTTTAGTCTGTATTGTGCGACTTGTATGCATGTTTTCAGGGTCAACTTTTAGTACTGGACAGCTGCTTAGAAAGTGTGTGGAGCCCTGTGTTTAAGATGCAGCTTTGGTTATAGCCTTCCTGGACTGGGTTCTTCACTGTCACCATTCGGTCACCTGACCTTCATAACTCACTTCCTGTCCTCTGTCTCCTTTTTAAAGATTTATTATTTATGTCTGTATGTACTTGTAAATGTATGTGCTTATGTGATCATGCATGTGAGTACCCTCAAAGGCCAGAAGAAGGCCTAGAACTCATTGAAGCCTGAGTTATAGGTGTTTGTGTGCCTTCCAACATGGATGCTGGGAACTGAACTCTGGTCCTCTGAAAGACGGTGCCCTCTTCCTACAGTTACAGTAAACACTAAATGAGTTGATACATGTAAGTTATATGGTACCAGATAAGAACTTAATAAATAGCATATCATCATCATTATCGTCATCACATTGTGGGTTGAATCCAGGGTTTTATGTCTAATAGGCAAGCATTCTGCCACTGAATTACATCTCCAAATCCCTCTCTCTCTTTTTTTTTTTTTAAAGACAAAAATCTCACTAAGTAGCCCAGGCTGATATTGTACTCTTAGATAAAAGTGATCCTGGGCCAGCCTCTCAGATGCTGGGGTTACAGGCAATGACAACAGCTGTTATCTGTTACTGATGGCTTCAATCTGTGGGTGGCTGTGCTAGGAGTGTACATGGGAATGTACACTCAAACTATTTGTTGTGGTTATAGCTATTTTATAACTAGGTAAGAGTCCTCGCCCCTTTCTGGCTATTTGGGAACAGGTTAGGACTCTGATAAATTATTAAGTTCTGGATTCACTTCTAATACTTGTGTGCTGGTTTGCATATTAAAGAAGGCACCGGCAGAGAGCAGACATGCAGAGACCTGCCTACTTGGCCCCTCCTGTAAGATGTCTAACCCAAGGACAGTGGCATGCTACACTCTGCTCCTACCAGCTCTGTTTTAGTAAGTGATTCAGGCTGGTAAGTGATAGAAGCAATTATACAACAAAAGCTGGCCAGTACCAAACACTACACACTTTCCCTTAGCCATTAATTAAACATTACCAGCTCACACCAGTATGATGACCACAATAAAGTGTATCTCATTTTTTGTGAAATTTTCTAAGTCATTTTTTCCCTCTCTTTAAGGCTCAAATATCAAAATTACAAAGAAAACCTACAGAAAGTAGAGAAAAACTTCTTGGATATTTGGTTAATCCATTCTGAACCTTTCCATGGTTACAAGTTGCCCTCCTCAGTCTACACCTGCCTTTGGATAAATAGAAGAGTTTTCAAATTTGCAGGAACTGATGTAACACTGGCCCTAAGAACCCCATCCAGAATTTTCTTTAGTTCCATTGGACAACTGTCTCTGGAAATGTCTGTAGCTGTTCATTACTAACTACTAGGAAATTCCCACCCCTAGATCTTGGCCTGGGATTAGTTAAGTCCTACTCTGAGCTTATGGAGGCTTTCAGTAACCCCATGGACCAAAAGTCCAGAATTCAACTGATCTTTTCCTGAGAAGAAATTGGATAAAGGAAGAGCCAGCTTTGAAGTGAAGACATTCTACCGAGCTGTCTCCCAGGAAAAAGCTGAGATAGGGGTGCCTGGGGGGAACAGAATTGAAGCTAGGAATTCTGAAGTGGAGGATAGTAAGTGGAACTGGAAATTTGTTTTATTCAAGAATTTCAGGTTAATGAGACAGCTCAGTGGGCGAAGTATTGCCTTGTAAGCACAAGTAGGGTCCATCTCTGAAGACCACGTTTTGTTTTGTTTTTAAAAACAAAAACAAAACAAAACAAAAAAATCCCATGTGACAGTATTATGCCTATGATTCCAGTGTCAGGGGAAAAACAGGTTCCCTGGAGCTTGCTGACCTGACAGTCTAGCCTACTGTGAAACCCAGGCCAAAGAAACACTCTTTAAAAAAGATTAAAAGATGGACGGTACCCGATGAACAACAGCCAATGCTTTTCTCTGGTCTCCACACACACAGGCACACCCACACAAGAGCTGGAAGCTGGGTGTGATGGTGCACACCTGTAACCCTAGAACTCGGGAAACGAGTCAAAAGGATAATCATGTTCAAATAACCTGTTCTATATAGTGAGAATAAAGTCAACCAAGATGACATAGCAAGACCTGTTTTTTAAAAAAAAAAGAAAGAAAGAAAGAAAGAAAGAAGCAAATAAATAAAAGCAAGCAAACATAACTACACAAAAATAATTGAATCAATTTCTTGAAGAATGGGTGTCATATAGAAGAAAGTGGGCAAGACTACTGTGACAAAAAGACTTAGACTTGGGCTACTCCCAAGTGTCAACAGGAAATGGTTACAATTCCAAGAAAGCAAGCTATGACAGCTTTCCTATCAGTGGACATGACAGCTGAAGCACAAATACTGAAAGTAGGTTCTTGTTTAGGGGGGTAAACACAGTGTTTTATTTCCTAAAATTTAGACAAAACCAACTCCATTTGGAAGGCGGTCTGTTTCTGTCCTCTGAATGTTTTGAAATGGGTTTTCAAGGTAATTAACACAATCTAAAGTGTGTTTGGTTAGTTTGTAACTGTTAAAATTTTGGGTAAATTTGAGGAAAGTTGCACCCATATATTTCTAATTCATTCGCACTCAACTAATCAAAACAGTATTTACATGTTATTTCATTTTAAACCAAGAGGGATACTGTCCATCATTGCTGAGAATAAAAGTCCAGGATGAATCCGGCTGGTGGTTGGTGCATGCCTTTAGTTCCAACATTTGAGAGGTAGAGGCAGGTGGATCTCTGTGAATTTGAGGCTACCTGAGCTACAGAGAGAGTTCCAGGAGAGCTAAGGCTACTCAGAGAAACCCTGTTAAACACCTAGATCTTCTTTGGCATGATTTGCCTCCAACAAAGACACTGGATAGATTCTGGCCTTATCAAATGCCCTCATCACACTCCACCATACATTAGAAACAACAGAGTTGTGCTAAGAGCAGATTGTTTTTATTCATGTTTATTTTACATCCCAGCCACAGCCTACCCCATCCCCATATTCTCCCCTCCCAGTCCCTCTCCCTCATTCCCCACCTCCCAACCCCAAATCCTCTCTTCAGTCTCCTATGAATATCAATAAAACATGACATATCAAGATGCAGTGATTCTAAGCACCTCCCTATATATTAAGGCTTGGCAAGATGACCCCGTATGAGAAGTAGGGTTCCAAACGCCAATAAAAGAGTCAGAGACAGCCCTGTTCCTGTCATTGGGAATCCCATAAGAGGACCAACCTACACAACTATAACATATATGCAGAATGCCTAGGTCAGTCTCATGCAGGCTTCCTGGTTGTCAGTTAGTCTCTGTGAGCCCCTCTGAGCCAGATTAGTAGATTGTGTGAGCCTTCCCATGGTGTCCTTGACCTCTCTGGCTTTTACTTCTTTCTCCTCCACCCTGCGCAGGATTCCTGAACTCTGCCTAATATTTGGGCTATAGGTCTCTGCATCTGTCTCCATCAATTGCTAAGAGCAGATTTTTAAATGCATTTGATTTGCAAAGCCTTGCATCAAATGGACAAGAGACTAGGGAAGCACGACTCGTTTCTTTTGTGCCGTGATTCCGATCTTGGTTTTTCATGGCATTCTCCAGTAGAGGCCAGCTTTATTACTTTGATGGAATTTGGGTCTCAGGTCTTTTGAAGCCTGGTCCTTTCTCCTGGGCATCTTCTGGGGGGGGCACATAGACTACAATAGCAGTAAGTAATGGTTCCACAAGTTGTAGCGATCATATGAACTGCCTTGTTATATTGAAGACAAGAGTCTATAAACGCCCCCCAGAGGCTTTCCATGACACTAGCTAGCTCATCCATTAGCTTTACTCACTTGTTTCTTGTTCTTATTCATGGTGGTGACTTGAATGAGAGATGTCCCCCACAGAGATGTCTGGTGTTGGAACACTGGGTCCCCAGTTGGTGCTGCTGTTTGGGGGAGGCTTAGGTGGTGCAGGCATGACCGAGATGTGTGTCTCTGGAGTCGTCTCCGAGAGTGTAAGCCTCACTCTGCTTCAGGCACGCTCTCTGCTCTGTGCTCCCAGGTGAAGATGTGAGCTCTCAGCTTCCTGCTCCTGCTGCCACACCTGATGCTTGCTCTTAAGGGCTCTGGAACCGTAAGCCAAAATAAACTTTCTTCTTCACATTGCTTTTGGTCATGATGTTTTATCACAGCCATCAAAGCTTTAGGATAACATAGGAAACACAGGCAGTCCAAGTGCAAAGGAGTGTAGGTAAAACATTAAAAAAAAAAAAAAATTGCTGGGTAGTGGCGGTGCACACCTTTAATCCCAGCACTCAGGCAGATCTTTGTGAAGTCAAAGCCAGCCTGGGCTACAAAGCAAGCTCCTGGAGAGACTCCAAAGCTACACAGAGAAACCCTGCCTGAAAAACAAACAAACAAACAAACAAACAAAAACGAAAACGAATAGATAGATTTCAAAAAATTTAAAAATCACTAAAATCACTATAGTTAACTATAAACTTTTATTTATTAGTCTCTGTCACAGCAAGAGATCTAAGAATAAAATGCTAAGTTCAAGACATAACAAGAAATTATGCCAGAGGATCAGCCAGAGGCTGGGATGAAAGAAAACACAATAAGGATTATCAAGAGAAATCCTTCAAGTGCCAACAACAGGAAGAAGATTCCTTACAACCAGTCTCAGAAGTGGACTGCTCATTGGCTGCTCCAGTTCTTAACGTCACTTGGATCCAAAGCGTTTGTCAAGAAACTTAGTGTAGCCCCAAATACCAGGCCCCTTCTACTAAAACAGAATCAGTAAGTGGTGGCACACACCTTTATAATCCCAGGACTCAAGAGAGAGAGGCAGATGGATCTCTCTGAGTTCAAGGCCACCCTGGGCTACACAAGAGTGAAGGGTAACAGAGCTCACACCATTAATCCCAGCAGTAGGGAGGTAGAGACAGGACTGATATGGCTGGGCAGAGAGAGGAATATAAGGCAGGAGGAGACAGGAACTGAGAGCTTTTGCCTTTGAGGATTCATGGAGACAGAATTGCCATTTCAGCTGGGTAGAGGTTAAGATCTACTGGCTTGGCTGCTTTGCTTCTCTGATCTTCAGCTTGAAGCTTGAACCCCAATATCTGTCTCTGGATTTTTATCATCTGTGTTACAGGACCAAGCATTCAAACGTATGAGCCCATGGGCACAATTCTCATTCAAATCACCACAAGTTATAGTTAATATACAATGCATTCTACTTTTTAAAGGTTTATTTTCAAATTATTTTTAATTATGTGTGTATATACACATCTGTGTGCAGGTGCCTGCAGAGGCCAGAAGAGGGCGTTGTACCATCTGGAGGTAGGGTTACAGCAGCTTATGAGTCATCCAACCTGGATGCCAGGAACCAAACCCCAGTTCTCTAAGAAAGAGCAGTACAGTTCCTAATCACTGAGCCATCTCTTCAGCCCCAGATCCATTGCTTGTTGTTGTTGTTTGTTTTTAAACATATGTTTGTGTATGGAATCACAGGCACAGTCACTCAGCCATCACCATAATCCAGAAACCGAGCATCTCTGTTTTCCCAAGCAGCATCCCCACACCACAGTGCAGCCAGTGTCTCACTTCACCGTCTCCAGCTTCAAGCGAGCAATAACCAATCTGGTTTCTGTTACCACAGTTTTGCTTTTTCTAGAATTTCATGTAAGTGGAATCATACTTCATGCCATCTTCCACATCTGGCTTCTTTTTTCTCTGAGCATAGTGCTTGTGAAAATTACTAGATTGTTGCCCGTATCTGTGGTCAGTTTCTTTTTGATACGGAGAGGTACCACATTGTAAGGAAATCCTCTGGTTTACTTATCTACTCACCAGCTGATAGATACTTGAATGGTTTTCAACTTTCAGCTACTGTAAATAATGTTGCTATAAACATTCATGCATGCATTTCTGCATAGACATGTGTTTTTATTTCTTTTCCATAAACATCTCAGACCTGAACTACTGGGTCATAGAATAAGTTTATACTTCATTTTGGATGGCACAATTTCTCCTGTTCCATTGAAGACACAGAAGAGTTCCAGGTGCTCCACATCCTCATCAGCACTTGGGACTTAAAATACTTTTAATGTGGGTGACACCCTGGAATGAGATTTGCTTGTTGTTTTTAGTTTGCCATCCCTTGATGGTGAGTGATGCTGAGCAATTTTTCATGCCCTTATTTAGTTCCCACATCTTCCTTGGGGAACTGGCTGCTGATACCTTTTACACATTTGTTTCTCGTGTAGCAGAGTTGTTGCTTATATATTCCAGCCATGCCTTTTACAACATATATAACTGTTACATTTTGCACACATCTGTGAATGGCATTCCTTTAATCTTCTGTACTTTCTCTGGTTGTTTTATCTACTTATCCTATATTTATTAAGATACACATATTAAAATTTCTTAATGGAATGTATCTTTGTCTATTTTTCCTTTTAGTTTGTTCCACTCCATTATTGGTTGAGGTTTACAGAGGGCAGAGAACCCTGGTCTCACATCAGTCAAGTTTCCTCTCAGCATCTTTCATTTGGTGTCCCTGTTTAGTCCCTTTCACTGTTTGTTCCTGTCACCCCTTTTCTGTCATGCGATCCACATCTGACATCACATTTCATCATTCACCTCCTTGCCCCTTTCTGGTGTGTGACAGTCTCTGAGACTTTCCCTGTTTTAAATGACTGTGAGTTTTCAGATATTTGTAGATAGTCCTTCAGCATGGGCATATCTGACATTTTTCATGGTTACACTTGTATTAGAGGTTCGGAAAAGGAAGAAGCCACAAAGATGAAGTGCCATTCTCCCACGCCACGGCAAAGGTGCAGGTTCATAGATTACCACTGACCACACCAACCATGATTCCCCGGCCAGGATTTGCTACCGAAGCATCACCTATTCCTTCCTTTCCAAATTCCATTCTTGTAAGAGAGTAACTAAGCGTACTCTCACTCAAGAGGAGGCTGAAAAAACAAAAGCAAAAAGAACACACACACATACATACACATACACATACATACATACATATGTATACACACACATACATAAATATAGGAATGCTTCAGGAAGATTTGCCTCTTCTTGCTGAATTTCCTCATTCATTTGGACATTTTATATCCCTATTGATCTGCGGTCTTTATTTTATACCTTAGGATGTGATCCAGTACTGCATTGTTGGTTCTGTTGCAGTCACTTTAGCCAACAGGAACTTTTTTATTATGATTCCAGTTCTGCCAGTCTTTCATGGGGTGTTTGTTTTTTGAGACAAGATCTCTCTATGTAGCGTCCGGTGGCCTGGAACTCTATGTAGACCAGGCTGGCCTCCAACTCACGGAGAGCTGCGGCCTCTGCCTCCCAAGTGCAGAAGCGAAGATCTGTGTCGTCGTACCCAGGCCTGTTTCACAGATTCAAGGTCTTATTGGGTGAATACTTTCTTAGGATGATTGTATTTTCCTGAAAGTTTCTCCTCTCTGGTTCTAACATTCGCTTTTTAAAGGAAACCTTTGCTAGCTATGCACCTGACAGAGAATGTCTAGAAAATACAAACCATTAGACTAAGTAAGGAGAGATCGAACACCCCAGTCAATAAGTGGGCGAACAAATGGACAGTGGGAATGGCCAAGAAACTACAAAGAAATTTCAGCCTTGCTAATCATGAGAGAACTGCAAATAAGAACTGTATTGAGACCAGTCAGAATGGCAGTCATTTCGGAAACAAATAACCACAAATATTAGGCACAATGTGAACAGAAGGAAACCTCTATGTGCTGTTGGTAGAAATGTACTTACTCTAGCCACCATGGGGAACAGTTGGAAGCAGAACTACCATCGACCCAGCTAGGCACTTATCCAACAGACTCTGAACCAACATATCACAGAGGTCAACAGCATCAGTGTTTTCTGCAGCTCTCTTCACAGCATCTAAATTATGGCGTCAACTTCGGGATCTAACAAGAGAAGACTGAATGACAATACAGTGTATGTGCACAATGGAATTTGCTTTTCAGCCATAAAGAGGAATAAAGTGTGTCATTTGCAGAAAACAATGTAACTGGAGATAATCATAGTAGGAGAATTGAGACAGTCTCAGGAAGCAGATACCAAATGTTTTCTCCCTTTGTGGCTACTACATTTCATGCAGATGCATAAACTCATGTATGTGTAAATGACACAAAAATTTAAATGAAACTGTATGAGGGACAAAGGGGACTAACTGATGGGGGTATGGGGGAGGGGGAGGAAGTCAAATGCTCTAAGGGCATTATAGACTAGTATAAAAATTCTTATGAAAATAGTTTATGTAGCTGAGCAGTGGTAGCGCACACCTTTAATTCCAGCACTTGGGAGGCAGAAGTAGGCAGATCTCCATGAGTTCAAGGCTGGCCTGGTCTACAGAGTGAGTTCCTGAACAGCAAGAGCTACACACAGAAACCCTGTCTCAGAAAACCAAAAATAATAATAACGATAGTCAATACAAAGACATTTCTTCTTTTGTTTTCGGTGTTATTTCTCTGGTGTAGTTCAATTTCCTAAGCTCATGAGACAGTCTATTTAAAAAGTCTGGGAAGTTTCTGGACGGTCTTTTGCCATGATGGGTGAACTGAGATGAGTGTTGTCTTGGTTATCTTACTCCGGGACTCAAAAGCAATGACTGAGTCTCCATCAGATCAGAGCCTGTCCAAGCAGAAGTCAATTGGCAAGAGAGACCTGGATTGGTTAGAAATATTTTCAAATATCAGACTGGAATCTCCTCAAACCAACCGGAAATTAAAAATCCATTGCAAACTCCTTTATCAAGATGCACAAACCAGAACAAGTCAAAATGAGGTGATGTGTGCCCGTCCTGATGAATGAGTTTGGTCTTGTGAATGCATTGGTTGCTTCCCATGATTGTCTCTTCTGTCTTTCGCAGCGTCTTTAAACTTTTTACAGATTCCATTTTGTCATTCCAGTCATCTTCCTCTTCTGTCGTTTGCTCTTTTCATTCCTCCTTGTCATTAAAAATGTAGTCGCCAATTTCCCACCTTATGTCACACACTATACTACTTACCTTTTCCATGGCATTGACAGGTAGCTGACATGAAACAGCTTAGGGGAGGAAGGGGTTATTTAGTCTTGAGGTCTGGGGGGGGGGGTGTGCACAGACCATCATGGTGGGGAGGATATAGCTGCTGGGAACTGACACTGTTAGTCACATGTGTCCGTAGTCAGGAAACAGAAAGCAGACAGGCAGCAGATTGGAATCATCACACCTCAAGGCCCACTCCCAGTTACTTCCTCCAGCAACATTTCACCTTCTGAAGGTTTTGAAACCTTCCGTAACAGCATCACAGGCTGGGGACCAAATTTTGAACATAAGAGCCTATGGAAAGCATTTTATACTCAAGCCACAAAGGGCATTGTACCTCATCTGTTTTCAAACTTTTGATCACGAGTTAACACGTTTTAGATCAAAACCCATGGTTTTCCGTAGCTCACCCCTTTAATCCCAGCTCTTGGAAAGCAGAGGCAGGAAGATTTCTATGAGTTTGAGGCCAGCCTGGTCTTCTTATCTAATTCCAGGCTGGCCAGAGCTACATAGTGAAATCCTATTTCCAAAACAGCCTGTTGTGATGATGCACACCTAAGTTACAGTACTAAGGAAGCAGAGACAGACATGTCTCTGTGAGTTCCAGGCCATCTAGGGCTACATAGTGAGACCCTATCTCAAAACAGTAACAATAAAAACACTGTTTTTTTTTTTTTTTTTCTGTCACATTTCACTAAACAGTCCTGTTTGTTCATTTGCTATTTGAGAAAGTCTCACCATGCTGCTAAGGCTGGTCTTGAACTTGTGATCCCTACTCCTTAACTTCCTGAATGCTAAAATTATTGCACGCAGTCATCTCTGATTCATATATTAGTGTTTTGAGGCCGATGTAACAGAATAATGTACCCTACATGGCTTCAGCAATAGGAATTTGTTTTCTTATGATTCTGGAACTAAGTCTCCTTCTCCTGAACATGTGTGGCTTCCCCCTAATAAAGTGCCTAGTGGCCCCACAGTCTGTTCAAGAATTGATGTTTTCAAATTTGGAGATTTTTGCCAAGTGTATTGTTTTAAATATTTCTTTTTCTTCCTTGCTAGAGATATCATGACATTCTGAGGGGAAAACACAGAGTTAATTCTCAGCAATCCCATTCAATGTTTAATGGTGAGTGTCTCTTACCCACTCGTGACTGGCTCAGGGGCCTCAGAACCTCCAGGCATTTCTGGAAGGGCATACCTATCTCTTAGACAGGTGCCAACTTACTCTACCTGCCAAATTTTCCATGTCTGCCATGCCCGACTCTATGGAGGTGCTTCGTTCACCCCAGTTCACAGCGGTCTCTTTCTGCCCTAAAGAACTATAGTCGGCGTCTGGAGAGATGGCTCAGAGGTAAAGAATACTAGCGACACTTCCAGAGGACCTAGCTTCAATTCCCAGCAACCATCTGTAACTCCCGTTTTTTAAGGGGTCGTATACCCTCTTCTGGTCTCCTGGGGTACCAGGCAGACAAGTGGTAACTACTGACCCACATGCAGGCAAAACATCAATATTCATAAATCTAAAATAAAATTATCCATCCTGTGCATATGCCCGAGAATTCCATACTGTATAGAAATACATTGACTTGTATAGCCTTTGGGTCTGGTTAATGTTTATAAATTTTATAATAAACTTCATAAAAATAAATTTTTATAAAAGCTACAATGCAAAGCAATAGATGAAGCATACCTGCACATTTCTCTCTCGAGATACATATACATACATGGGATAAAACCAAAATTATCTATAATCTCAATACCTGGACTACATATTGTCAACGTATATACCCACTCAAGGCTGGTCCTAAAGCATGTCGGGTAACAGATAGATAGTTCTTTTGCAAGACTGCTATGGATATGAGATTTGAATCACTCCAAATCAGCATGTTATCACCACCCTGGCTGTCCAGTATTGAACAATTGCATGAATGCATACAGTAATTAGGAACAATCTATTCCCTAGGGTACTCTATCCAAACTGGGCCCAAGTTGGCTCCATATAAACCTGGATCCCTGGAGCTCCTCAGAGCACCTACTGACCACGCGCGCCCAGGACAGGAAGGAGAGAAGCATTGATCACTGCCCACTCGGACCCCAGTCCACACTTAGAATGTTCCACTTGGATTTTACTTCCAGTCCTAAGTGGTCCTTGGTGTCTCCTTCTAGAAGGGCACTTTAAGGGGCAAGATAACATACACGCAGTGTGAGGCCCGCTACAAGGCTGTTTGCTGTCTGAGGGTAATATGGCATTTGCTATCAGCCATGGTCCAGGGCTAGGGATTGTTCTCCAGCTATTCTAAACAGCGTGGAGTGCAGCTCCTGAATGCATTTTTAAAGTTTCCCGGGTGATTCTTGTGTGGACTCAGGGCTGACTACTAAGTTGTGTCTAGAGGACTGGCATCTCCCCTCCTCTGACATGGAGAGTAAAATACTAGAGAAATGAGCTTCATGTCACCCTGGAGACTAAAACTTCGGGCCCAGTAGATTATACGCATCTGCCCTCCATTCCTTCGACCACTCAAGGCTGCACACACTGGCGGGGCTTCTACTTACCATGGCCTGATCAAGTGCTTTTTTTCTCTCTCTTTGATGTAGCCTTCGTTGTTATGGCTACTATTTCTGATCCTTGGTCTTTATTCTACCAAGAGCTGAAAGTAGGCTCAGGATATATGGGCTCTACTGGGCTTTTCCCCGAGGCTAGGCATAAAACATTTCCTCTGGTTAAACTGCCTAAGATAAAACCCAGAGGAAGAACTTGCTTGCTTGGGTTTTTTGTTTGTTTATTTTTGTTTTGGGGAATTTTTTTTTGTTTTTGTTTTTTGTAGGACTCCATGGGGAAGTCCAGATGATGTGATTTATCCCCATTGGGTAGAAAAGGTCTAAGAGCAGAGAGGGAGGAAGAAAGGACACATTTCCCCAGTGAGAGCTTGTCACAGGCCAGACTGCTGACAGCTGCCGGGTGGGTTCAGACCTTGTAGCTGGAGACTGGGTTTGGATGCCTCCAGACAACCCACACACCAGCAAAGGAAAACACCCATGTCATTTTCTTTGACACATATCCCAAGTTCCTCTTCAATAGTATTATTGTTAGAAATTCCAGAAAGGAAAACACTGAACTATAAACCATTACACACATCCTCTCTGGAAGAAAATTGAGTGTGTAGATTCTTGGATCTGTCAACATAGTTCTTGTCTACCAAGTTTCTTGGTAACCCAGGGAGAGTAAGAAAAATTCCCTGCCTACCTTTGTGGTGACAGAGTGGAGTAAGCCTGTTCAAGGACCTATGCTTTCTAGCTTTGTATTCAGTCTCCTTCCTGATCTTCTTCCTGGTTGTAGGAGGCTCTTAAAGGTATGAACTTTCCAAAGAAGAGGCTGGGATGGAGATGAGGTCCTAGGGGAAGCAGACAGCTCATGGGGGGGGGGGGTGTGACACAAGAGTTTGTGAAACTGATCTGTTTCACAGAGGCTAGATAACCCCCCAGAGGTGAGGAAGCCTTCTGGGGCTGATGACAGCGCTGTGACCTCCCATCTTAAGCCCTGCAAGGGCCAGAAAAGAAAGTGGTTTGGGAGATCTGGGGAGGCCTGACCTTGTAGGAGCTGAGAACTCTGCCAACCCATAGCCCAGCAGGGAAGGACAGGCAAAGAATTCTCAACCCCAGCCTCCCCTCCCTCTGACCCCCTGCTGGGCATCCCTCTGGCTGAACCCAACAAGAACTCAAAGGGCAGAAGAGTCCAGTCCTGCAGTCATAGAGATCAGCCTCCTAGGACAGGATGGAAGGTAGCCAGTGGAACAGAGGGAGATCATACCCCACAATAATACATTCTTAAATAAGCATCTGCAGTATACTTCTTCAGAGCTGTGTGATCGCCTCATCAAGCAAAGGACTCTGCATAATGCCCCACTTTGTTCTTGCTGCTATGATGACTGGAGTTAGGGGACTGTATAGACATTAGATGCTGAGCAAATGTTTAGGCATGGTTGGGTCCTTTGGATGTCATCAGGATATCTCCATCTTTAGTGTCTCCGCCTCACTCTTGCACCAGCAAAGCCCTCTGGAAACCCCAACAGCATCAGCAGCAGCCACTCTGCCTGCTTGCTGTTGATCTGCCTCTCCTGCGGGTGGAATGTCAGGGGAAGTGGCTGGGAGCCTGCTCACCAGGAGCCGGGTTGATTGCTTTGGAGACCCAGCCCTCTTCTGGAATTTAATAAAAACCACCCCCTCGCTGCAGGGTGGGGGCACTAGCTCTTAGCCTCTTAGCTCTTTACTGATGATTTTTCTTTAGGGGGGGAGTTGCCAGTAAGAGAAAGAAAAGAATTTGGTTTTTCAAAGATGGAAGAAAATGTTTTGCATTTACAAGTTTGCTAATTTAATTCCACTGCAACTGAATTCTTTGATGCCTATCACGGCTGACGGAGCAAACTTCAAATACTTCGGCTGCTGAGCTGCTCTCAGCCTTTCCTACCAAAGTCTCATTTCTCTCTCTCTCTCTCTCTCTCTCTCTCTCTCTCTCTCTCTCTCTGTCTCTCTCTCAGTTGTCCCTTCTCCCCTCAAACTGGGTGATGTGACTTGACATTTTCCAGGCAGTTCCAGGTATGTCTCCACACATGACTTTTTCATGCCACAGGCCAGAGTCCCCCAGTACCAGAGAACCTGAGGCAAAAATCTGAAGACATTTTTTTTTTTATTGTTACCCTGGGAGAGGGAGTGTTGCCAGCATCTACTGGGTAGAATCCAGGCGAGGTAGAGATAAACATTGTACGGTGCTCAGGACACCCCTTCATAGCCAGGCAGCCTCCACTGAGGTTGATAAACCCTCTTCACACTGAAAACATAGCCTTTCACTGATGCCAAAACCTGTACTGCCCAAAGCACTGGCCACTCACCGCATGTGGCTTTAAAATCTTTATTACATTTATTTAGTGTTTGTGTGTGTGCCATGGTGTATGTGTGAAGGCCAGAGGACAGCTGTCAAGAGTCAGGTCTTTCCTTCCAGAATTCGGGCCTCAGGGATCAAACTCAGGTCCTCAGGCTTGGCAGCAAGTGTCCTTACCAACTGAGCCATCTCGAAGGTCATGCGCAGCCTTTGAGCCCTTTAAATGCAGGTGGTCCAAATTCATGTGTGTTGTGTCACATGCCAGCCTTGTTTCTCAGAGTTCATACGAACCATGGAATACGCCAGTTATTTTTTAAATAATTTTCTCATGGATTTCATGTTGCGATGGTAACATTTTAAACATTATAACTTGAATAAAATACATTATTATGATTGACTTTACCTACTTTTATTGGTTTATTAATGTGACCCCCCCCCTAGGGAACCTAGTTATACATGGGCTGGTGGTATTCTTTCTCTGTCAGTACTAGCCTAGTTCAAAGATGGGCAATTTTTCTGTAAGGACCATACACAGTCTGACCCATTTCTCTTTGTCTTCATCTTAATTGCATCCACGTCATCTGTTGCCATGTTAAAACATATCAATCTTTGGAAATGTAAAGTTCTTGAAACTTAAAAAAAAATAGACATTAATTTTGAAATTTAAAACCAGTTCTTCAAGAGCTGGTCAGATGGCTCAGCAGGTAAAGGTGTTGCTGTGCAAGCCTGACAGCCTGAGTTTGGTCCCTAGAACCCAATTAAAGATGGAAGGAGAGAACTAAACCCACAACAATGTCCTCTGACCTCCACATGTGTGCTATGGAACTTGTGCTCCTTGCCCCCACATCACATGTACATACGTGCTCATGAGCATTACACACACATACCAATAATTTTAAAATTAAAACTTAGAGAAATGCCACCATATATTAGTTGTAGAAAATAATGGGTTTCCTCTCAACATTTGCAGGTCATGCACTTCGTTCATCATCTTATGGCTCTCTCTGGTCCTCCCTTCCCACTGAGGCCCCTTCTCTAAGCTAAGAAGCAGGCCTTGGTCTCTGCTACGGCCTGTGGCCATAACTGATAAAACCAGAGAAGTCAGTTGGCCTCTGGGAAGCTGTCCTCCCTTTTGTCCTTTGCAGTGAACTCCTTGGAATTCCCCATGGCCTTTCTTCTGTAAGTTCTACAGCCCACATCTCTAAATCCCACCTCCCAGATGTCGATCCACCCACCCAGTGTGGTTGCATCAGGCCAGGGACCTTGCCCTCAGAGACCTTTCATTTGCTTTGTCCCTAAATGGAGTAAATGGGTGAGGGTGGATATGAGGACTAACCACCCAGACACAAGCAACACTCAACACTTGCTCTTTGGTCCCTCGTTCTTACCTCCAATTACAGGCATCACTTTTCTGTGACTAAATATTACAAGCATTAAAACTTTTTTGACCCATACAGATGGGAAAATATGAGGATACTCGTTATTCTCTGTGCTGCCAGTGATTATTTTTAAAACCCAAGTTTCATCGAATTACCTTATAAAATCTATAGAATTATGCTGAACTACTTCCAAGCAGTTGATTGTTTTTCCAGGGAGTTACATCCCATCCATGCATAAGTGTGTATATGTTGGCAGCTTGGAATTAACAGTGTATTTTTTTTTTTTTTTAAGCTCTAAATTCCTTTCAAATGGGAACGAAGTGTTCTCCTGACCCGTCCCACACTCCATATTGCTGCCGACATCTGCAACTAATTGATGATCTATAAGTCAAAACTGTGACCAATGCAAAAAACCTTTAGTAAAGCCTGCCTGGGCTTGGCTGACCGTCTTCGGTATATTTCAGATTAGACTAAAACAGCCACCATTTAACTGCCCAATGGAGGACTAAACAGTAGCGCTGAGTATTTACCAAACATCGAATAATAACATGCTCAGATAACAGACTTCCCAGTGAAAATCTAATTTAGAGGCTTTACAACACTTTTTTTTTTCCATTTGAATTTTTAAAACCCAGACATTTCTCAAGAGGAATAGAAATAAACATGGTCAGCCTGTCATTTGAGTGACTGAAATAACTCTTTGAGACGGCAAAATCAAATTATGACCATCTGAATTTTTGTACTACATAATGACATTTTAAGAAATCACAGGAAAAGCCAACTTGTTGCCCTGGTAAGGAATTTGGGGTACATGGCTCTGAGCTGTGGGCTAACTGGCCAGCTAGATGACGCTGGGCAAGCTCCCAACCTCCTTGAGTCATTTGCCTGCCTGTGAAATGGGACAATAGCATTGACCTCCCTCCCCTCCCAAGATGAACCCTTGTGATGAGAGCTCAAGGCATTCCCTTTAAAAAGAGGTGTTTGACACACTCCAGACTGTGTTTGTAAAACACTGTGGGTTGGCAAACGGGTAACAGAATGCGGTCTAAACTAGCAACAGTGTTTTTTAAATGAAGTAAAGACAATGGAGTTTGTAGCTATTTGTGTTGACTAACTGGCCTCCACCAAACTCTTCAGAACTCTTAAATAAATACATCTGCTTAACTCAAGTTAAATCCAGCAATACACAACTACCTTTATACAAAGCAGCTTTTGCTGTCAACCACATTTAGATACCCTTGGGCATTTCCTCTGACCAGGACCTCAGTTCTAACCCTCTGCAGCAGACGGTCACAGCTCCAGGCAGCTAAATTTCAGTCTTTCTCAACAAATGACTGCTTATTTCTCTGAGTTGTCCACAGCCTACATCTATTGTCTGGCTACCCTAAACTATCCCATACAAAATTACCTGTCTATGTTGGTGTTCAAGACCAAGTGTCACATAATCAGAACATGTTGGTACATCCCAGAATTCAAGAGGTAGATTCAGGAAGACCACAGGTTCAAGGTCTTGAGTTACATAGAGTTTGAGGTTATGCTGGGCTGCTTGAGATCCCATGGAAAAGGAAGAAAGGAAAGAAAGAAGGAGGGAGGGAAGGAAGGAGGGGAGGAGGGGAGGAGGCAGAGGCAAGCAAATCTCTGTGAGTTTGAGGCCAGCCTGGTCTATAAACTGAGTTCCAGGATAGCCAGGGCTACACAGAGAAACCCTGTCTCAAAATAAATAAATAAATAAATAAATAAATAAATAAATAAATAAATAGGAAAGAAAGGAAAAGAGAAAAGAAAAAGGTAGGGGTCTGTCTGGGGACATGGAAAAAATGGCTCAGTGGATAAGAACACTTGAGACCTGAGTTCAAAATCTCAATATTTATGTAAAAAGTAGGGTATGTTCCCATATGGGCCTGTAATCTGTAACAAGGGGGTTGGAAACAGGAAGATTGTTGGGCCTTGCTGGTCACTAGCCTATTACAGAGAAATGCTGTCTCAATGAATAAGGCAAGATTATAGAGAAATTCTATAATTCTATGGCCTCCTAGGGCCTCTTTATGAATGGACACATACACAGATGCATACACATGTGTACACTAAAAACTATCCAGCCCTTTTCATGAGATGTGATAAAATCAAAACAACAGAAATTTCTTTTTTAATGTTTATTTATAATCCATGTGATTTCCAAATCAGATTAGATATTAAAAATTACAGTGATCTGAGTGTGATGGGGCACATCTTCAGCCCTAGCACTCTGGACAAAGGAGGGACGTCTCTGTGAATTCAAGGCCATCCTGGTCTATATAGTGAGTTCCAAGACAGCCAGGAAGACATAGAGAGATACTGTCTCAAAAAAAAAAAAAAAAAAAAGATACTTGCGCATTTTAAAACTATCAAGAGTCTCTAGACTAATGATTACATTTTTGATCATTGATATTCCCTATGCACAGTGGACTCTGTATAATTGGACATTTTCTCCCCTTCCCAGCTGCCTAAATGTGTAGCCTATAAAATGAGGTGGCAGACACAGAAGCCCAAAGTCAGCTCTGCAGATGCAGAGGCCATATTCAACCTCAAAGGATAAGCTCTATGGACTGGGACAGTGACAGGCTTACCTCCCTTGTCCTGTAGGGTCCTGAACCTGGCAGGGTGCAGACAAGTGCACCAACCATAGGTCAACCCATACAAAAGCCCCCAAGTCCTTAAGGCAGCTGGGACACTTCACATCAGAAACCAGACCACCAGTCAGTGCCTGAAGAGGATACTCGGGGGCCACACTGAAGGGAATATTATCTTTGCAGAATTACTGATGGGCTCATCTCTCTCTCTTCCATGATCAGGATAGGGTATATCCACGTGTCAATCAAACATCTGTAGTGACTAGCACCTGTTTCCCATCCAGCCCAAGTATGCCTGGCAGCAGGGGAAAGACAGGTGGTATGTCTAAGTACCTCCAAGATGCTTAGGCAAGATTCTTGGTACATTTGTATGTTATTTACACCATGGTCACCTTTGTAATTGAGTACTTTTATTCTCATTCAACAGCTGAGGAAGTTAAGGTTTAGAGACATTAGTCACTTGACATAAGCCCGGACACTTATAAGTTAGAATCCAATCAAAGTTTGACAAATGAGTTCGTATGTGGGAGGAGCTTCAGCAGACCAAGACCAAGCCGCTAAAACTGTCCCCTAAGATCCACCCCTGACAGATGGATGCCTGTGTGATATTGCAGACACAAACATACACATGCACACTTGTACACATATACGACACATGTATAATCCCCCCTCCCCACATACACATAGAGCATGGTATAGAGGAACATGATTGTTTTATCTGTTCTGTGTCTCCTAACTTAACTCACTCAAGTCCTCTGCTCAGCTTGGATTCATTCCTAACCGAGAGCTAGCCAGGCTTTAGAGCTTGGGTGTCCACCATTTATGTCTCAGGTTTGCTCCTCAGAGAGCTACAGTTGACCACAACTGCCTTGGCACCATTCCATCACGAGGGAGTCACAGAAGTGGCATTTAAGCCCAGAGCGGAAAAAACACCCGAAGCTTGTTCATTTTTCTGACAGGTGCTGGAGTCCAGGAAAGGTCAGATTCCAGCTCGCAGTCACATCCTGGCTTAGTTGGCTCCGGGCACACAAAGGCCTGTCTGTCTCCCCGGATCGAGGGGAGCGGGGATGCAAGCCAAGGGCTTAAAATGGCCAGCCGATGGCCCGCTCCTGCTGATCGGCTTCTCCACGGACATTGACCTAAATGAAGCATTGGGAAGGCCCAGCTGCCAAGGATGTGTGAAACAGGCAGGACGAAGAAGAATGCAGGCTTTTTTCTTCTGTGTAATTGCCAGAGATATTAACCCCCCCGGCAGCCCATGAATCCAGGCCCTGACATCGGCCTGCTGTGGTTCATTTGTAAGAGCCCTGGGACACTTCTGTTTCATGTTCAAAGCCTTGCCTGGCTGGAAAATTGAGTGAGAGCTGTCTTTCCAAAGCCCTCCGCAAAGTTGGGAAAAAGAAGTGTGCTCTCTTCCATGTGGTACATCCGGGTTAGTGCAGCCCTGTGGTGTTATTGGAACAGACGGGGTGTGTTTGAACACACGTAGCCGCGTGCTTTCAACCGGGAACGTTTGTTTTCACAGCCTTTATGAAAACATCTCCCGATTCAATATGGTTCCAAGGACCTGCGGCCCTGTATTTACAGTTCCTCACCAGCAGCTATAAGCTGTGGTGGTTTAATATCTGTAAATATCCATAAACCTATCTGAAAGACCCCATCCCCTCTCTAGTCATGTGCCAAGAACTTTACATCAGATTGTGGTGCAGACAGGAAACTGAAAGGTACTGTGGCTGCTTTGTGGTTGCCCTGTTAAGGGTGATTTTGACCTATTCTTCATTATATCCCCTGCTCATAGGTTCTCATGTATCCCAGGCTAGCCTCAAACTTGCTGTTAGCCGGTGAACATCTAATTTTCCGTATCCGCATCTGGAGTATTGAAATTAAAGGCTTGTGCAAACACACTCAGTTTGAGATCTTATAATAAGGGTTTCCATGGAAACTTCCTAAGAAATGAAATTGCATTTTATTTATTTTTTGCCGGGGATAGGTTGGGGCATGCAGCATGTTCCATAGTGTACCTGTGGCAGTAAGAGGACAACTTGCAGAGGTCAGTTCTCTTCTGTCATTGGGCCCCAGGAATAAATTCAGATCACCAAGCTTGGCAGCAAACCATCTTACCAGTCCATGATCGGAGTATTAATAATATAAGAAAGAGCAACTGCTAATAATACAACAGCTGTTTTACAATGATTTTCCCCTGTTAGTTGAAGATGTCATCTTAACAGTTAAAACAAACAAACAAACAAACAAAAAAAAAAACCTGCAAGCTGAGGTCTGACCTCTTCCCAGCTATTCTGGAATGTTCCAGAGTCAATGAAGTTCCTACAGGAAAAGCTTCCTTAGCAAGAGGGTGAACTCCCCAAGGCTGCAGACTTCATCTGTGTCCCTCTCCTCCGTGAGCCCTGAATGCAACCCCATACCCTAAAATCCTGCCATTGCCCCTTCAGTTGGTAAGCTACTCTGTTAGACTAACCAATGATTTAACTATCTGCTAGCAACCTATTTGAAGAGGCAAGGTGTCCTTGGGACCTGTCTTACAATGTGATTTTGACTTCCCATCTCCCATCAGGGAACACAGACATTCTCTGGGTGAGCATACAGACCATTATACTTGCTATGGTCATATGGTCACTAGGATGATTGTTTCAGGTATAGTCTTATGAATATATTCCAAGTTATAGAAAAGGTGCCCGGGGCTCAGAAAGACAGGCCTATGATTGGCGGGTCCAGCACACGGATCCACATCAATTGGATGTCAGAGACAGCTCTCCTAGCTACCATGTTATGGTGCCTCTCGATCTTGCTGAGGCTATTCAGAATAAAAAGCAATCTTGAATTGCAGACAAGGCATCAACTAAAAAACAAACAAACAAAACGAGCTGTCAGTATGTGCTGGGCAACATAGGAGCTTTATGAAAATCTTGTATTTCTGCAGGGTAAATATTCATACCCTCATTTTATATGGTAATGCCTTGACAGACACAAGAGACAAAATAAAATCGAAGCCTTATCCAAGAGTAAGAGGCCTTGGCACAGACAACACGAATCTGGCAGCATTCAAGCAGTTTGCTTCTGTGTTACCGTTATTTCTTATTCTCCAACACAATCATTGTGGCATCGAAAGAGCATAGACTGCCACATGTCTCCAAGGGCTCTGTCCCCAAGAAGCTTGTGGTTTCATTGGGGGGGTTGGCTTTCCAAAAACTATGATTCCTCTGACATACACACCGCCTGGGACTGTGTGTGTGTGTGTGTGTGTGTGTGTGTGTGTGTGTGTGTGTTTGCGCTGTTGTGCACACCTAGCTATGTGTGACAGGGAACTTTCTCTCGCTGAAGCAGCTAATTAAAATCTACTTCAGTACTTAACGTGTGTCACTGCTCCTCAGCCCGCTCTTTGTAGCAAGCCTTTTCATTTGATAAAGAGCTTCCAACAATGACTAGAAGAGGCCAGGTGAGTTCACTGAGCCCTGCAGGTCCTTTATTTTACTGTCAAGGTGTGCCTTTCCATAAAAGGCTCAAGGTTTGTGCTCACAAATGACTTTAGACGATGCTCCATGCTTCAGTGAGAAATGCATGCTTGTCGTGTCCTGGCACGTTACTCATAAAGTCCTCAATTTCCGCGTTGTGGCAGGCTTTCGCGGAGGCCAGAAGCCCAGGGAAAACCCTCCACACTCAGTTGTGTGGACGCTAGAGCTAGCGATGGAAGATGGGTTCCCTCTGAGAGTACAATGCTGAAAGATGACCTGGCTGTCATATCAGACGCCATTTATCCCGTTTCTTTAAAGTAATCTGAGAGTCCAGATGGGCTGTATAAACAGAGCAGGAGGTTCCTGGGAGTTCACTGGCTTAATGAAGCCCGTATGTTTGACTCATGTAATAAGTATATAATCATGCTGATGAAATTCACTTAAGCTTCAGCCACACACGCTGTTTCGGCAGCCCTGATAATGTCGTAGCTGCAGTGGAACAAGATGGGTGAGGTACAAAGTGGATGATGTTTCACAGGGAAGATGGGCTTCAGAGGACACCTGGGGGTGGGGGTAATGAGCTGTGAACAGCTGGCCCCTAAGCTGACTGCCTCTGAACTTGTGTTCTCCGTCTGCCAATGTGAGATGATAAAGGCCCAGCTCACGAGGGTTCTTGTTCTTAGTGTCTAAATGACGAATGAGGAGGATGAAAACTCCCTGCTGAAGGCACCAGGAACCCTACCTCAGCCAGCAGGGACAATGGGGAAACTTCGTAAACATGCAGTAGTCCAAGTTCCCAATGGAGGGATACAGACTCGCTTCAGGAAGCAGCTGACCTAGCCGAGCTCTGTACATCCTGCGGTGTCCAGGTGTCCTCGGGCAGCTACCTCCATCGCGAGACACCAGCAGTACCACAACAGAGGATCAGAAACAAATGCAGGAGGAGAAAGGCCATTCATTCCCTTAAGAAGAAAGCAAGTTTTATCTAAAGTGCCCCAAGCCTGGCCCCAAACATTTTTTGCTCTCAAGCCAGACCCTGGTGGTAAGACTGGGTTGTGGATGATTATGTATCTCTGGTCACAACGGCAGTATCTAACCAGAGCCAAAACATACCAGACTGTGAAAACTGATTGCATTCATCTCTCCCCAGCCCTAACTTTGGTGACATTGTAATGGTGGCTTGAAGTGGCCTTGGTGGGACTGTTTACACCACAGGATTGGCAGACCATGCCTGCCAGTGTTTTCTTCCTGAAGATCCAGGTGCTAAACATTTGCCGGCATATCACTATGACAAGATCATCCTCATAGATCAAAATGGGGTTCTCTGAGTTAGGAAGACGATGGCAGTAGATTCTGAACTCAGAATTAGCTGTGTGCACATAAGCATTTGGACTGTTCACAGGACATCCACTGCAGCCCTCTGGGGGTCTAAAATGCAGCACATTTGTTTCTTTGATTTGTGAAAAACAAACCAAAAAAATAAAAAACAACCAAAAAAAAAGTTTTGGTTTTTTTTTTTTTTCTGTGTAGCCAGACTGGCCTTGAACTCAAAAACCTGCTGCTATCTGCCTTTCAGGTACAGGGATTAGAGGTGTGTGCTATCACACCTGGCTTTTTCTGCCCGTTCAGTCTTGATGACGAATTAACTTTAACATGAGATAATTGAAATGACTTTATGGCACCCTAAAACAACCAGGGACTGGTGGAGTGTTTACTTAGCACGCACTGAGTCCTGGGTTTGAGATCCAGCATAAACTGGGCATGGTGGGACATGCCTGGAATCCCAGCCCTTGGGAGGTAAAGGCAGGAGGAGTAGAAGGTCAGGGTTATCCTCAGCTATATAGCAAGTTTAAGACCAGCCCAGTCTTAACAAGCAAGCAAACAGATTGGAGAGCTGGGGAGACGATTCATTGGTTAAGAGAACTGGCTGCTCTTGCAGAGATCCTGGGTTCAATGACCAGCGCCTGCATGGCAGCTCACAACTGGCTGGAACTCCAGTTGAGGATTTGATGTCCTGTTCTGGCCATTAAGCACGTCGAAGAAAGTTCCTAGTTCCTTTTGGCTAATGTGGCTCTCTCCACTTGGTGTCAATCATAATCCGGGGAAAGGCTCTTCCTGCTTCTGCCTCTGGGTGTCAGGCTCAGTACACGTCGTGGGGTAGAAACTACGCACCACTCTATCAGATATCCCGGTGACCTTGGTGCAAGTGGTCTGAGACACACACCGAGAGAACACAAGGAAACGTTCCCCTTAGTGACCTAGCCCAGAAGTTGACAACTATAACCCATGAACTAAGAATGTTGTCTTCTTCTTCCTCCTCCTTCTATTTTTAAATGGTTTTTAAAACCCAAGGATACTATCTTGTCCTATTAAAGTAATGTGAAATTCAAATTGCAGTGTCCACAAATAAGTTTTCATCAGAACACAGCCACACGTGATTGTTTGTATATTGGCTGTGGCTGTCCTCACACATAATGACAGAGTGGAGAAGCAGAGGCCATGTGTCCAGCAACCTTCTCTTGGTTCCTATCTGGCCCTTTTTGGAACTGTCATGAGAAACACTGTTGTTTTTAATGTTTTATTCCTTTGACATGTGTGTGTGTGCATGCGTGCACCATGGTGCATGTGTGGAGCTCAGAGAAGACCTTGCACAAGTCAGTTCTTGTCTTCTACCAAGGGGGTCCCAATTCAAGTCCTGGTCACCAGGCTTGGCAGCAAGCACCTTTAATCATCTTAGCTGTCTTGCCTTTCCAATGTGTCATCTTTCAAGGCCCCAGTACCCAATGGGCAGACACCAAAAAGTGACTGAAGCCTGTGACTCAACTCCAGCTCCACATACTTTAGTTCTAGAACTGATAGCTATGAAGTACCTTTCTCTTTGACAGTTAAAGAATTTTAGAGATGGGCATCAAACTAGTCTGTCCTGGTGACCTACTTCAACCTATCCCAAGAAACTGCTATGCTATGATCCATAGAGCTTCTGACACACACACACACACACACACACACACACACACACACACACACACACACAAACCTGTCTCAGTCTGTTTTCTGTTCCTCTAACAGAATGCCTGAGGCTGGGAGATTCATGACAACTAGCCAGATCTAGTGAGCCTTTATGCTGCATCATGACATGGCAGACAGAGGGACCCAGCCTCCTTAACTCTGCTCTGCAACCTTGGACAAGCCATGTAAAATTCTAGAAGCCTTGCTTTTTCTTTCTTCAAAAATGAATGTAGTGCCCCAGCTGGCTACCATACAAGCAAATGAGTAGACCTGGGTGTGGTGGCAGAAAAATTTCCCACAGCAGCCATGTCCTTGTGGTCCTGCTTTTCAGACCCCAACCCAGCTGGGGAGTGTGTTCTGGCCCACTGCCGCGCAGAAAAAAAAACATTTCCAGCCAAGAATAAGTGAGTTTGTAGTGTTCCCGCTTTCTATCAACCCATATTCTGGGCTACTAATTGCTTTGTTTAGACAGCCTACATGTAACTGAATGTTTGTTTGTTTTGAGAGAAGATTTCTTTATGGAGCACAAGTCAGCCTTGAACTCACAGCACTCTAGCTCACAGCACTCTTCCTTTCCTTTCTCACGAGCAGTGGGATTACGGGCTTGAGCCACCCCACCTTGGCTTGTTCAGTATTTTCGTTATTTTTCTTAGGACCCTTTGACTCTTTGGAAGTAGGAATATCATTTACTTTCTAAGCACAAGAACTTTGGAATCATCCCCCAGTTCTCATCATGAGCTGTCCCAATCATGAGTGTTGTAATCTTCCTATCACTCAGGTTTTTCAACTGCAAAAGTCAAATAACAGTGTGTTTCCTAGTGGGGTTTTGAGAGGAATTAATGAATTTTGTAAAGTAGTACATTTATGACTGAGAGCATAAATGCTCAGAAATGGTGACACGTAGTCCTAATGACCCACAACACGCCATCCCTTTAGGCGGGACAGCAGGGATGTTGGCGCAAGCACTGCAGGCTCTTCTCTGACCCTCACGAGGCCCCACACACCCACAGTCTCAGTACATACGTGTACGTGGAGCAGGCTCTGGGGACCACAGAGACAGGCAACAGCAACCATGTGCAGTAGCTGGGAAGTTCAGACAAACATCCCTGGCATCCAGGGCTTTGCCAGCACCTCCTGCTGCTGGCTGCCACATTTGGAGCTGAAATATAAGCATTCCGACTTGCATCATTCCCCTCTGGGTAGCATGCTTAGTGTGACATTATCCATTCTCCCTCCTTGTCACCAGTACACGGCATATGGGAGGAGAACTAAATTCATGAGAGCGTTGTCATGGTGTTTTGCCTGTGAGCTCTCCATAGAGGCTAGACTCTACCTGGTAAACACCCAAGTACTTCCCAGGGCTCTGAGCGAGTGAGGGTTTCTTTGCCAAGGAAGCCTGGCTACTAAAGCTAGAAGGAATGTGTGGTACTTCCCAACCTCCCTCTGCCACTCTACTCCCAGAGAGCATCTTAATGTCTTAATGATGCACAAGGACGACACAGGGGCACACGGTCATTTTCTTCAGTCCTTCTGACTTCCTGATTCAAAAAACCAATGGGTTCAGGGCCCCGTTTGCTGTGTGATTGCTCCATTCCTAGGGAGCAAAACTCCAAGCCCCTGGAGTCTGTTTCCAAGACATCAAGGTAAGATTTACGCAAAGGAAGGAAGTGTGGTGGGTCACCTGAGAAAACCCTGGCTTTGTGAGTGCGCCCTAGCCTGTTCTAGAGGGAGAGCCCACAGGGTCAAGTGAGGGCATCATGCCTGGGACTGTGGTGCAGGCACCACAGACATTGCTGAAGGTGCCAGAAGAATGGGGGACAGCCATCATCACTGACAACAGGTGCAGGCAGAGAGGGTAAGTGGAACCTGCCTATCTTTGTCATCTGGGGCCAGAGTGCCCACAGCACTGTGGGTCCCATTTCTTCTATGAGTCTCTGAGAGAGAAAAGGAGAAGGGTAAAAAAATGACTCTGGCTTGATAGACCTCTGAGAGGGAGACATCTTTTCTGGTGGTGGTCCTAGTAGAGCTGCCTGATGGTGAACCTGAGTGTCATGGGTCACCAGGGCTCTACCCGATGGCCCAATGCAAAAAAGCAAAGCAAAACAAACAAAACAAAACAAAAACGTGGTTGTTTTGCTGGTAGTGGAGACACACACTGTTCCAAGGGCTAAGGGTTGTTGTCTTCCAGTGCATGGCCACGGGCCCACACTCCCTGAGGTGTGATGGGGGCGAGGAGCTGCAATAGATTGCTGTCTCTGGGACTTGTGCCCAGTGTCCTGGCACAGCTGGAATGACCTTGGCCAGGTCTTTGTGAGCAGTCAGTCAGGGGATGAATCTCGTGATCAAACAGCTTGGACTTGCTGGAGGATTTTCCCCCAGGTTTCAGAATCACCCAGGGTCACTGCCGTGTCCTTGCAACTCTCGTTAAGTCCCCCGGGATCAGTTCTGAGTTCCAATTGTTCGCCTTGTGCTCAATTTGTTTAGCCTAAGTGGGCATACCTAAGGAATAAATGTGTCAAGTTGTTCTAGTCCCATCTGTCATAGAAGGGGAAGCACACACAAAAGGGATAGCAGATGTCCCCTTTTGCCACCTTTCACACCCTTGGCCACCGGAGACTCACTCTTCTCATGCGCCAGCTCTGAACTATACTTGAAGCAAACATTTACTGTGCAACACCCTCCCTTCCCCCAAATCTGCCATACCCAAATGTCCATACTCCTGCAAAGCTTTCCATGAGATCCTGCCCATTTCAAACCCCAGAGAACGCACAGGAGCCTGCATTAGTTACTTTCCTATTGCTGTGACTAAACGCCACGACCAAGGCAACTTTAAAAGAGAGAGTTGAATTGGGTTTATGGTGTCAGAAGGTTAAAGGCCATAATGGTAGAGCAAAAACGTAGTGGCAGGAACTGCTAAGAGCTCACACCTTCATCCCCAAGTGGGAGATAGAGCTAACTAAAATGGTACAAATCTTTTGAAACCGCAATACCTACCACCACCGACATACTTCCTCCGGGTAGGACCGCCCCTCCTCATTCCCCTGCCCCCCCCCCAACAACCACAACCTGGAGACCAAGTTTTTAAACATGAACCTATAAAAGCCATTCTCATTCAAGTCACCATAAAGCCCTTCCCTCCATCTGCTTAATAAATGATAACTTAGCACCTGCCTGAGTCAGATACTATCAGTACAGAGAAAACCAAATGCCTCTCTTCCCTGCCTTACCGGATATAAGAAGACGCATGTGTTCAATAAGGACTTTGAAGGTGGTAAAGCAAGAAGCTGGGTGCAAACAACAAAGGTTAAAGTAGAGAAGCTACTGTGGGTGGGAGATCAGACACTGCAGTGAAAATTAGAAGGAAGGAACCCAGGGGGTGGGGGCCTCAGGGAGGAGGGGCTGAGTGGTCCAGGCGGAGGGTGTTCTATGTTCAGAGAAATCAGTAGGCACACGAACAAATTTCACCTTTAACTGGAGGACAGACAACCTCAGAGTTCCACAGAAAATAGATTACTGGAAGGGGATGCATGGTAGAGCAGGCTCAGCCTTCTTTGAATACTATTTATATAATGTGAGGTGTGTGTGTGTGTGAATTTTATGTATTCTTGTATGTAAGCATGAATATATATATATATGTGTATATATATACATGTATCATGTACGTATGTGTTTTGAAGCACTGGGGATAGAGGCCTCATGCATGTGAGGTTAGCACCCAGTCACTGGGCTGCACCCCCAGCAGGTAATTTGATTTTTAAATCTCTTAGTAGGTGTGCACTTGCATCCTTCACAGCGGTACATTTCCTACCTTCTAAGCTGAGTGTGAATGAAACAATCAGATGCAGGCTTTTTTTTTTTTTTTTTTTTTTTTTTTTGGCTCAATTGTATCTATGGCGACAGGTCATTCTGTGGAGCATGGATGGGTGGATGAGATGTGTAGTTGGTGCTCAACCTCCTGAGCAGATTTCATACTTGCCTTCCTTTTCCCTTGCTCCTCCAAGGAGAAGAAGGATTCCCAGTTGACTCCTTATCGGGGAAAGAGCATGGAGATCCAAGCAGCCAGAGGAGCTGGCTTGACCTTTGTCCTGAGGTAACCTTGGCACCTGAGGCACAATGTCCACAAGCCTGGAACCACTTCAGGCTCCCAGTGCCTTCCAGACGCTGGAGGTGCCAAGACATTCTGCAAGACCAAGCACCTTTTATGGCTTCATCTATGTCCTGGACACAAGCCTTAAGCTTGTCATAATCTCCTTACAATTGTTTACAAATGGTTGCTCTATGTACAACTATATACAACTATAAGACAAATGAAGTACTCTATGCCATGAACAAAATATGATCTGTGGTAACAAGCATCACTCATGGGCACCTTTCTCTACTCAGCTCAATTCCGGTTTCTGCGTTAGGCACGGGGAGCCAGGAAGCACAGTCTAGCCCCTGGCTTCAGAGAGCTTATACTTGGAAAAACAAACTAACCTGGAAACAAACAAATGGCACGAAGTATTTTAATTGCTGTAGACATCAGTCTGTACGTGCAGAGGCCAGTTTCTCCTGGAGAAGAGGTGTGGAGACCAGAAAGCTGTCCTCTGGGGAGGGAAAGAGGGCACCAGGCTTGTAGGTAAGGGAAAGAGCCCTTAAGGTAGGAGCTCTGTGAACAAACAGGTAGTGAGGCTGCGAGTCTAAGTCACACCAGTAAGGGTATTTGTCAAGGTTCAAGAGCTGTAGGCTGGAACCGAAGGGAAGCTTTGATTGATTGTTGGCATAGACAGCTGCTGATAGGGCTGTAAGTAGGGTATGGGGTGGTAATATCACGTTCACTCCAGAAAGGGTTGCTGAACTGGTTGGATAGAGACAGGCAGAGGGGAGTTCAACCAGGAGGCCAAGAAATCGGACCAGACACAAGTGAGGCCCAGCAGTGTAGACGGAAGTTTCTGTCCCGCCCCGTCTCACAGCCATTTAATCCCAAATAAACACACAGAGGCTTATATTAATTATAAACTGTTTGGCCTATTGCTCAGTCTTATTACTAACGAGGTAAACATAATTCTTATCTGTGTTTAGCCACATGATTTGGTACCTTTTCTCTGTAAGGCCTTCTCATCTTGCTTCCTCTGAGTCTGGCTGGTGACTGCATCTCTGCCTCTCTTCTTCCCAGAATTCTCTTAGTCTGGTAGCCCTGCCTGCAACTTCCTGCCTGGATACTGGCCAATCAGCATTATATTAAATCAATTTGAGTGACAAATCTTTACAGTGAACAAGAATATTATCCCAAATCACATCACCTTGAAAGAGAATGAAGATTCTTTAGGAGTTGGGATCACTAGGAATGAAATACTGACTATGTGACAGAACTGGAAAAGGAAAGCCAGTTTCAGGGTTGCCCTGGGAGCAAATGCGGAAGCCATTTAGGCCTTGAAAAGAGCAGCTCACAGTGCTGATGTACAGAGCAGCCCCAGGCAGTAGCCACATGGTGTTTGCTTGGTGGAGTGTGCAGGTGGAGATTGTATAGACAGATGGGGTTTTCTCCACTCATGTGCAAGGTCATGCACGTTGTGGGGCATAGTAGGAGCCTGGATAAAAAGGTCTTCACTTGACTGCTACTATTAGAGCCAGACCTGGAGGCAACATGCAGGGTTAACTTCTTTTCTAGACTATCTACACAACCCCCTGTACCCTGCTCCATGCATACTGGTCTGACTCAGTCTCCTTGACTCTCATCATCTTGATTATCCTCCAGTGATTTGACACAACATTCTGACAGACTAGGAATTTGAGTAACCGCTGTGTACTCTCTATAATCAGGGAGGTTGGGTTCAGTTATGAAGCAGCAGATGATTTTTAGAGGCGACTGGGGCTGAAGTTGGTGAGAGAAAGAGAGGATTACCTAGGGAGGGCTCCCAAACTGTAATTCAGAGAAGCAGGGGTGGAGGTGGAGATAGATGTTCAGTGCCTACATCTCCCATGAGTCCCCTGTTGAGGCCCATAAAAGTGGCTCCCTTTCATCTTGACTTAAGGTCAGAGGGTTCCAGCCCATTATTGCTCCTCCTAGTTAAATCCACACTATGTTTGGCCTTAGGTGTGGCTATTGTGTGCCTTGCCTTAAGAACAGGTATCTGGCCTGAAGGGTAACTAATGCATGATATTGGGTTTAGGGTGTGGTTACTTGATGTTTTGGGTATTAAGAAGGTATAACTACTCTTGCTTGTCCTTTGTATCATGATATGGAAGTCTTTTGCCCCCTTCCCCCTTGATTGGGGTATATAAGAGCTTTGAGTAATAAACTTGGAGCTGATCCTAGTATTCACTAGATGCCCTCCCAACTCTATTTCTGTCGCTTGTCTAATTCTTTCCTCAATCCACACTTCTTCCAAACACAGACCACCAGACTAGCCAGCTGGACTGGACAGTCCCCCAAAGAGAAAGGTGAGGTCCATCCTGCTTTCTACCTGTTTTTCTAACCCAGATTTCCCTATAGTCTTTCTCTGGTCTCCTTTATAAAAGCCAGATTTCTCTCCCTTTCTCCTTCCCTCCCCTCCCTCCCTCCTCTCCTTCCTCCCTCTTTCCCTCCCTCCGGCTCTATCATAACACAGTGCCTTCTCTCAGAGAGCAGCAGCCATCTGGATATCTTCTCTATGTCTGGCCACCTCATCAACTCATCATCTCTTTTATAATCTCATCTGAAAACATATCCTTTCTCATTTGCTTCTTAATTTCTCCCTCCTCCCAATGCTTCTTCATCCTTCTTCTCTAAGACTTTATTATGACTTTACAGAGCGCTGGGGGATAGATCGCCTAGAAAATGTGGAGTGTAAAGTAAATGCATATGGTCCCAGTGGTCCAGATCTAGTCCAGCTGTACAGCTTCACATGTCCAGCTGTTTACTGTGCACAACCCAACAGCTCCGTGATATGGCACTGGCTTAAAAGCCACCTTGTTACCTGACAGGCCTTTCCATGTAGTTTCATGTATGCAGTTAACCTTGGATCTCCATGACTCCGACAGCAGGCCTGATAGTTGACCAAGCCCAGACCCCTGGCAAAAGCAAGTTTGAACCCTCCTCCAATCCGAGAGGAGATCAAATATTAACTCCAATCAACTGGGAGCTTCCTGACACTGGTGTCCCTGTGGTGTTTCATAAACCCCAACAGCTCCTCACCATTGTTTCAGAGGGGAAGCAAGCACCCCATTGCCTTCCCTGGAAATAAACCCTCTTTGCCTGCTGTGAGTCTTGTCCCAGCATGAAGGAGGGGTGATGAATGCACATGAACAAAAATGCCAAAGATGACCTGAAAGAAAAGGGTACACACGTCTGCATCCTTTCCAAGAGCCCTTTGCAGTTCCTTTTAATTAGCTTATGCCGTGTTCTCCTCGGGTGGGAGCAGGCCAGGATCACCTGTCAACAGCTCTATCTATAGCAGAACCCCCACCCCTCACCCCACCGTCTCTGCTGGCCAAAGGCTTGCTGACCCCGAGGCTCAGCTGTGAGAATCAATCATCTCCTTCCAGAATTCATCATTCAGCAGCTCCAGGGCCTCCGCTATTTTTATCGCCCCCAGAAGCCAGTGGCCAAGGACGTGCCGGGCTACCTTTGCAGGGGGATCGCTGTGGAAGCGAGCTGTGGGATGTCAGCACAGCCAAGCTTCTGCCTCAAAGTTAAATCTGCAGTGCCTGACCTGGAAGAGAACCACATTTGATCTCCATTGAGCAGCCTGCCCCAGAGGCTTACACCGGGGAAACAGATGTCTCATAGAGGGAATGAGGCCAGGGACACAGTGAAAGGACTAAGGGTCGGAAAGAGAGGGGAAACAGTATGAATGTGGCCTGGGTTACACTAACCAGGGTGCAGGATCATACTCTCTAGATACCTGACCTCAATGACCTGCACAGATGCAGAAAAAATAATAAATAAATAAATAAAACCTCACCCTCTCTTCCTGAGAGTTGCCAATCTTTCTGGGTGCCTCCTGTGCACCAGGCCTAAGGCTGGGACTCTACTTGTAGACTCTTCCCTAGAGTTGTCCAGAGTCAAGAGGAGAGGATAAATGAAGCCAGGCATCAGAAAAGCCAGGTAGTCCCACTCCAGGGCCCTTTGTTCACAGCAGGCTAGGAGCTGGCTGGGTGCAAGTGCTGGTGATACTAAAGCAATTTATACTTGCACAGGTCCATGTGATACCCTCAACAGGCTCCTTCAGTGTAACCCCTGAGGTAAAGGCTGTATTTTTAGTCCATGTAAAAATAGTCTGGATGGCTGGTTGTGCACATGTGTGCTTTGCTCTCTGAAGGGAGTGGAGGGAAGGCTGACAGAAGGTGAATGCCCTCAAGCACTTTGAACTCAGCAAACAGGGGGCATGTGAACCCTGGGGCCTTGAGAAGCCCCTCTATGGCAGACTCCTGTATGGTATTGCGGTGAAAGGGAAGTGGATGACATTCAGCCTCTCTAGACTCCAGAGAAATGAAATTAGGGAGGTGGCCCAGAAACCAGGGTCTTCCTGGGCTGGGGAGAAGTTGCCTGCAGCCCACTCAATCATCTGTTGGGAACTAGCTGGGAGCACTTTTAAGGGTAGCCCCACCGAGGCACCCTGCAGCTGTGGAGAGAGAACTCTTTGTCATATTCCTATAGGCAGGAGTGGAGAAGCAAGATTTGCCCAGTCCCCTGAGCCAGTGAGCTGTGGCTCTGGCCCCAGGTGGCAGTAGCCCTGGAGATAAACCGAGATGTTCATCAACTACCCCGGGGGCCCTGGAATCCAACAAGGCCTTGCCTCTTAGCTCTTGGTGGCAGTCACTATGACCAGATACTTGACAGCTCGGACACTGTTGCATCTGTCCCATATTAGCAAACCACGAAAAGTCACTGACACTGAATTTGGGCAGCCTGATGTAACTTTTCTGAAGGAAAACCTATGGACCTTTAAAAACATACATTTGAAAGCTGTGTGGTAGAGCCTGTGACCACAGAACTTGGGAGTCAGGAGAAGCCCAAGTTTGAGGCCCTGTCAAGAAAGAAAATTAGGAAGGAAAGAAGAAAGGAAGGAAGGAGGGAAGGAAGGAGGCACACCCTTGAGCTAACAAGTTCTGCTTTATATTTATAAGTTTGCCCAAAGTCAAGGCTATGCAACCATAGCAGAATGGCAGAGCACACTCTGAATCACCTAGTTAGTAATTAAACACCTGATAAACATCTAACGCTATGTGAAAGTGCTAACAACGCAATGCTTGATTTGAAAGGCAGGGTAAAAGCTGTGTGGAGCATACGATGTCAAGGTGTTTTTATTACTGTAACAGCTGCTACAAGGAAAATGTGCTGCTTTGGACAAATTTGTTCATAAGCCACCTACTTGAGCAGAAGGATGAGGACAGGTGTGCTGAGCAAGAGAAGAGATGATTTGGGGGTCACTGTGGAGGGGGGGCAGACAGCTTTTGGGGGGTGAGTCCCAATCATCTCCAAGTGCAAAGCTCCTCCACCGAGCTGGCTGACTACAGGACATAAAGAGATTGATATTCCAGTTGAAGGCGCTACCACAGCTGTAAACTAAACCTCAGCTGTGTGCTTACCCACAGCTTTCAATAAAGTCCACCAAATCAATCACTGTTTTACCTGAGTGAAGATTTAGGATGAAAACCCAGAGAGCTCCTGAGGTGCAGAGCTACACAATGGACATAGATGCTCAAGGACTATGATTAAGTTCATAAAGTGTTTTCCCATGTGTATTCTGTAGAGAAACAGAAATTATAGAATGAACCTATATATATATATAGAGAGAGAGAGAAGGGATTTGTTAGAATGGTGTACAGGCTGTGGTCCAGCTAATCCAACAATGGCTGTCTACCAATATAAGGTCTAAGAATCCAGCAGTTGTTCAGTCCACGAGGCTGGATGTCTCAGCTGGTCTTCAGTGTATTCTGGAATGCCAAAGATGCAGGCTCCAATACCAGTGAAGGAATAGACTTGTCAGTAAGAGCAAGAGCAAACAGGCAGAGAGGCTTGGCCAGCAGTAGGTGTGACCTTCCCACCTCCAAAGATTGGGATTAAAGGTCGGTCTTCCAACTTCAAATGATTTAATTAAGAAAAATATCCCTCACAGGTGTACCCAGCTGCTTGGATTTTAGTTAATTCCAGATGCAGTAAAATTGACAGCCGAAAACAGCCATTGATATAATATGGTACCAGGGGGACGTTGGCGGATCCCATGGTGGGAGAGGGACAAACACACCATGCAGACTGAGCTTTTTGGGGAAGTTTTACTGGGGGGAAGGGAAGGGGATGAGGGAAGGGAGAGAGAGGAGAGGGGTGGTGGTGGGGGGAGAGACAGGAAAGGACCCCCTTCCTCTTCAGAGGTATATCAGGAGGAGAGCTGGAGTGGGTGGAGCTTGTCTCTTAAAGGGACTTTTTGTGCCTTCCTACAGAGCCAGGGTACTGCTTGCCATGTGCCCCAAGGGGTGGAGCCAAGGCGTGCCCAGATGCTAATAGCCATCATTAGGTGGATCTCTGAGCTTGAGGCCAGCCTGGTTCACAGAGTGAGTTCCAGGAAGAACTATGCAGGTATGGCTCAGATGGTAGAGTGCTTGTCTACCATACCCAAGTCTTTCATCTGAGTTCCCAGCAGTGTATAAACCATGTATGGTGGTACATGCTCATAATCGCAGAACTGAGGAAATAGAAGCAAGAGGCTCAGAAGTTCAAGGTCAGCCTCAGGTACAAAGCAAGTCTGAGGTCAGCTTGGATAGATGAGATTCCACTTCAAATTTTTTTTTCAACTCTTCTGTAATAACTCTAGATTTTACAATGTTGAGAAAAACATTGCATGTAAACACTGTTATTCCATGTGGTGTGAAGAGTCTGCTTTGGCCTCTGGGTTGATGCCGAGCTCCTACCACAGACACTGACTCTTCACATAACTGGGGTCAACTCTGGGTCCCTGGGGCCCTGCCTACTCACCAACAAAGAGATCACATGACACTCTCGGGAGCTCAGAGACACATTCCAGTGTGGTCAACAGCCCAGATCTCTCTGCTGATGGCAGCACCAGGCCCACGAACAGCCAACTGTTCCCCTGCAACTTGAGGTGCCACTGAAGTTGTGAGGAGATGATCTGTGTTTATAAACTCGCTCGTGGAGCTTTGCTTCCCTTGCTGGGGATCTGAAAAGGGTTTCTTCCCCAGGCACCAATCCTCAAGCTCATTTCAGGAAAAAGAGAGGGACTGGAGAGAGATTATTTGCAGGTCTTTTCTCTGGATGGTTCCCTCAACGTTTTTGACTGTGGTCAACTGTTTGTTTACTTCATGATTGTGGGGAGGAGGGAGGTCAGTACAGACAGAGGAGGGGAGAGGGGCAAACAACCCCGACTGTTGGATAGAGCCTTAAGGAATCATAGTATTCTATAGTTACCTAAAATTAATTGTACACAATAATGCGCGCGCGCACACATACACATACACACACACACACCATGAAGTCCAGCCACTTGGGATGGCAATGCTCCCCACAAGAAACATCGACTAACAGTGCTTCCTTTCTAATGGTTGCTCAGGGTAGCACAAATGGCTCCCAGAACCACAGAGGTCATCAGTGTAGACCTTGGCTGCTTCTCAGGGGTTAAAGGTCTATTGCTGAAGGCACCACTAACTAAGGATACAAGAGGGTGATCTGAACTGGATCTGACCTGAAAGCCTGTTGCCCATGGTCTAGCTTTCATGGTACCAGAATAGACTATGAATATTCCCAAGGAAGGGAAACAGTTAAACAGTCCCACTGAGCTGCAGTGTTCTCAAACCGTCACGGTGACCAGTATGCCAAGGTGTCTTTAAAGGTGAGTTGGGGTATTGAACTGCTGTCTAGTTGGACATCAAACCCACTCAACAAGAGGGAAATCATCTCTGAACCTTAGCCAGCTTCCCAGTATTAGTGAGGTTATGGACCTTAGAAAGATTCTACTATCCCCACTTTGCAAGGCCAGGATTCTTTACTACATTCTAAATCTTATCTTTATCCCCACAGATAAATGTAGCTGCCATCATTCATCAAAGAGGCCACTCTTTGCAACTAATGGACACAATGCTAAGACTGATGACTGTGGGGAGGAAAGGGAGAGGGTAAAGTGATACAATTCTATTAACAACATATTAAAAATTATAAATATATACATACAATTTTATAGTGTAATAATTTTTAATATGTATAATAACCCCTTATTTATGCATGCATTATACAATTATTAAATAAATTCACATTGTATTATATTTCCTAATATAAAACAATGCCTCTTTTCAAAAGTTTGAGAGTAATTAGTTCTTAGGTTTCTGCTCACCTCTGGTAGCATCTAGCAATGAGATGTTATAAAGTCTGACACTGCTCAATAAACCAGGCTCAGCAAGACAAACTCCACATGCTCTCTCTCATACCATAGAGTCTAGATCTTTATATGTGCACATATATGTGAATATGGTACAGGCTGTGAAGCTAGGAAGGGGCTGTGAGAGAGAAAGACGTTTTAAGTGAGGGAAGAGGGTTGTAGAATACATGAGCCATGGAAGAGAAAAGGGGAGGGGGAGGGGGAGATCAAGGATGAGCCACAAATAGCAAAGACAAAGTGTTATGAATGGCATAATGAAGCTCACTTCTTTGTAGGCTAATTGGAAGCATTTTGTAAGAGTGGACATCGTTTACATGTAAGAAAGTAACATTTTGTATGTCATAACCCCTTCTGAGCTCCTCTGCTGGCTTTAGACCATAAACCAACAGTGCAGTCACCTTTTTGCTTAACGAGCACACAATTGTAGGCAATAGGAGAAACAACTCCAGTGCCCAGTGGCATAGTATTGGACATTATTAATGCTATAGTTAACATTAATTGATTGTATTTTCAAAATAACTAGAAGAGATGATTTTGGATATTTTTTTTTATTTTTGGATAGTCTTACCACAAAAAAAATGAGAAATATTTGGCATAATAGATACACTTATTATAATCATTTGGCCATTATTCATTATATATATGTATTGAATTATCACCCCATAAAATGTATAATAATTATTTGTCAAGCTAAAATTAAAGCAGTTATTTCTTCCTGGGAGACAACAACCTAGGATTCTATTTTGAACTGGGTTCTTTTTGCTTGGAAGGGACCCTGAAGCAGAGCACACAGCTGTAGAAAACTCAATTCCAATCAATAGTCTTTTTCCAGCCCTCGGGTGCTCTGTCCCACTCAAGAATCTCAATCCCACCCAGGATCCAGAGTCCTAATCCTAAAAACAGAGATGAGCCAGCCAGCCTGTCCTCAGATGTCTATAGCTTCTCTTGCCAGTTTCCAGTGAGGTTTGAGCGTAATGTCAGAAAAAAAGGAACCTACAGAGTAACGAGCTTAAAGGAAAACCAGACCACACATCACCCTGGAAGCCTGGGTAGAGAAAGGAGAAAGCACAGATGCAGGGTGGTGGCAGCAAAGAGTAGTTTTGAAGGCTGCCTCTCAGAGAACCCCCTACCCCAGCCAAGGGCACCGCCCCAAGGACTCAGCCACTTCAGCCTCAGGGTCCAAGTCACAGCAAATAGAACAGCACAAGTGCTCCAACCCCAGGGGTCCAGCAGACTTCAACTTTCTCCTCTTTTCTTTCCATAATCCAGGTTGTAAGTGCTTTTTAATTTTTTGTTTTTATTTAATTAAACCCTTAAGAAGTCAAGTTTTGGTGATGGTCCTTCAATCTTTATTAACTGTTAAACCATCAAGCCTAATGGAGAAGGTCTCCTCCCTGCCCTCTTTGCTGAAATGCCAGGGCTGATCAAACACCTGTTTGTCGCATTCTTTTCCGTATGTAATCTATGAGTCAAAGAGCTGGGCCTCTATATTGTCATAGCTAGGATGCCAAGGCTCAGAGAAGTTAAAAAGCATGTTTTGGGGATGCACAGGTAAGATGTACAGAACCAAACCTGGTTCTAGAGTCTAGATTCGTCTTTGTCAAGGGAGATTGGTAACATCAGTGTGAAGTATCGCTGCTGCTGCTGCTGCTGGAGGAGTGAAAGGAGGTGCATAGGTAGAAGGGGGCGGAGTCTGGGGGAAACAGCGGGAAGGAGGCCACCATGAGCCACCAGAAAGTAGTGTGCTCAGTCAGCTAGGAAAAGAAACTCACTCTCACAACACTGCTGAGAGACGAGGGGCCACCGAGGAACCAGAGCCAGAAGCCACTCAGCCGTATGAGCATAGAAAGGTGAGTGAGGGAGAGGACAAAGCAAGCGGGGAGAGAGAAAGCTCGAGGTGGAAGTCTGACTGGAGGGGAGAGCGCATGCTTCACCAGCAGTGGTTGGCTCACCGGGAAGTGAGGCAGCCCTGGGGAGAGAGTGGTGATGACTGAGGGCATGCTGAGTCTGTTTTCCTGCTGTTGCTGCTGGTGGTGGTAGTAAACAAGTAGACCTAGGGTTTAAATGTGACTGCACAAAAGCCAGGCTCAAGCTTCATTCCCCAATTCAAAAAAAAAATCCCTCAAGGCAACATCCAGGTGGGTTTTACTATAGATGTGTCTTCATCAATGTTCTTTTGCTGTGAAGAGAAGACACCATGATCAATGCAGTTCTTAAAAAAGAAAGCATCTAATTGCGGCTTAAACGTTTAGTCCATTTTCTTTTTCTTTCTTGGTTTTTCAAGACAGTTTCTCTGTAAAGGCCTGGAACTCTCTGTAGATCAGGCTGGCTTTGAACTCAGAACTCAGAGATTCACCTGCCTCTGCCTCCCCGTTGCTGGGGTTAAAGGCATGTGCCACCACCACTGGGAGATCTAGTCTATTTTCATCACGGTGGGAAATGCTGCTAGAGGAGAAGCTGGGAATTCCACATCCAGATTGGCAGGCATCAGGAAGAGAGATCCTGGGCTTGGAATGGACTCTTTGAAACCTCAAAGCCCACCCCTAAGGCCATACTTCCTGGTGACTAAGCATTCAAATAAATGCGCGCATGGGGGCCATACTTATTCAAACCATCAGAAGATGTATCTATGGTGGGAACTCTATACAATAAACACCACAAGAGCCACATTATTCATGTGACACAAGTTCTCAATGCAAGTTTACTGACTCTTTGTCACAAGCACTCTGTCTCCAATACAGCTCAATATCATTAGCACCCCATTCTACTCTCCACAACTCTCTCCTCCTCCCTCATCTCGGGGTTCTCCCTTGCTGTAAAGAAACAAGAAAACAGAGTTTCTCGAATTGGGGATCACTGTGGTTTTTGTTGTGTTCCCTTGTACATAGCAGAATATCTGTCTCTCTGAAATGTATCTGAGAGTTTGGTGTCCCTGCTGTCCATACTGATTATATCCAACAAGGGGAGGCGTAGTCACTAACTCTGGAAAACTCTGTGAGCCTGGCCTAGTCTTGCCTGTACACAAATAGAAATGGCTAGATGAAACCAGGGCTGACGGAAAGGGTCTGGCCAAGCCCCAAAGAAAATAAAAAGATTCGACCCCAAGGAGGCAGACAGTCCTGATTCCTGGGCATACGAGGTAAACGCTGAATGGAAATCCAACTGTTGCAGAGAGTGATTGCTCAGATGGAGCAAATGTGCTGTGAAATCAGCCTTGGAAAATCATCTGGAGTTCATCTCAGTGAAATCCAAAAACAATAACTGCCTCCCTGGCTGCTTCAGAGGGGCCTCAGGGTCCCCCACTTCCCCCACCCCCACCCCTGCAGAAGCCACAGAGGCCCCGGGGTCTCCCAACTCTGCCCTGGTTTATTTACAAATCTGCCTTTCTTTCCCACCTTAGGTCACCCTTCAGCTCTGCCCTTTCTAACCCCTGCAGAACCCTGGGCATTCATAAGGCCTCTCACATGACAGGCAGCAGGAGATACAAATAAAAGAGACAGTGAACTCCAGGGCTACCTGGCGTGAAGATGCAAACTGGAGCCCTGCACAGCTGGAGGGGCGCTCACACAGCTGGAAATGGTAAAGGGCTCCTCAAGCATTTCCCCAGAGAGCTCCTGAAGTGTGGAGGGCTGAGGAGAGCAGACCTAAGGTTTTACTGAGATACTGCACCAAGGTTAGTGGGAGAAGTCCTAGTCAATGAATGGATGAGCTTTGCTGTGGGGTTTTGACTGCTACAGTGCACACTCTAAGCCATCAGGGTAGAGAGTCCACTCTCTGGCCTTAGGGCAGATTCCATTCCTGCAACATGGCCTGTGCACATTCCCATGGAAAGGTCATGGCCTCACCAGCCAAAAAGCCTTGCAGTCTTCCACACCATTCATTAATTAAAATGGCTCCTGCAACTGACGCTGGTTGGAGACCAGGGTGTCTTAGGTATTAGTTGCCATGTGAAGAATAGATAGGACATGTGCACCTGCACACAAAGCAACACCTGCACAAGCACGCATGTGCACATACATTCACACACAGACGGACACACACATGTACACACACAAACATGCAAAAGTGGACTGTGGACATAGCTCATTTGGTGTTTACCTGGCATGTACAATAAGCAAAATGAGGACCTTCCTGAGGACTCATGGTTCTTGTCCCCAAGCTTCCCATCTTCCCTGGACTCCCTCCCAGAACCCGGAGCCATCCTATCCTGGATCCGAATTAAAATCTCAGATGGGTCAGCTAGCACTGAAGAGGACAAGCTGGAGAGAGTCATTGTGAGGATGTCTGTAAGTTTCTCAGCAGACGAAACTGACAACATGTCAAATTTTCCAAGCCAGTTTCCAAAGCATTGTGCTAATGGATCTTCCAGAAGCTCATCTCTCAACAACCTGAAAGAAAGATTTGGTTCCCAGCTTTTTCTGCCTCTCACAGGCTGAAGTCTGAGTCCGTGTGGGCAGCACATGCTCACCAACCAACCAACACTCACTTGTGTACAGTCTTGACATCCTGACTTCTTTCCAACACTTCCTCTCCCATCTGTGAAAGCAAATTGGAATAAAAGTGATTGAGGGGCATTATTATGGGGTGATCTAGAGTTGATTGTAATTTCTTTTTTAATTTGTGTAAGTATTATTCACTGACTTTGACTTTTTGCTGTGAGGTAGTTAACTGTGCAGTCTCAGTGGGCTTGTGATAAGAGAGAAACCTGGAGCCAGGTGGTGGTGGCACACACCTTTAATCCCAGAAGGCAGAGGCAGAGGCAGAGGCAGACAGATCTCTGAGTTCAAGGATAGCCTGGCCTATAAAGAGAAACCCTGTCTTAAAAAACAAAAATAAAAAGAATAACAGACAGAAAGAGACAGACAGACAAACACCGGAGTCAGCTTAGAGCTCCGAAGGGTTCCTCTTTGGTCCCTGAACTCAGAAAGACTGTTCTTTTCTCGAGGTCTCATGTGTATATGGGTGGCAGGTTAAAAGGGGAGACAGATAGCATGATATATATTATGGCCTCATCCACAGGCTTTCAGAGACTGGTGTCACCTACTAATTTACAGAAGCAGCTTTCTTCACCTTTGGTTGATGTGGATGATGTGGACTTGAAAATTCCATATCTGGTGGAGTGTCTCAAATTAAAAGAAAAAAAAAATCTAAATAGGCATGAGACCTAGTCAAGAGAGATACACAGCACACACATGTAAAAATATGGGTGAGGTTTGTGGGGGTAAGTCAGGTTATTCATGAAGCTAAGACACAAGTGTCTCAAGTTCAAGGCCAGCCTAGATAATTCAGCAAGATTCTATCTCACAAAGCAATGGTGGGGTTGTGCTGGGAAAACTGCTTTGTGATGAAATGTGTGTTTAGTCTGCTTGAATACTTGAGCTTAACCCACAATCCAGGGTGAGAGGGGACGGGTATGGTGCCGGATGCCACAATCCCAGTTCTTTGGAAGCAGAGGCAGGAGAATCAACAAAAGTTGTAGGCCAGCCTGGTCTACAGAGCAAGTTTCGGGCTAGCCAGAGCTTAGAATGAGAGTCTCAAAAAGTTGGGGTACGGAGTTGGGGAGGTAGCTCAGTCGATGAAGTTTTTGTCATACAAACATGAAGACCTGAGTTTGATCCCCAAAATCCATATAAAAATTCCAGGTATGATGGTGCATGCTTGTAAGCCAGGTACTGTGGAGACAGAGACAAGTAGACAGATCTGGGACTCTCTGGCGGGCCAGCCTTGTCTGCTTATTCTGTGTCAGGTCAATGAGGGACCTTTTCTCAAAAACAAGGTAGATGATGACTGAGAAATTACATCAGAGGATGGGCTTTCACATACATGTGCACATGCGTGTGTTCATACAGGAACATGTATGTGTGCACACCTGTATCTCGAACACACCACACACACACACACACACGGAAGTGGGCCTGTTAGATAAAATTCAGTTGGCACTTGTCTAGCATACACGAAGTTCCGGGTTCAATTCCAGCCCCATAAAAACTGAGTGTGGTAGTGTTGTGCCCAGATTCTGAACCCCAAAATCACCAAGAAACCCAAACCCATGCAAAAGCAAAGAGTCTTTTATTAACAAAATAACTGTGTTAACTCGGGTCCTCCATCCATTTGACAAGGCAAGAGGAGCAAGAAGGACCTAGAGGGACCACCTGGCAGGGAATTTATTGGGGTGGAGCAAGGGGAGTGTCTGGGGTCTGCAACAGTCTCAGGATTGGTGTACTTCCAGGTTTGGGTGACCAGGCCTGTGTAGATTGATCAACTGGTTGTTATGGCCTATAGGCCCACCTAGGGCGGTTGCTATGCTCTGTTGCCACAGTTACCGTAAAGCACATCCACAGTCCGCCAGCTAACTTCTGATTGGTTCCTTGTCACATGGAGGTGTCTGGCTTCCTAGTGATTAGGAGGTCGGGCAAGGGCAGGGAGCTCAGCACAGTCAGGGGCCTACAACTTGCTGGGTTTTTTCTGCAGCCTGTCATGGCTGCTAAAGCAGGGGCCTGAGTGAGGGCCTGATTCCTTCAGTAGTACATGCCTGTAATCCTAGCACTTGGGAGGTAGAAGCAGGAGGATCAGAAGCACAGCCAGTCCAAGATCAGCCTGAGAAAGATGAGATCCTGGGGGTGGGGGCTGGGGCCTTAGCAAAGAGCTGGGAATGACTAACACAAGAGCAAACAACATGGGAGAAATAATGTTTGTGAGTGTAAGGATTCAGGCATTGTGCTGGCCTGCCCCTGTCACCTGGCAGAATGCACTCAGGCAGTGCCCTGGTCAGGTGCAAAGGACCCCTTTAAAAGAAAGACCTCCGCCCATTTCTGCTCTTTCCCCAGTTCCCTTGGGGGATGACTGGACTCCTCATGTCTCCCGCTTCTCTTCTGTCCTCTGTCTCTGTCTCTTTATCTCTTCCTCCTCCCTTTCTAATAAAACTTCTTACTTAGGCTCTGTCTGCCTGGCGTGTTTGTCCCCTCGAGATTTATTATAGCAGTGAGAATCCCGGGGAAAGGGGTGGGGTGGGGCCTCCTCCCCCCGCATCTAGATTCTAGAACTTGCTTCCTGGGTCCTACATTTTGGGTCTCCAAAAAGCTATCAGCTACATTCTCTTTCCCTCCTGCGAGTTCAATACTGTGAGCTGAAGGCAGTGTTAACAGCGGCCATCCCCCGCCTTTACCCTCCCACCACTTTCTGCCCCTCACACAAACACCGGAGACACCTGGATCAATCTTCTTGGAATGGTAACCACCCTCACCCCTCCTGGGTAGGCTGCCACCTACCCGGGCTGGCCCAGGCCTCCTCTTTAGAGCTCACTGAGTATTTGCAAGGGGTTGAAAATAGGCAAGAGACACCAGGGTTCGAATCTGGAGGTTTCCTTACCATGCATTTGCAGATGGTCACGTGTGAACAGGACAAATCCTGCCCCCACACTTGGGGAGGGACTTTTGTTTTGTTTTTGCTAGACCCAGAGAAAACAGTCAAAATATGAACTGTCATCTAGGATGGCAAGGATTTTTGTCCATTTTGACTTTCCGTCCCCTGAAAAAGGTGCTCAATAGAGGAACATATTTTAAGAAGGAAGTGCCTGCACGCTAAGTGTCATGGCAAGAAATGAAGTGTGCTAAGATGGGGACCAGGGCTCTATCTGCAGGGCAGGGGTGCTCTGTGGACCTTAGCAAAACACTTAACGGTTTCTGTTCACATTGCTGTGATTAGGTGTATGAGAGAAGCAGCTTTTGACCTGTGGTTCAGAGGGTAAGGCCATTTACAGTGGGGAAGGCACAGCACCGGGGCAGCTCTGCCCAAAGGAGCAGGAAGCCTGGCAACCAAAGCAAATGGGACAGAAAACAGGGCTAGAGTATAACCCTCCAGGGGCCACCCGGTTACCCAGCGCTGCCAGTCACATCCCACACCTTCTCAAGACAGCACTATAAGCTGGGAAGCGAGTGTTCCAACCCCCGCGCCCACCAGGGGCATCTCAAATCTAAGCCACGATAGCACTGTTGCTTGGTTAAAGTTCTAGTTCCTTTGGTCTTGCAAAGTGACATGGATGGAGTGGCTTAAACCACAGAAAGGAATGGTCGCAAAGCCTAGAGATTGGAAGGACGTGAGCAAGATGTGTGCAGGATTCCTTCTGAGTTCATAAGAACCTCTGTCAGTTTGTAGAGGGCAACCTTCTCCCATGTCCCCCTGTGTGTGTGTGTGTGTGTATGTGTATGTGTGTGTGTGTACACACCCTGGTGCCTTCTCCCATATCCCCCTGTGTGTGTGTGTACATACCCTGGTGAGCTGCCCATGTGTATGCAGAAGCTAGAGGTCAATGTTGGATTTTTTCCCACCTCTGACAAGATCCTACACTGCTGGCAGCGTACCACCCCCACCCAGGCACTGGAGTTATAGATGTGCGCTCCTACACCAAGTGTTTTACACAGGTGCTGGGATCTGAACTCAGGTCCTTATGACTATAAGGACAGCAATCATACTGGATAAGAGCCATCCAAAACACTTCCATTTAACCTAATTACCTCAGGGAATGTCCTGGCTCCAAATAACGTCACCGTCTGAGGTATTAGAGATTTCAACATATGAACTTGGGGACGGCCATCATTCAACCTATCATAGCAGTTAATAAATATGAACTGCGGTTAATGATAACATCAGTAACAAGAAAAAGTAGAAATAAAAATCAGTTACCAACAGTAAAGAAAATGACTTTCCCCAGTTAACTCAGAACCTTCTAGTAGCTCTGTATCACCCGAGATAAGAAGGCCAAACCCTTCAAGCTGCCAGTTAAAGAGTCCTTGTCCCCAAGTAAACCTTCACCTTGTGTCCCTGCCCTGTCTCCATTTCTAGACAACAGTGCAACCCCCACGACATCTCTTCTTGGCTCCTTAGCTGGAGGTGTGACATCTCTTCTTGGCTCCTTAGCTGGGAGTGTGCTTCCCACCGGAGGCCTTTCCTCTTCTCTGCTTATTGAGCTTCAACTCCACAGGAAGCCAGTTCTGCCTTTGTCCCTTTGGGGACTATTTGTTGGGCACAGTTTACAGTCAGTGTCCCAACATATTCAAGAGACCACTAAAGAACACAGATTGTTGCCAGAGAAGTGGAGAGAGCAGGGAGTCAAGGAGGACTCTACCTACGGCCACCTGTTCCCTACCGGAGCTGACCTGAGCTCTAGAGGGGCTGGCCGTCTTCAAAGTCACGGCAAGAAGGAGAAGTGGAGGGAAAGAAATGGCGTGGTTTGAACAAGACGCCCCCCTAATCCGGGCATTTAAATACTTTGTCCTCGGTTGCTGGCTGTTTAGGATAAGCTTATGAGGGGCGTGGCCGTGCTGGAAGAAGTATGTCACTGGGGGCAAGCTTTGAGGTTTCAAAAGACGTTCAAGCTCACTTTTGATGCTCCCTGTTGCGGTTCAAGAAGACAGCTCTCAGCTTCCAGCCTCAGTCACCAGGCCTGCTGTATAGGCAAGAACCCTTATCCCTCTGCCACCGAAGCCCAATACAACCCCTCCTTCTATAAGTTTCCTTGGTCCGTGTTTTTATCGCAGCAATAGGAAAGTAACCATTGCAGAAGTCCCGCCTCACCTTCCTACTTCCACGGCCACCAGGCCTGCAGGGACCTAGCAAAGAGCATGGACTCTGGGATGAAAACGGGGCAGACAGAATAACCAATATATACCTCTAGCTCACCTCTTTCTGAACCCAAATGCTACTTTGGTCTGGACCATTTATGTGACCTGTGGCCACTGAGAGCCATCTTGGCTGATGTCATCTTCCCTACCAGGCTATCTGGCCTGACAGAGATGCTTCTCAACTGCCAATGTGACCTCTTATAGGGAAGGGGGTGGGGGTCATGCTCTCTTGGGTGGTGAAGGCCGGACGGGACGGGTCAGGCACTGTGAAGCAGGGTGTGATCAGTCCCCCAGCTTTCCAAGGACTCTGCACTGGATTTACCAGTAACAAAAATAGCCAAAAGAGTAACCTAAGTTTGTTGTTCACTAATCTCGCTGTGCCTAGATCCCCTCAGTGCTGAGAACAGAGCCGTGGTGGTAGTATGTGCTTACTGAAACAGAGCTGAATACAGCCTGGGGTTCCAGAGAAGCGTGGGTGGGATCCGTGCAAATACACACTGAAAACTCTCCAACTCTGGAAGAACAATTGTCAGGCCCATTTCCTGCTGTGTATGGATCCAGGAGACACTGGGAGCTTGGCAGCCTGACAGCTGAGGAACAGCCAGGGAATTTAGCAGGAGACAGAGAAAATGAGTCCTGTGGGTCTGGCCCAGTACCATCAAAAACAGACACTGGCAGAACCTCTCATCCCAGATTCAGGGGCCAAGGTGGGTGGGTGCTGGCCCAGCTTGCACAGGTTCCCTGGGAGCCAGGGCGTTTGGAATGCAGAGAGGAGGCAGCAGCCTGAAGAGGCTGATGGTTCTGTCTGAGGCCAGACATTGCTAGAGGATCACAGTAACGGTCACCTAAGGGGTATTACAGCTGTGTCTATCCTGACACCTGCCATATTGAGCCTCTGGTTGAAACTATCTGTCATTGACTTAGGCTAACTGTTGAATGGACCAGAAGCAGACACTTGCCCACAGGCTAAGCACCGATGTGTGTGGTGGATAGTGTGATTGTCATTCTAACATTCTTTTTATGTTATCAACCATCATGGCTATTTCATTCCCCCCCCCTTTTGAATTTAAGAATAAGTATTTGATTCCATTCTGGCCAATGGAAGTAAGTCCAATAGGACTTCTAGGAAAAGAGAAAATAACAGATCCTCTTCTGTCTTTAGATGCAGGGTCTAAGTATGATGCTTACTATGGCTGCTATCTAACTAGCAGAACATGGGACAAGGGTCAGGAGCATAAGCCAGATGGGACAAAAAGAAACTCAGCCCTGAAAGCACCCAGCCCTCAAATTTCATGACTTGGACAGTCCCATTCTGTGAGATAGCAAATGCTATTGTTGCTAGCATCAGTGAGGTGCCTACTACTTGCAACCAAGAACACTATTTGATGTAACAGCAAAGACAGTTGGCTAAGCCAGGTAGACAACAACCCTACAGGATCTGCTCAGGAAAGGTCTGGTTCCAATGGCTTGGTCAAGAACTGCAACTGTACATAAACACTGATATCTTAATATAGTATTTCTGTTAATTCTTTGATAATTTCATATAATGTATTTTGATGGAAAAACATTTATTTTAATAGTTGTGAATCTGTTCCGACATCTGTGACTTTTTAAGCAGTTGTTAATTTTAAAGTATAAAATAAAGAGAACATCAGGCTATGGCACCCTCTTAAGTGGCTCACTTAAGAGAAAATGTGAATGAATTTTAAGACTACATTTTAAGATTCCTTTTTTCTTCCTTCCTTTTTTTCTTTCCTTCCTTCTTTCTTTTTCTTTTCTCTTTTGATTTTTTGAGACAGGGTTTTTTGGTGTAACAGCTCTGGCTGTTCTGAAACTTGTTCTATAGTCCAGGCTGGCCTCGAACTCACAGAGATCTGCCTGCCTCTGCCTCCCAAGTGCTGGGATTAAAGGCGTGTGCCACCAATGCCTGGCTAAATTTATTTTCCTCTGTGTGTGTGTGTGTCTGTGCGTAAGAGAGAGAGAGAGAGAGAGAGAGACGGAGAGAGAGAGAATATGCATACAGGTAACCTAAGAGGCTAGAAGAGAACATTAGGTCCCCTGGAACTAGAGTTACATGTGGTTGGGGAGTTCCTGATGTAGGTGCTGGGAACTGGACTCTGGTCCTGTGTAAGAGATGGCTTTTAAAGAAGAATATTGAGTAACAATACTGCATGTGTTCTCTGATTCTTTGGAGTCTTCATTTCTGAAAGCACCCATCTTACATCAAACCTATAATAAGTAGAGGCATAAGCTTTTCTCAGTTAACTTGTCTCGTTTGGCAAGGACCTCTGCCATAAACAGTAATGAGTAAGAAAATAAAGTATTCCATTCCTGTAGCGCAGTGATATGAAGTGAAATATAGTGTATGATATGTGACTCTCTGAAAAGTGGGCAAACCGGACAGCAGTTACTTGGAAGTGCCTAGTGTCAGGTCCAAAGGAAACTCCATTTCCCCTTATTCTGGTAGTTAGACAAAAGCCAGTATTCCCCAGGAACTTGTAAAGCCGGTCCTCCTCTACCAAAGGAGCTATTTCCCTTTGTAAGACCCTCAGAATGAGGAGTCTCCCAGTTTCGGTTGTTACCCCCAAGAACTCAATGTCCAGTCCAGTTGCTGTAACATGCAAGAGGCTTTAATGAACAGGAATTGTTTGTGCAAATGGGCTCCCTCAGTGTGCAGGCCAGAGAGAAGCCCCATTCCCCAGGCACAGGTGTTTTTAAAGGCAAAACCCACAAGCTTAGGGAGGGGGTGTGACCCTCTGTCCATTGAGTACGTGACCCTTTGAGGCCGGATGGTTTGCTGTTAGGGTCAACAGACCATAGGGCCTTGGGGTGTGCTAATTAATCTTGTCTGGGCAAACCAGAGGTGCAGCTATCTATCCCTTTGTTTCTTAAGGGCCCCATTTACCACCTGCTGACTCACGGAAAGGAGGGGCAGTGTGAATTCTTGGTATCCTGCTATCTCAGGGCCGGTGGTTAGCAAATTCCACCCAGCATTCCAATTATTTGGGCTTTATTTCATTTCCTTGCTAGTTTAAGTCTTCCACCTTATCACTGGAAGAGGGGACACCTGGGGTTCCTATCAGCATACAAAGCCCATGCTGGCCTCCATGCTCCCTTGGTATCACAAGTACCTGTTACACATGTTAGACAGAAAACCATACAAAGATCCAGGGACAAGGTGTCTCTCCACTAGCCAAGGAGAACACCCAGAAGCAAATCCATTTCTCCTTGGTCCTGCTAGCCTGAACCTTCATCTTGGCCTTCCAGCTTCTAGACCCATAAGACAATGAATCCCCATTGCTTGGCCACAATTGTGTTACAGTGGCCCTGGCAGGGTGACTTAGGGGCTGGGTTTTTGCCCTTCGTATCAATAGCTCACGGCAGGACCTGGGAACACAGAGCTGTGAGTTTAAGAGAGAGGCCTCCAGAGCCTGCGGACTCACAGGACAGCCCTCTCCATCTGTTGGCCTCATTGTTCTCTGGCCTTGCCCTCTACTCTAGGACATTTGTAGCAGACACTGGTCCTCCCTCCTGATGGGAGCAGGGCTTAAAGGAGAACCCCTGATGTTCTCTCAGGCCCAGTTATAAGAGTCAGGGGAAGGATGAGGTTTACTGCCAGGAAGAGAAACCCCAGGAAGCCAACTTCTCTGCTGCTGGAGACTCATGGGCAGTGGGGGAGTGGGGTGAGGGGGAATGCAAGATTCTCCAGCCATGACTCACCCTACATTTCATGGGGAAGGGGAGTGGAGAAGGTCCAGAGTGGCCATACTGAAAAGCAGTTAAACTCCTATTCATTACGCAGAATTGAAAACTGTGCCATCTGGTTCTTACACCGCAGCTGCCACAATTGAATGTGCCACAAACACCACCATGTGGATTTAGTGTCCCAATTCAGGCTGGGCACAGGGCACATGGGCTGGAACCTTTGTGCTTCTGCCTAGCTCTCCGCTCCATTCCTGTTCTCTCTGACCTCTTGGGATCACAGGAGGGTCTGCCCTGGGGTGGGGACACCACCATTGAGGAGGATTATGCCCAGGAGATTAAGAGTAGGAACCAAGTTGGCAGGGCTTCAGTCCTAGTGGTCCAGCTAAAAGGAAGGCCCAGGCTGTTGGGAGGGGTAATGGGAGTTTGTGGCTGGAGCTGGAGCTGCCTGGTTTTTCCACTCCCAGTGTTTCTGAGCCTGAGAAAACACTTCTAGCAGCAGAAAGACTTGGATGGACACTGTGGAGGAAACCCCCAAAGTGAGGGGGGGCCCAGCAGGGAGAAAAACAGACTCTTTCGGAGAGGGCAGGAGATTGTCAGGTGCTAAGTGGGGGGTTTGAGGCGTAGCCAAGGGGCTGGCGCCACACCATGTCAGAGTCCCAGAGCCTCACCTCACTGTCAGTCAGGGCTTGGGGGGTTGGACTTCAGTATTTTCAAGCCAGTTGACTGGCATCAGCGTGCCCATCTGCCCAGTAGCATTTATGGGACCCCCGGTGTTTACAAAGTGTATTTCTGTCAGCACAGGCTTCCCAAACAAGAGCAGATGATGCCCACACCCTTGCGCTTCAGTTGTGCTGGGTAAGCCGTGGCAACTGTGTCTCCCGTTCCTTCTTTCAATGCTGTGGACTGGAGGCCCTCACAGCCTTTCTCAGTGCTGTCCAAGAGACACTTGTGATGTGCCTTGCCCAGTAAACACACAAAGCATCACAGGTAGGGGCATGTGCATGGGGACTTTTTCAGCTGAATGGAATAAAAACTACAGGGAACAGTGCAAGCTTTACAGATGAGGACCGGGGGCGGCCCTGGGCTTTTGAAAGCCAATGAGACTGGATGACACCCGTCCTTGTCCCAGCATGATGGCAAAAGAAAATATTTTGTTTTTAGACGAGAATTGTAGTTCCTTCTGTAACATACACTTTGATAAAATGATCCTGCTGGGCAGGATGCAATGTAAGAGAAACGGCTTAATGTTTCCCTTATCGGTGATTCCAACTCACTCAATTTCCAAAATAATACATTCAGAGTGTGTGGGAAAGGAGGTTTGACAGGATTTGGAAAGCTGTAAGGAGTGAAAGTCCTGCCTGGAATCCACTTTCCACCCACCACTGGAGACGCCAGTCATCAGCGTGGGTCACAATCCAGGAAGAGAGCCTGTGAGTCCATCAGCATGGCTTCCCTGAATCCTGCTGTGCTGTGGGAGTTTATGCTAGGAATCACACTGTTGAGTGTGACCAGAAATAGAAATGCAGGTTTTGCATATTTTATCCCCTAACCTAGCACTTTGACCCTTTCCAGAGTGGGTTGGGTTGGCTGCTGTGATTAATCAAAATACGTTGACACTTGATAGATCCCACATCAAAGATGAGCTACCTTCAGAGAAGCATTTGCTGAGGGCTTAATGTTTTAAATGCATTGCCCTCACCTGATACTTAATCCCTCCCTGCCATGTGAGACAGGGTTGCATGTAGCCCACGATGGCCTCAAACTGTAGCTGTATATGACCTTGAACTTCTGATCCTCCTGTGCTAAGTGCTAAGTGCTAAGATTACAGCCACCCACCATCATACATACCCAATTTGTAGTGTCTTGTGCATACTAGACAAGTAGTCTGCCAACTGATCTACATCTCTGATCACCAAAAGAGGTTTTGTGCTGATGTTTGAAAACTGGAGAGATACGATATGTCTTTAAATGAACAACCAGTTCATTTAGGTCAGTTGCTGGCCTGATGGAGTGGGCAGCCCATGCAGAGGCCAACACTCTGTCAGTCGAATGCTAAGGGCACAGAGAGCCAAGTTAGCAGAGTCTAAGCAAGGTGGAGTAGTGGAGCCAACCAAGCCAGCATAATCCTTCTCCTCGGCCCTGCAGGCGCTCATTTCGCTGCCATTGCCTTAGGATCCCTCTGAGTTAGTGCAGTACTTGTCAAAGGACTGTCACAGGTTAACAACAAGATACAGGCAGGAAGCTTCTCACCAACCATTCATTCTGACATTCTACCCTTTCACTGTTTTACTGTTAAAATGTGCTTTCTCTCCCCTGACACTGCTTCTTTTAAGGCAGGGTTATGTGTGTGTGTGTGGGGGGGGGGGGGTCTCAAGTTTCCAAAGCTGTCCTTGAACTTGCCTTGTAGTAGAGGATGAACTTGAGCTCTTGACATTCCTGCTGTCTTCTGACTTTGAGGGTTACAGACGTGCACCACTATGTTTGGTTTATGTGGCACTGGGCATGAGATCCAGAGTCTCCTGCACATTGACAAACACTATCAACGGAACTGCAACTCCAATCCTAAAATGTGCTTTTGTTTGGGGAGAACTGGTGTCATTAGATGGGAATTTTCTTTTTAGTGTTCTCACTTAGCAAAATAAAGGCACTTTGACTAGGCTTGAACTATTGTTAGACTTGAATTTTGATGATTTTTTTTTTGACCAAAATCCTTGGAAAATTTACTGGTCGGAAAACCTTCTGTATTAAAATGCCATCCTCAGCAGAGTGCGGTGGCTATGTCTAAAATCCCTGCAGAAAGCAGAGGCAGGAAGGTTGAAATAAGTACAAGACTAGTCAACAAAACATGGCAAGACCTTGTGAAAACGACAACAACGAAACCCTAAATGATCGTCTAAGAAAGCTTGTGTTTTGTAATGCAGACACACATGTTGAATCCAGAGTAGTATGCAGTGAGGATGAGCTGCATGGAAGTCCTACAGGGAGAATCCAGGAAAATGTGTTTACTTGCCCATCTTGCCACAGTCCCTCCTGTTTTCCTCTTCCCCAAAGGCCAAAACCAGATGGACATATGTGCCCCAAGGACAAGAAGAGGAACTGGACAGATTGCAATCCAGAAGGGACATTTATTGTGGGTAATTTAGCAGCCTTCAAGGACTCCTGTCAGAGGAAATTGCCTCAAAAAAGGAGGCAGACTGAGTGTGGTTGTTTGAAGCCCAAATGAAAGTCCTCTCTAATGCCTGTCTCTATTGGCCTCTAGGCCTGTCCATTCCTTCTGCCTTCAGAGCCTTTGTTCACATTTTCATGGTGGCATGAGTGGCTCATTGGGTGTTTGTGAAAATGCCATTTTCTTCATTCAAGAAAACATGAAAGCTAAATGGCAGTAATTTTGCATCATCATAGACACACGTGAGTTCAGTACATGCACAGTCAGCTCTTTCTAAGCATCTTAGGGATATGGCCTTGCTAATACCCCAGAAGCCAAAGTCTTCCTTAGCAATGCCAGAGCCGGAGCCACATCTCACTGATGTCATACTGTGCAGCTGATGTACTGAGTTTACAAGAAAGACAACAGCTTGACTTGTCTAGCTCGGGCGTCGTCAAATCCAGGGATGTAGAGTTGGCTTGCATGTGTGGGGACTCTTCTGTTTCTTTAACATTGACTGACACACTCCATACTCACTACAGGAATGTGTATCAGTCTGTGTCAGTGTATTCCTAGTTTACAACTTGTTGATCACTTCCAGGCTGTTGGGGGTGGGCGTATAATCATCACTACCTTGGATGTTCTGTAGTTGAGTGGGTGTGCACTAAATTACTTATATGTGTGTACATATCCCAGAAGGGCTAGCAAATTAGTACACCGAGTCTGTGTCAACACTTCTATTTGAAATGAAACCACGCACAATTCACCTTTGGCTTTACCAACAGTTGTTAGCAGCAAACTAGATGAAGCAGGAAAAATAATAAACCATGTGAGGTTATTCTCTAAAATAACCTCTTTTAGAACCACACCTTTGCTGAGAAGGCAAAATGGAGCTGAAGGAAGGCTGGAGAAATGCAATAATAATAATAATAATGCCCAGAAAATGGAATGGCTTCTATACAGCCAAGAAAAGAAATGATTTTTTTTTCCTGGAAATGTGAGTGATAAACTGAAACAAAACTATAGAGTTGTAAAACTTGTGAAAGACGTAAGGGAGACAAACAGAAAGTCTGTTCCAGGTTTCAGACTAACGGACTTTTTCCTTTCTGTTTTGAAGAGTAAGGCAAAGGCAAAGGAATCACTTCCCTTTAGACACTGTAAGATAAAAGGCAAAAGGTACTCCTTTCGCATGACGGGCTGGCAGCAAATAGCTGGCTTAGGGATGGATGGATGGAGGAGTCAATAAATTATTAAAGAAAGCCAGGATGTGGGAGGCAGGAAGTAGCTTGCTAGCTGAAGATGCTGACATTGTGGCCTCCACTAGTCATGCCTCAGAGGACATATCATGCTGAATGGATCATAAATTGATATAGAAACTCTTACTGAAATGTTCATTTCTATATTTCCTGTTGAGTTCACATGTCAGAATTGGATTTTCATCCATATGCATAAATTATCCATTTTCTTTGAAAAAAAAGTTTTATGGCTTTGTTATTATACAAATACAACTGTCTTCTAATAAAAGGCCTTCTTAAACTGGTAAGTGTCTCATCTAACAGCAGGACACTAGTTAACAGGCCTTCTGGCCGATCTCTTTTAGTAACATTAACACAAGTTCTGCCTTGGTCCCTACATACCTCTCTCTGGTTCTTTCAAATTACCACACATTCCAGACACCAGAGCCACAGAAATGACCCCTCTAATCTTAAACTCCGTTTTGGCCTTGAGTTGGGGACACTGAGTCCTTGCACCCAAGCCAGAAAGGGTCATGTTCTAAATTCATGGAGAAAGGTGGCGGGAAGGGTTGGGGGCTCTTCCTGAATTCTGTTTGATACGGTTACCATTCCTCTTGATTCTCCTGACAGAGCATTTTCTTAGTAGATAATCACATTTTACCCGGCAGAACATGTGATTTGTATTAATGCTGCCCAAATGGCTGGTAGAGCAGCTGGTTTTCCCATGATTTCTGGACATGTGTGGTATCTGTCCTAGACAGTGCTAGGATCATAAGTTAAAAGTAAAGTGTTTGAGATTTTGGCCTTAAATCTAATTATTCTATCAAAGGGTCCTTCTACCTTGCTCTAACTGTTATCCCACCAAGAGCAGAAAATGACCTTGTGGACAAACCTTTCTTGTTTTAGAAATCTAGCTGTAGAGAGGCTTGGCAACTGCTGGAATGGAGCCTGGGTGTTATTGTAGGGCAGTATGAAATGAACTCACAGGAACAAGCCATTATTTCTAATACCTATTTGCTTCCTTCAAAGGCTGTCCAGTATTCAAGCTCTCAAACCAAACACACACCAACGTGTTTCCAAACTATTTTTTCTCAGGGCAAAAGAGAATTTCCCATAAAGCACCACCCTTCTGGACAAAGCATCCTGACCACGCCAAAGTAAAAACACGCCTAAAGCATGTTTCTCAATGTTAGGGTGCAGTATGGGTACACAATCTCAGCCCAGTTCCCCTTGGCCATATAAAAACATGTCACATAATTGTATTTTGGGTTAGGGAGGAGTGTTACAAAATAAATATTTCCCCACTAGAGCACACTGGGAAATGTTTGCTGACACCTCCACTCAAGCCAGCAGGTTTCCCTGGAAGAGTTTGGCAGAGAGCAGGCCCCTCCTTAACGAGGTGCTGGAGTTGGTTGAAAATTAAATATTAATTTACAAAAAAATGTTGCATTTTAAAAAAAAATCAAAACTAAGGTCTGCAAGTGGGTGTCTGTGCTTCCTCAGTCTCTGGCCTGCAAAATGTACCGGGTCAACTGAGGACCATCAGCCTGTAATGGATTCCATCACTCTCTCTCTCTCTCTCTCTCTCTCTCTCTCTCTCTCTCTCTCTCTCTCTCTCTCTCTCCCATCTGCCCATGGAAAATACCAAGTCTTTCCATGCTGCTGTTTGGTGGCTTCTTTCCTTTTTATCTTGCTCTTTGTTGTTTTCTTTGGGCTCCTGGTAACTCCATGTGCTGGTGACTGTGGCATCCAATTCAGAGCTGCAGGAGCAATGAACAGGAGCGCTCCGGACCTCACCTGATGACTCCCAGTTCTGAGAAGCTATTTGGGGCCTGGCCCCGCTTTCCTCTGGGTGAAGGTTCAAGTGTGAATCCAGAGTGGAGCATGGGTCTCTGCCAGGAGACTCAGCGTCTTCATTTTCCACTACCCACGGCTCTCAATCCCATGCCAGTGATGCCTGGCCCAGCTCTGTGCAGCTCCCTCTGCGCTGTAACACACTCAACTCTCACAAAACTGTCAAGTTCCACGACTTTAATTTTTAAGTGGAGTGATGGCTGTGTGCTCAGAATTCCAGTGCAAATGACATACATCTCAGTCATCCACTGATTCAATCACTCACTTCATAGTCCCAAGGGCTGAACCTAGGGACCGGTGAGGGCAAGGTGAGTATTACACCAATGAGCTAACCTCCCCGCCAGAAGACATTTAAAATATTTAGTTTTATTTATATGAATGTGAATGTCTATATGTGTATGCTACATGTGGTAAGTGCTTGAGGCCAGGAGAGGACAGTAAATCCCCTGGAGACTGAGTTGCAGGTGGCTGTGAGCTGCCTGGTGTAGGTGATGGGAACTGAACCTGGATCCTCTGGAAGGGCAAGAGCATCCTCCATCCCCTCATACAATCTTGTCCACTTACATTCTACAAATGCCTCTCTTCACACAAATGCTAGAATTTCAAAGTGTCAGAGCAAAGAGGGTAGGATTTCGAAGCAGGCTGACCTTTGAGGTACTCTTCCTTCACACCCGACTGCTCCAGATCTTAGGGATGGGGTTTCAGCATCTGAGACCAAATGAGTCTATATGCTTCAGCACCATTTCAATCAAAGGGATTTTTGTTTGTTTTGTTTGTTTGTTTTGCGTTTGGGACATGGGGAGTCTAACGAAAACATCAGTAAACATGCTTTCAGGAAAATATTTATGTAAGAATAGCCAAGAAACATTTGAAAAGAGAGTGGCACGGGTTTGATTAGATATGAAGGTAGGTGAGTTTCATTCCTACCCGATGTGCAGTAAGCTGAGCTTTGCCCATGCTGACAACAATGAACTCTATCGTCATATCTATATCTATATCTATATCTATATATCTATCTATCTATCTATCTATATATATATATATATATATATATATATATATATATATATATATTCATCAGAAAGGTAAATATCCAGAATCTCAAATCCTGGAATCTAAGCAAAGCAAGCCAAAGGAGATAGAATATGAATAAGGGCTTATGGTTGATAGGAATAGATGAATGCCTAGGGAACACATAAAAAAAAAAAAAAAAGGGACTAGATGATGACAACAACAACAACAAAATAACTAAACAACCAATTTCCGAAGGCCCAAAGTGGCTACCGTGGGAGGAGAGCTCACCAAGGAGTTCAACCCCAAGAGTGCTAACTTCCCTCCAGTCTCCTCTCTGTTTTGGCCACCACACACTGACTAAGGATCAAAAGCAGGACTGTGGCCCAAACTGACCACCCTCCATGGTTCAGGCTAGAGGAAGGATACATAGCATCTCTGCTAAAGGCACAAGCTCCTCCCTCCCTCCTCCTTTGATTCTGGGGGAGACTGCTGCAATCAGGGCTGGCTGACATCAAGGCCAGGTGCAGAGTCATTGCAGCTAGGGTACAGTAAAAGGCACAACTCTTGATCTCCAGGCAGAGTCAGGACATTTTCCTCTCGTTGATGACATAAGGTACAGTTGGGCAGTTGCAGGTAGAGGGGCAAGAATTTGGAGAAACGCCTACCCTGAGACTCAGAGGGCTGGCTAGTTTCTTGCCACCTTGAAACAAGCTAGAGTTATTTTGGAAGAGGGAACCTCATGTGAGAAAACGGCCCCCATGTAGGAAAGCCTGTAGGTCATTTTCTTGATTGATGTGAGATGGTCCAGCCCACTGTGGGTGGTGCCACCCCTAGGCTCAGGATCTTGGATACTGTAAGAAAGCAGACAAGCCAACCACAAAGAGCAAGTCAGTAAGGCTTCTGTGGCCTCTGCATCAATCCTTGCCTTCATGTTCCTGCCCTGACTGCCTCCGATTATGAACCACCATATGGGTGAGTAAATGAAATAAACCCTTTCCTCCTCAGGTTGTTTTTGGTCATGGTGTTTCATCACAGTAATAGAAACCCTAAGACAGGGCCTGTTTGAGACTGAATTAGGACTAAGCATATTCCATGTTCCCAAGTTAAAAATAACAGCAGTTTACCTCAGAATTAGAAGGCAATAGCATGGGGAAAGACCCTTTTGCAATAGACACACAATGAAGGCTGAAACTTAGAGGTGCAGGGGAATCTTGAAAACAAAAGCCTAAATCCCAGGCACTCTACTCACACCATACACACAAAGTAATGGAAGCTAAGTCAGTAGTGCACCAAATACCACAGCAAGAACAAAACCAAGTCAGTGGCAATCTTGCCTCAGTATACTCAATACAATGCATGAGACAGGGCCTTCCCAAGAACAAACCCTATTTACCTTCTTTGTTCTACACATTGAATGTTCTTGAATCCAATGTAAACTTTTGGTTATGTTGTGTGGGCTTTTTATTGAATATCTCAGGTTTATAGGCAGGGTTTATTTTCATCAACAGGTGTATTTATTATCAGTGGTATTTGGGCAATGGGAGTCTTTCGAGGAACTAGTTTGTTTTACCACACAAGCCAATCACAATTACCAGTGTCATCAAGTGTGTGGTCAGAGAGTTCTTTTATCCTTTTGTTATCTGTGGGGTCTGTAGTGATCCCCCTCCTTCATCCCTGGAGTTGACTACTATGTCTCTTTTGTTTTGTTGGTCCATATGGCTGAAGACTTAGCTATTTTATTGGGTTTTTCAAAGAACCAGGTTTTGCTGTCACCGACCTTTCTTTTTCTTTTTTTCTCTTCTTTTCAATGTTATTGATTTCTACTTATTTTTATTATTTCCTTTGTATTGAGTTTAATTTGTTCTCTTTTACCAGTTTTTTTTCCCCTGCATGAAGAAGTTTAGATTATTTTTTTTTTTTACTTATATTTTTTTTTCTGGATTCTTGGATGATTTAAAAGCATGTTGCTTTATATTGAAAAATTTAGAAGTTTTCCAGGAATTTTTCCATTATCAATTCCTGCTTAAATTTCACTTTAGTCCAATATGATATTTGTGTGATTTTAATTTTTTTAAAAAAATTACTAAAATTTGTCTTATGATTCAAGATATGCTGTCTTCAATAATATTGCAAGTGCATTTGCAAAGAATACATAATTTGTTATTGCTGCATAGAGTTATAGACGGTGTCAATTAGGTAGGCTGGGTTGAGGGGTTGTATTGTTGATTTTCTCTCTACCTATTCTATCTCTCCTGTAGAGAGGAATATTTCTCCAATGAGAACGGTAGGCATGTTATTATGTTTTGAAACCTTTCTAGGTACATACCATACAGGTAGTTATATTGTCTTACATAACTGGCATCTTTTGAATTGTATATCATTCCTTGTAACATTTCTTATTATGAGATCTGCTTTGTCTGATATTAATATAGACACCCCAGTTTACATTGAGCTAATATTTTCTTGGAATATTTTCTGTTCACACTAGAAAGCTTATCCATGCCCTTATATTGGATGTAGGTTTCTTGCAGAAAGTACATAGAGTAATTGTCTTTGTTTATACAGCCTAACAATCTCCAGTGGATATGTTTAAAGCATTCACAGTTACTGTGCTTACTCCTATGTTTCAGTTAAAGTCTGTGATACCAACCTGGGATGGAACTCAGGAGTATGGAGCCTGTCTAGAATGTGACCATGGATTTCATGCCTCATACAAAGCAAAAGTGCTATCTTACTCATGAGGATTGTTGTGGCTGCTGAGCTATCTACATTTCTGCTTTCTCTCCGGCTAATGTAAATGTCTTTTTTCACTAACTTTCATCACCACTATTTGATTTGCCCCTGTCTAAATTCTTTTTAGTGGTTGTCCTGGGTTCAGAATGTATGCCTTTCATTGGTTAAAACCTACCTTCACAATATCTATTGCTCACTTGTGAGAATGACACAATTTTTTCTGGTCTAGAAGCTTCCTACTATCATGGGATACCACTTCACATACGCTATGCACATAATCATTGTTCCTTGGCAGCCATTTATCGTTTAGAATAATTTACACACCTCGGGTGCATTTTAATTTTCCTTCCTATCTTTATGTAGATTCTTTTTTGATTTTTTTCAAGACATGGTTTCTCTGTGTTACAGTCCTGGCTGTCCTGGAACTCACTTTGAAGACCAGGCTGGCCTTGAACTCACAGAGATCTACTTGCCTCTCTGCCTCCCTAGTGCTGGGATTAAAGGCGTGTGCCACTACCACTTGTGGTTTTATGTAGATTCTTGTTTCTATCTTTCCTTTCCTTGTTTCTCCTTGAAGGAATTCTATAAAAGGTCCCTGTAGGATGTCGACTGGCATGGGTCAGCACATCCTGCCTCTGCGTGTCTTCTTCTGTCCCCCTTTCTCTTCCCTCCTTTCTATAGGTCTCTCCTGTAGTTCAAGCGGAGAAGTGTTCATCCTCTCTCCTTTAGGTGGTGGTTTGTTCTGGAAGTGAGATGGGGAGATGGGTCTGAGTGGCTTCGAATCTCTCTGCAATGGCCTCTTCCTGGCCTGACACATGGAGGAAGGGGCCCTGCTTCAGGGCTTGGCCAATCTTTTCTCTCTTCTACCACTCTGGGGATTGGGCCTAGGCCCTGCATGCTAGGTCATCAGTCAGTCTACCATTGAGCTCCTGCCACAGGCCTTGGTTTGTCTTTCTGTGAGTACCTTCTACAGACTAAAGGCTGTACTCATGTGTGTCTTCCATACTGCTCAGAAGAACAATGGAGAAGCATCTGGTATGACGTGGGCTCTGTCCCTCTCCTCAAGGCGCCTTTGGCTTACTGTGTAAGAATGTTCCTAGATGCTGGCAATCGCACCTCTAGGAGCCTCCTGCCTTCTCTGTCTGAAGTGTCCACCACCTCCCTTCCACTGGCCTACTCTTGCTTACCCTTTCAGAGGTGTACTGCTCTCAGAAACCTGCCATGAACTCTCACACCTGCTCAGGTACCCTTCAAGGTGTTCCCAGAGCTACTGCATGCCTAGAAGAGTAACAGGTGACAGGTGGTTATCCAAAGATCGCAAAGACTTAATGTCTCACACAGGAAACTAGCTTTGGTGGCGGTAAAGTTGGGGCTGATCTTCATTCTCCCATCTAAGCATACCCTTAGGAGACTGCACTGATGGCTAGATGCATGCCAGTTAGCAGAGGGGACAAGAAGGGCAGAGGGAATGGTCACATTGCCAGGAAGCAGTAGGCAGCATTGTTGTAAACTCCTTTGTGCCGTTTCCTTAGGTTACCATGTACCACTGAAGATCTGGAACCACCGAGCAGTACACAGCCTATCTGATGGTCCAGAACCCAGCCCTGGGAGTCAGTCTTCGTCCTGAGTACTGTCAGCTCTGACATTGGACATTTGATTCGAACTCTCTGAATCTGTTCCACTACCTTAAAAGATGTAAAGAATAATGCTTTCCATGTTAGACTGCTGTGTGGGACGGGGAACTGATAACGGAAAGCACTCAGTAATGGTTGCTCTGCTCATTTTATTGGCAGAAGCATTTGTTGATTCAGAAGGGAAATTACTCTGGACTAGGCGGTCAGGGAAGGCTCCGTGGAACATGAGACTTGGATGGACCTGGGAAGATGGCTTGGGATTTCTTTGGGTAATGAACAAAAGATGGGGTTCATAATGACCCCAAACACTAGCGTGACTGGTCTAGACCCCTGTCCAAACACTTTGGTTTCTATTCTTCCATCAAGCATCCTGGCTTAGCTAGCAACCCTCCACAACAGCCTGACTCCCGGTCTGGCTATTTCCCTTCCTCTCTGAACCCCTATGATTTGCTACATGCCATGTGGCCTTCTAATTCCATCCCTAGGCTCCAGAGGTGCAGATCTGCAAACCAGCATGATTAGCCACCCTTGCTGGCTTCTCATTCAGCATATAAATCTAGTGCCTGGGATTACCTCATGCCAGAAAACCGAAATCCAAGTCAGATGGTTAAGGCATTAATAGCAGTGAGTGTTGTAAAGACTCAACAATGCAAACCTTCCCAAAATGAACCATCCTGACCTCCCTCGCGCTGACAATGCGTGTGTGACATCATGTGTAAATGAGCCTTAAATTTGAACCAGGTGCTGAGAGCTGTCTGGCGTCTCCTGGCTGCTGTATTAACCACTAACATGCACAAGGGGATTCTGAGGCAGTAAAATGGAGCGGGACCAATGGCAATGACCAGGGCTGAGTGTAGCAGCTGTGGCAATGAACATTCAAATCACACCCACCCGCTCGGGCCTAGGGCCCCCAGCCCCTGTAAGGCATATTTCCGGAGGGCTGTGGCGCCCAGGGAATTTGGCTGCCTTCACTTAGAGGCAAAAGCTTCCCATGCAAATCAAACCACTGGACTTGCTTCAAGCTCTGGTTCCATTTGCATCCCCAAGGGCTTGCCAAAGTTAGTTCTGGGCCTGGAAGACTATCACTCACAGGTATGCACAGCTCCAGATATAGTTTTGGAAGACCCAATTTACTTTCAAACAAGAGTCAGCTCTGAGATCCCAGATTACCAGGTTGGGACTGAGAGATAAAGGTGTCTTTGTTCACCTGGCATTGCAGATTCCCTTGATGGGGCCACAACACATTAAGTGTCTCAAATGCTCTGGAGCATTAAATGACATCTGGAGGAACTGAATTAGGTGTGCAAAATGGGTGCAATGTCCCGCTGTTAGTCATAGCTAGGAGAGAGGAGTAAAAGTGTTGGAGAGAAGCAGTTCTTAAAAAGTAAGCCTGAAAAATGTGAAGTGGGTTTTGCAGTTTTTCTTTCTTAGTGGTTCCTGCCCATGGTGCCCAATCCCAGACTATTAACAGCTTGATTTCTGGTATGACTAACAAGCCCACAGAAGCCAGAAACAGTAGAGGAGAGGAACCAGACACAAAGCCATTCTTTCTTGGTGGGGACCCTATAGAAGCTCTATACACCCTGATGAGTCATAGAAAGGTTAAAATCTGTATCCTACGAATCCTGTAGGATTTCACCTCCCAAGCATCCCTTCTTGTTTAAAGGGACAGCTCTCCCGAAGGCATAGTGCTGCCCTATGAGGGATGAAGTGGGGGTGGGTAGCAGGTCCTCTGTGGAGACAGAAAGGGGCAGATGTAGTATCCTTCCGGAAGGTCACACTATATTCTATAAAGACATAAACTGTAGCATTAAGACATCCTGGATAGGTTTTCAAAGTAATGGAGCAAACAGATATGTTAAGTCACTGTTTTGGAAATTCTTCCAGAGGAGGTAAGTGTTGAGTTTGGTGGACAGTAAGAGCTAGAAAGAGAAGAAGCAAAGGCAGCATGAGTGACTTATGCAAAAGTATGGAGGCAAAATTCATGGGAGACCCCTTTGGATGGTAAAGGTTGTAACAGGATCTAAGACTATGGTAGATTGCCTAAAACTCCAGTAAGACCCTCACGCCCACTAGCCCTAAAACCTGAGACAAAAATGAGTGTGGGGTTTTTAGATGGCTAGCCCTTGAAGGCTAAAGTGCTTCTTTTTTTTTTTTTTTTTTTTTTTTTTTTTTTTTTTTTTTTAGCTTTTGGAAGATGACAATGGTGTTTAACACAGAGGCAACTTGTCCCTTTCTGCCACTATTTTTTAGTCCTGCTTCTTAGCTTGCTGGACATCTGTGCTCCAAGCAATGTTTTTCTCACTCGAGATTATACCCTGCATTTTCCTTTGCATTCACGTTGCAAGCAAACCCCTTTCCTTTCATTCTCCGGTTCACTTCAGTTATCTTTTTTATATCAGCCGTTAGTAGCTCCACAAAATCCTCATTCCTCATCCAGAAGGCAGGGAGCCCCACCCCTTAGACTTTCTCAGTGGAATTTTTAATGTTCTTCTTACCAAAATGTTTCTTTCTTTTCTTTCTTTCTTTTTTTTATTTAACAAGCACCCATAAGGGACCTAGTTTACATGGGCAAGCGATGGACTAATCTGCCCTTTAGGATATAGTAACTGTCCTAGTATTGTATACACATTGCCTTTATAGGGTTACAACCAAATAAAAATCAAATCCTGTACTTAGCAATGACTACTTAATCCTGTACCTCTGTGACAGGAAAGGTCATTTATTCATAAACCTTCGCAGAGGTAGAACAGAGCATAGTTCTAGGTTTCTAGGAAATGGCCACTATGTAAGCAAGTTTTATTTCTCCCTCTGGAAGTGACATAGTAGAATGTTTAGTAACTGAATCTGGGAGTCATTAGACATCATTTGGGGGATTTGATTGAAACAAAATTAGTAAAGCCTTTTCTTTTTTTACACTGATATTATAATGCATGAATGCAACTAACTATTTAGTCTGGCTAGTTAGTAACTTGAGAATTACTCTGGATGACTGAAAACAAAGAATTTATCTGAATGCAAAATGAATGACAAGTCTTTAGACAGAGATGTGGAGAAGCTCCAAGAATTTTGCTTCTCTATGAAGTGTAAACATTGCCGTGGTTTAATCATTCCTGATTGGCTGGAGATGCATTTGATAAGCTGATGATGTTTTAAAGTAAGAACGGTCCATCAATGCTCTCCTATCCAATTTATTTGAAATGTTGGCAAAATTCTGGAAATTTATAAATCAATGATTGTTCAAATGGTTTTTCCCTTCCAAAGTTCATAAATTATTGGAGAGAAATCCAACTAAGTCATTTTTATAATCAAGATCTGTTTTAAACACATTTCCCTCTAAATATAATTGAAGTCAATGAGTATGAGACATGAGGAAATCATAACTGAGTTTTTGAATATGGACTCTGGTTATTTAAACTGGTAGTTTTCAAAGGCGGCTATATAAGGTTTTCATTGGTTCTTGAGGACAAAATCAGACTACATAGCAAGTTTCCCACAGATCCAGACCCACTGAACCGAAGAGCATCCTTCACAGGAACCTACTTAGATTTTTTATATTAAATGAAAAGGACAGCTTTTTAATGTCAACTTGAAAACTGTAAGGTTGGCAACATTACAAATGCTCCAAATATTTTTGAAGGTCCTAATGGGCCAAAAGAAATGCCAAGTGTAGAAAACACTGAATTAGATTGTGACCGTCTATTATGCGTTTACAAATTTCTGTTTGGGTTGGTGAGGTGGGCTTAATGTTTAAGAGCATTTGTTGCTCTTGCAGAGGGCCAGGGCTCAGTTTCAGAACCCACATGGCAGCTTGCAACTATCTGTAACTCATATTTCAGGGAACCCAATGCCCTCTTCCGGCTTTGGTGGGCACCAGGCATATACCACCTAAAATAAATACAAACACCCCAAATATATCTAAAACTTTCTTTTAACTTTTGAACAAATCATTTCTATTTGTAGAGCCATAGTCATGAACTTCTAACAATGAATTTCAATGGACCCCACTTTTGGAACTAAGCACCTTTATCCTATATCCTCCCTTTGTTAATGCTGTGGCAATAAACAGTTATTCAGAGGACACAGGTGTTATCTGGGGCATGTGGCAGAGCAGGCTTAGATGCTACATTAGAAATTAACAGAACATCCTTCAACACAGTACTGACTGTGTATTTCCTATGATCAGAACATTTTTATGAAAAATAACAAAACCACTACAGTTGGATATAATTAACTAGTATAATGATTAACACAGCAGTTCAACTTAAGATTATATTTGAGATGTCTGACTTCGGGTAGGTCAATCACAATTGTTATAAACTTTCATTTCTAATCTATTAAAGGGGAGACACAATTCCTACCTCCAGTTAGATGATGTCATGCACTTGGCATAGTGCTCGTCTCTACACAGACACACAGCTCATTACTAACACACAGTTTCATGAGACAGATGGCCTTCCATTACTGAGAATGCCAAAGTTCTTCACATTTGAATGGAGTGGAGATCTGGCCATTCCCTTTGTTCTATTGGATGGTCACTCCTAGGGGCCCCGTTCTCTTCGATGACTACGCTCACCTTCTATCTAGAAGCTGAGTCAGACATTGTGATCCCAAACCAAACTCCAAGTTGCTATAAGGCAAGTCCCGGACGCTGCAGCCCTGAACTACCATCTGGGTTGCTACTAAAGGGAGATATTAGGGGTGCCATACTGCCCCAACCCCAGACCTCCCTCTGTAAAGGTCTGGTGTTTTTCTAGCAAGAGGTATTTCTCTACAATTTGGAGACTATCAAAGAAGGAACTCTCAGATCAATGAAGTACCTCCATACCGTCATAGTGTCAGATCTGTACACCGTGAGTCAGGCTGGTTGGTTCAATCACACACCTGTCTCTAGAATAGTCCCAACAGTCTCCCTAAGGACCATGGGACTCTCCTTTTTCTCCACCACACATTTGGTCGTCATGGTGGCACCCTACTGCCCATGTCACAAGGTGCCAGGCAGATCTGTGAACATCTTCAGCCAACCCAGGCCTTGAGGATCCAGGCTGGCCTGTGGGTGGCTTCCACCTGCCTGTGCTGAGTGCCCGTGTGACTTTATACATGGGGTTGTCTTCACACAAAGCATTGTCACACTTTACCAACCTCACTGGCTTCAGAGAGATGCTGGCAGGCAAGTTAAATGGAGAGTTAGACCTTTCCGCTCTTCTGCTGCCCGGCACTCACTCCCCTGGCCCTGGCCCTGGCCCTGTCACTGGCCCCTCTCTGCCCTTCCTTTTGCATTTCTTCACTCTTTGTGATGCAGTCACTTTGTGTCTCCCTCCCTATATATTATGCCATGTCATGGCATTATAGAAGGTGAAATGCTCAAAATGCAGTTTCGAATTTACTGCTCAGTGAGCTGTCAAACACAGTCTTGAAAACCAGTTTGCACATCTGTTTACACAGAAATTTAATTTATGGGGCTGGAGAGATAGCTTAGTAGTTAAGAATGCTTGCGGCTCTTTCAGAGGTCCTCAGTAGCCACACCAGTTTACTCCTGCCTCTAACTCCAGCTCCCAGGGGAGCCAACAAGTTAAGCTGGCTTCCAAGAGGGATACACGCAGACATATAAACACATGATAAAATAGAAATCTTTTAAAATTAAATTTTATTTAGATATGGGTAATGATACAAATTTAAACAAACGTTAAATTTCAATGGTGCATATGTGTGTGGATTAGTTCAACTCATATTCATGTTTGAAAATTTTCATAAGAAGAAGGTAGGGCACACTAATGGAGTAACTTTACAGTAAACAGCAAAACCCGCATTATAGGATATGAAGGGTACTGGCTGTGTTTGGTGTCAGCTGAAACCCTCAAGACCGAATGGTTCAAACTAAATAAATCTGAGAATAGAAGCAAGGACTGGTTTGCCTCCACGTCAACAATGATCCAGGGTCCAGGAAGAGCAGCAATAATGCTGGCCTGCTGGGGTTTCCTGTTTGTCCTCTGCCTTGCTCATTCGGGACCGGTCTGGGAGGGCAGGGCCTTTTGGAGGTGATGGGGCCTTGAGGGCTTCACCCTCCCGGGTAGGCAATGCCTTAATGAAGGGAAATGCATTTTCTCTTGTGGCTCTTGCCCTTTTGTCATCAGAATGGTGGTCTCCTCTCTGCAGGGTGCAGTTTCCTAGGTGTCCCCTTGGGACAGGAGACCAGGCAGGTCCTCACCAAACGCCATATCCAATGCTGTCTAGACTGCCCTTCCCAGCCTCTAGGACCATGTCCAATGTATTTGTGTTCATTGTAAACGGCCAAGCCTGTAGCAAGGACACTAATTCAGCGCCTTTCCTACTAATCACACCTTATCTCAGGGGAACAGCACACAGGCAAAGGGGCAATTCTCACACAGCATCAAGAAAGCCACAAGAAAACTCTAAATACACCATACAGTAAGGACTCATAAGTATTTACTGAGAACCAATTGTAAGAAATAATCACTGGGTTGGAGTACTGGCCTAACACAGAGAGAAATATCAGAACACAAACACAGTTACAGACAAAGTTTATGAGCTATAAACTCGATAAGAAATTAATGAAACATAAGGAATTGTAATTCAGAAACGATAACAAAACCCCAAATAATTGGATTTTAAAACAAAGCAAAATATTAGGCTGTACATTTCTCCAAAGAAGACATACAAATTGCTTAGTTCTATGGAAAGATACTTCATACCATGAATAAGTACCGAATAAAACAAAACCTCCCTGAGATGGCAGTTGAGCCCTTAAGGATGGCTGTTACCAAAAGACAGGCAGCAAATGCTGCCAAGGGTGTGTGGGGGGGGAGCAGAGCCAGTGTTGGGGGAGGGCAAGAATACACAGCAGCCAGAGGACAACTCAGGGATTCGACGTAGAACCACCCTGTGACCCTGTAATCCCATTTCCAGATAGCTAGCCAGGACAACTGAAAGCAACACACAAGAGGTCTGAACATTCTTATGTGGACTACAGCATCTTCGGCAATACCCATGAGGTAGAAATGGCCTGTCTACTGGTCAATGAATGAAGAAATCCTGACGTGCACACACAGTGGATTGCTGTCCAGCCTCTAGAAAGAGAATCCTGCGTGTGTGCGGATGAAACTGGAGACTATGCTAAGTCAAGCAAATCAGGTCCCAACGGGCAGACCTTCCAAAGTTTCTCCACATGGAATGGTTTACACACTGTCCCTACATGGTCCACCCCAGGAGGAGAGAGAGGGCTCCAACTCACAGAAACAAAGAACACAGTGGGGTTGCCCAGGGCTGCGGGGGATGAAGAAGCAGGAACTGTTCAGTGGTGTGCAATTGTAGTCACATCAGCTGAGAAAGTTCTAGGTATCTGCTGCACTGTGTGCATATAATACGGCACTACACTCGGAAGTCTGCTAAGGTCACAGATGGAGTTGAGCCTGGCTGACCACAATGCAGACTTATTCTAAGTAAGACCGGAAGCCTGGAGGAAGGTAAACGGGATGTAAGCCATCGTACATTTTTAAACAACAACTCTAGCTTTGCTGTGCAAATGGGTTGCAGGAGGGAGCAAGACACCAGCTGGGAAGTGGATGGGAGCAGCGGGGCGGAGAGCAGAGACGGCCACGGAGAAGAACAGACGCTGATGTGGTGAGTTCCAGGTGACTGTGGGACAACAAGCAGACCATCTCGGAGTAACCAGAAAACACACAAACGAGGTTTGGGGCTGAGAAACTGAAGGTTGGGTGATTCTACAGGGCGTTAACATAGTACCAGAAGACTAATGTAGACATAATGTAGAAGAGGTGTTTCTAGCAGTGCTGCTCAGCTGTTTGTGAGTGAGAGGAAGAAAGGAAGGATCCGGGGGCACATCAAAGAGCAGATCTGTGACTGGTGCACTAAGTCATGATTTTTAAAAGTGCCAGTTACAGGGATGATGAGCTGGAAGCAACTAGATGAAAATTAACAATGTAACAGGTCCATAGTCAATCTACACACACACACACACACACACACACACGTAAGCGCAAAACACAAAGCTCTCTTTTTGGGTTTTCAAGACATGGTTTCTCTGTGTAGCAGCTCTGGCTGTCCTGGAACTTGCTCTGTAGCCCAGGCTGGCCATGAATTCACAGAGATCTCCTGCTTCTGCCTCCCCAGTGCTGGGATTAAAGGTGTGCACCACCATCCCCCCCCCCGCAGTAAACCTCCTTTTAAGCAGTTTCTATTATCCAGTCTACCTGAAAGGTTATAGAGAAGTCCAAGTTGTATCTGAACTCTTCTCAGGCAAGATGGACAGCCAGCTCCTACTATTACTACTTCAGGACAGAACCAATTCTCCGGGACTTACATTATTCTATCCAGAGACTATATGCCCAGCCCTTTGCTTTTGTACTTTAGTCCACTGATGACATTATATAAATACATATGCCTTGAAACAAGTGAGAGATGTTTTTCTAAAGGTCACTTAAAAAAATAGTATCCCATGTTACAATCTCGTTTCAACCATCTGTCCTCCACTCTGGCAACTCAATTTCCCTTTCTCCCCATCTACTTTGTCCCTCAGGTAAATAGAGCGCTCATGCCCACCTGTCCACTTGGCTGACAGCCAAGATGAGTCTTCCTGCTCTTCCCAGTTGCTCTTCTTGAGTGGCAATGTGGTGAGTCAAGACAATAGCGCTCTCACACACAGAGAGAGACGGGGGGGGGGGGGGGGGGAGTCAAAGAACTTTTACTTCAAGTCCCGTTTCTAATTTGACTACCCCACCATCAAAGCCTGCAAGATCACAGGCAGGAGAGTGAAGAACCTACTCATTTAAATTAGAAAACAAACTTTTCAGTATTATAAAAGATGCTGAGATGTCCTAAGATCAGAATGTTATGATGCCAGAGTCTGCATGTTTAGCACGGGGTAATTCCAGAATCTGTTGGTTTAGCAGGCAAGATGCAGAGCACTGTTCAGAGGGTAAAGCCAGTGCTGCTCGGGTGGGTTCCTTTGTTCCTCCAATCTCCTCTATCTCTCCATACCCCACTGGTAACACCAACAGGGCAGACAGCGGAGCAGAACCCTCACATCCAGCTCCCCACAGGGTACCCAGTAATCCGATCTCACAAACATGCAGGGCAGAAGGAGGGAGAAAAACCTGCCCACATCAGAAAGAGAGCCTTCAAATTCATTAACCTTCTCACAATGTCAGTCATTTTATGTGTGTTAAGAACACTTTACTACTAGGCTCTAAAACAAATCGTTTCAGGTTAAATGGCTTTAGCGCGTTCCATGAGTGGGATACATACTACAAAGGGCACCCTGAGAAAGCAGCCTTCCCACACTGATCTTCGTTCACCACTTCCCTACCGTAGGAATATAGAATAGTGTGTGTGTGTGTGTGTGTGTGTGTGTGTGTGTGTGTGGTGGAGGTAGAGGACAACTTTATGGAGTTGGACTGCCAGGCTTTCCTGGCAAGGATCTTAACCTTAAGTCATCTTTAGAGCCATTAAAATTTTCTTCAGGTTGATTTTGCCTTTTTGACACAGGTCCTCTCTATTATGAAGCTCTGGCTGTCCTGGAACTGTCTATGTAGATGAGGCTGTCCTGGAACTCACAGAGACCCACCTGCTTCATCCTGCTGAGATTAAATGCTTACACCACCATGCCTGGCTTTTTAAAGGTATATCTTTATATATAGGCAAACAAGAACATAAACTTCACCAAAAACTAAGTTTTTCAGAATACAAGGAAGCCAAGTAGTTCTTAACCTACTAAAGACACACATGCAGTTAACCCGAAAATGGACCTGCCTGCTTTTCCACGGCTGAATTTTCCAGGGACTAAGCCAGACTTTACAGAATATATTACAGTGTGGGACTGAACAAAGCCAGGGAGCTTTAGCTGGCCTGGTAACCCACTACCCATCAAATCACTCACAATCACAGTCGCCTGAAGAGTAGACAACCTACTGCCTCTCAAGACTCCAGTTCTAGACCTAAATTTGATGGCAACCTTAAGATCCTGTTTCTAGGTGGGAAAGGAAAACAAACAAACAAACAAACGAACAAACGAACAAACGAAACCACCACAAGAACAAAGCTCTCCAGCCAGTGGGTGTTTAAAGGACCTTTGCACAGTAAATCAACAGGATGCTGTCCTGCTCTCTCCGCAGCCAGACTGAAATAATACAGCCCCAGCAGAGGTGTGAATTACCCCCATTCATCTTAATGGAGTGTTAACTTCAAAGGCTTGTTTTAACCATTTAAATGCTAAGCTCATGAGTAAACATTGTTAAGAAAAAAAAAGTACAACTTAAACATTCACTCTGAACATATGAAAGTAATTTACGGTCTTGGCATTTTGTCTTTTAATTTAGCAAAGAACTCTCCAAATGTTAGAAGAGTGTGTATTTTGTGCATTTCTTAGTTTTATTTTAAATAGTTATTACCTAATAAATTATGACCATTAAGCCTATAAAGAGAAGGACCAGATTTCCCAGAAAAAAATGCTGGGGTACTTGGACAAGGTTATGAAGGGGCCATGGCTCTTGCAAGCCTTCTCATGGGCTTCCTCGAAATTCACAGAAAATTCTATCTCAAACAGGCGACCAGGCAAGACAGGATGTTAAAGTTAAACTGACCACTGCTATCAGCTATTTTTTTTTTTTTTTATAGTAACTCAATTTTGTGCAGTGCTACAAAGGGTATTTGTTTCTTGCCAAATCTCCCAGGGCACCAGCTTAAGAACAGGTGACAAACGTATTAATTGATGCCCAGCTGTCACCACACTTAACATTTGCCCCTGGGGGCATCCTTGCATCTGTTGTAGATTTAGGGTTATTTTGGTATTACCAGAGTTAAGATTTATTTAAGCAGCTGAACACCTACGAGCATTATTTCATAAACAGAAGAGTAGGTAAGAGTAGCACCGTTGGTGAGCCCTGATGTGAAGCGGGAGGAGAGGCCATGTTTGCCTGTGCTAGGGCATGCTAAGTGCATGCGACCAGCTTCAGAATGGCATAAGAAGTACACAGCTGGCAGGGAACTGTGGGAAAGCACTAACCTCTGCTTCCGGCGCCAGCTCCTGGGGAGTAAAGGCTAAAGAGACTCAGAAGGTCAGTTATGCAAGGAGAAGATGAAAACTCCAAGACCTCCTTCCATGCCCTTGGGCAAATGCCATTTCATTTTACTGCTCCAGATAAGGGATCAGAGAAACAGGACAGACATGTAGTAAGAAAGCCTAGTTGGTCTGCATCTAATTTATCAAAGGCCATTTAATCCTCCGATAGTCATGAAAATGGGTATTCATTCCTTTTCATGGAATTGAAAGTAGAGGCTCAGAGGTTAAGAGTTGAATGGTTTCCTTAAGTCTTGAATCCAGTTCTTCCCAACCCGAAGTGTGGCCTTTCCAATACACCTAGAGCTCTCAAGTTGCCAGCGCTCCCTTTGATCTTTCTAAAAGAGAAGCTCTGTTGCCAAACTTCCAGCCTCTTTCTAAGTAGGAGGCAAGAGGACACCTGCAAGAGTGTGTGTTTCCATATATGCAAATTGTCACTTTGCATGAAACTCCCTACTTTCCAAGTCAACTACTGCAGGATTTAAAAATCTCCCTTTTTAATCTTTATTTTATGTGCATTGCCACTTTGACAGAGGGTGCCAGATCCCCTGGAACTGGAGTTACAGAGAGTTGTGAGCATCTGTGTGGGTGCTGGGAATTGAACCTGGGTCCTCTGGAAGAGCAGTCAGTGCTCTTAACCACTGAGCCATCTCTCCACTCCCTGTTGTAGGATTTTTCACTTCGATATCCTGGCTGTGGCAGGCTGCCAGACATGGGACCCTTTACACTGAATCCTCACAGCAGCAGAGTCCCAGTTTCATGTTTCCAACTGGGAATCATGTCAGAAAGCAACGCACAATAATCCAAACAACACGAGAAAGATCATCACTATGTATGTTTTCTAGGAATAATGTTACACATAGTGACAAACTGAGAAGGTGTGGAGAGCTTTCAAACTTATATAAGTGACAGGAAAATCTCAGGTAAGACTGGGAGGAAGGGCCATAACCAGTAGGGATATCCCAGTTTCTGATGGACATTAACATTAACCAACACTAAGAATCAGTTTTGTATATAAATGTGATACAGTGGCTTCTTAGAAAAACAATTTATATGTTGTGGGGAGGCAGCCCAACTTAAGACTTTCTTAGAGGCTCTCCTGAGAGGGAACTTTAGTTCTTCATCCTTGCCTAGGAGTGGCCTTGGCCAGGCCTGACTAGAGCTGGAGCCAATGCCTCAGGAGTCAAAGTTACAATTTCTGGGAGCTGACTCTTTTCCTGGGCTGTGGTTATCAGTCCTTAGGCAGCTGTATCTGAGGTATCCCATGTTCCTTGCCAACATGTCTGACTTAGTTGTCTGCTGACCTTGCCCCCCTTGCTTCCTGGCAAGCAGTATATACGATGCTGTACTTTGCAATAAACTAGATTGGCTTGGCGTAAGCCAATAGCTTAGACAAAACCTTTTGGTCCCTGCTAATGCTTTTGTCTCATTTACGCCTCATCTTCTTTATGCATTATCCCTGGTCCTTTCTCCTAGCACCTCACTGTTATTACAATACATACTGCAAATTTTAATTTTACGTGTAGGAATAGTTTGCATGTATGTATGCCCGTGTACCCCATGTGTGCTTCATGCCTGCAGAGGCCAGAAGATGGTGTTGATTCCCTTGGAACTGGAGTTACAGATGGTTGTCAACTGTGGGTGCTGAGAATTGCACCTGAGTTCATTGGAAGAGCACTGAGTGCTGATCCATTGAGCCATCTTTTCTTTATATTTAAAAAATGTTGTTCTGTGAAAGCTTGTTAGAAAAACAGAGCCAGACAGTGGTGGCACACGCCTTTAACCCCAGCACTTGGGGAGGGAGAAGCTGGTGGATCTCTGTGAACTAGTTCTAGGACAGCCAGAGCTGCTACACAGAGAAACCCTGTCTCAATGCCTCCCCTCCCCTACAAAAAACCACAACTATCCAACATGCACAAAGAATATGTAAAACTAAACAATAAGCAAACAGCCCAATTTAAAGATGGGTAAAAGGATTAGCCACTCATCTAAGAAAATATGCAGCAGTTGGTCTCTGAAGCATGTGCGATGCCCACCTCACTCTATTAGGGAATCTCAAAGCAGAGATGGTACCACATCAGCTGGGAGAGAGAACTTAGCGTATGACACTGCTGACACCAAATGCTGGAGGACATGGAATTACAGAACACTCCCTCATTGCTGGCAATGATACACAGTGTTACAAGGGCTTTGGAAGAGTTTGGTGGTTTCTTATGAAACAAAACATACATTTACAATGCACCAAGTGTTCCTTTGTGTTGAACCCCCCCCACCCCAAATGAAAACATGACCATGTAAAAACCTGCATGCAAACATTTTCAGCACCTTTATTGATAGTTGGCAAAACTTGGAAGAAGTAGCAAGATCTTCTAAGAGGCGAGTGGATCAACGAGCTTGATACGTCCCTAATTGGATATTATTCAGTATTAAAAGGAAACAAGCTATTAAATAAAAAGTTGGTCTGAGAATGACACAGGGTCCTACATGATCCCAATCATGGCATTCTGGTAAAAAAAAAAAATAAATAAATAAAAATAAAAAATAAAAAAAAAAATCAGTGGTGACCAGGAACAAGCCTGATGTCAGCCTTCAGCATCCCTAGGTATAACATGTGCTGTATTGATGCAGGGGTTCATATCAGGGAAAGCTAGTGGTTAGGACAGGAAGTCACATGGAACACCTCATTTCATTTACTCAATAAAAAAAAATGAAAGCTATTTATGTTTTTAAAGTCACAAATGGCAGGTATGTGCCAGGGTGGTGGCGTACACCTTTAATGCCAGCACTTGTAAAGCAGCAGCATGCAGATAGCCGTGGGTTCAAGGCCAGCCTGGACAACACAGCGAGATCCTGTCTCAAAAGCAAAACAAAACTCACACACAAAGCAACGATTCGACATATTTAAGAACAACATTCTGAGAATTTCTAATTTTTGGTAAAAATTAAAATGACTAAATTCCTACTTTCTGGTGTATACTGCTGCTCTGCCTTCCTTTTCTGGCAGTAATTTTCCTGAGTATAATTCCCATATCCAATGCCTTCCAGAATGATTCCTTCTTGCTTACAGAGGTAAATTATTCTTTGCAATAGAGAATTGCTTTATTTATTGTTGACCCAGTCAAAAATGATGAGTGCCAAACTGAAGCTCCCAACCAAGGTTCCAGTGATGAGCAGGGACAAAGCCTGTGGGGACAAAGACACAGTGAGGGTAAGCCTCTGCCTTTCTCTGAGGCGTAGCTCAGGCTAGTCTCAAATACCCAGCAATTCTCCCGCTCAGCCTCATAAGAGCTGGGGGTACAGGCATGGGCGCCACTCCTGGCAACACAACGTACTTTATATATATAGTAAGGTACATGCTGACTTCTTAGACATACAGTCATAAAAAAATGACAAACTGTTTCTTAAGATGGAAGCCTTAAAGGGAATAGTCGAAAACAACCTACCCCAAGCTTTTTCCACGAGAGAAAATCCTCTCTGCTAAGTTTCAGATAAAATAACCCTGGGAACACAAAAATCAAGCATGTTGAAGTGCTGGCCCCTACAAGGCAGAGAGGAGAGAAACAAGACACTGTTGGATTCCGCTGTGAGAGCACAGATTTTGTTATCCCTTCTATTTTCGCGGAGCTAGAAATCAAATCTAAGAAGTCTACCACTGAGACGCCCTCCCCTGTCCCTTTCATTACATGATTTTTTAAAATGGAAACTTACCAACTACACCAAATACATTCCTAATGTCGGGAACATATATTGCAAGCAAAACAATGATAATGTTGAGTGCTAACGTTGTCAGAGAATGCCGAATCCATGAAAATGGGAAATTTGAGAATAGTATCATCATTAAAGCTTTTCTGGCCTATGTAGCAGAAAAAAAAAAAAAAAAAAAAAAAGAGATTCGGGCAAAAAGGAAGGATCAAAGGCATAACATTTGCTTAGAGAAACACATGTATAGTAACCATAATATTTTTACCCCAGATCATTTATATTCCCCCAGACACAGCATAAACTATCATTATGCAGTGTTTTTACACACAGAAATCTTTCTGAGTGAGCTTCATAAAAATTACTTTGCTTAAATTCCACACAAAAGTTTCACCGGCATTTTTTTTTTTGTTTTAGATTCTGTAATTTGAAAAATTACAAGCAATAACTATGTTATGAAATCACAAAGGACAATTTTCATTAAATTCAACAGGCAAACAAACTTTCAAGCCGGGGGGAAAAAAAATAAACCATGGCATGGAAAAGAAATACCATTCTATTTTATTTCTGTTATCTGTTCTATGGCATGGAAATACAAAACAATAAAATACAATAAAAGGCTCCCACGTCTTCCACTGCTAGGGCAGGTCACTGGCAACCACAACCCGCAAGGACCCCTGGTCCTCCAGTCTCACATGGAGGGACAAGAATTCTGGAAGGTCCTGGTCATTAGACACTCACATGAGTTCAAGGGACCCAGGCAGAAGCATTTCTACCCATTGCCATTGTTTTCATTTTCACAGAAATTCTTCAGATTCTTCTGTGTAGTGACTGGATACAGAATGGGAATCTGCTCCCCCTCTTAAATTCTAGAGCAAGTACAAAGCCTAAGCATGAACTCCCCACGGGAAGCAACCTGTAACAGGCCAAGAGGGGCTCATTTCTGCTGACATGACTGCCTTTGCTTTGTGCGTACTCTTTTGAAAACCGAATACAGAAAGACAGCACCCCCCCCCCAAAAAAAAAGCCACTTTAGAACTATAGTCTCTAAATTGAAAACAAAACTGAGGGAGAGGCAAATCTAAACTAAATCTCAGAAAGCACAAATTAGCTTCGAGGTTTGCTGTTATTTTTGGGCTTTCATGGGACCATATGCTAGTATGGGGTCTTGGATCAATTACTTGACAAATGAATAAGATACACAAGACTAGATGTGACTCAAAGGTTCTGGTCTGCAGAGAATTAGCGTTGCCATCTTAGGGAGTCACGACACTAAGCAACAAAACCTCCAGGCATACTTACAGGGAAGTGGATCAGAGGGACTGTCAAAAGCACAGCAAACAGTATGCACAACTTCACAGCCATGACAACAGCATCATGTGGCAAGTATTTACTATAACCTTGTAGTAATTCTGACTCCACTTTGTCTGTAAATAAATGAAAACAACAGCAGCAGCAATCAGGGTTGCATTGTAAACTATGCGCCACCATATCAATAATAGCAAAATTATTTTGTTGGCTTATTGCATCGTGGCAGGCTTGGATCCCATTCTGAAATTCATTTCTGGCCCTTTTCTCTCTGCTACTTAATATGTTCCTGAGATGTACACTTTCTTCTACAATGTCTTACACTGATTTACATGTTTGCCTGTGCCTGTGACATGGCACACATGTGGGGCTCAGAGGACAACTTGTAGCAGTGGAGTCTCTCCTTCTACCAGGTGTGTCCCCAGAATCAAACTTAGATCATTGGGCTTGGTGGCAAGTGCTTTACCTGGCTGAGACATCTTGTCAACTCTTTTGTATTCTTTTAAAAAACTTTAAATCAGGACACACAAAATCTCCAAAATTAGGGCAAAAAAAAAAATTATATTTAAAGTATCTCCTTAACCAGGTGTGGTGGTGCATGACTTTTATCAAAGCAATGGGGAGGCAGAGGCAGATGGATCTTTGTGAGTTTGAGGTGAGCCTGGTCTACCTAGCACATTCCAAGCCAGTGAGGCCCAGTCACAAAAACAACAAAATAAAACGAAACACAAACCAAAGCAAAATGCCTTAGAACTTGTCCATAATTTTAACGAAAGTGTCTGTAAAATTATGCACTTGTACTGCTAAATTTGGTCACCATGGCAATGAGTTAGGTAGGCTCACAAACACCAGGCAGTTTCCCTGAGAAACCTGGGCGGGGGGGTGGGGTGGGGTGGGGTGGGGGGGGTGGTGGGGGGAGCAGGGCAGAGCATCCCTTACTTCTGTGATAGCTTTCCCTCTACACCAGGGTCTTCTCAAACTTTACAGCATTTTGTGTATTTACTATACTTTCAGGGGTTATAGTCTGAACTATACTATCAGCTTTGTCCGTTTCCATCTTGTATCAGAGAAAATGAAGCGTTAAGAAAATGGCGTCTTTAGTCAGGACAGAGAGAGCGAGGACTGAGAGGTGCCAACCCCGCTTTCCATTCACATGGTTTTCCTCACCTAGGTACCATGAGGAAGAATGAGGGTTCACACCACACCTCAGGACCTATGGACAAAGATCAGTTTGAACTTAAAATACAATGGGGCTTTCTCATGTCACAGAACAGGGTTTTAGGAATAAGACAATCACATTTTAAAAATACAAAATTTGGAGGAAATACAAAACTCAAATATGCCTCTGTTTTTCTAAGTCTTAGGAGATAAGAGGACTCCCTAAAAACACCACAGAAAGTCTATACACCACGAACAAATCTGAGTGGCAGGAAGAAGAGGAAACAAAGAGCTACACTGATTCTACAGTGAAATGGCAATGAGCATTCAAATCCTACTCCCGCTAAAACGTCTCTGGTCTTAGTTCCCAAGTCTTCAGATGACAATAATTCATGGGCCTCAACAGCTACTGAATGCATGGAATGACCAATAGTGTGCTGCCATTCAAAGTCCGGGGAGAGACTTTCTAGAATCGAGATGCAGCATCCTTGGAAGCTCGTGGTAGCAATGGGAACGTGTGTTTTTAGGAAGCAAATGCTTCAGTCAGCACCACAGTGGAGGGTAGCGAGCGAGTGAATGAGGTGGAGAGGCACTGAAGACCCAGCAAAGACAGCACTGCACAGGGTTTGGATATGACAAGCTAAAAGTGCAACTGATTAGGAATTGGTCAATTTTAATTGTCAAAATCTTTGGCATGCCTGTGGGGTTGTCCTGACTAGTATTAGTATAGTTCTTTTCCTTTTTCTTCTTCCTCTTTTTTTTTTTTTTTTTTTTTTTTTCGTTTTGTGTTTCGAGACAGGGTTTCTCTGTTTTGTTTTGGAGCATGTCCGAGAACTAGCTGGCCTTGAACTCACAGAGTTCAAGGAGCCTCTGCCTCCTGAGTGCTGGGATTAAGGGCGGGCGCCACTAACACCTGGTCCGATTAGTACAGTTAAGGTAGAAGACTCAGTGGTGGGTGGCTGGACAAGATCTCATTACTCCTGAGTCTTCTGATGCCACCCAAGCCCACGCCCACCACTGTGCCTTCCCCTCTGTGATGGACTGAATTCGTGAACTGGGAGCCACAATAAACCTTTTCCTCCCTCAGCTGCTTTGTGACCCAGGTATTTTCTAGTGGCAAGGAGGAATGTAACTAAGACAGAAAGAAGAATGTATTGTGACTCAAATTACACACAAGTACAGAGTGGAAAGAAAATACCAGAAACAAAAACAGAAAGCCACTGCTCTAATCACTAAAGTAACAAGGCTCTGAGCTAGGCTAGTCATGATTCATGGGCACAGGAGAAACAAAATTGTTTACAGTGAGTGCTACAGACAAACATTGCAGAATGAAGAATGGACTAGGTATGAAAACTGGGAGGAGCCAAGAAATCTGGATTCTATTTCCAAATCTGTGAGATACTTGGGAGTCTTTGGAGAAATATGGCAAACTATTTTATTTCCATTTTCTGAATCATAAAATGGGCTATTAACACTTCTTGTTTAACAACCTCACAGACATTAAAATGGCCTGGTTACCCAATGTTTGGGCACCGGCCTGGCTCACCAGAGGGACACTTTTCCTCTTCAACATCTGTGATTAGAACCAATATGATTAATGTAGGTTGATACTTACAGATCCCTTTAATCTGACAGAATTCCAATATTAACTAAGCTTTGAGCGTCTGGGATAAAGGTTCCAATCAGCTCCAGAGTATTAAGAACTACATTTACTAAGAATACTACTTCCCCAGGGGAAAACCTTCTGAGCCAGCCCTCCTGTATTAGCTGAGCCTTAACATATGTAATGAACAATTACAGAACACTTATTTGGACTCAGAAAAAGCTTCACCAATTTCAGAAAGGACCTGATGGTGATTTTTTTTTTTTTTTTTTTTGTAAGTCATTTGTACCACTGGTACCAAGGAAGATTTCTGTAAGGGTGCAGCAAGAATTCTGGCTTGCAAGCAGAAAACTGCCTTTCATTCCAGGCCACTTTACCTGTCTGGGATAACACTGCTAACCTGAAAAGATGAATGTCAAGCTTGAACTTCAGGCTAGGCCTACCAAACTAACAACTTCCGGCTATCAGACAGCTCTGACTACACCATTTGCTCACAGTAGAAGGCGTTTCCTGATTATGATTAACAATGGGGGGGGGCACCTACTACAAGGAATAAACTATTACTCCTGTCCTCTACCCTTAGGAGGGCGTTGTCACCCATCTGTTCACTGCCTACCCACTGTGTGATCCTGTCAGCTGTACATTCCTTCAGTACACAGCATGTGAGCGCACAGGGGCTGCGGAGAGGGGCTACGTTAGAGGTACCGGACAGCTTGGCTTGGCAACACAGCGACTCCCTCTCTAGGACACACTTCATCTGCTTGACGAAAACAACAGTGGGTGGATGTCAGACAGGTATGACAGGGACTTAGGTAAGCCGCGGTTTCCTAAAGTTCCCTTTAATTAGGACATGGCAGTGTGCTTTATGTTCTTGGAAATGGCAGAGTGTTGAAAGCACTGGATTCGGAGAAGGGAAAACAGAACCCTAGCTTATGTCCCACGTGTTTCTGGAGGTAGTGGCTTCATCACTCATCCAAACAAACCCGCCTGAGTTGTTGGGTGGCAGGCACTGCGCTCGGCCCGGGCAGCTTGCTTTTCTGGATGATACACACAGAACTCCACTACTCTCAGGATAAAATGCGAGCACAAACTTTGATGAGTGGGATGGATGGCCTTTGTGGGAAGGAACATACGGAATGACTATAATTGTGTCACACGCTACAGAGCACATGCTGAAAAGCTTGTCACACAGGAGGAGGGCTGGGGAGAGGGCTCAGTTGGTACGATGGTTGCCTTGCAGCTATAAGAATCTGGGGTCGATCCTTAGAAACTATGTGGTGGTATGCTGTGGAACAATCCTGTACACTGTAAAAATGTATTTCTCTGATTGTTAATAAAAAGCTGAGAGGCCATTAGCTAGGGTGGATCTGGGGAGCAGAGATAATGCTGGGATGAAGAGGGTGGAGTCAGAGGAGTTGCCAGGAGACATGGAGGGAGCAGGAGATGAATATGCCATGCTAATAAAGGTATGTTCCACGTGGTGGAGCATAAATAAGGAATATAGGCTAATTTAAAACATAAGAGCTAGCAAGTAACAAGCCTGAGCTATTGGCTGAGCATTTATAATTAGTACTGTCTTGTTGTGGTTACCTGGGAGTGACCATCAGGACACAGACAATCTCTGCCTACAGTGCTATGTGCTTATAAACCCAGTGCTGGGAGTCAGACAGGTGTGGTCTCTGCAGCTTGCTGACCAGACAACCCAAAGCCTACTTGTAAATTTCAGGTCCAGTGTCAGACCCTGCCTCAAAAAACAAAAGCAAAAACAAAACAAGGTAGAAGGCTCCTGAACAATGACACCTGAGCTTGTCCCCCCCCACCCTCACAGGTGCACACATGTACCTGTGCATACCACACACACACACACAAGATTAGAAGCATAACAGAGTACCTAAAATTGAGATGATTGTAATAGTTAGGATGATGGTAATATATAGCTATAAACAGCCCTCACATTTGAAAAGGACTACTATGTATCAAATAGTTTGGCAGAATTTTATATAGAGTTCATTTCTGCCCCACTATAACCTATGCAGTTATGCTCATATTATAGATTAGAAGCTGGAGATGTTTGAAGGTAGAGGTTCCCCTCAAGGCCATAGAGCTAGTTAGGGAATGGCAGTTAGTTATATGACCGAGATTTGTTGGATCCCTAAACCGGTATTGCTGTCAAAGGGCCTAGGCAATGTGGTGGGGTAAGAAAACATTGTCTAAAGACTTGCAGCTAGGAGAAACTGGGAGAAAAGTATTAATAAAGTTAGGTCCACAGCTGGTGGCCACAGAAGTCTCAAACCTGAAAGGTGCACAAAGCCATCAAGCAGGTCACCAACAGCTAAGCACCCCAAGTAGTAAGAGCCCTTCACTTGTAGTCACTATAAAAACATTTATAAGCTGAAGAATACATTCAAAACCGGGTGAGCTTAACAGCGTGTGCTAGGATGTGATTGTTTGCAAGTTTTGCTCATATTTTCTTTTTTTAGACTTTGTCTTTGTTCTTGACATTCTTGTTGAAAGAGAAAAAAAAAAAAAAACAAAACCAAAATGAAACAAACAAACAAACAAACAAACAACCCCCACACTTCTCCAAAATCCCCAACAAACTATGCAGGAAACATTTCCAAAATAAGTAAAGGAGAATTTTGTTCATGTTCAATAATTTTTTACAAGTGTCTTTAAGAAACTTAAAGAGAAAGGTCCTGGTGCAGCTGAGGCAGTAATGTGCTTAAGCACACGCTATACAGATGCAGATGGAAGGCAGTGATGCCCCACAGCCGAGGGCTGTACTATCTTCTGCTTTCTAGAGTTGCTCTTTTGTAATTATTGGGGTGGTTTACTCTCTTAACCTCTAAATTTATCATCTAGAGTCTAACATACTGAATATGTACTTTTTTTTTTCTTTTTTCATTTTTTGAGACAGTGTCTCACTATGTAACTCTGGCTATCCTGTACTCACTATGTAGACCTGGCTGATCTTGAATTCACAGAGATCCTCCTGCCTCTGCCTCCTGAGTGTTGGGATTAGAGGTGTGCATCACCATGCCTGGTGCTGGATATGCAATTTTAAAAGATCCAAATTGTTATTTTTAAGAGATATTAATATGCTTGAAATTTTACATAAAAGTCTAAGAAAAAATCTAGGGGCTAGAGAGATGGCTTAGCCATTAAGAACGTGTAGAACTCTCAGAGAACAGGAATTTGACACTCAAGTTGCAGGGGACACAGCCACCTGTTTCTGGGGCAATTCCAGCTTCCTGGGACCTGATGCCTCTTCAGGCCTCCATATGTAATCCACTCACATGTGTGTGTGCACACACACACACATGTAAACATCTAGAAAGAGGGAAAACCTTCCCATGAAGTCATTACTCTTAAGCCTGATACTCCTTTGTCAGAAAAAAGATGTAACAAAGTCGGCGCAGAGCTGACATGGAATATGCGGCCAGACAGATGAATTTACTAGGGAAAGGCGGGAAGAACAGCTACAGGCATGTGTGTGTGAGGTCACTTGTGTTTCCTTTCCACCTAGAGCTAAGAATATACTCACCGTAAAAAGTGAGGTATCCAAAGAGCGCAGACACAAAGTAAAGCAGGAAGCTTAAAGCTATCGCTGTATTGGTCACATTCTGCATCCTCTTCTTCGAGGGGCTGAAACACAAAAACCGGCAAGAGTTGGTAAGGCCAGTGATCCGAATCATACCTGGAGAAACAAGCATCTCTCCGGCTGGTCAGGACGCTTCAGACAACCACGAGTTCATCAGTGACTACACATTAGAGTTCACAAGAGGACATTCACTGGAAAGATGGCGTCACTGGCAACATTTCCAATGAGGACAGAACTGGCTCTTGGTTGCCTTGTCTGTTTTTTAACTAACACTTCTTAGAATTCAGGACGACAGAGAAGGACTCATAAGTGAGAATGTGATTCAATCGGCAAGCCACAGAGGCAAATGCACATTCCCAGCATTCTACAGTACCTTTGAAGCTCACAGTATATGGGCAATATTGAGGTATGGCAGAGAAATGAAAAAGCCATGGTTGGTATGGCGTAAATACTCTGAAAAAAAAAATTTAGAAGGCAAAATCATTAAATGCTACTCCATTTTTATCTGATAACCCACTTGGTTCTTTGTTGTTTTAATTACTCTTGTGTATGTGTGTGCCCACCTACCCATGCCACTAAGCACTTGTAGGGGTCAGAAGACAACTTGTGGGAGCCTGTATTCTCCTTCTACCACGTGATTCCCGGTGTGTAGGGCTTGGTAGCAGGCGCCCAACAATACAACTGAGCCATCTTGCCAGCCCAACAATAAAGTTCTTTTAGGACCAACTTGGTTGAATTTATTCAATCTTTTGTGAATGATCTCTTTATAAGACTTCTCAGAATGGTGTGTGTGTGGGAGTAGGTGTGTGTGGAATAGGTGTGTGTGTGGGGAGTAGGTGTGTGTGTGTGGGGAGTAGGTGTATGTGTGTGTGTGTGTTCTACAGTCGCCAGGAAACACTGAATCTTACAGGTAGGTTGCTTGCTTATCCTGACCCCAACAGTTTCTGGCTGGCCTCTCATATCATGTTGCTTTATTATAATCATCACTTTCTACACTATTTGAATAAGATAGAAATAATTTAGGTAAGATATAAATAGCTACCTCTAAGGACATTTTATTATAATTGCCAGTCATTCTTAAGGTATGCCCAATTTGGATACATCCCATTACCCCAAGCAGCAATAACACTTGAATCTGCTTTTACTTACTCAGTGCAAGTAAGGATTGAAAATAGAAACCACATCTTTGTGCTGCCAGAATCTTTGACCAAGATCCTTTTTAATGAACACAAAGATCATTAATTCTAAACCTGAAAAACTCCTTGCGATCTCATGTAATACATAAACCTATAGTTTCTTTAAAAAATATTATTAGAATACTAAACAAGAGCCAGAGAAAACTAGCAAGCCAAAAAGTTATCCTGTAAATTAAATTACTGTCTTTAACAAATGGATGGCAATGGTTTCTCTTTTCTGGTCTAAAAATATTTTTCCTTAGCTAGCGTTAGGCTATTCACCAAAAGAACTTCCAGATGAAGACCTACTTTGGGGTATAGTACCTAGAAGTTGTGTTCCCTGAAGCTGTGTTAGGGGAATGAGAATTTAAGTCACAAATTCTCTGTTTCATATATTGCTCCGTTTCTCAGCTTGTCAATTACCCTACCTAGATCTTTAAGGCCCGTGGAGGTCTTTACCATGTGAAAGATGTGGTAACCTCCCTTGTGAGGCTTGAGAGACATTTCTTAGAAGCTGGGGATAAAAAGAAAAGTTTTTCATGGAGGACTAACCACATTAACATTCTATACTAATAAAGCATTTCAGCAGAAATACAAAGAGGAGAAGGAAGAGGCTCCCAGAAACAGGAAGACAGCTTTTCCACTAGAGGCAAAGCAGGGCCCATGCAGACGGAGTTCCTGTTTCTCTGCTCATGCTCAGGGGCTCTTCCAAGTGTTTGCAGGATCCTACAGCTCTCTTAGAGTGGCATGGGACTTGGTCTTCTGGTCTCTGCTCTGAGCATCATAAATTCCCTCTTGGAATGCTGTTCAGAAGGAGTACGGCAGTGTTCAACTGCTGGTCCAATGATGGGGTTGTTTAGCTAGAGACCAAAGTCCTTCTCACAGGGGAGGAGTTTTTGATGTAATTGGTGATTTAGCTTTACAAGTCCAGAGCGCAACAGGAAAACCAACCGTATCCACAGAGGACCTCACTGGCCAGACCAGACATTCGGTAAATCTGTTCTTTTAGGCAGTGGCCCATTTAAAACAGGCTCCATTTAAAGGCATGCCAAAAGAAAGAAAAGAAAAAGGTGGCTGTTTCATAATGGGCCACCCTGTGTTAAATAATATTATTCTTCTGGTAGGCAATCCTATACTTAGCACTTTCATGAAAATTAATTAGGTACAGGTATAAAGACCTGAGAGACCCTGTTACACAAATCTCTTAAAACTTGAAATGTGAAAAATCAGCCGAAAGTATCTGTTAATAAGTTACACACCTCTTTGGAGAAGTGAAAGAGCTTTGGTTTACAGTCATCTGTAGCGTTTGAAATCTGTTTAAGAGTATTGAGGGGAAAAGAGAAACCAATAGCGATTAAAAGTCAGAATACAGCAACAAGTATGATGAATTTATTACTACTACACTTTCAAACCAAATTACTTCAAAGCAAAGTTCTAAAATAAAATGTAACCATTTCTTTTTCATTAATTAGAAAAAAAATCATTTATACCCTCCACCCCCGTTTCTTTTTTAGCTGAAAAGTTAAAAATAAAAGAACCTAAAAATGATCACCTGGAGCGCTTCATCCATGCATTTTAAGGTCACTGGACAAGGGATGGACCATTTTTTAATTACTACCTGTAAAAGTAGATACAACCAACACTCAGATGATCTGTAGTAGAACTCACCACAAGTTGATCTCAACCAGGACAGCGTTTGAAATGATGCCAAACGGGAGGCTAACAGACGAATCCTTGCCGCTCCAATCTCCTCCAGATACAATGGGGTCACCCTTTAGCATGGTCACTGGGTAGAGAGGGAGGGCTCAGGGTACCTCACCTCTGAGCAGTGGGGAATCTTGCTTACGAAAGACAGTGTGCTCTTGCGTCAGTTCCCAGAACCCCAGCAGTACTCTGGTTGTTTGTTTGTTTGTTTTGCTTAAGTGCAACTCCAAAGGGAAGCATGTTTCCAATGAGGACTGCACAGGATATGTTCTTTGTGTCAGCAGGAGACAGGGCTGGCACAATACGCAGATGGACAGCAGCTTTAATACGGGAGTGTGACCTGATGCCCACCCACGTTCACCTCTTCACGTTTTTTATGTTTGTGTTATTTTGGTCAATGTGGAGAGAGCTAGCTAGAATCTGAGCACAGAGCTAGGGACCTGCAGGTGGTAGAAATAAATGTACAAAAAAAAAAAAAAAAAAAAAAAAAAAAAAATGAAAAAGAAGCCCAGAGGGATGGCGTTTCCCAGAAACCATCAATGAACATGTTTCAGGATTTGACTCTTAATTGTGGCCATCCTGTTCCTAGAGCCACAGTTGTGGCTGTGTCAACGCTGCCATTGTAGCCCTTGTTGCAGGCACATAATTACTCTGTAAATATTTGCTTCAGGCTAAATCCCAGCATACAAAGGGGCAGAGAGAAGAAAGGAAGCATTTGTCTGCAGGAGACCAGTAAGTAAATACTATTCCTATTTGCAACTTATCTAGTTTGGGATTTTAACAAATTCAATCAAAATTTTATACAGTGATAAATCTAAAGAAAACACATACTTTTAGGATTAAGTTAATGAGCCAACCCCAGTCACTTTTAATTTAAAATCTCACCAAAACATGGGGTGGGAATGTCTAAGGAGAAACTGGGTATTTGCAGGTTAAGTTTTCAATATAAAACCAAGTTTAACCATCAAAAGAAAAGAACAAACCCAGAACCAAGATCTCATCTTTTTTTCTTCCAAAAGCCTTTAGAGAGAGGGAGAGGGAGACAGAGAGAGAGAGAGGGGGAGAGAGAGAGACAGAGAGAGAGCGAGAGGGAGAGGCAGAGGCAGAGAGGGACAGAGAGACAGGGAGAGAGCAAGAGGGAGAGAGAGGCAGAGAGAGACAGAGAGACAGGGAGAGGCAGAGAGAGAGAGACAGAGAGAGAGGGAGAGGCAGAGAGAGACAGAGAGACAGAGAGAGGGGGGAGAGAGACAGAGAGAGAGAGAGAGAGAGGGAGAGGCAGAGGCAGAGAGGGACAGAGAGACAGAGAGGGAGGAGAGAGAGGCAGAGAGAGACAGAGAGACAGGGAGAGAGAGGCAGAGAGAGACAGAGAGAGACAGAGAGAGAGGGGAGAGAGGCAGAGAGAGAGAGACAGAGAGAGGCAGAGAGAGAGGGGAGAGAGGCAGAGAGAGAGAGACAGAGAGAGGCAGAGAGAGAGGGGAGAGAGGCAGAGAGAGAGAGACAGAGAGAGGCAGAGAGAGAGACAGAGAGGCAGAGAGAGAGGGGAGAGAGAGGCAGAGAGAGAGGGGGAAAATCTGGTCTCTCTTGTGCCTTGCTGATGTCACTCCAAAACAGTGTCCTCTTATTGGGACCTTCTACAGCAATGCACTTACTGAGCACCGCTGAGGGCCAGGCCACGAGGTCAGGCCTTGAGCCCCACGTGGGCACTACCCCCTCTCCTTCTTGCTTGGTCACCTGCTACTTCAGAAGCCTTCAAGTCAAAATCCTTGCAAAAAAAATTCTCCAAGATACAATACAATCTATTTCATTCATTAGAAAGAATTATTAGCAACCTAACTTTACACTAACATAACTTGGTTACAGCTAATTTCTGTGCAAAGAGTCATTTACCTATCAAAGATGTCTGGGGGGGGGGACAGCCAGAAATGCAGAGACGAGAGGAATGGACAGAGACCCACCAGCAAGACAGGAGAGTGTCCCACGGTAAGAAGGTAATCCTGGGAGATGGAGAGACAAGAAGATTGACTTTAAGCACTTAAAAATACTAAATGCACTCACACAAAGGGCCTTCCTCCTCCTCCCTGCTCAAGCCCTACTGACCTCTGCAGGTCAGCTCCAGCTTTAATTCTTTCCAAATCCCTTACAGAGCTCTCAGCAACTCTTCCCTCCTCTCAACCCTAGTGACTTGTTTCAAGGTGACCAAAAAGGTAAAAAAAAAAAAAAAAAAAAAAAAGGCATCTGTTATGTCATATTGAGTCAATGATAAAATGAAATTTATTTTTAAACTTAGATACTCTCAAGGGAAAACTGACACTGTGATTCTAAATGAAAATCACGGTCTGTGAGAAAAGCTAGTAGAGATGCTTTGATCTATGAAGCTCGACGAATATAATTAAGAAAATGTTTTCTGGATTGATTGCATAAAAGGCAATATAAATGCAATAGACTTATACATGCATGTTCTAAAAATAATCAATGAACATACTGGCACAGGTTTTGAAAAAAGTCAGTTAGCTGAGCATGGTGGAGCACACCTTGATTTCTAGTTCCCAGGAGGCAGAGGCATGGGCAGATGGTATCTGTGAATTCTAGGCTAGGCTGATCTACACACAAAACATAGAAACAGAATCTGTAATACATATGGCAACAAAAGGCAGCATTAAAAAAAAACCCAACATAATCTTCATAGTCTCATTGTAGACCAAATTTCAACTTTTCTCACAGGTAGAACTCTAAGCGGATGATTTGTAGAACATCACGATAAATATAGGAGAATTATTTCCATATGATGACCGAAGCAGAAATCTGCAACGAATTAAAGAGTATCTACTATGGCAGAAACAAAAACTATAATAGACATATTGTATCAATACATTTCACCTATGTTAGGCTATTGACTGTGAAAACTGAATTACTTCTACCTATGAAATGCCTGCCTTGTTGAATAACTATGAGAAGAAAATTCAGTATGTTATCTACACTCATTTGAGAACCATACATTCCTATGTGTATGTGGGAAACCTTTTAACCATGTAGATGCTTTTGAACAATTACCTTATGATGAAAATACTTAGTTTCTAAAGTATGGAACCTAAAAAATACATGCTCAGTTCATTATTTGAATGGCATCGGGGTGGGTAGAGGGATAATTTTTATGTAGGTAAATTCAACAAATGATCAAGCATTGTTAAATATTTTCAGCCTTCAGAACATTCTTTACAATATACGTTTATGAATAGTGAAATCAGAGTTACTCGCACTTATTTTAGTTGTTTTATCCCATGTCTCAGATGATTTAAGTCAAAGACAAACGTAATGCAAACATGACTGATGTGTGTATATATACATGGTATGTGACTGCATGTTTGTGGGGCTGTGTGTGTTGGTGTATGTGGCTGTGTTTGTATGGAGCCTTGTGTGCACATGTGTGTATGCACACGTGGAAGCCAGAAGTCAACGTTGGGTGTCATTCTTTAGGAGCCACTCATCTTGCTTTCTGAGAGTCTCTCATTGGCCTAGAGTGTACCAGGTAGGAGTAACAAACACTATGGATGGAACTGTCTTCCCAGTCCAGAGACCGTTTTGACAGTTTTGGAATTTGGCTCTCTAACCTGATGTGTGACATTACCCCTTGATTCATTTATCAGTAATTAAGGGAAAGCTTAAATACTTAGAAAAAGGTTACTTGGAATGTGTGTGTGTGTGTGTGTGTGTGTGTGTGTGTGTGTATGCATTTGTGGCAAATTAAAAATATTTAATCCCATGTAAGGATCAGCACTTAGATACTCACTATGGGATAAACTACAGTGCAAAGAAAAAAAGTTATTTTTAAAAAATTATATACAAGGACATATCTGTCTTAGAAGAATTAAAAGGCCATAAATTAAAATTATCTTTTATCCTTATGTTAAATTATTTATAAATATAAAACAAGTTAAACTGTCATCTGATGTAATATGTAAAATAAAACTAATTAAAACTACATTTTCTGCATATGAAAAAAAATTAATTCCCAATACTACCTCTATGAGGACACCCATGCTAAGTAAGCAGACTGGACAGGGCTGAATGCATATCCCAGCTCTCCTTTGCTATCAAGTCTCAGAAGCCATCACTGGAGCAATGGAATAAAGCATCAGGGAGTGCTGTGTTCACTGACTGTACAGAGCACAGCCCTTCTGCTTCTCTACCGAGTGCTGTGCTGTCCAGGGGTCTGTCCCATCCAGAGTCTTAACAGCAGGGCTCTGCGTCCCTCTCTGCTAACCACAAGACACTAAATTTGAAATGCCCTTTTAAGCTTCTTTAAAATGAACAAAATGAATAATTCTGTGACCAAAATTGTTTGAAAAAAAAAAAGAGTGTTTTTATAATATAAAATGGGCTACTGTGCCCAGCACAAAGCCATTAAAAGATGTCATTAATACAGTTGCAGTTTTGTGATGAAATAAACAATGTATTATATTTTAAACTTACCACAAGAGCAAAGAACACCATAAAGAAAAATGATAAACTGCTTGTGTAGCCAAGAAAGCCTGTAAAATACCAATAAAATAAAAAGCAATTTATAGGGCAAGTGATCCTGATGCACAAATAGGGCCCTGCATCGCGGGCATGTTTTCTATTGCAGCTTGGTATCTGGGCCCAGGGCCCGTCTGTCACAGATCATTATGCTGCTCCACACAGCAGAACAGGGGCTGGCTTGCCACTGGTGGTGTACTACAAGAGAAAGCCGCTCCTTCATGCTCTGGTGTAACGACTTCATTTTAGTGGGGCAGACAAAATGCTGCCACAAGCCAAGTAATAAGTTAGCTGGGCAGGGCGGAGGACTGAGCAACTGAAAATAGACTTAGTTTAAAATGATTTGCAGACACCACTCTTCTAAAAACAAGGTACTGTGAAGCCTGAAGGCCTCCTGCTCTCTGTTCACTCCCTCCCTTGTGAGGCCCACCCCCACCCCAGCAAACAAATCCTGTGCTCCTTCACAGACTTACCTATTTTGGGAAGAAGAGAAAGGGGCAACACGATGCCAACACAGATGAGGAGTAGTAGTGTCTGTCCATCAAGATACCAAGAACTAGTAGGAAGAACAATCTGTGTTAGGCACAGGACATGGAACTCATTCATGTCTATTCTAACACACACATACATGCACGCGAGTGCGCGCACACGCACACACGCGCGCACACACACACACACACAGAGAGAGAGAGAGAGAGAGAGAGAGAGAGAGAGAGAGAGAGAGAGAGCAATCATCCATTAGGAAAAAAAAACCTATCATTTTGTTAAGTGATCTTAGAAAAATCTTTCTTTTATTTGTTTGTTTATTTATTTAATGTGCGCTGGTGTTTTGCCTGTGTGAGGGGGTCAGACCCCTGGAACTAGAGTTACTGGCAGTTGTGAGCTATGGGTGCTGAGACCTGAACCTGGGTCCTCTGGAAGAGAAGCCAGTGCTCTTAACCCCTGAGCCATCTCTTCACACACCACTGAAAAAACCTTTTCTTGTTAATCATGAATATGCATTTAGAAAATAATGTTAATATAATCCTGCACTCTCAGGAGTTGGGAGGCAAAGGCAAAATCAACAGTGTGAGGCTGCTCTGGACTAGATAGAGCATGTTTCAAAATAACACCTAAACGAGATGCCATTTTCAATCACCAAATGAACAAACACTTAAACATGAGATAATAATCCATGTTGGTGACGAGTACTGAGGTATGCCAAACACCGTTGAAAGCTAGAACTGTAATAATTATCTCATGAAAAGCAATTTCGCAAAAGATGCTGAGAGCCTTCATGTAATTATGCTCTATAACACAAAATGCTATTAAAAACAAACACCAGTAATAGTTATAAAGATTTTTTTATAAAATAATACTTGAGAACATTAAAAATAATGAAAATTTAAAAAGTAAAAAATAGTGAAAACTGGAAGCAGACAAGTATCTAATACTACAACTTGGAAGGAATTTCTATAATCCATATGTGTATGTAGTTTAACGTTATTTGGAGAGAGAAATACAGATATTATTAAAAATGGGCAGGAACTTCACTGTTTCTGGGCGATAGTCATTTTTTTTTCTCTTCATACTTTTCCACATTTTTCCAGAAGGGATATGAATTACCAGCTTAAAACACTAAACTTTTCTCTAAAGGGCAGTAGACTACTGAATGAGAATAGTTAGTAGTGTGATCATGTGCTTGTTAATAAAAAAGAAATGTGGGCCCGAGAGCCCATCAGTAAAGCACCTGCCTTGAAAGCCTCAGGGATTGCTTTTGATTCATACCTCCTAAAAAACAGCCGGGCACTTGGCACAACACCGGTGCATGCCAGGGACTGGGAGGCGGGCTTGCTGGCCAGGCAGATCAGCCTTGCAAGCTAGTTTAAGGATAACGAAAGACACTGTCTTAAAAAGAAAAGGAAAAGAGGTGAACAGCACCTGAGAAACGACACTCCAAGTTGTTCTCTGATCTCCACACATATGTGCGTACACATGCATACATGTGTGCATACACATTCATGCACACATAGGAAGAATGAAAGACACATTTCAGTACGCGAGGGAAAAGTAACACTCTGAATATATATGTATATATACACACACACACACATACATACATATGTATACATATGAAGTCAGAAGGATGTACCTAGAATACAAAAATGGCTATTTCTATATGGTAGCAATACATGGGAACACGTGTATAATTTTAATTTCTTAATATATCTAAATGTCAAAGTTAATTTCCCAAGACCTTAATACGTGCACACTTGAAAGACAATTAATACAAGAAATACAACCAGTAAATATATATATATGTATATATATATATATATATATTTATGAAGAAAAATCTAATCACAGTTGCCAATTAAGTGTATCTATCCTGAGATTATTGAAATTAAATTATAAATAGTCAAAGATGTGATATAATTGGCCCACAGGTATTACTATGTCATTGTTCAATTAGGACTCTCTGGGAAAAGAATGGTAATATGTAACCAGCACAATGAAAGCACAGTGGCAATTAACTAAGAAAACCAGCAAAACATATAAACACAATTGGACCACATTTAGAAAATAAAATCCAGGATAGAACGGGATTGGGAAACATCAAAAATCAATAGGGATTCCTTTAGCAAGTGCTTGGTAGATGATTTCAATCTCCCTCTGTGGTAATCCATCCTCTCACTATCAACAGGTGGCCAGCGTCCCAATGCCCTGTCAAATTAAGAGAGTCTCCCTTTGCCTGGGTGTCAGAGCTGGCTTCTAGCATGCCCGGCCTTTACTGCTGAGTGCATATCATTACAGCTTGGCATGTGAAGACCTCCTTTCTGGTACCTTCATTCATTTCTGCTGGGCAGTGACAACCTATTTAGTAGAGCAAGATGAACAGTAGCAGTACAAATAGGACCTTGATCATACCTTCCCCTGTCCTGTGCGCGCGCGTGCGCGTGCGCGCGCACACACACACACACACACACACACACACACACACACACACACACACACACACACACACACACTGCCCACTGTGCTTTAACTCCTGTCCTTAGCAAATTAACCAGCAGAAGCTACAAGTGATGACAAGTGTTTCTGCTCTGCAGGGTCTGATGCTGCCTCAAAGCCTGGTGTGCAGGAAGAGCTACAAAAGCAACCATATAATAAATATAAACTGATGCTCAACATGCTCATCTTCTAATCACTCTTGAATAAAAAACCAAATAGGAACTTCAAAATAGCCCTCACCAAGAAACACCTGGCAACTAAATTCTGAAAGTGGCAGCAAGCCCGGGGCTCTGTGTCTGAAATGTCTTTTCTTCTGGGACCTGGTATCAGACCCAGACAGTTGCAGTGCCAGTAGGAAATGGCCCCAAGGGAATAGCGGAGCAGATTCTATCTGTTAGCACTGCTGTTCCTGCTGGATAACAACACTGCATTGTATACTGAATATCTGTTAAGAGGGTACAGATTGTGGTTAATGTTCTAATCATAAAAACAAAGTAAAAATGCTCACAGACCGACCTGACCCACACCTCCTCTTCTCTGTTTCTCTTTTTCCAGACAGGGTTTCTCTGTATAGCCCTGGCTGGCCTTGAACTCAGAGATTCCCCCTACATCTGCCTCAACCACCTGGCGCAAACTGACTCTTTAAGAGGAAAAAACGAAGCATTGGGAAGGTGGAGTTGTATAAAAGGGTGTTAAGCCACAGGACCACAATGTCCCCTTGCATAGAAGTAAAGGACCACTAAAATCCTGAGGCAGGGCTCTATGTGTGACCCGAGGGTGGGATTGGTGTACATCTGGAAGAGTGGCCTGAGTGACAGAGCCCCGGCTGTAGAGTGTGAAGACATCGGACTGGCAGAGCTCAGGAATGCTTGGGCTGGAGAGGGCTCAGAGGTTACCCTGCTGAGCATCTTCATTTCATGTGTCTGCAAAAGCCATAAAAGGACCACGGGCTGGTGAGAGTAGCAATTGCAAACACTCCAAGCCTCAGGAGCTACCCTGAGTTTACAGCATTTTTCCCAGATGCCCACTAATCTATTTCAAGGTCACAATTCATTTTCTCTTTCAGGCTGAACTTAAAATCTTCATAGGAAAGGATTTTATTTTAAAACAGAGTTTTTCTAGGCCTGGAGATTAGTTATGAATCGTTTCTTATAGTTATTGACTGATGTTAATAAAACCAGTTGTTAAGACAATGATCTCATTTAATTCATTCATTATCAATAAGGGCCTTGAGTTACACACAGTGGAGTGAATGAATTTCACATGCATGTACCAGACAAGTGCACTGTGTTTGGACATGGAGATAGTCCAAAGAACAGATGAGATTAAACCTAGTCCCAGAGAATACAAACCAGCAATAAGCAGTCTTAAAAAAGTACCCTGTAAATGCATTTATTTTATAAATCAAGATTTTAGGAAAATTTACTGCACTTTTTTTTTTCTAAGAGGGGAAAAGGAATTATCTAACCAAACTCCTGTTTTCCTACTGTGACCTAAATATACATTCTCTTTAAGCCAAAAGAATTAGAGTAAAAAGTTTTATACTTCCTAGAAAACTTGTTTGATCTGTGGATTTAATCTTATATGATAAAAACGCTCCAACTATGAAACACAGAGTATAAATCCTTAGCTGTATTGCAAATGTTTGGCACGCAGATGTTTTTTCCATTTTTAAATGAAAACCAGATTTATTTATAAGTTGCTTTAATTTCATTCTCGAATAGAATGGAACAAGAGTATCGTGTGTTCTCAATTAGGATCTTGCTCACATCCCATATCAATTATGTAACTCAAATGCAAGACAACTTAATTGTGTCAATCATAGTCCCCTGACAAGACCATTAAATGTTAACAGATAGCTCCCAACTTTTAACAGCTATAGATTTAAAAAAAAAAAAAAAAAAAAAAAAGCAAGTTATTCTAGGAAAAAGATAGATGTATCCTGAGTTTGGTATAATCATTTCTGTTCTGGATTTCCAATAGTAACTTTTGAAATTAGAATATAATGAACACAAAGTGATTTGACAGCATCTTCATGAATTGTTATAGTTCATAAGTATACATCATCCTCACAGATAATCCAGAAAATAAAGGCACCTGAAAGACCTTAACTGAAACTTACGATAAACTAAACCCTAAAATGAAGAAATCCCTGCCACCCAACACCATCTAGAAATAAACTGTCCCAAAGCAACATTCATTACTGCATAGTTGTTTCTGACTTTACGAGGTTAGGCTTTAAAAACTAATGCCCTGTAGCTAATTAATATACTCTCTTCATAAATGGATAAGTTGCATGTAAAACAATGTGAGTATCAAACATGTTATGGGCGAAAACTGGTGATGGCCTTTGAGGCATGCAGCTTGGAAAAGCCCATTTGTGATAGAAATAGAACATTTCCTTAAAATTTTACCAATACAACTGAAACGAGTTAATTTCAGTTGTTTAAAACAAATGCTAAAACAATATACACACCATGAAATTTAAAAGGAACAATGCTTTAGCTGACAAAACACCTCTGTTTTAATACCAGTCCTGCTACACAACACTGTAACTAGTTCTAAAGTTACTTAAAGCATGCTAATAGAAGTCACCACGTTCAGGACCAAGCAAAAGATAAACAGACTACACAAAGGCAAACTCAGGTGACACATGAGTTCATTTGTGTTTGACTCTGAGCTTCCTGGAAATCTGCATAAAAAAGGAAAGTCTACCTTTAATATAATCGTTGTCATTGGAATTTCCCTGTTCTCCACACTTACACTGTGCTAGATATACTTGCAATTATGCACAAGTGTGCCCTCTTATTTGATCATCATAACTCTAATAAGGAAGCAACTAAACAAAGGTAAAGTCATTGGTTTGCTTTGTTTTTTTGAGACAGGGTTTATCTGTGTAACAGCTCTGGCTGTTCTGGAACTCGCTCTGTGGAACAGGCTGGCCTTGAATGGGAGAGATGTGTGCCTCTGCCTCCTGAGTGCTGGCATTGAAGGTGTGCACCACTGCCCAGCACCCCTTTTTAATGATTTATTTATTATTCTATATGCTTTGTTGTTTTGCCTGAGTGCTATGTCTGTCTATGTGAGGGAAGCAGATCCCCTGGAACTGGAGTTACAGAGTTGTGAGCTGCCATGTGGGTGCTGGGAATTGGACCCAGGTCCTCTGGAAGTGCAGTTGGTGCTCTTAACTGCTAAGCTCTCTCCAGCCCTTTCAGAATGCTTGTCTGCTTTTGCATTTTTCTTGTATTAAGAATTGAACCCAGGGCCTAGGGCATGCTAGGTGAACACTCTGGAGTCATACTCCCAGCCCTCATAGGTATCCTCACAACATCAGGTAAAGAAACCTACAGCTCACGACAAGTTAGATGGTCAAGAGTTAGTTAGATACTTGAGGCTAACAAGCATGAAATGAATAGGCATATTCATGTTTTCTTTCTATTCTTTATTACATTGCCTTGAATTCTTAGCTCCATGCACAAATTTCTCACTTAGTATTCAAGTAACAAAAGTAGTTCTTACTATTTTTACAGAAAATACAAAAAAGTATATTTCATACAGCTACTTCTTAAGAGTAGTTAGCTGTCAAACAGAACATAATCAAAATGCCACCAGATTAAATTGAGGTGGCTGTGAGCACGCTACGAGACCCTAATGAGCTATGAAATGCCACGGGAATGAGCATCTTCTGAGGATGAAGACAGTAAAGGACTTTATTACCCTCATTTTAACCACATCTTCACAGTTCCTCTTTAGACCAAAAGAAACTCATACCTTCCTTACACACATCCATTTGCACCTATTCATTTCTTTAAGAGAATCGAGCTTTTCTAAGCTAAAAACAAAATTCTGAAGTATTCCTCTGTATTGCAGATAAGTTTGGATACTGGAGAAAACTAACCAAACATTCCAGTCCAGAGACAGGGCATCCTTTGTTGTGGTTTGAAAACTGGGTAGAGAAATGGGACAATTAACAAGCTTAACCCACATTTACTTTTATTTTCAAGTTTATTTCTCTGAAGAAAAAAAAAAGAAAGTCTTGCTCCTTGCTTTACATATCAAAAAGAAAAGTATAATTAACTTGGGATCCTTCTCCATAAGAAGAGCTAGGTCAATACATTCTGTAGGGCCCTGTGTTTTTAAAGGAGACAGAAAGTATGTTGTGGTTCAGTATTATTCACAATACTAAGAAAGGCAAAGCGAAACAGGTTTCACCCATAATTCTTTATGCTGTCTAACATGAGTTTCACATAGTGGATGCAACCATATTCTTTGTCACCACAACTTGCTGAGAAGTCACGGCAAACATGACTCACTGTCCCTTCCCTCCGTCTTTCATATCCTTAGATGGCTTCTTGACTCTTCTCCAAGAGCTAATTCGGGCTTGACTTGGCCTTTACCCTCACGGAGCACCAGGGCCTGGAGCTTCGGTGGTTGGTAGCATGGTGCTCTGGCACGGTGGGTTGTCAGTGGACACGTACACGAACACAGGGTTTTCTCTATCGGTGTCCCACCCCATGAAACCTGTAAGTGTCCCGAGGACAGGCACTACTTTTGTTTCCCCTGCCACTCAGGTTTAATAAAAACATAATGAAATGAATGAATGAATGGGTGGGTGGATACAATGGAACATTTCTTCTTACCCACTGTGGTCTCCAGGCAAAAATTCTGAAATAGCAGCAGGAAGCTCTGTTTTAATAATTAAAAGATAAGACGACATAGCTGCAAAAAGAACAAAAAGGGTTCCTATTAGAATTTTAACCACTCAATGGGTAATCTATTCGGAGACACAGATGCGCCTCAGATCTATACAGGAGATACCTCACAATGAGCTAACCCAAACACGCGTACAGCAGAAATGAAGGTAAGTGACTGTGTAGAGAAGAATTGGTAAGTTTATCACATAACCTTTGTTTACACTGCAAATCGGAAGACAAGAAAAAAAAGGGGAGGAGGATTTTGTAATAGGTTATTTATAATAAAATTGTTTCCAGCACTCAGGAGGCAGATCTCTGTGAGTTCGATGTCAGCCTGGTCTACAAAGTAAGTTCCAGACAGCCAGGACCACACAGAGAAATCCTGTCTCAAAAAACCAAAACCCAACCAACCAAAAAGAAAAAAAAAAAACCCCATGTTTAATAACTATAATTAATAACTGATCACTTGCTCTTTTATTTAACTGGGAAGAAATACCTTCTGCAGAAGCTCAATTCCCTCTTTCTCTTCCTCTCTCTGCTACATACTATTACAAGACATAAACAGAAGAAACAATAAATTAAAGCTGCCCTCTGATTTACTGCATCATTCGGCCTGTTAAGAAGATAGAGGTTCTAATCCTTGCTCCATCTATGTAAATCAGAAACCAAAGCCAGTTGGGTGGTGGCATACACCGTTAATCCCAGCACTTGAAAGCAGAGGCAAGTGGATCTCTGTGAGTTCGAGGCCAGCATGGTCTACAAATCAAGTTAGAGGGCAAGAGCTACACAGAGAAACCCTGTTTTAGAAAGAAACAAAACGGAAACCAAAGCCAGTAGTGCCACTCAGTTTTTATCTGATGGCACATGAGAAATAACTAGCTTTTATTTCACTTAAAGACACAATTCCTCATTTGTCATTAAAACTCATGCTGGGGTTGGAGAGATGCTCAGTGCTTCACTCCCAGCATTGCTGGGTGGCTCACAACTGCCTGTAACTCCAGCTCCAGGGGATCTGACGCCCTCTTCTGTCCCCCACAGGTACCTGCGCTCACAAATAATTCTGCAAGCCTTCTACCGTAAGTACGGTTGTGGAGTACAGAACTCATTTTGGCAAATACAGAAGGAGAAGCTGAAACACTCCTCAGCTGTGTGGAGACCCAGCTGTCTGGAATCAGACCTTCAGTTTAACAGTTTTCCTCAGGGATGGATCGAAAACACACACACACACACACACACACACACACACTTTTTAAAAGAGCCAATGAAAAATAAAAACCACCCTTGAAGACTGACGAGTGTATTCTATGTGCACACTGCTTTTATTACTTATTTGTATTTCAGGAAACATTCCACTTTCTCCTTGGACTTATAAAAGCTAAGAGCACCACTGAGAGCCAGGTCTGAACAATGAAAGTCTGGAGGAAGTTGGATTAAAAGGTGCACAGTTTAAGAACAGTGAGCATTTCTGTCAAGCTGTTGGGAAGCAGCTGCACTCTGCAGTTATAACACTGTGATGATTTAGCTCTGGAGAAGAACGAGGCACATTAGCCTGCAGGAGGAGCAATTACCACATGCACAAATACAGTCATTTTTTTTTTTTTTTTTGGGTAAAGTAACAGGTACCGATGGTAAAGTTAAATTTAGAACACATAAGTAACAATCACTTTTCTGCAATGAAAACACATACCCATATCTTATAATTTAAGACTATTTCTTTTTCTCCAGAAGAAACATGGCTGCTCACCAAGAGCCACAAAGACGTGCCTGCAAGTCCTTAGCTGTGGCTACTACAAGCGACTGGATGTGGATGTCTCCTACCTTGCTCTGTTTTCTCAGAGGAAAAATACCAGTAGCTGAGCACAGGAGGGAGGGAGGTCTATGCTAACCTCTTCCACTCAAAGGTTCGGAGTTGTCATAGCAGTTTGTTTTCCAAAGAACTACATGTACATGATATGATGAAGAAATAGACTCGAGTTTTCTGAAACTGGCTTAGAAACTACTTAAACATATCTCGAGGGAAGGAGGGGATAAAAAGACAAAAGTACACTCAAACACAAGGAACACAGACTTCGGACTCAGGACTTTTATTATCCGCTCATCAGTCCTTTTGCTGGGACTAATCTGACACTGTATGCATTTCTAAAGTTTCAGACATTCAGCTCTCCCAGTAATTTCCTATTTTTTGATCTTTAATTGTAGAAAGGCTACAATGAATGTGAGATTATATTTCTTTCTCATATACAATCTGTCATTCTTTCCAGAATTTCTATTAGCCTCTGGCTAATCACTCGATCACGGCTGTGTTGTAGCCTTCACTCTTTGGTTTTCAAATGGGAGTCCTGTTTCACTAGATTCCAGTCTGAAGAGCCATGTGTACTTAAAGAAATACGAACTCACTAGACATATGTTTCTTTGTTAAAAAAAAAAAAAAAAAGGGCCTCTCAGTATACATGAGTATAATAAAACATGTGAAACCCTGCTTCTTCCTTGGAGAATGCTGGCGTGTTTTAAGAGCTACAAAACCACAGAGCCTACCATGGGGAAAACCCCACTGGTTGAGCAAGTAAAACAAAGAAATCTCACTGCTAAAATTACTTTTTCTTAACCACAAATAAATTTTCATGTAGGTACTACCATCTTAACATACAGTATATACTACTGAGAACAAAAGATTATTAGATACACACCGTTAGGAAACACGTCTTAATTACAGCCACATCAAAAGATCAAGTCAAAAAAGTAAGCTGAGAAAAGTGTTAAGAAAAAAATAGTAACAGCAGGAAAGCTCATATATTCACTGTTTTTAACCAAAAGGTCACCAGGTCGAATAGCTCCTTGCCACGCCTTCTGTCCTATGTCTTCTATTAATGGCACAAGAAAATGCTTAAGACTTATCTTGGAGACAGGTCATAAGCAAGAATTTGTAAATGATTTTAGCTGGTATCTAGCCATGGTATAGATTCTGAATACAAGACACACTATGCTTCTCCCAAATTAATGGCTGTACCCCGCATCATCCGTAAGAGCCATGGTTACAGTAGAACAGTTCGGGCTTCCACAGCACTAAAACCAAGATCTGTACTACAAAATACACCTTGATGACAGTTATCACTCATTCCAAATCATTTAGTTTCACCACATTAGTTGAATAGGTGTTCTTTTCCCTCATTTTAAATGAAACTACCCTGGAAACAAAACAAAAACTTCTGTCATCCTAGTCAAGACACAGGAATAAAAGAACTCTTTAAAAGCCACATGGAAAAGCAGTAGGAAATTAGGAAAGCACTGAGACAGGGAAATCTGATTAGGCAACAACAGTGAGTAAGTATCATTACTGCCCAATGGTCATGAGAGACATGAGGACTAACTACTTATGGTCATGAGACATGAGCACTAACTACTGATGGTCATGAGTACTAACTACTGATGGTCATGAGAGACATGAAGACTAACTACTGATGGTCATGAGACATGAGCACTAACTACTGATGGTCATGAGAGACATGAGGACTAACTACTGATGGTCATGAGACATGAGCACTAATTACTGATGGTCATGAGACATGAGCACTAATTACTGATGGTCATGAGACATGAGCACTAACTACTGATGGTCATGAGCACTGACTACTGATGGTCATGAGAGACATGAGGACTACTACTGATGGTCATGAGACATGAGCACTAACTACTGATGGTCATGAGAGACATGAGGACTAACTACTGATGGTCATGAGACATGAGCACTAATTACTGATGGTCATGAGACATGAGCACTAATTACTGATGGTCATGAGACATGAGCACTAATTACTGATGGTCATGAGACATGAGCACTAACTACTGATGGTCATGAGCACTGACTACTGATGGTCATGAGAGACATGAGGACTAACTACTGATGGTCATGAGAGACATGAGGACTAACTACTGATGGTCATGAGACATGAGCACTAATTACTGATGGTCATGAGACATGAGCACTAATTACTGATGGTCATGAGACATGAGCACTAATTACTGATGGTCATGAGACATGAGCACTAACTACTGATGGTCATGAGCACTGACTACTGATGGTCATGAGAGACATGAGGACTACTACATAAAAGTCTTGGGGAGACGTGAGTACTACTGCCATATGGTCATAGGGAGATGTGAGTATTAACTGCTTCCCTACAGTCGTGGGGAGATGTGAGTTGGGACAGAGGTAGAAAGGAGAAAGGTCACGAAGTGAGAACAGCTGCCCACTCTGGACACAGCACGTCTGAGACATGCTTGGCTATATTATAAGTGATAGGAAATTCTTTGGGCATCTAACTTCCATACCAACCAACCTGCCTGGTAGACACGATTTTATCTACAAAAACAGAAGCCATGTGTACTAATTTGTTATGTGGGTGCTGGTGCAAACAGCCAATCTTACTTGAGGAGCTCACTCTATTAAATAAATGCTAGTCTGTTCTGGGCAGGTGGAGACCAAAGCCAAGAGAAATAAAAAAGTCTATCAAAGAGGCCTCTCTAGAATGAAGTCTTTTATTTATTTGTTATCAGCATTTAAGCAACAAACTGTTTCTGGCTGCTGAGTTTAACAATTGGGCTCAAAGTTTTACACCATTTCAGTTGGAGACACATGGCACTGTTAATGGAGTCCATTTGGGGCAGTAGACCTTTTGTTGGAGTCTTTGGCTCAAAATTCACACAGCTTCATGCCAGGACTTCACAGCATCTGCTGCCATGATTTAGCTATATGTTAGTGGAGGCATAGCTCCAACAAGGAAATCTCCTGCTCACATATATCATGGATTTAACACTTCACTGAAACCATATCTGTAAGCTTTAGGAACCAATGTTCTCCAATAACCTCAAATGTTTCTCAGATTGTCATCTGTTAACCATACAACCTCAAGAAAGAAAGGACTCGACTGAGTTTGGGCCTAAACAATCGCCAGTCTAAAAGACAATCATCCATGTTGTTAAACACATAAGAGACTGCATGAAGATGGGATGGCGGTCAGCTATTTTAAAAATAGAACTGGGTTTTCAGCACTTGGGGGAAGCCCAGAAACTTCTCAGAGGATTTAGTCAGTGGCCTAAACAAACAGAGGCGCTATGGTTTATTTCAAACTTGTCTTCAGTCATGGATAATAACTAGTTTATTGAAGATATCTCATTAACCTGGTGTTTTCACTAACAGTCTAAATGCCATGGAAATTCTATCCCCACTCAAATACTATACAATCTCTTTTTTAAAAAGAACCCCCCCCCCAATCTCTGTAAAACAATGTAATTTCCCTAAACTGCAAAACTGGGAGAAAAAAGATGGTGGGAAATGTTCCTTCACTCTCCTAAAAGAGCTTTTATTTTATAGTTTGTTAAGACCCTAAATCTAAAGATGGACCAGAGAGCCAGGCCTAGCGGCAAGTAAGCTCCTCTGGGGGTAGACAGGGGAGGATGGGAAGTACATGGTCTGCTTGGACAGCCCAGTGAAACATTGTCTCCAAACCAAGGCAGGAGGAGGGGCAGTACAGCTAGGGGAAACACTGGGGAAAGCATGTGTTCAATCCTCAGTAACACACACACACACACACACACACACACAGAGAGAGAGAGAGAGAGAGAGAGAGAGAGAGAGAGAGAGAGAGAGAGAGAGAGAGAGAGAGAGAGAGAGAGAGAGAGAGAATATCCACTATTTTTACAATCTCGTTATCAAACTTCAATGGAAATCTCTGCCAGTACATTGTTTCTGAAGTCTCTTTAAAATGACATGTCACTACTAAATTTAGTCAAGGCAAATGCTTGTGAAAACAGACTCCTTTAAAATTTCCCATACTTCTAGTCTTTTGCAGTATTTTCTAGAATTTGGGGATAATATTGTTCAAGGGTTTTTTGTTTTGTTTTAAGCTTCAGTTGGTCTCACCAGCAGATAGTGGTGTAACAGCACTCCCAGCTCCAGCTTCCTGAGAGGCGAGGCAAACTGATGCATCTCAGACTGGCTTCAAGAGAACAATTTAAATTGTCTAACACTATATCATGGATTTGTTCAATAATGGGAATCTGATTTCTGTAGTCTATTAGATGAGACCCTGTGCTATCTTGGTTCACAGACTGCTGAGGTTCTCTCACTCCTCATGGCTCTAACTGAGCCATTCATTCATCAAGTCTGTGAATTCCGTGCCAAACAGGAAAACCCGGGCCATTCTAGCCATTTCAGGAGGTTTCAGGGAAACTAGGGTTCTCCTGACATTAAATCATTTGTTCCTCTTCTGTGAGGACCTGGGGAATTAAGGAAAGTATGCTATCTGTAATAGCATGTTATAAAAGCAGAATAAATTGGCACATGGCTCAGAGCTATTCACCTTTCCATGTTTGGAGTTGAGCAAACCATGAATTAGGAACGTTAATCACCTTTCTTTAATCGAGGACTTTCAAGACTTTCCTTGGCTAACTAAGATGAGATGGAGTTAGCTGTTTGATTTCTACAGACAGTGTAGCCTATAGAATGGTCTGCTGCAGGAAGATCTCTGTGAGTTCGAGACCAGCCTGGTCTACAGAGCAAGTTCCAGGACAGGTTCCAAAGCTACACAGAAAACTTGTCTCGGGGGGAAAAAATGGTCTGCTGCAGAAGTTCAATTTAATGTAAAACAAACTGTTTCTCAGATTGTGGGACAAATGTGTAATACAACAGAGTAGGTAGGGGCTGTGCGAACTAGCCCCTCCCACCACACCACACTTCTTAGACCTCCCAGAAGGCACTTTACTGAGTTCAAATCCTGAGCTAGCATTCTCTTGGCCTGCAAACAGCATCCACCATTAGAGTTCTAGGATTCCTCCTTACTCTCTCTGTTCCAGCAGGAACTCACAGCAAATGCTAGTAATAGCTCTCTCTGCCTGAGGCTGGGGGCACAGAGGGCTACACCTGGCAAAAGCCTCTTCCAGGTCACTACTGCTGAGAGAGCAGAGTCACAAGTTAGTAGTATTTTCTAGATGGCTCTCTACTTTTTAAAGGCCAAGAATTCTAAAACCTTAATGGAGTTAAGTGGCATTTTTAGAGGTTATTTGAAGGAAGCCCCCACTGAAATCTCTTGGTAGATCACACTGGTGCCCATTGTTAGGGCTGGTGCCTCACTCTTGTTTACGGACCATGAGAAGGGAATAAACCAGGGCTTCTACCAAAACACCCACAGAATAAGTAGTCAGGAAAAATTATTAATTTATGATCATGTCGTCTCGTTTTTTTCCTTGTAGTGTTGGGGATAGAAACAAGAAGGCTGAGACATTTAAACATCAAACAGCACAGAGACCAAGCTAGGATTGGGGAAAAATATGGACGGAATATATCGTATAAAAAATGTTTAACCAAAAAGTTTTTAAAAAGAAAAAGAGAGAGAAGCTGGGTGTGATGGCTACAGCGTTTGTCCACTTGACAGGATCTAGAACTTCCTAGGAGACAGGCCTCTGGGGTATTGCCTAGCTTAGCTTTGGTGGGAAGAGACAGCTCAGCTGTGAACAGCACCAACTCCACGGCTGGGAGCCCTGGACTGAGCTGAATGGAGACAGAGGGCTGCACACCCCCAGTCCCAGCTCTCCCCTTCTGCCCTGGCCACCAGCTGACAGCAGCCAGGGTTAGCACAGCTCCACCTTCCCATGTGATCACCTCCCCTGGGGCCGAAGCAAACCCCTCCTCCTTAGACATTCCATTGCAGGGGCAGTAATCCTGGAGTGTGGTGGTGCACACCTATAATTCCAGTGCTCAGGAGGCCAAGGCCGAAAGACCAAAAGTTACAGGCTAACCAAGACCTTGTCACACACATAAAAAAGACTGCAAGAGTTACCATTAACTGAACACACACACTCTGCCCCATTAATGCCCGAGAGAATTAACACGCCTTCCCCAAGGGCCATGTCAGAGGATGAGAGGAGACTCTGAGCTTTCTATTTTCCACGGGGATTCGTCAACAAAGAAGAAACCAAAGTCAAGAGAATGAGAGAGAGAGAGAGAGAGAGAGTTGGGGGGGGGGGTCCTTGAAGCAGGTGCCTGCTTGACCAAAGACTGAGGTCAGAACCTGAAAGCCGAACCAGGGCTCTGCTCACAAGGGTAAGCTTCACATTCCATGACAATGAAGGAGTGTCATTTAGTGTCATTTATGCACATTTAGCCGAGAAAAGAAAACCTCGGAAATACGCTTTCACTTATTACTCATGGGCTCTCAATAAATAAACTCAAGTAATGTGTATAAAATAATGAGGACATCACTCTAAAATAAGCATGGCTAGCTTTGCTGAACTTTCAGGACGTTTAAAATGCTGCCACAGCGTCTAAGTTGTCTTTTAAAAATTCTAAAACAAGCAAGCAAAGCAACAACCTTAAGAATGCAGAGACCGGATGATTTACATAACACCAAATCCAAGAATCTTTTCCACATCAGCCAGACAATTGGCCAAACAGTTCCATTTGAGTGCTTTCAGGGACAAAGCATATTTTTTTAAGAAGTGTGGGCCATCTCCACTTCAATCACACAGCTTATTGACAGGGCCATTGGCTAAGTCTGACAGTGTCCCCAAACCGTGTGTCTAGGTAACAGAGTCCTAACATGCAGAAGTGTTTGTGGTGGCGTCTGATGGGAAAGGTTTAGGTCACGAGACTCAAACTTTATAGGCAGGGTTAGCCCATTGTAAGGGCTCAAGGCTAAGAGTTTGACATTATGGTCTACAATACCATGTGACAGCTTCTGTCACATGATCACATTAAGAAAACCCTCACTGGATGTGGTTTTCCTTGATTACGGACTTCTGGCCTCCAAAAGATGCTGTTTACTACAAATTCCCCAGTCGATGGTACTTTGCTGGGGAACACAAACCAAGGAAGAGTATTAGATGAAGAACCTGTCAGCAGAGAACTTGTATCATCAGAACCAAGTTTGCTTCCCAGGAAACACTGGATTAGTCCAGTTTCTTCATCTTTCACAGTCAGCTTTGACACTAGTAATGGACCTAACATTCTGGGTGTGTGCAGACAACAGGTCAACACAGGGTGACTTTCTCAGTGTCACTAACTGAGCCTGGGGCTCGTGGATTCAGCTTGGTTATAACAGCCACCTGATTTCTCTAAATCAGGTTAGAGAAAAAGAAGTTACTATGGTGAAAACTATAGGAAACACAACAGAGGGGCATCATGCCAAGATAAAAATCTTGGATTTAAATTCCCAAATTAAAAATTCATATATTATTAAACAATGGTTCAATCCAATCTGAACTAAATCTGATAGGTCTTAATGAGGACCTGCAGAGGAAATCACCACTAAGCAGTTAAACAATACATATTTGCTAAATAAAAATTATTTCACAACAAAGCCTGAAGTCAAATGCACCACAAAAATTCCCAAGGGATGAGGGTAGTGTTCCTGGTTTCTGGAGTGAAGTATGAAGTTACTGTTTCGTGGACATTTAAAGCATTAAAAGGAGGACACTCATGAGTCCAAAACAACTCCCACTGATGGGACACTCTCCCCCACCAAAATTCTCACTAAAGGTACAGTTTAGTTGAACAATACTTGGAGTGAAATGGCTCAGATCTTAAGCTATCATCTTTCAGTTATTTAAAACTATTAGATGTAAGAAAATGATTAAAACTTCTTGTGAGCACACAATCTTGTTTAAGACCTCGTGGGTTTTCTATGACCCTGACAGTGTTTATGTAACACTTTAGCTAATGGTAAAAAGAAACAAAGATACAGCTCAGCTTTCTGCAATATCTTTTACAACATGTTCACACAATTCTCATACTTTAAATGTTTAATACATTCCGTCAACTGTCTATGATTTACAATGATTTTCATTTCCACATAGTTCTCATAATTAGGAGTTGTACAACTAGTTTTTAGTAGGAACCAGGGGAAAGATAAACTTGAGGATGCCTCTTGCCCTCAGATGTGTTATAAGTCACTTGGTCACTTTTAACTTCTTAGCTCCAAGGGGACATTGGGCATACCTGACTGTTCACATAGCCCACGGGGCACTATTCCCACTATAGAAACATCTGTCAGTGGGAGAGTTGAGGGGGCGAAAGAGAAGGAAAATAGTTCAGGCTCTCTTTGGGAGCATTTCCCAGCTGCACCCTCTCACTGCCACGACCAGAGAAAGCCATAGGAAGGCAAGGGCCCAGGGAAACAACTTTTTCCATTACCTGTATGCATGCATGTCCCACTCTCAGTGCTTACCTCCAATATTCTGAATTATTATTGTGCCTGCCACCACCACCTAAAAGAGAACAGATGTATTCAGAAGATAAAGGGGGAAAACAGTAGGAAAGGACAGAAGTTTATTAAAATTAACAACCAATACCACAAAGACAGATGCACAACTCATGACTGAAGACAATGGAAAGAATAAATTTTGTCAGCTGTTTGTACTGTGTAAAATTAATAAATATCACATAAAAAGTACTTCCTCAATACCTCCATAGTTACTATAAAGATATTTCCGAAGTTTTTCTTAGCAGTCATGTTTGAATAGCTAAAAAGTGTTAAAAAGCTAGTAAGTGGTGATTACCAACATCTAATAAACGGACATCGACTCTGGGAAGTCCTGTGGTCCCTTTCTTACTGGCCTTACCACATTGCTTTAGTAGGTATCCCAAAACAGACTGGAGTGTGCTTTGTCAACACTATAATACCTAAAGGGAAAAGATGATCGATCTTCTGACATCAGGTTGACATGGAGCCCGTATTTGGGTATGCTAGTCTCAAAAGATTAAACAGCAGAAAACTCTAGGGCACAATGACCAGATCTGGAAAACTTAGGCAATGTGTTATAAGCTAAGTTTAAAAGAGCACGTGGTGGCAAAGACAACAGTAAACTGGACCCTCTTCCTCAGGCGCATCTCCTTTCCACTAAGTCTGGCCAGTTGATGGCATGGAAAAGTGGGTCCAAAGTAGCCAGATCACTTAGTATTTAGTAAGTCAGAAATTGAATTTCACACTTTCAAGAGTATAAAGGTTGGCAACTGGCTAAAAAAAAAAAAAAAAAAAAAAAAAAAAAAGGCCCCAGGACTATGTCCAGTCAGTTTCTGGACTTGGATGAGACTCCTGGGGAACTCAAAGTAAATGTTTAAATAGTATATTTTCTCTTGGGCCTCCTGACCACTAAACACCTGGGTTGTAACCACCAGCAGACATTTGGAGCTGACTAGCTACCTGTATCATTCAGGCCTCCATAGACTAAGGACAGGTCATACGTGAGGCTCACCTTTACTGAGAATTCCTCCTGGGGCAGAGCACTGCTCATCCTGTAATCATCTAGCTTACTGGGACCTGAAGTCCTTGCAGATGCAGAGGAAGCCTAATGATCTGGAAATCTGGCAAGGTCTCTAGAGATGCAGGTGTGCTAGACATTTTCATGTCAACTTGACACATCTGAGAGGAGGGAACCTCAATTAAGAAAATGTCCCCATAAGATCCGGCTGTAGGCAAGCCTGTAGGACATTTTCTTAAGTAAAGATTGATGTAGGAAGGCCTAGCCCATTGTGGGTGTTGCCATTCCCAGGCTGGTGGCCCTGAGTTCTATAGAGAGCAGGCTGAGCAAGCCATGAGGGGCAAGCCAGTAAGCAGCATGCTTCCATGGCCGCTGCATCAGCTCCTGCTTCCACGTTCTTGCCCTGTCTGAGTTCCTCCCCTGACTTCCCCCAACAGTGATGGACTGCTCCCTGGAAGTATAAGCTGAATAAACCCTTTCCTTCCCAGTTTGCTTTTTTTTTTTTTTTTTTTTTTTTTTGTGGTGTTGCATTACAGCAATAGTAACCAAAACAGTGTTCACTGCTGTGGAATAGTCCTCCTGTACACTGTGAATATGTATTACTCTCATTGGTTAATAAAGAGTTGATTGGCCTGAAGACAGGTAGGAAGTATAGGCAGGACAGCCAAACTGAGAATGCTGGGAGGAAGAAGGGCGGAGTCTGAAGACGCCAGCCAGCCACTGAAGAAGCAGGATGTGTATGTAGAAAATGAGGTAAGGAGCCATGACCCACATGGCAAAGCGCAGATAAGAAATAGGGTTAACTTAAATGTAAGAGTTAGCTAGTATCAAGCCTGAGATAATATCTATCGGCCAAGCATTTATAAATAATATTTAGCCTCTGTGTTGGTTATTTGGGAAATGGCTGCCGGGACAAGAAAATGCTGATTACAGGTCATGGCAACTCTGATGTTTTCTAGGAGGCAGTTTGCACCTCAGCTTAAATATGAGTTTCTGAAATCCAGTCATTTGTGGGAAGACCATTCTGCCTTGGTGTTTGCTACCTGCAATGCAAATGAAACCCACTGGCTACATACATAAAATACTTCTATTTCCTATGAGTATATTGCAAATATAGTATCTTAACACTAACCCCTTCTCTAATTTTAGGTATTTAATGTTTAGAAAGCCAGAATGAATGTCTGCCTATCTATATTTTCTGTGCCTACTACAGAGCATGGCCACAGCATTGCTCAATACATCCTCAGCTGATAAATAAATACATAATTTAAAGATAATCTTTAAAATTTTCCTTAAAATTTTATCAAAAATGTATCTTTTTTTGTTTTGTTTTTTGTTTTTCGAGACAGGGTTCCTTTGTGGTTTTGGAGGCTGTTGGAACTAGCTATTGTAGACCAGGCTAGTCTCCAACTCACAGAGATCTGCCAGTCTCTGCCTCCTGAGTGCTGGGATTAAAGGTGTGCACCACTACTATCATCCAACCACACATCAAGAAAATGGGAAGATTTCAGACCAATTATAGAAACTGGGAAGAAACACAAACAGAATCTAGCAAGTCCTCGCTCTGGACATGCTCTGTCAGCACAGCTGCCTCCTAGGCACGGGGACACTTGTAAATAATGATGCAACAGCTCATACTCAGGAAGGAGAGTCCATAGCCCTCGATCTTGGAGACGGTGCTGCTCTGCAGAGATGAGGGAACTAGAACTGGAGCTGATGGTGGTGCCAGTGATAAATAAATATGAATAGCCATTGAGACACCAAAACAGAAGAGAAGTAACTTAACCGTAACAGTAACAGCAACACTTACGGCCTGGTAATCTGTAGGAAAAACATTTCCCTACAGCTTTAAAGTTAGAAAACCACCGAAAACTAGTGCCAATAAAAATGTACTTTACTTTTATTATTCCAAGAAGGAGACCCAGTATATGTAGCATCTACAGTCCTCGGATGTGGAACTGGTGTTGGGTAACAGTTGATAACAGGTTGCTTAACATTTTGGGTCTCAATTTTCTCACATGTAAACAAGGGGATTGCTAGGCAATCTTTCAGCACTGTTCAGCTCTTAAATAATATGACCCAGCTAATTGCTGCTTTTGAAATCAGCCGGGCTATGATTCTAATTCTGTTGCTTCCTTCCCTCTTCAGGATTTACTCAGAGAATCTGATCAAAAGTAATGAGGAAAACTTAAGAGTCCCATTACTTCTGCAGCTCACCGAGTTGGCAACAAGACTTAAAAAACTGAACTGGTTTACAGATGCGCTTCGGAAGGGGCACACATTTCTCTTTACTTTCCTGTCCCATTGTTCTCTTTTCTTATTTTCATTTATTCTTCATCTCTTAAGGTCTTTCTTAACTCTTGAAGGAAAAGAGAAATGCCCCTGAGGAGAAAAGGAAATTACCTTTCCAGGTAATCCAAATGCAAAGAGACCAAGATCTTCATAAGACGTCACCGCTGTTAGGAGAAAAGTACAATTGTTACTTTTACACAAAATTATTTATGAAGGTTATTTTACTCTTACAAGCTAGGCAGCTTCAGCTAGTTGGCACTAGCTGGAGGGGAGCTACCACACCCTGGGATGTGTATGTGTGGGGTAAAGGTAGAAAAGAAGGCCGAGATCACTCGGCTGGTTCCTAGCCCTTTGAGAGTTTTCTTTCTGAAATATTTTAAATTCCCACTCCAAATGTTTCCCACATGCCTCAGTTTTAGATGTTTTGTAGGATGCGCCTCTTTAACAGTGATGGGTTTTCCTATCTCTCTCTCTCTCTCTCTCTCTCTCTCTCTATATATATATATATATATATATATATATATAAAAATTGATATATATGTATATACATATATATATATCAATCACCAAGGGGGCCATGGGAGATGGTTCAGTAGTTAAAAGCTCCAGGTTGATTCCCAGCACCCACATGAAGCATACAACTGTCCACGACTCCATGTTCTGAGGATCTGATGCCCTCTTCTGGCCTCTAAGTGCACAGGGATGCACAGATACACACATAGGCAAAACACTCAGGCACATTTAATATCAAAAACTTCACCAAGGACTCCTTTTATTGTGCTTCTCTAGTGCAGCCATGTTCTGATTTTGTTTCTCAACTGCACATATTAATGGTTATTGTCCATGGCTACTATGTTCCTAACTTCTGTATGATAACCAGTATCACCATGCTAATATTGGTAACCAGCTAACTGACATTTTTCTACCTGACAGCTCAAGGGTAGATCTGTGTTTCTCTTAAATATTCTAAAATACCAAAAGTAGCAGAACAAAATGAAACACACACACAAACCTTTAAAGATGCAATCTCTGTAGAGCTGGAGTCTACCTACAACAGGCAGATGTCAGCAAATCCAGGCTACTCAGCCTATGTTCATTCAATGGCCTGATTTCCTGAGAACACGCTGCTTCCCTATACAGGACATGTGTACTTGCATACACAGTATCCAAATAGAAATTTTCACTGGCAAGAATTTCTAAACATTGCACACATTTGCCTTCACAAGTGCTTAGAGTGATGATAAATGTGTTCACAATGGAAATAGTACCTTCATCTTATAATTAGGGAGGGGCACATACTTTCTTTTTTCATCATAAAAATGTTAAATTACATTCTCATTTCATTATGTTCAAGATGTATGGCTAATAAGAACATATGGAAATTGAAGGGCTTGCACAAGAGTCCCATTATGGTCTCAGCACGTATAGCTTTGTGCTTTAACCAGTGATGCTGCTGTTTATGGAGCTCTACAGTCTGAGACGTGCACACGCCCACAGCGCTTACACTGAAGAGAAGCATGCTGTGAGACATGAAGGCTTGGGACAGCAATAGTTTCTGCTGGTTACAAATGTGGCTCATTACTTAAAGGCAGTTCTAATACATCTCTTAGGACATACTTGGGCTTTCTTTCAATTGCCACTTGAGAACAAAAAAAAAAAAAAAACAAAAAACACATTTTTTTATATTTTCATAATGAAGGACATTCAGGTACATAAAAATTACTTTTTAAAAATCATAGGTGCTTTTGCATACAGTAACTATGGGATACTAAATAATAAAAAGGTATTAATAATTAACAAAATCTTCATTTTAATCTATTATCAAAGTTCATCAAGGGATTTGGGTATTTTTTGAGTGAGAGTGATCTATTTATTTTTTAAAAGTGCATTAACATTCTGTTAAACATAGCACACATGTATATTTTAGTACTGGACTTGGACGACATATTTTTATTATGGGTCAACCATCTATGAAGGTCACATGGGCTCAAGGAAGTCCACACTCATGCTCAGGTGTGCCTTGTTTCATGCCAGCCTTTCTCTCAACCCTTGTGCTTAAACTCTGTACTTACAATGCCGTTTTATAAACTCTAACTCTGATTCACACTGGCTTGTACAGAAACTCTTCTCTGTGGAGAGGCCAAGGATCCCGTTTCCCCTGAGGCGGGGCCCTGAAAACATCATGAAAACTGCCAGCCCTGGCTGCTGGCAGGATTACAGCAATGCACGCACCATTACTCCAGACTTCCTTTATTGCTTAAGAAAAACATTTCTGCGTTGTCAGTTTTTTGGTTTTTTTTTTTTTTTTTTTTTGTCTTTTTTGTCACTTTATACAAATTACCTACATGCCTTACTATTTGAAAAATAAATTCCTGGTTTTCCAATAATAAATCTCTTCCTCCAACTCTCCTGGACTTTTTCCGTTTAATTACTTTCTATTCGGAGGTAATGGTAACTCATAAGCAATGATTCGTGTTTATTGTCTTTCTCAGTGACTTCCACGTTTATGTCTATATTAGATAGAGCTTGTGAGTTTAAACTGGCATATTCAATTAATTCCTCAACTTTCCAGAAGTAAGCATGCATCAGCATTTATGTAAATTTAAGCTGAAGTAAATATAACAACAGAATAATCACAGTGATGCACACAATGAGATAAATGTATAGGCAGAGAGTGCAGACGATGATGTGGACAGCATAGCTCCATTTTTACGACTCTGGCATTCTAGCGACAGTAAGCACATTTGAAGTTTCCTCTATTCTAAGATGATTTCTACTTAAATTCCCTTTCATATTTTCTAGGCTATAATCTTTCCTTTGAGCTAAATTCTTCTGGAATAAAAATTCTTCTCTTCTCATAAGTAAAATAGTTTAACATCTCATTAATTCCCTTACAATATCATAGATTATGTGTCAAAGGCATATATACTTGTTAGTTTGAACAGATCAAATATGGCAACAGAAAATCTCATCAGACCGTGTTTTAAAATAGAATAATTTAGGTGGTGTTAAAAAAGAGAAAAAGAAAAACATTTCTCCCAAGAACTTTAAAGCAATGAGGTTTTCCAGTGTCACACATGGCACAGCATTAAATATTGCTTTCCACGTTGCTATTTTGTATGTTTCTCAGTAAGTAAGCAAAGATGGCATTCATTAGAAAGTTAGACTATAGCTGTTTAATTTTTGTTTTTATGTTGGGTTTTGAAACTAAGTTCTTCATATGCTAGATACATACTCTACCACTGAGCTACATTCCAGCCTTGTTTTATATTTAAAATAGTAGGAAGTACATACTGACTGCATATCTAGTACACAGGAAAAGCAAATACCTATTATTAAAAAAGAAAATTCACACTGAAAAATTTTAAAGGAAAGCAGATATGTCAATTCTAATTTAAACAGTAAGCACTTATTCTAAATTTTAAAAGTTAAAATTTGACCTTTGTTTGTGCCAGGAAACAGAGAACCTCACAGGTTAATGATGACAGTTTTAGCTGTCACTTCTGACAGTTTTGCAATTTAGAACTTGCCCTCTGGCTTCATAAAAATATCTCTACACACCACAACGTCCTGAGCTGAAAGAGGAAAAGCACTAGGCTTTTAAATGGAGACCGAGTCCAGTGCTCCAACCCTCGCTCCAGCCTTTCCCATCGTCAGCATGTCTGGGCCTTGCTCAGTCTGTCACTGTCACCAGACCTCTTTTGTGTTGGAAAAATTAGAAGCACTTTCCCCAGCCCAAGATCATAAATATGAATAATACCTTCTGGCTTTGCTCTGAGGCTTTGCTAAGATGGACCGTGGACACAGCCAGCAAGGGCTTTCTCCCACATCTCAGCACATGAACCAAGACAACCTTGTGAAAGGTTCTCAAGTTCTGTTCTGTGGCCTGGGCAGTTTCTTCAGATGCTGGTGAGATATAAAACTGCACTGATGGTTGGAATGCAGTTTCAACAATGAGCCTTTAAAATATTAGAACATTCGAACATGAGAGTTTTATCCAAGGAGATAAGAATAAAACTGGGGAACTCATTAGATATTTAATCATGCCACGATTTACATTGGAAAAACAGAGCTAGCCTCAGTGCTCTGTAAGGTGGTTAAGTAAATCATGGTGGGTATCCCTTATGGAACACTATAACCATGAAAGCCTGTTTATAATAACAGCAAAATGACAATAGTATTTTAAATGAAAAAACAAAACAAGCAACCAACCAACCAGGATTCAAACATAGTTTGTTAAGTAAAACAGGCAAATGGTGAGTAAGTCTTCAGTCACTTTTCTTTTGCTTTCTGTATTTTGGAGGAAAGGAGGAGTTCAAACATTTTATAATGACTTGAACAACAAAGGTGGAACTTAACTTTTAAGAACCACAACGCTGAGCATATTGGCAGAGGCCTGTAATCCTTGCCACTTGTGAAGCTGAGGCAGGAGGATCTCTTGAGTCCAAGAATTTGAGAGAAGCTGAGCAAGACCCTCCTAGACTGGCTCAAAACCAAAAACCAAACAATACTTCAATAGCTCCAACTCTTCTATAAACTGGAGAGCTCGCAGTTGCACTAACTTTTAATTGTTTCTAGTGCTAAGTAATGTGCTGCTTTATCTACCAGCAAGGATTCTTTCTTTCTTCCTTTCTTCCTTTCTTTCTTCCTTCCTTTCTTTCTTTCCTTCCTTCCTTTCTTTCTTTCCTTCCATCCTTTCATCCTCCCACCCCTCTATATACTTTACAGCATTATAAACATTTAGACAATGCTTCATAGACACAAAAGTAAGATGCTGATAACCAATTACAGGAGTAGCATATTCCTACTGAATGGGGATGGTATTAATTATGTAACTAACAGAGTCTTCTACACATGGCACTTGAAGCAAACCTCTTTTAACAGCTGAAGCAATCACTAGCAATGCACCTCAGAAATTATTTTTGATATTAAAAGAAATCAGTGCTGTGCTCTGAAGGAATAGAGGGGCTGTTAAGTCTTCATCTGTAAATGGGGAGTTTTTCCTTTAAAGTGTGTGAGGCCCAAGACTCACATCCTTCACAGGAACTGCTGGAAAGCTGCTTCCCATGAAATAGTGGAGCATTTCCAACTAGTTACTCCAGTGTTCTGTCTGCTTTGCATTTTTTCCTCAATGAAATAGGACAATTAATAAACTCTGGTTACAGTATGAGCCCAAGTTTCAGCAGAAGCAATATTATCTTTGGATTTGGATTGAGGGACACAAGTTATCCAAACACAGTTCAACTCTCAGAAAGTTGGCCATTTGGAAAGTATTCTTATTATTCTGAAATTCTTTCTTTCTTGTGTTTTCCATCATTTTCTTCTTGCCTTTTTTTTTTCTAACAGCACATGGAAGACATTCTGTTCTTGAATATTCACTAATTTTAAGACTTCTGACCTTAATATACATTTCAATGCCATTGTGACAACTGAATATGGCATGATTAACAATCTTTCTGTGCATTAAAAGAAAACAATGATAGAATACGAGTGGCATTCTTTCAGCTGACAACAGAGTCTGTATTTCTGCATGTGTAGGAATGTTCCAGATTCCCAATTTACTAGTTAACTGTGCAGTGAATAATTTACACAGTCACAGCCTATTAATGGACGCACTGGTTCCCAATTATTAAACTCAATCTACATATAAAATGGACAGTTTAAGAATAATCACAAAACACAAAATAAATGTTCTTTACCTTGACAACATTAGGCCATGGCTCTCAACCTGTGGATCATGACCCCTTTAAACCTCTATTTTCAACAATATTGACATTACGATCCATAACAGTAGCAAAATTACAGTTATGAAGCAGCAACAAAAATCATTTTATGGTTGGGGGTCACCACACCATATTAAAGGGTCACAGCTTAGGAAGATTGAGAACCACTGACTTAAGGGTAAAATATGCTCTATGGGAAGGAGAGAAAACAGCTAAAAGAACTTTCCAAAGTCAATGGAAACAAAAATAAGGACTTACATATTTTGTAGTTACATGTAAAATGACGAGTGGTGAGCTACTGAGTAGAAGTGGAATTCAGTACCAGGGAGGGGAGTATCTGGTATACCTAAGCTAAGTTTTCACTGTTTTCAATAAAGAGTTGACAAGAAAACCTCAATAAGAGGTTATAATTTAAACATGGAAAGGCAACTTCCAAAAAAAGTAAGGAAAGAACGAGGGAGAAACTCTCCAGGTCCCTTATAAGTCTGAATGCTCCCACATTTATAAGTACATATTATTAGGTCAATAAAAATACTTATTTTTAGCTGGGTGTGGTGGTGCGCATCTTTAATCCCAGCACTTGGAAGGAAGAGACAGGTAGATTTCTGTGAATTAGAGGCTAGCCTGGTCTACACAGTGAGTTCCAGGACAGCCAGGGCTACATAATCAGAACCTGTCCCAAAACAACACATTTGTATTTTATGTGTATGAGAATTTCCTACATGTACATCAGCACACTGTGATTGTGCCTGGTGACTGCAGAGGCCAGAATAGGGCATCAGATTCCCCAGGACTGAAGTTACAGACTATTGTGAGTCACCCTATATGTGCTGAGAATTGAACCTAGTCCTTTAGAATAGCAGCCAGTGCTCTTAACCCCTGAGTTCTGTCTCCAGTTCCAAGCATGTAGTTTTTAATAAAGGCAACAATGAGGGCCACTGAGATGGCTCAGAAGGTATTCCATCCCTGGGACCCATCTCCATGAAGTTATTCTCTGCCCTCCACACATGTACCGTGGTACACAAGTTCACATTCAACACACACACATGCATAAAATGAATGTTGCAGGAACTCACACCCATTCTTCCCTAAGCAACAGCAGAAAGTTTAGCTTCTGGCAAGAAAGTCAGCCTAACACCAGGTAAAATGATAGGTGGAACACACAACAGACACACAATCTAGCCCACACAGTTCTCTGTCGGATAAAGCTGCCTGTGTACTATGCGATGTTCAACAGGATCCCTAGCCTTCTCACACTGGATACAATAGCACTGTTCTCCCTGGGCATGATAACCAGAAATGTCTGCAGCTACTGCCAGATGCCCTGGGGGAGAGGTCACGCCCAGTCGAGAATCAGTAATAAAAAGCAGGACACAAGAACACTAATCCACTGAAGCTGTCTCAATTAACTGATTCACTCAATTAAGTCTCACTAATCTCCCCGTCCCCCCCCCCAAAAAAAAATCAGAGGAAAATATAGATACCTGACTACCTTTCCTAATAAACAAGTGTTCCCAGAGTGCTATGATCTGGGAAATATGCCTTGTTTGCAACTCCACCAGTTTCTGTTCCGAGTGAGTCTCTCACAGTCTCATACGGAATTTGATACGACCTAAAAGTGACTCAAAATCTTGCCAGGATACCAAGACCAATGCTGGGCAGAATGAAAAAAAAGCCTCAGAGGTCAGCTTTCTTGAAAATGCTATGTGGATGTTTAACATACAAATATATCCTGTTTAAATATTCTGTTATATCAGGTAAGCTCAAAGGATATTCTGACTACTTGTCATTTAGTTGTCATTCAGGATCTCCATCTGTAGACCAGGCTGACTTTGAACTCTGGACCCTCCTGACTTAGCCGTCTGAGTCTGGGATTATAGGCATGTGCCATTGCGCCTAGCTGACTACACAATATTTGCCATATATGTTAATTTTTGAACTAGGAAGATTCAGTCTCTCCAGAGTTCTAATACTTCCACTCAACACCTATCTCCAGTTTTCACTAACTGCCCTTGTGTCACAGACTTGGTAGATGCTATCAAAATGATGGCTAGTGGTCTGGATATAAGTATCTGGATTCAGGTCTAATTAGGATCAGTCTATCCACATATACTTCAAAGTCCACATAGCCGAAGTGAACTGATTTTAAATTTTGAGCCACCTCTGCCTTCTGTGTTCCCACCTCCACTAATGATCTTGCTACTAACCAAGGGGCCCAAAGCAGACTCCTCCCCCTTCACTCTTCACGTCACTCTAACAATCCTGTTTTGACTCCGCACCCTGCTTAGCCCATCTCTTTTCTTTATCCCGGGTTGCTGCCTGGATTCCATCTTGTTTATTCTTAAGATTTTGGCACCAACCCAGCCTCTTATCTCCACAAGTTCTGATCATGGAAATTAGCGCTAGCCACCCTGCAAATGACCCTGGATGCAGTACTGATCTGACAGCAGAGGTGGGCCTTTGTGGAAAGAGCTGTGACAGTGGCAAGAGAGGCTCAGACCTGCTGTGCGGCCACTGTCCTGAGAGCTGGCTTTCCTTCTCTCCTGGACACCATTATCCCTGTCACTCCTGAGGCTGGTGGCCGGACCCTCTACTGCTCATCATTACATACGTGTTCTTGAAGGATTGCGTCTCAGACCTTGCGTGTGTGAAATGTCATTACTGAAACTTCACATTCCTAGGAGTTTGGCTGGGATGGGACTTCTATTTTAGGGTCCTTTTCCTCCCCAGGAATTGCAAAAAGACTGTTCTGTCATTCACTTTACAGTTCCTGTGAAGACTTTGCTACTGTGGGTCTTGGGTTCTGTCTCCTCGTTGTGTGTCTGGGGTATGCATGTGTAGTGTGCTCACAGCAGCATGTGGGTGCACACACTGGGTGTGGAAGGCAGAGTTTCTTGCTGACCCCAGAGCTCAGGTTACAGCCATTGCAGGACACTGGCCTTGTCCATGGGTGCTATGATCCAAGCTTTCATAACAGACCCTTCTAACCAAGTTATTTCCCCAGAGCTCTTGATCGTTTTGGTTTTGTTTCTACTGTGTAAAGGTCTAAGATGCCATCCCTTTAAACTGGCTTCCAACATTTACAATGCATTTAGGATGAATTATTTCACTATGGTTATACAGAAGGAGCACTTTATCACGGAACCTGGTATTCTTCAGTCACACCAGCTCCTCTGCACTGCTCTGTTGACAACTTTATCATTCCCTTCACCTCCTTCTGTGGGAGTTCTACTGTTCGCATGTTGGTTTCCTGGACTGTTCTAACTTTCTTATGTTTTTGTTTTTATTTTCAGTTGAGACTGGGCACATTCAAGGTGGGATGGTGGTGGATTTTTCTCCCATTTTCAAGTTTTTTTTTTTTTTTTGGTCCGAAACACTCTATAACAATCCCTGAAAATTTCTTTAAGTGTTCCAATCCAACACAAGCATAATTTTATTTCTCCCTTCCTTTTCTCTGTCATTTCCTCCCTCCCTCTCTTCCTTTCTCTAACTTATATGGTACTTGTGGTTTCTGAACCCTTTAATACTATCTTATTCTTCTTTAAGGATGCGTTAGTTTTCATTTCAAATCTCAGAATCTATGTTTTCACTCTAGACTGGAAGAGACCCTCATTTGCTGATCCTCTTTTAAAAAAAAAAAAAAAAAAAAAACCTATTTCTTTATTTCTTTACATCATTTCTCCCTTTCTTTTCCTCCCTCTAAAACCTCTTATACACCCCTTCTCTTTCAAATTCATGACCTCTTTTTTCATTGACTGTTGTTACATACATATATGTATGCACATCTACATTCTTAAACACATAAATACAATCTGCTTAGTCTATATGATGTCACGTATATATGTTTTTAGGGCTGACCGTTTGGTACTGGATAAACAGCTGGTGTGCTCTTCTCTGGGGAAGACTGTTTCTCCACTCTCAGCATCCCTTAGTCACCTGTTCTCCTCTCAGCATCCCTTAGTCACCTGTTCTCCTCTCAGCATCCCTCAGTTACCTGTTCTCCTCTCAGCATCCCTTAGTTACCTGTTCTCCTCTCAGCATCCCTTAGTTACCTGTTCTCTTCTCAGCATCCCTTAGTCACCTGTTCTCCACTCTCAGCATCCCTTAGTCACCTGTTCTCCTCTCAGCATCCCTTAGTGACCTGTTCTCCTCTCAGCATCCCTTAGTCACCTGTTCTCCTCTCAGCATCCCTTAGTTAACTGTTCTCCACTCTCAGCATCCCTTAGTCACCTGTTCTCCCACTCTCAGCATCCCTTAGTTACCTGTTCTCCTCTCAGCATCCCTCAGTTACCTGTTCCCACTCTCAGCATCCCTTAGTTACCTGTTCTCCCACTCTCAGCATCCCTTAGTTACCTGTTCTCCCACTCTCAGCATCCCTTAGTGACCTGTTCTCCACTCTCAGCATCCCTTAGTTAACTGTTCTTCTTTATGTAGGGTTGAGGCCTCATGGACTTTTATGGATGCATTATTATTAATTTTTTACTTCCCATCTTGTTCCTGTATTATTCTCTCTCTATTAGCTTTTCTTTAACTGGTTATATTTGTAGGGCCTCAGCAAAATTAAGAAAGTATAAGGCTGTGATATACCTCCTGCCCTACACATAATTACCCTCCTGCCGCAGAGCAGGATTTGTAATTATTGAGGAACTCTGCCCTGCCCACATCATACAAACCCACAGCTGTCACGAAGGTTCCCTTTTGGTACTGGACACTCTGGATCTTTAAGAATGTAATTCCACCATTATGCTATCATTGGCACCTCTGCTCGGCCCTACACATCCTCTATGCTCTTCCTACCCATTCATCCTTCTCCCCTAGCCCCTGGTGACCACCCATTTCTTTACTCTTCCTAGTTTTACCTCTTCCACAATGTCACATAATCTTCTCTGGTTGGTTTCTTCTTTCTCCTAATTGTATATATTCAAGGTATTCAACATGATGTTTTGATATAAATACTGAAATTATGATATTCAAGGAAAGAATCATATCCATTCTACCTTTTCTTCCTTCTCTCTCTCTTGGTTAAGAGGAACCGAAATCTATCCTCTTGGCAAATTTCCAACAAACTTGATGTTAACCACAACCAACCCTGTACATCAGGTCTCTAGACTCCTTATCGTGCTTAACTTTGTGTCCGGCAATCAAGAACTCACCATCTTCTCCTCCCTCCTCCAGTATCCTTGACAGTTTTATTCTGTTATTTTTAACCAAACCTTTTTAGCATCCACGTGCAAGTTCGGATGCAGGTTTTCTTTCTGTCTGGCTTATTTCACTTCTCATTATCATAATATCTTCCATTATAATGTCTTCCAGGCTCCCCCATGCTCCCAGCACTGGCAAGATTTCCCCCTTTGAGCCTGCTTTTAAAGGTTGAATAATATCCCAATACACACACAGACCAGAGCTTATCCATCTACCTACAGACACACAGGGTGTTCCTATCTATGTTCCAGCATTGTGAAGAACACGGTAATAAACAAGTAGCATAGGTTATTCCCACAAGGTATGGGCTTCGTTTTCTGTGTACACATACCTCAAGCAGAACCCTGGAGAATATGGTTTATTTCACCTGATAACATGCTTTTGTGACTTTTCCATGCTACTTCAGGGTCTGGACGTTCATTTCTTACTAGGACAAAACACTTTTTCCTCTTGTTTCAATGTCACAGTTTGCTTAGTCATTCATCAACTAAAGGGTATTTTGGTCACTGCCTGGAAATTATAAATAAAATTGCTATAAACATCTATATACAAGTTTTGTGTATATATAAAAGTCTTTGGGTAAATGCAGAGAGAGGTAATCCTGGCAGACCCTGTGGTAAAGTATGGTTTTGTAAGAATAAATAACAACAAAACAAAGCCTGTCCAACTCTATTCCAGGGTGGCTAGGAAGGTGGTTCCTCGTGTTCCCATCATTGTAGCATCTGTTGTGACACTACTCTGGATCTGTCACCTAAGTATATTTATTCCCACTGTTGTTTCCATTACACACACACACCCCTTTTGTGGTTAGTTTAGCATGAATCTTTTTCTGAACTGTGAAGCATTAATCTAACTAAGCTTTATCAAAACAAAATCAAAATCGGAGTCAAACGCTGGGGTAAGAACCTGAAAGATCCGAACAGGGAGCAGCCACCAGCTGCTTCCTACCACTCCAGTCCCTCAGCTATCCCTTAACAAACTGTACGGTACTGACAGGATAAACGGAAACTCTGGCTTACTAAGTGACAGGCTTAATCACACAACGGTCACACAGGAAGAAGACATGTCTTTCTTGAAAGGTGCCCTCATTACTTGTAGCTAGAGGTATTTTATTTTGGGCAGAAGAAATTCTATACCAAGTACTCCTCTAATCCCCAGTGAGAGGAGATGCCCGTGCCAGCATTCTAGAATGGTTATCATGTGTCTTCCTCCGCTTGCCTGCTGATGTTCACTTACATTCTGCCGTCAGGAAGATGACTCACAGTCAAATGTAGAACTCATTCACTTCCTCTAGAAAATAAGCTTGAAGGTTTGCATGGTGGGAAATGGCAGCAGACTGTGTATGACTTGGGGTTATGAAGTACAAGTCCAGTTCTTCTAACCAACTGACTGGCTGTGCAGCCCTGGGTAAACACACTTCATCTTTGACTGTCTCATTTTGCTAATCTCTAACACATATGACAAAATCTGCCTTGTGAGGTTGTTAGGTTACATTATGTTAGAAGGTTATGACACTGCTGAACACACACACAATCACTATAACTAATGCTATTCTTAAAGACGCTAGAGTTGTCATTGCAGGTAAGAAAGGAAAGAGGGCTGGGCATGATGGCACACACCTTTAATGCCAACACTTAGGAGGCAGGGGCAGGTAGAACTCTGCCAATTTGAGGTCAGCCAGGGCTACATAGGACGTCCCAAGCCAGTCTGGAGAGCTGGCTCAGCAATTAAAAGAACTGGCTGCTCTTTCAGAGGTCCTGAGTTCAATTCTCAGCAACTGCACAGTGGCTCACAACCCGATGCCCTCTTCTTGTGTACAGACATAAACAACAAAGTGCCAATGTACATAGAAGACATAAATAAATACATCTTAAGAAGAAAAGAAAGTTAGAATCCAGCCAGGGCCACTGTGGTGGTTTAAAAATGAGAATGATGCCCCCATAGACACGTACATTTGAATGTTTGGTCTCCAGTTGGTGAAACTGTTTGGAAAAGGTTAGGAGGTGTGGCCTTGCTGGAGGAGATGTGTCGCGGGGCGACAGAAGCCCACATCAGACCCATTCTAGCTTGCTTTCTGCCTGCTGTCTGGTGGCTGCCATGCTTCCCACCGTGAAGACTGGGTGTTGAAGAGTTGGGGAACAGCATACGGCCGGACAGTAAGTGGACAGACAGGGTGCAGGTTGGGGAATGAAAGGCACATAAGACCCGTGAAATAACTGACATAATTGAGATAATTATCAGAACATCATTAAGCCAAAGGCTCTGAAGGCAACCCTGGTGATAAGTGGTGCGCTGTGGGATGAGGAGCCGGAAGCAATGCAGTGCTCCAGAGCACTCATCCCCTCCTGGCGGTGACGTGGAAGCCAGGCGAGGGAGCGCAACTGTTCTAACCCCAGAGCATAAGCCATGTTTTCACAGAATGTCCAGCAGCCACTGCTTCTGAGATTCCATCATGTGTAAGACATTGCAGTCCTGTGAGGTTCTGTCCCAGTGGGAGCTCAGCTTTCACCTTGGATCTGACACCTTGCAGTCATGATTTTGTTTTATTCTAGGAAAAAAGTGTTGCCAAGACCATTTTACAGTCAGCACACTAAGGCTGGGGGTATATGCACCTCGACATGCCTTCTCAGGTCCCAAGAGATATCCCGACAGACCACAACCCTGCTTAAAACTTCAAGTACCAGAGTTTCATGTGAAAAAACCCTCTCCTTTTATAAACAGGAAATTTCCCCTTTATCTTTTAACTCTAGACAAAAAAAAAAAAAAAAAAAAAAAAAAGAAAAGAAAAAGAAAAACATTATCTTTTATAAAGACTTAAAATAACCTTTTTTTTTTTTCTGACAAGTGACTCCAGCTTGAACACAGTAACCCTTTATGACAGCCAACTAAGAGGGGGAAATTAGCCACATGCTCCTCTCCAGTCTCACAGGAACACACTGAGAAGCAGCCTACCTGTCCTGAGAGCTTTACAATGACTGAGGAATCGATCAGCGGAGACAGGGGCAGCATATGAGTGGAGAACCATGAGAGTTTAGTTCACGGACCCAAGCAGGCTAGAAAAGGAAAAGAAAAGGAAAGGGAAAGAAACAGATGTCTTCACTTTATGTGCCCAGAGTTACAGAACAACAGTGTCAGAAATTTAAGGGTAAATGGTCCAAAGGATAAAATTAATATTATTTTTAAAATTCCATAAATTCAAATACTACTCTCAAATAACTGAAGCTGACAGCCACACATGGTGGCATTTACTAAAAGAATATATCATCATAACGCTAAGAAGACCTATACTAATTTAAAGAACAGTTTTCATGCAAAGAAGTGAAATTCTGTAATTGATGTTCTTGGCAGGATTTACAAATGCTGTCTGAAGGTATATTCCTGAATTCAAATGCTCTTATAACAGCTTGCTACCTTATACTCTTCTGGCATTTTTATCTATCTGCACATTCACCCTGAGGGCAGAGGCATGCACTGGGAAGCCTGATGGTCAAACCCAACTACTGATATGAGCTGCAGCTTTCACCTATGAATCCCAAGGTAGTTTTGGATAAGCATCACTTAGGTGACTTGTTACAAAAATCTGTTCATTAAAAAAATCCAACAAAATAGGAATTTCTGATGCATAAACAAGGGAAATAAAATAGAATGGTGGTTTTAGAATTCTCTTCTCAAGAGTCTTAAAATTCTCAAAAATTACCTTTAGGGTTCTCATCTGTTTGAGCCTAGAATAATCCCACTTTAAAAATCTATTTTGTATATGTATTCTGCTTCTGTAAATCTGAAGCCACAAGACGAAGTGAGAGCAAACCGAGCTTGGCCATACAGAGATAAAGCTTATGTTGGACTTCAACACAAATCTAATCCAAAGATAATTGACAAAAACACCAGCTTTCACCTTCAGATCAAGAAAGCAAAGCTGATCACCACACCACTGATGATAAATGCTCATTGGAAATTAGATTCCTGGGTGAGTGTGATGCTGGAGTTCCAAGCTAGTGTCTTGGTTGTGTTTACAAAGTATATATGCCACCACTAAGCTACTCCTTCACCCTAAGCCTTTAGATCCCAGATGTTCACTTCTTATGCAAATACAAACTCAAGAGACTGGATCCAGTGAAAGCATGGTAGGTTACTCACCTGTCTGAATGCACATACTAAGCAGGAGATGGACTGAGTAAGATGCCAGGAAAGCAACTAACAGCAGCAAGAAACTAAAATATAAAATAACACACGATTAGGTTTTCCCTGAACTTGCTCTTTTCATGACATCTCATTACAGATTTCTTCAGTCAGGTGGTCATAGGGAGTATCTTTTAATAGAACTACAGACATTAAGGAAAGGACTGCTCTGAATTTACCGATACGTGCTTAAATGAAATACAATGCTTTGAAAACTGAAAGAGAAGTCAACAGAAATAAACTTCACTTAAAACCCAAATTCCTCCTTTTGCACTGTTTGCTGATGACCAGCTCAGTGCTCTGTGATATATACACAGTCCCTTTAAATGACTCATTTTTCCTGCTCTAAGTCTCAGTGTCTTCTTTTTAACCCCATCTCCCCAACACCCTCCCCTTCCAGTGATGTGGACCCATTAACCAGTGCTTTACCTGTAATAACAAGATGGCTGGCGATTTCTAGCCTCTGCGAAACATACGTCTCTTTCCAGCTCAAACCCAAACAATGCAATGAACACATTTCTAATGACATAATTTAAAAACCAGTGTAAACAAACAGCACAAATGATTCCTGCTTATTCTTGGGAAGACTCTGGCAGGGCAGGCTTCTAGCTATACTACTGTGCCCACTGTACTACTCAAGACTTACAGAAATCCTCTCTGTGACTCATGAAATACTTATTAGTAAGTAGCAAGCAGTCATTAAACTGACATTGGAGACACACAAAATAACAGTCTGACAGCAGCAAAAGGGACATTTGACCTGACACAGTGAGCCCACGTCAGTGCTGTACACTTCATCTATCTAAGAGTCAATATATAAAACATGAATTTTTCAAAGAGCTTAAAAAAAAAAAAAAAAGAGGCTCTCTGATTACGAGTCACTTAACAAGTCACATGCAGTTTCTAAAACTGTCAAAGCTTATGAACACATCCCCACAACAAAAGTGAAATGGGCTACTTAAAAGCTGCTTTGCTTGTCAAGAAACCTGGAAAAGGGGAGCAAACTGAAAGGAGACTTCGCATTTGCAGTTGGCTTCTACTGACAAACCAGCCAAAGTAACCGGTGCTAGATGCTCAGCATGAGATCTGGTCCTAAAAGATTTCAGAGCTTAGAGCAGAGAGGCACTTGCAGGACCCAAGCCAGCAAATGTCAGTAAAACAAAGAATGTATAAAGCACTATGTGAACAGCAACAGCCAGAAAACTACAGGGCTAACAGTTTGGCTGTGGGGGTTTGCAAGAGAACGGCCCCCATGGCCTCACGGCAATCAGTGAATGCTTGGATAGCAGTTGGTGATGGACTTAGGAAGGACTGGGGGGGACTGTCTTGTCCAGTTCTCCGGGCTGTGGATCAGGTTGTAAGCCCTCAGCTACTGCTCCAGGGCCATGCCTGCCTGTCTGCCTCCAGCCACACTGTAAGCGGCCCCCAACTAAATGCTTTCTTTTATAAGCTGCCTTGGTCACGGTGTCTAGTCACAGCCATAGAACAGTATGAAGACAACGGCCCATAACCATCTCTTGAAAATAGGCACAGAACATTGCCAGGCTCCAGATCATTAAAGTAGTCTATTTAGCAGCAGGAGAGAGAGAGAAGAATATTTTCTCTGCACTTAACCGCTATTAACTTGCATGGCTGACAAGTATTGATTCACACTGGACAACCTGACATAAATTAACTTGGAGATGAGGCTGGTTTTTTTTTTTTTTTAATTAAAATGAGTGTAAATCAAATCTTAAAAAAAAAAAATCTTTGCCACATTTTTAGATTAGTAAAAATCAATGAGTCACTATGTCCCAGATAACAATGAGGTCTCCGTGATGTCATGGCTGCCCTCCTGTTATAGGACAACATAGTACTCGTGTCCACGGTAAAGCTGGGGAAACACTACTACACTGACAATCACATTAAGTACATTAAGTATAGTATATGTTTTATATATATAAATCTATATATAGATTACTCACCAAGAGTAAATGATCAAATCATTGGTTTATGTATTTATTATACTATTATACTATATTTTTTAATTTTAGAGTACACTTTTATTGTCACTGCTGTTGGTTGGTTTTTTGAGGCAGGGTCTCATGGAGCTTAGGCTAGTCCTTGAATTCATGTGGCCGAGGAAGACCCTGAATTCCTGACCTTCTTGTCTCTACTTCCCAGCTAACAGGGTTACAGGCTGTAGCATGTTCCTTCTTGTTACAGGGCGATGTGAACTGCAAAAACAGTCAGACTAGTCCTTCGAGTGCATCAGAAAAGGCTGTTGGGTACCACAGCTTCAGGTGTGGTTGCCCTGAAGAGCTCCCAGGGGAACATGATGGGGACTGAGGTTGACGACCCTGGCTCTCAGGCAGTGAGTGTGTTTATGTCTTAGTTTTAAAGAAGAAACTTTAAGAAGTAAAATATGAAAATAAAGTAGATTAAATTTTTAAAAAGCTTATAGAATAAAAACATAAGGAAAGGTTTTATATGGTAAATGACACATTTGTATTTTAAGCTGTTATAACAGGAATCACAAAGTTAAAAAAACAAAACAGAAGACCCTTAAAACCAGTCCTCCAACCAAACACTGGTGGCATACTCCTTTAATTCTAGCACTGAGGCGGCAGAGGCAGAGCTCTGTGAATTAGAGGCCAGCCTGGTCTACAGAGTTCCAGAACAGCCAAAGCTACACAGAGAAACCCTGTGTCAAAAAAACAAAACAAAAAACCAAACAAACAAACAAACAAAAAAAAAAAACCCAAAACCAAAAAACCAACCAACCAAACAAACAAAAAAAAAAAAAAACCAAGAAAAACAAAACAACAAACAAACATAAAGCTCTCCAACTTCGCCTCACAGTCATGCCCTATTCAGGAACACCATTTTTCTTTCACTAAACCTCTTGGATACGTATATGCACAAATACAACTGCTTTACTGCAGTAACGTGCAGAATACATTATACTACAGGATTCTTAACCTAGGAGCAACAGGCTGCACCATACAGTGTAGACGTGTGGGCAGCTCTGCCACTTCTATATGGATCACCCAAGGGTGAGTCAGGCTAGTGCCACACTTCAGAACCATTAGCAATGGCTACCCCATTTGGTAAAGTTCCTTCTCTATTTCAGTCAAACAATGACAATTCCCAAAATGAAGTCATTTGGTTCTGAGAACTAAAGTAACTTGTTTTTCTGGATTCTCACCCTCTGTGCCCTATGGACCCTAGTAATGGGTGACTAAGGAAGATGTTTATCTGGCACATGACATCCTCACCACTCACCTTACTTCCCTAGCTACCTCTAGCAACCCACCTGCCCAAAAGGGGTAAATTTCAGTGGCCCTGCGTCCTTTCCTTTTTGCGCCCTATAATTACCTCAGCCTGAAAGCCAACAGGCTCTTATTCTTGCGCTGGAGCTTCTCCCCAATGCCTGCCCGAAGGTCCTTACCCAACTAAAGCCCTGCTGTCTTAAGAGTCATTGATTCCCAGCACAAGGGTAACAAAACAATGCTAAAACCTCAGAAATACTCCAAAATTCTTTATCAAAATGAAAACGTGATGACAAAACATGAAAACAGGCCTCACCTAAATCCAAGGACACCGGTATTAGCCATCACATAAGCCAAGCCAAGGATGCCACTTCCCATGATGGCATTCATCACATTAAAGACTGAGAAACCGAACGAAGCACCTGGGGATCCCTGGCTGTGAACTTCCTGCAAAGGGACAATGAAACCACTTTAAATGTCTGAATGAGGAAGTTAAAACCTGTCGAAACATCACTGTCAATTCGTGGAGCCAATCTAGAAGCCCGAGGATTCGCGTGCAACATTAATTACTTAACCAGCACATGTTTAGTTCTTCTGTCCATGTAAGACAAGCTGGAGTCATCCGAGAAGAGGACACCTCAGTAGAGGGAAAGGCCTCATCAGACAGCCTCTAGGCAAGCCTGTGGGAGCACCTTCCTGATTGGTATGGAATGGCACAGCCCGTTTTGGGCAGTGCCATCCCTGGGCAGGCCCCTCCTGGGATGAAAGAAAGAAGCAAGCCGGAAGGGTCAAGCCAAAAAGCAGTATTCAGCCACGGCATCTGCTTCAGTTTCTGCCTCCTGCCCAGCCTTCTCTTCAGAAGGACTGTGGCTGTAAGGGGAAATAAACCTAAGTTGCTTTTTGTCAGGGGCTTTATCACACCAATAGAAAGCAAATTTGGACACAGCACTTTTCCTTATTTTTGACCTCCTCCTCCAGTGCAGGGCCCAGGCTGGCTTCCCTGGGAGCCATGGCCTTTCTTTGTGACTTCAAGGGATCAAGATAAGGAAGGCAAAGGGTGGGGACTGACAGAAGCAAGAGGACTCAGCTCACGTGATTCCCTGAAGAATCCCTGTGTCAGCATGGAACTCTTGTCTGTGGTTTCTCCGAGTACTAGGGCTGCAAAACTAACCTTTTGTTTATATACCTAATGAAGTAGGTCTTCCCAGAAGAGTGATCAGGAATGCCTTACAGGGCCAACAGAAGCAAAACTATCTTCTGTTACAGTCCAAGGACTGAGTTGAAAGTGGAGTGCCAGGACTGGAAAGCAGTTCTGGGTTAGAGCGCTTATGTAGCAAGCCCAAGGCGCTGGGCTGGACCTTCAGCATTGAAGAGGGGGCGGAGGTCCTGGGACACACACAGCCCACTACACCGGCTATAGGTTAAGGACGAGCTATGTGCATATTAACAGATTTCTCTCCTCGTCTTCACTTACAGGGTCTTCTGTACTAAAGTACCTATAGCTCACCTTTCCCTTCGCCCCATGATTAAGTCCAGAAAAGAAATACCTCATGATTCTTGCACAGATCTCAAAAGACTAGAGGAAACTGAAAAGGCGCAAAGATACAAAACAACGGTGAGTCACAAAACCCTAGTTCGTCCCGCCGGTGTCCCAAGTCCCACTTCTGACTGAGTGAGCCAAGTTACTGCCACGTTCCAAACTCGACTAAGTTCAGTGGTTCGGGCCTCAACCCGGGATCCATCCCCTCCTGTCCAGAACTCTCCTTGCAAGCGCTGGAGGATGCCAGAGCGCATCAGCCCCGCACTGCTAGCGGAGCCCACTTACGTTGCTTAGCAACGGGCTCCGCTCTTCGGCAGCCGCCGCCTCCTCTGGCTGCTGGGCAGAGACGTACCAGCCCGGCTCGGCTTTGAAGGTGTCCTGGGACGCCTGCATGCTGCTCCGCGGCCGACTACCAAGTCCATCAGCGAGCCTCTGGCCCAGCCCCACGCGCCCTGTGCAGTCGCTTCTGGGGCGGAGTTACGAGCCTGGCCCTTCCGGGTTTCCGTAACTCACCGCGGCCAGAAGAGTCCACGAGATCTGACTTTATGCTCCCTTGGCGGCCAGCAGTGATGACGTCGCCGAGAGCCCGCCCACCCTCAGAAGACCCATTTCCGAGCTGCACCAGAGCATGAGGTGAGGGTTCTGGTCTTAAGCCGGCTCCGATGATGCTGGACTTAGGAAGGTGCGGCGGGTGAGGGGCCCGTAGTGTCCCGGGTGACGCGAAAGACCTGACGATCCCGCAGCAGAGCCCGTGCTCTCGTCTCCCGCCCAAGGAGCGCGGAAAACCACCGGGCCATTTGTCTTCATGGCCAACAGGCTGCTAATCCAAGACCCGAGCCCTTGGTAAAGGGGGCTGAGCAAACGCTTGTTCAGGGTTGGGGTGTAGCTCAAGGGTTGAACGATTGCCTAGCATGAGTAATGCTCAGGATTAGATTCCCATTATCACAAAAATCTTTTCATGGTTTTTATCCACGTTTTACAAATAGTAAATGGTTGCACCTAAATTACCGTCAGTATAGTTCATTAACTACTAGTATAAAGCCAAACTTAATTGGTTTATATCGTAGGGATCTGTGACGACCGAACCCTTTACCATTTAGTTGGTATTTTAAAAGATGAATAACTGATACTGTGCTTCAAACACAGCCAAGCCTCGACATCAAAATACCGAACGAAGCCTTTAGTTTTAGGCAAGACACATGGCAGTACAGTATGCATGGCGTCCTAGCAATATACTAAGGCCATGTGTGAGGGGAGAACCTCTCATTTATCCAGACTGGTCTGGAGGATGCCCTTGAATTTCTGACCCTCCTGCCTTCTCTCCTGAGTGGAGTGTTGGGATCAGAGGCCAGCACCTGCTGAAAGCAGGTGGGTTTGTGTGTGCATGCTAGGCAAGCACTCTTCCAGCTGAGCTACATCCCCAGCCCTTAAGCTCATTCTTAACCCAAAGATTTTGTTTTTTTGAGATTGCTCTCAAATGTATCCCAGGCTGGCCTTGGATGTTTAATCCTCCTCCCTGTCTCCCTATTGCTGAGAGTACAGACAGACACCACCATGCCTGATACATGTGATGATGGGAACAGACCCAAGGCTTTGTGCATGCTAATCAAGCTATGTTTCTAGCCTTGTTGAATGAACCACTTACCAACTGAAGAACTCTGGGTGATGAACTTATTCCATAACTTATAAAGTTCACACTATAGCTTCTAGTACAATAGCCCATAAGAATATCCTAGGAAATATTGCCATTGGTGGTATCATATGTCATAACCATTTCATTTAGAGATGCCCCTTATCTCAGATTTCATACTTCCCATTGTACATGTGTTCTGTAGGAAATTGTGAGCAGAGGCCATTGGGTATGGGGACGCTGCTGGACTACTTATCCTTCTGTTACAAGGGCAAGTAGACTGACGATGGAAATGTATTATTTAATCAGTGACAAAAATACGGTTCTGCAGGAGAGACTGCTCTCCCCTGCCGTTCAGACTTTTTGTCAGCACTTAGAAGGTGATTTGAAACGCCATTGTGAATGTGCTCATATGTGATTCCATGGTGTCTTTTGAATCTTTTCCTAGAATCTTATGGAAGCCATTTGGATTCTCAAGAAGACTTTTGCAGGTAGAATGTTGTCACCCCAATGAATTGCTATCTTTGTCTGTACTAACCAGGAGGACATTGGTACCAGGGCTTAGGAAAGCACCTAGTATTCTCCAGTTGGGTCAGAGACAAGGATTCTCAACCATGCCAGAAATAGAAGCCAGTGTGAGAGATCCCGAACTATTTTCACCACCCTCTGATGTTCGAGGGATGACAAAACTTGATAGAACAGCCTTTAAAAAGACGGTGTCCGTCCCGGTGCTTAAAGCGAGGAAAGAAGTGGTCAACAGACTGATGCGGGCCCTCAAGAGAGTGGCCCTGCAGCGCCCAGGCATAAAGCGAGTCATTGAGGACCCCCAAGATGGAGACAGTAGACTCATTATGTTGGATCCCTACAAAATGCTTACCGTTGATGGCTTTGAGAAAGCAGAACTCGCTGTTCTAGAGGAACTTGATGTCAACCCACAGTTATCCGAATACAATTTGGAACTAACTTATGAAAATTTTAAGTCAGAAGAAGTTTTGAGAGCTGTGCTCCCTGAGGGTCAAGACGTGACTTCAGGGTTCAGCAGAGTTGGACATATTGCACACCTGAATCTCCGAGATCATCAGCTACCGTTCAAGCATTTAATTGGTAGGTATATTATAGTCGGGTTCACGGTCTAGGGAAAAAAAAAAATGACTAATTCTAATTTTAGTGCTTCAATTTTCGTTTTAAAATGCTAACTTATAGAAGCAGGATAGTTTATGTTTAATTTGAAACCAAATGATAAGCACCATCCTGATTCTTTGAAGAGCATTTTGGATATATCCTCTCCATAGTCACGGATTGACATAGACTTTGGGTCTCACGACACAAAAAGATGGATTTATATTGAACATAATTCTTTTGGTCCAAAAAGATACTCTGCCTTTGGGACAATGTTCAGTACTAGGTTTCAAAAATTTTGGTGTCAAGTATACAATGCTATTCATTTATTGATTTAGCTGATTAAGCCTCTTCTTTATGTTAAGCACTTGAAGACATTTTTAAGTCTTCCTAGCTGTTTAGAAGCTGTAATGTACATCCAACTATTGTAGCCCCATGGAGACCCAGGCCTTTATTTGGCTAGAAGGCTAATCAAAATCACATTTTATATAAATACTTGGTGTACATGCACTCTGTAGATTATTACTCTTCTTTAATACAATAATATTTCAAAACTTGTAAGGATTATCCTGAGCTTTAAAATGCAGCATTCAGTGTTTTGCATGGTGATAACGGTACCATTCTGCTTTCTCTGTTTTCCTTGACAGAGACACTGATCCTGCACAGCAGTGACCCTTAGAGTGGGGGCTAGGTGCAGCATCAGATGTGGACTTTCATTTACTACCTGCCTACCCTAATTCAAAACATTCTTTGCCCATTCTTGTCTTTTAATTTTTCATGAAGTGCTCAGTGATTACAAAACATCTTTGGCTGGAGACACAGCCCAGCGGGCTTACCAAATAAGTGCAAAGCTGTAAGTTTCTGCTATGGCATTTTAGAATTGCTATTACTGTTTTAAAATTTCATTTAAAATTAACTTTCATATCATAAAAGTTAGTGGAAGGCAATACAGCCGTGAATGCATGGACAGCACAAACTTGATGTGGTAGGCGGGAAAAAACAAAAGAGGACGCAGAGTGGGTGGGTAGGGAAGTGGGATGGGTGGGTCTGGGAGTTGGAGAAGGGTGTTAATAGCCTTAAAACTCACTCTACAAATTCTCATAGGTTTTTTTTTTTTTTTTTTTTAATTGAGCTCGGATATTTGAAGTAGAACACTTATTCTGAATTCTGAAGTTGTCGTTGTTTTTCAGTGAATTTATATTCAGTACATTTTACTAACTTACAGATGAAGTTCTTTCCTTATGAAATGAGAGCACAAAGAAAGATCTTTATACGATTTTAAAATGTTGACAAAGAGAGACTTGATTAAAGGGCAACAGAAAGTAATCTTAATGTATATTGTTGTCTTTGTAGATTTCCGCTATGGTGAATATCCAACTGAAAGAACAATTTAAGTAAAAGGACTTTTTAAATTTAGGTCAGACTCTGAAGAGCCTTTGTATCCTTGGTTGTAAACGTTGCTTGCTGACACACTTTTCCAAACTGGAGACGCTTGTTTCGAACCCACAGGGAAAGAAACCGCTGGTGTGAGGCCAGCAGGGACAGCCATGTCTTTGCTAGTATTTCAGGGACCATTTGTTGTTCAGGGCCCTCACAGCTTCTCATTCCATTCTTTGCCAGGTTCATATTTGCTCTTATTTTAGTACCCTTAACAAAAATGTGGAAAAACAGTAGATCAAAAGCCCTCAACAAAATTTTAACGGTGCCCATAAATTTTCTATAGGTCTGTAGGCCGTCAGTCGTCAACTCATCTCTGTGATTTTCAGGATTGTAGGCAGAATTACACACACCAAGTACAGTTTTTTATTTGTAAACCTAAGGAAAATATAATTCATTTCTATTAAGTATTTTTAGTTTTCATTTCACAAACAATAGGCAGTATTTATAATGAATTTACACCTTCTAGGCCAAGTTATGATTGACAAGAACCCAGGAATCACCTCTGCAGTAAATAAAACCAGCAATATTGACAACACATACCGAAATTTCCAAATGGAGGTGCTGTCTGGAGAGGAGAATATGCTGACCAAGGTACTGTGCTGGGTAACAACTCAGAGGGGCATAAAGACTGGTGCTTAGAGCCAAGACAGCACGTGTTCAGAATGCCCAGGGGTGAAGTGCTGGCTGTGTGAGGCTGAACAACCTCTATCCTCAGACTGGAAGAGGAGTTAGTTAAATGCTTCTCTAACGATGGCGAGCAGTCCATCAGCAGTGTGTGCCAAGGAGTTCTAGAGACATCCACCCGCCAGGTTATTCCCAGCCACTCGGGGGCAGACACATAACCGTTTCCAGCTCTGATCAGAAGCCTCTGGTTTGGTTTGAGGGGGAAAGTAATAAACCAACATGAAATTCGGGCCCCGGGAGCAGAAGAAAGATGTAGCAGCTTTGTCTAAGTTAGGAGCTTTCTGGTCTTTGATTCTTTGTTTATAAAACGAGGGGCTTAAACATCGAATTCATAGACATGAGATCTGTAAAATTTTAGTAATTGTCATGTAACAACATAGATACCTCAAATTCTAACATGTCTCCCTTTGCAACCCGAATGCTGTGGAGGGCTGCATGCTTGCTGGGTGGAAGTGCCCTATAAGAGGGAGGTTTCAGATGATTCATGCTATTTTCATTCTTCATGTGGTAACACAAGCCAGTTAGTTGGCCTCTCTGCAGCATTCCTCGTGTGAATTGGAATCAACTTTATGACCCTAAGGATGGGAACAACTATCCGGCTTTGGAGAGCTGACTTTTCTCAGGCAAAAGACACTAGGATTCTATTCAAAATGTTTTCACATGAAGTTATTTGCTCCTATGATAGTAACATTTACATGTTCTCATGTGTATGTATACACATAACCTATCCAGTTTCATTGGACAGACTTTAAATCCAATGCAACTAACTAAAACCACGATATCCTTTTTCAGGTTCGAGAAAACAACTACACATATGAGTTTGATTTCTCCAAAGTCTATTGGAATCCTCGACTTTCTACAGAGCATGGCCGGATCACTGAACTTCTCAATCCTGGAGATGTCTTGTTTGACGTTTTTGCTGGGGTTGGACCCTTTGCCATTCCAGCAGCAGGGAAAAAGTGCACAGTATTTGCCAATGATCTCAACCCCGAGTCCCATAAATGGCTGTTGCACAATTGTAAGCTGAACAAAGTTGACCAAAAAGTGAAAGTCTTTAACATGGATGGAAAAGACTTCCTCCAGGGGCCAGTAAGAGAAGAGTTAATGCTTCGGCTAGGACTGTCAGCTGAAGAAAAGCCCTCTATCCACATTGTCATGAACTTGCCAGCAAAGGCCATAGAGTTTCTCAGTGCTTTCAAGTCACTTCTAGATGGGCAGCCATGCAGCAGTGAGCGCCTTCCCACAGTACACTGTTACTGTTTCTCCAAAGATGCCAATCCTGCGAAGGATGTTTGTCAGCAAGCTGGAGCTGTATTAGGCGTTTCCTTGGAGACGAGAAGTTCAGTTCACCTCGTGAGAAATGTGGCCCCTAACAAGGAAATGCTATGCATCACCTTCCAGATTCCTGCTGCTACACTCTACGAGAACCCAACCCTCACTGTAGGTGAGCAAGTTCTTCAGACTGAAGTGTAGAGTATAATACCTTTAATATAGCTTGTGGGGTGTGTGTGTGTGTGTGTGTGTGTGTGTGTAATATTTTTTTAAAAGAGTATTGAGTATTCAACTGTTACAAATTCTCTAAAATGGGTTTTCCGCATTTGTTACAGAGAATTACGAAGAGCCATCTCTTAAACGGCAGAAGACAGATGATTCCTTCTCGGAACCACAAATTATATCAGATTCTTAGTTTAAAATGTTTTCTTCATCTCCCCAGTAAATTTTTTTTTTTTTTTTTTTTTGTAAAGAAGTACAATTTATATGATTTTGTAAACTTAACTACCGGGTATTTGTTATTGAGCTCTTATGTTTTGCTCTTATAAATGGGACATTACCAAAGTAAAACTTAACCAAAATAAGATAAACTTGTGTAATAGACTGTTATTTTGTTAGGATCTCAGGCATGCACCACTATGATCCAGCATAGTTTTAAAATAGAATTGGTATGGGCCAGTAAGATGGCTCAGGGGGTAAAGGTGCCACCAAGCCTGATGACCTGAGTTTGATCCCTGAGGCCAACATGGTACAAGGAGAGACTCATTGTGCACCATGTGTATACATGCACACACATATGCAAAATAAATGAACAAACTAGTAACTAAAGAAATCTAAATTATATAATGACTTTACAATCCAAAAGTAACTTGGATTGTAAAATCATTATAAATGTATTTCTAGTAGGGTCTATCCTTGGAAAGGTAGTTTTTAAAGACTGGGTGACTAGATTCTGTTTTACTAGGAAGACATTTAACTACCTGGTAGTTATTAGTGTAAGAATGTGATTATTTTATATAACTACTATCAATTAGCAGTGTAAAAGTAATACAAAATTAAATTATTTAGATGAGGAATAGGAAAACCACATCTTCCAGGACACATCCGGTATAATGGCTGTGACATCAGGATTTTCTTACATTTTCAAATGGCTGAAAAACAGTAACATTTTGTAACATGGAACTTACATAAAATTTAAGTTTTGGGGGTTTGGTGTGCTGGAAGTTTGATTGGCATCTGCCTTCCCTACTAGTTTCCTTCCTTTGTTCCTTTCCTTCCTTCCCTTTCCTCTCCCTTCCTTTCCCCCCTTCCCTCCCTCTCTCCTATCTCCCTCCCTCCCTTCCCCCTCCCATCCTTGTTTTGTTTTTCAAGGCAGGGTTTCTGTGTGTAGCTTTGGAACCCGTCCTGGAACTCGCTCTGTAGACCAGAGATCCTCCTGCCTCTGCCTCCCAAGTGCTGGGATAAAAGTCGTGCACCACCACCACCTGGCCCCTATTAGTTTTCATACTCACATGATAAACAGCAGAGTTGGAGCACAGACCTCAAGGTGACACTTGCTGCCATACTGCAGCTTGTCATGCTACAGATCCCAATCTGTGCAGCCCAGGTTGGACTTGAACTCACAGCAAACCTCCTGCCTCAGCCTCCCACATGCTACAATTACAGGTGAGTCACCAAGCCCAGCTTCACAAGTTTCATTTCTTTGTGAGTAGTGCATATCCATTATATTAGGATAAATGGACCATGGATATGTTATGCTTTGAAGTTTCAGCGGGGTATGAATTATTTTGATTTCAGATGACAAAATATCTACACCCTTGCTCCCCCCCCCAAAAAAAAACAAGCGTATGCCTTGTATTACCACACCAAGTACCTGTCTCTACTTTTAAATAGTTCAGAAAAATTAAAAAACTTAAGTCAGAATAGCAAATAAAACAAAAATAAGGCTATAACTTAAGTCCCCAAATGACTTTTAGCCAAATAAAGCCATTTACTGTTGCTGAGTTAATTGTGTTTGAATGCAGCAACTGAAGAACTGTATCCAGAGAAAATAAACATGTTTCAGAGGATTGGCCTTTGGCAAGAACAGTTGTTCAGTTAAGAACAGTGGGAGCAGTGTCAGTAGGCAACTGAGAAGGTAAAGGATCCTGCCCTGGCTTTTAAGGGCCGACAGATGTTGCAAATACTGCCCAGTTCTTTGAAGTTTTGTTACCAGACTTTAAATATAAAGATTAGCCTCCGTGACTGCTCTCTGCGTGAACTAAGAATGAAAAAGGAGCTTCAAAAACACTATAATGTGCAACTAAAATAGAGTTTGCTAAGTCTCTTATAAATGATTTTTTTAAAAACTGGAGCAGCAGCCTTAGTTGGACCCATCTATAAAGCTTGTGAAACGTAAGGAGTTTGAAGCTTATGCCTGTTACTGTTATTCAGCAATGCCTTTCGAAAGGTTGTAACCTCTTGTATATGACTGAGCCAGTCATCTGTGGGAAACTTCATTTGCTTTCATGACTAATAGTCCTCCAATTCTGTGAGTTTTGTCAGCAACTGAGGCTGAGATCTACCCGGACTTCTATGAACTAATTTAATCTCTCAAGAGTAAAGTTTGTAATTTAAAAGAATACAGTCTTTAAAAGTGTGTGTGTGCACAAGCGTGTGTGCACCCATCATGGAACACTTGTGGAGGTCAGAGGACAACTTGTTGGAGTTGTTTTTTCTACCTTTATGTGGTTTCTGAATCCAAGTCATCAGGCTTTCAAGGCAAAACCTTCACATGCTGAGCTTTGTCAATGGTCCTACAGGTTATAGTTTTTTAGCTTTTAATCCAATACAATTTTTTCTCAGTAAGAAAAATCATTGTTAAGCATTATTCTGAAATACTGAATGACCTCAGAAATTAATTTCACGAGGTCTTGGAACATGATGTCTTTTAGAAGTTCAGTGTCTTGGGGTATTATTGCAAGTGCCAAGGGAGTATCTCCACATCAAACTATTGGCTGCAGTTAAGGAGCTTCCACCAGTAAAACTAGAACCTACTCATGTGCCCTGTAATGACAAATATCAGGAAAAGAGTCTAATCCTCTTAAAAATGTCTTCCTACTCCTCCTAGAACCCAGAGGTTGCCAAATAAAAAGGCCAGTGCCAGGTGTGGGACACCTCCCCTTGAGTTGTTAATCCGAGGTGTGCTGAAGACCATAAAACAATACAGGCTTTTGCCATTGCTCTTGGTTGCCCACCAGAACTTAATGGTAAGGCCCTATTGCTAGAGACACCACATAATTTGGTCATAAGACAAGGAGAAATCTAGCTGATAACCAGGAAGCTTCCTCCCTACTGACTAGCTTTCATGGTACCAGATGTGAACAATAATGACCAGGTCAGCAAGATATGCCCAAAGGGGTGATAGTGGTGCAAATATGATGATTAAGGCACAAACTCACAACTGAATGCTCAGCTATAAACAGGACATCAATGTCACCACCACTACCACCGTCTCACAAAGCTCAGAGACAATCACAGAAGAGGGAGCAAGAAGATTGTAAGAGCCAGAGATTGGGTGGAGTAGGGGAAAACAGTGTTGTCTGAAACTTCTAGGACTCATAAACTCAGCAGCTGTCCCTGTCTCACCTGGTCCCACAGCCGTTTAGCCCCAAATAAACACACAGAGATTATATTAATTATAAACTGCTTGGCTGGTGGCTTAGGTTTCTTACTGGTTAGCTCTCTTAATTACTGACCCATAACTATTAATCTATGCATTTCTACATGGCCTTATCTTACCAGAGAATGCCTGCCTGGCACGTCCTAGCTTCCCAGTAGTTACATGGTGTCTCTCTGGCAGCTCCTCTCTGCCTTCCTCTTCCCGCATTCTCCTCATCTGTTAGCACCATTTACACTTCCTGGCTATTGGACAATCAGTGTGTTTCATTCATCAACCAGTAAGAGAAACATATTAACACCATATAGAAAGACATCTCCCAACAAGATAAATCTAGTAAACATCCTAAGGTGGAGGAGGCAGTGTGAGTTCCCACCCCTAGCTGAGGAGCTATTGGCAGCAGATGATTGTATGGCTGAGGAACTGTATTGAAGGGTCGCAGCATTAGGAAGGTTGACAGCCACTGCTCTGGAGCCTCACCACTTGGGTTGGCATCCTGGCTCTACTGTTTTCAAGATGTGTTGCTCTTGGCCAGTTACTCTACATCTCTATCTGCTAAAACAGAGATGAGAATGGGATTGTTGTAAGGATTAGAAAATAGAGCCTGGCAGTGGTGGCACACACCCTTAATAGCAGCAATTGGGAAACAGAGGCAGGAGAATCTCTGAGTTTGAGGCCAGCCTAGTCTATGGAGCGAGTTCCAGGACAGTCAAGGCTACACAGAGAAAGCATGTCTCAAAAAAAAAGAAAAAAGAAAAAATCAAAAGAAAACACAGGAAGCGTGAGCCTGGCATGAAAGTTGTACAACGGCTCTTTCTGTACTAGTATTCATATACTTATGTAGATGAAAGACTTGTACACTACCTCCAGGAGGAACTTCCCTGGGAGAGCGAGATAGAATTACAAGATATTTCAGATATTCCCATTGCTTACTGACACAATCTTTATTTCATTTATCTAACAGAGTCAAGTAAGGATTTCTAAGGCAGATGCAAAACAAAACTTGAAAGCCTTTGAAACATTTATTAATTACTTCTTTACCTTTAGATACATTAATTTCTGCACACAAGTGCAGTGAAATTCTAACCATAGGTTCATTGTACCAATTCCTTCATCGGATTTAAAAGCATGAATTCTCAATTAGCAAACAGCTAGTATAAGGAATATGCTACACCCTGGAAGAGTGGTCAGAACTGGATTTGGATTAACCTATGGTCTAATCCTAACTTTTTACCGATTTACATAAATAATCTTGGCACATTCAATGTCTTAGTTTTCTCATTTACTGAAGATGAAAAGTGTTGGGACAAACAGCAAAGAAGTGGGGTAACACAAGATGCACTGAAATGAACCCCACTTAGTAAAATAAGATGGCACTGTTACAGATGACTATTATACTACAATGTAACCCACAAGTCTTGATTCATTTAACTCTCCACCCATAAAATTAGCATCTGTTGTAGCACAGATTTGATAGACAACCCTTTAATTTCCTTGAAAAACTATGTTCCTTCTACAGGGTTCTATGCAACAGACTCACACAAGGCTGGGATGCCATGTGTAGTTTCCTATCCACATCGAAACTAAGCAAAATCATGAGTACAATAAAACCACTTGGAGTTTTGGTGGAAAACTACATCAGTCTACAATTCATGCTCAGAGAAATCTCACGTAAGTGGTGCCTTTTCCAGTCTCAACATCTCATCATAAAATGAGCTCACATTGGCAATGAAAGGTGCCATTGATTATTAAATTTTATTAGCTTACTTCTTTGAATTTGTCATTAAAGTAGATTAATGCTGGGCTCTGGTTTATCATGAGTGGGGCTCACAGCTGGGCACCATATTAGGTCTGCCTTACCCTGCACTGTACAAAACAGGCCCTGAGTTTCTTACTGCTGAGGAAGTGTCATCATCACAGGTCAGGTTTTACTTGACATAGCCTGCTGGTAGGAGGGAATATATCCACTTGTCTGGACCACTATTAAGAAGACATTTGGAAAAAAAGAGAAGTTTTATAGGAAAAAAAACACAGACTTGGATATTAACACTGAATGGTATAATAAAAAAGGCATTTGGAAACATGTTCCAGAAAAACACTATAAGAAGAGAAAAACTGCAAAATGTACCATAAAGTCAAGCTTTATTTTTAAAAAAAACATTATGTCTGTCAACTCCATACATAGGGAAATCATTTATTCCTTTCCTGTCAGATGAGGTGCAATGCTTCAATCCCTCTCTGAAGAACAGAAGTAGAAAATAAAGCTCTTCCAGGAATCTACATGCAACACATTTCTCAGCTTGGTTCAGACTGTAATAAACACCTGAACATGGCAGCTAGATGTGCGTGGTGCAGCTTGCAGCTGTCTGTGCTGGCATTTTACAAATCTCTTTACTTTCAAGCCCCTTGGTTTGGCTCCAGGATCCAAATCTTATAAATGAGAAAACAGGTTTATCTGGGCTGCCAGAAAAGCCCACTGAATGCGTCCTGTAGTGCTCTGTGACAAGCGAGAGAGGAAGTATAGCCACCAGCAAGATCCTGTAGAGAGGCAGCTCGGACGTGGTTTAAATACCTGAAAGAAAACAAAAAGTGTACCACTGATGTGAAAAAACGTAAGCTGGTGACATTTTACAAAGCAAATGTAAAGCTGACCCCAGATGAGATTGAAATGGCCAGGCTTTTATAAATGAACCTTTTAAAAGGAAACACACCAACTGTATATATGGACTGTCTTAACTACTACTCAGCTACAAAGGACAGTGAAGTCTAATATAATATTCACTGTTTCACAATTTCCAGTGCTGATTTGTTTTGTTGTCCTTTTCGGCATGCTTTTAATAAACACACATCATGACACTATTATGTTACTAAGATTTTTACAAAAGCATTTTCAAGCAAACCCTTTAATACCAAAAAACAAGAAGGGCAGGGAAGCGAGCACACAATCGTTCAAAATCATCCTAGTATCCCCAAAGCATACTGTCTCCTTCCTTGCAGGGAAAGGAACCTTAGGAGGACCGTAAGAGAGACATGATGGGAGATGTCATTATGTAAATATGTTTCTCATATAGTTAATGAATAAAGCACTGTTGGCCAATAGGAAAGGAAGATAGGAGGGACTAGGAAACAAGGAGGAAATAGGAAGTAGTAAGGAGTAGTCAGCATGGAGAGAAGGGAGAGAATAGAACCGCCGGACCCTGCTCTTCGGTAAGACCACGTGGAAATACATAGAAATGGGTTAATAATTAAGACAGAGCTAGCCGATAAGAAACTAGTACCTGGCCAACAGCATTATATCAAATACAGAGTCTCGGTGTGTTAATTGGGGCTGGTGCGGCGGCGGGACAAGACCAGGTGGTGGGAGGAAAAACCTTACTCCTTACAGAGACATATATTGTCCCCCAGTGAAGGGAAAGGGACAAGATCTTCAGAACAAATTGGGAACATGAGAAGGGGGAGAGAAGTGGAGAAAGAGGAGGGGAGAGAAAAGGAGGGGGGAGGAGAACAGGAGGGATCAGGAAGATTGAGTAGGGAGATGAATACAGGAGAGCAAGAAAAGGGACACATCAATAGAGAGAGCCATTATAGGTTTAAAGAGAAATCTGACACTAGGGAAATGTCCAGAGATCTACAAGTATGACCCCAACTAACAATTTAAGTAATAGTGGAGAGGCAACCTTAAATGACCTTCACCTATAATGAGAATGATGACTACTTTAAATGCCTTCCTAGAGCCGCCATCCAGTAGCTGATGGAAGCAGAAGCAGGCACTAAGCACTGAGCTGAACTCCTGGAACCCAGTTGTAGAGAGGGAGGAGTGATGAAGGGTCAAGACCATGATGGGAAAACTCACAGAAACAGATGACCTGAGCAAGTGGGAGCTCATGGACCCCAGTCTAACAGCTGGGAAACCCTGAATGTGGGTGTCAGCTAGGAGGACTGGGCAGTCTATGGGGCCTCTGGCAGTGGAACTAGGATGTATTCCTAGTGCAGGAATGGACTTAGCCTAGATACATGGGGGAGGGCTTAAGCCCTGCCCCAAATGACTTGACAGATTTTGATGATTCCTCATGGAAGGCCTCACCCTCCCTGGGAGTGGATGGGGGATGGGATGGGGGATGGGATGGGGGGGTCAGTATGGAGGGAGAGGGAACTGGGATTGATATGTAACATAAGATTGTTTCTAACTGAAATAAAATTTATATAAAAAGGAAACTACATGTGCAAGAAATCTGAGAGTAGTTATAGAAGAATTGAACTGATTTCAAAAGATAGGAAAATAACAATGTTTCTTCAATTCCATGGTCTTTTTATCAATGAAGAATTTCTGCCTTCATAAAAATAGACAAAACAGGTCTAAAAAAATAAGACAATCTGACCAGATGAATAACGTGTCAGCATGACCATCACTGCTGCAGGAAATCAAGTATTTCTAGCCTTGCTTTAATGCCTCTGTAGGAAGCCACATAGTCCCTAGAAACAAAGCTGCTTCACCCACTTTTAGAATTACAGGTATGACAAATGAGTAAATCAGGAAGCAGGACGCTTTAATAGCTTGGAACCCTTTCTACTCATTCATTCAAACTTCCTGTGTCAAGATCTTAATGCATGAGCAACTTCTTATTTCTAACAAAATAGCAAACCAGGTTCTTTTTTTTTTTTTTTGTTCATGTATAATAAGCTTGTATGATTAAAATATATATGGCAATTTGAGGGACCAAATAGAAGAAGCTGTCAAAATGAAACAGGCTAAGCTCTTGGAACTGGCTATAATTTATTCACATTACACAAATCATGGTCTTAACTCAAATCTTTGCTTTTCTGCCAAGGATGAAAGTCAAAGGAAAAATGAAAGTTTGTTGAGTAACAATCTGTAACTATTTGGGTAGTATATTTATAGCATACCCAAAACTTATATATGAGTTACATAGAATACTAATAATGGATGTTCTATGTAATATAACTATACACATTATATACAACTATAGTATCTTATATAATATATGGAAGTGAAAATCTTAAGGGATAAAATAAAATATTGATTATTTCATCATATACACCTCCAAGGATGCATCCTGCTTCAGTAACTAATATTATTAAATGTCACTGATAAATTCCAGGTAGTCTAAGGTATCACAGGAATTAAACAAGAATTCATTAAATCTATCACATGACTACAATTATTTTCTTAGTGCCCTCCCTGAGCACAATACAATGCCAGTTATTAAGATTCTGATGGACAAGGCTAGGTTTGGTGGTGCACACCTTTAATTCCAGTACTCAGGAAGCAGAGGCAGGGGGAATCTGAGTTCAAGGCCAGCATGGTCTACATAGCAAATTCCAGGCCAGCCAGGGATACAAAGTGAGACCCTGTCACAAGAGCCCAAACCAACCAAACAAACAAGAAACCAAAAAAGAATTCCTCCCAATAGCAGACAAGATGAGTGGTTACCTTAGAACGTAAAACTCAACTCTTATCGCTGTAAACTCAATGACAGTGTTAATCACACAAATAAGTAATAGTTTCGTAGGCAAAATTGAATTTAAATACTCTGTTCTGACCAGATGATGGCACCTTCTTCTCCCTCAGATCCTCAAAAGAAAGGTGGAGTTCTGGTTCCATTTAGTCCACACCCAGCAGAATACAAGCACCACAAGTATTTGTCAATAGTCAGAGAACAACTATCACAAATGGAACTGCTTTCCACAGTTGTAATAAAAACCAACGTGCAGCTAACTATTGATTCATTGCATTTGGTCTGGCTCGCTTCTGGGAAAGTTGAGTCACACCATTTCTGGCTTGGCAAGTCCAGTATAAACTTGTAGGGTGCATACAGCTTTTTATATGTTATGCTGAGAAACCTGAAACAGCTGCACTGCTGGCAGGCAAACGCGGGCCCAGTAAAATACCTAAAACAGTTGCATCTTCTAATTTATGACTGCGCACTGTTTCCATAAAGAGTATATAAAACAGTTCAGCTTTTATAAGGAAAATGTAATAAACAGTCATACTCATTGAGGCCATAAATGCATTTTTTAAAAGTTTATCTAAAATGATTAATTAGTGTTTGAAAATAGTACTTCTATAACAGTCATAATCCAAAGCAATGAGCAAATATTGTTAAATTTGAGTTATTAATGGTAAGTTGTATGATTCTCACTGCCAAAATAAGTCAATTAAAATTTCTTTGCATAGCATTGAAGAAAGTCCATTTCCCTTCTCCGACCGGTTACATTAAACGTGTCTGGGACTAAGGTCTTTCAGGGTCTTCCCCATTTATGTTGCTCTTTTTGGTCTCCAGGGCTATACGTAACTTTTACTGCTAAGTGTTTCAAAATATTTGAACCAAGGCAATCTGCATTGATTCCATTTAAAAAATACAGCTCATTCTTACTATTATTCACTTGTAGGATTTTGTTTCGTGTTTTAATTCACTGTTTAAAGCCATTAATTATTGTGGTATGCCAAAGTATTTTAAAGATTGGCCACATTGAAACCAGACGTCAAGAATTTAGTTATTGCCTACTTTTCCACTTTACTCCACACCTATGTTTACTCTTCTGTAATCATTACAATGACATCTCTTGGGGTTTTAACAGAGGTCAGCATCATTTTATGTATAATTTATGGAACAAAACGAGGAAAGTATCTTAGGCAAATTCATTTCCAGAAGTCAAGATTTGGGGCCTGGACACAACAGCTCTACTTAGCCAATGCCAAAAAACTATTTCTGCTTTTCACGATGTATAAATCTTATAAGTAATAACCAGCGTGGGGTTGCTTTTTTTTGGTAGTATACCATTAGTTTTCCTGAAAACTGACCAAATTCAGATTTTAAAAAAAAATCATTATTTTCTTAATAGAGCCTAACAGTATGTTTTCAAAACCACATGTAAGATAACTCTTATACAAAGGACATCTTGAACTTTAATTTATGCTCTCTGCCTAAAGTTGCCTTCTTTTGCCACTATGCATCAAAATCACCTGCAGACACTGAAGATGGAGGAAGAAAGAACAGTGGACCTTAGAGAACAAAAGAGTTGGACATTAAACTTGTGGTTTTCCTGGGCTCCAATTAATACCGTCATTCTCATTTTTAGCAGCCTTTATTCTCCAGTAGGTGGAATAATTTACACTCTGCTTCACAGAGACTTCATTTCCTCAGGTGCTGACACAGAGGGCAGCTCTGAGACTACTCTTACTATTTCCTTTCCCCTAAAAGCCTGCAGTGACCACTGGCAGATAGCCTGTCCTCAACTCCTTTTGGTGCTACTCAAACCACTCTCTCAGGAAGGGGCAGAGAGAATGCACTAAGACAAGCACCACTTAGAGCCTCTGTGACAACCCCTGCTGAATAATCTACAGGGTTTAGAGTTGAAACGGAAATGAGTTCATGTGAGCTGCTTCTCTTTTTAAATTGCTAGCTCTGTGAAGAATTACACTCAAACTGGGTTCCAAGTTAGAGAGGTAGGGAAACCTACAGAATGGGACTTGCTTTTTACAAACAGGGTGAGCTTTCTCCATGCTTTGGGTTTTGAGACACAGTCTGCCTACATTTCTAGGGCTGGCCTTGAACTTCCTGGCTCAAGTGATCTTCCTGTCTACAAGCTCAATGCACTGTGCCAAGCTGCAGGGAACCCATTTAAACTTTGCGATTGATGCCACTGTGCATTAAACAGACCTACCCCATACAGTTCTGAGTTCCAGCTGTCAAGACTAAGCTCTTAGAAGTGTAAGGATTTCATCCCATGGGCTAGGATGGTGGTAGCACATTTGACAAACACGTTCAAGGCCCTCATTTCAATCCCATGCACTGTATTACCTCACCACAATTATTTAGCCTTGGCTACAGAATAATTTTATTGAACCAGGGAGATACAAGCAGAGGACCTGAGTTCAATTCCTGACATATATTAAAGGACAGGTGTGGTGGCCCATACTTATAATCCCTGTGCTAGGAAAGACAGAAGGATTTATGGTTCACTGGTCAGACAGGCTGGCTTAATTGGTGAACCAGACCAATGTGAGACCTGTTTCAAGGGAGGTAGACCACTGGCCTCTACATGTGGACATATACAGGTGCACCTGCACCTGTACCACACACACACACACACACACACACACACACACACACACACACACACACACACACCACTCACAAAAAATAATAATTAAAAAAAAAACCTCTGAGCAATAGTGTACTCAGACAACGACTGCTAAAATAAGATATTCTAAAAACTAAATATATCACTTAACATGTGCTAGCCTAATCACAAGAGTAGAATAGCAATGAATGGATAATTGTATGAGCTAAGATAAATGGGGAAGGTACTATGATTCAGATACTGTCCATAAGTCTACAGGTAGTTTGATTAGAAAAACATGTGGCTTCATAAACTCCAACCCCCTCCTGAATGTAAGGAAAACAACTTCCACGAATACTTATCATGTTACTCTTTATTGGTCTAGCCAGTGGATGAGGATACAAGGTGAATAAGCTAAATAGTAAAGCTGTTTCGCATTTATACCAACATACTCAGGAACAAAGAACACTTATGCCAGATGTTTAGGCCATCTGAACAGTAAGGATTAGATCTGGGAATTAAAGACCGTATGATATCCATATACACACCAGGATTTACCACTCACATGCTCTACAATACCCATATTCTAACTGAATCAGCTCTAGTATTAACAGTGATCTATGAATGAGGATAAAGGCCCCGTGCGGTACTGCACACCTGTAACCACACATTTGGGAAGCTGAGACAGCCATCTGCTTCCATGCCACCCCACCATGATGAATTCCTATCCCCCTGGAACCATAAGCCAAATAAATTCTTCCTCTATAAGCTGTCCGGTCATGGTGCTTAATCACAGCAACAGAAAAGTAATTAATACAGGCACTATAAAATAAACTTGGATAAAGTCAGGAATATATACAATAGCCAATAGACCAAGTGATTTTTGATAAATATTGAAAATGCTTCATAAAATCAGAAGATATTTATTTTTTTAAAACAATTTGTTACTTCTTTGGCTAATTTTAGTATAATATCTCCAACTTGAAACCGTAGACAGAACTGTATCCATACATAAGATACATAAAACTTTCTCTCATATAAATAAAACTTTCTATCATGAGTTCCAGACCAGCTCGGGCTACACAGTGAACCCCAGCTATTCTGGGCTACATCTCAAAACCAGAACAGAGCAAAACAATAAAACTAAGCATAAACAACAAAACAAAGATAGTTGAGATCTGAAATAGGATACCATGCTGGCAGTGAATGACATGTGGATTAAGAGGAAGGAGAAACGGTCAGAGTGTAACTAAGATAGGGACTTAACCTTTGAAACAAAGTGTCAAAGGGAGTACTGGGCCATAGGACATGGGACACATGCACTGTGTAGCAAAGCTTCAAGGGCTATGATAAAGCCACACATATAGCCTTCCTTATAAATTGCACAGAGAGAATAATCCCTGTGCTCTCAAGAACAAAAATTATATTTTGAGAGGCTATTCTTCAATTAAAGAATATTACTGTATTGTTGTATTTCCTTATTAGTTATTATATAATCTTTCACTCTACCTAATTTATAAATAAAATGATCATATGTACATTCACAAACATATGTATGTATAATGAAATATTATATATGTACATAATGTTATGTATGGTAGAAAGTAAGCCAAATAAACTCTTCCTTCTACAAGCAGCCTCGGACATGATCCTCCTGTCTCAGCTTCCCAAATGCGAGGTTACAGCACCACACAGGGCCTTGTCATCATTCATGGGCTACTGTTGATAGTGTCAGAACTGACTCACATTTGCACACCCCATTTCATTCTTTTCAAGGTTACTAAGTTATTCTTCTCTGGATGAACATCTACATGATTCTCATATATAAGTAGACACTAATTGGCTCCAGGCTCTATGAAGAATCAGCTCCAAACTCCTCAGTCTACACCATTCATTGTCTATTTATACTCGACTCCAATTCACATTTCCAAACACATTTCCCATTAATCACCTTCATTATCCTGAAGTAAAGCCAAAGTCAATGAAGAAGTTTCTGTCATTCTCTTAAACCCTCATAATTTCCCCCTCCATCCCCTTACTCAGGACATCTCCCCTGTCATGGAATACTTAGAGAGTGACTTCTCTATAACAAATCACAATTCAAATGTCAGCCACTCGGTTCTGAACAAACAAGAAGCATCCCTGCCCCACACACAAATGACTATAAAAACAACGAATCTAGTAATCTTTAAAAATTGTTTTGAATATGTATATGGGGAGGTGTGCACATGAGCTCAGTGTCCACAGATGCCAGAAGAGGGTATTAGTCCTGGAGCTGGAGCTACTGGTTGTGCACCACCAATAATGGCTGCATTGAGCTGAACTCTGGTCCTCTGCAATAGCAATACAAGATTGTAGCCATCTCTAAGTAAAATAATCTTAAAGGCAATTAACTTCCTAGCTGAGGTCTGGCTTCTATGGACACATTCGCTCTCCACGGGGAGACAGAAGACAGGCCTCAGGCCTATCAGAGGGAAGACCCTGGGACTGGCTTTGGCTTTGCATGTAACCTATCTCTATAAACTCTTGTCTGATCTGAGAAGCCAGTTGTAGAAAATACGCACTTACCAGCCCAGAGGCAACCATAAGAAGCTCCTAATAAAGCTTATAGCTCACCGAGGCAGGAGGAAACAACTACAACTAAGGCTGTTTCACCTCTAAGAATTAAGAAGTGATCCAAATTCAGTGAAGCTCACAGGTTTCTGGCAGAAGCAAAGGGGAATGCCTATATGGAAAACTACTCCTACTAAAAAGGGGTTCACAGAAAAAAAAATCAAAAACAATGTCACTCATAGTAATGAAAACAAACACAAGATATAATTAATATGGATGACAAGACATACTACTGGAATGCCTCCCATGAATTACAGGACGGAGAATGATCTGAAACAAACAGAGGAGTTTTAATGTCAAAAGAGATGAAGAAATAGACATCATAAGGCGAGAAAGGTACAAACAATATGGAAAACATAGCCATTAAAAAATTCAATACAAAGTCTACTTTAAAAAAAAAAAAGGAGCACAAATGACAAGTTAAACAGAAGGTTATCCGCAGATGGGAAAAAAATTAATGGACTGAAATAGATAACAGAGCTTACTTATAAAGACAAAAAGTAAAAGTACATGTAAAAGCAGCACTAACGAGCTGTTTCAGCAAGGACATTTAACAGAAAGAAAAGACGAAGGGCACAGGAGTGACTCCACAAGAAACGTAACGGTAACAAAACCAGCAAGAGAAACACAAGTCTAGACATCATCTTTAGAGACTCAGAGAACAGCCTCCATTAAGTAGTGTAGTCTTTGCCTATTACCCTCTGTATTCTAGTGTTCAAAATGCTCAGCAACTCTTTCGGGTTACACCTCCTCTGGGTTGTCCTGGTAGAATTACTACTTACCTCCTTCAAATTCACAAGAAAAACTTTCATCTCTACTTATCTTGTGTGCACGACTATGTGTAAATGTTACATACTAGCAAGTTGCTTGGGTAAAAGGAAAATAAAGGGAAAGGAGAACTAAATGGAGAAGGGGGTGGGAGAAGATAATGCTAAATATATTTGAAAAACCATATGGAAGCCTCTCTCTGTCTCTCTGTCTCTCTGTCTCTCTCTCTCTCTCTCTCTCTCTCTCTCTCTCTCACACACACACACACACACACACACACACACACTTAATTGGAATTATCCAACATACAAGGTAATGTTCCTCCCAGAAGCCATGGGTAACCAAAAGAAAGACTCCAGGGTCAGATGTGGGATACTTACCCTCAAATTGTTCATCAAGGGTATTCCAGAAACACCCTCCCCCATTGCTCTTGGTTGCCCACCAGAACTTGATGATAAGTCCTTATTGTTGAAGATATAAGATACTTTTGTCAGGGAAAAAAAAAAAAAAAAAATCAAGCTGACCCTGACTGGAAGGATTCCTCATGTGGGCTGGCTGGCTTTGCTAATACCAGAGGTTCTATTATATACATCCCAGGGCTGGGGGTATGGGAGTAATCAACGGTCTTACCCAACTGTGAACCCTGAAAGTTACACTAATGACCAGACAGTTAGGTCCCTGTGCACAATAGCTGCATGGATGTTATGGGGATAAACAACCATTGGATTTAAGGCCTACACCACAGAAACACATGTCTGGTACTATTATACCATGAATCCATAACTGGGGAGTCATAGGTCTCACAGGTGAAACTTCTACTATTACTTTGTTAAATGTACACAGTGTCAAACCACCTTTTAAATACTATGTTTATATTCATAGATTAGTACACTTCTCGGTCCTCATCAGAGAAGTTTCTTTGTGCGGTAGGTGGTGGTTAACACAGAAACTCACATCCGGTCCAAGTGTGGAGCCTTGAATCCATGTCTGCTCATAATCCTTCCTCACAAAGCTCAGAGTACATATCAAACAAGGAGCAGAAAGATCTTAAGAACCAGAAGCATGGAGAAACAGGATAAAATAGTATGTCTGGACATCACAGGGCTGGTGTCCTCATGAACTCATGGCAGCTGGGGCTGTCCACACAAGATAAAGCCAATCAACTTTCCTGCATGGAGGAGGAGAAGGGACACAATTCCCTACCCCTACTTGAGGTGCTAATGACAGCTGATGGCTGCTAGTGAAGGGAGCATCTGTGGGTTGTTTGTTTTAAGGATGTGGACCCTGATAGACACACCATGCTCGGCTGATACAACCACACCCATAAGCAACACTCAGTGGGCTATTAAAAAAAAAAAAGGTATGAAGTTAGGAGGGGTGGAACTAGGAGAGTGGATATGGAAAAAGTTAGGAGGAGAACTAGGGATAAAGATGAGCAAAATACATTGTATGCATCTATGATGAAGTTCACAAAGAATAAAAATGTTTTTAAAGGACCATATTTTTTTTTAGCTAGAGTTTAAAACAACACATCAGGGCTTTGGTTACCAAAGATACAAACATAAGTTATGGCCATGATAAACAGTTGACACATTAAAACAAGAGGGTAAGAAACTGTGAAGCCAGGGAAAGAAGGCAGAAGTGGATTAGATGGAGGGCAGGCTGCCCATCACCACTAAAGAAGGCAGGAAGGTTTCTGGAAATCGGGGGATGCCCTGATGAAGACATGAAATGGGGGTAGGATGCAGTGTAAAATTATAATTCTTCAAAACGTTAAGTACATTTTCTTAAACATATATATTTCAAAAACCATCTAGATTTTAATTTATTCTGTCATGTAAGCTGAACTAACTGCCTTTAAAATTTTAAGCTAAAAAAATGCACAGCATGATGTGACACAATTATGAATGCAAAGACAGACAAGAACTCCAGGCAGGACTAGACACAGACAAAGGGAGAGAGCAGTCGTCCCTTCAAAGCACCCTCTCCTAGCCCTGCTTTCTACTCTGGACTCTTGTGATGTCAACAACTTAGAGAAATCAATGGAAAATAAGGAAGGGAATATCAAGCAAAGAAAATAAATGATGCTTACTCTTAACTATTCTATTTTTCAGCAAGTAAAAAACAAGTTCCTAAAACAGCTAACCCCCCAAAACAGCGATAATAGTAGAAACATCTGAAAAAGTTGCAAGAGAGCAGGCTTAATGCATAACAAGCGTAAATGTTATAGTTTGACGAATATGTGGCTTTAATACTTAATGCCCACAGAAAACTTGCCCTGTTCCAAAAGTAAAACCACAGCCATCACTTGGGGGAAAAGAAGTCTCTGCCTATTACCAGACCTGATGTGCTAATGCAAGCGTCAGCCCTGGTGAAGCTGTGCTGGGGCAGGGTGTGAACAGACTAGTCACTTCATTGGCTAAACATCATTCGAGACAAAAATTTGATGTGTAAAGAAAATAGGTTCTTCTTATTTTAAAAATTATACCATTATTTTTAGTGTTCTATTTTGTTTCCAGATTACATTTTCCCTGGCAATACCTCGAAACCATGCATATGTTACTATAATATCATTTTAAAAGCAGACTCTAATAAGTTCCATATGACTTTTCCATTTGTGCTGGTTAATACTTTTTGTCAACTTGACACAAGTGAGAGTCATCTGGGAATAGGGACTTCAACCAAGAAAAATGTCTCCATCACATTAGACATTTTCTTGATGTGGGAGGGCCTAGCCCACAGTGGGTGGTGCCGTCCCATCCCCAGGCAGGTGGGCCTGGGTTGTATAAAAAAGCAAGCTGTGAGAGCCATGATGAACAACTGTAAGCAGCTCCCCTTCTCCACAGCCTCTGTCTCAAACCCAGCCCCCAGTGCACAGAGCTTCCACTTTACTTCCCTTCACGATGGGTGCAATCTGGATGAACAACCTTTCCTTTCCAAGCTGCTTTCAGTCAGGGTCTGTTGCAACAGCAACAGAAAGCAAACTGGACAGCATCCAAATCGTGAATTTTAAAATCCTGATTTTACAGAATGTGCTTCAATACATTATAGATGTCATGTAGTTTAAAATGTAGATTCTTTATTTCATTACTCTAAAAGGTTAAAAGAAATAAAAACTACTATTTCCTTGAATTCTATTTTTGAACGACGTGTTACTGGACCCTTATGCCCAATAGATTCTCCACCTTCTTTACCATGGCTTAGCGGGGTGAGTCTGTCTGATCCTTCCTTCTGTATACCCTTCCCAATGCTCCTCATATGTAGCCCAGGTCCCAAACCAGTGCCCCATCTGGCCACCTCTGCCTGCCCACAACCTAATGGTCCCTGCTCAGCCAGATCCTGCATATCCTTTGACAGGGCCTGGGAGGTGAGTCCACCTGATTCTGTCCTTTATGCACCCTCACTATCTCTCAAATCTACCACCAAACTCCAGGCTTAGATCAGGACACACATCCTGCACACCAGCCCACTGACCTGCATCTATCTGATTTATTCTATGTAAGACATATCCAATGTTTAGGCCTAAACTGGCCTGCACATCCTATGTTCTACCCCAAATGGCTCTTTCCATAACAGACACAGAACAGAGGAACTCCAACGCCCATTACCTCATCATACACACGTGCGCGCACACAAAAGGAAAGACAAGTGAAAAATCACCTCATCTGAACCCATCAGTGCTATAGAAGTGCTTACCAATAAGAATTACCTAAATTCCAGGTTTTGGTGGCACACACCTTTAATCCTAGCACTCAGGCAGAGGCCAGCCTAGGCTACACAGAGATTTTTAAAAGGGGAGGGAGGAAAGTAGGAAGGGAGAGGGAGGAGGGAGGGAGGGAGGGAGGGAGGGGTCAAGGAGTTCAAAAAGGAATCAGCTCAATGCATTTAAAGAGAACAAATATAAGGCTGATGGAAATATTGAAGGTAGTACAAGATTTGAAAATTGAATTCAATAAAGAAATAGAAACATTGAAGAGCATTCTGGCCAAAATGAAGATAGAATTGAAAAACCTCATTACACAACTAGAAAACTTAGGGAAACCCTTAAAAATTAGAATGGATCAAGCAGAAGACAGAACACTAGGACTCAGATAAAGCAAAGGGTCGAACTAAACAAAACAAGCAAAGGACGTGCAAAGAATTTAAGAACACAGGAAATGTGCAACACCATAAAAAGACCAAATCTTCTATCTATAGGCAAAAATGAAGTTAACACAGAACAGATCTTCAACAGAGAAGAAAATGGCCCCCCAAATTAAGGAAAGATAATCTCATACAGATACAGAACGCACACACACAAAAAAAGACAAGATCAGAAAAGAACCTGCCTGCAGCATTATCATAGTTGAAATACTAAATATATAGACATAAAATAATGTTGAAAGCTGCAAGAAAAAAAAAAAAAAAAAAACACAAGTCATGTGTAAAGGAAAACCCGTCACAGTAACAGCTGATTTATCAGTGGAAACTGAGAGAAGAGCCTGGAGAAATGCATTCCACGTCCCAAAAGGCCATGTACATATAGACTAATGTATTATATTCTACATTTGAAGGAGAAAGAAAAACTTTCTATGATATAAACAACCTAAAAATTTTACATCCAACAGATCAAACTGAAAGAAAATACAGCAAGCGATATTTTGGGTTGAAAAAAAGGAATGAACATAGCCAAGAAACCATAAAAGGAAAAATAAAACTATAATCACTGAAACAAAGAGCACAAACAACAGAGCAAAACTCAGCAACACAACTATAATCACCACACCCTTTAATAATAACTTTAAATAGTGACAGTCTCAATTCTCCAATCAAAAGGCTGGCTGAATGAATGAAAAAACCAACTCCATTTATCTGTTGCCTATAGGAAATTCAGCTTTAAAGACAGGCGCCACCTTCGAGTGTAAGGATGGACAAGAGAACCTCAATCACACAAACTGGACCAGAAAGCAAGCAGGCATTGTTGACCTAATAGCTAACAAAATGAATATCAGATTAAAACTGATCAGAAGAAATACACACAAGGATACTTTATTCTAATAAAGAGCAATTAGCCAAGTTACTATCCTAAACATATACCTATCAAGCTCTGGTACACTGAATTTCATAAAAAGTGTACTGGTGGAATTAAAAACACAGATTAACATAAATCCATTAATAGTAGGTGATTTCATTGCCCTACTTTCTCTAACAGATGGGTTATCTGAGCAAAAACCAAACAGATAAACATCAGAATTAAGTGACATCATACACTAACTGGACTGAATAGATTATAGACTACTCCACCCAGACACCTAAGAACTGACATTCTACTCAGAGGCCCACAGGAGTTTCTCCAAACAGAGCACATCCTTACCCACTGAGCCATCTCTCCAGCCCCCCAAAATACATCCTGGGGCATGAAAAATCTTTACAAACTCAGAAAAACTGAAATAACCTCTGTTATCTTATCTGACTATAACACAATGAACAAAATCAACAGCAAACAAATCTCTAGCAAGTGCACAAACTCATGGGGGTAAAACAATTCATTACTGAATGATGAATGGCTTAAAAAGACATCGAGAGAAAGTTTTTCCTAGAACCAATTAAAATGGAAACACAACATAACAAAACCTCTGTGACACACTGAAAGATGTGAAAGAAAACAAATGAATGACTAAATGGTGCAATTCAAAATTTTGGAAAACAAGAACAAACAAAACCCAAACCCAGTAGACACCAAGAAACATGAAAATCAGAGCTGAATTAAATGAAATTGAAACAAAATAAATCAGAGAATCAATGACTCTAAATGCTGGTTCTTCAAGGAGATAAACAAGAATGACAGACTCTTGGCTCAACTAGCCAAAAGAAAGGAAGAGAGGACCCAAATGAACAGAACCAGAAATGGATGGGAAAACATTACAACAGACAGCAAAGAAATTCAGAATATTATGAGGGAATATTTTAAAAATGTGTGCTTTGTTAAGTTGGAAAAACCTAAGGGAAATGGATAAACTTCTAGTATCACACAAAACACAAAAATTAAATCAAGAAGCTTTCAACAACCTAAATGGACCCATAACAAATGAAGAGATTGAAACAATAATAAAAAGCTTTCAACTAAAAAAAGTTCAGGACATATGGATTCATGGGAAAATTCTACCAGACTTTCAAAGGTGATCTACAGCTAGTCCTTCTTAAACTATTCAAAAAAAAAAAAAAAAATAATAAAAAATAGAAAGAGAAGGAATACTCCCAAATTCCTTCCAGATGTATCACTCTAATACCTAAACCAGGTAAAGACAACAACAACAAAAGAAAAACACAGTCCAATATCCACAATGAATAGAGATTCAAAAATGTCCAATAAAAATACTTGTAAACTGACATCCATCAAAAGGATTATCTACTATGGCTTTATCCTGGAAATGGAGGAATGATTCAACATACTCAAATCAATAAATGTAATAAATCACATGAAGGGACTTAAAGACAAAAAGCACATGATCATATCAATAGATGCTGAAATGACCATTGACAAAATCCAACATGTCTTCATGATAAAAGTTCTAGAAAGAGAAGACTAGAGAGGATATACCACAACATAAGCTGTATGTAACAAACGCACAGCCAACGTCATCCAAAATGCAGAAAAGCTTGAAGTAATCACACTGAAGTCAAGAAAAAGACAGGGATACCCACTATCCATACTCATTTTCAATATTGTACTTGAAGTAGCAGTTGAAACAATAAGGCAAGAGAAGGAAATGGAAGGGATACAAATGAGAAAAGAAACCAAACTCTCCATATTTGTGGATGATATGATATTATATGTAAGAGATACCAAAAATTATACCAGAAAATTTCTACAAAATGATCAACAGATACAGAATCAATTTGAAAAAAATCAATAGTATTCTACACATCGACAACAAACATACAGAGAAGGAGATCACATACACACCCACATTTGCAGTAGCCTCAAAGAAAATAAAGCATCTAGTAAAAAGCCTTGGAGAGATGGAAGACTTCTACAATGAAAACTTTAAATCTCTGAAGAAAAAGAGAAAGAAACTAGAAGGCAACCCGTGTTCATGGACTGGTAGAATTAACATTGTGAATGATCATTCTACCATAAGTCATTTATAGATTCAATGCAACCCAATAAAAACCCTCATCTCATTCTTCATAGAAACAAGAAACAAACAAACAAAAAAAAAAAAAAATCACTATCGCGAAATCACAAGAGCCCCTAGATAGCCAAAATAATCATGAGCAAAAAGAGCAATGCTGGACTGACTAACATTCAAGACCCCATGATACATACACTACAGAACCATTATAATAAAAACAACATGGTACTAGCTCAAAGAGAGACATGAGGACCAATTGAACAAACCAAAGACATAAACATGAGTACATGTAGCTTCAGCAATTTAATACAGGACAATGGTGTCAAAAATGTAACTAAGGTAAAATAAAGACCACAACTTACTACAAAATTTTATAATTAGAAAGTCAATAGTGACAAGGCATGGTGGAACACATCTTTAACCCCAACACTTGAGAGGCAGAAGCAGGCGGATCTCTGTGAGTTCAGGGCTAGTCTGGTCTAACCAGTTCTAGGACAACCAGGGGAATGCAGAGAGATCCTGTCTCAAAAACACCCCAAGGAAGGGAGGGAGGGAGAAAAGAAGAAGGAAAAGCAAAAGCAAAAAAGAAAATCAATAAGCAATATCATATTCTAACCAACAAAAATTACATTGGTGGATGAAACGGAAATAAGGACGTAGAAATTAAAAACACAGGACATCTTTCAGTAGTTTTGCATGAATAAAGGACTAAAGTCAGTAGAGAAAGATCCCAGGTGGGTAAAGTAAGCATGCTGTTTCGAGATGGAAGTTTGAATACACTCAAAGTTGTAAAGGACAGGTTCTGACAGAGTAGAGATGGAGACTAATTGGATTTTGCAATATCCCCGAGTTAAATAACAACAAGGGCCATGGAAGATAAGTAGTGACGATTGTTTTACATGTAGTGCAGGGCACACTGTCTCCAAAAAACAGACAAAATGAGTTTAACAGTGGTACATTTGATCTTTATTCATCTGATCATGATTCATAAAGGGGAAAAAAATGGTTGCTTATACAGAAATTTTAGAATGGACCCTTCTCCCAGTGGCCTATACCTTTAAAGGGACCAACTGACTTAGACTCAGGTACGGACCCAGATTGTACTGTTTCCCACAAGAAATTATTTTATATCTGAATTTTTTCCAAATAAAACCAGGGAAATACATATCATTAGAATTTTTCACATAAAGCCCATACTTTCCCTTTAAAGAGCTCTGGACTGAGATAAAAATTACCCTCTGCCCCTCTACCATTGTAAAGTTTCTTAGGATACATTATAGACTGAATAGAGTGGTTCATGCCTACAATCCCAGCTCTTGGGAGGACCAGGAGTTTAAGAATAACCAGGATTACAGGGTGAGTCAGAGGTCAGACTGGGCTACATGACATCATGTCTTAAAAAACTGAGAAGTCTGGGGAGTGCTACACTCTCAAGAAACCCATTTTAAACAGAGTAAGGCTCTGTGGTCTGGGAAATACTCTTATTCTTAAAGCTGACCTTGTTCAAGACATTAAAGCTCTGTGACTTGAGTGAAAGTACTGGGCCTGCATGATGATCCTGAGGGCTTTCCTGGCAGCTCTGAAGCCCATGAACTCTTCACATCAGCTACTTAATTGCACTGACTGAATTTTTCATTAGCTCACCATTTATTTACTTTCTTGGCTTTGGGAAACTGCTGCAATCATATTTACAGTAAGAATTTTCTATGCATTTATTTCCTTAGAGTGAACAAATGTTTAAATCTCTTTAGTAGTTATATGTTTGCAAGAACACTCCTTGGAGCCATCCTTATTCTTTTTTTTCTATGAAATGACATAAAAGTCATTTTCAGAACTAGTCAGAAGACCAGAGATAATTTCACACAGAAAGCCATGAGTTGTAGAAATGAAAATTAAAATGCTTGTTTACCAGAACTTTTTAGGCTTATTTTATGGAATATTATTGGTACAAACCAATGCATCCTTTAAATTAAAAAATAGATGTACATGTTCACTGACTTAACCAAACATCTTAACTCTATTTAAGTAAAATGTACCTGTCGCCTTTAGTAGTTTAAGAATGGTTTAGTGCACCCTAACCAACACTGCTTATTCACTGGGGCAGCACCCGTTGTCTGCTGCATTCGCCTTTAGTAGTTTAAGAATGGTTTAGTGCGCCCTAACCAACACTGCTTGTTCACTGGGGCAGCACCCGTTGTCTGCTGCATCCGCTGTCTGCTGCATTTGTTCCTATATGTACTTCGATTTGGACTGAGTAACAGAATCGCGGGACAATTTTCAGTTTAACCCTGAAAATATAAGTTCATTATGAATATCATAATAAACCACTATATGCATATTATTATTTCTACAACTATACTTGGGCTAGTAAATAAAACAATAAAACAAATTGGGTCAGAAAGATGGCTCAGTGGGTAAAGATGGCTGCCAAAAGCCTAATGACCTGACTTGAAGCCCTCAAATTCACATGGAACAAAAAGAGGACCAACTACCAAAAGTTGTCCTCTGACCACAAATAAAATGCATCATGTACATAAGTATGCACGTGTATAAGCACATACATTCACACATATTGTATGCATGGCATGTGCATATGCACACACTAAATAGATGTAAAAATTTTAAGTATACTCTAACACATGAAATAAGAACATGGGTTTTGGCCTGGGATATGGCTCAAGAGTGTAAAGTGTTAGCTGTACAGACCTGATGATGTATGTTAGAAAGAAGCCAGATGCCGGGCCTGGTGTAGTGATGCAAGCCTTTGGTCCCACACTTAGCAGGTCATCCTGCTACAAAGTGAGATCCTTTCTATGTCTGCAATCCCAGCGCCAATGGCAAGACGGGAGGCAGAAATAGAAGGACCATACAGATTACACTCAAGCAGCACAGCATCAGGAAAAACAAGAGGGGGTCTGTCTAAACAGGGTGGGAGGAAAAACCAACTCCTGAAACTAGTCCTAGACCTGGGCAGGTGCGCCAGGGCATAGGCACACCCATGATCCCCAATGAATGAATGAGTGAATGAATGAATGAATGAATGAATAAGCATGGTTTTGATATCCTAATCTCTGAAATCTAAAACATTAAAACTGGTTGGGATGGTCATGTAAGAAGATAGTTGGCAAAGTATGTCTGTGTACTGATTTTGTATTTCTAGAAATAGTAATGTTTAAAACAATCAAGATAGTTAAGTGCTGATGGCTTCAATTTTGCAATAATTATATAATGTATTTCAACACTGTCTAAGATAGACATAGAGATGGCACACTAAGTAGGGGTTAACAGGAATGTAGGGATATATTGTAGTTTATACCTTTAATCTGCAATGTAGGGAGACAAACTACAAAAGCAATATGCTATAATAAAAAAACAACTATATGCAAATATGACTAAACCCCATCTCTCTATTACCACTGTGTTTTGCAATAAAAGAACAATACTTTCAAACAGTTGACAGACTATTCCTTGGGTCTTGTACCAACAATAGAGAATTTAGGTATGTGTAACATAACAGAAGCGAGATTTTCAAGAAGGAAAATAAACCTTTACATAAATTTGTTTCAATTTTATAGGTAGAAAATGTTTGAGACTACAACTGGCAATTTTAATTACAAAAGGCTGACAAATGTGTAATGATGTAGTTTCCCCCTGGCTTATTCTCTTTCACTCTTTGCTCAAGGCAGTCATTTCAGACAGCAAAGCGTTCCCAAAGATATGCACATTCTGCTATGACCACAACCCACCAAAAAAAAACCATGTGGAACAGAGAGAACAGATTCAGAGAGCTTACATTTCATCTTATTACTACTTACTGACTCTCAGTGACTCACTCATATTTAATTGACAAACAAATGCAAGGCACTGATAAGATATATGGGAAGATTAGATCATCAGGTTAGTTCTACAAAGTACTTTCATATGCATGTTCGTGTTTGATCTTGATAAGAATCCAGGAATGAGTGAAAGGAGTAAAGGAAAATATTTTCAATTACAAAGAGCAAGTCAAAGCTCAAAGAAGATTTGCTCAAGATACTGTCACCTCTGATGACAGGGTGAGGCTAACAGAAACCTGAGCCAAACTATCCATAAAGTAATTATAGAACTGTGGTCATAGAACATAAATGTAAGCTTACAAAAGTGAAGAAATGAGAGGCCAGAGAGATGACTCAGAGAGTAAAGGCACTTGCCACCAAGCCTAAGGAGGCGACTTCAGTTTCTAGACCATAGATGGTGGGGACAGAGCTAACTCCCACTCGTCTTCTGACCTCCACAAGTGTGTTGTTGTGGCATGTGTGATGCACATATGCATAAGCACACAACATAAATGGACGTAACAGATAACCATTTTAAATTTTAAGTGAATAAAAAAGAAGGGACACAGAGAGTAGCTAGTAAATGGGCATAAAGTTTTAGTTCAGCAAAACAAGTGTGTTCAAGAGGTCTTGACACACAGAACCAAACCTATAGACAACACTGCTTCAGCTACTCCTAAAACATAATCAAACAAGTAATCACATACCAAGTGGCCTTACCAAAATACAACAAAACAATTTAAAGTGAGGCTAGCATCTCAGAAGAATCATAGAATTGAGTAAACTCTCATCCTTCCAATATAACACTGAAAACTAGCCCAACAGGAAGCCTCAGAATTCTGGAAATGAATCATGTTTAAAGGGCACCTTTAAATGTCAGAGAAGCTATGGGCATTCTTGTTTGCCATTGCCTCATATCTCCCCTGGCTTTGTGGTTGGGAAGCCAGCATGTGGTTGCAGCTTCTGGTTCTAGAAAGCAGAGCAGACTATTATCCCTGTCTGGGAAGCAGCATGGGGAGAGTGCATACTTATGTGCCTATGGCGTACTCGCTAAGAAACTGCTTATGTGAGGCCACAAAATAAGACTGACCTCACACCACACATCTTTTCCAACCACAGTGGACAAAGCTAGAAAGAAAGGAAAACTCATGAGTATGTGAAGGCTTAAAAACACACTCTGAAAAATGAATAATGGGCCCAAAGGTGTATCATGAAGACACTACAAGATAGAAACACCATACCAAAATTCATCGGGAAAATTACAGCAGTAATCCTATATTTTAAAAAAAAAAAATTGTGGCTGGGCAGTGGTAGTGCATTCCTTTATTCCAGCGCTCGGGATGCAGAGGCAGGTGGATCTCATTGAGTTCAGGGCCAGCCTGTCTACAAAGTAAGTTCCAGGGCAGTCAGAGCAGTTACAGAGAGAAACCTTGTTTCAAAAAATAAAAATAAATTCAATAACCCAATATTGTTGTAAATATCATTTTATGGTATGTTACATTTGTTTATGCTCTGGAACATTTGTTTAATGATGTAAAGATGTGTTGCTTTTGTTTATGCTGCATTTGTTTAACTCTGTGAAACTGTGGTTCTTTGCTTGTCTAAAACATCTGATGCTCTAATAAAGAGCTGAATGGCCAATATTGAGGCAGGGGCAAGGATAAGAGGGGCTGGCAGGCAGAGAGGATAAATAATAGGAGAAATCTGGGAGGAGGAAAGGAAGAGCAAGAGAAGCAAAGAGAGGAGGATGCCAGGGGTCACCCAGCCACCCAGCCAGCCACCCAGCCACCCAGCCACCCAGCCAGCCATCCAGCCAGCCACCCAGCCAGCCACCCAGCCAGCCACCCAGCCATCCAGCCATCCAGCCATCCAGCCAGCCATCCAGCCAGCCAGCCAGCCACCCAGCCAGCCAGCTAGCCACAGAGTAAGAGTGAAAGTAAGACATACAGAAGAAAAAGAAAATGCCCAGAGGCAAAAGGTAGACAGGATAATTTAAAAAAAAAAAAAATTATAAGAAAGAATAAAATTCTGTGTGTGATTTATTTGATGGGATGGCAGCCCACCAAAAAGTAAGAGTAAAGAATAAAAGACAACCAACAACAACACAGTATTATTAAGAAATTTTAAAAGATTAAATTAACCCCAAAGTTGGCATAAGGCAAGAAAGAATTAATGAACATGAATGGAATAGAGAACACAATAGCTATCAATGGAATCAGTTAGTTCTTTAAAAAGATGAACAAAATCAGCTGGGAGTGGTGATATACACCTTTAATCCCAGCACTCAGGAGGCAAAGGCAAGCCGATCTCTGAGTTTGAGGCCAGCCTACTCTATAGAGTGAGTTCTAGGACAGCTACACAGAGAAACATCTTGAAACCCCCCCATCAACAAAACTAAAACTTTAACCATAATATTATCTCACAATTCTACTTCTCTGTATATAGTGACAGAAATGAAATATTCGAAATAACTATGTGTCATCACATTCATAACTGCATTAGTCACAATAGCCTAAAGGCATAAACAGTTAAATGTCAATTCATAAATAAATTGTGCCATATTCATACAAAGACATATTATTTTATCTTTAAAAAAAATCAATGGAGTACTGAGCCTCAAAAAATTATGTACATGAATGAGGAGACCCAAAGGGGTACATACTATATGGATTCCATGTACATGAAATATTCAGAACAGATGGATAATCCATACCACTGCGCAAGCTGGCTGTTCCGGGCCTAACAGGCAAATGACTAGATAGCAACCTTACAGTGTGCAGGGTTTTACACACTTGACAGAAATGTGCTGCATTGCATGGATGTGGTGACTATACAGCCACTGTGAATGTCCTGAAACCCAAATGAATTTGTATTTTTGTAAAAGACTGATTTATTATTTTATGTGCATGCGTTTATGGATTAGTGTGAGTTGTGTGAATCCATATGACCCATGTGCACTCTTGTTTTCTATGGGGCCTGATCCCCTGGAACTGGATTGCAGATGCCTGTTAGCTGCCTCATGTGGATCCTGGGAACTGAACTCGAATCATCCAGGAGAGCAGTGAGTGCTCTTAACTGCTGAGCCATCTTTAACCTCAAATTTCAATTTTAAATGTGTAATTGAGATACAGGAGTGTCATCTCAATATATTACTTATTCAAAATTCAAAATCCTTTCATCACATGTCAGATGTTAAGGCTGGAAATGATACATTAAAAAAACACCACTATTACAATGAAGTAAAACCTTGAGGTATTGTTTAAGAGGTACATTATCTCAGGAGAAAGCACTGAATAGCAGGACAAAATATAGGATAGGGTAGAAAGGAACGCACTTCTATAACTGGGTTAGGCTCGAGATGAAAAGTAAAATAATGTAATAATAAAGACATCCCTAACTTAGGGCCTGGGTTATGTACCACCTACATTTCCAAGTCAAAGAGAAACCATCCTCCTGAGGGAGGTTGGTTTCAAAAAAGACCATTAAAAGAAGTAAAGATACCAAGAAATTCAAGGATAGTGTACTTTTCTCAACATTGACAAAACCTTTGACAGCAACTTACAAGCACTCAGCTCACGGTCACTTGGCTTCTGGATTCTGGACTGGATACAAAGCAGAATCCCAGCCCCCAGGTGTGTAGAGGAGGAGGGTTTCACCATGGGTACAAGAATCAGAGAATGAGGAAGGCTGGGGACAAAGCATAACCTTCAAAGGACATGCCCCAGGAACCTACTTCCTCCAGGTCCTCAAGTTTCCACTTCCCCCCAAATTAGTCTTACTGCTGGGCCCCCTGTGTCCAATACGTAAGAGTATGGGAGAAAATCCATACTGAAACCCTAACAGACAGTTTAATGTGACTCAGGGTGGCAGCAGGGACATTGCCAAGTAGGACAAAATAAACAATTACAATTCAGAGAACCCAAAAAGGGAGAGTGGTTTGAAGGGAGGCTGTCCTAAGAAGAACAATGATTTTCTGTGGAAAAGATTATGGAACACATCTCAGTCAAAGTGCCACATTTCTCTTAAAGATATCAGGAGTTTTGTGTGCTTTAGAGAATGCCACTCATAAGCCTGAATCGAGACTTGGAATTTTGCTTGTGAGTTTAAAAATAAAAATAATTTATTTCTATTTTACATAAAAATCAATGGATTAAAAAAGCAAAACATATGAACTGAGATCAAAACCTAAATTAAATAAGCAACTTTAATACATCCCATAGCAATTTATGCAAAGTGGCTGTGTAAATTCCTACCAATGTTATTCAGTAACAATGCACTGACTAGGGATACAAGGTAAAACTACCCAGAGGGAAATGAGACTTTAAAAAATTCTATATACATGCAAATACTAATAGAAAACTAATCTGCCATATTACTAATAATCAGCTCATAAATTTCAACTATTAAGCCAGTAATAGGAATAGAGAGGGAACCTAAAAATCATAACAATCATCAAGGATTTAATATGGTTGTATCCACTTAAAAGTCATTCTTATGCCTAGAAAGGAAAATGTCTGTGGTATCTGCATATTTGTTCCTCTGTAGGAAGTGGATTCATTTTGAATAGCAAATCACCTAGAACTTTTTATGAGAACTCTAAAAAATAAAACTTCCCATCTTCAAATGCATTAAAGTAAAAAGAAAAAAGAAGGGCAGCTTCTGGGGCACTTTTAGCCCAGGTTGGCCTTCTCTATGAGAGATGGAAGGACCCAAAAACTTGCAACCCAAGTTACAACCCCAGGAACGTATTTGAAGTTAACTTCTCATAAACATTCATGGTCAGTAAATCTGTGTCCCTTGACTTCAGCTCTGTTGCCTGCACACCTGGGTGCCCTGATGCTGACTACTTCTCAATAAGAGTGAAGTCACCAAGCTATCCCCCTGGCTCAGCATCCATTACTTAGCTCTCTATCACCTGTGTAGTAAGTTGTAAACCCTCCAGTAGAACACAGAAATCCCTTAAATCCAAACCTGGCTTTCCAGCCTTTCTCAAAAAGTTCCTTTTCTCTTATCCCTTGAATATTTCATGTTCCAGAAATAATGCTGCATTTCCTGAAACATGATCTATTACTAGGACAGGCTTCTGAGCTACTGCCTGCTTTTCTCCTGCTAGAATGACTTTCTTTCCTAGTACCTGGCAACACCAAAATCCTTTATACCACTTTGGACATCACCTCTTGTAAAAGTTTCCAGATCTGGGCTCCACTCTCTCTCCCTCCAAGACAAACATAACATGCTGTTTCTGTACTGAAGCCCACATTCTACATAGCATGATGTCTGCATTTGTCATATGTTAAAGTCTATAAAATAAGCTCTTGGGTTAAAAAACTCCTACGCCTGCTCATATTGCCAATTTCTATGTAAGGCTTGTTTCAACTAAGACAAAGGAGCAAAGGAAGAAAAAGACAGAGAAAATAGGGGGCGGGCACAAAAACAAATAGTTTGAAGACTGGACACAAGGAAGTGTGGTGCACTTACCAAATGAGTGACACTGTTTCCTAGAAACAGGAAGGGATTTCATACTGACAGAAAGTAAGCCTGCCTACTTCTTATATATTTATCATTTAGCATGTTTCCTAAGATGTTCTACCTTTTAAAATTCAACCAACTGAACAAGAGAACAAGAAAACATACCTTTCTGATAAATGAACCCCCCTTTAAAATGTATGTGGGTGTTTTGCCTGCATGTTTTATATCTGCACCTTGTGCATGCCTGGTGGTGCCTGCAGAGGTCAGAAGGTGTCAGGTCACCTGGGACTGCTGTTATAAATGGCTTTGAGCTACCTCGAGGTACTGGGAATTAAACCCAGGTCCTCTGGGAGAACAGCTGTTCTTAACCATTCTTAGGCATCTTCTCCAGACCCCTAAACCCCCTTTTAAAAGTCACGATTATTATTTTACATGTTGATCCCAGTTCCCTCTCCCTCCCTCCCTTTCTCCCTCCCTCCTTCCCTCCCTTTTACCCTCTCTGCTCTCTCACATGCACTCTAACCACCCTCCCATCCCCCCACCCCATCCATATGTAGGGGAATGCCATCCAGTTGGAGTCATGTAGATCTGACAGGTCATGTGAAGTAGGGACTAGGGCTTCTCTCCTGTCTCTAGATTAAGGCAGTTATCCCTCCATGGGGGATGTGTTCACAAAGTCCTTTTGTGCTCCAGGGATACATCCTGGCTCCACTGTCTGAGGTCCCTTAGACTGCTCAGTCCGTCTGGCTGAGACCCATATTCAGGGGGGCCTGAGTCAGTCCCATGCTGGCTTCCCAGCTATCAGTCTGGGGGCCCATTAGCTCCTCCTTGCTCAGGTAAGCTTTCTCTATGTGTTTCTGCAGCCTAGTCTTGTCCTCTCCATCTGCATCTGAATTCTACTTCAACTCAGTGTTTATATATGGGTGTTTGATCCTGTTTCCAACAGGCATTAGTTGAGGGCTCCATGGATAAGTTAGTTGTTGATCTCACTCTCCGGGAAGGGCATTTATGGTAGCCTTTCCACAGAAGCTCAAATTGTTAATTGGGAGCAGTCTTGTAGTTCTCTAGACCTTTCTTTGTGTTCAATTTTACCTTCAAACCAATGTTGGCTCCCTCTTTTATGTTCTCTCTCTCTCTCTCTCTCTCTCTCTCTCTCTCTCTCTCTCTCTCTCTCTTTCTCTTTCCTGTCTTCTATTCCTAACCGGGCTCAATCTTCCTGGTCACACATGTTTTCCTTTCCTCCCCCCTCGTTTTCTCCTACTTCTCTCTCCATTCGCTGCCCCCCCCCCACTTCCCCTGAGCTCTGGGGGACTTGTCCCTTCCAAGTTCTGTGAGGGACTTTATATGAATCTCTTAGAATACACCTTGTATCCTAGTTCCTCTGGTGGTGTGAATTATAGGCTGGTGATCCTTTGATCTAGGTCTAAAATCCATATATGAGTGAGTACATACTGTGTTCCTCTTTTTGTGACTGGGTTACCTCATTCAGGATGGTTTCTTCAAGTGCCATCCACTTGCCTGGGAATTTCAAGATACCATTATTTTTTTCTGCAGGAGTAGTATTCCATTGTGTAGATGTGCCACATCTTCATTAACCATTCTTCAATTGAGGGGCATCTAGGTTGCTTCCAGGTTCTTGCTATTACAAATAGTGCCGCTATGAATATTGTTAAACAGATGTCTTTGTTGCATGGATGTGAATCCTTTGGGTATATGCCTAAGAGGGGGATTGCCGGGTCCTGTGGTAGACTAATTCCCATTTTCCTGAGGAACCATCATACTGATCTCCAAAATGGCTGTATGAGTTTGCACTCCCACCAGCAGTGGAGGAGTGTTCCCCTTTCTCCACATCCTCTCCAACATGAGTCATCATTGGTGTTTCTAATTTTAACCATTCTGGTAGGGGTAAGATGGTATCTCAAAGTTGTTTTGATTTGCATTTCCCTGATAGCTAAGGATATGGAGCATTTTCTTAAGTGTCTTTCAGCCTTGTTGATTTCCTCTATTGAGAATTCTTTCTTCAGTTCTGTACCCCATTTTTAATAGGGTTAGTTGGTATTTTGTTGACTAGTTTCTTGAGTTCTTTGTATATTTTGGAGATCAGCCTTTTGTCGGATATAGGATTGGTGAAAATCTTTTCCCAGTCTGTGGGTTGCCATTTGGTCTTATCCACTGTGTCCTTTGCCTTACAGAAGCTAACCCTAACCCTAATTAAATTAAAAAAAACAAAACAAAACAAAAAAAAAACAATGCTTTGACTCCAAAATTTAAGTTCAAGGACAAGTTACTGGGGAAAAAGGATTTCTATTTTTGTTTCCACAGAAAATGAAAAGATGTGGATTCCTTCCAGACTAATGTGGTTTGATCAAGCCAGACCACCTGAAACAGAGTACCAGGTGATCCTACATTCAAAACAGCTGGACAGACTTACAGACTACAGCCAGGATTTCTGAATCTTCTTCGAATCCCCCATGACAGCGCCCTTACCAGCAGGAAGCAGTTTGGAAAGAACGACTCCCAAATTCCCAAATATTGTCTATAAATGTTTGTTTTCATTTAAATGGACTTGGTTATATAAAATAAAAACAAAAATGAAAAAAAAAGTCACAATTAGAAGACGTATACAGTATATTTTTTCTAGGTGACTTTCTCTCTCATACACACTCTGGGTGTGTGTGCATATGTAAAAACTAGAGGTCAACCTTGGATGCTCTTAAGGAGCCACCCATACTGTTTTTAGAAGCGGGGTTTCTCACTAGCCTGTACCTTACCAACCAGGCAAGGCTGGATGGCTAATAAGCCCAAGGGATCCATCCAGCTGTCTCCATCTCCCCAGCACTGGGATTACAAGTGTGCCACAGTGCTCAGCTTTTTCACATGGCTGGGGGGTGGGACGGTGGGGGGGGTTGATCACATTTGTGTGACAAGCATTTTACAAACTGAGCCATCTCCCAGTCCTGGGCAGATGTTAAGTATGTTAAGGTTTTAAAATGTATAATAATTGGGCTATGTAAATAGTGGTTAATGTTAAAAATCACTACACAAATAATTCTGGCATCAAACTTACAACTTATACTGTATCATCTATGGTCCTTTAATGACTTGGGGAAATGTTTCTACATCAGCATAAAGAGAATAAACAGATCATAATTATTTGGCTTATTCTATTCATTACAGATTGAGAGACAGGGAATGGCTACTTAGGTTTTATAATGAGTGAATTTTGTTGTCTGGGTGGTGAAACTTTATTTACAACCAAACCTCATTTCAAGCCTGACTCAGATAGTTTCTCCCTTGATACAACACACATGTTAAACACGTTTTAAATTCAAGATCTGAAACAAATTATATTGATATAAAATGGTAATTTCTTATAAACTTTTAATTGCTATTTTAATTCATAAAATGGGGTAAATTTTTACTAATACTACAAAAAAAAAAAAAAGCCAAACAATCCACCCAAATCAGAAAACCTTAAGTATATGAAGTTAGCTCTACTGTTTAAAGAGTGTGACAGTTATCACTGATGGCCTCCGGCACTGGAGAAACCAAGACTATAATAGCAGTAAAAGAGCACTATTGAAGGGACGGAATTTAACCAAGACCAAGGAAGTCCCAGGGGCATGCACTTGTGCCTGCTGCTGGGGAATAACCCTCTTGTACACTGTAAAGATGTCACCAGAATTGTTTTACTAAAACTCTGATTGGCCAGTAGCCAGGCAGGAAGTGTAGGTGGGGTGACCAAACTAAGGATGATGGGAAGGAGAAAGGGGAGAGTCAGAAGAGACACAAGCCAGCCATGAGGAAGCAATATGCTGGAGGATAGGTAAAGCCATAAGCCACATGGTAATACAGGTTTATAAAAATGAGTTAATTTAAATTTAAAAGCTAGTTAGTAATAAGCCTGAACTATGGTCCATGCATTTATAATTCATAGTCAGCCTCTGTGTGTTTATTTGGGACCAAGTGTTTGGGATAAAAGAAAACCTCTGCTTCTGTTTACAGCCTGTAAGTAAGTGTGTGTGTGTGTGTGTGTGTGTGTGTGTGTGTGTGTGTGTGTGTGTGTGCATGTATGTGTGAGAGGGACAGGTAGGGGTGTTGAAATAATAGGGGCCTGTATTAGTTACTTTTGCTGTGCCAAAACACCATAACTGAAGCAACTTATAGAAGAAAGTGTTTATTTGGGCCTATAGTTCCAGAGGGACAAGAGTCCATCATCACCACAGCAAGGGAACATGGCAGCAGGCAGGCATGGTGATTGAAGAAGCAAGCTGACTGCTCACATCTTGAAAGTCAAGCAGGAAGCAGAGAGTGCACTGGGAATGGGAGGCAGCCTCGAACAAAGCCTGCCCCCAGTGACATACTTCCTCCAGAGAGAGCAAACCTGTTATACATACTGCCTGAATGGTATCACCACCTGGGGACCAAGTATTTCAATGTAAAAAGCTGGGCTATCTCATTCAAACAGCTACATTCTACTTCCTGGCTCCCATAGTCTTATGACCATATCATAATGTAAAATGCATTTAGTCAAACTTCAAAGTCCCATAATTTATCATAGTCTCAACACAAAAACCCAAAGTCTCAAGCAATGTCTAAACTGTAACCCTGTGTAAAATCAAAAACCAAATTACATAGTTCCAACTTTCAATGGCATAGAATACACATTCCCATTCACTAGGGGAGGACAGGGTGCATAGTGAGGAAATACTAGCCTAAGCAAGCCCTAAAACGGCATGCAAACTCCAAATCCTGTAGCTCCGTGTCTAATGTTAAAGGGCTTAGATGGCTCTGCCTGTGTGCTTTGCTGCTTGCAATACACCACCCTCCCTCTCAGGCTACTTCTGATCTCTGTGTGTAGCTCTCTGTGGCAGCTCTCTTACATCTCTGCTATTTCCAACATTTTGAGATCTCCAACACAACCCAGACTTCACTTTCATGGCTGTGTGCAATGGGCTCTGGGGCCTCTTCTCCTCTCAGCCCCTTTACCCAATGACTCCCAGCCACATGCTACCTGGCCTCTGTGGCTCTCGGAAACCATGTAGACAATCCAGTAACCCCTTTCCTCATGCAATTCTTTCTGACTCCAAAGCCAGTGCAGTATGCAGCACACTCCTGGGCTTGAGTAGATCCTCACTCTCCCGAAGCACATTTGTAGCAGCTTTTGTCTGTTGTGCCTTTTCTGGAGCAGAAAATTCCTTAGGCCTTTTCCTTTCATAAACTTGAAATTTAGCTGGGTGCTTTCTTGCCCAGAAACACCCTCCTTTTACTCCAGGGCAGATTAGGCCTCTCTCTACTCTCCTTACCTCTTCCGGCACAAGCCTTAGCTGAACATTAAATTTCCTGGTGATCTTTTTCTCTTCAAATGTATATTTTCTATTTCCCTCTGCCTCAGCTGTTCTTTTTCATTGTAGACCTGCACAAGAGTGATTACTAATAACCATGTAACAGAGTCAATATTAGACTGTCATGAATTGTCCTACACCCAAGGAATTGGTCCATTACTTTTAAATTTAGTCTCAGGCAAGTTCTTAGGACAGAAGTAGAAAGCAATGACATTCTTTGCTGAAATATCATGAGAATTGGTCTCTAACCCAGTTGCTAACATTGTTCCCCTCCGAAACCTCTTGTACTGGGCCTCCACGGCCCCCATAACTGTTAACACTGTCTTCCAGACTCCTACAAGAATGGCCTATTAAGCCTGCTTAAAGTGTCCAACTACTTTTCTAGTCCAAACTTCCAAAGTCTTCTATACTCCTCCAAAAAACAGAATGGTCAGGTTTGTCACAGCAACACTCACTCTGCAGTACCAGCTTTATCTTCCTATTACTGTGGTAAAACATCGTGACTAAGGCCACTTAGAGAAGGAAGGTTTTATCTAGGGTTTGTGGTTCCACAGAGATACGAGTCCATCATGGTCACTGCAGGAAGCATGGCAGCAGGCAGGTATGGTGACTGGAGGAGCGCGCTAAGATCACACATCTTAAACAGGAAACAGGCAGCACACTTAGAATGACACCAGGGTTTGAACTCTCAAAGTTCACCCTCAGTGACATACTTCCTGCAGCAAGGCACATGTCCTAAACTGTCAAACAGGACTATTAACTAAGGACCAGGTCTTTAATGCAAAAGATGATGAGGACATCACACTCAAAGCACCACAGGCCCCGTTTTCTCTGACTCCATAACTTGTGAGGTTGGCATGAGAGTTTGGCATTAGAGAGGGGAAAACAAAAAAAATCTACAGATTCCCATAAGTTAGCATCTGCTACTGGTAATTCTGGAAGACATTTCAGATGTCCAGTAAAACAATTCCTATGCCATAAGTATTGAATAAGAAATAACTGTCAAAGGAAAACAAAAGTGTTTTTCTGGCTAAACTGTTAGTGAAAAGGTAATGATCACCATTTCAAACACAGAGACTATTTATTGCATATGGGTCTGTTGCCCTAAAAGAATTTTCATAGATTTAAAATAATTTTACCCATGTACAGAAAAGAAGATTTGAACCAACTTATTTTACTCTGAATCTTTCTTGAATACAGGAAAAGTTTTCATTTATTACCTTTTAACAATGTTAAAACTGCCCATTCTAAGTCAGCCAAAGAATCATAATGTTTGTAATATGGCTAATAATCTGGTAATACTTCTTATCAGAATCTATTTTTAATTGTGCAAATATTCAACAACAAAACCTTGCTTCATCATTCTAGGTACAAACATGACTTTATGTTATAAAGAAAGCATATTAGTTGGTACGTATGATTTTCTCTGTCACACACACCAAGAGATCAAAGAAGAAATGGCCTACTCAGAAAAATATTTTCAGATGAGAAACAAATCAGTTATACAACTGAATGAATTTTTGATTTGAAAAATTCACTACTGTTATGTAGGCACCATATGAAATAGTCACTAACTATCATGAAAAGGGAACTAAAACCTCTACATACTATTTAAGTGACTGGCACTCGGCATTTATGGGTATATATGTGGACAGTATATGCACAGGGGCACAGTTGCCCACAGAGTCCAGGAAAAAGTGCCAGGTGCTTTGGAGCTAGAGTTATAGGTGGTTGTGAGTGAACTAACATGAGTGCTAGGAGCAGAAACTGGGTCCTCTGGAAAAGCAGCCAGTGCTCCTAACCACCATGCTGTCTTCCTGAGCAATCCCTAGCTTCAAATTTTTCTACAGAGGCAGGTGACTAACGTCTAAAACTTTAAAAAATTAAAGAAAAAAAAAGAATTTGTAAAATTGAGTTTCTCAGAACTATATAATTTTAACTTTCCTGGTTTTGTTTTTTGTTTTTTTTTTACAATTGGAGAGACTTAGGAGAAACTAAGAACTGAATTTAATTAAAATTCATCCATTCTGAACGGTTTAAAAACAACCACCCCCTAGGGACATTGCTCATTTAAACCCACAGCGATCATACAGTTTGTGATTATTTCCTAGACTCGGCTCTAGAATTTATCACCCTAAAGCCATGTGTCAGAGGTCACAGTTTTTTATAAATAGCTAAATATTAATATTACTGTTCCACATGCTGTGTCACAATCTAAATATGTTTTAGGAAACTTGACTTTGTGAATGTGACAGTAATCATTTTATGATTTGTATATTTATATTAGTAATAAGGTAGAGTAGAGCTTAAATGGTTACGGGAGGTCAATCTTTGCAGTGTCCTTGCCTAGTTTGTAACCTAGTTTTGGTCACTATGTTACTGGTTTCTTCTTCTATAAAATGGCCCCAGCAGGAAGTCTGCTCAGGGAGGTGGCACTGTTGTGCTGGAGGACATTGGTCCTGGGAGCCAGGTTGAAAATTTACAGCCTCACTGTACTTCTAGATGGCTTCCTGCTCCGTGCTATGGTAGAAGAAGAGACATCTCAACTTCCCATTCCTGTCATCATGCCTGCTTACTCCTCCACCCCATGACAGACTCTTATCCCTCGGGGCCAAAATAAACTTTCTTCTTTAGATTGCCTTAGGTGTGGTATTTTATGACAGCAATAGACATATAGTTAACAAAATCACCCATCACATTTAACTGTCTGTAAGAATCAATGCCAAGGGTGCAGAACAAAATTATTAAGTATATGATGCTAATGACAGATATACACACACCAGTGGCAAATTAAAATACACTTAACATTTAAAGAATACAAACTGGGGGAAAAAAAAAAAACCAGCTGAAACCCTTGGATACTCTGTGATATTTTCTTGAACAATAAGGGGAATTTCTGTTTGTTTGTCCATGTTGTTTGTAAAGATAGTAACTGGGCTGGCAAGCTGGCTCAGAACTTGGGTACCTGCTCCAAGCCTGCCAAACTGAGATTGATGCCCAAGGCCCTCAGGGGAGGAGGACATAAATAACAAACACCAAAAACTTGTCTTTTGACTTCCTCAAGGTAGCTATCGTACGCTTGTGTGTCCTCACACTCAAAATAAATAAATGAGGTTTTTTTGTTTTTTTTTAAAAAACTTGGTAGCTGAAAAAGACAAGTGAAATTCTACACTAAGTGAAATAACAGTCCTGTGAAGGAAGCTCATCTAAGACACAGTGCAGTGAACACCTAGAGCAATCCAAAGTTGCTGTGGTTTTCCAAGGAAAATGAGCACTTTTAAAACTAAAAAAAAAAAAAAAAAAAACATTTTATGAAATATAAAAGAATTAAACTAATTTGTCCGTCTAATTTTAAGCTTTACTTAAAGCATTATGTGGCTCAGGGATTAAGAGAATTTTCTTGAAGTGGAACCAGGTTCAGTTCCCAGCACAGCTTCCCTTAACTCCTATTCCAGGGAATCTAATGCCTTCTTCCCATTTCCAAGGGTATTGTGTGTACATCGTACACAGACATACATACATACAGGCAAAACTCATACACATTTACAAAATAATAATGATAAATTAATTTTAAATATGTCATTAAGAAAAATCCTGGTGCTGGAGACATTGCTCTGTAGTTAAGATTGCTCTTCAAGAGATCCTGAGTTCAATTCCCAGCAACCATATGGTGTCTCACAACCATCTGTACCTAGATCTGGTGCCCTCTTCTGGCCTGCAGGCATACTTGCAGGCAGAGCACTGTATACATAAAAAAATAAATAAGTCTTTAAAAAAAGAAAAGAAAATTCCTGGCCATGATGGAACACATCATTAATCCCAGCACTTGGGAGGCACAGGCAGGAAGATCTCTGCAAATTTGGAGTCAGTCTAGATTATACAGTAATTCCCAGGCCAGAGAAGGCTATATTGAGAAACTCTGTCTCTAAAAGCAAACAAATAAAAAAAAGGGCAGGACTTTAATGAAATTTGAGTATAATAGTTTTTGTTTGTTTTTTAAGTAATTGTTAAGTAGCAAGGGAGAAAGGGGGAGGGGGAAAGGAAAAGGGAGGGAATAAGAATAGTGCCCGCATGCTTTTTGGTAAGGAAATTCTTTTATTCCAGTTACTACAGGGAGTGATAGCACACCAGTATGAAGGCATTTGCCTTTTAAAAAGCAACAAACAGAAGTGGAAAACACAGATGAATCTATGAAGTGAAGAGGAGTCTCTTTCCTGTTTTCTATTTAATAAATAGCATGGTGGGGGTAGAACAAATTAAAAGATAAAGGATGACCATGGTGGTGAAATGCCATGATTCCCAAACTTGGGAGGCAGAGACTAGTGGGCCTCTGTGAGTTCAAGGCCAGCATGTCAGTCAAGGCTAGATAGTGAGCCCTATCTTAAACAAACAACAACAGAAGGGGCAAGGTGATTAAAAATCAATATACTGATAGTCAGAAACTAGTAACAGCCTAAAGGCAGTTACTGGGGGTTCAACTGGTTCTTCCCAAAATCAAGCTATGATTCACCAGCTCACACTGGTGAAAAGACAAGTGACTAAAATGAATTATCTGAGACACAAATATGACAAGGCCTGGCTCTAAAAACTAATCCAGATCATAGCAGTCTCCACAAATTCATGAAAGCAGAAGGATAGAAGGCCACTAAGGAATGTCACCTTCATACAATAAAATATTCTGTGCCACTGACTATTTTATTGAAACGGCACATTTATTTTAGATCAACAACAAGCACAAACAATCAAAGTGACAACTCACTCAAGACAGGGCCATGTCCCCACCAAGATTACATTGTGACAATCAATACAACCGATGAGTCTACTCATCAGTGAGTCAATCACCAGGGCAAAAACAGTCTAACTTGTGTTCTCCTAAAATCACCAGCAGTGAATCAAAAAACAAGATGAAGAAAAACAAGAAAGAAAATGTTTTTGTAGACAGGAAAACCCAAGGCTTTATACAAAGCAAAAATAAACATATACACTGGGAAGAGGGGCTTTATAATTAAATATAGAACTGATGGGAAAGACATCCTTACAATGTGAAATTGGGAGCAATAAAATTGGTAAGAACTACAAATATTCTAGAAACAGTGAAGGGTTAAGCACAAGCTATCCAATATACTAACAACACTCATAGTTCCTGTAACAACTGAATATAAAATTTAAACAGTCTGCTGGTGTCTGGGGAGTAGGTAATGAGTGTACGTACGTACAACACACACACACACACACACACACACACACACACACACACACACACACACACGATGAATAAAATGCATGAGTTACACCCAGGGTGGAGAGTGACCTTCAGGGGCACAGTCTCTCTGAATCTGCCTATTTTGATCTAGCCTAGCAGCTGTGGCAAGTGGTGGCCGATAGTACACCGACAGGATGCAGCAGCTGCATGTGTTCTCTGGCGACAGAATAGAATAAATGCAATGCTCGTCCCAACAGACTGAGAAGGGAGGCCAAGGCAGCTGCCACAGTCATTCAGATGTTTGTTGCACTACCTCACAAAGATGTGTCTAGTGGTACATTCTGGAGAGCGTGCAAAACTGAGGGAAGCCTTGTCTCTGTGGAAGGCATTTGAGAGCCACCCAGTCAAGACAAAAGCCTTGGCATCTCGTTTGCCCAGTCCTTTACCTGAAGCCGGTTGCCAAATCCTACTGATGGAGTAATTTAATCTCCCCTAAATATATTCTCTCAAGCATATGCTCAGTGCTTAGATTTCTCTTACTTGAGCAATTTTTTTTAAATTGGCCTTTCAAACATATATTCCATAAATACCTCTCTAAAAGATAAATCTGACTACCCCACCTACATCAACCTCAACAGCTCCCCACTCATAAAGTGTGTCTGTTTGGAATCAAGTTATAGAAACAGTAGTGGGATTTCTATTTTGGTTTAGGACACAGAAGAAAGGGAGCAGAGAGTATTATTTCATCAAGAAACTGTTACAGAAAGTAAGATTCTTTGTGATCTGATCCCAACTAGTTTGTTATTTTCTCTGCTCTGAGCCCTGTTCTCTTGTAAGACTGAACCCTCTTTCAAATTTCAAACATTCCTTCAAATCTGTTTTTTCCCTAATCTCTGAGGTTTTACACAGCCTTTCTCTAATGAGTGGTCTGTGCATGCTGTTAGCACTCATTTGTCCTTGGAAGCAGAGCTCCAGTGTCCATATCACTAAAGGACCTTGCTTGAGCCTCTCCTGAATTAACCTGCGGTGATATTTTGTTTATTATCTAACAAATAAAGATTGCCTGAAGATCAGAGTGCAAATCTAGTCACATTAGTTAGCCGTAGAGGCAGTGGTGGCACACACCTTTAATTCCAGCACTCAGGAGACAGAGGCAGGTGGATCTCTGTGAGTTCAAGGCCACCCTGGGCTACACGATTCTAAATCAGCCTAAAAAAGAAACAAAGCTCAAACCTTTGATCACACACCTTTAATTCCAGCATTAGGAAGGAGACAGGAGTGATGTAAGCTAGGAGGAGACAGGTTTTGTAGAGACAGCATTTAATCTGAAGATTCATAGAGATGGATGCAGTCTGAAGAACAGTCGCTCTGAGGACAGGACCACCCCTTTGGTCTGAGCACTGGGAGAGGTAAGAACTCTAGTGGTTGGCCACTTTGCTTCCATGATCTTTCAGCTTTCACCCCGACAGATGACCAAAGAGAATTTGTGCTACTCTGTTTATGTGGTAGCCTCTCTCTGTGGTATTTCAGCTGTTAAGAGGGGAGCCATAACTGACAGGTCATAATGCTTGCCTACAACATGACCATATTTTGTGTACTTCACAAGAAAGAATCTCGGTACTGAGTATTATCTACCTCTCTGGATGTACTTATTAAATTTTCATTTTAAAGAGTTATTTCACGATCATTTGTACCTCAGGAGACTGTGGAGTGGGCCAACAAAGTGGCTCAGAGGGTATTAGCCACAAAACCCGACAAGCTGAGTGGAGTTACATCCATGGAGCCCACATGATAGACCAGAGGTTCTCAACTTGTAGGTCATAACTCCTTTGGGAGATCAGACAATCCTTTCAGAGGGGTCACTGAAGGCCATTGGAAAACACAGAGAGACAGCTGCAAAGTTACAGTTATGAAGTAGCAACGAAAATAATTATATGGTTGGGATCAGCACAACATGAGGAACTGCATTAAAGGGTCACAGGAAGATTGAGAACCTCCGTGGCAGTCAGAAAGAATGAACTTCTGCAAGTTATTCTGCTCCCTCTCTCTCCCTCTCCCTCTCCCTCTCCCCCCCCCCTCTCTCTCTCTCTCACACACACACACACACACACAATCATAAATATTTTAAAAAGAGAATGTAGAGTGAGGTGACATGATGGGGTAAGTTGCAGTGCAATGAAATGAAGAAACAAAAATGATTAATAGACATACTCATTGAGGAAGGCTTATGATCCGCTGGGGAAAACAAAAAAGATTAAAGAAAAAGAGAACTGTTTAAAATGAATTGTTAGTAATAACGATCTTCGAGGATGCCCTCCTAAACAACTTTCAAAGAACTGACTGGCCTTGGCATTTATTTCACAGCCAAAATTATCACTGCTTTAATGACCTCTACTTTTTGACCTGGACAAGTAACTATGGAAACAAGTTTTGCTTTGCAAAAATCCATTATAGTTTTCTAACCTCTAAATGCAAAAACTTTGGAGTTTGAAGAAACAAAATGTAGGCAACTGGAATTTGTTTGTTTTGGTTTGAATGTGGGTGGTTCCCATCAAAACATTTAGTTGCTTGAGAATCTACTTATTTCAATATTTAACTATAAATTGACAAAAGTAGGTGAAGCATTTCCTTATGATTTTCACATCTTAGAAATGTCAGGTACAATGTTGCATACATATAATCCCAGGTACTTGGGTACTTGGGAGACTGAGGCAGGAGGGCTGTCGAGACTATGATGTAGAGACCAGCCTAGGCAACAATATAATCAGACCTTACCTCAAAAAGGGCAAAAAAAAAAAAAAAAAAAAAAGCCTAAAATTCGGAATTCCTCAGATTTAATATATGCATGAACATTCACTATTTTAGATAGGATCAAAGCTAAAAGTGAAAGAGTACAATTTCCCAGATGTAGGAAAGGTTCAGAACTCTATCACACAGATTTGTTGACAGGCACTAGGAATTAATGAGGACAAAAGGTTAAACACATGGCTCCATGGAGTTCTGTGAAGAAGGGAATCCTTTCAGTAAATGGTACTGGAGAGCTGGGCATCTGTGTGGTCAAAAGACCATCATGGATGCCAATTCACAAGAAGGAGTGAACGTGACCTGCACAAGTAGCTCAGATTAAGAGTCAAAACTCTAAAATTTTTAAGAGGAAAACATAAGGAATAATATCCTTCAGCTATGTTGAAGTATCATAGCTCAAACACCAAAAGCACAATCCATAGGGGAAAACTTAGTAAGCCAGACTTCAACAAAACTCCAATATTTAATAACAAAATGATGAGGGCTGCAGAGAGAGTGCAGTTAATAAGATCCCTGTGGTGCAAGCAAAGGACCTACACTGCTCTGCACAAAGTCAGCTCACAAATCAAGATATCTGAGTTCTGTTGCTATCAATTGATGATGCAGCACGGTTATCTACTAGCAGAATTTGTATGCACACTAAAATAACTCTCACATTATACAAGTCATTTCACTAGTCACCATTAAATAGGAGCTAATTTGTGTCTCAGCTATGTGTTCTGCAAACAGGCATGTGACAGAACACATGGAATTTGATCTATTACCTAATTCAACAACCAGAATCCCAGATGTCAACTTTTCCACTCAGTCACCTTTGCTGTACCCAATATCTCCAATAATGAAAATATTAATGACCACATTTTTTAGCCCCCATTCAGATTGGTTTTTCTCTGTATTGTCTTAAAATAAATCTATCTATCTATCATCTATCTGTCAATCTATCCATCTATCTATTATCTGTCTACCTATCTATCTACCTACCTACCTGGTTTCTCTGGGTATCCCTGGCTGGCCTGAAACTTACTATCATAGACTAGGCTGGCCTTGAACTCAGAGATTTGCCTACCTTTGCTTCCTGAGTGCTGAGATTAAAGAAGTGACCACCAGTGCTCAACTTTGATATCTTTCTTTTTAAAACATTTATTTTTATTTTTTATGTGTAAGTGTAAGTACTTGCATGTATTATGTGTACCATATGTATGCATAGCACCCTAGGAGGCTAGAAAGAGCATTGGATTCCATGGGATTGGAGTTACAAGTATGTATGTACCATCTTCTGAATGGTGGGAATTGAACCCATGTCTTCTGCAAGAGTATAAAGTGCTCTTAATTTCAGAGCCACTGCTCCAGCCTTTGAGCAATGATAGGAAACACCTCGGTTGGAAGAGAGACTTTTTTTTTCTGATTGATTTCACAGTACAGTATAAAGAATTAATATATTCTTGTCTATTTCAAGTGAGCATAAATAATCAACTATACAAATCATACCTGAAGAAATCAATGAAACAGAGATAACTGCATGTCCACTATTCACTACAGACAAGTTATGGGATCGACCTAAGTGCCTACACACAGATGAATGGATAGAAAAAAAAAATGAGTTTTCTTAGCCATAAAGAAGAATGAAATCATGTTTATAAGAAATCAGATGGAACTAAAGACCCATCATGTTAAATGAAATACGCCTGGCTTAAGAGATGAGTGTCCCTTCTCTTCTCTCACAGCAAAGTCCAGATTTAAAGATTTGCTTTCGACATTTATAAATAGAAAGGGAATTATATCTTACCTTAACCTGTACCACAGTTTGCTACATTCAAGCAAAAACAAGCACTAACCCAGAATAATTCTTTACTATCAATACACAACTAGTGCTACATGTTGGGAGGCAAGCTTTAGCTTTCATATATGTGTGGCATGCCAATAATGTATATGATAAATACCTTTAAACAAATAAAAATAGACTACCACTACTCAGTTGAAATCTGATTATTATTACAAAGATTAAAATACCTGGTTTTAATTTATAAAATCTATTTGCTTAACATATTTTCACCATTAAAAATAAAATTAAAACTCCTGGGACCTATCACTAGGTGTGGTAATGCACACTTTCAATCCCAGCTCTTGGGAGGCGGAGGAAGGCAGATCTCTGTGAGTTTGAAGGCAGCCCGGTCTTCCCAGTGAGTTCCAGGACAGTTAGGGCTATGTAGAGAGACCCTGTCTCAAACAAACAAACAAACAAAAAACTACTGGATCCAATTAAAGGAAAAACACTTCGTTGGTTTCATTTTTCAAACTTCTTGCTTTTATGGTAACTAATTATATTCATTAGTGTGTAAATGCCAGGTGTAAAGAAGTATCAGGCTTCAGCTGGGCCTTATAAACACATCCTTCAATTCGGGAATTTTTACCAGTAGAACAAATGGAAGAAACTACCTGCACACAAGTTTACAAGAGTATATTTATAAAAGCAAAAAATAGGACTAGGAAGATGGTTCAGCAACAAAATTGCTTGCCATGCAAACAGCAATCATAGGACCAGTGTTCAGATCCCCAATCCCAATACATCTGCTTGCTGGGTGTTGTGGCCTGCCTGTAATTTCAGTGCTCAGAAGTAGAGATGGGTGACCCCTAGAGTCAATCTGGCCAGCTAGACTAGCCATATCCATGGGGTCAAACCAGATACCTACCTCAATGAGTAAGGTGAAGACACTCTAGCAAGACTCCCAGTGTCAACCTTGGACCTACATATATCCATGTGCCCACATATGGGAACATACACACATGCACACACATATACCACATATGCATGAAGAGAATATTTAAATTAAAATAAATCTAAAAGCAACAGATAGACAATGGACCAAATGTCTAGTAGAAAATTGGGCAAAAAGAACATTTCTGCTTTCAATGGTGCACTAGATAAACATTCAGTGATAGAGCAAGAAAGATGGCAAACAACTAACAGAAGCATTTTCAATTCAACCTTTAAACATGAAAATCTGCAACCAGGTCAGTATCACACTTTTCCTAAAGAATCAGGGAGGCAGATCAGAGACTTCCAGATGGCTATTTACCAAAACTGCACCTGTAACATTTACAGTAGTCCCTAGTTAGCAACACCAACGCCACTTATTGTTAGAAATACACATTCTGGGACCCCCACACAACTCTAGCTAAATCAAAAACCCTGAAGGTGAAGCCGACCAATCTGGTTTCAGTGGTTGAAACACTTTTCAAAAATTAAAATCAGCATCTCTCTGAGACTCTCTGAAAACCAAAAACTCTTCTAGCAAAGTACACATTTGAACAAATGCCTTTTACACATAAACAATGAGCAGAAGGTATCTGCAGCCTACATCCAGTGGACTCTATTCAGCCCCAACCAAGGCTTTTCAGGTACGACAAGTATCTATTGTACAGAAATTGCCAAAATTAAATTGCAAACAAAAAATGGAGAACAAGCTGTGAAAGAAGCCCTCAAGTATGGCACACCAGAATCTCTCCCAGTCTGTCTTCACTCACTCAGATTCCAAGACTGACAAAGTCTACAAGGCTTAACTTTCCAAATCTCTGAACTTACTGGGTTTGCACTGGGTTTATAGGCTGGGCTGATGGCCTTTCCAACCGAAAGTCATGATCATTACTCCACTTGGCTATCAATCTTCCTAACTGAAGAGTGAACCTCTTAGAGTTTAACTCACTGTGTTTCTCAGTGTGCCACATGATTCATATCCTAAAGCATGCACTTTAGGCAGAGCCTTTCTTTATTCCCTCAGTTTTATACTAAGAGCAAAACATACTAACCAAAAATTAAAGCACCCTAACAAAAGAGCCCATAAATTAAAATGTTAATTAGGACATCTATAATTGTCAAACTTTATTTTTCCACAACAATTTTAGAGTTGTGTGAATATATATGTGTGCGCTCGTGCACACACACACACAATGAATTGAACCACATTAAAATATTAATGTTATTAACCTAAGAAAAACATTCCATTTAAAAAATATTGTATGCACACCTGCTATTCTTCTATCAATTTAAGCAGGAAACCATTTCTCCTCTACATCATGAGCAATAGAAAAGTACTTATTAAAACATTAATCACAGTCCATTATATTCTGACTCACTGCCAGAAGTTCCCATTACATCACTGAAAATATCTATTAACCAAAACCTGCTCCTGACAAGTTACAGGAGTGCCCTGTTTAGAACGCAGTCATGTAAGTCAGTTTAAAAAGAACAGTTGCACAATTGATTTTGCAGTGGCAGCAAAAATAATTAATTTTTTCCGACATTTGTTACTGCAGAGTTGATTTAGCTAGTGTTTCTAATGTAAAATTATTCAAAACTATTTCAAACTTTAACTACTGTTATTAGACACATTTGCCATGAAAACATTAAATACCAACAACTAAAATGTGAAATTAAATCACTTTAAACTGTGCTGACTATACCACTCTAAATAAAACTATATTCACTTGTGTAAATATGGGTCTTGTTTAGAGCCACATTTCACAGGAAATTGTCCCAAATGAAAACCATCCCTGTTTTCCACTCCCACTCTTTAGGATTTATGTTTTTACATTTAAAACTAGTTATGCAGAAAAACCAAAGCCGGGGAGGTAGGGGCAACATTAGTGTCAGAAGAGTGACTACTTTGGGGACTCAGGACTTAGCAGAAATGCCTAGTTTGCACTTAAGGGCTGTTTGTTTGGGAAGTGACTACACTGGTTTCCCAACCTAAGGCAGCCAGCACTGACCCCCAAATCAGGAGGAAAGCAGAAAATGCTTGTACCTAACCACTAAGAAAAAAGCAAAAGGCTTGTGGGCAACTGTTACCCAGGACAGAAACCACTCATGGCTTATGAGCTCACATGGGGGTGGGCTATTTTTCCTCCTACTTACTTACATCTTAAAGTTTTCCAATAATGACTTTATATTTCCTTCAATGAGGAAAAAAAAAAAAAAAACCAAAGAATTTATTTATTTTAACATCTTAAGGTTTCAAGACAACTATGAAAAGTTACTTGTTTTGACACATTATGCTCATTGCTTCTTTTAAATTTATACTTTCATAATATCTATTTCCACATATATGAGTGACAATTTTCCATAGCTCATATAAAATTCAGGATTTCTAGTGTTCCTGTTTATGTTGTTATTAATTTTTTGTGTTTCATTTAATTAAAAAACTCATGGTAGCAGGACTTACAGAAATTTAAAAAAATGAATTATATCTTAATAAGAAGAAAGGAAAACAGATCATGATACACATAAATTAACAGAGAACTTTAGTCAAGCCTGTGTGTTCTAAATTTTGAAAGGTTAAAAGCATCAGCAAGTGACACATAGCTAATCACTTGCCACCAACTCAGTCTCCAGGTTCCTTTTCTATTTTTTCTTTAGTCTCTTTAAATGGAAATGCAATCTCTACATACCTAATTTTAAAAAGACTGTCTCTACTTGAAAGTGTTTCTTACGATAGTATGAATATTTCAAGACACAGCAAAAATGGACAACAAATCCCAGTTTGTGATCTCAACCTTTCAACTAGGAAGTGAAGAATTAATGAAAGTACATTCTACTGTTGGTTTAACCTAGTAACAGATATAGAATTCAAAGAGAGACTCATATCTACAATTGCAGCCTCTGTTCATTTGCTTTTTTTTTTAATCTCCTTATAAACCAAGATGAAATTCATTCAACAACACTACAATAAAGGAATGGCAAATGGTTACTAAACTGATACCAACCAAAAATGAAACAGGAACATACACAAGTATTTGGTAGACAAAAATATCTAAATAAATGAACTAATCAACTAACTAAAAAGGCAAAGCTTGAGACAGGGAACTAGCTGGTGGTAAAATACTTGCTGCACAAGCCCAAGGACCTGAGTTTGGATTGCCAGCACTCGTGTAAAAGCTAGTGCCCTCCCAGTGCTTGGAGGCAGAGCAGCTGGGCAGTGGTGGCACATGCCTTTAATCCCAGCACTCTGTAGGCAGAGGCAGGCGAATCTCTGAGTTCAAGACCAGCCTGGTCTACAAGAGCTAGTTCCAAACAGCCTCCAAAGCCACAGAGAAACCCTGTCTCGAAAAATAAAAAACAAACAAACAGACAAAAGGCGGAGAATCACCGAGAAAGACATATCAACTTCTGGCCTCTACAGAAAGACAGATAGACAGACAGACTCTCATGCAGAATTCCAAGTAATTTATATAGATACTGTACTACCAAGAAAGCAGAGAACTCAACATCCTGAAGTTTATAGGAAAGTCAAGAGTAGCTTTACTGCAGAGAAGCCTAACACTTCCTCAGCCTGGGGATCAAAGTAAAATCTACATACAGTAGGATATGCTGACAATACATATTCTTTTTTTTTGCTTGTTTTTGTCTTTTCCTTTTTGGTTTTCTTTGAGAAACAGGGTCTGACTATGTAGTTCTGGCTGTCCTGGTTCTGGCTGTCCTGGAACTCACTATGTAAACCAGTCTGGCCTTGAACTCAGAGATCTGCCTGCCTCTGCAAAGTGCCAAGATTAAAAGCATGCACCATTACACCAACTCAATATACATATTCTTAATGTGAGGACAATGGTAACCGATCTCTATGGTACACCTCATGAACAAGTATAACTCTGATCTCATTAAGAGGGGTAAAGCACATATATGTCTATAAATGGATACTCTATAAAATACAAGGATGATATATTCCGGAGAGTCGGTCATCTGGCACAAGTAACCTCTAAAACACTTGTCAAAGCCAAGAAGGGCCCCAGAGAAAAGCTATTAAATATACTGCAAGAACCTGGACCAGAAAAAATAAATCTAAAGGAAGTAGGAATTTTAGTTAATAAAAATAAATCAATACTGATTAATTCTAACAAATATACCATACCAGTGTTAGCTGTTAGTAGGGAAACAATGTAGGCTATGTGCTCTAATATAATCACTTTGGGCAAGTCGGAAGAGATGGGTCTCACTTTCTGGCCCAAGCTAGCTCCCCAACCCATTATGCAGGAATTCCTTCAGTCTCTACTCGCTGGGGTGACAGACATGAGCCACTTCACCTGTAAAAGACCAGGTTTGTTTATTTGTTGTTTCATTTTTAAGTCTAGTACACAATGTAGATGTTGACCCTAAAAATTGCATGAGTTTATGAAGAAGCTAAAATAGCAAAATATAAAAAACAAACAAAATTCAACCAACACACACACACACACACACACACACACACACACACACACACACACACACAAAACCCAAAAACTAGAGGACTGGTGTCAATATTCAAAGTTATTATAGAAGCAAAGTAATCAGGACAACATGATTCTGCTATCATCAGCTAAGAGTCAAACACACTACAGTCACCTGATCTCTCATCAAGGCACAGATGGGTTGCAGAGGAGAAAAGGCTGAGTTCAACAAAGCAGACAAAAACTATACAACACCCTTCAGTCATTGACAGAAACCAGAGTGTAACTCTCACCACATAAAAAATGAACTGCAAAGGTCCACAGACCTAAATGAGGTTAAACCTAAGATAACAATAAAGCGTCTAAAAGAAAATGTGAGAAATTATTTTGACTTTAACTCAGGGAAAATTTTCATAGATGTAACACCTAAAGTGTAAACCGTAAAAAGGAAAAATAAAGCTAGATCAAATGGACTCAATGGAAATTGAAATTTGTACTCCTCCAAAGAACACTTAGGAATTGAGAAGATGAGCCAGAGACTGAGGAGGTACATTTGGTACATTTGTCAATCATATCAGGCACCTAAAATCTTCAACAGACTGAACAACACCTCTCAGAAAACAAAACAAAAAACCATCAACAAAATGAATAAAAGATCTGAGCAAATACTTCATCAGAAAAAGAAAAAAAAAAAAAAAGAAAAAAAACCAAAACCAAACAAAAACCAGCAAAGCACAGAAGATTCTCAGAGTGGCTGCTACCTCAGGGAGACAAACTTTAAAACACAGTACCACCACCCAGCTATGAAAACAGCTAAAATTGTCAAAAGATTGACTAACTGTTATCAAGTGCCAACAAATGAGGAAACTGGGCCTCAGAAACCCCAGAGGAGAGGAAGGGGACATAAAATGATGTAACCCTTTGGAAAACAGACGAGTTTCTTAAAAACTTACATAAATACCTATAAATGACAAAATCTTCTACTTCTAGGTATTCGCATCAAAGTAAAGAAAGCAAGTATGCATATTCTGATATGAATATTCCTATCAGATTTATTTACAAGACCAGCACTGCAGAAAATTTTGGAAAAAAATCAACTACTTGTCAGCACGTGAGAGATAAACTGTGGTATTTACACGCAATGGGATGACATTCTGCAATAAAAACTAATGAATCACAGATATATATTACAGCATGGATTAATATCAAAGTGAATATAGTATACTGACCTAAACAAGTCAGATAAAAACAAATGCATCTATTGTCATTTAATTTATACAAAATGCTAAAAAGTGTAAATGAATGTGTAATTCAGAAAGCATAGTAATGGGTTTCCTGGTGGGGTACTGAGAGGTTAGAAGGAAAAATCACAAGTGACAGCAGGAAACTGAGTTCATAGACACATTCGTTACCCTGATCATGCTTACAAAGCTCATCAAACCTACACTTTAATCACTGTGTAAAGATATAAGTTTATAACATATAAAGCTACTCAAAGCTGTTTCAAATAGGATGCAATTCATTCAATCTTAAACGGACAAGCATGTCCAGTAAATCTTTTCGTTTACATAAGAAACATTGTGGGGTGCTAGTGATCTCTTTTTATTATAGGCTGAAACATGTTTATCATCTCAGAAATTATTTCCCATAATGCTAAAAAAAAAAAAAAAAAGAAGCCAAACAGTAAGGATCAAAGCATGATAGGATCACTTAAAGGATGGTGGTATAGTTAAATGAATCACCACAATTCTACAGTTTCTGAAAAATTCATCACCCAAATTACTGTACCTAAGAGGATATAAAAACATTTAAGCACACTATCTTCAAAGTTTCCTTTAAGCCTTCAGAAAATACACTTAATTCAGAATTTTGTTCTCAACTAGTAATGACAAAGAATAATGCCAAAGGAAGACATTACACACACACACACACACACACAAATAATAATTATAATAATAATAATAACACAAAAAGGTGAGGGGAATCTGTTCAACTACAGTTATGAGGATAAAAGTAATCATGTAAGTAAACAGCTCAGATATATACCAGATGAAGCTTCTCAAGCTAAGAATGCAGTGAATTGCTAATAATACATGTGCATGTTGTATGCATGTCTGTACTCATGTTTATGGACGTCCAACTGTACATGCACCAGTGCAGACCAAGGTCAACATTGAGGGCCTCCTCTACCATTCTACCATTCTCCACCTTTCCCCCCAGCCCAGGATGGAAAAATCTTTATTTCAACAAATTGGTGTGTAAACCCTTTACAAAAAGGCAACATTCAGTATTTTGCTTTCACAATACACTGTTCTAGGTCATTGTAATAATAAAATCGCAACAGCTTTAAGGTTAGATTCAGATATTTAGAGTTTACATTGCTGATAGGAGATAGATGATAGAGAGATACACACACACACACACACACACACACACACACACACACATATATATATATATATATATTTTACTAATTCAATTGTTTTTCTGATACTTACATGATACTAAAGTATTGCTATGTGTAAGGTACCATTACCGCTTAACATGTCAACCCACAAAGCTATATAAAAAACAACCCTGTTTTGTTTTATAAGCGATGCTAGAATATATGTTAAAGTGAGTGCCCCCCCACCTAAGGGTGGCTGTGATGTTTAGTGACTTCGTATCAAGCCACTATAGCATTTGACAAAAAAAGGACTTTGTTAACTTGGATCCTGTACTGTTAAAGTATTTCTCAAATATGCCTTCTTTTATTCTATTTTTGTTATTTAAAACAATTTTTAAATTTAAATATATTTTGATCATATCCCCAAATTCTTCCAGATCCTCTCTCCCTCCTTACCCACCCAACTTTAAGTTATTTTTCAAAAAACAAACAGGAACCCAATACAAATAAATAAATAAATAAATAAATAAAAAACAAAAAACAAAAATACCACATCACCCCCACCACAAAAACCCTGCCATGCTCAGCTTTTGACATGAGTACTGGGAACTAAAACTAAGGTCATACTGAGCAACCTATATTGCACTCACTAAGCCATCTCCCCGGTGCACTAATATCAGGCCTTGGGAAGGTATTGACACAGGGGTTCACTATGTAGCCTTGGCTATCCTGGAACTCACAGAGATCTGCCTGTTTCTGCCTCTTGGGTGCTAATACATTTTTAAGTGTACAGTTCAATGATTTTTGGTAAACTGATAGACTGTGCAACCATGGCGATTCAATTTCAGAACATATGTCTTTCTCCTGAACGGACCCACATACCGATCAGCAATCAATGGGGGTCTGTTTTTCAGTAAGAACAAAAAGAAACTGTCATCCCCTTCAAACTGCCTACACTCTGCATAGTCTATGCTTTGAGTACCTATTAAACAGGATGGATTTTATTCCATAATAATTAGGGGCAAGAATAGTTCCCATTCATCCTGCAAATGATATCAACATTCTTCCACTTTTCATGATATTTCATTACCATAAAGAACTTGACACCATTTTCAGATGCTATAGGCAAGTGTGTGGTGTGTGTACATCAGACTTCTGGAATAATAAAAATCACATAAGAATGAGAAATGAATTAGATGACCCTTCCAACTAATGGTCATAAGCCTAAAAATGAGAGTCTTTTACTATTATGGAACAAGAGATGGCAGTCATCTCTTGAGATATATTAAAAATCATTTATATTTTATAAAGTACCAAATTTTGATGTCATAAAACGAGGAAAAGATAATAATAAAAGCTAAATATTATTATTTATATATTTGGAATTCTGGCTCCATACCACATTTTGACACAGAAATGCAAAAGGATCCAGATGTAATAAAAACTTCAAATCATTAGGGATGGATTTGAAATCTGGACTTAGCCTACACAGAGTGAAATGTCTGTGTTCATGTGAGGCTATCAGTCAGTTTTTGGCTACAGTCAAAGGTATTATCAGTTTGGGTTATAACCGCTGAACACACATAACAAGGAATAACAATCTGGGTGTGCTATTTAAATCCTGTCAATTTATCTGATAAAACTGTTTTTCAATGTTCATTTAACGTATAAATTAACTTTAAACACATTTTATTTTTAAGGCAGAGGATCTCTGAGTTTGAGGCCAGCCTGGTTACACAGTGAGTTCCAAGACAGCCAGGACTACACAGAGAAACCCCTGTCTCAGAAATGATTTTTAAGAGAGTTCATTGGTAAGTATCTGGTAGGTGTACGACAGGGGTAACTCCTTTTCCTAATGAAATGGATATCCCATGGAGTATTGCAGTGTCTACTTTATGACACAGAAAATCGGAGGCCTTCTCTTTGTCTGAGGTTGTGTTCATCTGTGTCCTTATGTAGTCTTTCTTAGACTTCAGAAGTAAGATCCCTAGACCAAAAAACAATCATGCAGTAATCTTTGCTCTGTGCTTCTTGTTTAAATCAGTGTTCTTTAATTGTCCTTACCACAACTAGTAATTTGTTTTACACAGATATACACTCAACTAAAATAAGTTTCACAAAACAATATATTTACAAAGTATAATGTCCTTCTAGTTAACTTTCTAGTCTATTCCTGTTTAAAAATGGATATGGGCTGGGGGGGTGTGGGTCCAGTCATCAGAGTGCTTGCCTAACAAAACAATACTCATGAGTTTGATCCCCCAAACATAAAGTGTGGTGGCTCAAGTCAGTAATTCCATCACTTGGAAGTTCAAGGTCATCCTTGGCTACACAAAGAGTTGAAGGTCAGTTTGAATTACATGAGACCTTGTCTTACCAAAAGAAAAAAGAAAAGAAAGAAAAAAAATCAACAAAAATAGATATAATCTACAATGTGAAAGAACTTTAAAATATCTCAGTACTGTATACATTGAAGCTTAGAATAGATTGGGTAAATTCTGTATAACAAACCAAACCACTTTCAGAGTCAAGAAAAGGACAGATTCTCCACCAAGCCTTAACATCTTAACTTTAACCAAATAAAAGGTAAAACCTTCAACTACTAAGACTTCCTGAGGAAGTATGACAGTTTCATAGCAAAGCTCTTGAGCTCCACAGACATAAAAGCTGGATGTGTTACTGCATGCCTGTAGTAGAAGCATTCAGGAGCCCTCTGAGGCAGGAGGATTGTTAAGTTTGAGGTCAGCCTGGAATACATATTGAGAACCTGTCCAAGGATGAAGCTGTGAGGAGTTAGAGGGAGGCAGAGTTAGGAGGAGAAAGATTATGTTCAGGGACACCAAAACCAAGAAGAATGGTAATGGGCACTGAAATGTTATCTAAAATATCATCAAGCAAATACAAAGTACTACAGAAACAGAATCTTCTCCTACCCTGAAATATTTCAGAATGAAAAGCAAGCCCTGGTAGTTATACAATACACATTTTATAATTTTATTGGTGATTTTCCTTTCAAAAATACAATCCCTTGAAGAAAACTTGGTAGGAATATTTCCAGAAGAAATGACCATTTCAATTAGCAGTCTGAGTAGAGATGATTCACCCCCACCCAATATCCAGCTCAACTGAGGACCAAACTAAAAAAAAAAAAAAAAAGGCAAATTCATTTTATGCTGGAGCTAAGACATTCATCTTCTATCTCAGACGCCAGAACTCCAGATTCTTAAGTCTTGAGTTCAGGACTTCAACTCCTGTTACCACGCCACACCTGCCTTTCAGCCTCACACCAAGACTCACATCAACTGCATTATTCTCAGGTCTGGAGACTCTGATTTTTTTTTCTACTAGCAGACCGCTGTTTGTGGTACTCCACCACCACATGAGCCAACTCCCAAAACAGATCTCATCTTAAATATCATTGTGTATCCTCTTTGGTTCTTTAGCAGTAGAAAACTCTAGCTAACAGATTTGATAATGTATTTTTATTGTTTGCTTTAAGCCAGGATATTAGGAGGCATTTTCTTCTGTTTTGTTCACTGGTATTTTCTTGGTACCCAAAAGAGTCATTGTCCCACAGTAAATACATCATAAATACCTGCTGGGTGGTAAGCAAATAAATAAAAAACAAAGTTACTGCTAAAAAATTCACATTTTCCAAAGAACTTGAAAATTCTAAAAAGGTTCATTTTCCAGTGGAGACAGTCTCATAGCATCTACAGGGTCTAGCATATTTGATAGCGATTTGGGAAGAATAAATAACCAAACTCTGACAGTAAACTGAACTTGCTCCTTTGGAGTACTATTTTAAAAAAGAAGAAAAAAACCTCAATTGTATTTCACTGTAGTAATTTATTATATTGGGAGCTGCTTTTCTGAGATTAATTTTAGAATATATCTTATTACATATTTTTAATTAGCATTATGATTTAATATTGTTAAAGTCTTAACTACAAAAATATGATTCTGGGACAGACTGCATAATTACATTTCCTCAGTGACCTTGCAATCTCGTGAGCATTTACTCTAGACTAAACAGCTTCATTCAGCTGCCCTGTGTCTGACTGTTGATGAAAGACGCTTGTTTGACAACTGCTTCAAGCAGAAACATATTTTCCATGATTGCATAAAAAGAGATTTAAAGTGTACCAGACTATAGCCAGACTAGGAGCTAAGACCCAAAGGTTCATGGTAATGTGTGAGTTGCCTTCTAATTCAAATACCAATAAAAACAGATGACAGAGAGAGAGAGAGAGCTAGCTTAAAAATACTTCAATGATCACAATCAAGTATAATATAAATTATGTTTATATATACATATACATATTGCAATTATTTTTGTGATTTTTTGCATCTGCTTGTATTTTTGTATTTTTATGATGCTCCCGAGAACTTTGAAAAACTACAATATTATCTTAAATAAACAGCACTAAAGTATACTTAAACTTTGTTGTTGAGCAAGTCACATCTTACTACCCACAGATAAAGCCCTGACCAGTTAATAGAGTACATAACATGTCATATTCTCCCTTGGAAACTTTAGAAAACAAGCAAGAGTTAAGTGCCTTAAAATTCTTTTTCTTGTTGTTGTTTTTGGTTTTGGAGACAGGGTTTCTCTGTGTAGCCAGAGCTGTTCTGGAACTTGTTCTGTAGACCAGGCTGGGCTTGAACTCACAGAGATCCATCTGCCTCTGATCTCCTGAGTGCTGGAATTAAAAGTGTGCACCATCACTGCCTGGCAGAACAGTCAATGGCATGATTTTGGAAGTGGCTCTACATGATATACATTTGTCAAAATTCATGGAAATGTACGTGCAAAGCAGATGTATGTAAATTACACTTTAATGAAGCTGTTGAATAAATTCTTAAGTAATAGTGTTTTAAGGCATTTTATATTGCTATCAATTATTTCATCAAAAAGCCTGAACTAATCCATTTAAAATAAATTTAAGAACTGAGAATCAGACTTTCCTAAATACTACTTTAAACAGCTGTCTAGAAATATAAAGACCATTTGCTACTAATTTTTAAAATACTCTGCAAGAACACTAACACATACAAAAATGTACTCCATAAAAATAAATGTAAAGTATGTGCACCAGCAGGATGATTCTGCTGGTAAGGGCACTTGCCTCCAAGCCTGAAAATCTGGGTTTAATCCCAGGAACCCATAAGGCAAAAAGACAGAACAAACAAAGTCCTCTGACTTCCATGTGCAGGCACACATGCATGAGTGTATATGCACGCACACACAGTAATAAATAATAAGATGTTTTTTAAAATAAGATATACGCATGGCTGCTGCATACTTGAAAAGATAATCAACATCACTCCTCACTTTGGAAACACCCACTACAACTGTAAAGCATGCCCGCTTGTATGCATTCCCATAGTTACTACTTAAACAGCAAGGGTATGGAGGAAAAAGAAGAAAATGGAACACTGCTGCTCTATTCTTAATTAGGGAAAACAGCTTAGCTTTGGTGGAGAACAGCATAGAAGTTCCTAACACAAAAACTCAAACCTAACTATCGAAATACTCAGCAAACTTACTTTGGATATATATCTAAAAGCAGGGCCCCTATATTGAACACCCAGGTTCACAGCAACACTATTTATAATAACCTAGAGATGTACACAACTCCAATATGCACAGAGAGATGAGTGGATAAAGAGGTATAGACATACAGCATGCCATTATTTAACCTGAGAAGACTGTTATACACTTCAATGAGACACAATGCTATGTGAAATAAACCATCCACTAAAGAAAGACAGATTCTACCTGATTCCGTTTATGAGGTACTTAAGAGTAATCAGATCAGAGACAAAACGGCAATGAGAAGGAAGAAGGGATTAGGGTGTCATGGTTAATACAGTTTCAGTTTTGCAAAAAGAAAAGTTGATAGGTAGTACAAATGGTTGGTTGCACAACAATATGAAACTACTTAACAATACTAAAATTTGTTAAGGTAGACGACTACGAGTGTCTGTTACCTCACCCTTAAATGGTCATTTAAAAGTTTTAACAGTTGGGCAGTAGTGGTGTAAGCCTTTAATCCCAGAACTCAGGAGGCAGAGGCAGGTGATTTCTGTGAGTTTGAGGCTAGGCTGGTATACAGAACAAGTTCCAGGTCAGGCTTCAAAGCAATATAGAGAAACCCTGTCTTGAAAAAACAAATTTATGAAGGAATGAATGAATGAAGTTTTAGCATATGAAATTAGAAGTGTAGGATAAAAACAGAAAATAAAAAAGAAATATTTGAAGAGATAATGGTTGAAGTCATTGCAAAATTAAAACAACAAAATACAGATCAAACAATCTTAAAGTTTTAACATTTAGTGAAATTCAATATTTTAAATAGCTTTCTTTAGTTACATTAGGCACATTTTAACTGCTCAGTAGGAAGTGACCAGTGATCACCACAGTGGACAGTACAGATCTACAGCATTTGTGTCATTACAGAAATGTCTACTGCCTACTTTACAACATTCAACTTTTTAAAAAAGATTTTATGTACATGTGTGTGTTCCTGAGTGTGTGTATATGCACCACTTGTGTATAGTACCTGTAGACACCAGATCTACAGGTGGGTGACTCACAATCCAATTTGGGTGCTGGGACCCCAACTGGGGTCCTTTGTAGGAGCAACAAGTGTTCTTAACTGCTCAGCTATCTCCAGCTGGTATCATTAGGATTATACCTCTTGCCAAGCCATTTTCTATTTTTGATTATTTTTCCTTTCCTACCTTTCTTTCATTAAGCATTTTATTTTCCCATTTTTATGTGAGGGTGGCACACTCTCTCTCTCTCTCTCTCTCTCTCTCTCTCTCTCTCTCTCTCTGTGTGTGTGTGTGTGTGTGTGTGTGTGTGTGTGTAAATGTTTGCATGTGGGTGCACAAATACCTGGAGGTCAAATGTTGATATTAAAAATTACCCGCTATCGCTCTTCTACCTTATTTAATGAGACAGGGTCTCTCAATCAATTCCAGAGCTTGCCAATATGCTTAGTCCCATAAGCTTGTTCAGGGATTCCTTATCTCTGCCTTCTGAGACTGGAATTACAAGTGGGTTACCATACCCACCTGCATTTATGTGATATCTGGGAGTCCTAACTCTAGACTTCATGCTCTTGAAACAAGCTCTTTACCTGCTGAGCCATCTTCATTGTTCTAGTCACAATTTTTATGAGCCCATTATTGTCTCTGATATTGGTTGAATAGCTAATTATTCCTGTTTTGATTTTGTAATTGTTTTAGTAGTTCTTCTTGGCTTAATAACACACTACTGCAATGACAATGTGCAGATGTTACAATAGCAAACTTTCTTCCCCTTCCTGTCCTTTAACTGCTACTCTGAGGCCACTGAAATGGCTTAGAGGATGCCTATGCTGATGCCACAGCTGATGACCTGAATTCAAGCCCCTGTAGTGGGAGAAGAAAACTGACTCCTCGACCTCTCCATGGACACCGTGGTACATGCTATTTGCTCTTTCTCTCTAAGTAAATATTTTTTTAACCCAAAACATTTTAATTTTCCAGGTAATAAACCCAAGAATGCACTGTTATTATTCATGATCATTTCCATGATCTCATAAATGTAGCTTTTATAATAAATTTATTATAAAATGTGAAACTCTTTAACAGAGGTAGCATTATTTTAAATACTCAATCTGTACTGACATTAAAGGTTTAAGGAAAGATGAAAATGATAGTTCTGGCTGTCGGTAATTCTAACCCAACATCTGTGTTACATGTAATTTTTCTACATCATAAAATATAATATTCTTGGGGCAGAAGCATAATATCTCAGTGGGTAAAATGTTTGCCATGCAAGTATGGGGATCTAAATTCAATCACTAGAACCCATGTGAAAATCCAGATGTGATCATACCTGCTAGTAACCCACTGTGGAGGTGATGACAGGCTAGCCTGACCAGTGAGTCCCAGGTCCCAATGAGCTATCTTGTCACAAAAAACAAAGTAGATGGCTCCTGAAGAATAACAGTCAAGGCTGACCTCTGGCCTACACACACACACACACACACACACACACACATACAGCAGCACACGTATGTACACGGACACAATCCCCCTAAAATGCATCCCTATCTTATTTCCTCATGCTTTAACTTTTACTGTATAGGACAACTATTTAATACATGTGTTACCTCAAAGGGAGTTTTAGACTTTTCATGAATGTCACATTTGGAAGTTGCAGGACTTTAAGAGAACACAACTAAATTTCATCTATCCTTAAGATCTACCCAAGACTGGATAATTAAATGGCATGTCATTTTTACTTTAGGTCTACCAAGGAGCCTCAGTAGTCATAAGCAGAATTCTGTGCATCATCTTTAAGGTGTTTATTATGTGGTTCCTATTTCTAGTCTCTGTTGCTGGAGTCTTTGATTTTAATTACTTGGCCTCATTCTATGCATTATTTTCTTTTCATATTATTTTCTCTCATATTATTTTTTGAATAAGTTTTCCTTTTAATACTTTACACTGAAAACCAGACTAAAAAATTACTTCCTCCATCTAGCTCATCAGGACTTTTCCAAGTCTCTTTCCATGAGAGACTATCTCCATTATTCACAAAAACCATGCTCTCAAGTTCACTTCCCAAAAGAATACCTACACTATGATCTTTGAGTCACTGTCCAGTCCTATATTATACCTACTGACAAAATATTTCATGGCTCAGTTCTCATAAATGCAGTTTCAATATAGATAAAAGACAGTGACTAAATCTATTATTTCTCATGGCAAGGCGCTGAATTCATATTTTCACTGGCCTATTATTCCTCAATTCAGAGAAACAAGTAGTAAGCTAAGACAGCCACTTCAGGTATGGCTATCAAATATAGTCTCATGAAGAGAACTGCTGCATTCCAGTCCTAACTTCAAGAATCTAGCAAATACATCAAAAAGCCAATATACTACATAAAAATTTAGTATTACTATTAAGAAATCCTTTCTCCGAAGGGGGGGGGGGACCAAAAAACACAAAAGGAGGAGGAGGAGGAAAGAAATGGGATCAAATTCTATAAAGTAGAAACCTACGAATGTTAAAATGTCAATTAAATAAAAAATAGCAATACCCAACACACCAGGTTCCCACTATGGAAAGGGCTTCTGATGCTTACCCAAGTCGTCCTAACATCTCTAGGTCAGGAACTTGTGGTCCATAGGTCTCTATCTGCAAGGGCTGGTATTCATAGAGAGCTTCTTCAAGCTTTTGGATTGGAGCTAATGAAATCTGTTGACCCTATAGAGAAATGAAGGTGATATATTTTAATAATGTCTTTATATTGGTATTTGTAGTAATTTTAAAGATGGAGTAAATTTCTTACATTAAAAAGAACAGCCAGCTGGGCAGTGGTGGTACATATCTTTAATCCCAGCACTGGGGAGGCAGAGGCAGGCAGATCTCTGTCAGTTTGAGGCCAGCCTGGTCTACAGAGCTAGTTCCAGGACAGGCTCCAAAGCTATACTGAGAATCCCTGTCTCAAAAAACAAACAAAAACAAAACAAACAAACAAACAAAAACAGCCATTAGTGGCTGGAGAGATGCTCAGCTCTTGTAGAGGACCCAAGTTCAGTTTCTAGCACCCATGATGGGCAGCTCACAACTACCTGCAACCCCACCTCCAGAGGATCAAATGCCCTCTCCTGGGCTTTGAAGGCACGACACTTACATGCACATTCCAATACACTGACCCACATATACAGATAATTTAAAATATAAAATAAAATCTTAAAAAAATAGCTATTAGGCTATTTTTTAACAGGCATAATGTATTACCACCACAAGCCACATTCCATAATTAATATTCAGTCACACAATTTATGAGGGAAAATGAAATTTTAATGAATAAAAAGAAATGTATGAAGGAAAATAAAATCTACCATTAAATGCATATTTTGCCTTAATCAGTACTATTGTTTAGTACTAATAGTACTAAGCAAAATATAAGCATAGTCCAACTTTACGTTTTCCAATTGTTATAAAATACTTTCACAGATTTGGCAATCTGTGTTTTCTTTTTTCTTTTTTTTTTTTAAGTTCCAACTAGGGGAAAGGGCTAATCAAATTACTTTGGCAATGCTCTGTCATGTAAATATATTAACTCTTTACAACAGAATCAGTCTTACCAAATGAGTACTATATGCACACATACAATGTATGAAAATAATTGATGATAAAAACTAAGTTCAAATGAACATCTAGTTTTTTTCGAAGAAAGAACTACTGGGCAGATGCCTAAGGATCACATCCGGATACAAGTATACAAAATATATAAAGCCATCTAAGCATGCTTACATATGATGTACATATTTATCATATGCTTGGAAAAGGACTCTGATTCATAAAAATCTCTATGTCTTTTTGTTTGTTTGTTTGTTTTGTTTTGTTTTTTGTTGAGACACGGTTTCTCTGTGAAACAGTCCTGGCTGACCTGGAACAAGCTCTGTAGACCAGGCTGGCCTTGAACTCACAGAGATCTGCCTGTCTCTGCCTCCCTGGTGCTGGGATTAAAGGTGTGCACCACCATCACCCAGCCCAAAATATCTCTATTTCTTATAAAGTGTATGATTTCTGATTCTGGTAATTCTCATCATTTCGCTAATTGACCACTTTTCACAAAGGACAATGCAGGATATGTACTTTCAAGACATGAAGTTTTAACTTTATCAAATAAGTAGTGGGAAAGCATGTACTAAAAATATTGGCAACCACATCTGAGTCACTGAAGTTATGGTATCCTACTATTTATTCTCTGAAGGGACTATATTAACTCTATACCCTTCCTGCCATATTTATACCTTTATTTCATGCTCAGTGTCTCTGTCTGTATTATTCTCATCCTACCCCCTCCCTCCCCTCTCTTTCCTTTCCTTCCACCCCTTTCGTCTCCTCTCTTCCCTTTCCCCTTCCTTCCTCTTCCTTTCCCTTTCTCGCTGTCCTTATCCGTTCATAGAATTTCCTTGATTACAACTCACTATGTCTCAGCCTCCTGAGAGATGAGACTGTTAAAAGTTATTTCCTCTCTTTCATTCAACATTGAGCAAGAACTCCTTCAAGCTCATTCCTGTCACTGCTATTACCTCTTTTCATCCACCTTCCCCTCCCCAGTGAGTTATCAATGCAATGCTGATCACTAGTCTTACTCTTTGCGATGGTAAATATTAATTGTTAACTTGGCAGAAAAAAACAAGGAGAAAAGCCTCTAGGCAGGTCTGTAAAGGATTCCAGATTAGGTGTGAGGAGATGAGAAGACCCACTCTAAGTGTGGGCAACATCGTTCCTTAGAAAACATGACCAACTTCCTCCTGCTCCTCCTGCCATGATTTCTCCACCATGATGGACTGTAACCCCAAACCCTGTGAGTCAAAATAAATCCTCCCTTCTTCAATAAAATTGTTTGCCAGGTTTTTGACACCACAACAAAACCAGCAACTAATACAAACTATTTTCATAGAGATTTGCCTGCTTTTGCCTCCTGAGTGCTAAGATTAAAAGTGTGTATGTGTCCCAAAAAATATAAAGCCAGTATGACTAATAGCAAACCAAGTAAAGATACAAGAAAGAGAAAAAAGGGACAAATCAATCTCCCAGTGAATCTCCTGTGTCTACTGGTAAAGACATACATGCAAAAATTCTCAATTAAATGCCTGCAAATCCAATTAAAAAACACTTCAAGTTGGCGTCATCCCACAGACACAGGCATGGTTCAGCATATACAAATAAATAACACAGAAATGGACTCCAGAACAGAAATTACAGTATTATCTCAATAGATAGAGACAAGTATTTTGACAGAATCCGAAAGTCCTTCATGATAAAAGTCCTGAAGATATAATATGGAAACACATCTCAACATAATAAAGGCTGTGAATGACAAATCCAGAACCAACATTATACTGAAAGTGGAAACACTAAAGACATTTCCATTAAAATCAGGAACAAGACAAGGGTGTCTACTTTTCCATAATTACTCAATATCATGCTTCAAAACCTGGCTAGAGCAACAAAACAAGAAAATAAAGGAGACAAAAATAGGAAAGTGAGAAGATAAAAGTACCCTTATTTGTAAACATGACTTTATGTATAACATCTAATGACCCTACCAGAAAACTCAAAGTTCTGATATGTATTTTAAAGGAATCGGTATATAAAACCACTTGCTTTCCTATATACCAGTAAAATGCCAAGAAGGAAATCAGGAAAATAATGTCATTCACAGTTATTTCAAAAAATAGAAAGAAAGAGCTGGTCAGTAGTGGCACACACCTTTAATCCCAACACTTAGAAGGCAGAGGTAAGCAGATCTCTGAGTCCAAGGCCAGCCTGGTCTACAGAGCAAGTTCCAGGATAGCCAGGGCTACAAAGAGAAACCCTGTATTGAAAAGCAAAAAAAAAAAAAGGAAAAACTAAATGGATAAATGAAATATAAGACTTCTACAATAAAACACTAAAGAAGGAAATTGAAGACAGTACAGAATAGAAAGACCTCCCACGATAATGGATTGGGGGCATCAATGTTGTCCAAAAAAATGGCTATATTATCAAAAGCAATTTAACATCCATCAAAATTTTAATGTAATTTGTCCATCCATTACATGTGATTATGAGTCTGCATTCATGTGGATGTAGGTGATTGTGCATAGCAGCCTGATATGGATGCTGGGACCTGAACTCTGGTCCTCTGCAGGAGCATTAAGTTCCCTTTATCACTGAACCAACTCTCTAGTCTCTCAATGCCATTCGTCATAGAAACAACAACAGCAAAGAAAACCTTAAAATTCATATGGTAGCACAAAAGACCACAGACAGACAAAGCAACCTGAGAAAACCAAATAATATTGAAAGTATCACAATACCTAACTGACTCCAGGTTATCACACTACAGAGCTATGGTAACAAAACAAGCACACTGCAAGCTCAAAAACAGACACATAGATCCCCAGAATAGCCCAAAGGACCCCAGTACAAACCCATACAGCTACAACCTAATTTTTGACAAAGACACTACAAATAAACAACGAACACTAAGTAACTTCCTTCACAAATCATGCTCAGAAAACTGGATATTCCCATGTACAACAATGAGATGAGATTCCTATCTTTCTTCAGTAAAATCAAAGAAACTTTGAAACGGTTAAGGGAAAAAAAGCAGGAAAGCCCGGTAAAATATAGGCAAAGATAAGGACTGCTGAGTAGGACTCCAGTCACTCAAGAAATAATGCCAACAACAGGCAAATGGAACTTTGGGCAATTGAAAAATCTTCTGCTGAGTGAAAGACAGACTGTAGGATAGAAAAAAAAAAATCCTTACTATCTTAAACAGTTGACATATCTTCATATCTTCAGCATATAAGGAACTTAAAGCCTCAGCAAAAAAAAAAAAAAAAAAAAAAAATGAAATAGCCAGTCAAAAAATGGCAAATAAAATGAACACACAGTTCTCAAAAGAAGAAATAAAATGAGTAACAAACACATGAAACAGTCTTTAACCACATTAGCCAATAGAGAAATATACATTAAAACCACAGAGAGATTCTACCCCACCCACTAGAGTGGCAATCATTAAGAAGACAAATACTCAGACATCCAAATGTGCACAGACATTTGAGAGGAAAGGAATTTGCAGCATCCTTGTCCAGCACCTCACAACCACCTACCTGTACTCCAACTCTAAGGATATAACTTCCTGGCCTCTACAGGCACCTGCTTCACACAAACATTCCCACATACACGGACAGACAGATGGACGGACGGACGGACGGACACACGGACACACACAATTTAAATATATATTAAAAATAAATCTCTAAGAACAAATAACAAATGCCAGCAAAGACATGGAAAAGAAGAAACCCTTGTTTAAGGAAACTGCTGACGTTGTGAGAAGAGAGCTACAGGACAGTGGAGAAAATCTGAAAATGGTCAAAGCATCAGGTCAAGCCAAAGAATTTGTGCTCGTTTTGTTTGGTCAGATCATAGCATTATGATTGTGTATGAAATATCCCATATGGGAACAAAATTAAGACTATAAGAGAATAACTTCATTAAAACTATATCTTAAAGTAGTTCAGAGGAAAACATATACATATATACATATACATATACATATACATATACATGTACGTATATGTATATGTATATGAGAAGCAAATATACCAAATACTGAAGACTATTTAATCTGTGTATTTATCATACTATATTTCTACTTTGCTAATTTTGAAAGCTTCCATTATAGGGATTTTTAGGCAGGTAATGGAAACTGTTAGTTTTGAGAGAAATGTAGCTATTTATTTTAAAAATAAAAATAAAATAATACAAAAGAAAGAAGAGTTAGAACTAAATGGGTCAAGCTTGTAACTATTCTAGTTTTAGTCTATAATTATTTTGATTATATATTTAATTGTTGGACAAATATTATTTGAATGAATTATAATTGAAGAGGAAAAAGGGACAAAGATATCGGGGGAAAGGGAGAACTGAAAAGACTTTGGGTTTTGTTTGTTTGTTTGTTTGTTTGTTTGTTTGTTTTAAGTGAAATACAGACTGGAAGAAAACATTTCCAAGTCACATATATTATAAGTAACTTTTATTTAGAACATATAAGCAACTTTTACAAATGAGAAACAAAAAGACAAACAACAAATACAGACCGAAAGACAGGGACATTCCGGGTAGACTCTAAAGTATAGACCACAGACAGAAAGACAACAGAAATCTCCTGAGTAAGCTTCGGGAAATAATTTGGTGGTTTTTCTTAAAGTTACTAGTAATTTTAATTTACCCAAAAAAAAGAACCCCAAACTTATAGGTTCCTGTTCAATAAATGATCAGTTTCTACAGGAATAGTCATAGCAGTATTACCTGTTGTGCCCAGACAATGAAAATAATCTGATGACCATCAACTCATGAGTGAACAGAATGGAGTACAGTCACACAACATGACTTCATTCACATAATATGCAGAGGAATATTAAGTAATAAAGCATTGATATATGCTTCAACATGAACAAACTACAAGACAGCATACTATAACAGCTTTTATGTATATGCAATGTCCAGAAAGTACAAAACTGCAGAGACAAAATGCACATGAGTCACTGCTACAGGATAGGAACACTGACTGTATTATGACTCCAAATGGGTCTAAGTTACTTTCTTAAAGTAATGAAAATCATCTAAATCGACTTGAATGATTGTGACAGTCTACAAACTAATTAAAAAATTATTAAGTCATAAAATTAAATGATTGCATTATAGCACAATAGAATTGTACTTTTTAAGTGTTAAAAGCAGTCAAATCAATTCAATATTTCTATTTAAAAATCCAGATAGGCCCCCTCTGAGGAGTGCATGTGGTGGGGGGGGGCAGGAGAAGAGGAGGGAGGGGGAACAGGGTTTGGTATGTAAAATGAAAAAAAAAATTAAATAAAAAAGAAAATGAAAAACAGGAAAACAAATAGAAAAAAAAAATCTAGGTAGAGTGTTCAGTAAAGACAGCCAAAATTACAAAATAATCCCAAAAGAGACTATGCTATCATCAGCATCAAAGCAATGAACAAAGTCAAAGAACAAATAAGACTGTAAGAGGAATAGGGTTGATACACTGGGGCCGCAGAGATGGCTCTGGGCTGGGAAGACCTGCAGCTCCTCCAAAGGCCCAAATTCAACTCTCAGGACCCACCCATCTCAGGCAGTTTACAACAGCCTGTAACTCTATCAATGGGATCCGATATCCTATTCTGGATTCAGTGTACACCCTCAATCCAACACACACACACCACGATGTAACTCTTTAAAAAGGTAAGCAGCAGAACAGATGGCTCTGGCCAGGAAAGTGCACACTGTTCTCACAGAGGACCTGATTTGGTTCCCAGCACAGACACTGTAAAGTTCACAACAGCCTAGCAACTTCAACTCCAGAACATCTGTTGCCGCTGACCTCTGAGGGCACCTGCAATCACCTGCACACATGTTCATATACACACACACAGATGTAGTTTTAAAATTAATAAAATCACAAAAAAAAAATTTTAAACCTAACATTAAGTAATTCAGGTACATTCTATTGGCTTCAAAAAAAACAAACCCAAAAAACAAAAACAAAAAACACCAAACCCCACAAAACTAAGATCCTTTCCATTTTTATTATTGCTGCCATATAATAAATATGGAGATAAAAATTGAGTGAGAAGAGCCACAGAAAACCTAGCAACCTAGAGTAGATGTTTAATCACTACTCTTAGAGATGGATAGATGGATACAAACCATATACTCAACAATACAATTTATTCTTACTTGTCTGAATACACCATCCATTTCTCCTGTAAGATCCAGATTAGAACCCAAGTGTGCAACTGTGCAGGGCCAGAGCTTGGCTCCTCAGCACTCACACGAATGCAAGGTGAGTTAGGTGACCACATGTAATCCCAGCATGGGGGTCAGAGGCAGGAGATTCCAGGTCTCTGGGTTCAGCTGAGAGCCTTGACTAATATGTGAAATAGAAAGTAGTCAAGGAAAGCACTTGATATCAACTGCAGACCCTTACACACACATGCACACATACACATGTGTGCAGGCAAACATGCCTCCACATACAACCATTCATGGACATCACATATACATAAACCATATGTATGCATATGTATATGTACAATTCAGCTTCCGCCTTGTGGAGTTTTTAATTTCAGGGAATCATATTATAAGGAAATTGTTTCTATTTGTATTTCTTAAGGTCATTTAAATAACACAGGAAAGAACAACAGCAGTGGAGGTTTCCAAAGAGTAGCTCGTCTCACAATGGTAAATTTATCAAATTCTGCACAGAATATTGCATTGCTATTGAAACTGGATTCGGAACCTTTCACTCTCCTGGCCTTGAGTCACCGCAATTCTAGGGCTACTTCCAGAGACAAGATCCAGAAGAAGTCTTTGAGAAAATCAAATAAGGTACTTCTGTAGTTTCTATTTTGGTAAGTGTCCTAATAAATTAAACATGTGCGTATGTATATATGCATATATGTATTGGTATGGATTTTTTTTAATGTTTTAAGAAGCAAACAAACTTAAAGAATATGCCTGGCACTGTCTACAAATTGGCTATTTAGAGTCACATTTCTGTGGTAGTGCAGGTATTTTCAATTTATTTTTGGAACAAGCAGAGTAATTTCTGTACTTTGCTGTTCCGGTCACTCCAGGGTGATGTCAGCCTGTCATCACTGAAACAGCTGCAGGGTAATAACTTCCTGGTAAAACATTGTTTCATGGTAGGTACAGTTTGTCCCCCGTCCTGGACAGGCACACAGAGATGGCTTTTCCTTGTTATTTTTCAAATTTTACAGTGACTGTCAAAGGACAAGAGAAGGGCAGGGGTCTAAAGGCTAAGAGGTAACTATGCCCCTATGCTGGTGTCCCCCCCCCCCGAAACTCAATGAACTGAGGAAAACCACTGAAATTCTCTAAGTCTCATTAGAATCATTACCATTGCCTGTAATGTGGGTGGGGGGAGACTGAGACAGCAAGGTAGTCTGCTAGGAATCCATGACCACTAAGGAGAAATCAGCCACTGCCTGCCCATGTATCAAAAAAATAAACAGGATTTTCCTCCAACTTAATGTATGTCTGGTTCATATATATTAAAGAAACACTCAAAGGGGGGGGGGAGACAAACACTCATTTCTGTATTTCCCAAAACTCTACTAAAATCAACACACAACTGTTTTAAGATGAGTAGAATATAATTTCAAAAATATAACTTTTAAAGCATTCTAATGATGGCAATCCTAGAATCAGCCTTTATGATTTCTCTTCATCCTTCAAAACATGTTTGCCACCAACCCAGAATGTTTCTTTCTTAAAACAGGCAATGGTAATGCTCATATCAAAGAATTTCTAACTTATCAAGTTGCATTTAAACCTTGTTCATTGTTATCGATCGAATGGTCCTATCCTAAAGAGCTATACATATTCTATCTTGGGTAAGACAAGACTTTAAAAAGGTTCTTGCAAACTGTCTCTGAAACATCATCACAATCTGCCCACTAAAGGGGAATTCCTTGGTTATACAAATTCATTTGAAATGTCCACTCTCAAAAACTCATCATTTAGTGTTCAAACACAACATGGAAAATGTTCTTTAAGGGCTGGAGAGATGGCTTAGCTTACAACCAAAGGCTAGGCTAGGCTCACAAGGAAAAACATAAGAAAATGTTCTTTAATAATACTTCAATTTTACTTTCAGACATTTGTTGGTATACCAAGATAAACTACTGCAAAAAAAAAAAAAAAAAAAAGGAAAAAAAAGGTTTCAAAATTAAAAAGCAATTTATTTGAAGTGAAAAGATTAGGTGGTACATACCTGTAGTCTGAACATTTAGAAATCAGGGTAGGAGGGTCACGGTAAGCCTGTCACTATAGAGTTCAGGGCTACATAGGAAGACTTCATCTCAAAAGGGGAGAGAGGGAGGAGAGGAAAAACCCAAGGAATTCATTTACTTTGTTTGTGTTATTTGAGGTTTATTTTTCCTTGGGCATTAGCAAACGACACAGTGTTGAGAGAACTGTTTTTAATTCTTTCTCTGATGCTTGTCTTACTGCTGGACTATAATTTGTTGCCAAGAGGACATAGCGTCCGGCAAATCATGTTTGTTTCTATAAAAAGACCAGAAAAGAAAAGCATCAAGGGAGACTATCTGGTGATACAAAAGCCTGTTTCCTTAAAAAGACGTGTTAATTGTAAGAAAAACAGTATTTGCCAGAAATTTCAAAATCAGCTTTTTAAGCAGACAACATTTTAGCTGGTTTAAGTCCCTATAAAAGTAATTTTTAAGAAAGAATTCTTATCTTGGTACTGAAAGTTAACTAGTAACCAATGATTATGACAACTTATACACATGTCTACATTTCTGATTGCAATAAAATATAAAATTGGTTTATGCAAAGTCATCTAAATGGAATATTATGTAAGCAAAACAAAGACAGATCAGTGAAAAACGTAACAGAAAGCTATAAATATCAAATCATACATATCCTTTACCTAGTACAGTGCTTGATACATATTAGGAATGTTTATTTCAGGAATGAACAGGTGTTTCATGACGGCCCCACCAGTTCTCTGCTGTCCCTTCCCAAATGGTGTATGACAAATCTCTTGGTTTAGTTAAGGTCTTTGAACTACAGAATGAATAACTACTGTAAAAATTTCTTTGTTAGGTGTTATATCATGGCACCCCCCCCCAAAAAAAAAACCCTAATGCCCCACCCAAGAGTGTTTTTTTTTTTTTTTTTTTAAGTTTTCTTGCTTTTGGTTTTAATGTGCACTGTGTGTATGTCTGGCGGTCATGGAGGCCAGGAGAGGGTGTTAGACCCTCTGGAACTGAAGTACACAGATAGTTATAAGCTACTATTTGGGTGCTAGGAATTGAACCCAGGTCCCGTGCAGGAGCATCCAGTGCTCTTAACTGTTGAGCCATCTCCCTAGGCCTCTATCCAGGTTTTAAGTTGTTCATTACCAGAGGAATATTTTAATTCATTTATCAAGTATTTAGCAAACTGCAGGTAATGTGACACTGTAATATACTGTGTATCACCATAACTGACTCTGCTTTCAAGTATTTATCAACATGTACAAACCAATATGCAACAATATGGATTTATAGCCAATCATCATAAAGTATAAATATTTAATTACATATTAATATATAGACTCTTTTTAAATGAAAGGTATATTAGTTTGCTAAAATGTCATTTGCAGAAGATAGGTACAATCATTTTGTGAAAAACATTTAGACAAATTGCATCTTACTGACATACGAACTCTGGTCTTTATATATATTTTTTCTTAGATGTTCAGTTTTCTTTTCATAATAAGCAAAACAATCTCCTCTTCAAATAACACACAAATTGATGGCTTATTTTCCTACCATTATAAACTGTATACACTTTAAAATGTGATCAGAAAGACTATTTCAACTAAAAAGAATAATTCTTAGCGATGTTGAAGTAAACTACCTTACTGAGTTTCATTATGCCTTTGACGGTGCTACATGTTCACTCTATGGATTAGAAAAACAACACAGGGGCTCAGTGGTTAAAAGCACAGACTGCTCTTTCGGAGAACTCTGGGTTCAATTACAAGCACCCAGATGGCAGCTTACAACTGTCTGCAACTCCAGGTCCAACACCCTCACATAGACATACAAACAGGCAAAAACAGCATTAAAAACTAAGAATAAGTTTTAAAAAAAAAAATAAAATTTTAAAAAGGAAAACAGCAACAAATAATTGCCACAGTCCTTTTAGACTTTTTTCATCTAAGAACATATGTATCAATCAGTATAAGTGTTGGTCCCACAAATGCAAAAGTATCTAGACTATCACATAGTTTGCTTTAAGTATTTTTTCTTTTTGTTTTAATTCAGGAGGGATAAAAACTAACTTTATTCTATAGTCTTCCTTTTATCAAAAGAAGAAAGAAAGTAAATCAAAGAGATACACTTTGTAAAACAGTATCCTAAAGGACAAGGGAGAATCTAACTTCCAAGCACTTGTCAGTTTTACAGCTTGGTATTTAACGCTGGTAAGTACTACTAACATAGGACCAGTTGCTAGGACAGATGCTGCCACCAGTCAGCTGCCTTTGCTGAAACACATTCTACAGATTACCACTTAATCTCCCACCAACAGCAACGGCTGCCTGTTGCTTTGCTGTAATCACCACTGAAAATAAACATGGTCACCAACAAAACAAGAAAAAGTAATCTGATATAACTTTAGGCAAAACACAGTTGAGGTAAATTCTGCATCTACTTATTCCCTTTTATAGTTTTTTGGAATCCTTGTATTAAACCCAAAGTTTCCTTGTCTGGCTCTCACCATCTCTCCAAAGACTATTTTTGAATTGTCTCTTCTAAAAGTTGAGACAGGCAGGCAGGCAGGCAGGCAGGCAGGCAGATAGACACTTGGGGAAAGAATTACAGTAGTAACACACAACAACATTTCCTTTGCTACTGTTGTTAAATTGGGACCTCTCTGATCATATTAAAATCAGGAAAAACAGGATTTAATGAAGGGATACACCTCCTTACCTTCTCACAACGTCTGACCTTGCAGGAAATCATCCACACTCCCCTGCCCTCAATATAAGAAACTCCTACACCTGCACTTTATTTTTATACAAGGCTATCCTTCCCCACCAAACATTCAGAACTACCAAATAAAATAATTTTCTGCATCAGGGAAATGATGATAAAACTATTATGAGATCTTCAAAACTATTCTGGTACAAAGCGCTGATGAAGTTACTTTAAATTCATTCGGGAACACAGGGAGAACTGTATCTGGTGTTTACTTTTATGATCTAACTATGCTTTTAATGTCTTATTTTTACACAGCAAGCAACACTAGGATCTCCAGCATTTGGAACCCACTTTTACTCCACTGCACAAATCTTTGACCTCTACTGTGACCTCCACAAAGCAGTTGTATGCTTCGCTGTGGTGCAAATCCTCACAGACAAGTTGAACCTGTTCTTTTTGGCAATGAGCCCTTTCGCAGAACACACAGCTGAGATTTATTATAAAGGGGAACTGAGGGGCATTATTTCACAACATTTATCCTTCACATATAGCCAAATATAATCTTTTTACAGCCTTCGAAAGCTCTTAAACAAACAGATAGTCCCTTAATTACAGTTTCTTATTTGTCACTAATTGCAGGGCATATTAAGATTCATTTTGCACTGAGAATAAAAGCTAGCACACAAAGCTTATGTACTAAAAGTTGTAAAAATTAGTCTTATTAGCATGTACTCAGAAACAATACTACTTTTAATCCTCAGATCTTAGAATAACTACATCCCTTGTTGTCTTTAACAAGGTAAAGATAAAATCACTAATAAAAACCTAAGCTTATGGAGCTGTACTTAAGAAAGTAAGGTTTGTTTGTTATTGTTTTTAATCTCAAATCACTCACTGGTCTTCTAAAAGCATTTCAGTGACAGACTCTCAAAGACAGGTAGAGAGAAATAGAGGAAGATGCCCTTCATCTACCTCTGACCTTCACAAGTACACACAAGGGTGAATGTACCAGAACACACATACACACACACACACACACACACACAGAGAGAGAGAGAGAGAGAGAGAGAGAGAGAGAGAGAGAGAGAGAGAGAGAGAGAAATGGAGGGCAAGATCTATGCACTCCAAAAGGTCATCCTATATCTTGAACTGTATGCTGTGAACAAGGATGAACAGGAACTATTTTTAGGTGTCAGTTTTACTTATAAACATATTTAAGAAATCAAATACAATATGATTCAGCACTGTCAGTGTACCTACAAAATGCCCTTTCTTATCAGCATCGTCTGCATCGCGGAGGATCTTTCATACTGTCATTCAGTAACCCACCACTTGCAGGCAATCATCAACACAGCAAGCATAACAAGCATCCTCTCCATATCTCATTAATGCATAAAACCAGTGTCTCACAAAAGAGGACCTAGATTTCCTGTTTCATAAGACAGGATTTTTACAACAGATACATGTGTCCTTGCATTGGCATCAGTCACCACTACCACACATGGCATCAGTCACCACTACCACACAAAGGACGAGAGGACCAGCGCTTATGCAGCCTCTCTGACTAGAAAAGGACTGTTTCTAGAGCCTGAGTTCATCCCAGGTCTTGACAAACTCTGCACTCAGGGTTTTCCTTTTCAGCAATCCCATGGATTACCAGACCAATGCATCTAACCAGACCATATCTGCTTAGCACAAAGTCCCACAACACATTAAAAAGAGAACTACTTTTGGAATTCCAATTATCTATAAAATATGATTATTACTTATATCATCCCTTTAATGACTTGTGAACAGTTTATAAAAGGTATTATTTAAAGTTAGCCCATTTACAACTTAGAACAACTGGTTCTCCTTCCCCTCACCTTTCTAAAGGACTGGAAATTCTGGCACACTCTATATTCAAGTTTTGGTAGGTTTTTGTTTTTTGTTTTTTGTTTTTTGTTTTTTGTTTTTTTTCTTTTAATTTTGTGTACCTTTTACTTAAATCATGAGTTTAACTGGTATCAGTTAACACTGTTAACAAAAATCATTTTCCATCACCTTGTTGCAGGTCAACAGGACAGGGGGAGGCATCAACGAAACACTAGCTCTTAAATTTGCTATATTGGAGATATCAGAAACATAGACTTTGATGGGTGGATGGGTGGTGGCAGCACACACCTTTATTACCAGCACTTAGGAGGCAGGAGGATCTCTTGAGTTCAAGGCCAGCCTATTCTACAAAGCAAGTTCCTAGACAACAAGGGCTACACAGAGAAATACTGTCTCGAAAAACCAAAAAGGAAGAGAGAGAGAGAGAGAGAGAGAGAAAGAGAGAGAGAGAGAGAGAGAGAGAGAGAGAGAGAAGGAAAAGAAAAGAGAAACATAAACTTATGTACAGACAAGAACACTGCAGAAGTAAGTATTTCACAATACGTATAATTACACAATTTATCACTAGGTTAGCATGATACAAAAAATATTAACAATAGTCACCTCCAGGTTTGATAAGCACTCCCAAGTATATAGTAAGCATCCTTTCCATCTTTGAATCCAGCTCAGAAGAGTATAGACTATCCTCCTCTGAAACACTTCTCCAAGCATTCAAAAGATAGCACTAACAGGGCTAACTAACTCCAATACAGAAAGCCAAATAATATATGAAGAGCAACCACCACACCTCCTGGCCTTTCTGCAAAACCTCCAGTCTCTTCATCATGACACGCTAACACAAAACTGCTCAGCCTTTCCCTACCAATCCAATGAAGCTTCCGGTTATCTTTTAGGAGGCCAAAACCATGAATAGCATACAGCTGGAAACGTCTCCAGCCTTTCATTGAGTCCACCTGACATCAACTGTAGTTCATAAAATCACCAACCAAATAAGTCAGAATTCATTTGGGGCAACTGACTACTTATCATCAGGAATCTTGAGCAACAATAGATCTGGCAAGCATGAGATTCAGGTCCCAGTCCACTCCCAAGTCCATTGTCAAAATTCATATGGGACAAAACAAAGTCCATCACCTTTCTTTCCCACATGAATAGCATCGAGCTTGCCAAAGTTGCCACCACAGAATATGAGAATCTTGTGTCGATTTCTCCTCAACTATCTCCAACAAAAGAACTGTCTTCTTTCTGTAGACTTTGAACACGCTCCACTCTATTCATATCAGTAGCAGTAATAATATCATACAGAGTGAGAATCTGGGCAGCACTAAGAGTAAACAGATGAGGATCATGTCCAATGTTTATTCCTCACACTCATGTTGACAAGACTTCATAAATGCCTGTATTTCTTCTCTGCTCAAGAGATGAAGCTGTCCCACAAGATCCATCTCTGTCAAGCCCCAATAAATGCTACTCATTCTGAAATAGATTCATGTGTTCACAATCATCTTTCTTTGAGTTACAAGAGGCAATATAATCAGCATGAATCTCTGTTAACAGTGTCAGGTTCATCTGACTCAAAAATGACAGCTTTCTGCAGTATGCCCATGCCCAAACAACAAAACGCCTGTATACAAGTGTAAGATGGATCTTATGCATGGAGTTATTCATCTAGTCACTCTCTTGCTTTGATACTCTGTTGTAAGTTTTGTTAGTTTTTTTTTTTTTTTAACGCTAATCTTTACAGAAAAACTGTGAAGTTAAATATGGGAAACAGTTTACCTTGTAATTGACAGCATCTAAAATTATCCAAGGATCCTCTCTGAACACTTCAGTATGTTATTTTAGTCTTGTAAATACCACATTGTGATGTATGTTCTAAAGATGGTTATCTGTCCAAGTTCCAAAGGAATTAACTCACAGGACCAGAATCTGAACCCATCCAATGTGACATTGAAGCCCTTATGGCCATCACAACTCTATCTTCTATAAATGGGAGTTGGGGTTCTCTTGCTTGTATCATTAAATTAGAATAAAAGAGGGTTATAACTACTCTCCACTACTTCCCATTCTCAACTCAAATGCCCCTGTGAGAAAGGCACGACTCACTAGTAGCTTGATAACCTTTTATAAAAGGGTAGTGGGACTTGTCTGGAACTCGAAATAGCCAAGAAAAAGTGTACAACAACATCACTTACCATTTCAAGGAACACAGGTCTTGTATCAGAAATTCTAATTACATCTATGCCTATAATCTCTAAAGTAAAATTAATATGGAAATTAAAAAATTATTTAACAGATTCTTGTCAATTCCAATTATCTTCACTAAGAAGAGCTAAGTGTGGCACGGCTACGCAGGACCTACTACCATACATATAACACAGTTCAGGGAGGGATGGTACTTCCTGGATCAAGTCTTTACTCGTCTCTCTCAAACTCAACACAAGAGGCACTCTGCTAAATAAATCATAATTAAACAATCTAAAGGCTTGTACTTTCGTCATATCTTGTGCTTAGTGAATGTATCTGTAATACTAGAACATGCTCTTTAGTCTTAAAATTTATTAACACAAAGAACATACAAGAAATCTAGGAGCACAGGCAGTTGCAAACACCTCACTACAGTTAAGTCTCTTCCCATTAATAACATCTATTTTTATAGCAGAAGACTATGGATAACAAGGAAGCGTTAATAAAAACCTTCATTTATTTATATTAACTGCACTACCCAATTTAAATTCATGCTTTTGATGCTAAAAACATATTATCAAAAATATGATGTGAAAGAAGAAATGTATGTTCTTACGACAAAGGAAGCCCCAGGAATGAAAAGTTGCAGCCGAATAATCTGATTGTGTTTCTGTTATACGAATGATTTGCTGTTTCTCCAGAATAGCACATGAGAAGCTCACAAGTCTCAAATGCGCAAAGTATTTCCATGTGCTTAGGAGAAACACTAGCCAAAACAAACAAGGCTGTAGAAATTTACTGTTTTATTTCTCTGCCATCTGTCACCTTTCCTTCTTGCTTTTGCCTGCCTAATGTTCATAGTAACACTTTTAAAGGACCAGCTGGGAACTGGAGTTCTAGACATCACTTGGCAATGACATAGTCCAATGAAATGGTTATTGGCATAAACACCTGAAGGAATACACATTTCCTAATGCATTGCTAAATATACTATGATATCTTACTACTATTAAAATTTTTTTCATTCAGTGTTTATTAAAAAGAAAACATTTAATCAACATCATACAGACCTTTAAGAAAAGCTAATACAAGCCAGGTGGTGGTGGCGCACACCTTTAATTCTAGTATTCGGGAGGCAGAGGCAGTCATATCTCTGTGAGTTCAAGGCCAGCCTGATCTACAAAACCAGTTCCAGGACAGCCAAGGCTACACAGAGAAACTCTGTCTCAGAAGGAAGGAAAGAAGGAAGGAAGGAAGGAAAGAAGGAAGGAAGGAAGGAAGGAAGGAAGGAAGGAAGGAAGGAAGGAAGGAAAGAAGGAAGGAAAACTAATACTTCTGATCATTATCAACCCTATTTTTTATACATTTTTTACTTGCTGATGATAAACTTTATTATTATCTGACACACACACACACACACACACACACACACACACACATATATATATATATATATATATATATATATATATATATAGAAAAATGACCCCATGATTACAAAATACTATAAGGCAGGAAAAAGGAGAATTAAAGCAATAGTACAAAATGCTTTCACACTATGAACCAAAACACCATGTGCTAAAACATAACTTGGTTGTATTTCCATTTCTTACTCGTAAAGATGATGAAATTTTCCCTCCTCAAAGAGAGATTACTGAATCACATGGCTCTGAAAACTTGAAAAAGGCAATCAAATTAGATGACTTTAGGCTCCACATCTAAATATAATGAGACTTTTAATTGCCTGTTTATGCCGAAACCTCAAACACATGACAAAAATTATAAAAGTTGAAGCCCTATGGGGGCTGTAGATATGTCTCATGAACATGCACACATTAAAAAAAAAACCTTAATTAAAATTGGTGGGGTAGAAACATAGCTCAGTGCTTTCCCAGGGAACCTGGGTTCTGTTCTCAGCCCACAACTGTGGGAACATGGCCCATGAATGAAGCTGTGTGAGGAGACTTCTGAGACCTTGTGAGAAAACTCCAGGGCAAACAAGTCTTATCACCTCGATTCCTCCATAACATGGGTTGTTCTTGGGATGTGCTTTCGAGTCCCTCCCATATAGAGTGAATAGGAGTGAGTTCACTTCAGACTACTCAATACAGCTAGCTATTGTTATTTGTCCATATGCCTCTACGGAAAAGCATGGTTTTGCCACATGTGGCTTGTTCTTGTGATTCTATGCTTTACTCTGGTGACTCTTCTTAACCCTCAGGGTATAAAATGTGTGATGCTCTGAATAAAGTTGACTATGACATAAGCCTTTACTCTGCCTTGTTTTCGGGCCCTGTTCTCCAGGTTCATACCCCCAATCAGAGTGGCTAAACAACAACCACCTGCAACTCCAGTTTTAGGGAATCTTCTTCTAGCCTTCTCAGGAACCAGGCTGACCCTGAGTTCACTAGGTAGCTGAGAATGACAGAAAAAAATAAATTAATAAATCTATGCACACAGCAACAGCAGATCCCAAAGCAAATGCAAGAAATGGTTAGAAAAACATGATGGACAAGGCATTAAGGAAGATATCTTAGAGGCAATAAAAATTGCAGAGTAAGAGCCACACAATCTCAGTACTGGGGAGATAGAGGCAGGTGGATCTCTGTGAGTTTGAGCCCAGCCCTACAGAGAGAGTTCCAGAACAACCAGGGCTATAAGTGATCTCTGACTTCAAGGCCAATCTGGTCTACAGAGAGCCAGGGCTACACTGGGAAATCTTGTCTCAAAAAACAACAAAACTAATAAGTAAGGAACTAGAAAGGCAAAACCAAATACAAACCGACAGCAGATATAGAATGGAAGAAAAACTATCTTCAATCTATCCATCCAGCATGGGATTAATATTTGCAATATAAGAAACCCAACAGTGAAAAACAGTAGTAGATTGCTACAGAATATTTCAGATGTGTTGCATTATTTTATGTTGCATTTGTTTAACTCTGTGAAGCTGTGATTCTTTGCCTGCCTAAACACTTGATTGACCCAATAAACAGCTGTAAGGTCAATAGCAAGGCAGGAGAAAGGATAGGGTGGGGCTGGCAGGCAGAGAGAATAAAGTGGAGGAGAAATCTGGGAGGAGCAAGATCAAGCAACGAGAAAAGGAGAGAGGACACAAGGGGCCAGCCACCCAGCTACACAGCCAGCCACAGAGTAAGAAGTAAAGAAAGGTATATAGACTAGAGAAAGATAAAAGCCCAGAGGCAAAAGCTAGACAGGATAATTTAAGTTAAGAAAAGCTGGCTAGAAACAAGCCAAGCTAAGGCTGGGCATTCATAAGAGAGAATAAGCCTCAGTGTACTTACTTGGAAGCTCGGCGGCAGCCCCCCCCCCCCCCAAAAGAGTAAAGAGCCAACAGAGAAAAACCTACCAACAACAGTAGATAATCTGATTAGAAAAGGGGAGATGATACAAACAGATATTTCTTTAAAACATACAAATAACAACAAGTAAATGAGAAGTGCTCAGCAGCACTAACCACAGGCGCACAAATCAAACCCACAGTGAGATGTCAGCACCCCACAAAGAGTAGCTACCACTCAGTGACAAGTGCTGGGCAGGTGCAAAGAAGGCAGCTTCTCAGACACAACTGGTGAGGGTAAAAACCAGCACAGCCACTATCAAAAGCACTAGGATGGCTCCTCAAAACACTATAACCAGAACCACTATTTGACACAGCAATGACTTCTACTGGGAAAAGTACCCAAAGGTGAGAAGATGAGTACATCAAAGAGAACGTGCGTCTCTGCAGCCTCTGTTTACTACCGCGCTATTCACTATGGCCCTGGCAGCCACAGTGTCCACCAAGAGAACAATGGAGAAAAGGAAATGGGGTATATATTCAGCTGTAAAAATAAATGGAATTCCGTCTCTCAGCAGCATGAATGAAATGAGGGGATATTATGTAGCTGATTCCATAGATGCAGACAGTGGCTAAGTAGCGACAGAAGAGAGGAGTGGGGAGAAGGGGGTTAACGGGTACAGAACAAGCTGGGGGAAAAGAACAATTTCTAATGTTCTACTGTATGCATTCAAACTTTAGCAGAGAACAAAACTACAGGTAGAATGGACTCTGAATGTTCCCAAGACAAGAAACGATAAACATTTAAGGAAGGGAAATATCACTTGTTCTGAATTAGTAATTCTACTCAAATAATCATATTGCAACCCATAAAAACAAGTAATATGTGCATATATAATCACAAAATGAATAATAATGGAAAATAAATATGCAAAGCGATGATACATATTAAACTTGGGGAAAAATCTCAAAACCATATTGAGATGTCACTAATACCTATTCAACACAGCTAAGATACATTTTAAACTCATGATACTGAATATCAGCAAGAATGTAAAACTAACATAACTCAGGATAGGAAAGAAACTCAGAACAGAATGCCAATACTTTAGCTTTGGATGGACATCTACTAAGAGAGGCAAAGAATTTGTTCTATTTCATCTGTCTACATATCCACTTTCTTTCCCTTTACTATCATGTCTCACAATTCAAAGTTTAAACACTACTTTCTGGTTAATATTGTTTTCTTTACACTACATAAGGATCATTACTATCACCTTCATTTGTATGTTTAAAACTGACCATGAATACTTAAAGATATTCAGGTACTACGTATTCATGACTATATGAAACTCGGTTAAATAGGAAGCTTCCTCCCACAAGACATTTATAATCTAGGAACTAGCATGCATCTCAACACACCAAGAAGGCAGTTTTAAGAGTTGGAAAAAGTAGCTGGATGAGAGTTGAGAAATGGCTGGGCTAGTCTTTTTTTTTTTTTTTTTTTTTTTTTTGGCTAACTTCTGCCACCCCAATATTATATGTCCTCAAGAACAACTTTGAAATACTCATGAGCATATGACGATAAAAATGATAAATGTCAACCAAAAAGCTGCAAACCCCATCCTCTTAAGCTTTCCACTGTGGGGGTGGAAACATGGGAGAGTAGATTTTTTTTCATGTGCCAAGTTCTTACACACTTCATTAAAGAACTGACTAATTCAGCATAAGCAAAGTACACCTTGTTCTAAATGGTTGTGTTCTGTCTCTAGAATTCATCTCAGAGAAGCAATTCCAAAGACAAAACTATGTTACACATGTGTTTTTGTTGCATCATGGAGGTAAGATCTCATGTAGTTCAGGCTGGCCTCCAACTCACTAAGGAGTCAAGGATGCCCTTGCATTTCTGACCTTCCTGCCTTTACTCCAGTGTTGGGATTGCTGGTGAGCATTACTGAGCCCAGTTTTATGTAGTGCTTGAGAGTAATGCTCAGCGAGTACTACAACCTCTCAGCTAGCCCTGGTTTACACAATTCTATGACTGCTACTTCTATAGCTCCTTGACATGACATTAGATAGTTGGTTTGGATGCAGGTGTGAATGCATCATGTAGAAACCAGGAGACAATCTCTGGCATCATTGCACAAGAGCTATCCAACTTTGTTTTAAGACTGTGGCTCACTAACTAGGCTAGGCTGGCTATCCAGCAAGGCAAAGGTTATACTTGTTTCTGCCTATCCAGTACTGGGATCACAAGTACACCACATCATGCCTAGGTTTTTTTTTTGTTTGTTGTTTTTGTTTGTTTGTTTGCATGGATTTTGAGAGTTGAACTCAGAACTGCATGCTTGTATGGCAAGCACTTGTGCCAACTGAGCCATCACCCACCCCAACTTGTTACTTTAAATATTTTTTAAAGCAATATGTATGAACTAACTTAAGGGTGAAAAAAAAATATTCATTCACCACAATGTCAAAGTGATGAATATTCACTAAGAGTTTTGATGATTTTAAGATAGACTTTGGTACAATTCTGATCAACTGTCTATTCTTCTATTCCTTGTCCATCTATTCAACAAAGTAGCCTCCAAACAGGAGTTACAGAATGCTTATTAGTTGATATGTATAGAGGATAGAAAGAAGAAAGGTAAACTGACAATTTAAATATGACGATTAGACTATGGTTGGAGGAGCAGCAGTGATCACTCGTCAGCAGCTGGAAAGAACTGGATTCTCCTTTCAGGTCATCATCAGAAAGTTAAGTTTGCTATACAGTAAAGATCAGGAGATCTGACCCTGGTTGCAGAACCATTCCTATTTGCAGAATACAGAGTTGAATTCCCACTTCATCTTTCTAGACCATCCTAGAAGTTCTGTCAGATTCCATCTGGGAAATTACTAGGAGTCCTTGGAAGGGAAGGAAGGAAGATTGCTGGTTGGAATAAAAACAGAACTGAATGAGTTCCAGAAAGCAGGCTTCTCAAACTCGTGGACAACAATCTGCTGAAGAGGGCAGCTTTAAGAAGCCAACTTGAAGCAACATGCAGAGAAGTAAGATGAGGGGAGCCAAAGCATATTGAACCAGCCCTCCCAGGAAGATGGGGCGGTCGCTCTGCTGAGAACCCTTCTGGTTCTGTGTGGAAGGCCAGGAAGAACAAGCAGAAGACCCCTAGCAACAGAGATGGTGGCAGTACCAGTGAAGTGCCCCAGCCCCCTCGGAAGAAGAGGGCACGGGCTGACCCCACTGTGGAGAGTGAGAAGGCATTTAAAAATAGGATGGAAGTGAAAGTGAAGATTCCTGAAGAGCTAAAACCATGGCTGCTGGAGGACTGGGACTTGGTTACCAGGCAGAAGGAGTTGTTCCAGCTCCCTGCTAAAAGGAAGGTAGATGCCATTCTTGAGGAGTATGCCAACTGTAAGAAATCACAGGGAAAGGTTGATAATAAGGAGTATGCAGTTAATGAAGTTGTGGGAGGCATAAAGAGTATTCCAATGTGATGCTAGGCACTCAGCTGCTCTACAAGTTTGAGTGGCCCCAATAAGCCGAAATCCTTCTGGCACACCCCGATGCACCAATGTCGCAGATTATTTGTGAGAATTGGAGCAATATTGGCCTATATGCCCCTTGCTGAGAAAAGCCTTGCATTATTGTTGGGCTATTTGCATGATTTCCTTAAATAGGTGGCAAAGAATTCTGCCTCTCTGTTCTGCCAGAGATCACAAAGTGGCTTCAGTTACCATCGCAAAGCACTGTGAAGGTCTACTGGCGACTCACTATTGTCTGGTATCTGTAAGCACTTCTGTTTAGTCCTCTCATTGTACAATTGATTTTCTTTAAAACTGTTGATGTAAAACAGGGCTTATGTTTCAGTTTGTTTCCTGTTCTGTTGTAAACAGAAATAAAGAGTGCCCGGCTCCTTTCCTAATTTCAAAGTTGCTACCAGTGTATGCAGTAGACAAAGAAGAAATTCAGTAGAACATTTTATTGCCTAGTTGACAACAGTGCTTGAATGCTGGTGGTTCTTTGACATTACACGGTGTTCTAATACATGTTAATGCTTCGTGATAAGATGCCCTGGTTCCTAGTGCCAAAAGTTCAACTTAATGTATATACCTGAAATCCCATGCATTTGTGTTTTGCTTTGTTTTGTTTTTTTTTTTTTAATGATGCTTGATGTAAACAGCCCATCCTCTGCAAATCCATCTTGCTGTTCCTTAGGCATTCATTCTATCTTTGTTCAAATTGTTGAAGGATGGTGATTTGTTTAGTGGTTTTTGTATTTGAGTCTAATGCATGTTCTAACATGATAAAGGCAATGCATTATTGTGTAGCCACAGTTTTCTGGAAAATTGATATTTTAGGAATTGTATTTCAGATCTTAAATAAAGCTTGTTTCTAAATTTCAAAGCAATAAATAAATAAATAAGATGATTAAAGGCCTTAATATAAAGAAATGTTCATGGGAAAATAGTACCCAGACAGTGGTGGTGCAAGAAAGAAAATTACAAACAACGTAACTAGCACAAGATGAAATAAATTCTATTTGCTAAAATTTATAACATATATTAGAGACTAAAATCATTTCACTATGAATCTGTAAGTTTTAATTAGTAGAACTTTCTATTTTGAAGTGAAATGTTTTAAGAAAAATGGTGAATATATAAAAATTCTGTATAACTATTAATAAATATTAGACTAGAATATATTATATTTCATATAGACTATATTATGAAAACAAGCTACTATAGAGTACTGCAGAATGCTAATTTCATTCCTCACATACAGAATTCTGTATAAATGTCAGGCAGTAGTTAAGGAGCACAGTATTCAGTGAGCAGCACAATCTTGTAAAGAAGCAGGCAACTTAACTTTATAGATGAGAATAATGAAAGCTGAAAACTGGTCATGGTCATGCACCAATAAGGTTAGAAGTAACATTCAAATGCATGTCTAATTCCAACTCAATATATAACAACAGAATGGAATAAATAATAATAGTCATCTGTGTAATCAACTCATGCTATCACTGACAACAATTACACTATTTTTATTTACCAGCCAGGCACGATGTTGACCATTTGTCTCACATTGTCTCCTTTAACATCCTTGGTAATTTATAAAATATTTATCATCATTTCCATTTCCATTTCACAGATGAGGGGATAAACTTGACTCCACAGTCCAAATCTTTAACTACAATTTCATCATGTGCAATACTTATGTTATTGCAATGAAACTGTTTTAAAATATACTTAATCGTTGTATATATGACATATAATAATATTTTATTATAGCGACATCTCAAGACTCTGGGTGGAAAGCACATAAAAATTAGTATAACAATTGTAAATAAGTCACAGACTAGTGAATGATTCAGTGACTTACTGCCAAGCTTGATGGACTGAACTTGATCCACAAAACCATCATGACTGAAGGAGAGAATCAACTCCTACAAGTTGTCCCCTGACCTCCTCATAAGCACTATGATACACACATATAAACATACACACAACACACAGACCACATACATACATACACACACAATAAATACATGTATTTTTAAAGTTATAAAAATAAAAACTAGTAATTCTTAAACTACAGCAAAAAACGTCATAAACATATCCTCACTTTTGATGGCTAAATTTAAACAATGTTTTAATTCACATCACTCTATCCTTAAAGAGTATAGAAACTACAAATGACTTTTAATACATTTCTGAAATATATTTTGGTAGGAAAAAAAACTACAGAAGTATAAAGTAATCTGCTGCTCTATTTTGTAACAGCAGATAAGGCATATATTATATAATCATATTTATGCACTTTGTTTACAAGGAATGTTCACCTACAACTACAAGTTAATAAAATAGGACCAACGGGACCTAGAGTGTAACTCAGTGAAACAGCACTTGCCTAGCATGTACATGCCCTAGGTCCCGTCTCCAGTAACACACAGCCACCAACACCACATCAATCTATATCATATCTGTTTTGCATACTTAGAAAAATATTACTTTTCACTTTCCTTATAGTATATGTGCCCATAGTTCCAGACATTTGGCCTAGAACATACCTGTTCTTAAACATCTGAACCATTCACTTTGCTGTAGAAATTACTAGAGAATTTAAAAGCATAGTCCTAAAAACTACCTTTCAAATTAGCAATTAAAATAAGGCTTACCATTTTAATGCCGGTGGAAAACGTCACTGGCTTCGTGGATCTGGGCTTCTCTAGCTGCATGTCCAGCTGGGTAGATCTGTCTTTATGCTGAGCCAAGAGCAGGGCAACAGGGAGGTCAGAGCTCTCCTGCAAGAAAAGTTCAGCACAAAACTTAAGACGGAAAGAATAAGATCCAAAGGCTTTCAAAGTATGTCTCTTCTATATGCACTTGATGCCAGTTAAATATCCACTTTATGTAGAACACTTTACAAAATATTAACATTCCATAATGTGAAAAGGCTGCCATACACTCATAAATCAAAATAACCTACAAACAAGTGTTTTATAAAATCCACATTAAAGATAATATAATAGGGTCCTATTTCATCTAACTACCAACCCATTTATTAAAGAAAGAAAGCAAATCACGAAAAGAGCAGTAGAAATGGCTATAACTTAGAGGTTTATCTGAGACACATTCTTTTCACCCCAGAGTTCAGACCATTTGAAATGTTTCCCATTACATTTCACCTGAGGCTATTTGCAAATAATCCTTGTTCTGTTTTGCACAATGGAACTATTGTAAGTATCACCACATGTACACTTTATTTTTAAATTTTAAATCACATTTTAATCAAGTACCAAAATGATAAACATTTAATATCATACATTGATACTATGCAGGACCATTGATTGTTTACACAAATCTGTATACACCCATATTTTGAGCAGCAAATCACTTATCTTAATAAGAAGACTGTTACTTATCCTACTCAGCACGAAGCACTTACATGCTTAAGTGCTGTGGAGCAAATGTCTAAACTAAATGATACCTAGACTTTGAGGTGTCAGTTAAATAAGAACCCAGAAACGCATGCAGAAAGGATCTCTCCAGCTCCACCCTTCCCATCAGGAGTATATATTCTGTATCCAGAAAGAAAGATAAAAATAAGCAAAACAATACAAAACCCCACCACTCCTTCTTTTTTTTTTCCTTTTCCTTTGTTTTATATTTTATTATAAATCACCCTATTTCACCTATCAATCCCAGTTCCCTCTCCCTCCCATTCTCCCAAGCCCCCAACTGCCCCCCACCTCATCCCCCATCCACTCTGCAGGGAGGGTGAGGCCTTCCATGAGGGATCATCAAAACTTGTCAAGTTATCTGGGGTAGGTCTATGGCTTTTTGACAGCTAAGTATCTATGATGTCTGGATGCAGCAAACAGGGCAGCAAGGCTCGCGCCAAGGCCAAGCCCCATTCTTCCCCGGTCAGCCTACAGTTCCCTGTGGGCCACGTGTAATGCCTCCTCCGCAAGGGTAACCACTTTTCTATTTCTTATATTAAAGTTATCTGACAAAGGCTACACAGCAAGTGCAAGGCCAGCCAGGGTAATTTATTGAGATCATCTGAATGTATAAAACAGAGAAAGGGACGCAGTTCAGTGATGTAGTGCTATGCCCAGCATATCTGCAACTCCACAGGCCCACCAAAAAGCAGGGTATTGAACAATAAAAATATCAATCACTCAGAATTTAATCCTCAGAAAACTCCCATGTCACCATCTCATGATATAAAAGCAGACATTACTACAGACTCTCATTTTCTTTCCAAATAAACCTTTTAGTAATTTGGGGGCACAAATGTAACTAATACACTTAAAAGTAACTGCTTTAAACTTCCAACATAGAGGCAATAACAAGTAAGTCAATTCAACAGAATTTTTAGAGAATAAAGATGGAGGGTATGGTGGTACAGGCTGTAATACCTAATAGGAAAAGCAGGGGTTCTAGGCCAACCCTCCGCTACATGGTGAGTACAAGGCCAGGCTGCACTGCGTGAGGTCCTGTCTTAGAAAACAAAACCAGGGGCTGGAGAGATGACTCAGCACTTGTACTGCATTGCTGTGCATTCCTGCAACAATTTTAGACCTCCACTAGGCATTCTGTAATAATCCATAACATTAAAGGAGATTTTACATGGGCAATACCCAAAAAAAAAAAAAAAATGTCTTTTTTTAATATATGTTTTCAGGTGAACAAACTGAAAAGAAAAAAAGAACATGTTCTTGGCTAAAATATTTAAACCAGTAGGTTAGGAGGACAGTTGGACAGGTAAAGGTGCTTGCCCAAAAGTCTGCAGCCCTGAATTTGATACCCCAGAACACATAAAGACAGAAGAAATAAACCAACTCTACATTCATGCCCAAATACACGTCATATACTCACATGCACAATAATTAGTTAAATGATGTTTCAGAGTCTTATCAAGGACTGGAGAGATGATGATTCAATACTTAAAAGCACTTGCTGTTCATCCTGAGGGTCTGACTTCAGAACTAAACTCTCCATTTACAAGAGTGAGCCTTAACATTTAATGACTGAGCCATCTGTCCAGCCCAAAGACCTATGTTTGGCTCCCAGCACCTCCCCAGGCTGCTCATAACAACCTATAACTCCAGCTCCAGGGATCCAAAGCCCTTCTCTGACCTCTGAGAGTACCTGTGCTCACATGCACATACTCATATACAGATACATACACATAGATAATATATCATTTTTAAAACTAAATCACTGGCTTCTAATTTATATTAGCAAATGAATGCAAATATATATAATGGAAATTTATTCTAAGAAAAAAAAAAACCTAAAGTCCACATATAAAAGCATGAAAATATGGTTCAACAGTTAAGGGTGCTCGTTGGTTGCTCTTTCAGGGAATCACAAGTTCAGTTCCCAGCACTTACATTCAGCAGCTAACCCACACATATAAAGACACACACACACACACACACACACACACACACACACATAATTTTTAAAACAATTTCAACATAAGACAGTGTACTCACTTCAAATAAGTTGCTAACCAAGACTGGTTTATTATAATACTAGTTTCTCATTCACACTAAAAGGAATTGAATGTTTAAATGTCTTGATAGCTGAAATTTTATAAAAATAAGTATTCTAGGCATCTCACTTTAGTATCGGGCCAGAGAATTTACTTTAAACCTACCACTTCTACTGAACACCTGAAAGTTTGGAGCCTGGCTGCCTTTGTGAGTGTTTAGAATTAAGCAGGGCTCTGATGATAAACATATCTGCAGTGTAGAATAAGCTTGTGAAGCGTGCTCTGGGGAACATAGAACATGCAGGTTCAGTTGGGGATTACGTGTCTGTTCTGAGCGTCACACTTCACCTTGGAAGGCTGCAGAGCCCACAGTAATTGCCTAAAGGCACACTGTTTAATATTTAAAGAAATTTTAATAAGACTGCCTGTAATACTCATTAAAAGCTTTATAATGACCATTTTTAAAGATTATTTTAACTGACTTTAAGCAAGCCATCTGGCAAACAATATTCCTAATAAGAATCAGCTACTGCATTTGACAACAGCATTAACTCATAAAATTTAAGACATAAACGGAACAGAATTTTCAAACAGGAATATAAAAAGTTTTAATAACACAGAACCTGATTTAAAATCTTTTTCCAAACTATTAAAAAATTGAATTTACAGTTAGGATTAAAATAAATGGACTTTTTAGCTAGCATTATGGCAAATGCTAAGCTATAAACATTCAGACTGTAACATTAAACCTGCCTGCAACATACAGTATAGTGTGCTGCCAATGCAGTCAGAAGGTTACAAAGTGACTTTAGGCACAAAGACCAAACTTAGAAACAGAAAGAATTCTAATAAGTTATCCTTGCACAAGAATGGTCCAGGGAACAAATGGAAGATGAAGCCTTTTAGACATACTTACAAACGTCAATGCTAGCTTTCCCTTTTTTTAAAAACCTAACATGAAAACACATTGAAAAAATACATTTTCACTTCATTAATACAAATTAATCAAGATAAAATAAATTTAATTCAGTTAGATTAAAAGCAAAAATAATTTTAATAAAGGCTGAAATATTAATAAAAGTAAAAAAATCTATAAAGACAAATTTAAAAGTTGAAATTAAAAAGCCCAACTGCGGTATTGTAATAATCAATACAGTGAATTACGAAGAATTATTTAGCCACTATGTTACATGGTCTAAACAGTGAGGAAAATATGTGCAGTAATGACTTGCAGGTGAAGAAAACAGGAAGTGAGAGGAGGGAACTCGCGAGAACCAGTATTAACTCCAGATTACACACAATGTACAACACTGGCAAGAACGTCTTACTTCATGCCTCACTGCATTTGAGAAGAGCTTGATGCCAACAGCAGCTCAACAAGCAGCAAGACACAGTGCTTCTGAGGACTGAAAGGCTCCACAAGCCTAACTAATGATGAGGCTGCGCTCCAGAATGGCCACAGTGGCTGAAGCACACATTCTTCCAGCTTGGACAATGCCAAAGAGTTTAGAAGCAAATTCCCTTTCTACCATATAAAGTGGGAGGGGTTTTTAAACTGCATGCTTATTTACTTTGTGTGCGTGCACATGTGCATACCATGGAGCACTGTGGAGGTCAAAGGACAGCTTGTGAGGGTCACTTCTTGCCTTCCACCACGTGGGTCCTGAAGATTGAACTCAGGTTGTCAGGCTGGGTAGCAGGCACTTTACTTGCTAGACCATCTCACCAGCCCCAGAGAGACTGTCATGATGAGAACTTCCTGTCTAATGCTCATTAATCCTCTTACTCTGATTTTTCTTTATTATCCCACCTACATCTGATTTAAGATATAATCTTACTTTTTATTTTACCTCAGGTCAATGGCTTAAAATACTTTTTAACAAAGGTACAACGGAAAATACATTTACATTTATTCCATCATAGAATAACAGCATGGCAATTAAGACTGGGAGCATGTCAACAGGGAAGAAATGCCTGGTGGAAAATGAATATATGAAGAAAGAATGGGAAATACAGAGAAACTTAACCCTAGATGAGCAGTTTCTAGCTTGTGCTGCCACCAATATCACAAAGAATTAAAATAAGCATCAATTTAAAAAGTATCAATTCCATGAACCACTTCTCAGACCATAGCCACTTACTGCTATTTGCTAACAAAGTTGGATACAGAACTAACTGCTAGAAAGTACTAATATTCTAGTAGTACACATTTCAACCAAATATATTATTTTTCATGCAAAAACGTGACATGCAGCCACTATATTTCAGCACATAACTAATATATTCAAAACCAGCTTAGAAAATATTCTAAAGACAATGTTTTAGTAAGCCTAAAGACATAGAAACAATCTACTGAATATTATTTATATGTATGTCAGTTATGATGTTACTCTCTCATCTGCAAGTACAATAAATATAGAAAAAAAAGTTGACATGGAGGAGGAGGTGGAGAGAGGAGGGAAAGGAATATAAGAGAGCTCCATTTTGACAGCTTTTGTTTGTTTTTGTTTTTGTTTTTAAGTACACAGTAGCCCTATCTGTCCTGGAAGTCACTCTGTAGACCAGGTTGGTCTTGAATGCACAAAAATTCATCTGCCTCTGCTGGGATTAAAGGTGTGAGCCACCACACCCAACCATTGACAGGCATCTTTAAGGTCCAAAAATGTTTCTTGTCCACAAGCATATTCATAGCTTAGGATAAATCACTTTAAATCCTTCATGTAATTTGGCCAGATACAAAATGGGGTATATTAATATACGATAAAAATAATTATATATGATAAAAATTATAATTAAAGTCATTTTCAAGATCATATCACTTAACACTCTTTGGAGTGGAAGCTGGATGTCAAATTAACTTATACTATACCAAATTCTAGAAACACATACTTTTTTTTGAGCAGCTACTACAGAAGTGATCATAAATGACCCACGAAGGGTAGAATCTACACCCATCCCCCTGAAATGGGGCAGGTTCCTTCACTGATCAGTGGATATGCTGGGCCAGTTTCCCAGCTCAAGCCTTTCAACCTACTTCTTTACTCCTAGAATTCCCCTTCCTACAGCTGAGATACTGGACAAGATGCCCAACTATAGAAGCCATAAGGACAGCATAGAGACCTGGGAATATACTACAGAGGAGAGGATTTCAAATACCCATTTGCATTGTCTTCTGGTTTGGTTTTGTTTGTTTTGTAGAGACAGGGTCTTACTATGTAGCTCCTGCTGTCCTGGAATTCACTATATGGACCAGAATGGCCTTGAACTCACAGAGATCCACCTGTCTCTGCCTCCTGAGTGCTGGGATTAAAAGCGTGTATTATCATGCCCACTTAAATTCTTGACTCAGAGAATTATAAGCATAAAAATTATATGGGATGAGGGGTTGAGGGATATGCCTTACTATTCAGCAATATATATGATGACATCAATATCAGAAGCAAAAAAAAAATTTTGTTTTAAGGCTGTGGGGATGCACACCTTTTTTTTTTTTTTTTTTTTTTTTTTTTAAACATGTCGATCCCAGTTCCCTCTCCCTCCTTTCCTTCCTCCCTCCCTCTTACCCTCTCTAGCCCCTCACATGCACCCTGACCACCCTCCCCTCCCATCCCCCCACCCCAATTCCACATGTAGGGCAATGCCATCCAGGTGGAGTCATGTAGATCTATCAAGTCATGTGAAGTAGGGACTAGGACTTCTCTCTCTCTCTAGGTTAAGGCAGTTATCCCTCCATGGGGGATATGTTCACAAGGTCCTTTTGTGCACCAGGGATACATCCTGGCTCCACTGTCTGAGGTCCCTTAGACTGTTCAGTCCTTCTGGCTGAGACCCATATTCAGGGGGGCCTGAGTCAGTCCCATGCTGGATTCCCAGCTATCAGTCTGGGGGGCCTGTTAGCTCCTCCTTGTTCAGGTCAGCTGTCTCTATATGTTTCTGCAACCTGGTCTTGTCCTCTCCCTCTGTATCTGGATTCTAGTTAGACACAGTGTTTAGGTATGGGTGTTTGCTTCTGTTTGCAACAGGTACTAGATGAGGGCTCCATGATAAGGGATAAGTTAGTTGTTGATCTCACTATCCAGGAAGGGCATTTATGGTAGCCTTTCCACTGTTGGTCAAATTGTTAGTTTGCAGCAGTCTTGTAGGTCTCTAGACCTTCCTTTAGGTTCAGTTTTCTCTTCAAACCAATAATTGCTTCCTCTTTTATGTTTGTCCTCTCTCTCTCTCTCTCTCTCTCTCTCTCTCTCTCTCTCTCTCTCTCTCTCTCTCTCCTGTCTTCTATTCCTACCCTGACTGAATCTTTCTAGTCGCACGTCCTTTCCTCTCCTCTCCTTCTCTTTCTCCTACTTCTCTCTCCATTCACTGGCCTCCCCCACATCCCATGTGCTCTGGGGGACTTGTCCCTTCCCTCTTCTGTGAGGGACTTTATATGAATCTCTTAGAATACACCTTGTATCCTAGTTCCTCTGGTGGTCTGAATTATAGGCTGGTGATCCTTTAATCTTAGCACTCGGGAGGCAGATCTCTGTGAGTTCGAGACCAGCCGGGTTTATAGTACAAGTTCCAGGACACCCAAAACTGTTACACAGAGAACCTCTATCTGGAAAGCCCCCCAAAAAAAATAATTAACAGAAGCAAAAGAGAAATATCCGCAGCAGGTAAAGGCCCTGACTTGCCTTGGAAACCAACAACCTGAGTTTCATCATCAGAACCCACATAGAGCGGAGAACCAACTCAACAACCCTGTCACCTGGCCCCTACACATTCACTGTGGCATGCACGTGTTCTAGACCCCACCCCATCCTTGCACACAATAACAATACATATTTTATGTAGATACACGAGGAAAAAGCAGAAAGTAAACTAGAGCAGGACTGCCATTGAAAGCCACTGCTCAGCAAACTCCATGGAAAGATGAGCTTTTAGGTGGTGATTAGCATGAACACTGACCAGCTCATCCAAGAAGGCCTGCTTGTTCTTCCTCTTCAGAATCTGCTGCAGCTCCTCTTCCTTTTGTAGAAACAGTCTTCGTTGTTCACTCTCCTGTCGTTCTACTTCCAATGCTTCCTCCAATTCTTCCTGTTCCCGAGTCTACACAGAAAGTTACATGAGGGATGGAACGACTTCAATCAATAGCAATCCTATGCTTCACTCTCCTGCCCTTTTACTGGAAACATATAGCAATCTCATCACTTGTGCTTTAATAATCTACAATTCTATATAGAATTAACTAGAATACTTATTATTTCATGTGAGCCTATACTAGTCCAGGGAAGGACAAACACCAAACCAAGTAGACTAAGTCCAGAAACTGACATGGAGAAACTGGTGAATACTCCATGGTGGGGTGGGGTGGGGTGGGGTGGGGTGGGTGGGGATGGGGTAAAGTTGGTAATTGGTAATTACTATAGACAATTTAAAGTCATTCATTATATGGCACTTAACATGAATTTTCTTTATCAGTTCATACATTTTTCAAATTCCTCCTACAACAAAACACCAAGTTTTTAAGGAGAAAAAGGAGCTGCAATCAGGTCCACTGTATTCCATACTAATGACAGAAAATCCACCTCAAGTGAACTCACTTTCAAGCAATTCAGTTTAATCTCTCTTTTCTGTTCTTTAAGTCGATGGCTAAGTCTTGTGAGCATTTCTTCTAATCATTTTTACAAATTCCTATACCCCTGTTAATAAGTCAATGCATTTAATATAAGCCTCCAGTGGAGAAGGGAATCCAAACTTCATCTAGAAGGATTAGTAAGAGCATCTGTAAAAGGATATATCTACATAATGTGCCTAAGTGCTTGTAATTAAGTACTCTGGTGTGGGTACAGCACATATAATGTATGCAGTAATAGCACTAGTGATCTGCTAATAAATTCTCCTTGGGACAGGTAGAAATAGAAAGGGTTTCATATAATGCTTTTGGTGAAATGTGTCCCATGAAAAGAGAAGCTAAAGATTGTCATCCTGATATTAATAAATATGATCTTATTTTTGACATGAGGTGAGAGGGGAGATCTTTGCTGATATAATCAAGTTAAGGTAACATCCTACTGGAGATCTGGAAACCGACACATGGGGAGAAAGAAGAACATCTGAAGATAGACAAAGCGTGACAATGCTTGCTGGACCACCAGAGGCTAAGAAGGACCCAGCCCCGGAGCCTAAAGCCCTGCTAGACACCTGGATTTCAGACTTCTAGCTTCCAGAATAGTGAGAAAATAATATATAAGCCACCTGGGTTTTGGAATTTGTTCAAGTAGCCCTAGGAAAGCAATACATAGTTTTAGAACTTCAAACAGTAGGTACTGACTCCCACTCCCCAGACAATACAACAACCCATTATACAAACAGGGCAAAGACATGAAACAAGTTAGATTGTTTGGTGTGAATAAGTCATGAGATATGGAAGTGTTTTAAATAAAGCTAGAGTGAAAAAGACAAGGAAGATCATGGTACTTCTCTATAAAACCAAAGGGAGTTGTGCCATATAAGATACCTGGGGAGACAATAGGAGAATCCAAGGAGTAGGGTTAGAAAGACAGCTAGAAGCAGTAAGACATGCAGATCAACAGAACTGGGTGAAAGCTAATAGGAACACTGGTTAGAATCATATTGAAAAAAACTGGAAAAGAAAAGAAAAGAAAGGGGAAGGAAAGGAAAGAAAAAAGAAAAGAAGAAAAGAAAAAAGTGCCAGGTTTAAAACACAAGCCATCTACAAAATATGGAGATTGAACAATGGCTTGAGCACTGATGGATGCTAGCACCATTCATGGAGATAAAGAATACAAGAGACAAAACAGACTTTAAGTAAGAAGTTATCACAAGAGACACAGAAGGACATAATATAATGATACAAAGTATAACGTACAAGAAAATATAAGTTATACATACATCTCATATCAGAGAGCCTAAGTAAATAAACCATATACAATGACAACTAAAGGGACAATAAGGCAGCAACTCAAGAAAAAAATTATATTGTCCATTTTTAACTAATGGATAAAATATCCAAACAGAATTGTTAATAAGCAGAGACCACAAACAACATTATATATAAAATGGTACAAAAATACATACACAGAACATTCTACTTAACAGGAGCAGACTATACATTCTTTTCAAGTACATACAAAACTTTAGCCAGGAATATAAGTCTTAGAACTTTTAGGGAAACTTAAGCAAACATAATAAATACTTTGTGTTTTCACTTATACAAACAGTCAAACCTGGCATGAGGAAAAAAAAGATTAGTTGGAAAAGTCCAAGAATAGAATGAGCTCAATCAGTGTTCAAATGCAAACTTAACTGCCCAGAGAAAAATAATACAGACAGACATTAGTAATATCAACTGTTGTCTGCCTTAAAGATCCCTTCCTTAAGAAATACAGTTTAACATAATGTTTTCAGATGACTTTTGCTACAGTAATGTGATTATCTCCCTAACTACATAGCAGAACTGTATTTCTAGAAATTTTAATTTCTGTTTAAATTCCATGTGAATATAACTGCTTTTATAAGAAGGGTAGTTTGTTTCTAAAGTATTACATAAAACCTCCACACTGATTCTGATGGGGGCTATACCTTATGATCCAGCTCTAACCTTCTTGGGTCTATACTCAAAGTAATCCACATCATATTTGAAAGACACCTACTCCTCCATGGTCATTTCTGCTTCCTTTTTTAAATAGCCAGGAAATAGAAACAGCCATTTTGTTGTTGACAGACATCACTAGACGCCCATCAAATGATGAACAGATAATGAAAATATGGTAAAATTTACAGACTAGATTATTATTCAGCTATAAGAAAAAAATTAATTCAAGACTTTGTGGCATATGTCTTTAATCCCAGCACTCAAGAGGCAGAGGCAAGTGTGTTCGAGTTTGAGGCCAGTCTGGTCTACATAGAGATTCCCCGGATAGCCAGAGTTATATAGAAAGTTCCAGGACAGCCAGTGCTACATAGAGGGACCCATAGAGGATGAAATTTTCAGGTAAATGGTTGGAGCTGGAAACAATCATTTTGAGTGAGGTACTCCAAACCTAGAAACATGTCACTTTCTCTCTCATCGTGGATGCCAGCTTTGAATCTTCAGATGTGCTTCCTTTGTAATGCCCATCAAGGTCAATATATTACTAAGGGCCATGGGGAGGGGCTTTTCAAGGAAGAGAAGTAAATAATGGAATAGGAATGGTTAAACTGGGAGTGGCAGGGTGTACAGGATGTATAATGGAGAGGGATAAATAACACTTAAGACCTTTCAAAAAAGGTCTATGGAAACCTACTACTTAGAAAGTGCTCTGAATTCAAAATATATATACATACAAAGAGTTAAAATTAAGTTATTATTACAGGGTAACAATATCCCTAATAAACTTGAGGTGTTAAAATAAATAGCCCAATACCAGGTATGAGTCACTTCATTTGGAATTATTGGCCAGTAAGGTCCCACAGAACCCCAAACATTACAGGAGATGGCCAATACCATTAGTTACCTTCCAGAATTTGACAGTGAAAAGAAACAGATTTGAGTCCTAGAACCTGCTGAAATCAGACCAGTATAGAACTAAAAGCTTTATTCCTACTATCTAAATTCCATAGTACTGGAAGGTGCTTTGCAAGCTATCAGAGAGAAAAGTAATGATCAATCTTACTCAGTTATGAACCTGTGAGATACAACTCTCCTGGGAAAACAACCACTGGTACAATAGTAGCACAAACATCATGAGAGTAACCAACCACTTTCGTATTGGATTTAAGTCCTGATGGAATCAATACTTGGCACCACTGTTGGGCTAAGAACTTATAACTAGACAGGTAACAAGCCCTAAGAGAGAATCCACTATAATTATGGCACTAAATGGATATAGGGTTAAACCCTCTCCTAATGATTTAGTGTTATACCCACAGATCAACCCTAATGTGAGAAACTTCTGTTTACAGTAGATGGTGATTAACACTGATCTATAACAGGCAAAGGTGTAACAACTAAGAGACTGCAGAATTTTCGGTCCTAAATAGAACAACTGTACTGCCCCTGTCTCAAGGCTGAGGGATCAATGAAGACAAGATGATAGAAAGAGTGTAAGAGGCTGAGGAAGTAGATGGCTACAAGCAAACAGTCTCCGGAACTCATCAGAGCAGCTGCACATAGGACTTCACAGCAGCATCAACAGCATGCACAAAACCTATCCAAGCCCAAGCCAGACCAAATCCCAGAGTGGAGAGAGAGTTGGGCACACAATCCCACCCCCAGCCATGGAGCCACTGGCAACCAATAGTTGCTGTGAGAGGGAGAAACAATTTTCTCGGAGAATGTAGTTCCTGGCAACTCTCCATTGGAAGACACACATCCAAGAATATTTGAGTCGCATAAACTTCTTTTGGAAAAACTTTTTAAAGGACAGAAAAATGGGTAGGTAGGGGAGGGAGGGATAAACTGAGGAAGAGCCCAAAAGAGTTGAGGATGAATATGACTAGAACACATAGAATGAAACACTCCAAGAACTAATAAAATTATTCTAAGCATTATGTGAAAAAAAATTTGTTACTAATACAAAAGAAGAAAATACTTAGCAACCAACCAGCTTTAACTTATTTTTCTGAATGACATCTTTGTTTTCCTTTTGATATATTTCCATTTTCTTTTTAGTGTTCTCCAAATCCACATTGTTGGTCAAGTTGAAGACTGTAAAAGAAAGGAAACCATGCCATGAAATAGTCTTAATATGAATCTTAAGATAATTATAAGAGCCAAATATTCAGTATTTTGACTTCTTCCTCATTGGATTATCAGTCTTTATAGTTCTCCTGTGTCTTTTAATCATCTATCAATTGTACTGGGTCACTCATGACTACCCTGAACTCTAGCTCCAAGAGTATCTGACACCTCTGTCCTCTTTGGATACTGGCACTTACATGGAGTCTCACACACACACTTGAAAGTTAATAAAAATAAAGGGAGAACTGAAGTCGGAATGTAAAATGAAATCAAAACAGTAAAAAATGGAAAAGAAAGAGTTAACAGAAATAAATCAAAGACTACCTCCCCTATATAAACATCTATGGAATATGTCCTAAGTACCTCACTTAGACTAACTCATATATATATTGCAGACATGGAGAGAGTATTCCACAGAGTGCACTGAAGGTCACAGGGCAGCTTGTGGACATCCGTTCTCTCCTTTCATCTCATGGGTTCCAGGATTGCAACAGGTACTTTTACAAATCACTTTGCTGACGGGAGCACAGGAGATCTGGCCTGTCAAATGTGTGTGAAAAATCTGACTCCACTCTTCATCTGTCATATGGAGGGATGGCCTTCCCTATCCCCTACCCCTCACGGCCTGTGGCAGGTGGGAGAGCTGGCCCTGCCTCTCACCAATGGCAGCACTCAGGAGAGCAGGCCCTGCACCTTTCCCTCACCCAGTTAACACAGCAGAGCTGACCCTGTCCAGCCCTGGGAGCAGGACAAAAGCACAGCTGACGCCATCCCCTCTCGTCTGCCACGTGGTGGCATGGGTGAGGAAAAGATCCCCACCTCCACCCCTTGCTACCTTTGACAGGCAGGAGAGATGGCATTGGGGGCACAAGAATGGGGGAGCTGGTCCTGCAGTACTTGAGAGAGCAGGCCCTGGTAGGGTAGGCGCGGGTGAGCTGCCCAGGGGGCATGAGAGCAGCCGTTCTGGCCCTCTTCCTGACACCTGCTGCAGTGGGCAAGCTAGCCACCGCAATGCTGAAGAGTTTGCCTGCTGGTGTCGATGAAGGAAAGCCGGCAGGCTGACCATCCCCACTACCACCCAGCCTCAGCACCAGGGCTGAGTTGGCACACCCCAACATCCACTGCATCTATGAACTGTTGACATGTAAAAGGGCCGGACCTGTTGATCCAAAGCTGCATAGCACAGGACAACAACAGGGCACCCAAGAGGAGTCTCAGTGAGGGCCCAGTATCAAGGAGTCAGAGGCCTCAAGCCAGACCAATGTCTGTTACATTGAGCACTTACAAGCAAAGACTATTGACTAAAGGGTGAACTGTGTGACTGGCTGTGTCACACCACAGCTTCTAGGCTGAGACGTTCTTATTGTTGTTACATTAGTTTGTTTGGTCTTTTGGTTATCTAGTTTTCTTTTAAATTTTATTTTATTATGAGGGGAGATTACAAGGACAGAGGGTGGATACAAAGGGAAAGGAGATGATGGATTGGGATGCATGATGTGAAATTCACAAAGAATCAATTTAAAAAGTCTTAAAAAGAAAGTTGACTATAATAAGGAGCCAATAGAAATGCATGCTCTTACTTAGAAACACATTTCTACCTGAAATAAAAGATTTGGTATTTTACCTACAAACAGACAAACTAAATAAATAAATAAAAATCACTTTGCAGTTGCAATTTCCCTTCTGTGAAAACCAAAAATACATTTACTTCTTTCTAGCCTCTTCTAATTGCTTTCTGCCCTATATAATTTTTTTTTTTTTCAGTTTTCAATGTACCTATCTTGTTGGAATGTTCTTGTCTATTATGGGTCTAAACTTGCTGTTAAATATAATCCAAAAAGTAAGTAAACTTCAATTCTGAGTTAAATTCATATGATTAGATGCAATTTGTCTCTTTTATAATTACAAATGCCATGATAAATCCCAATAAAAGCAAAATAGATAATGTGTATTTCATTTTTTAACTTAGAAAATTGAGGTATTGGCAATATGATAGAGGTAAAACGCTATTGCAAATAATACATCGTCTTTCTCTCATCATGAAATTGAATTACTAACATAAGAATGTCTTAGATGAAGCAAGCTTACTAAGCCACAGTGAATGGGATGTCACGGCAGCCTCAGAGAAAGGGCAGAAGCTAACTCCCTGTGACAACCATCTGACCCTTTATCTGTTTGCTGGAATGTATGGCTCAGATGCTGACCTGACTCTCTTCAAGAATTAAAAGCAAAAAAAAAAAAAAAAAAACCTATTATATATTCTGGAAGATTTAATGTTATTTAAGTACAATTTTAAATTCTTTTGACATTCAGAATTTACAATGTAAGCCCTTTGGGCTTTCTCACCCTTTTAAAATGGGTATTCTCTGCACCCAAAGAATAATCAGGTTATTATGAAGTGAAGAACAAACGTTTGAGAAGATCCCTGGGGCCAGGAGGAACAAAAAGTTCTGTGTGCACATTGTCATCCCCACAAAGAAGGGCCTGTTGTTAATGCCATAAGAAGTTAATGCCACAAGAAAGCTCATCTTCATGAGTATCTTCTTGATATCAATATTCAAAATGATACATTTTAATTTTTAGACATGTTCTACTCAAGAAAGTCATAATATTTACAAAGCGAAATGTCTTCATCTTCATTTTGTGCCTCCTCAAACACTGACCTAAACTAAGCTCCTATCTCTAAGCCTCTCATTGTTTGCTTAAGCATTCTTAATGCTATACTTCTACAAAACCAAAATCAAAACTCTCTAATACCTGTCAAAAGCAGCCCTAGACAACTCCCTTATTGGTGATGGGCTAGTTAGTTGGTGTGAGGTCTTTTTATTTGCTTGTTTGTTTTACCAGACAGGGTTTTCTTTTGCAACCCAAGCTAGCCTGTAACTCATGAGCACTTGCCTCTGTCTTTTGGGTACTAGAACCACTACACCAAACCAAAGTCTAAATGCTCCTCTCTCACCTCTGACTATTTCTCAGCATTCCATATCCAAGACATAGACTCCTAACTACTCATTAGGCCCATCATGCATTTTCAAAGCACTGAGAAAAGTCTACTGGCTCACTATTTGCTAGCAATATGATCTTGTGCACATTACTTTGAGCTCTTTGTGCTTGTTCTCCATATACAAGAGGGCTAAAAATGCCTGTATGCAGCTCACTCTGGAAATCAGTAGGTGTTTATTAAATTAACATTTTGTTCTTTTGATTAACAGAGAAAAATCAATACAGATGGCAAGAACATTTAAGTATCTTTGAAAAACAAAGTTACAGAAACAAGATTTTGAAAGAAATTTTATTTCTACAATAACAATCAGAACAATGCCACATGAAAAAGTGATAGAACCACGCCCAACAGTTTTAAAGGTCCCAAACTAATGTCTCTATCCCATCCTTATTTCTGCAGACTCCCCATCTAACAAGACAAAACAATTAAAAAAAAAATCCTATAACTTTCACTTTTTTGGGGGGGGAGGGGTCATGTAGCCAGTGTAGGTACATGTATGTGTGCATCCATATAGAGGATAGAGGTCAACTTTAGGTGCCATTTTTCATGATGATAGCCATCCACCTTGTTTCTTGAGACAGGGTATTTCACTGGCTTAGAATGTGCCAAGTAGTCTAGGCTGGTTGGTCTCACACCCCATGGATCTGTGGCTCTGCTTCCTTCGCATTGGGATTACAAGCACAAGACAGCACAGCTGACAGTTCACCAGCAAGCACTTTGCTGACTTCCCCAGCACTCCATCTTGCATGGTCTTGATTAACAAGGGCATATTTCTGTCTATTCTTTCTAACTCACTTATACCTTCAAATCAGTACCTATTCTCTCTAAAATGTCTTCACTACCATGCCCACCACTACTGGCTATTCTATGATTTACTTATTTCTCATCCACACTACTGAAATGGTCCCTTATTGGGAGGTGATGGTGCATGCCTTTAATCCCAGAACTTGGGAGGCAAAACCAGATCTCGTGAGTCTGAGGCCAGCCTGGTCTACAGAGTGAGTTCCAGGATAGCCAGAACTACAGGGAGAAACACTGTCAAGGGACAGAGGTCCCTTAAAAACCTCACTGGTTCACTATGGTACACAGACTAAATCTTACTGACAGCCAAGTTACTGAACTTATTTCATATTTACCTTTTGAAAATATTTTTATTTATAAGTATGGGTATTTTGCATACATGCATGTTTATGCAACTCATGCATGTCTGGTGCCTTTAGAGCCAAGAAGAGGGCTTCAGATCTGCTGGGATCAGAGTAACTGACAGTTGTGGGACGACATCTAGGTGCTAGGAAACAAACCTGGGTCCTCTGAAGAGCAGTCAGTACTCTTAACCACTGAACCATCCCTGCAGCCTTTTTAAGAAATAATAATTTCTTAATACACATGCAGAATTATTACAGCAAGCTGATTAACAAACCTATCACATCACGTGCTCTTTTTTTGTAGTGGGACCGTTTAACAGGTGGTATGTAATTGTGATTTTAATTTGCATTCCCCTGATAATTACTGATGTTGAGCAGTGTTGCATCTAACTGTTAGCTATTTGTTTTGTTTCCTTTTGAGAAATGTCTACTTGTTATAAGGTTATGTGTATTCTTGCCATTGAGTTGTCAAAGGTTCTTGTACATTTATTTCAGAGATGTGGTGATTTGAATGAGATGTCCCCACAGCCTCAGACATTTGGTCCCAGTTGCTGGTGCTGTTTAGGAAAGCTTAGAAGTAGAGCCTTATTGGAGGAAATGCATCACTACAGGTGGGCTTTGAGAGTTTAAAGACTCTTGCCATTCCCAATGTGTGCTCTCTCTGCTCCAGATGTGAGGTTCAGAGTCCTCAGTTTCTGCTCAAGTTACCATATCTGCTGCCTGCTGTCATGCTTCCCATGATGGTGGTAGACTTTTATCCTTCTGGGACAGTAAGCCCAGATGAACTTTTTCTTCTAAAAATTGCTTAGATGGTGGTATTTTATCACAGCCACAGAAAAGGAAACTAAAACAGGAGTTAATAGTAGCTGTATGGTTTGCAAATGTTTCTCCTCTTCTGTGGACTGTCTTTTTTTTTTTTACTGTTGTCTCCTCTGCTCAGTGAAGCTTTTTAGTTTGATAAATCTTCTCTCCTCCTTCTCTGCCCCTCTGCTTTCATCCTCCCTCTAGATTATTTTAGCTTAAAACAAACACAGTAACTATGCACCTGTGACAGTTCATCTCAATGTCAGCTGGACACAAATTAGAAACATCTGAGCACCGGGCCTCACCTGAGGAATTATACTGATTACCTAAAGAAAAGTGGGAAAACCACACCAAATGTGGATGGCACCTTCTGGTGGCAGCCCAGATTTTAAAAAGGAACAAAGCAGAGGAAGATTACTCACCTTTTGCTTGCTTGGCCTCCCTCTTGCTACCAAGTGAATTTACCCTGTTGCTGCTGCTCCTGACAATTCCTTTGTCGATGTTAGAACCAGCATTTCCAGGGTTCTATCACTGACTGCAGAACAGTAGCTTTCCAACAACACTCTATGTCTTCAGCACCACACTGGGCCTGCTAAGGCCTCATGAAATGAGCAACTACTGAGCTGCCAGCTTCTCCAGTGTGAGATGGCCTGTGTGGGACTACTCTGACTGTGGAAAACTATCCAGTCTCAAGGACCTAGCAACTACAGGTTTTGTAGCCCCTCAGATGTGAAACAGCTATTGTTACTATTTCAATGAAAGCTAATCTAACTATATCACATGAACTAATACAATTTTCATCCTATTGACTCTGTTCTTCTAGAGAACCCTGACTAATCCAGCAATGTGGTAGCTTGAGTAAGAATGGCCCTCGTAGGCTCATATGTGCCAATACTTAGTCCCCAGTGTGCAACTGTTTGGGAAGGATTAGAAAGCATGATTTTGTTAGAGGAGGTGCGTCTCTGGAGGTAGGTTTTGAGGGTTCAAAAACTCAAATAATTTCCAGGGTATTCTCTGTCTCCTGTTTGTAGATCAAGATCTAAGTTTCAGCTGTAGCCCTCCCTCTATGCCTTTTTACTCCACCATCACTGACTCTGACCCTCTGGAACTGTAAGCCCAATTAAACTCTCATCTTTCATAAGTTACCTTGGTCATGGGGTGTCATCTCAGCAACAGAAAAGAAACTAACACAAGCAGTCAATCTCTAACATTATACAGTCAATGTCTAGTCTTTAACGGAGCTCAGCATCTTTCTTATATAAATTATAAATATCTATAGTGCTGTTCCACTTTTTTAAGGGAAGCAAAAGCAGAGTTATATAATTTTCCCAGCCTTATACATTATTGGACTAAATTGCATAAAATAATAAGCACAAATGACCTAAGAAAGCTTGATCACTGATGAAAATAATTCATCTGGAGAGGAAAGGAGAGATATATTTGAGGATAACTTTTAATGGAAAGCATTTACTATGCATCATTGTGCTTTGACATGAGTCAGCACAGTCTATGGAAAGAGAGGGAAATGTCAGTTGCTCCAATGAGCCAATCAACTAGATAGACATTGGTTCAGAGTGTCTATATACTTTACAGATACAACTCATGAAATGTATATAACAGCATGATCATTTTCAAATCGAATGCACTGGTCTATAGGTTCATATCTAGTAAAGTATTACAGGGTAAGGTGGTGGCTTGCTGGGTAAAGTGCTTGCTATACAAGCACAAGAACCTGAGTTTGAATCTCCAGCATTGACATAAAAACCAAGCCACAGCAGCATATACCTCTAACCCCAGCACTAGCATTCAGAGACAGGAAAATCCCAGGGGCTTGCTACCAGCCAGTCTAGCCAATAGGTGAGCTCCACATTCAGCAAGAGACCCTGTCTCAAAAAAGAAAGTGAAGAATGGCAGAAATAGACACCCGACATTGACCTCTGGCATGGGTATGTATACCCACATGCACATATACACAGAGAAAGAGAAAATATTACAGGCCAGGTATGATGGTGCATGCCTGTAATCTCAGACTCTGGGAAGCAGAGGCAGGAAGGCTTTGAAAGTTCAAAATCAACCTGACTTCCATAACAGTTATCAGAAAAACATCCAAGGCTACATAGTGAAACTCCATCTCAAAGAAAAGGAAGAAAATATTGCATGTTGTATAATCACACTATCCAAGCTTACTATTACTAGTGCCTATTTCTAAACACAAACTTGTGGGCTCAGGGTTGCTCATTCCTTCAAATTACTTCACCTCATGTGGGGGGGGAGGGAGGGGAACAAAAAACATAAATAGGTTCAACCAGAACGTCATGAAAATCAAGGTCCCCTGATGGGAGATGTCATTCTGTAAATATGTTTCTCTTATTGGTTAATGAATAAAGCACTGTTGACCAATAGGAAAGGAAGATAGGAGGGACTAGGAGAAAGGAGGAGAGAGGAAGTAGTAAGGAGTCAGCATGTAGAGACTGGAGAGAGCAGAGGCCAGCCCCACTCTCTGGTAAGATGAGACCACGTGGAAATACTTAGATTAATAGAAATGGGTTAATAATTAAGACAGAGCTAGCCGATAAGAAACTAGTACCTGGCCAACAGCATTATATCTAATACAGAGTCTGTGTGTGTTAATTGGGGCTGGCACCGCGGTGGGTCCAGGCCGGCAGGAAAAGCCTTACTCCTAACAGTCCCCTTGCTCTTTCATCCCTTAAACCTGGCCCACAGTTTCTTTGCCCTTCAATTTCCTTAGGTACCTAGAATACTTGGTTAGAACTGCAACCATGTATTCAACTTGCCCTGTAAGAGCTATAATCTCTTTTCCCTTCATTATATCACCAGAGTTTTGACTAATCACATTGATTTTAATATGTATGCAAACAGTTTCTTTGTGATGGCAATTCTCCTGCTTGTGCTACAACTGAGCACGTTCTCCGTCTGTATCTAACGTGCCCATTTGCATCAGCATTCACAATTCTACCATCTTAGTCAAACCAACATGTACTCATGGCTGCTAATATATACAAAGCACTTACAAGTACATTGAGAATAAAAAAGCAACAGATCTAAGGTACTAAAATATATCAGAAAAAAACTTTTAAGTTTGCACATGCTTCTACTGTAGCATATCAAATAACTTGGACATTTTAGAAAAGTCCTGATAAGAGATATCTAGACTTTCTCAGAAGGAAACTTTTTAAAATTCTAACATTAATACCTAAAGATTTGAAGTTGCCACATGTAAAAACCTTCTAATGATTCTTTATATCATATTTTAATAATAAAGTTATGAATTTGGAGAATTCAAAAAAATGACTGTTTTATCCTTACAGTTTCAGTCTAATTTTTATAAGCTACATCTGTCTATCATTTCCAAACATGTACTTTGTAATAACCACAGTAACTTTTTGTTTTATATTTACTAATTTAATGTGTGCTTTGCATTCATTTAGTGTGGTAGTCAGACACTTGGGGAGTTGGTGCTCTCCGTCCACTTTGTGGCTTCCAGAAGGGGACTCAAGTCTTCAGGCATGGCAGTAAACTGAGTCACCTCAACAGCTCCCATCATCACAACTTCAAAAAGCATAACTTTTTAATCAATACAGCACAACTTCCATACCTTGTAACAGTTCTGAAATTCTCTGTAGCAAACCAGAAACAAGGCTCACTCCCTAGCCAGCACTGGAAGTGAGGGAGGCAAGCAGAGACAACACACTGAGAAGAAGCGCCGAGATCAATCTACGTCTGCCTGGAACACTGACATAAAATGCTACTCCACGGTTACCTGCTAAAGTCTTCCCAACCTACTGTTCCACAGAAGCATAAACAGTAATAAACATTTTTATCTTTTGTTATCACTAAGTTAACAGAAACACTACAAAGTAAAAGTATTTCCTTTTGCTTAGACTGCTTGGTAGAGTTGGTGCATGCAGACACACCCTTCTTCCCAGCTAAAAAGTATTCCCTCTATAATAATTTCTCTAAGACAAAAATTACTTATGAACCCCCTTTATTATGTATGATTTAAATCTGACAAATGTAATTCCATTGTAAAAGAAAGTAACCTATAAACATCAGCTACCACAATAGCCATCAGGAATCTTCTGTGTGAGACACTGTTTAGGCATTCCAAAAATAACAGCACAAGATCTCAAGGCTAGCACATCTAATTTAAACCTACCAATTTCCTCCACTTCTTCCAGGAAATCATTGTACTCTCTTAGACTAGGAAAATCTTCTTCTCTTTTATTGTATCTACAGAGGGAAAAAAATATTACATATCATTGTAGGACATTTTTATATAACCAGCTTGCTCATCCCTACTTAATACATGCATGATATATACAGAAGAGATTGTTTACTGTGTAAAACATTGTTTTCTTGATGCTAGGCTTATAACTAAACCAAGAATGCAAGCTGGGTTTGAGGGAGGTTTTGTTGGGTTGATTTTTGGTTTGGTTTGGTATGATTTGGTTTGGTTTGGTTTGGTTTTCTGGGGTTTCTTGTGGCATGTGGAAGGTTGACTTTTGTTCATGATAGGCATGTGTTCTACCACTGAGCTGTGCCTGCAAGCACTGTCCTAAAAATTTGTATGATTACAGAGAAGATGTAGAATCGGGAGAGAATTCTATCACATGACAATTCTTAAAGGACTTAAAGAAAAAAGAGATTTAATGAGGTGCTTCAGGGATGTGAAATGAACTTAAATAAGACATAGCATTACAAATTACAATATTTATTGTAGTCATTAATTCTAAAAAACTGGAGCTCAAATGAAAAGATTCAGTTTTTCATGAAAAAAGTGGCCTAAAAATCTTCCATAAAATATATAAATATTGGAATGTATCTGTGAATAATAACAAATCTGAAAAGGTGAAAAGTAAGAGATCAAAATGAAAAGAGGGCTCCTTGAAGTAACACAAATAAAGGTCAGCAGGCCACTGATGAAGTATTATCGATGCAGTGTCTAGGAGAATGTCACTAAGCCATTAGTAAAATGTATGTTCCCAAATAACAACTAAAAGGGGCTGGAAAGGTGGTGCAGTGGTTAGGAGCCTGTATTACACTCAGGAAAGCAAGGTCATGAGGAAAGGAAACAGGAGTGCCATAGCCCTTTCTTCCGCCTTCCTTCCCTGTGCTCCTTGCAGAACTCTCAGCAGTGACATGCTGGCCAGAGCATCTGGGGCCCACCATCTCCATGAACTGTGGCAGGAACTATGAGGAGGGTCTGGAGAAGAATTTCTCACTTTCATTGAAAAACAAATGGTGGCTACTGGCTCTGAGGACCTCATCCTTTGGATCTGGGTTTGCTGCACCTTTCTCTGTCTCTGTGTGTGTGTGTGTGTGTGTGTGTGTGTGTGTGTGTGTGTGTGTGTGTGTGTGTGTGTGTGTTTTGGGGGGAGTGCTTTAGAGAAAGGGTTTTTCTGTGTCTTTGGAGGCTGTCTTGGAATTCACTCAGTAGACTTGGCTGGCATCATACTTAAAGAGATCTTCCTGTCTTTGCTCCCCAAATGCTGGGACTAAAGGTGCACTTTACCACCACCATCCAGCTGTACACCCACCATACCTTCTTTATAGTAAGACACCAACTACTTAATAAACAAGGATGTTTAATTCATTGTTTTAACAGATATAAAAAATGATTAAGAGGTGTGATCTCTAAAATATGGAGCAAACTTTGGAATTCTTACACTAGATAAGTTTATAAATAAACTAATAACATGAAAGAAAGAAAAAGAAAGAAAACTGAATCTGTACTACTCCTGTGGGGGCCTGAGTTCAGCTCCCAGTACCCACATCTGGTAGTTCACAGCTGTCTATAACTCAGCTCTGGGTGGCTCCAACCCAACATCGAAGCTCCCAGAGCATCAGCACTCAGATGTACATACCCACACGTACACTCTCACAAGGCAGACAATATCCAAATAAAGCAATCATTTTTTGCCAGGTGGTGGTGCTGCATGCCTTTAATTCCAGCACTTTGGAGGCAGAGGCAGGTGGATCTCTGAGTTCAAGCCCAGCCTGGTCTACAGAGTGAGTTCCAGGCCAGCTAGGGCTACACAGAGAAACTCTGCCTCAGGGGGTAAAAAAAAAAAAAAAAAAAAAAAAAAAGGTAAAGCATGAGTTCGATGTGCAGCTCAGAGGCACAGCATATGCTTAGAGTACCCAAGGCACTGGGTTCAATCCCCAACATCAAAAACAAAACAAAACAAAGCAAAACAAAACCTTAATGTATTAATTTAAAAATAATAAAATACCTTATAACAAAAGGGCAAATAAAATGAAACTCAAAACTAACATATCATAAAAATGCATCCAAAAACTGCCTAAATGAAGTATAACTAATCGGTGTAAATAAACTTCAAAGTGAAACTTAAATGTTACCTCTCCAGTCCTTATAGTACAGTTGTTTTGTTTGCTACGGTATTTTCTATCTCCTTAATATCCTACGCTACTTTAACTAGTGAGCCTCATGAGAACAAGGTTTATAGCTATTTTACATGCAACTTCTTAATTACTGCTAATACATATAACACAGGTGTTAAATAACAGATAGCAAGCGGATAAACTTTGAAAACACCAAGAAAGCCCCTGTGCTTGTTTCAAGAGCACATGTTCTAACATTGGAACAATACAGAGAAGATCAGCATGGCCCCTATGCAAGCATGACACACAAATTCATGAAGACAGTTTTTCTATAACAAATGTTAGATATTACAGTTATGGAGATAATTTTATAACTACTTTGTTACCTGTCAATCTGTTCAAAATTACATGAGCAAATAATGATGACTACTGAAATAACTGTTGAAGTTCTCTAATCCCTTGACAATAATAACACTTACATCTTTAGTACTTTTTTCCGAATCTCAACCTCCTTGTCGACGGTGGGATCTTCAAAGAGCTGTACCCTGAAGTTGCTCTTTCTCAGTGGAGTACCACACTCAGGGCAGTTTCCAGCCCCTCTCACGAACAGTAAGTCCACGCAGCTCTCACACCTATAAGGAAACACGCAGCAATGGTAGTAACAGTAGCTAAACAAGAAGAGGTCAGGAATATGAAAGGGAGTTGAGAGAGACAGGAAAATTACAGTAGACAGGGGGAGGGATGAAATGATGTGAATACAGTATTCAATGGATGAAATTCTCAAACATAATTCTTAATGATAGAAAACAGCACTAAAGGTAGAGTTCACATCTACAAGCTGTCCTTCCAGGAAGAATTGAGGATGGGGGATGAAAATTCCATGGCTACTTTCAATTTTACAAAAAAAAAAAAAAAAACAAAACTTTGTAATATCACTTTTACTAGTCAATTACTTTTCAGACAGATAACTGAACAGATACCAGTTGTAGACCCATAAAAGTAAATAGTGAATGAGTTTAACTAAGAAGATTCAGGAGAAGAGAACAGAAGAAATGGGAAATGAAAAGACTTCCCAGTGCACCGTCAAGACTCTTTCAAAATATACTGAGCACCCCAATTCAAAACCCCAAAATGGGACTGGGGAGATGGCTCAGTCAGAAAGTGCTTGTCATGCAAGTGTGAGGACACAGGTTTGGACTTCTAGCACCCAAATAAAGGCTGGGTGTGGTGGTGCTCTCCTATAATCCCAGTACCAGGGAGGCAGAGATGGGGGGGGGGGGATTTCTTTGATGCTCACCAGCAAAATGGCCAGGATAACCTGTGAGCCCCAGATTTCGTGAGAGACCTCATTTCAAATTGAAGACACCCAACATTGGCCCCTGGCCTATACACACGTGCATGTGTGTGCGCGCGCGCACGCACACACACACGCATGCACACGAACACGTGCATGCATGCACACATACACACACTAAATCAATATAAATTTTAAAATCCTAGTGATAAAAAATTTCACAGATCATAGCAGTCATTCCCAAGATCAACAAAACCTTATGGGGAAAAAAAACACTTGAGGATAAAGAAATATTTCATTTCTGCTGTATCTTGAGGTTAGAAGAAATTAAACTCAACTACAGAAGTTGGAAATGGACATATTTTAACCAGCTACAGACATTTATAAGCAAGGAATCATCTCAAATATTTAAAAGGTACAGAGTCTCAAAAATTCCGTATTTCAAAGTATTAAAGACTAGATTCAATTAACAGTTCAGTTATTCAGAATGTTAAATACCTTAATATCCCTAAAATATTCCCATTTGGGGCTGGAAAGACAGATGAGTGGGCAGGAGCATTTGCTGTAAACAAACATGAGGACCTGAGTTCAGATATAAGTGAAGAGTTGGGCATGGCCCCATTGCACTTGTAACTCCAGTGCTGTGGAGAGTGGAGATGAGGGCTGACTAGGTTTACTGACTGCCACCTAGCTCTGGGGTCAGGGAGACACTTGTCTCACGGGAATAGAGTAGAGAGTGACAAAACAGGACAACCAATAGCCTCCTCTTATCTCCAAGCAAGCAGAGGGATGTATGCACCTACACACCTATTTGCATACACTATATACACATCTACCATATTAAACATATACACATATACTCATACAAATAAAATAAATAACAATAAAGCATAAATATTTCTTAAAGTGCTATTATATACTAGACATATATTACTTGTTTCTAATCAATTGTACATTTCCACCATTAAAAAAAAAAATCTGCCTTAATCATTTCCTGGTGGCCAACAGCCTGCAGAGCAACATGCCCAAGTTTTGTTGTGACTACTCTTAGTTCCTGTTCTATTGCTGTGAAGAGACAGCAACTCATAAATGAATACATTTAATTGAGGCATGCTTACAGTTTCATAGGTACAATGCACACAAGCAGACATGGTGATACAAAAGTAGCTGAGAGCTACATCCTCATCTTCTGGCCAAGAGGGAGACTCTGGGTTTGTCATGGACTTCTGAAACCTCAAAGCCCATCCCCAGTGACACACTTTCTCCAACAAGGCCAGGCCTCCTAATCTTTTCAAATAGTGTCACTCCCTGGTGACCAAGCATTCAAATCTAAAAGCCTATGGGAGCCATTCTTACTCAAACCACCACAAATACATATCTTACCCCTGATTCTCCATCTATGAGAAAGACACGCTATGGTGGTAGGCAAAAGAGGATGCAAAAACTAACAGAAACAGATGGAAAAGCAGATCAAGGGCCTGACTAACAAAACAACAGCTGCATTTCAACAGGGAAAGATACTTCCAGCTTCATTCTCTGCTCCTCCTTCTGCAGGACTATGATCCTGCTTCCTCCCAGTCTCTGGTCCTTCTCCATCTGGTAGGATACCCACTCCCCATATGACAGGCCCTTCCATGATGCCAACGATGGACCCTCCTCCTCCTGGGACGATGCTCAGGGGACTGGCTCCTGGAATAGAGCCAAACGTGGGGGACCACATGCCCAAGATGCCTCCAAATGAGATGTCTTGCTGGCCCCACAACAGTGCCCACTCAGCTTGGAATGACCAAGCTAGACAGAGTAGCTGGGTTCCTCATGGGCTTTATTTTATTTATTCTCCTTCACCAGGAAATCCAGGTGCTGAGCCTGAGGGTTTCCCAGCTGTGTGATAAAGAAGACTTCCCCATTCCTACCAAAGAGAATAGTTCTGAAGGGGAGAAGTTGGATAAAAAAAAAATTACAATTTTCATTTGTATGATAAAATGTGAAAATAAAATTATCAGCTGTTTTAGTTTTTTAAAAATCTGCTTTAAAGTCAAAATTGAAACAGCATTGCTGTGGGGTAGCCGAGTGTTAAAATGTGTAATTAGAATAAATGGGGCTCCACAGAGACAGCTGACCTGAACAAGGGGGAGCTCATGGACCCCAGACTCATAGCTGGGAAACCAGCATAGGACCCACCCAGGCCCCCTGAAGGTATGTCTCAGCTAGAAGGCCTGGGCAGTCTAAGAAACCTCTGACAGTGGAACCAGGATGTATCCCTGGTGCACGAAAAGACTTTGGGAGCACATTCCCCATGGAGGGATACTCCCTTAGCCTAGAGATAGGAGGGAGGGCCTAGACCCTACTCCAAATGACTTGACAGATTTTGATGATCCCTCCTGGAAGGCCTCACCCTCCCTGGGGACTGGATGGAGAGTGGGGGAGGGGGGCATGGAAGGGTAGGAGGGAGAGGGAACTGCGATCGATATATAAAATAAGAAAAAACATTTTAAAAAAGGAAGAATAAATGGGGGACCTCCCCTCCCTTTTCAGAGATGTACTTATGTGTGCATGTTTGCCAGCATGACTGTATATGCAGCAGTTATACATGGTGTCCATGGAGGTCAGAAAAAGATGTTGGATATCCTGAAAACGGAGTCATGGACAGCTGTAAGCCACTATGTGGGTGGGAACTGAGCCCAGGGTCACTGCTCTTTTGGCCAGAGACATCACTCCTGCCGCAACAAGCTACTAGAATTTTCTTACACTGTTTGCTATTTTATCTATCTATTTGCTTATTTACTTAATTTATCTGGGGGCTGAAACCATGGCTCTGAGCATGCTAAGCACATTGTCTGAACCACATTCTCTTTCTGAGTTAACCTGCAAAAAGAATACAGAATATCCTTAATGCTTAAACAACATGAGACTAACAGAGAAAAAAAAAGCTTTAGTTCATCCTGCTCTACACCTCACTTCTAACAAACTGCTGATTCTGTTTATGTGGGCACATCTTTTTCTATGTATTTACAAACTACAGACATGAAAACTAGACAAATGAAAAAGAACATAAGGAAAGTTGATAACTGCCAGTTGTATTTCTCTGGCAGCAGAGCCACCAGGTCAGCAGTATGTGGGCAATCACTTGCCTAAAACATTCCTAGGAATTCTTTCAAATAAGACCTTATATTTTACAGAACACAGAAAAATAGCTGAAAAGGTCTAAACTGCCAAGTGATTGTGTACACTTCCAAAGACACATTTAAGATTTTTCTTTTCTTTTTTAAAGACCAATATGACACACTCTCCTTTCACCTCTGACATTTATCAGTGTCAGATTTTATTTTACTTCATGAAAAACTGAAGCCAGGAGTGGTACCCACATCTGTAAATCCCAGAACTTGGGATTTACAGTATTATTAATTACTTTTTAAAAAAACAAAACTAAACCCACATGCAGAAGACTGAGTAGACAAGGTACAAAAATTCACTTAAAACATGTTAATGACAAAAACAGAAGAGCTAAACCATAGAAGGTAAGCAAACGGCTATGACCAGGGATCCTTACCCATAGCACCAAACACAGCAACAAAAGAAAAAGAGAGACCATCTGAATTTATCAAACGGTTAAGAATTTGTACAGTGGGGCTGGAGAGATGGCTCAGCAATAAGAGCACTAGCTGCTTGTCCAGATGACTGGAGTTCAGTTCCCAGCACATACATCAGATACCTCATAAACACAAACTACAGCTCCAGAAGATCTGAAGTAATCCCCTGGCCTCTGCAGCCACCTACACACAAGACAGACAGACAGACAGACAGACAGACAGACACACACACACACACACACACACACACACACACACACACACACACAATTTTTATCTTTTTTTTTTCCCAGCATTTGCACAGGACTTAGGTATGGTGGCACTCCTCTTTAACTGCAGCACTCAGGAGGCAGAGGCAGAGACAGGCAGATCTCTGAGTTTGAGCCCAGCCTGAACTACAGAATGAGTTCCAAACAGCCAGAGATACATAGAGAAGCCCTGTCTTGAAAAGCCTAAAAGACAGGAAGGGAGGGAGGGAGGGAGGAAGGGAGGGAGGGAGGGAGGGAGGGAGGGAGGGAGGGAGGGAGGGAGGGAGGAAGGCCAGGAAGGAAGGGAGGGAGGAAAGGAGGGAGGGAGGGAGGAAGAAAAAAGAAATTATTTGTGCAGTACAGGATATTACTCAGAAGTATAACTACAATCTACAAAATGGAAAGGACAAAGATAAAGGTCTACTCTCAGAACAGATGAAGAAATCCTACAGATCACGAACAAAAAGATAATAAAAACACCAAAATCCAAAACATAGACAAATCACCCAAAGGTACATGAAGAAATGCTCATGATTAGTCATTAGAGAAAAAGCAAATTTAACTGTAACATCATTTTACTCATACAAGAGTGACTATAATTTTAAAAATATGCAAGTGTCAGCAAGAATATAGAGAAATCCAATCCCTCAAACATTAACCAGTGTAGATGTAAATGAGTTCACCTGTTATGGGAAATAGCTTGATGCTTCCTCAAGAAGTTGAATAGGATTTATTACATGACTAAGCAATTCTACGCCTGAGCATAAACCCAAAAACAGGTGCTCAAACAAATGCATGTGCAAGCACGTTCACAAACAGCAGTGTTCACAACAACCAAAAGAAAGACAGAACCCCAATGTCTACCAACAGATGAATAGAAGAAGGAATTGTGGTATGTAAACACAATTGAATCATTCAACCAGAGAAAGAACCTTAGAAAACATATGCCAAGTGAAAGGAGTAAGGCTTTACAAAAGGCCCCATATTACACAATCCTGTTTTGTGCAAGATATAGAACAGGCAAGAAAACAGGCTGGTGGTTACTAGAAATGGAGATTAAAAAAATAATAATAACTGCTTCGCAGATAGAGGGTTTCTTTGGGTTGTGATAAATATGTTTCGGAATTAGAGTGGTGATACTTGCACAGCACATAAATGTATGAATTGTACTGAATTCTCCATTATAAAATGGTTACTTTTATGTAATTTATTTATATTTATTCATTGTATGTAGGAGTTTATTAAGGCAGTGTCTCACTCTCTAATCTAGGCTGGTCTTGAGCTCATTATGTTGCCCAGGCTGACCCCACAGCAATCCTCTTACCTTAGCCTCCTCTTACCTTAGCCTTCCACCCGATTCCTGGGATTATTAGACATAAGCTACCATGCCCAGCTCTGAATTTTATTTTCATTTTATAAAATCCATAGACAGGCTGGGCATGGTGGGGCGGGCACGCCTTTAATCCCAGCACTCTGAAGACAGAGACAGTCAAATCTCTGTGAGTAAATGCTAGCCTCGTGTACAAAGTGAGTTCCAGAAAACCCTGTCTCAAAATAAAACACAATAAATAAATAAATTTGCAGAGGTGGAGGCATGTGTTCAGCTCAGGAGTTTGATATTAGGTTTAGAAACATAGCTTGATCTGGAAAGAGTGTTATGGTGTCAATGGTAACCTAGCACTCAGGAAGCTGAGAAAGGAAGATCTCAAGTTCAAGGGAAAATAAAGTAAAGCTAATATTAGCGAGCAGGAAAACGTGTGGAAGGGACTGCCAGAGCTGTGGCCAGCAGAAGGGGGGTCCTGAGAATGTGCCCTGTTTGCAGCAGGCTTTATCTTCCTAACGGTAATTTTAAAACATGTAAAAAAGACTGGTAATTTTAATTTTATCCAAACTTAGCTTCTGTGTGAAAGGGTGAATACAATACTACTGAAAGCCTTGCCACAAAAACAAGGCAATTTGTCCATAGTTTGTCAATTATTCAGACTACATAGGTGTTCTACAGATCTATCATAAAATGCTGTAGAAAAATGATCTCAGTGAGTTCAAGGACAGCCTTGTCTATAAAGCAAGTTCCAGGACATCCAGGAGTGTTACACAGAGAAACCCTGTCTCAAAAAAAAAGAAAAAAAAAAAAAAAAAAAGAAGGGAGGGAGGGAGGGAGGGAATTAAGGAAAAAATAGAAAGAAAAATAAGTGACTTATTCAAAATTAAACCACCCAAACATTGTTTCTTAGCAAAGAATCCCTTCAGCCAGAAGAGCTTATTGAAGAGTCTTTCTTTTTTCCTCAGGAAACTTTTTCAAGAGAGAAACAAACTAAAGTCTGGATGCTGCCGTTCATTTCCTGGCCATTACTGGCATCATCCCACTCTAGAGTCCCCTCAGCCTCTGCCAACAGCTGCTGGCATGGCAACTTGCTATTATGTTTACCCAAACCCTTATCTCTAAAAGCCCTAAAGGCCTGGTTCCACACCCTTTGCAGGCTGTGGCTTATACTTGTACATTTAGTACAGTAATGGGTTTAGGAGAACCAAGAGACATTCCAGTGGTTCCCCTGAGTGCCAGACATATTCTTCCCTGAACCCCTCACATTGATGAAGAAAGTCAATTACCATCACTAGGATGATGACTCCTGTGCTTCTTTGTAACCTTTTGGCCCAAGGAGCCCCAGGTGACTAGACAATGGGCATGTCTTAAGCCCTCAGTGTGTCTGTTCCCCAGTGGGACATTTCCCCTTAAGGAAACAGGACCTCTAAACGGACATAGGCTAAGTTACATGAATGGGAAGCATAAAGGTACCAAGTGAGAGCACCCTACTCTTACCCCTATGTTCAAGGACTCATGTATTATATCTGCTGAGGACACCCAGTAGCCATCACATAATGGCCATATTCAAGACATAGAAGGACACTGGAGGATGTGTCAACTCCTGTAGAAAATTGCCTCCAGACACCTCAAAAAAAAAATTTTTTTTTTTTTCTGTTTTAAGAAAGCCTTGCCCAGGATGCCTTCAAACTCACCATCTGCTTCTGCCTCTTGAGCACTAAATTACAGGTGTATGTTACCAAGCCTGGTTTTCAGCTACATCCTTGTAAGACCAAAATATAGCTTCTGTATCAGTCAGAAGATCGGGGATACAGCAGTACTGAGTTGGGCCAATAGATTCGTGAACTGAGGCTCACTGCCCTAGTCCTTTCCTATAATGTAGGACTCTTGGCAACAGTGTAACAGTAATACTCAAGATCCCACATTGGTGGATCAAACACTGTAAATCAATCAGAAAGTAGTACTAGCTGTGGACAGAAAACCAAATCTATTCACAACAAATGTGTTCAATTCAGACTACATGGACAGCTGCACTCTTCGAGCAGAGGAAGGCAGTTTTATGCTCTCTCTTGACTTTCCCTACTGGAGCCAACTAGAGACCTCTGCCAATTACCATGTATGTATATCCTAACTACACATCTAGGGAAGCAATTAAATTACTACCAGGTGAGAATGGAAACCTACTATGAGCTAGACTTGAGTCAGGACTCTATTATACTCATCTGAGTCTTCTACAGCTCTTCATCCTAATAAGGACGAAGGGGTGGGCATTGGTACTGATGTTTTAATGTCAATTCACATTCTATTCACAATCATTATTCATAAGTTTGCAGCCCATAATCACTGAGGCTATGTGGGCTTAATAAGATTGATTAGTGATTCTGGACTCTGTAAGAACCACACTTGGCAGGTCAAGCTCATGCTATAGTTTAAAACTTGAATGTCCTGCAAAGGACTGTCAGAAAGCTTAATAGCAGAGCCCAATAAACAGCTTGAAGAATATATGGTAATCCTTGGGCACAGCCAACAGAAATGAACTCTCAGCTTCTGAAACCCAGCCCATTAAATTCAACCAAGTAGCATAACTATCTTATATAAATATTACATTTATTGTCATATACTTTGCTTCAAATTCTAACCTTACCACTAGAATATGTCCATAAAAATAACACATATACCCATTACTAATGCAGTACTTTATTTCCAACAGATACCTGATGACACAAAAATATACTGTATAGTCAACAAAGCTAGGCTACATGAGAACCTGTCTCAAATAAATAAATGAATTTTAATAATAGCATTTGAGGGTAAAAGAGAGGGAGGGAGGAAGGGAGGGAGGGAGGAAAGAATGGAGGGAGGGAGGGAAGGAGGGGGAAAAAGGAAAAGAAAAAAAAAACCTGTATGTTTGGTTTTAGTTTTTCTTAACTTTAATAAAGACATAACATGGTAAAAAAAAAAATAATAATAATAGCATTTGAAAATGCTAAAGGTTTTTTTTTCTACAAGTATGCAAAAGTCCATAATATCAAATCAAATATTCCTCTATCTGGGTTCATGTCTATGCTTCAAAATTAAAAAAAAAAAAAAAGGAAAAATCATCTCCAAGTGATATGCCTACCTTCTTTTTTTAAATGCTGTATGTAAACCAATGGGATTATAAAAAGAGAGAAACATGACCTAGAGAGCTAATTTCCTGGAGCCATATCATATCTTCACATATTAACTTTTTTTGGGGAAGGGGACTGCCGTGCTGGCAATCAAGTTCAGGGCTTCACACATGCTGGGCAAGTACTCAACCCCTGAGCCATACCCACAGCATCAGCTTCTTGACACTAGACAGCTCCTAAACTGTCTCAAATATGGTATGCTTGCTTGCTTTCTGTCACAATCACTCTAATATCTACCTCATAGCTCTGTTCACACTTGTGTGACAATGATCAGAGGAAGTATTACACATGCACACACACGCACTGTAGACACTTGAACCAGTACTGTACTAGAACTGGAACCCACCACATTTACCTCAGTTATGAAATACTCATCACTCTCTCCACCCTCAACAGTTTTGCATATCTGTATTATAATATCTCCTCTGTTGCCATCATCATTTTTGGCAACTCGAGCATACTCATAAATGAGCCAACCAGTATCCTTAATGTCAATGATTTTTGCCCATTCCCCTTATCTACACCTTCATCGCCTTTACCTAAACCTTCAATCTTGTCATTGGTAGCTGCCTCCCCTGCTGTGCTAAGATTCCACACTTCCTCTTTCTCAGATGAGTTGCACTAAGTATGACCTTTGACTTCCCAAAACCTCCCCTACAATGACCCTACCACCTTTCCCCTCCTGGTCCTAACTTCATGCTTATACACACTTGGGTTGCCCATCTACCACCACAACCAGTCTCTACAAATGTACTTAACCCCGCTCCTCCCTCCACTCTTCTGGCACCTGTCCTATACACACCGGAAGCCATCAAACATATCCACCTGTCCCACTGCATCTGAGCAGGTGGATTTGCTGTGTCGAATCTTACAGACTGAACTCATACACTCAACACTGCCAGACTTTCCTTCTAGACTAAGTATATTTATTTCCCTATTCTCTGAGGAAAATACTTCGTGCTTTCTTTTCTCTCCCCATACTTACACTTCCTGATCTAACCTCACTCAGAGCTGATGAGCTAGCCTTATAATAAATTAATATGAGATGTGATCAGGCAAAACTCACTTCATTTCAGAACACTAAGTGCATCAATCTACCTGTCTCTGTTCTGTGTCCATACTAAGGGCACAGCTTCACAGCAATGAAAAAAAAAAAACATCCCCACTTTTAACTAATCAGTCAGTCCTGTATCCCATTCACTCATCTCTATTGAAGTACTTGAGCGTTCCAATTGTCCCTTCACCTGCATTATGAACTACTGGGTTGTTCTCAATGGCATACAAACACACCCTAATATCAAAAACTTTAAAAAGCAAACAAACAAAACCTTGGCTCTACAGTTCCTTTCCACCTACCACACAATTTCTCTGCTCTCATTCAAAGGCTACTTAAAAGAATTGAAGCACTTTGGGGTGGTGAGTGTGGTGTGTGTGTGTGTGTGTGTGTGTGTGTGTGTGTGTGTGTGTGTGTACAAGCTCGCACATGCGCAAGTGCACACTACATTGTCTGGCCCTAGACCCCCAGGGATCTTCCTGTCCACTCTAGCACTCTAGCAAACGCACTGTTTTGGTATGGGTGTTGGAGATCCAACTCAAGTCCTCATGCTCAAGCAGCAGGCGCTTTGCCCAGTGAACCATCTCCCCTGCTCCCATAGAACTATTCCTCAAGAATTTATCAATATTCTCAATATTGCCAAAGCCAACGATTAATTAGTGGAGAATTATCTTTTCTCTACAGCAAACAATGAACAACATTAATGTAAATGACCACCTCCTGCAGGTGGGAACAGATTGTGACCTTGGACTTACCCACTTTCCCTCATACCTAGCTGCTCTTTTTCTGTCTTTTGCTGGCTTCTCTGTAAACAACCTAGAAGTTAGTGTCCCAGAGTTATACTCTTGGCACTCTTCCTCCTCCTAAAAGACCACATTTTATGTAAACAGTTCTAAACATGACTGACTCTCTCAAGGTAGATTCCAGCCTATTTCCTGTACTCCAGAATCCAGCTCAAGTATAGTCATTTTTCTAAAATCACCCAACAAGAATGTAACAGAATTCTTGATTATTCTACTCTCCTGGATCTGGTTCATGCTGAGTATTCCCAGCTCAGTAAGCATACAGCTACTACCCACTTGTTCCCACCAACAACCGTGGAGGCTTCCTTAGATTATTTCTTACTGCTTCCCCAAATTTAGTTTATACAAATTTAGTTTAACTCAACAGCTAAAGTAAATATTAAAATATACCCAGTTTTCGCCACCTCTGCTGATGCTATACCCCAGTCACTAAAGATTCCTACTACTCCCTTGTGTCCACATTATTGCCCTTCAGACCTTACCCACTTCCCTTCTTCCCCAACTTTTAAGTTAACTTATCCATGTATTAATTTAATTTGTGAGTGTTTTGGCTGCATCTATGTCTGTGCACCAAATGCATGACTGGTGCCCCCAGAGAACAGAAGAATGTGTCAGATTCCCTACTGTGGAGATATATTTTATGATTTAATAAAGATTGCCAGAAATATCATAATGCAAAGCCAGCCACACTAGTTAGTCATAGAAGCTTGGCAGTGGTGGCACACATCTTTAATACCAGGACTCAGGAGACAGAGGTAAATGGATCTGTGAGTCCAAGGCCACTCAGATCTATACAAGATTGAATCAGTCTAAAAGAGAATCAGAGCTCACATCTTTAATCCCAGCCCTAGAGAGGTATATAAAAGACAAGAGCCTAGTGTCTCATTCTGCTGAATTCTGAGATGTAGTCTGCAGCCATATTGAGGAGAGCTCCTGGAGACAGGATCAAACATTTCAGAGACAGACGTAAAAGCTAGTAGCTGGCTGCTTTGACTCCAATATCAGTCTCTGGGTCTTTCACTTTTTGTGTTACATTTGGCACCCAAAGTGGGGCTCAAACCCATGACCCTGAGATTAGGAGTTTCATACTCTACCAACTTATAGACGACTGTGAGCCACCACATAGGTGCTGGGACTTGAACCCAGATCCTCTGAAAGAGCAGCCAGTTCTCTTAACCACTGAGCCATTACTCCAGTACTGCTAACAGTAAAATTTTACATGTAACAACTAGGATAATCTCTAATATGAAAACTAGTCCATGATTCAGTATTGTCTTATGCTAAACAGCATGAAATACAAATACATCCTTGAAGATCTTAAAAATGGATCCTGTACCTGACTCTGCAGATCCACTTCTATCAAACTCCACCCTCCTTATTTCCTTCCAACATAGCAACATCACTCAAGTTCTAGATACCTATCTCCTCTGCTAGAAGACTCTTACTCCTAATCTTCCTATGGCTGCCTCTTCTCGCCAAATGAAATGTCCACTTTTGCAGAAATTCTACCAATAGCAAATATTGGCAAAGACAGGAAAACTTAATTTTTACAGAGAAGTGGAAACTATACAACCTCAATGGAAAACAATATGTTATTTCTTCCTGTTATCAAATATTCACATGACCTAGCAGTTCTATTCTGGATGGATATCTTAGACTGACAACCTTAACACTATAAAATAAATAAAAATATGGAAGGGCTCATGACCCACCCTAGCTGAGAAACTAGTGATAGATGATGGCTGCTATGGGAAGGGCAGACAGTTTTCATTAGGGGTGTGGTCCCTGCTAGATCAACTATGCGAGATTGCCCCATACACATGCATATATGGGCAGCACAAAATGAACTCAGTGACTTTTATTTAAAAAAAAAAAAAAGACATGAACTTGGGGTATGGGCATGGATCCAGCAAGAGTTAGAGGGGGAAGTAGGGAACAAATATGGGGAAAAAATAGTATACATATATAAAATTCTCAAAGAATTAAAGTATTACAGAAAAAAATTGAAAATAGCTATATGTCCATTAACAGAATACATAAATACATAGTTGGGTAAGCATCTAGTTACATGTTAGTAATAAAAAAAAAAAAAAAAGAAAATACAAGCTAACACAATGGGGGGCAAAAAGAGGATCCATCCTTCTGTTGCATCCAAGAATTATACTTTAACATCAAGGATAGACATCACCCCAGGGTAAAATGATGGAAAAAGATATTTCAAGCCAATGGACCTAAGCAGTAAGCTATCATCATAGCCATTTTAATATCTGACAAAATAGACTTCAAGTCAAAACTAATCATACGAGAGTCGGAGAAGTACACTACATACTCAACAAAGGGGGAAAAAATGCACCAAAGAACATTTCAATTCTTAACATCTATATACCAAACGCAGGGACAGTCAAGTTCTTAAAGAAAACACTATTATACTTTAAATCACATACTGAACCTCACACATTGATAGTGGGAGACATCAATACCTCACCCTCACCAATACATGAATCATCCAGACAAAACTAAACAGAGAATGCTAAAGCTAACTGAAATCATAAACTGAATGGACCTAACAGATACTTACAGAATATTTCACCAAAACACAAAAAAACACACCTTTTTCTTAGCACATCAGGGAAATTGTTCCAAAACATACTATGACACAAAAGAAGTCACAACAGATACAAGAAAATTGAAGTAACACCCTGCATCCTATCAGACCACCACAGATTAAAGCTGGATATCAACAACAAAAAACAACAGAAAACTTGCAGATACTGAACAACTCTCTACTGAATAAAAAATGGGTCAAGACAGAAATGAAGAAATTAAATACTTTCTAGAATTCAATGAAAATGAACATACAACATATTCAAACTTATGGGACATCATCAGGGCAGATCTAAGATACAAGCTTATAACTCTAAGTGCCTACATAAAAAATTGGAGAGATCTCATAGTAGCAATTTAACAGTACACCTGAAAACTCTAGAGGAAAAAAAAATGAAGAAATCTGACTCAAAAGGAGTAGATGGCAATTAATAATCAAACTCATGGCTGAAGTCAGTAAGAAACAACAGAAAATACAAAGAATCAATAAAACAAGGAGTTAGTTCTTTTAAGAAAATCAGTAAGATTGACAAATACTTATGCAAATTAACCAAATGGTAGAAAAAGACAGTGTCCATATTAACAAAATTAGAAATGAAAAGGGAGGCATAACAAGAGACATCAAGAAAATCCAGAGAATCATAGGACATACTTTAAAACCCAGTATTCCACCAAAAAGGTAATGAGTAATTTTCTCCATATATACCACTTATCAAAGTTAAATCAAGATAAGATTCTAAAAAAAAATTAAAACAGACCTACAACCCCCAGTAAAATAGAAGCAGTTGTTAAAAAGTTTCCCAACCAAAAAAAAGAGGAAAAAAAAAAAAAAAAAAAAAAAAAAAAAGCCCAGGGCCAGATGATGGGGAATGTCCTTCTGTATATATGTTTCTCTTATTAGATGAATAGAATACTGTTTGGCCAATAGAGGCAGGAAGATAGGCAGGATTAGGAGACAAGGAGAATTCTGGGAAAGGTAGGCAGAGAGAGACCATGGGGAGTGGGGAATGGCATGTAGCCACCAAAGGAGAAACAAGTCCAGGCATTCCCTGGTAATCCAGTAAGCCAAGACCACATGCAAATACATAGATGTATAGAAATGGGTTAATAATTAAAACAGAGCTAGCCAATAGGAACCCCTAGCCATCGTCCAACAGTTTAATAATTACTATAAGTCTTAGTGTGTTTATTTGAGCTGAAGGGCAGTGGGACCTGGCAGGACAAGAAAGCCCAGCAACAAACAGATGTTTTCAGCATAAAATTCTACTAGATTTTCAAAGAAAATTAATGCCAACACTCCTCAAATTATTCCACAAAATAGAAACATAAGGAACATTGCATAATTCATTTTACAAGGCCACATTACACATAAAAACCCAACAGAGAAAGAGAATTATACATCAATTTCCTTTATGAGCATAGATGGCAAAATTCTTAATAAAATACTTGCAAACTGAATCCAACACATCAAAAAGATCATCCAACATGATCAAGCAGGCTTCATCCCAGAGATACAGGAATGGTTCAATATAAATAAATCTATAAATGTAATCCACCACATAAACAAACTGAAAGACAGAAAGCACATAATCATCTCATTAGATGAAGAAAGGACTTTGACAAAATCCAGCATCTCATCATGATTAAAACAAACAAACAAACAAACAAAAAAAAAAGTCCTGGAGAAATAGGGATACAAGGTATAGCAAGCTTTCTTGTCAGACTATCTTCACACCAGCCCCAAAATAACAACACTGAGACTTATGATTAATTATGAAACTGTGGCCTTTAGCTTAAACATGTTTCCAACTAGCTATTATAAATAACTTAATTAACCCTTTTTTTTTTTTAAATCTACATTCTGTCACGTGGCTCAGGTACCTCTCCTGAGTATGACAAGTCTGACTTGCTGGCAAAATCCACACCTAGATTCCTCCTCCTCTTCCTCTCCTGCCTAGCTTTTGGTCATTCAGCTCTTTATTAAACCAATCTTTATTAAACCAATTGGCAAATACATATCTTCACAATGCACAAAAAGATTATCCCACAACAACAAAGAATATGCTTCAACATAATAGTTTACAGAAAGCCCATAAGCAACATCAATTTAAAAAGAAACTCAACAAATTCCACTAAAATCAAGAACAAGACAAAGTTGTCCACTCGTGTCTCCATACCCATTCAATACAGTACTGGAAGTCTTAGCAAGAGCAATAACTCAAAGAGATGGAGGGGATACAAATTGGAAAGAAATAAGTCAGAATGTCTTCTGATGGGAGATGTCATTCTGTAAATGTTTCTTATGCTGGTTAATGAATAAAGCAATGTTGACCAATAGGAAAGGAAGATAGGAGGGGCTAGGACATAAGGAGGAAATAGGAAAGGGTAAGGAGGGGTCAGGATGGAGAGCCTGGAGAGAACAGAACCGCCATTCCTCCGCTCTCGGTAAGACCACGTGAAAATACATAGAAATGGGTTAATAATTAAGACAGAGCTAGCCGATAAGAAACTAGTAACTGGCCAACAGCATAATATCAAATACAGAGTCTCAATGTGTTATCTGGGGCTGGCGCGGCGGCGGGACAAGACCAGCGGTGGCAGGAGGAAAAACCCATACTCCTTACAGTCTTCATTTGCAGATAATATGATACACATACATGACCCTAAAAATTCCACTGAGAAACTCCTACAGCTGATAAACATTTTCAGTAAAGTAGCTGGATACAAAATTAACACACAAAAATAAGTAGCCCTCCTATATACATGACAAATGGACTGAGAAAGAAATCAGGAAAACAATACATTTCATAAAACCTCAAAACATAAATTATTTGGGGTAATTCTAACCAAGCAAATGAAAGACTTATATGATTAAAAACTTCAAGACAATGAAGGAAACTGAAGAAGACATCAGAAGATGTGAAGATCTCCCATGCCCATGGATTGGGAGGGTAAATAAAGTAAAACTAGCCATCCTACCAAAAGCAATATAAAGATTCAATTCAGTCCCCAATAAAATTCTAACACAATTTTCAGCTTCACATGAAAACACAAAAAAACACAGAACAGCTAAAACAATTCTCAATAGTAAAAGAACTTCTAGAGGTACGGCCATCCCCAATTTCAAGTTGTACTACAAAGTTACTGTAGTAAAAACAGCATTGTTTTTGGCACAAAACAGACATGTTGATCATTGGAATCAAACTGAAGACCCAGACAAATTCACAGTTATAGACATCTGATTTTTATAAGGAAGCCAGGAATATGCACTGGGGGGGGGGAGGTGGAGGTAGCATCTTCAACAAATGGAGCTGGTCATAATGGATGCTTGCATGTAGGAGAATCCAAATAGATCCATACTTATCACCATGCACAAAAATCAATTCAAATGATCAAAGACTTCAACCATAAATAAATAAACAAACAAACACACTGAATCTGATAGAAGAGAATGTGGGAAATAGCCTTGAACTAACTGGCACAGGAAAAGCCTTTCTGAACAGAACACCATTAGCACAGACACTAAGATCAACAATTAATAAATGGGACCTCATGAACCTAAGAAGCTTCTGTACAGAAAGGGACACTGCCATATGGACAAAGAGGGAGCCTACAAGACGGAAAAGATTTTTACCAACCACACATCTGATAGAAGGTGAATATCCAAAATACATAAAGAATTCAAAAACTAGATATCAAGAAAACAAATAACCCAATTATAAAAGGGGGTACAGACAGAGACTTCTCAAATGAGGAAATTCAAATGGCTGAGAAACAATGAAATGTTTGATATCCTTAGCCATTAGGAAAATGCAAATCAAAACTACTTTGAGATTCCCTTTTAATTACCTCTGTCAGAATGGCTAAGATCAATAAAACAAATGGCAGTTCATACTGGCAAGGATGTACAGTAAGGGGGACACTCATTCATTGCTAGAGGGAATGGAAATTTGTACAACCACTATGGAAGTCAGTGTGGTGGTTCCTCAAAAAGATGAGACTCAATCCACCCCAAGATCCAGCTATACCACTGTTGAGCATATGCATAAAAAAATGTTTCACCCTAGCACAGAAGACATAGCTCAACCATGTTTATTGCTGTTCTATTTGTGATAGCCAGAAACTGGAAAAAACCCTCAACAGAAGAATGGATAAAGAAAATGTAGTACATTTACATTACTCAGCCATTTAAAACAATGAAATCTGAAGGTAAATGGATAGAACTAGAAAATAATCATCCTGAGAGCTGCTATCCAAGACCCAGAAAGACAAATATTATACTTATTCACTTATGTGTGACATACTAGCTGTTAAATCAATGATAACCAAGCTACAATTCACAGAACCATGGAGGTTAGGTCCAGAGTAAGGAGGGGGGCAGATAGATCTCATTAAGAAAGAGAAATAGAATAAATGTTTATGGATGGATAGGTGGGGCTAGAACAGGAGGATCAAGTGGGTAATGGGACGAGAGGGGGACAAGGGAGGAAATATGGAGAGAGAGAGCTAAAATTAAGAGCCATTTGAGGAGTAGTAATGGTAAATGATTACCTAATTTTGTCTAGTATAATAAAAACTAGGAAATCAAAATTGGAGATAAAGACCTGAAAAATCCAAGGAAAACAGAGCAAATCACTGACCCTCTCTCACAGGAAAATCACATGCCACACACACACCCAAACTCTTCCCAAGTCTCTTCCTGGTCTCTCTAGCCACCCTGCAAAGTCCTCCAAGAACTTTATGACTAACCCAGTCAGCCAATCACTGACTCCATCTTAGATTCAAGATAGTTTTAATGGCACACTGGATTGCCTAAACAGACAATTCTGCTGCAACAGTGTCCTCCCTATAAGAGATGCTAGGGCAATGGTTGCACAAAGCTTGTGGGACCCACTCCATGAGATGGAATCTCATACCCAACACTGTTTAGATGACCAAGAACAGAAACTTGAGAGCCCAGGGACCTAGGGTAAAACAAAATACTACTGTTCTAAAACAAAGAAAAAAAATACAGCAATAAAATGACTCCTAATGACATTCTGCCATACACTGCCATACACATAGATTGTGCCTTATTCAGCCATCATCAGAGAAGCTTCCTCCTGCAGCAGATGAGAACAAATACAGAGACTCACAGTGATAGACCTTGGAATGTCTCCATCAAATCTCTCTCTTCAGGACTCAGGAAACCCTGTGGAAGAGGAAGTGGAAAGAGCAGAAGAGCCAGAAGGGATGGAGGACACCAACAAAAGAAGGCCCTCCAGCAAAGCTCATCTGAACTCACAGAGACTGAGGCAGCATGCACAGGGCTTGCACCGATCTGCACCGGATCTCTGTGCTTATATTATGGCTTCCAGTTTAGTGTTTTATAGGATTCCTGGGTGTGCAAACAAGTGGGTCTTTGATTCTTGTGCCTTCTTTGAGGCTCTTTTCCTCTTGTTTGTCTTGCCCAATTCTTATAGGTTAGTTCTTGTTTTACTTTTTATATTTTAATATATTTTATTTTATTATTATCCCTTAAAAGCCTATTTGTCTTCTAATGAGACAGAGAAAGGAAGTAGATCCAGATGGAGGGGGAGGTGGGGAAGAACTGGGAGTAGACGGAGGGAAAACCATAATCAGAATATATCATGTGGGGGGGAAAAAATCTATTTTCAATAAAAAGGGGAAAGTGACAAAATAATAATAAATTCTTTTTAAAAATATTAAATAAGACAATAAAGAACCTTCAGTACTATACCTGTGATACATTAAACATTTCTTCAGGAATAGTAGTAGTTTACAAAACTACTACCTAGGATGTTCTAATTCCCCTCTTGTCCCAACACCTTTTAATAAATTTGCTACTTTAAAAAGTTACAAAAACTCTGTACAGACATATCTTGAAAACTCCTGCACTTTTCTCTTGTCTTTCTGAAGGTCACACCATTTATAAAGACCATAACAAAATTTTAGCAAGTGAAATAAGGCTTTTAAATCAACTAGGACTAGGAAGATGTTCAATGGGTAAAGTACCAGGTATGCAGCTGTAAGGACCTGAGTTCAGACCCCCCCCCATAAAAGTCAGCTATGCATGGAGGCAGCACCCCTGCAATCCCAGTGTATGCGAAGTGGAGACAGAGGACTCCTAGAGTACAACAGTTGAATCAGAAAGGTCTGGGTCCAACTAACACCTTGTCTCAATATATAAGGTAGAGAGCAATGGAGTCAACATCTAGCATTCACGGAAGGGCAAACATCTGTGTCACTCCTCATGCAAGCATAAACACACACACATACACACACACACACACGCGCGCGCGCACACACAGTATTATCATTCTATTGTCCCTGCCTTCAAGATGACTAAGAAAACCAGAGGTGAAATTATTCCTTGGGTTTTATTTACCTTCCCAATCATGCTCATTGTTTCAGATATCTTAAATCTCTTAAAATTGAGCTCCAAGCTGGATTGAATTCTCTCTACAAATATAGGTTACCCAAGAGAGAATCTGTAGGGATAAATTGTAAGTAGTGGAGGGAAACAATGGGCCCGAATAAGCACGCATGTCAGACTACACTTTGTGGAGGAATGATTTGCAGCTTCCAGAAACTCATAAAACTGAAGTTACAAATCCACAAAGCACAGGGTTACTTGTAAATATTACGGTGACATGCTCTTTTACTCACCTTCCAGAATGGATGCAGGTTATATTGCATTTCCAATCTAAACGTGCACTGTTAACACCTCCAGACACATATGGAAACCATTGCCCTGACCTGTTACTATATTTTAAATGTTCACCTAAAAGAAACAATGCTCTGAACACAATCTTACACAATAAAGCAGAAACTTGATTTACTTAGAAATAGTTTTTACTACTGAACATATTTCCTTCATATTATCTAAAAAATGTCTCTTATTACTTTTTAATTTTTCAAGGCAAGGGAGGTTAAAAACAGGGTGCCTCATACTGTATAATGCAGATGTAGCCCAGGTTGGCCTTAAACTCACAGCAATTTTCCTGTCCCTGCTTCAGGAGTGTTAAGATTACAGACATAAGCCTTGTCCACTTCTCTCGTTTGTTTTGGATGTTTATTTTAGGGGCTGAGATTGACCTAGGGCATTCTGCATGTCAGGCAACTCTACCAAATGAGCTATATTCCCGGCCCTCCTATTTCTTAAAAAATATTTATTCTTACCTGGGTGTTGGTAGTATAACTTTTTAATTCCAGCACTCAGGGGCAGAAGTGTCAGATCTCTATGAGTGCCAGGCCAGCATGGTCTACAGAATGAGTTCCAGGACCACCAGGGCTACACAGGGAAACACAGGCCCAACCCACCCCCCCCCCAAAAAAAAACAACCCAAAAGAATATTTATTCTCTCATTTTGTTTCAAGTTTTCAATTATATACAAAGTTCTAACAACTATCTCCCCAGTTCATTGTTTTTAATAAAGAAATAAGATTATTAAATTATATTAATAAAGTTCCCATGTAATAAATCTAAAGTCATAGTAATAAATAGCATTAAATACTTATTAGCCTACTGTTTGACTTATACATGAGCATTTCTCAAAAAGGTTTTGAGAAACAATACATTAAAAATAAGAAGGAGAGGAAGTAGTATGGATTAGTGAAGAGATAAACTCCTATTACATTAATTAGTCTTCTTAGAATATCACCAAAAACAAAACTTGGGGCTGCAGGTACGGTCTCGTTGGTAATTTATCTGTCACACAAGCATAAGGACCTGGGTTTGTATCCCCAGCATCCATGTGCTGAAAGCAGCAAAGATGAGGGAGGTTCACCAGTCAGCCAGTCTAGCCAATCAGGGAGCACCAGGTTCATAACACTCTGTCTCAAAAGATAGCGTGATTGAGGGAGATATTTGATGTCAACCTCTGGTCTCCACAATACTTGCTTATATGCGTATTCATTTACACACATACACACATATAATACACATACACAGTTAAAACAAACAATAATAAAGTAAATTTAAAAAAAAAAAAAAGGACATCAAGATGGCTAGCAGTTAAAGGGTGCTTGATGCCAAACTTGATGACCTGAGTTCAATCCCTGAAACACACATAATGCAAGGAGAAAACCAATTCTTACAAATTTCCTCTGACCTCCAAATATATGACATGGGACATGTGCATTCACCCACACACAACAAATGTAAAAGAATTCAGATAATAAAAACAAAAATTAGAATATTAAATTCATTTTTAAAAAGCATTTTCTAAGTTATACCTTTACTATTACATGCCAGGATACTATGTATTTTTCAGATTGAAAGTCTAATTTTGGAGACAGATTTTAAGGACTGTACACTTAATTAAGGCTATCTCCAATCTCTCCTAGAATCATCATCACATTAAAAATTAAAAGTCAGCCAGGCATGGAAGTGCACACCTCTAGCTCCAGCATTTGGGAGGCAGGGGCACACACAGGCAGATGTACATAAGTTCAAGTACAGCCTGTCTATAAAGCAAGTTCCAGGACAGCCAGGGCTACACAGAGAAACCCTGTATCAAAAATGCCAAAAAAATAAATAAAAATTAAAAAGTAAAAGTTCAAAAATGAACAATACACAGTATCTTATGTTAGCAAGAAGTTCGAAGGAATCATAAATAGCAGCCACAGGCAATAAAATTCTGATTATATCTGTTTCCAACGATCATTTTAGGAAATCACTATGATTTCTTCCATTGTTCAAACGTTTTCTTGTTGCCATTATCTTCTCCAGCACTGAAGTTACCAGTCTGTTAGATTACATTCCAAACTATGCCTAAGTTGTTTTGAGCCAGCACTGACAATCTTTCATCCCTTGGATTCCCCTCTGATCTAGATGCCCAGATCTCTATCATTTACACTTTCTTTCTCTAGTTTCTCTCTTTCCTAGTTACACCTCTTTCTATAACCAGCTTAGCTATCACTTCACTGGCCATGGCTGCTAATTGATTTGCTAATTCATTTACCTATACATCAGCAGCCCCATTCCAGAAAGATTTGTACTAAATCTTCAAATTTTCATTTTTCACATAACCATCAAAATTCTAAATGTGATCAGGGACTGGTGTCACATACCTGAAAATCTGTCATTTGGGAAGCTGAAGCAGAATTGCCAAGAGTTTGAGACAAGCCTAGGCTACCTACCTTAAAAGACCTAAGCCAAATGTAACAAATCATGTTAAACTACTTAGTCTCATAGTTACAAAACTCAGCACATCTCAACCACCTCCTAAATCTGTCTCCCATCTTCCCTCCCTCTCATCAGCTCAGATCTCAGGCTCAGCTGTCCTCCTCAGACTCAGCTACTCAACATAAAGCAAGTGACCCGAAGTCTGGGCTCCAAATGAAACAGACCATCAACTCCTAACCTCTTGTGATAAGCTTTATCTATTTACTAACCTACTTGACAGCTAGCAGATATGATAGTCAAAGGACAATTAGCTCTGCTATCTGACACATGACAAAGGAGGCTTCCTCAGCAAAGGGTCACATTACTGCAGACATAAATATAAAGTTGTAAATAAGGGAAAAGAGTAACACACTGTAGACTAATGGATGCTCAGGCAAGGAGGCTTTCCACAGCACTGTACAACTTAAGTATTCGGTGTTTGTTCTCTATTTTGAACTTCAAGATTGTTGCTATAAATGATATTTACACATAAACTATTAATATATATACAGTAGAGTTCCATATGCATAGCATGACACTAACATCCATTAAGTTAGGCTAAAAAGGAGAGTAAATTGGGTTTTACTGCATTAAAGACAATTCTTAAAAGATAGTCCTGCAGGGAGGGAAGAAGGGAAGGAGGGTGATCTGGGAACAATATGTAAAATAAGAAAAAATAATAAATATATAAAAAAAATACAGTACTGCATAAAACTAACAAAATAATTATGTTCCATGCCAAGCAACAAGTTGAGAATCATAACTCAACAACACCTGCATTAAATGTAAACCCAGAGAGTCAACAATTGTCACAGAAAGTTAAGCCCATACGACTGGTAGCTCTCGGAACTTAAGTCAAACTAGTTTACATGAAGCAGAGCGGCTTCTTAAGGAGTCATTTCTAAAGCACTTCTTGTTTTGACAATAAGCAATTTGATAATTTTTTTCCCATCACCGTGGCTCTGAAAGGTATGTTAAAATGTTATGCTCTACCGGATGGATTAATATGAACTTATTAAAGTATGCTTATACTAATACTGCTTCCTGGTCATTGTTTCTAAATTACAGATAATGATAGGTTTAGAAAAATGACTGCTCAATTACAACTCACCATAAATTCTGAGTGTTCACTACTTGATCATTAAATGACGTATGAAAGCACAAGATACAACCAACACATTAATAAACTGGGAGTTTGCCAAGTAATGTTAAAGTCAGACAGCATTAAAGTCTCTATCATTAAGTCTCAGTAGATTCCAACATACAAAGCACTTTAGACCAGAGATTTTGACCAATCACTTGATGCCTTGATAACCTAGTTTATTCATCTATAAAATAAGAGCATGGAAAGAATACTCTCTGAGATCTCTTCCAACACAAAAAGCTTAAAATCCTAAAAAATTAAAATATCTACACGTGCTGGAAAATGAGCAGTAATGGCCAGTTCATCCAGAAATTAATGAGTAAAGACAACTGGTAAACAAATGCACTTGTTCAAACCTTGGAAAAGAATCTGCATTAAAACCACCAAGAATTGTACAACTTAATTCCTCAGATATAATTTTTTAACTTTAATAATTTTGTTTAACTTGGGGAAGAGGGGCTACTCTGCATTTGTAAAATTCCAATACCAAAAATCCTAAAAGGGGAAAAAAAAATCTGTAATTTTATCCATTAAAATAAATTGTGCCAGCCAGATAATTTATGGGGTGCCATTGGGTTTTATGAGGTCTATACATAGTAATAAACTACCTCTATACAACGGTTGATAAATTCAATTGCAAACTGAGCTATAAGGAAAAAAACAAAAAACATGTAGAGTTTTCTTTTCTTGGATCTTTTAGGTACCAATGCCCCCTCCCCCGCTTGCCCCAGGGCTTGAAAGCAAGGCCTCACACATGCTGGGCAAGCACTGCACCACTAAGCTGCCCCCAACCTTTGTCTTCTTTAACTTGTATGTACATGATCCTGCTCAGCTCAGCAAAACTTTCTGACCAAGTGGAGGTCACAATTTAAATTTTGGTGATGCACAAGGAAAAATTATATAAAATTCTTTTAGAAAACATACCATAATATATAGAACCATTTTATCATAGAGTCCCTTAAACACTTTCCATCATTCTCTCTTGCTTCTCTACTTGAAGCTGTCTAAAACCCATTGGACACTGTTGAAGAAAGCACTTTTAAAAATCATGAAGTTAAAAAAAAAAATCATGAAGATGAGACTCAGGTGTTCAGATGTAGAGCGTGTGTGTGTGTTACTGGTAATTATAACTATGGCTTCATGTATATCAGGCAAGCATTCAACATTGAGCTATATGTAGTCTCCATCCTTGTTTATTAAACTTTTAAAAATTATTTTAAGACTTTCTTATTTATATGTGTGCATGTATGAATGTAGGCACATGTACATGCAATGGCTTGGTACAGTATGGAGCAATTTCTTCCAGTGGTTCTCTTTCCACCATGAGGGCTCTGGGGATCAAACTCAGATTACCAGCCTCGGTCAGAGGCAAGAACCCTTACCCACTGAGCAATCCCACCAGCACTCTGTTTTTACTCTTTATTTTGAGACATAATTTAACTAAGCTGCCCAGATTAATTTTGAACTAACTCTGTAAAATAGGCAAGCCTTGAACTTGTGGTTTTCCTGCCTCAGCTTCCCAAGCAGCTGAAATAGCAGCCCTGCAGAACCAGGCCCACATAAATATAAAATTTCTAAGCAAACTTTGGTCTCCCAAACTTAAGTTAATGGCTCAAACTACAGCAGTAAACTGCTTTGTGACATGAAAGTAGATGACTAAACAGGAAAAGGAAAAAAGACTTAGAGACAAATAGAGTTAATAACAAGAAAAGGGAAAATATAAATGTGATTTAAGCACACACACACACACACACACTTTATGGGATCAGGCATGGTGGCACCTTTAATTCCAGCACCCAGGAAGAAGAAGCAGGTAGATCTCTGTGAATTCAAGGCCAGCCTGGTCTACGTAGAGTTCCAGGCCTGCCAGGGCTGTATATGAGACCCTGACATGAGTTCATAGACTAGTTAATTTTATCCCAGTCAAGACATTACCTACATACTAAGATTTGTTAACTTACACAAAAATAGGTTAAATAATACACATAAAACTACTCATAAAACAAGGTATAATAAAGGGAAATAATCACAAAATGTTTACTAAGAGTGACATCCAATAACCAAACAGTCCTCATACCCAGGACAAAAGATAAGGTCATTCTGTAACAATAAATACATTTAACCCTAGTAGTAGTCATTAAAGTATAGTTGAGGAAAATACAACCTTAGAAAGAAATTTACTCAAGGCTGGCTCAATGTTACAGAGAGCACTTGCACAGAATATACAAGGTTCAATTCCCAGTGACAAAGAATAAAATAACCCACAAAATAAAGTTTTGTTTCAGCTATTTGACAATACCTAAGTCCACTAGATATCAAAAGAAAATAAATCATGCTTGCTACGATAGTTAACACTCTGCTAAATTTTAGAAAATAAAGAATTTGAGGCTGAGAAATAGTTCAGCAATCAAGGCAGCTATGCTGAGCTAGGTGACATAAGCTCAAGAACTGCAGGTTATGCTCTGACCTCCACATACTGGAAGACATGCGCACACCCACACACATATGTACAAACACCAAATTAATTCATCCATTAATCAAACAATTCATAAACCTGATTTGTTATTTGTTTTTTGTTTGTTTGTTTGTTTTTGAGACAGGGTTTCTCTGGATCTTTGGAGCCTGTTCTGGCACTCACTCCATAGACCAGGCTGGCCTGAGACAAAAGAAACACTCTTAAAGCATGAGACACTTACTCTCTTTTTCAATTAGTATAGTGATTAGTGTTTACTAAGAAATCTGTTTGTGTGTGTGTATATGTGTGTGTGTCTGTCTGTCTGTGTGTCTGTGTATATGTCTGTCTGTCTATGTCTGTCTCTGTGCATCTGTGTGGCTATGTATCTGTGTGTATGTCTCTATGTATCTGTCTATGTGCCTATGGGTGTGCTATTGTGTATGTCTGTCAATGTGTGTGCAACTGTGTGTCTGTCTGTGTTAGTGTTGGAGATTGAACCCAGGGAATATTAGGCAAGTGCTGTTATACTACGCTATATATCTCCAGCTCCGAAAAGTTCCTACTTTAAGTTTATCCTGAAATGTTTGACTTTGATGAAACTCAAAACTTGTATTTGGTATCAAGATTTAAAGGTCAATCAAATGACAGGGAACCCCAGAGTACAATCTGAAGATGACTAGTGTGTGGAAAATTTTTGTGCAGGGAATCTTTCCCACTCTTAAAATACACTTAGATTCATTGTCTAAATTAAGTAAGTAGATCATGAGGCACAATCTATGCCCTGAAAAGTACATACACATTATACCCACTTTCCAAAGGAGTTACAGGTCATCTAGTAAGAAAAATGCGTAGTAGACCAAAAGAGTTGAGAGAAATGTCTTTTCTTAACACCAAAATGTGGAACTGTCAGTTATTTTCCATTTCTTACAGCTTCTTGGTATAAAAATACCAAGACTGCCATGATGAAAATCAATAATGCACCTGGTCCCGATGTGGCCACAAGAGCCTGAGTCACTGAATGGAATCCATTTTCCTCTGTAAAAGAACCAAGTCTGGTACTGGAAGGACAATGTACTTTCTTCCAGCCATGAGAGTCATTTTTCCTCCTCTTGCTTTCCAGCTGCCTAAAAAAATAGATCCCATGGTGACTGAAACATGACACTTTCACAGAAATGAACGCCGATCAGGTGCTTACCAACAACAGCCATTTCACATAATTACATCCCTAATGTTCCTTCAGAGTTTTCCCACTCAGAAAGATAAACAATTCCAAGCTATAAACTTAACCTGTGAATTTGCTTCACATTGGAGACTTGCTACTAAATACAAAGACAAAAGATAATACAAGACTATTAGAGCTCCTAGTAGGTTAATAGTAACAAAGCCTTTGAGAAATCCCAAGTGTAGTGAAAGTGGGGGGTGAGGGAGAAGAGCACTCTTGTAGTCATAGCAAGGAATTAAATGGAACATTCTTTCACAAAGCAATTCAGGACGATTTATCCAACGTTTTGCTTCCTACATTTGTACCATAGGAAAAGCACCAGTCCTTGTTGTATAGGACGCACAGTAAGTAGTAAACACCAATACTGGGGATCCAGAACTTAAGAAAAGCAAAGGCAAAGGGCACTTTGATTCCATTTGTGCAGATGTCAAGCTAATATAGCCATTCCATTTCATTAATGCCTAGGTTCATAAAACCCATTTACAATACATTATTCAATCATACAAAAACAGTGCACAATTTTAATCAAACTGAAACATGCAGTTTCTCTCACTGTATCTGCACAAAGTGGTTTCAATTTTTGGCTTTGGTTCTGGTTTTAGTTTTAAAACAGAGTCTGGCTAAAAAGCTCAGGCTGGCCTCACACTTGCAGTCTCAGCGTCCCAAGTGTTACAATTAGAAGCATGCATCACTGTATGTGGCTCTTGATTTCCACTATTTAAATAATATCTAACTAGATGTATTGCCTTCAAAATAATATCATAAAATTTAAATAAGTAGAGGCTGCTCTTGGAGTAATAAAGACATTTTCTTTTTATAGAATGAATATAAAAATTTGAGCTAAGGAGAGATGATTTTATCAGTCACTGATTAGGAAAGTGTTATGCATAAAGCTGTGTTACTTAAAATTCCAATTTACTTAACTTGTGCCTGATTATACAGCCAAGATTTAAGGATACCTGCAACAAATTGTTTCATTTGATAGGAATTTTTGTTTTTGTTGTTTGGTTGGTTTTTTGTTTTGGTTTGGTTTGGATTTTTTTTTTTTTTTTTTTTTTTTTTTTCATGACAGTTTCTCTGTATAGCTATGGCTATCCTGAACTCTCTCTGTAGACCAGACTGGCCTTGAACTTTGAGATCTGCTGGATTAAAGGCATGTGCCTTTTTATCCAATTTATAATAAAAATATTTTTTAAAAAAGGCTGGTGCTGGGAGCTGGGTACATGAACCTTGGCTTGATCCACACGGAGACTTTAAGACTATAGAAAGTATCTCTTGAATGGTCTCACCCTTCAAGAAACCCTCTTTGAATTGTGGTCCCTGCACTAAGAGCTGCTTAAATTCACAATGAACGTGGAGCTTGTTCCTTGTGCTTTATCTCACCTTCAGTCATTCCAGTTGAGAATAGACCTACTCACCTTCACCTGCCTTCATCCCTCAATGAAATCTGTGAGCATGCCAGGATCTAAGTATAATCACTGTTCAAACAATAACAACAGGACGCCTGGAAGGTGAAGGAGGGTGTGTGAGTTTCTTTTCTGTTGCTGAGACAAAATACCCTGACCAAAATGACAGGACACACACACACACACACACACACACACACACACACACACACAAACCCACAAATGAACAAGACAGAAGGGAGAAAGGTGGTGTGGAGGTTTTTTGGCTCACTGCTCCAGAGGAACAGAGTCCCTGGTGGGGAAGGCATGGCAGCAGGCAGGGAAGTCCCAGAAGCAGGAGCGGGAAGCTGGCTGGTCACATTGCATTCCCACTCAGGAAGCAGAGGGAAAAGAAGTGGGTCAAATCCCATCCCAGTGATCTACGTCTTCCGGAAAGGCACGGCTCCTCTAAAGACATCTAAAAGCAGAGTTGTGAAGCCCAGTCCCAATAGATATATCTACAAAATGACTCCCAAAACCTAAGTTCCAGGGACCATTGCAGAAGAAGGGGCAAAAAGATCCTAAGAACAAGAAGAATCAGGGCGTTTGCTATGTGACTGTGTCTCCCAGGAATGTCAAACTCTCACCAACATGATTTCCCAAACATGAGCTACAGGATGACAACTACAGACAAGCCAAAGTGGACAGAGAAGTCCAGGAAGCCTCAACCCTACACAAAGAACTACAGGCAACTAAGGAATGCTGAAAATGGGACAAACAGTCTTCCCCAGAAAGAGTACACCACCTGGTTATCCAATACCAAATGGTCAGCCCTGAAAACATGCAAACAAGTAACACCAATACAGACTGAGCAGGCTATGTTTAGGGATATACATGTATCGGCATATACATATACATATATGCATCTAACAACAATTAATGAAAAGGGGGGCTGTGAATTTGAAAGAGAGCAAGGAGGGGTATATGGGAGGACTTGGAGGGGGTAAAGGGAAGGCAGAAATTATGTAATTACAATCTCAAAAAATAAAAGCATCAAATAAAAAAAAAGAATTTTCAAGACTCAGCTGATCTGTGTTTAGTGATGGAGTATATACATAACATATATACATGTACTAATCAATAGAAACAGAACTCATAGGATAAATACCTTCATGACTTTTCTAAATGTCATGATATACCCATGCAAATGCAACTCAAGGGGAAGGTACAGTTCATCGTGGTGAGGAAGTCAAGGACCAGGCACTTGAAGCAGCTGTCACATTATGCCTGAAAGCAATAAATGTGTTCAGCTCACTTTTTCTTTTTCATTCAGTCCAGGAGCCAACCCATGCCATGGTGTCACCACAATTAAGATGGGTCTTGAATCACCTATTAATGCAATCAAGACAATACCCTACAGACTTGTCTACAGGCCAAGCTCCCAGGTAATTCTAGATTTTTCCAAGTTGACGCTGAACATTACGTATTAAAATATATAACATAAATATTCTTTAAGATTCCTCAAGCAAGCCAACTAGAGAAGGCTTACTGTGTGATGGCAATAACTATAACTCATAGTGTAATGTTATGAAACTTACAGGTCTTAACTTTTCAAATTATCTCTGATTTTTCATGATAGCAATGTAGTTTAATTTAAGTCATGTGCAAATTAACATAAGGTCAAATACATTTAATTTCACTGCTTTCAACCTCTGGAAAAGGCTCTGGGAGCTAATGGGACAGATAAAGAACAGAGATAATAGGCAGGGCCACACCAGAAGACCTTTACATGATAAACTAAGGCATTTGAACCGTGTGGTCTGAAGTAAAATAACATTTCCAAAACATATTCCTTTTGTATCAGAAGATTTCCTTCACACTAAATGCTACTCAGAAACCTAATATGTGACACCAAAAATGGAATCTTCTCTGGTTGAAATGGATGATAAGAGCTGGGCAGTGGAGGTGCACGCCTTTAGTCCCAGCACTTGGGAGGAAGGGACAGGCAGATCTCTGTGAGTTTGAGGCCAGCCTGGTCTACAGAGCAAATTCCAGGACAGGCTCCAAAGCTACAGAGAAGCCCTGTCTTAGAAGGAAAAAAAAAAAAAAGGCAAGAAATAACAACAAAAGAAATCAATGATAAAGATCTGCTACTCCAAAGAATTTCTCAGAAAACTCTAGGCTTCACAAACAACTGAAAAATCACTGGGCTCCAGGATGGTGTGGTACATCTTCCTACAGTATCAATATCAATTTTATTCAGAGGTTGGAGTACAAAAACTCAATGAAATTTTCAAATAGACACTTTTAAAAAACTTGTTTATTTTCATTTTATGTTTATGAGTGTTTTGCCTTCCTCTAAGTATGTGTATTGTGTGTACTGTGTGTATGCCTGACACCCACAGCGGCCAGAAGAGGGCAATGGATTGCCTGGAAATGGGAGTTTAGGATACCAAACCCAGTTCCTCTGCAGGAGCATCGAGTGCTCTTATCCCTGAGCATCTCTTGAGTGCTTCCACCTTAGTTTTTGAGACAGGGTTTCTCATAGAACCTAGAGCTAGCTGATTCAGCTAGACCTGGCCAGGGAGCTCCAAAAACCCTACTGTCTCTGCCTTCCCAACACTGGGATTACACACATGCATTACTGAACCCTTTATGTGGGTACTAGAGATTGAACTCAGGTCTTCACGCTTACACAGCAGGAAATTTACTGAGCCATCTCCCCAAGTACTAATTCTCTCAAAAGTTTGCTTCCTTGCTTGCTCCCTCCACCCCTCCCTCCCTCGCTCCCTCTCTCCCTTCTTCCCTCCCTCATAAAGTTTATTTTTATTTTATGTGTAAAAGTGTTTTGCCTGCATGTGTGGATGTACACTATGCATGTACCTGATGCCTGCAGAGATCAGAAAAAAGTGTCAGATCCTCTGGAACTAACAGACAGTTGTTAAGTCACCATTGTGAGTGCTGGGAATCAAACCTGGATCCTCTACAAGAACAGCAGGTACTCTTAACCTCTGAGCCATTTCCCAAGCACCCAATATAATCTCTCAATGACAAATTTCCAGAGAACAAATATAGCATATGGTATTATATGTATGTCAACACAATTCAACCTCAATTTGATTACAATCACTGTTTAAAAAAGAAAAGGTAAAAGTGCTCCTTCCTCAGAAGCTGTGTCTGAATGAGAAATGTCCCCACAGGTTGAGGCAATGGAGCGCTTGGTCCTCAGCTGGAGGTATTATGAGGAGATGCAGACTAGATGGAGAATGCATGGAGAGTAAAGTATTGCTCCACTTCCAACCCATTCTCTCTACTTCATCCTTGGGGTTGAAATGTGAGCTCTCAGCTTCCTTCTCCTGCTCCCATATCAGCCACTTGCCTTCCCATCATGATGAACTCCTATCTCTGGAACTATAAGCCATCATGCTGTCTTTCATAAGTTGCATTTGGTCAAGGTGTTTATCACAAGAAAAAAGCAACTGACACAGAAGTTGGTACCAGAGAGTGGGCTGTGGTGACCTTTTGTTTATGATCAAACAAATAAAGCTTTTCTGAAGACCAGAGTACAAAGCTAGCCACACTAGTTAGCCTTAGAGGCCAGGCAATGGTGCTGTACACCTTTACTCCCAGCATTCGGGAGACAGAGGCAGACTTAACTCTGTGAGTTCAAGGCCACCATGGGCTTCACAAAATGGATCCAGTCTAAAAGAGAAACAGCTCACACAAAGGTGAATCCAGCACTTGCAGTTACACACCTTTAATCCCAGCACTGAGGAGGTTGAGACAGGAGTGATATGATGGCTTCGTGGAGAGAGGAACATAAAGAGGGTGGAGACAAAGGCGACATGCAGTCTGAAGAGCAGTGCAGTCTACACAGTCTGAGGACGCAGTCACACTGAGGACAGGATCACCCCTTTGGTCTGAGCATTGGTAGAGGTAAGAACTCTCTAGTGGCTGGCTTCTTTGCTTCTCTGATCTTCAGCTTTAACCCAGTATCTGACTCTGGGTTTTTATTAAGAACAATTAGAATTCATGCTATAGAGGGCTGTTGATGTGAAGAGCCTGACTATCTTCTTTTTATAAAGGTACGTGGAAGATTTTGGAACTTTGGTCTAGAAAGGAGTTGAATGCTAGAAGCAGACCTTTAAATGGCCATTCTAGTAAGAGCCTGCAAGACAGTAGTGCTGACAGCCGTGTGAACTGTGGAGGCCCTGCTCAAAAGGTTTCAGGGGAAGCAAGAAGTTTAAAGCAACTGGGCCATAGACCTTCTGCCCCTGTCCTCCGAACTTGCCTGTGGCAAATTAAAAGGTAATGGATTAATTCCTTTGGCAAAGGAAATTTCAAGAGCGCATAATGTTGAGCCTTCGCAGCATGGTTGTTCCTGACAGCATGTATGCAGGTCTATAATGGAAAAAAGAAGTGGGACGGGAAGAAATACAAATGTACACTTCCGAGAGGAAAACAGCACCGGGAGGCTTAATATTCAATCCCAGGTACGTGCTGGAAGAGGCTGGAACTGTTAAGGGGATAGGTGATAGAAAAAAGCCCCCTCTACTCTGTATTTGTACCTCGGGCAAGACCCTACCCAGCTAAGCTTCCAAACTATGAGGCTGAGAGGTGACATTTTCTCTCCTAGAAAGCAATGAATAAAAAAACTTCTGTTAATGTGATTTAAGGGAACAAAGGTCCATCCTAAGTTGGTAACACAACTTAGAACTGCTGTCCACATTATGCTGACTTCAGAGGGATGAAAGATGAAAGAGTAAGGGGGCCTGTATTCTTCCTCTGTGGTTTCAGAGAGCTACTGAGGCATGGCAGTGTGTGACAGACAGGGAGGAGGCCACAGTGTGAGCTGTGAAAGTGGACCCTACATTACAGAAGTCCTGAGATGTTAGAGCCATGGGATACCTGCCAAGGAGAGACGCATACAAGCAGTAGGATCAGGCCAAGAGAGAAGATATACTTTGCAAATAGCAACGCTTGAGGGGCGAAATCATCTGAGCCATTTGGAGCAGCTAAAGCCCCAGACATTGAACATGGAGCTACAGGATATGGTATTTGCCTTAAAGGGATCTTGTCATGCTTTGGTCCACTATTTCCTCTCTATATTCCCATTCCTTCCTTTTAGAATAGAAATGTATATTCTGTGCCATTATGCTGGAAGTTTGTAAAAAAAAATTTTTTTTTTGTTTGCTTGTTTGTTTAATTGGGTTACAATTAAGAGTTTGTCTTGATGATCACTGAATTAGAGGCCAGCTTGGTCTAAAGAACTAGTTCCAGGACAGTCAAGGCTATACAGGGAAATCCTGTCTGGAAAAACCAAGGGTTTGCCTTGAGTCTCAGAAAAGACTTTGAACTTTGAAACAGTATTAAAGACTATGACAGTCTATGGGAAATTTTGAAGTGCCACTAAATGAAGTTTGCATTATGATCCAGCCATGAGGCTATATGTATGGTAAGCCAGGGAGTTGTAATTTGAATGAAAAGTGTCCCCCCACAAGCCCAGATACCACAACACTTAGTTCTCAGATTGGTGGCACTGTGTGGAGAGATTATGGGGTGATGGAGCCTTGTAAGGGCAGTATATCACGGGAGCCAGAGTTGAAAGTTCATAGCCTTGTCCCTTCCAGATGGCCCTCTGCTTCATATTTGTGTTTGAACATGTGATATCTCTGCTATCAGGCCGCTATGCCTGTCACCTGCTGTCATGGCTCCCTGCCATGATGGACTCATCCCTCTGGAACTATAACCCAAATTAAACTCTTTCTTCCATAACTTGCTTTTGGTCATGGTTTTCTATCACAGCAACAGTAAAATTACTGACATAGAAGCCTCCCATTAAGAAAGCTAAAGTGATTCCTTTAATATAAATAAAGGAAACATAATTCTAATAAATAAACTTCAACACACAGCATTACCAGATTCCAAGGAAGGAATGTTCAATAAAAGGAAAGACTGATGAAGACATAGCATTTATAAATATACATTTACCTATAGCAGAGCTTTAAAATATAAGTGGCAAAATCTGGAAGAGTTAAAGATATACATAATTTCATAATTATAGTAGAAGATCTTAAGACTTCATTCTCATCAACTGATAACTCAATTACACAAAAATCAGTGAGGATATAGATTTGACTAACAAGAAAAACCTGATCTAGTCTATATTTGTAGACCACGACACCCAGTCCTTTACAAAACATCTCTCTTTTCTGTTTGGTTAGTCAGTTTGTTTTTGTTGGAGAGGTTGTTTGTTTATTTTTCCAGACAGAGTTTCTCTTTGTAACCCTGGCTGTCCTGGGAGTAGTAGCTCTGTAGACCAGGCTGGCCTCGAACTCAGAGAACCCCCTGCCTCTGCCTCCCAAGAGTGAGTGCCACCACTACCCCACTAGAACAGACCTCTTTTTGCATGGGCATATGGTATTTTCACCAAAACAATGATGAAGGCCATTAAACATCAAATGTTAATACAGTTATCTCATAACATATTTTCTGACCATAATGAAATTAAATTAACAACAAAAGATTGGTACAAAGCACCAACTACACAGAAGCAGATTTCTAAACAATTTAAAGGTAAAAGTAGAAATCCAGAGTAAGAGAAAAATATAATAAAGATGGACAGAAATCAATGAAAGACTAAATAGATAACAGAAAATAAAAGCTAACCACACATAAAGCCAGTTCCTTGAAGGGAGTAGCAAAACAGACAAATCTCTAAATAAGAAGAATAAAAAGAAAATAAAAACTGATTTTTATCTATAAACATTAAAAGAATAGACTACTATGAAAAACTTTATGCCAGCAAATTCAACAATTAGGAGAGAGCAAATTCTTGAGAAACTGACAAGAGTCAACATAATATATAAGTGTTTTTATGTATGTATGTTAAGGACATTTTTAAAGATCTTCCCTAAAATAAAAAAAAAATCCCGGGCTCAGAAATTTATATTGGCAAATTCTATTAGGTACTCAAAGAAGAAATAGCATCAATTATTATATAAGATAAAATTTCAAAATACTTGGGAAAATGATATTTCTTGTGCTATGTAATAACAACCTCATCCCTCTGGGTACATGTTCTACACCATCATTTCCCCAGCTAGGAGACTTACTACCATATAACTGAATATGTACATCCAAGATAAGATTTTTGGTTTGGTTTGGTTTTGTGGAACTCACTCTATAGACCAGAAAGGCCTGGAACTCACAGAGATCCACCTGCCTCTTCCTCCTAAGGGCTGGGATTAAAGGCATGTTTAACTACACCAGGCCTCCAAGATTAGACTTAAAACAGAGTTTCAGGCCTTGAAAGATGGCTGAGCCACTAAAAGCACTTGCAGAGGCCCCAGGTTCAGTTCTTACCACCCACATGATGGCTCACAACCATCCACAGGCATGCAAATGGTGTGCACACATCCAAGCAAAACTATTTATGCACATAAAATAAACAAAATGAAGAAAAAATAAAAATAGTTGTTCCCATGTTGGGGACTTAGCCTGGGGGAAGCCACCCAACCATGAGGCAGGCAACACAGTAGAGAGAGGGCATGTGCAGACCTTGCCAGGCCTGCTAATATCACACAAGCAAACGTGAAGACTGATTACAGCACCAGTTAAGTCTGCAACTAATGGCATACTTAGTGGTAAAAGTTTCACTTCATCCCCATGCCTGTTTTTACCACCCACGTTCAGCACCACACTAGTGGTTACATGCTATGGAATAATCCTTTTGTACACTATGAGGATGTGTCTTTGCCAAGGCACCTTCTGATTGATTTCATAAAAAAAAGCTGACTGGCTGGTATCTAGAGGCAGGAGGTATAGGCCTGGCAGCTAGCCAGAGATGCTGGGAAGAAGGGCGGAGTCTGAGGAGTCACAAGTCAGATGCAAAAGAAGCAACATGGCAAGTTCATAGATGAGGTAAACAAGATGAGGCAGCATGTAGTTTAATAGAAATGGTTAAGTTGTAAGACCTGACTGGAGACAAGCCTAAGTTACCGCCCAAGATTTATAATTAATAAAGTCTCTAAATGGCTATTTGGGAGCAACTATGAGACACAGAGAACCCCGCCTACAGTTGTAGTTGGCATTAATACTAAATTATGGCCTGCATGGTGACACACACCTGCAACCCCGCACATGGAAAATGGAGGCAAGAGATTCAAAAATTCAATATTATCCTCAACTACGTAAAAAATTCAGGCCAGCCTAGGATACCCTATCTCAACCCCACTAGAACTGACCTCTTATATTAGTAGCAAATACCTAGAAAGTGAAATTTAAAATGAGATAAAAGTAGAACCAAAAACTACCTTGGAATAAATGTAATAAATAGACAACTGAGGCTGCTGCGTTGAACACAGTCGGTATTACCACCTTCACAGGTTAGGACAATCAACATTTTTTAAGTGGCAGTTTTCCTTGCATTTAATGCAAACCTGATCAATTCTCTAGCAGGTTTTTGGTTTTTTTGTTGTTTTGTTTTAAGTTAGAAAAATAGTTCAAACTTTATATGTAAATTCTAAGGGCACAGAATAATCAAAGAAACTTCTGCAACAAAAAGGTTACAAGAAACTGAGTGGTGATGGTGAACAACTTTAATCCCAGAACTCAGGAAGCAGAAGCAAGCAAACTCTGTCAGTTCAAGGCTAGCCTGGTCTACAGAGTTTCAGGGCATACTTCAAAGCTACACAGTGAAACCCGGGTGGGGAGGGGGTCGTAAAAGAATTACACTGCCTGATTCCAAGATGTACTAAAACATTTTGGTATTCAAAGCAACCAGAGTAAACTGGCAAAGTTACATAGTCAGTAAGAAGTGGGCTCAGAAATAGACCCATTCTTGACTAATTACCCCCACCCGTGGGCACATCACTCGTTTCTTTCTGAAAAGGAGTTTCCTTAAGTACATAACCCAGGCTAGCCTGAATCTCACTGTGTTCCAGGCTACTTGACCTAGAACTTGTGATCCTTCTGCCTCTGTCTCCCTAGAGCTATGTAGCCCTGGCTGTCCTAGAACTTGCTTTGTAGACCAGGCCGGCCTGGAACTCACAGAGATCCACCTGCCTCTGTCTCTGGAGTGCTGGGGTTAAAGGTAATCATCACCAGCCGGTGACAAAAATAATATGATGACAATTGCATGCATGCATTCATATTTCAAAACTATGTACTTCAAATATGTGTTTTTATTATATCTTAATAAAACTGAGAAAAATTAAAGAAAAAATGGTAGCATTTACCAAAACTATAAATATGCACCCTACTTCTAGAAATATACCCTACTGAAGGCAGGTGCAGTGGTGAATATCTGTAACCACAACACTTGGAAGGTCAAGGTGAGATGATGATAAGTTCCAGACCAACTGCGACTACACAGCAAGAACCTGCTGGTGGGACGGGAGGGGCAGGTGAGAAAGAGGGAAAGAAGGAAAGGGAAGGGGAGAGGAGAGGGAGGGAGGAAAGGAGAACAGAAGGGAAAACATATAGTCTATTGGGGTTGATAACATGGCTTCATGAAGCTACACTGCCTTGAATGTGGGAGGCTCTAGGTTTGATCCCCATCAACCTAAGAAGGAAGAGAAAAATCCAAGTGTGATAGAAAAATCCAAGTGCACACCTGAAATCCAAGCACTCAAGAGGCCAAGGCAGGAGGACTACTTCAAGTTCAAGGCTAACCTGCATGACATAGTTCATTCCAGATCAGCCTGGGCTATGAAGTATGTCACTGTCAAAAAAAGGAGGGAGGGAGGGTGGGAGGGAGGGAGGGAGAAAGAGGGGGACTCTTTCATGAAATACTATACTAATCAAACATGTCTTGGGCCATGTTTTCAATAACTTCTAGTTTATTGCATACCAACTTCCTCCCATAAAGTATGTTTTAGTTTCCATTCTCTTTTCAAATAATATAAATCCAAAATGCATGAGACAAACAAGAAATGCAATGTGTTTTCTAAGGAAAAGTTAGAAGCACTAAATTTACCCTAGTCATGACTGTTGTCACTGACAGGATCCCCACTGTAAAGTCTATAATGTTCCATTTAATTGCAGCACATTTTGTAGATCGCTTTTTGCAATTAACCTCCAAAAGGAATTAAATATTAATGACTGCCTGTGATATAAACAAGACATTCATAAAGGAAAAAACTCTATTCCAACATACATTTTAGATCTTTAAAATATATTTAAATTACCTTAAGCAAGAAGTGTTTTTCTTTTTCTTTTTGAGGCAAAACCTTGCTATGTAATCCAGGATGGCCTAATTGAGCCTTCCCAGCACTGAGATTACAGGCACATGTCACCATGCCCAGCTAAGCATACACATTTTTTGTCTTTAAAATGTTGCTGGCTCTGAGATGCAGCTCAGTTGTAGCTCCTGCCTGACATGTGCAAACCCCTCCGCACCAGGTAAACTGGATGTGGTATTGCATCCCTGTAATCTAGCATTTGACAGGGAGCAGCAAGAGGGACAGAAGTTGAAAGTCTTCCATACCTTCATAGTGAGTCCAGGGCTAAGCTGCCATGCATGACACCATCTCTCAATAAATAAAATAGAATAATTTTCAAAATATTTGGCTGGGAAGATGGTTCAACAGGTAATAGTAGTCACTGCACAAGAATAAGGACCTGAGTTCAAACTCCCAGCACCCAGGTAAAGTCAGGTGCTACTACACGCCCTTGTGACCCTAGAGGAGAATGGAGGGGCATGGCTGGGTCTTGCTAGCCACCAGCCTTGATTCAAGACAGCAGTCCTGTCTCAAGAGCACAAAGTAGAATGTGATAGAGCAGGACCCTTGATATCTTCCTTAGGTTTCCATGTGTGCACGGGTAAGACAGGTGAGCACACACACCACATAAACACACACAAAACTACCACACACACACACACACACACACACACATACACTTGTTTATCAGTGTCAAAGACAGCTCCCTTGCTATCAACTGGGCAAAAAGTAAGCATAGATATGGAATTTGTATTAATTAGCACCATATTCACCTTTTTTTTAAGGCATAACTCTGGTTGTCTGGAACTTGCTATGTAGACCAGGCTGGCTGTAGACCAGGCTGGCCCCAAACTCACAAAACTTCACCTGCCTCTGCCACCCAAATGCTGGGATTAAAAGCAATAAGCCACCAACACCCTTCAGTAGTAGTTTTTTTTTTAGATTCATCTTGTCATTTTATGTGTATGAATGACCACCATAGATGTCTGTACACAACCACATGCATGTCTGGTACATGAGAAGGTGGTGAGATGTCATATGGATACTGGGAACTGAACCCTGGTCCTTTGCAACAAATGCTCTTAACCACTAAGCCAAATCTCCAGCCCCAGTAATCATTTTATAAAATACCAACTAAATACATACTTGGCAATACCTAAAACAATACTAAAATTTGAGCCTTGTTTGTTTAAAAACACTCAGTTATTGTAACAAAGTAAACACTATGGGATTACTTATGGAGAAACCATATTGAACACTGGTAGATTTCAAGCCATTTATATTTTAATGTGATGACTTGTTTACAAGTAAGTCAGAGGTGATCTCAGATGCAGCTTGCTTCAGATACCTGGAATTAGAATCTCGGGCTCATTAAATATACATGAATCCACAATGCAGAGACACTGCACCATATTGATGGAGCCCTCATTAATTTCCAATGATGTAGCCACTATCATATTTGTGTTCTAAAAAAAGAGGGATAAATAATCAATAGTCTTCATCTCAAAAATCTTGTTTTTACATGTTTAAATTAAAATAAATAAAAATCTAACACTCCAAAGCATTTCTACTGATGTTCATTAAACTTCACATTTTCTTTTCTATGTATAGAGAATTCATACACATATTTGTACATATATAATGTGTACACAAATTATCTCTTGATATATGAGAATGAAATACAATTAGTGAAGGTACTGAAATTACTTTCTCTCAAAAGGAATAAAATTCATTTAGCCTTCTTGTCATATAATTATAATTATAATAACTAATGTGGTTTTCTACATCATAGACCAAAGATTAAAAGGTGGCAAAATGCAGCAACGGCCCACAAAACTATGGCTGAATGTTTAAGTGCTGACAGTGTTTCTTTTTCTTTTAAACTAGCACCCTGGAAAATTAAATCTAAAGAGAGAATTAGCTTTAATTAGATGAAATTTGCCTTGATAATATAGTATTTTCAGTTTATAATACTTTCAATTTATATACAGAAAAGTACAAAATGCAGCATAGGATTTTATTTAGCAAACGTGATCAAAATTTAACTGATCACTAACAAATGTATACACAAAAAGATTAAAATGGACTTTCGTTTCCCTGTATGCCTGGAAAGAAGCACAGGTGTGGAGTACACGCAAGACTGCTAAGTCCCTTCCAATTTCTAATTTACATGTCTTCCAACATTCCTGTCAGTCCTGTTAATAACATAAACAGCACTCTGTAGCCTGTGCTTCTGCACAAATTCCCTCACTAAGCCTGAGAGCCAAATCCAAAAGGTTCTTCCCTCAACAGCTGACTTATACATCATTTATGCATTTGAAGCCAAAATTTCTGTCCCCATCATGCTACCCTTTATCGATTGAAGATGTGTCCACTAATCAAAGGTCCTTTTCCTAACCAGTTGGGTTGCAGGATTTCAAGCTTTTGTTTCTTCTTCCTGGGTCTCACCATTTGGCCCTGGATAGCCTAGAACTCTCTAGGTAGAGCAAATTAGGCACAAACTTAACAGAGATCATGCTATGTATGGTGGTGCATACCTTTAATCCCGTAACTGGGGAAGCTGTTAGTTCAAAGCCATCGCAGTCAAGACTGCATTGAGAGACCCTGTCTCCAAGAAAAAAAAAAAAAAAAAAAGGAAAGAAAGGAGGGGGTGAAGGAAAAGGGGGAAAAAAAGTCATGGAGAACCACCTGCCTGTCTCCCAAATTCTGGGATTAAAGGCGTGCACCACACCTGCCAATACAGCAAGTTTCTTTTTATTATTTGTTTAACAAATGGTACTTTTGTACAGGGCTTTTCTGTGTAACAGCTCTGGCAGTCCTGGAACTCACTCTGTAGACAAGGCTGGCCTCGAACTCACAATGATCCACCTGCCTCTGCCCTTCAAGTCCTGGGATTAAAGGTGTGAGCCACCACTACCTGGCAACAAATAGTTCTTTTTATAATTTTAGTTGTGAGCCTAGCCTTTAACAGCTGAGCTATCCTTCCAGCCCCAAACAGTACTTTTCTTTTAACAAGTAGATTACTTAAAAGAATAACATAAAGCCACTTTCGTATCTCAATTAAAATTTTTTCGATTATTCTATTCTTTCCTTTTTTCTTAGTTTTATGTGCATCAGTATTTTCCCTGTATGAGGATGTCAGATCCCCTGAAACAGGAGTTACAGACAGTTGTGAGTTGTGAACCTGGGTCCTCTGGAAGAGCAACCAGCACTCTTAACCGCTGAGCCATCTCTCCAGCCTGTCAATGACTAAATTTTATAACTAAATTTTCCTTGTAAAAATACAAACTAATTTCCTCTGAGTCACTCAAGAGCTACAAACACAGGGGTTAGGGGTGGGGAGGCAGAAACCATGTCTGCCATTCTTTGTTATATGACTACTCTAGTAGTGTTTAAAAATTATTTGAGTACAAGATTCACCTAAATAAGTTATATAAAGTATGGGTCCTCTCCCCACCCCACCCTGAAAAAAACTGTAACAGGGACCAGAAGTTTATATTTTAAATAGGCACCCAGATGATTCTTTAATGAGACAAGACTGGAAATTTTATTGAGTATACAAGAAAGCCTGCAAAAATAACAATTACTAAAGAGCAATAACTAATAAATCACTGTTGAGCCTTGCTTTTTTGTCTTTGAAAACAGACTTAAACATTAAAATTTGAAGCAAACTATCTCCAGACTTTCTTCTCAGTATTCTCATCCCATATACCATTTTAGGTTCTACTTGCTAACAAAATTAGAAAGCAAACTGCCAAATTCCTAAATCTTAAATGCAACATTTATTACAAGTATTTACTTACTTGGAGGAAGAGAGTATGTCTCGGAGATCAGAGAACAACTTACAGAAGTTGGGTTTCTCCTCCTACTATGTAGCACAATTACCCATTGAGCCATATTGCCAGTACAATAAGTTATTTTTATATAGAATACAGGAAATATCTCTTCATAAGTGAGAGTAAATTAATTCTTAAATTTACTTGAACTATGCCTCAAGTAATCCCTTCACAGTGACCCAGTAAAGTAAACATAACTATTAATCCCATCCTTAGAATGGATGACTAATTTTCACTAAATTTACACATTAACTAGCCAATCTAGAGTTGAGAGTCAAGAGAGCTATCATACTTGTTAGATATACGCCACTAAAGAAAGAAGAGATATCGGGAGGCAGAGGCAGGCGGATCTCTGTGAGCTTGAGGCCAGCCTGGCCAAAAGAGTGAGTGCCAGGACAGGCTCGAAAACAATACAGAGAAACCCTGTCTCAAAAAACCAAAATAAAAAAGAAAGAAGAGATTAAAAAAAAAAAAAAAAAAAAAAAACACATTAATTTTATTTCTGTTTCTACTTGCCATCTAAAGGACTAGGCAATTAATATGCCATTGTTTCAGGCTCTTACAGAATAAAATAATTAGGATCTTAATGAATAATTCTTAAGGTTTAACATACAATTTCCCGTTATCTGTTTAGAGTCTTAGGGCACAAATTTGATATTATGACTTCCTAGAAAAGAAGCCCTGAGAGCTGGAGAAATGACTCAGTGGTTAACAGCACTGGATACTCTTCTAGAGGACCCAGGTTCAATCCCCAGAACCCACATGGTGGCTCAAAACCATCTGTAACTCCAGTTCCAGGAGATCTGACTCTATATATACACAGGTAAAACACCTATAAAATAAATCCCTTCCAAAAAAAAGTTTAAATTCCCTCCTGCAAATGCCCCAATATCAGCATTATGGAGGCCAAGGCAGGAGATCTTGAGCTTGAGGCCAGTCTAAACTACCTAGCTAGTTCAAGGCCAGCTGAGTTACAAAACAAAATCCTGTCTCAAAAGGTGTGGGGGAGGGGGGCAGTCAGGCAGTGGTGGTGCACGCCTTTAGTCCCAGCACTTGGGAGGCAGAGACAGGCAGATCTCTGTGAGTTCAAGGCCAGCCTAGTCTACAAGAGCTAGTTCCAGGTCATCTTCCAAAGCCACAGAGAAACCCTATCTCAAAACAACCAAAAAGAAAAAGTGGGGGGGGGGGGGTGCTGGAAAGAAGGGTCAGTGAGTAAGAACACTTGCAAACATAAGGACCTGAACTCAAATACTAGTACCCACATTAAAAAGCTGGGCATAGCCTCAGGCACCTGTAGCCTGAGCACTATGAGGGACAGCTAGCTAGTTCCAGGTTTAATGAGAAACTCTGTCTCAAAGGAATAAAGCAGAAAATGATACAGCAGGGCACTAGGTGTCCTTTGTCCTCCATGCATATAGGTGCACACCCACATACACACAAGTTAGCATGGTGGCACATGGCTAATAATCCAACACTCAAACTAAGGCAGGAATATCAAGAATTTAAGGTTTGCCTAGGCTACAAGACACATTCCTGGTCAACCTAGACTATATAGCAAGACACTGTTTCAAAAAAAAAAAAAAAAACCAAGCAAACAAAAAAACAAAAACCAAAAAAAACGGTAATAATAAGGACTGGGGAGACAGCACCAAGATTAAGAGCACTTGCTGCTCTTCCAGAAGACTTGGATTCAATGCCTACAATTCACATGGCAGCTCACAACCATCTGTAGCTCTAGCCCCAGGGGATCCAATGTCCTCTTCTAGCCTCTGGTGACCCTGCATGCACATGGTACACAAATACACATTGCAGGCAAAATAAAAGTCTGTCAAATACACATCCGTTAAGTTTTACTGAGTCTAAGTGGAAATCAAGTGTGGGGAGGCTGGTGTGGCTGAAACTCACAATGCAGCCAATTCCTTCAGAGACTCATGGAGTATATCCATGTCTTCTAAACCCCCAAGGATTAGTGCCTTCTCCAAAGTTTTCTACCCTAAGAGGGTGCTGTTTCATAATTTGCACACTATTATATATCACTTAAAATAGATGAACATCACTTACTAATTAGCCTCACCAACAAAGTATTAATTAATTAAATGTTAATCTGATAAAACTCAACATAACCAATAATTCAGAAATACTACAAGGACAGAGAAACACAGCAAACAAAGCCAAAGAGACTCAGCAAACAAATTCAGACTCTTCAGCAAAACAACTACATCACTAACTATCTAATACAACAGCAATATCACAGGCAGGCAGGCAGGCAGGCACGCACGCACGGGAAGTGGGGGCACTTTGGGACTGGCAAAAAGAATGTCAAAAGCCAGAGGAGAGAAGTCCCATGGACTTCTCTAGACATGACCTAGTCTTGAGCACACAGCAGCAGTGGACATCTGCCCTTCAACATTTCATCACAGACAGGTCCAGGTGGTAGGGCTGAGGGAAGAGCATTTTTCAATGGTGCAGCCACTGGTATTTTAAAAGAGGTTCAAAGGGAAAGAAGGGAAATACAGTAGGTAATGAAGGACATGCTCTCAATACACTTTATATATACATATGTATCTTTATATATACACAAATATATACACACACACACACACACACACACACACACACACACACACATTTCAAAGCTAAAGGAAAAATTGCAAAGAAATTTAACAAAACTTCTCCAAAAACCTAACAGTCTGTCAGTCATGGTAGCACATACCTGAAATTCCAGAACTTTTAGGCAGAACAATATAAACTTCAAGGCCAGCCTGGACCACCAATTGAAGTCTTTACAAGTCTTTACAGTAACTGATAACATAACAACAGTATTCCCTCACTTCCATTGTTCATGCATTCCAGTTGACTACCTTTACTGTATTTTTTTTATAATAAATTAGTCAGGCACAGCTACACTGTCTAAAGCAAAATAAAGGTTAATTAGAAAAAGGAACCAATTAAGGAAGCAACCCTATTATGACAATTATAAACACAGCACATTGTACAGTTTATGACTAAAAACCTTGTCTATCACAGTGTAATCTACCTTTTGTAAGAAGACTGAAACTATAGAAATAGATGTGCTGAAATTTTTATAGTACCTTTAATCTCAAACCATCTTTTACTAAACCACTTCACCATAAAACCGACACTTTGACCAACTTTTGCACTTAATCTTCAAAATTCATAAAATCACTCTCTCTTCACCACCAAGCAACTAAAATGCACCTACTTCCTAGAACCACTTCCTGGGTTCCAATCTCTCAAGACCCAAAGTCCTGGGAAGTCTCAGGATCACTTCTTACGATGAAGGAATGATACCCACATAAACTCACCATGAGATTGCTCATGGTAAAACGCTACAGTGCCTGGAATATAACATGCACCCAACAAAAAGCCAACCACTACCTATCTCTAAAGTAACTGCCTAGAGTCTGTATTTTCTTCCTTTGCACGATTAAAGTCCAACTGAATTCATCAGGACACGTATACATACACAGCAGGTTTTCCAATTAACTCGTTCAATCACCAGCAACAGTATAAAACCATAGTAAAGTTTTCATAGCACTTCTCTTTTCATTCCGTAAGGAATTAAACACTCCAATCCCCCACATTTCCGGCCAGAGATCTGTCTGGAGTCCAGCTAAAAACACAAGGCATGGAAACAGGTCGAGATTTTCACTGGCTGGAAAGGCAGGTGCGAGACAAACTTCTGCGTGCCACAATCAAAACTTCAAGTTCAAAGTAGGCCAAAGACTCCAGAGGCAAGCGGCTACAGACCTTTTAAAGGAACGACGCTCCCTTTTGCCATCCCCACCCCCCATCCGATGTAGAAACTAACCACACCCTTTAATCCCACCCCACCCCCCGAGGCGCCTCCAAGCATCACCCAGGACTGTCCTCCCACCCTAGGAATCCAGGGGCTCAGGCTCACAGAGTGTGTCCGCACACGTTCACCATCAGCTTCAACGAGGGGTTCCGGTATTTGGTGGTCTTACACCTGGGGCAGCCCTGGTCGTCCATGGCGTCTCCTCTGCTTTGGCTTTTTCCTGGACGCGGCTTCAGCCACTGCCACCTACAAGCACCCCCAGACCCGACGTCAAGCAGGCTCCTACCAACAGGCACTTGGCCGGAATGGTCCTTCGCGAAAGAGTACCGGCTGGAAGCGAGGCGCTGCAACACAAACGTTCCGAGAGCGAGTTCTCAGATCCCGGCGCTACAGGTCCACCATAACCTTGGGTGAGCCAGGTCAGTATTTGGAGATAGGAGAAGGGATGCCTTTAAATTACACACCCGTTACCTGATTACATTTTACATGGAACCATCTCGTACAAGGAAGATAAATTCGTGTGTGACTTGGAAACATCCACCCGATTTCAAAGATGTATGCTGATGTACATACAGTCATAACACAGACTAGTACTTTCTTTCTGAAAGTTGGATAGTCTGTGCTGTTCAAGTCTTTATAATTGTGTAATTGGAACATAATTTTATTTACATATATAAAGATTAGAAAAATGCTAATTGCGGTGGCTCACACCTGTAATACCAGCACTTAGGAGGCTGAAGCAGGAAATGGCCATGAGTTGGAGCCCACTCAAGGGCTAGTGAATTCCTTACAGCCTGTACTACATGGGAGACCCTGACTCCAAAGTAACAGGAAAAGTCTATTTGTTTAAGTTCATGAACATTATCTAAACGCTATTCTTGAAATCAATAGTACAAAATCTTACTAAATGTCAAAATACTTTTTTTTTTCTTGGATTTTTTTCGAGATAGGGTTTCTCTGTGTAGCTTTGGAGCCTGTCCTGGGGAACTCACTCTGTAGACCAGGCTGGTCTGGAACTCACAGCGATCCACCTGCCTCTGCCTCCCGAGTGCTAGGATTAAAGGCGTGGGCCACCACTGCCCAGTAAAATACTTCTATAAATAATATCTTGCACCTGTTCCTCACAAAGGCCTTGCCCCCTGCCCCCCGCCCCCCCAACACTACCAGGAATGCTGAATTTTACCACCTGACTCATGTATCTTACCCCCAATAAAAGACTGCATTTACTTTCCAAAAATACTGAATAAAAGATTATTTTATAAAATAATTTAAATCAAGCCAGGTGGTAGTAGTGCATGGCTTTAATCCCAGCACTCAATAATCTATACAACACTATTTCAACAATCCCAAAATCTTCGAGCCTGACTTTCTTTGGGAATTGTAAGCCACATTCACTATATTAATAAGAAGACTTAAAAAGCTCTATTAGATAATGAACTATTCTTACTGTAAGGGACACATCTTATTTATCTCCAAGACAAGAACTTATTGATACTTAATGAATGAAGACTAATGAATTAATAAATGGCCATCAAATAACAGTAAAATATGAACATTTTTAATGCCAAACATTTCTTGTAATTGCCTCCATCTAGCTGAAATTCTGTTTGAAGTAAACTTGTTGACAAGGTTTTGTGGTTTTGTTTGCTTGCGTGATTTAATGAGTTGTGGTTTGTTTTTAATAGGTGTGTGTGCGCATGTGGGTGCGTGCGAGTATGTGTGTTAATGTGCCACAGCAGGCATGTGGTGGCCAGCGCACAACTAACAGGAATTGTTTCCCCCCTTCTACCGTATGGGTCCTGTAGATTGAACTCGGGTCATGAGGGTTGGTGACAAATGCCTTTATTTGCTATGCCATCTCATCAGCCCTGTTTCATGTTTTGTTTTAATGTTATTTTTATTATTTATTTGAGACTTGCACACAATTTTGATCAAATTCAACCCTCTCCCTCCAACTCATAGGTCTACCCTTACCCAGAACCTTCCTACCCACCCAATTTTATGTTTTCTCTCTCAATGTATAAGCATCAGTGACTCACTTTATAAACTATATTCTCTCCTTGAGTATAATATTGTTCACTAATAAAAGTTAATCAAATCCAAGTTTACTAAATTAAGAAACAGGAAAAGCCATGCTAACCTGAAGGCCTGTCATCTGGCTCGTACTGGCTTTAAAAGTGCCACAGCCAACCTATTGCCAAAAGTGAAACTCTCCAAAAAAATAAAGGTAATTTTAGGTTCTTTACATTTTAAAAGAGCAGACAGCGTCTGGTGAATTAGTGTGGTCCCTGTGCCATGAAAGAAAGACGGACAATTTAGTCAATACTATGTGAGCATGTCATCCACTCAGCTGGCACTGTTGATTATTAGCACCAGGAAAGTCTTTGAAAAAGAGAACTCCTAACCACACTGTAAAGTGAATTGCTCTTCTTTCCCTTCAAGACTTAAGATCAAGGGAAAGCAAACACTAAAACTTGTAGGAGGAAACTGCTAGCAACTTTTCCATTTGCCATGCAGGCAACTGCTAACAGAGAAGCCCAAGGACAACAGCTGACTTGGAACTCTGTCAGTTACTATGAGCTTAGAGATACACGCAGTAGAAAATGCTGTTTATAGATACAAGCCAAGGCTTCATGACTTACTAGTTACTGATGGCTCAAGCATTGGTTTTCCCAATAGTAAACCGAAGAGAACACTAGTACGTATTGAATGAGATATTTCACTTGGAGTGCTTAATAGTATACCATGGCAGAATATTATTTTCAGGTGTGTGATTTCTGTTTATGCTGATTTGTTTAACTCTGTGAAGCTGTGATTCTTTGCCTGTCTAAAACACATGCCGGTCCTAGTAAAGAGCTGATAGGCCAATAGCAAGGCAGGAATAAAAAGAGGTGGAGCTGGCAGGCAGAGTATAAATAGAAGGAGAAGGGAGGGAAAAGAAGAGACCAAGATAACAAGGAGAGGAGGATATCAGGGGTGAGCCAGCCACCCAGCCAGCCAGCCATGGAAAAAGAAGGAAGGTCAGATATACAGAAGTAAAAAAGATAAAAGCCCAGAGGGAAAAGGCAGATGGGTTCATTTAAGTTAAGAAAATCTAGCTATCAACAAGCTAAGACTGACCATTCATGAGTACTAATAAGACCCCATGTGTGATTCATTTGGGAGCTGGGTGGTAGCCCCCCAAAAGAGAAAAGACATCTTACTGTACTATACCTGTTGACTCTCATTTGTAGTAATGAGAAACATCAAAAGAAACAGTGTAACTCATAAGAGAAGCATGAGCTTTCAAATAAGACAGTTACACTTGAGTCAAAATTTTTTAGCCCTTACCTGTTTCCTTCTCAGCTTTGTTATAATGATGAAATTTAATCATCACTTGAGCTTATGTAGCAGACTCAAAACACTGCCTTGTACAAAACAGAAAGCCTGAAATGTATGCCATCATCACTGACAGCGTTCAGCCATGTGGGACAGCAAGAAAGCTTTCAGAAAGTATTGACAGCCCCAGACTTCTATTTCAAGTGGAAACTCCATCTATGTGGGAAAACAAAAAACTTGTCAAGATAGCTACCGGAACCAATTAAGTACATCCTTGCTCTTGCCACATCTGCTGATAGCCATGAATCTACCTCCCTAGGCAGTGTTTTTTAAATGCAAAATTTCTTTCTTACCCCAGGGCTATAGATGCCCATCAGGCTTCCCTTTTCAGGAGGGGAAGAGCCAGGCTGTTTTGTCCCTATGCTAGAGATAACATCTCTCTCCAGGTGGCCTAAAACACTGAACTAATGGAACATACGTCCTAGAATTGCTCAAACTGGCAGCAGGGAAAAATAACAGTGTCTCTTTGACGATGCTCAAGGATTAACTGGGACTATTGGGAGCCAAGGACTCTCTCCTCCTGAAGAAAATTCCTTTGAAAACTAAAGAAGGAAGGCAGATGTAAGCACAACTAGAATGGCAGGTCTTAGTCTACCCAGCCCAACTCCTGATCTTCATATTGTTCGGTATCTATTAGGGTTTGACTATAAATTATGCCCTATAAGCTCAAGTGATCAATGCTTAATCCCCAGCTGGTAGTGCTATATTGAAAGATCTGGAAACTTTTATATGGTGAAGCCAGGTTGCAGGAAGTAGGTCACTTTTGAAGTTTATACTTAGTCCCCTGAGACTTCCTTTCTCTCCGATTCATCTCCATCATGATGTGGACAACCTCTGCCACATGCTCCTGTGGTCATGATGGACTGTCCTATCCCAGGCCCAGAAACATGGAGCCAATTGAGCATGGACTGAATGAACTCTCTACAACTGTAAGCCAACTACCCCCTTAAGTTATTGGTGTCCGATAACCGTGTAGAGTCATGAGAAAAGTAACTAACCCAGCATCATAATTCAGTGAATTCATCTATTTACTTCAGCCAGTTCAATGAGCTTTGGGCTTCTGAAGAAATCTATACCATCACAAAAAGGAAGGAATATTCCTACACACCCAGGAGACCTCTAGAGCCCTACAATTCATCATTTCTATGTCTACACTGTGGTAGAATATTATTTTCAGGTATGTGACTTTTGTTTATGCTGCATCTGTTTAACTCTGTGAAAGTGTGTTACTGTGCCTGTCTAAAACACCCGGTGGTCCCAAATGAAGAGCTGAATGACCAATAGCAAGGCAGGAACAAGGATAGGCGGGGCTGGCAGACAGATTATAAATAGAAGGTGAAAGAAGGAAAAAGAAGAGACCAAGACAAGGAGAGGAGGACTTCAGGGGCACCCAGCCAGACATGGACTAAGAATGAAAGTAAGAGTTACAGAAGAAAGAGGTAAAAACCCAGAGGAAAAGGTGGATGGGTTAATTTACGAAAAGCTGGCTAGAAACAAGCCAACCTAAGGGCAGTGGGATTTATTTGGGAGCTGGGTGGAGGGACCCCCCCAAAGAGTACAAAAAAGAGTGTAAAACAACCAACAATAGTATTCCATGTGACTCACTGGGCCCCCCCTCGCCTTACCTTCTGTTGATCAGTATACTACAAAGGCAGATAACTCCGTCACCAAGAACTTGTAAGCACTTGTCCAAGGCCCGGAACACAAATCTTAACTTTCCTAGCACAAATAGACTACCCTTAAAAAAGGATTCTGATTGTTTTAGTTTGGAAAAGTACTCATTCTAGAACAACTGACAGTAGCCATGATAGAATACATAAACATCTAAACACATGACAGCAAACTGAACATTTCAAAGTTGGGTTTCTTTTGTGGCCAGATCTTGCCAGGTGACCCAAGCTGGCCTATAACTTTGGATCAATCCTCCTACATCAATGTCCTGTTTTTTAACCACTCTCCAACTACAAAAAAACCTCTGTTCCACATTTAACTATGTAGTATTTGAGAAAAACCTCAAATAATCATGGCTCATGCATTTTCCCATTATGTTCCCTTTGCCTCTAATGAACCAATATCCTCAAAAACTATGCATCCTTCAAAGCTCTTATCCTAGACTGTATTCATTTATAAATATGTCCTACCTTCCCCACAAGACTTCAATGTCCTACAGAGACAAAGCTTCACGAGGTTCATTCTTCTTTAGTGTCTAATGTCATGCCTTATGCTTTGGCAGGACTCAGGAAATGACTGATAGGTGAATGACCCTTCAAGAATGCTCACTGCATATCAGCCACCTTCATTAAGTAGCAAAGGAGGAGGGGTGACTTTGGAATCCAACCTGCATTTGATCTCTGAAAGAGGAAGAGCCCACCAAGAAACAAGCTGTCTTTAGACAGCCAAAGTCAACTTGGATATAGAAATTCCCATCCTGGGGCTGAAGAAATAGCTCTATGGGTAAAGCCTATTGATGGAACCCATGTAAAAACGGAAAGAGACAAGTGATTCCACAGAAATGTCCTTTGACTTCCACACATGAGCTGTAGCACATACATATACCAACACATACTAACAAGAATAATAATACATTTTTAATTTTAAAGAGTTCGGCTTTCTTGGTAAAACAAACAAACAAACAAAAAAAAAAAAAAAAAACAGAGGAACTCAAACATAACGTGCTGAAGTGAACCGGCTTTTCTTCAAGATGCTACAATGGCCAGAAAAGCCACATGCTTTCGTCTACTGTCTTCAGTCTAGAGGGAAAAGACACAGAAGCAAGGATCTTGGTTTTCTCCTGCTCTTCATACTCACACGATCTCAGCCTCCACCCTTCCAGGTCATGACACAGCATGGCATTGCATGAGCACCACAGACTCAATGTCCCCAACATGGTAGAGGGATGAAATAGAACAACATCAAAAACAATTTGGTGTGACCAGTGCTCCAAAATAAAGGACAAAAAAAATCTAGTGTTCCATTCCTATGTCGCTGGCCATGTTTGAGTCTACCAGGAATTATGGCAGGATTATGCTCTGAAGCTCAGCCTGCTCAAGACACCCAAGATTCCTGGTCCTACAACCCAACCGTCCATGGTTTCCACAGATGCACTATTGTAGACCTGATGGGACCACCGGTGCTTATGTATTAGCTGATGTACTCAGTGCACTGGAGACAATATACAAAAGACAGGCAAGAGCCAAATATGTTCTTTTCTAAGTCACGCACTATATTTGACTGATAATAGCTCTGAAGCCAACTCCTATGATGTCATAAGCTGGCCAAAGACATTTTAGATAAATGAAACTGAAAAGTCTGCTGTTTCGTATATTACCAGTGGGAACGTAACAATAATTTACAGAAGATTGTGTATCAAGTCTTTTTTGATCATTACCATAACCTTCTCTACTGTCTCCTTTTTATACTCAAGTAAATGGCAGAGCCAGGACTAAACCCAAGTCTTGCTAGCTGAACCTTAAATATACATCTTTCCCATGAAACCACACTGCTTCTTGTCTACTTTGCTCTGACAAAACCAAATGCAATATGGCCACCTAGATTGGGCTGCAAAACAGAAAATAGTAGAAAAATAAATGAACTCCAAATAATAAAATCCTAAATTAATAATTTTGTATAATATGCAACTGTTAATTTGCTCATACACAGGTACCCCTATAAGGTGTCAGTATTAAGTGCAAGTATGTAGACGGTAAATGGAAATGCTCTTTACTATTTTTGTGACTTCCCAGTAAATCAAAATTATTCCTAAATAAAAAGTATATTTAAGCCGGGCTGTGGTGGTGTTTGCCGTTAATCCCAACACTCAGGAGGCGGAGGCAGGCAGATCTCTGTGAATTCGAAGCCTTTCTGCCTGGTCTTCAAAGCTATACAGAGAAACCTTGTCTCAAAAACAAAAAAAAAAAACAAAAACAAACAAACAAAAAATGTATATTTTAGTACAAAACAAAACAAAAATCAAGAAAGTTTTGAAACTCAGATATATCCTGAACTTGATAGCTATCTACCAAAGATGTCACTTCTGGTTTCATCACATTAGAACAGTGATTGAGAGAGAGAGAGAGAGAGAGAGAGAGAGAGAGAGAGCTAGTGAGATAGATGAATTGGTAAAGGTGCTTGCCATCCCTGACCACCTTAGTACAATCCCCACAGTCCATTTGGTGGAAGAAGAAAATCACAAAACCAACTCCTAAAAGTTGTCTTCTGACCTCCACACAAGTATTATGACTGGTATGTGTGTGTATGCACTAGCCAACAATAAAATGCAGCCTGGTAGCAAAAAATTAATGTGACAGCAGGTGACCCAAACAGCTGCTTTACAATATGCTGAAACAGGCAGTTATGACCAACTGGGAAGCAGAAACAACACAAGGCCACCCTGAAGCAGAGGCGAGGGGAAGGCATTTAACTGTTAGAATTTTGAGAAGGAGCAGCCACAGACAAATCCAACTAATAACCCATAGTAGCCACAGAGATAGAGACAGATTCGTCCCTTTTTGAGTTAAGACATCATGCAAACCATGAAGGAAAGAAACCCAACAGATGGCAGTAACACATTCCATCCCATACTTGAGTCTCCAACCCTGAGACCAGTCTTCCATTTGTCTATATGGCAAGGGCTGCTGATCTTGTACTGACTTTCAAGATGCCTGCAATAGAGATAGTGTCCTTCCCAGACCTGTCACCTTCAACGAGAAACTACTTATCCATCCTAGCACCACAGCGGGAAGGGAGGACCTATTGGTGCACTATTTGGATTGTTTCTGCCATAGGTAGACTAGTGTTTGAAGACCATTATAACTTAACACTTGGTTCTCTTCCACACTAAACCAGGATAACCATCCAGTTTCATTTTCTATATGCTTATTTGTATCAGGTTCATCTCAGTAAGGGTTTCCAATTTCTGGTTAACAGTTTTTTTTTTTTTTTAATTTTGTTTTTGTTTTTGTCATCCCAGTGGGCTACAACACTGCTTATTTCAAGGTTTTTAAGCAGTTCTCCCCATCCAGAATTCCAATTACTACCAAGGCTTCTCTTTCAGGACATTCCTTAGTAGTATTCTTGACACTTTTGAATACACATCCTTAATAAAGATATCCCAAAAGAGGGGAGGAGAGGAGTGGAGTGCTGTGAAACTTCGGAATTGGTCTCTGAAGTTCTGTCATCTACATACTGAGGGTGATCTCTTTGTTAAAAATTTAGCTGTTCAGACCTTAAGGGCACACGATTAATACTCCCTTAGGAATAGCGAGGTCTTTCTTTGAAAGAGCTGTATAGTTTGCAGGCGACACTAGGTAACTGCCCATTCAAAAGCATGGCCAGAAAGAATGTCGGTGTTTTCCGGCAGGTATAGGTGCCTGGGGGTCAGGGAGAGAGGGAAAGGCAAGGGGTGGAGTGGGAGGCGGTGATCGACAGGGATAGAAACAGTGTCTCCTCCTCCCTCTGAATGCGAAATAGCCAATGGGGTGGCGCGGCCGGGCCGGCCCGGCGGCCAGTGCCTTATAGTATGCAGCAACCGGAGGAGTCACGTTGGGGGAACAGCAGAAAGCAGCTATCCGTTTACACTACTTTGCTCTAGCAGCTATCTTAATGGTGACTGCGTGGCCTGGGGGAAACCTGATCGGCCAGATCCAGCCGAAACCGGGAGGGAGGGAGTGGGCTTTCCGGAGGGGGGAGGGGGGAGGGAGTCGAAGAAGGAGGAGTAAGAGAGGGGGAAAGAAAGAGGAAAAGAGTGTGAGGGAGTGAGGGAGGGAGGAAAATAAACAACAAAAAATGTCCTCTTCCTCCCCCACCGGGCAGATTGCAAGTGCGGCGGACATCAAGCAGGAGAATGGGATGGAAAGCGCCTCGGAAGGACAGGAGGCGCACCGAGAAGTGGCGGGGGGCGCGGCGGCTGGGCTAAGCCCCCCGGCTCCAGCCCCTTTCCCTCTGGAGCCGGGGGACGCCGCGGCTGCCTCCAGGGTAAGCCGGGAGGAAGGGGCAGCGGCGGCTGGAGCGGCAGATCAGGTACAACTCCACTCGGAACTTCTGGGCAGGCACCAGCACACAGCCTCCGCGCAGCCCCCGCTGGCCTTCTCGCCGGACCATGTCGCCTGCGTGTGCGAGGCGTTGCAGCAGGGGGGCAACCTGGACCGCCTGGCCCGGTTCCTGTGGTCCCTGCCCCAGAGCGACCTGCTACGTGGCAACGAGAGCCTGCTGAAGGCTCGAGCGCTCGTGGCCTTCCACCAGGGCATCTACCCTGAGTTGTACAGCATCCTCGAGAGCCACAGCTTCGAGTCGGCCAACCATCCGCTGCTGCAGCAGCTCTGGTACAAGGCGCGCTACACCGAGGCCGAGCGAGCGCGCGGCCGGCCGCTGGGCGCCGTGGACAAGTACCGGCTGCGCAGGAAATTCCCCTTGCCCCGCACCATCTGGGACGGCGAGGAGACGGTGTATTGTTTCAAGGAGAAGTCGCGCAACGCGCTCAAGGAGCTCTATAAGCAGAATCGCTACCCCTCGCCCGCCGAGAAGCGGCACCTAGCCAAGATCACCGGCCTCTCCCTCACCCAGGTCAGCAACTGGTTCAAGAACCGGAGGCAACGCGACCGGAACCCCTCCGAGACCCAGTCCAAAAGGTGAGCGCCAACTTTCCTCCTCCTCCCCCTTCCTCCTCCCCCCCCCCCACCCCTTCCCAGCTTTCTTTTCCTCCAAGTGCTCGCAAACATGGCGCTTACCTTCCCCACCAGCCCGGTCCGGCTGCCCACCTCTCCCCGCCCCCCACCTCGCTTCCCTACCGGGAGGGGGGGGGACGACGGTGGCAACGAGCGGGGGATCCTCCCTCCTAACCCTCCCCCTCCTGCCCCCAGAAGTTTCTGGTCGCCCGCCTAGGTCTCAGTCCCCGCCCCCACCTCGGCTGGTCACTGCTGCCCGGCTTCCCACCCCCATCCTGCTGCCTTTGAAGTTGCCACTCTCTCCTTGGTTCTCGTAGCGAGCGTGTGTGCTCGCTGGCGAGGCTGCTCTCACCGCGGCTCCTGGCCCGCAGGGGCTGCGGGAGCCGGCCGGGGTCTCTAGCTCCTCTGGGTCGCTCAGAGCCTTGAGTGCGCACACGCTCCAGGATACCCAGGATTCGGCTGAGCCCCGGGCCCACCCTGAAGGTCACCAGGGCCGCTCTGGAAGGAAAAGGAGCGGTAGTGGAGACTAGTGTCACATATGGGGTCTGGGGACGTCGAGGCTTTAATATGACAGAGTTAATCATTCACCCTGCCCGCTGCGGTTCCCATCGCGGCGAGGGCAGCGTGGGGTGCCTGTGCAGCTCGTCCCTGCGGTGTTTTGAAACCTGATTCTGAACAAGTTCGGATCGGGTTACAGTGCTTCAGAGGCGGCAAGGCTGAAGGGCAGTTTCTTGGGCCCCCTAACACAGCACGATTCCCTCTTGAAGGAGCAGTTGGGGAATGATGACAAGCTGCCATAAAGTGGACAGCAGGAAAGAAGTGGGGGAGCGATCCACTCAGTCCTCTTTTAGTCCCCACTCTATCTTGTTTGGACTTTATTATCAGTGTTTTGTTTTCCCTTCTTTAGCACAAAAATGCATTTTTTCACCCTTTTTGTGTGTCCTTTCAAGTCATCATCCCCTTGGGTGTGTATGCGTATTTGGACGACTCTGTACTTGTGTGTATTGTTATTGTTGGACCGGTAAAGTAAGGACAAGGTTTGAGGATGGTGTCTCCCGCCCTGGAGGGGATTGGAGAGAAAAGAATCCAAATGCAATTCAAATGTTCTGCCCTGGGACGGATCCGGGGAGCAGGTCGGTCTGGGCCAGGTGAAGGTGATCACCCTGCGCATTCCAGAACCGGCAGCAGCTCGCCCTCTCTGCTTTGCCCCTGCACCCGGGTGGAGCCCGGAGGCCCACTGCTGGCCCCAGGCAGGAGAGAGGCTCACTGTGCAGTCCTGGCTCTGGCTCCCGGTAACTGTAAACAAAACATGCCCAGCGACCTGTGAGCACCCTTCCTTGGTCTTGAGAGAGGGGGCGACCCAGAGAAGGAGCAATGGTTAGGCTATCTATCTACCCTGGAGGGCTCTGCAGAGGCACCGAAGGAATCTGCTAGGCCAGGACACTGGGTATGAAGCTCGTGCCACATGCAGACCAGCTGTCCTGCAGCCTTTGCTCGGTAACCGGCCCAGTTCCCTGAACACATACACACACACACACACACACACACACACACACACACACACACACACACACACACACACACACACAGAGCCATGCTCTACTCTCCTCACCATTAACTCCACACCCTCAACCCCCAGCCCAATTGCCTGGTATAGGAGGCCCCTTTCCGGATCTACCTCCCACCAGCACCCCTGGTGAGTCACCTTCACCAATGGCGACGGCTGCTCAGCCTCAGCTCGTAAATCAAAGCGCTTTCTGCGCTCCTGGCCCCAAAGCCTGGGTAATCCCCTCCCCTCAGCTTGAAAGGGGACCGATCACACAGGGATGTTGGATTCTCAGCTGGACCAAGTCCCACCACGCTTCCAAACTGCTTCTGTCCTGCCCCGCCCGGACTCAGACCAAATGAGGAAAACTTACATCATTCCTCCCTGACCTGAACTTGTATTTCCCTTAAGTCCAGGATCCTGGAAAGAAGGACTGAGGCGTCTGGAAAGGAGTCTGATAGCTATAAGACCACTAAATGACACTCACCTTTTCCCTCCCACCTCCCCAGGGCACTGGATGTGTATGTTAAATAGGCCCCTGTGGCTTCCTTTGGATTCAAAGGCTACTAGTGCAAGTCTTGGGTTGCAAGTGTCTTTCCTACAAAGGCAACCACCTTATTGAATGTGAATTGTCAGTCTGGTGGAGTAGAAGTTTGGGAGCAGGTGAGGAAATGGTCTCTTGTTAACTAACTGGCAAATGAAACTGAACACCATAGCCTGCTGGTGGTGGTGAAGGCCTTTAGTCCCAGCACTCAGGAGGCAGAAGCAGGCAGGTCTCTTGAGTTTGAGGCCAGCCTGGTCTACAGAGTGAGTGCCAGGACTGTAACACAGGAAAACCCTGTCTCCAAAAACAAACAAAAGAACCTGAGCATCTCCTACCTCCTTTTATGATTCCATCTACCTTCAAAATAACACAAATGTGAAATGGGCTAAAAGGGAATGATGGCTCTCTTAAACAGGGAAAAACAACATGTAATGGGTTGTTTCTATAGCAGAATTTGTAGACCATTTAATAGTATTAAGTTCTTTTAGTTGCATTTTACATTATCCAACCCTCTGGTTCTTCTCTGAATTTATTATTTAAAAAAATTATTAGGATCTGAATTCATCTCATTGTCTGGCTGGGCAGAATTTGCTTAAAACCTCACAGCTTCAACAGGGCCAGCAGATAAACTGTTGTGCGTTGATTTAATACTGCCTTTAAATAGTTTTGAAGGATGTCTTTACAAATTATATAGATTGCCTTCCCCTTGACCTTCAAAAATGTCTTCTCTCCCTGTACAGTGAATCAGATGGAAACCCCAGCACTGAAGATGAATCCAGCAAGGGACATGAGGATTTGTCTCCTCACCCACTTTCGGGTACATCTGATGCTGTCACCAACCTCAGCCTTTCTAGCCACATGGAGCCAGTATATATGCAACAAATTGGAAATGCTAAAATATCACTAAGCTCTTCTGGAGTTTTGTTGAATGGAAGCTTGGTACCTGCAAGTACTTCACCTGTCTTCCTTAATGGTAATTCTTTTATTCAGGGACACAATGGTGTTATCCTTAATGGACTGAATGTGGGAAATACACAGACAGTGTCACTGAACCCATCAAAAATGTCTTCGAACATTGTGAGCAATGGCATAGCCATGACGGACATCCTGGGCTCTCCCTCCCAGGATGTGAAAGAATTCAAAGTCCTCCAGAGTTCTGCTGTGAACTCAGCAGCCACCACCTCCTACAGCCCTAGTGCCCCGGTGTCATTCCCAGGGCTGATACCCTGCACGGAAGTAAAAAGAGAAGGCATCCAGACAGTGGCCTCCCAGGATGGGGGCTCTGTGGTGACTTTTACTACACCAGTGCAAATTAACCAGTATGGCATTGTCCAGATCCCTAATTCCGGAGCAAATGGTCAGTTCCTTAATGGGAGCATTGGATTCTCTCCACTGCAGCTGCCTCCTGTCTCAGTAGCAGCTTCACAAGGTAAAAGCCTTATTTGGTACCATAATGCACCAGGGCATGAGTTGGTCAGCTGCTATAAATGACCTGTTAGTGAAAGGTATAGATTGATGCTATTGTTCAGATACTACGTTGACTTACACCGTTACAGAATAGCCTTGATGTGATTCCCTGTGCCTAAATACTATTCAGCTTTTCTGATTCTCTTACATCCTGAGGATGGAATTTTATTTCCCCCAAACAGAATGGAAAAGTACAGTTTATAGCAGACCTTGCCAACTTTACAATTACAGGAATATGATAAGTCAATCAGTGCTTATGAAATAACCCAGTACTTGACATTTTAAAATTAAAAATTAATAAAATTGCTAGGAACATAAAATTAGTCGAGCAGTTATTTATTTGACCAGAAAATGTTTTAAAAGGATAAACTAAAAGAATCTATTCTTGTTTGCATTGTGTACGTCCTATATTAATACTCAAACCTAAAAAGACCTAAGAGCAATTTAGAAGACTATGTGATTTTTCTGTTGCTCTAAATGTATGTTCATTCCTCAGCTATGTGGGTTTATACTTAAGAAAACAACTGTGTCATTGCGTATTTGTGGCTTTACTAACCAAAGTTTGCTAGACAAAGGAAATAAGCCTGAGGCTGGCACATAGTTCTTCAGGAACATGAATAAAATCTAGATCACTCATCATTTTTTTCTGTATAGAAATAGGAACAGTTAGACTTAGGCATTGGACATAGCATGGTCTCTAGCTCTATAAGCAAATCCAAAAGTCCAGATTCTTACCAAAGGTTAGCCTTCTGAAACTCAATCAATTTTTATACAACTCTTGCTTTGATAGCTACAGTCTACTTCTGCTTACTGGAGGCAGTAATGAGAAATGATTGTACATTTCATTCCATATATTTGTCTCTCTTAAGTAAGCCACCGTGGTCCTGTAGCACACTCTTCAGATGTCCATTGCTCCAGACTATGAAAAGAGTTAACCCAAGTCAATACCCAACTTAGGGGCAAAAGACAAATGCCCTAGAGAAAGCCAAAGAGCTTAGCTTTACAATAATTTACGACTCTCATCCATGTTCTCTCTTTACGAAAATTTCCAAGGAGTTTGTAGTGTTTCAAAGATAGCGAAGTATGAATATATATGATGGCAGAAGAGAAATACAACACTCTTCATCTGTAATCAAGAAAAGTGCTATCATATTAGAAGTATTGTGAAGTAATAGCTAGGGCTTTGGGGGGAGGGTGTTGTTTGTTTTCTCCTTTTTTTTTTTTTCCCCTTGTCTTTTTCAAGACAGGGTTTCTCTGTGTAGCCCTGGGTGTCCTGAACCTCACTCTATAAGGCAGGTTGGCCTCAAACTCACAAATCCGCCTGCCTCTGCCTCCAAGTGCTTGGATTAAAGGCATGCACCATCACCTGGCAATAGATAGTTTTTAAACGGCATATTTACTATGAATAAGAATGCTTTGTCTGTAAATATAGCTAAGAACAAATGACAGGCTTGTCGACCCTTTGACTCTCTGGACAAATTGAAAGCATTAGTTTATCCTGCTGGTTCTAGTAGGCAATTCCCTTGTAGCCTGGTAGTAGTGGTGTATTACACCTTAAAGTAAAGTGTTTTGGGAATATGAACTTTAAAAAAAAAAAAAAAAAAAAAAAAAAAGGCCAAGATAGGGTATGGTGGTAAAAGCCTGTGATCCCAATATTTGAGAGACTGAAGCCAGAGGACTGGGGTTTTAAGTCATACCAGATTACATAGTGAGTCTCTCTCCAAAAAATACCAACCAAATCAAACTTACATTAAACATTCTTTTTTTTTTTGGGGGGGGGGGTGAGACAGGGTTTCTCTGTAGCTTTAAAGCCTGTCCTGGAACTCACTCTGTAGACTAGGCTGACCTCAAACTCACAGAGATCCGCCCTGCCTCTGCCTCCTGAGTGCTGGGATTAAAGGCGCTTCACCACCAACACCCAGCAACACTAAACATTCTTTAAAATGTCCAGAAACATAGACCAATCTTCCTAGATAGCTGAGAAAGCAATATAGGAAGTTACATGGAAGAGCAGACTATATTTTTATTAATTTTAAAATCAAAGAGGGGTTTTTCCCCCCTCTTAGCATCTTTGTAAAATTATACTTTGTTCCTGGGATTTTTTTAAGTTCAACTATACTTTAAAATTATGTTTTAGCCAAGCATGGTGGTACATGTCTTCCTTAAGCCTGGCACTTGGGAGGCAGATGCAGGCAGATCTTCGTGTTTGAGGTCAACTTCGTTGACCTTGTGAGTTCCAGGACAGGCAGGACTACATAGGGAGACCCTGTCTCAAAACAATAACAAAATCATGTTTTATGTGTGAGGCTTTGGGTTCAATCCCCAATATTACCAAAAAAAAAATTATCCTTTGGATTTATCTGTTTTTCCCTTCATTTATGTACGTTAAAATATTTTTACATATACATCATGCTAGTCTACTGTGTTTAATAGACAAATGTTGCATGTGTTGTTATTTATGACTATCAAAAAAGGAATCATTTGTACACATGTCTGCTAGTAAACAGTTTCACAGACACACACAAAGTCAATACTGACTGGCGCTTTTCTCCCCTTACAACTTTGAAGCCTGCAAGACTTTTAAAACACACTCGAAATCAAAAGGTTTAAAATAGAAGCAGTCTGTTCATTTGTATGGCCTGAAACACACATTTATGTTAGAGAACAGTTCAAACATACACAGAAGTGTTTTTTTTTCTTAACAGTCTTTCTGTGGTGCATATTTACGTTCTCTTTTTTTTTTTTTTTTTTTTTTTTTTTCTCATGTAAAGATGCTCTTTTGCTTGCTTATGGCACTTAAAAATGTCAGAAGACATAAATGGCCCTGTGGCACTCGATAACATAGGTGGTACTATAATCACAGTTACTCTATTAATTCAAGAAGGGCAATGTTGAGTGAATTACTTAATATTGGCCTGTTTCCTGCACTCATAAAGGCATGATTAAACTCTAACTCAAGAGCCCCATAGATAAGTAGTAATCCATCCTAATTCTTCCCCCGAACTCTTTCCAAACTCACCTTTCCTTTGATGGCAATACTGGGGGACCTGGGTCATCATCTAATTGCCAAAGACTCAAAGGGGGTTTTATTTGATGCATTTCCCTAAGTTCCTCATGCGGTCATCTATTTTGTGCTCCTAGTCTCTTCTGTTCCCTACAGACCAACGTAGTGGAAGCCTCAAAGACACCTTTTAAAGAGGTGTCCATTCCACTCCTCTGTATTCTTCTGTATTTTAAATCAGTACTTCCATGTTACCACTAAGTCTTCCCATCACTACAACACTGGAAATTTTAGAGCGAGCACAACAAAAGGAGGGGATTAAAAAAAAACAACCCACTGTGAGGGTCATGGTGACTGGAGACTGCTGTATTGGTGGTTTGGTGACACTCTGTCTGTACAAATCGACATGGTTTAACTTGTAAGTGCCAAAGAAACTCGTTTTATGTTGTATTTCCAACATTTTCCTTTACGGTCATCTTACATCTTACAGTTACCGTCAGTAACTGAGCAGGCCTAACAAAAATGTTTTATTTTGTATCGGTGCTCTCTCGTAATAACTGGCAGCATTAGTGATTAAGAGGTGGTTATGTGCCAGAAACTTGACAAATATCAGAACTCAGACAAGAATTTATTTCTCCTCCTCTTCTCCCCCCCCCCCCACCCCTTTTGAGCCCAGGCTTAGGCTCAGATACAGTCTTCCTGCCTCTACTTTCTTCTCAGCTCCCACATCCTTGCTTGCTTTGATTGGTTGTTTATTTTCTGCTTGAATTTTTGGTGATGCTGAAGATTGAATCCTAGGTGAGCACCAGGCAGTTGCTCTACCACTGCACCCTCTCCTCAGGCCCTACACTTGCTTTCTCTTTCATCTGGCCATTGCAATTACACAGGGAGTTAACACGTATAAATAATCTGCAGGATTTTTGCTCAGTGTGTAGAAGGCTCAGAGTTCAGTCTCCAGCACTGCAAGAGAAATAAAAAAAAAAAATAGAGAGAGAAGCTGGTCTGACTGAGTTCAGAGCCTGGGACTCTATAGTTTATAGTGGCCAAGCTGGACTCAGCCATACACTTAAGTACCGCCTCTCCATAAATACTACACCTGAGGGAAAAGTCAAAACTCATGTATGTTACAGAAGTAACTGGTTTGTTTGTTTGTTTTCTTTCTATATCATTTGCATTAATGCCAATCGGTACTTTTTCCCCTAGGTAACATTTCAGTAAATCCAAGCACTTCAGACGGAAGCACGTTTACAAGTGAATCCACCACAGTTCAGCATGGCAAACTGTTCCTGAGCCCTCTTGCCCCCAGTGCAGTGGTATATACTGTTCCTAATTCAGGCCAGACTGTAGGAGCTGTGAAACAGGAAGGCTTAGAAAGAGGCCTGGTTTTTTCTCAGTTGATGCCTGTCAATCACCACACACAAGTAAATGCAACTCTGTCTTCTGAAGATATCTCTGGAAGTGGCCTCCATCCCCTGGCCTCTTCGCTAGTGTCCCCAGCTCACAGTTTTTCCCTGTCTCCCCCTACACTACTAAATCCCACTGAGCTAAACCCTGACATTGCTGAGAGTCAGCCAATGTCTGCACCTGTGGCAAGCAAATCTACTGTGACATCTGTCAGCAATACTAACTATGCAACCCTTCAGAACTGTTCCCTTATTACTGGTCAAGACCTATTGTCAGTCCCTATGACTCAGGCTGCCCTAGGGGAAATTGTTCCTACAGCTGAAGAGCAGGTGGGTCATGCCTCCCCAGCGGTACACCAGGATTTTGTCAGAGAACATCGCTTGGTTCTACAGTCGGTAGCTAACATAAAAGAGAATTTCTTGCACAATTCTGAGAACAAAGCAACAAACAACTTAATGATGTTGGACTCCAAATCCAAATATGTCCTGGATGGCATGGTTGAAACTGTCTGTGAAGAGCTGGGAACGGACAAAAAAGAGCTGGCCAAGCTCCAAACTGTCCAGCTGGATGAAGACATGCAAGACTTATAATTATGCCTGATTCACTACATGCGTACCCCGTTTCTCCATCAGCAGCAATTTTTTTTCCTCTGTGAAGCCCTGAAGATGGAGAGCCTTTACTCATTTAGAGGAGAGCCCTCTCCCTGTGTGAGCACATGTATTTGGATTGATCCGCATGAAGATCATAGTTACATAGTTAGAAGTGGGACTATGTTGCTGAAATTTTCTGTTCACATCAGTTCACTTTTAAATACATGGTGACAACAAGGGAAGTGTATCAAACCATCGAATATCATTTAGTCAGCAATGTAATTCTACGGTTGAAATGGAATGTGATAGTATTTTAAATTTAAAATGTATACACATAACTTAGAAAAGTCAATAATGCTACAGGCCGTTAGAAGCAATGCATTCTTTTTTTGTTTACTTTTACTCCATGGGCATTGAGATGGTTAAGAAACAATGGCACTCCAGAATATTATAAGGGTATATTTTTTGAACTAAATAGCCTATATATGTGTGTGTTTGTGTGTACCTACACACATTCATTGTTTTCAGCATTTGAGGGAAAGGCTTGGTCTTAAGTCTCTACATGTTTCCAAATGTGATTGTCAGTCGTTCAGTGTGTCAGAAAAAGTTTGAAACTCCACTAAACTCTGACACTACTTGGGTGTGAATGTAAATATGCCAGTTCTATAAACAGGATTTGAGTAAGTACAGTGAATTTTTTATTTATACCATGTATGTCTTTTAGTCTTTAGGCACAACGAACTGAAAAGAAAAATGTTTTCTTACTGTTTAATTTATATTTATTGTTTGAGCAGGAATAGAACATCTTTGTTTCCAACTGAGTTTTATTTTTTTGTGATTTTTTTTTTTTTTAAATCAAGAATCTCTTAAGGTCAATGTTGACACTGAAACAGGAACTTTTAACCCCTGATACTGGAAGTTTGGTACTTCTCCTCACATCTTTCTTTAGAAACTTTGATTCATTTAAATACGTTTTATATAGACTCCTATGTGCCTTTTTACCTTGTGGCCTTTTTATTAGCAGTGAGGTACAAAAGTGTTGATGGCTCTTTTGTCCTGTCAAACGGGTAATAAGTTTACCGCAGAGCCCCTTTATATGCAAGGACTTAAGTTTCACTGAATTTCATGTGGATGTTTGTCATGCAGGTGGATAAACAATTACTAGCTTTGATGCTTTTCATTACAAAGGAAGTAAAAAAAAAAAAAAAGAAAGAAAGAAAGAAAAATAAGTACAGAAGACCATGAGGATCAGTTCTACAGGTTATGAAGATAGCCATTTTAAAGTAAACAAAATAGACTTCAATTATATTTAACAAAATTCCATCTCATTGAAACTTCATTCTCAGTGTTTTGAGCAATGTAATTCTACGGTTGAAATGGAATGTGATAGTTGGTACACTGTGACCATGACTGTTGCCCATCCTATTTTGTCATGCCTCCATTACAAGCAACTCCTTTGGGTTTCTGTAGGATATTCCTTTGTGTGATGTTGTCCACTGTGCTTAAAAGTTTTAGCAGGACTCAGAACCCTAGATGTAACGATGCAAATGCCTTCGTGCCATTGGTACAGAGCATCTCAGATTTAAGAAAGTGACCTTTTCAAAGATGACTTTTAGTTGTTACGCATAAAGATAAGGCCACACCTTGTTTTCTTTAAGAGGGGAATGAACTGCATGATTTCTGACATGCTCCTCCCCATCTGAGCCTGTCCAGTAAGGGTCACTGAGTATTTAGTATTTGCTATTATTACGGAGGGAACTTTCAGTCTAGCTAATGAGTCCCTATGAAAGATTCCTTGCCATCATTTTGATTAAAAATATCCCTCGATTGCTGAACTAGATGTTTCAGGCCAGAGGTTGTCTTGGGTTTTTGTTTTGTTTAAGCAGAGCCAGTTGTTTCAGTGTGGCCTTCTACTCTGCCACTGCTCACACAGCTTGGGAGTCACCATCTCACTTCCAGTTGTGCTGATCATATTAATGTGATTAATGTCATGGTCGTGTAGTATGGTTTACGTAACAGTGACATTTTCCACTAGACTGCTGCAGATATCAGGAATACATACCTGTCTGGTAAGAAAAGTGGGAGAGTCAAAACGCTATGTGATGGGTGTGTGTGTGTGAGTGTGTGTGTGTGCGCGCGCGCGAGTGAGTGTCTGTGTGATGGAAAACTTTCTTACGTCTGATGAGAATATCTCTTCTATTCCGAGTTTTTCCTCTCTTCCTCCCTATGAAAAAGAAAAGATAGCACAAAACTTAATACTTACCTAGGAAATGTATTTGTATTCCAACACAATGTGCTTCTAACCCTGCAAGTACTCCAGGTAGCTACACAATCCACCAGGTAAGAATCAGTGCACATTACAAGAACTTACTGTTCTTTTCTATTCTTTTGGTAAGTCAGGGCTAGCTGATATGTAGCACGTGTATATGTGAATGGAATAAGATAAATCCCATTTGCAGCTAACTTTTTTTTTTTTTTTTTCAATATCAAGGGCCAGCCTCAGAGCCCTTGGAGTTCATGTGGCAGAATATCCTTTTTATATAAACAATGCTTGAAGATGCTGCAAATGACCCTCTGATGATTTGGGAAGAGGAGTCAGAATAGGGTAAATAGCTCCCTTTAAATCTCAACCCCTGCTGCTGGCTGTGGGAAGTTTTGGTGTCAACCTATCTATGCACTCTATAGCCAGATCTGGCATTCAGCTCTTAGTTACATCTAGGAAAGAGGATGGTCGAGCAATCGAAGGAGGTGCATTCCTCCCCCCCCCCCAAACACGCAAAAGCACCTGTGCTATACTGCATAAATATCTCATGTACATTTATAGTAAAGACTGACATAGATGTGTTTTGGTGCCTTTCCTGTGTTGTGAAAGGCAGGTAGATGTTATAGCCATAAGTTTTTTGGTTTTTTTGTTTTGTTTTGTTTTTCTAATCCATAGTTGTATTGCACACTGACCTTAACTCTCTCTGTATGTTCCCTTGTTATCTTGCATGTTACAGTTGGATTATTGGGCATGAGTGGCAGACTACCTTGCTACATCCTCAATATGTGTGCATTAGTACATAACCACAAATCCTTCATCCTTTGAAATGTTTTGTCAGATCATCTTGTGAAAATAATTCAGGAAATCGGGCAAAGTAATTATATTTTACAAAAGCTGTTTCAAAGTCTTCCTAAAACTTAGATAGAACCTAATGGTTATTTTGTGTCTAACTGATACATCTCAACTTAATTAAATATTACCACCATATATTTTATTAATTGAAATTATATAGCATGTGACTCTTGGCTTTCAGGGTTTCTCAAAAAAAAAAATGTACCATTTTGTTGCATGTACTGTATGTATAGAGGCAACCAGTTGTAGACTCGGTGTGGTTTTACTGTGCCTTACATGAAGAGAAACTCTACAGAATGTATAATGTGGGGTGAGGGATGGAGCCTCTACTGCACTGTTAGGTGATGACACACAGCATGTCCCAGAACATTTCTGTGCTTAATTACCCAACCAAAGAGATCTAAAGTCTGTATGTTGTACTGTAATGGGGGGTTATGCCTGGACAATTAAGTGTTTTATTTGTTTTCTGAAATGATGTGAACTTATTTTTCTAAACACTATGCTAAATAAACTTTATATTTATACATACTTTGTGTTGAAAAAGACTGTTTGGGGAATACTGTTCTTTGAAATGTGAGTGACCCATTGCAGTAGACAAGAAACGAAAGAATTTTGATCTAATTATGCCTAGAAAAGCAAAGAGTGAGAAGATACAAATACTTAGCTGGCAAAACCTTAAAAGGCCCATCGGAGTGGTTTTAGAAGTAATCTGTGTTGGTCTTTGTACAGAATAATGTAGCTCACTTAGCTACACCCTCAAAGCTAAACCACAAAGTTTATCCTTAGACAGGCAAGATAACTTACTCCTTTTTTGTCTTCCAAGAGCTGGGCTCAAAACATAGCACATAGTAGGTACTCTACAGGATTACATGGAAACAGCCAAAGAGCTCTGTTGCTTACCCCTAGGGCACTGCTGTTAGCACACTTGTGATTTTACCCCAGTTTGACAAATAGATTTGACCAGAACAGTGTTTCTACTGAGTGGAGAAGACTGAGCATTAATCTAGTTTGATCCTAATTTTATAAGCTCTAAATTCTATTCTTCTACACCAGCACGAGAGATGTTTAAAAACCAGATTGGGAACTAATTGTACAACTCTTACAAATCTAGTTAAAGCCATCAAGTTGGTGTCAGGTGGAATGTCTAGACACATTCTTATCGTTCGGCTCATTTGGCAGCTCTGTGTAGTAGTTAAACCAGTTAAGCACGAAGTGAAGTGATTACATTTCATAACTTTTTAACCAAACAAATATTGTAAAATATTTGAAAGGTGGTTGCCCTGTTTCAACTATGTTTGTGGCTCCTCAGAAAATAGCAAATCTCATAGAATTCAACAGGAATTCAAAGCCTTTGGCTACCTGGTTCCATGCTACTTTTCCAGTCTCCCATAAGAAATAGTATATTCGGAAGTCTGCCCTTGCACACCCATACGTTGGTAGCATGTAAGTAAGACACATTCCCATACATAAAGATCAGTACCATCGAAGAAACAGAACAATGGAATTACAAGTGAGGAGTGGTTGGGTGGGAGACAGGTTGGGCAAGAATAGAGTGAGCAAGTATCCTTTTGGCAGTGGTGTTTAAATTATATGGTTCAGAACTAAAATAAGAGTGCTCCAACATGAGGGTCAGACAGAAGGTTTAAAGTTCCTGAGAGACAAGCAGGTCTCAGGTTCAAGGTTAACTTGAGGCATGGTTAGGTGGGGCCGCTGGAAGAGATGCAGGGGCCGTATCAGAGGTAGACCCAGACACTTTGAATTTGGGTTTGATAAGACATCGGTGGCTTTTAAGCGAGGAGTCATAATAAGGATTTGCACTTTATAAAATGTCGTCGGTGTGACTACTCTGGAAAATGAACTTAAGAAGGACAAATGGCAGGAACTGGGAAACTATTGTGGGTTGAGCTGAGTTGTCTGACAGGAAATAGGAGTCCTGGAACAGCAGGGTGGGCCATTTGCCCACAAAGGTCTCCACAATGGTATGTCCTCCAGGCACTCTGCTGCGACAAGCCAAAGCCACTCTTGTCTCCTGAAATCCAGGCTGGTGGGTTCAGATTCTTAATGGACATCTCCAAAATGTCCTCATCCTACCTATGAACAATGGACCCACCTCCCAAAGCCTTGTAGCTTTGTTTCAGCGCTAGAGATGGCCTCCAGCCCTGTGCATGTTAAGAAGGGCTCTGAAGAGCCTCCCAGGCTCCAGGTCTGCCTTTTTATGGCCCCTCAAGCCAATTTCTTCTCCCTCGAAGAGTTTCAGGGTTTTCATTTCCCTACTGAATTACTGCAATTGAGTCTGCCTGGTCTCCCAGTATGTGCTCCTCACTTTGGCCACATTACAACTGCACGGAGATGGAATATTCAAAATTTATGGAGGCAGAACCCAACTTAAAGCCTCAGTGATGCTGTTATCTAAGAAATATCACTTAAACTGGAAGCATACGATGCTCAATGTCCATATAAAAGTGTTTTCTAGAAGTGCCAGATTCTTTTCATACAGCAGCAGAATGTAACACCTCTCACCCCCTCCCTCCTATGCAGAATGACAAAAGGCATTCTCAGAGATCAAATGGATTTGTCTTCTTTTCTTTTTTCTTTTTCTTTTTTTTCCCCCTTGAGATTGAGAACATTCTAAAAATTAAACTGTGCCTGCATTTCCATCGTCTTTTTTTAAGCCATTTTACTGATATAGATTAGAAGCCATGTAGTTAAAATATTATGCCTACCCCCACCAAGCCCTTTACCTCCCCCACCCCTGACTCCCAGTGCCAAGGACTTTTCATATGCTAGGCAAGTTCTAATACCACCAAGGCACATTCAGCCCTTATCACCATTTAAAGCTCAAAAGCCAATCAATACATTTAGGGACAAAGTCTGAGTGGCTCTTTGAGTCTTCCAGCATTAGTAGATGGTTTTTATGGTAATTGTTTTCCTTACTGTTCCAGAGATTTTTTTTTTCACTCACTTCCAAGTTTGAGGCTGGGTTCCAAATGCCTTGGGCCTGACAGACAAGAGCAGCACTAGCCAAAAAGAATGTGCTCACTGGGCCATCTTAGGCCAATGTCTCAAAATAGCACAGAAGAGCTGTTGGTACTTAGGTATAGCTACACTTTCCAAACATGTTTTCTGTAGATAGGCCCATACTAGAAGCTGACTAGACACCTACAGAATCTGAGAGACATAGTAAAGGGAATGAAGAGGCATATGAAGAGGCATGCATCAAGACATGTGAGTTCCATCTTACCCTAGGACTTCAGAAACACAGCTTCACATTGACTATTTTGAGACTGCTTGAGATCTGTGCAGTCTGAAGGTATATGTAATGGTTTCATAAAGCACTTGTCACAGAATTGACAGTCAAACCAATTTCAAGATGAAGTACATAGTGGCCAAGGGCAACAGATTTAAAATAAAATGATTGGGGCCTGGAGAGATGGCTCAATGGCTGAGACCACTGGCTGTTCTAGAGGACCTGGGTTTAATTCCCAGTACCCACATGGCAGTTCACAACCATCTGTCACTCACTCCAGTTCTAGAATATTTGATGCCCCCTTCTGACCTCCACGAGCTTCGGCATGCACATGGTGCACGTATGTACACTCAGGCACGCACAGAGACACATAAAAAATGTAAATATGTTTAAAATAAAATGATTAAACTAAATGATTGCTATGAGATCGACAATCTGTGATTCCTTGAGATGAAATATTCAAGGTCTACAGCTAGACAAAGCAGGTCTGCTTTTCAACTCATCTCCCTCCTTCCCCAGTATCCCCCTAATGGGCCTGCCATCCTTGGCCACTACCCTGCTGTCCCAAATACCATAAAAGACCGTCTGGTATTGGTGCTTAGCCATTTAAGATATGATAAACCCAACTCTCCACCTGGGTGGAATATCTGCATTTTGGAATATCTGCAGTTTGAAGTGTGAAGCATCAAGCTATAGTGACGTATGTTCATAGTAAATTAATAAATGAAAAGCAGCTCATCCCCTTTGTAATACTGTGGCAGAGTGGGGGGGTGGGAATGAAAGGATGGGTAAATGGGGGAGCATGGAGCATGTCCCCTTCGTTTCCTGTGTGCTCCACTTCCTACTGGGTATCAAGGGCAAGCAGCAGAATCTAAGCTTGTGGATCTTCTGAAAACAACAGTGTAGTTTCTCCCACCCCAGAGCCTAGCAAAATCCCAGCAGATTCCTGTGTTGAAAAGATAAGTCACTAACAATAATTAAAGCATAAAATAGCTGTAGGAAAACAAGGGTTCTTTGACTCATCCCCCTTCCCTCCCTCCCTTTCTCACTCTAACTTTCAAAACAGTGTGTGTGTGTGTGTGTGTGTGTTGTGGTGTTTGAGTGTAGGCCTGGTGTACCAGGTCAGAGGACAACCTTCAGGAGTTACTTCTATCCTCTCACTGTGGTGGACAGGCTTGCATGACAAGAGCCTTTACCCAGAGCTATCATAGCAGCTCTTTTATTTTCATTCTTAAAGCCCACAGAGTTCCAGATGTGTAAACTGTTTGCTACCATGCATGTGGCCCTAGAATCAATCACCAGTGCCAAAGGCAAGGACAGGAAATACAAGTTATGTAACTACAAAAATATAGTTTAAAAATATTTTTACATTTTATTTGTGCATGCATGTGCATACGTGTGAGAGAGAGAATGTGTGTGTGTGTGTGTGTGTGTGTGTGTGTGTGTGTGTGTGTGTGGTGTGTGTAAAACTTGTAGGAGTCCCTTCTTTCCTTCCACCTTGTGGTTCAGGAACTCATGGGATCAAGCTTGCATGGCAAATGTCTTTACCAGCACAGCCATCTTACTTGGCCCCAACAACATACTTCTCTACCAAGTATGAAGTCTTAGGTTCAATTGCCAGAACTACTCCAAAAATTTTGGGTCAACACAGACACACAGACACACAGACACACAGACACACACACACACACACACACACACACACACACACACACACACAAAGTTTTAAGAAGAAAATTAGAGAATACAAAAAATTGTTTGCTCATTTTGGTTCTGTTTGTTTGGGTTTTTTTTTGTTTTGTTTTTTGTTTTGTTTTGTTTTGTTTGTTTGTTTGGTTGGTTGGTTTGGTTTGGTTTGGTTTTTAGATAGGGTATCACTATGTAGCCCTAGCTGGCCTCAAATCACTGTGTTGGCTATGCTGGCCTCTGCCTCCTGAGTATTGGGATGAAATTTTGAAAATCATGTCTCACCATTTCTGACTTCTTTAAAAAAATAAATAAATAAAAGTATTACAAGTATAATGAGCCCTGCCTGGCTTTATTCTTGTTTGTTTGTTTTTCTTTCATTGCTTAGACTCAAGCCCAGGACCTGTTTGCAGAAGTACTCTGCCCCTGAGCTACAGCCCCAGCCTTCAGCTTTCGGCTACTGGGACTCAATAGAAAAGCATAGGCTAGACTCCAACTCAGGATGCTCCTGCCTCGTCATCCTAAGTACTGGGATTACAGGCATATGTCATCACACTCAACCAAAAACGTTTTTGAGTGTGTGTGTGTGTGTTCTTATGTGTGGGTATATGTGTGTGCTTATGGACATGGGGGTTAGATGTTGATGTTAGGTATCTTTCTCCACCAGCCCTCATCTTATATGTTGGGTCTATCATTTGAACCCAGAGATCGCTCACTGATTTCGTTATTCTGTCTATGGACTTGCTCTGAGGGTCTCCTGTCTCAGCCTTCAGATTGCTGGGATTACAGGTGGGGAATGATGGGGATCTGAACTCTGGTCCTTACATTTGCACATCAAAGGTGTTCTCCACTGAACCATCCCCCACGCCCCACTCCACCTTCCATTTTTTAAAATTACTTTTTGAGACAGGCCTTATGTAGCTCAGACTGGTTAAGGATGACCCTCCTACTTCCACCTCCTGAGCCTGGGGTGCACTTCTGTGTGCACGCATGCGCTACAACACCCAGTCTTATTCGGTGGTAGGGTCGGAAGCCTGGGCTTCATCATCCAAGACAAGCATTGCATCAACAACAGAGTTACATCTCCTGGCCCTTCTTTGTGTTTGTTTTGTTGTTTCAATTAATATCAGTGTAGACACTCACAGGCCAGTTGCTAGAAATGACTGGAACCAGGCTCCTCTTTCCCTCCTCCTTCTGATCCTCCCTGAGTTGGGGTCAGCGTCTCTGCTGTGAGAGATCTGTCTTCTCCGTAAGTCTGATGTTCCTGTTACCAGCCACTGTTAGAGTCACATAGTCTAGTTTTACACAGAAAAGAACAAAGATTTGGATTGGGGATGTAGCTTGGTAGTAGAAAACATGTATATAGGAAGCCCTTGGTTCAATAATCAGAAGTGAAACACTGCCCATTGTTTAAAAAAGCTTGAGTGTCCACGATAATAATCCTAGTAAAATGGCCCATTTTAGCTGATCATTCGTTCATTCATTCATTCACTCATTCAATTGTTTGCTGTGGTGCTGAGCACATAACTCAGAAACTTTCCAAGTTTGTTTGTTTGTTTGTTTTTGAGACAGAATTTCTCTGTATTGCTTTGGAGCCTGTCCTGGAACTCAGTCTGTAGACCAGGCTGGCCTCAAACTCACTGAGATCCACCTGCCTCTGCCTCCCCAGTGTTGGGATTAAAGACGTGTACCACCAACGCCTAGCCCTTTCCAAGTTTTTATGCATCCTCCTATGTCCACTTTTAATTACATTTCAATCATGACCCAGTCACAGTGAACAGACAAGGTAAGGACAATGTGGTTGGCCAAGTTGGAGGAAACCATGGACCAGGATGCAGGGTTTTAAGAGAGGACAGCAGCACCCAGTGGACAGGGAGAGGCTTAGCCATCAAATAGCAAATGTCAGGCTAGCAAGATACTCAGCAGGTAAGAGCACTTTCTGACTAAGCATGTACCAAGTCACATAGCTGGAGAGATGGCTCAACAATTAAGAGTATATGTTGTTCTTAGAACCTGAGTTGAAGTCCTACCATTTACATCAAGCAGATCACAGTTATCTGTAACTCAAGCTCCAGAGGATCTGACATCTATCTTATCTCCTTGGATACATATACATAAATAGATAATAATAAAAGTACACACACAAACACACTTTTTTTGTTATTTTTTGTTTGGTTTTTGGAGACAGAGTTTCTCTATGTATCTCTGGCTGTCCTGGAACTCACTCTATAGAGCAGGCTAACCTCAAACTCAGAGATCCTCCTGTCTCTGCTTCTCAAGTGCTGGGATTAAATGCCACCTCACCCAGTTTATAATAAAAATAAATTTTTAAAAAGTCAGGTGTGGACCAGGCGATAGTGGAACACGCCTCTAATCCCAACACTCAGGAGGCAGAGGCAGGTGGATATTTATGAGTTTGAGAGCATGGTCTACAGAGTGAGTTCAAGTCAGCCAAGGCTACACAGGGAAACCCTGTCTTGAAATAAATAAATAAATAAATAAAAAGTCAGATGTGCTCACACTCTGAAGTGCCTGCAAGCCTAGTATTGTGGAGTGGGGTCCTCATGCTAACAAGCTCCAAATTCTGTGAGAAACCCTCTCTCAAGGGAGTAAGGAGGGCCTAACACCCAAAGTTCTCCTCTGGCAGGCATCTGCACACACAAGTATACATACAATATAGACACCACTAACACACACACACACACACACACACACACACACACACACACACACACAGAAAATGTCGACTGGACTTCCCAATATAATGGGGGAAGTGTTATGAAGTGAAAACTCCAGCACCTCCTCTTTTCCTTCTGGCTTTGAGGCTGAGTGGTACCCCTGGAATACTTTCACAGAACATCTAGTAACTGGGGGAATATTCAGTTTATCTGCTGACTAGAGCCTGGAATTGAGCTTCTTTACCCCAAACTAGCCTGATAATAAAATACTGTTTTCTAACACCCAGAATCTTACTAGCTGGTTTCTTCCAGGCGTAGACACTGATCTTGTCTGAGCCCTGGCTGGTGACTTGATTTTGAAATGAAGTTTCTTTCTCAAACCCTTATTTCCATATACCTCTGCCTCTCTTGAACTGTCAAAGTCTATTTATTAACCTTTAACTCAACAGTGCAAAATACCTCTATTTGCTTTGGCCTGTCCTGATGGTCGACGAGTAAAGCCTGAGTTTGCCTTCGATGTTTGACTAGCTAATTCCATTGTGTATATTAGTCACATTTTGTATATACCACTAGAGGCCTTGTTCATGACTATTTCAAGTTTTGACGAAAAGGAAGATTAGAGAAAGTGTTCTCCTTTCTTGGGATTTAATTTATTACTTTCTACGAAAGTGTGAGATTAGCTACCAACCCATGGTGGAATATACTTGTTGCACCTTTCTTGTTGGGGTAGGGCATGTTTCTGTGTAGCCTTGGCTATCTTGGAACTCACTCTGCAGACCAGGCTGGCCTCCAACTCAGAGATCCCCTGCCTTTGCCTCCCGAATTAAAGGCATGTACCACCACTACCCGGCTACTTGTTACACATTGCTAAGTACAACAAACCAGCTAGTATTTCATTAATAAAGTTAAGTTGTAAAATTATAAAGATGTTTCACTTTCACACTTTGGCACATGCGCCCACACACATACATCACACATAAAATAAATAAATAAATAAATGTATTTATGTGTATATATGTAAGTATACATCATTGAAGAGGAGGTTCATCCGGTCCTCTTTATTTTCAATTGTGGTAAAGTAAATATAACATAAAATGTACTATTATAGCTGGGTGTGGTGGCACATGCCTTTAATCACAGCACTCAGGAGGCAGAGGCAGGGGAATCTCTGTGAGTTTGAGGTCAGCCTGAAATACAGAAGGACAGGACAGGCTCCAAAGCATCTGTCTCAAACACATCTTTTTAGAATATGCACTTCACAGCTAGAGAGATGACTTAACAGTTAAGAACATTTTCTGTCCTTGCAGAGGCCCTGGGTTTGATTCCCAGCACCCACAAGATGGCTTACAACTATCCATAACTCCAGTTCCAGTGGGTTTGATGTCCTCTTCTGACCTCCGTTGGCACCAGGCATGTACATGATGGATATAAGTACACACAAAGAAACCACTCATGTATGTAAAATAAAATAAATAAATATTAAAAAAGTATGTGCCGTTTAACCAGGTGTGGTTCATACCTGTAGTTCAGGCACTTAGGATTGCCATAAGTTCTGGCTACATAGTGAGTTTCAGGCCAACATGGGCTACAGTATAAGACACTGCCTCAGAAAACCAAATGCAGTTTAGGAGCTGGAGAGATGTGGGGCTAGAGCTCAGAGCAGGAGCATATCCTTTGCATCATACATTGCTGCTCCCCTCCCCCTCCCCCAGCACCATCTTACATTTTACTTTATTTACTTTTTTATTAATTTCCCTCCTTCTTCTCCACTGTTCCCTTCCCCCACCTCCTGTCTACACCCCTCCCCATCCACTCCTCCTCCATTCAGAAAGAGGCAGGCCTCCCAAGGGAGTCAACAAAGCATGGCATTATTAAGCTGAGGCAGGACCAAGCTCCTCCCCCTGTAACTGGGTAAGGCATCCCAGCATGGTGAATAAGTTCCTAAAAAGCTCCTCATGCACCAGGGACAGGTCCTGATCCCATTGGTAGGGGCCTCACAAGCAAACCAAACTACACAACTGTCCCCCAGATGCAGAGGGTCCCTAGCTGTTGGCCCAGAGTCCATGAGCTCCCACAAGCTCAGGTCAGCTGTCTCTAATCATGATTTTTACATACACACACACACACACACACACACAGAGAGAGACACTGTGTTGTACAATCCCTCCTCCCTCTCTTCAATTGAACTCCCAGAGCTCTGCCCAGTGCTTGGATCTCTGCATCTGCTTCCATCAGTTACTGGATGAAGGCTCTGACAACAATTAGGGTGGTCACCAATCTGATTACAGAAGGCCAGTTTAGGCATCCTCAGCACTATTGCTAGAAGTCTTAGCTGGAGTCATCCTTGTGGATTTCTGGGAGTTTCCCTGGCACCAGGTTTCTCCTTAACCCCCAAATGTGCCCTCCAATCAAGATATCTCTTTCATTACTCTCCCCCTCCTTCCCATCCCCAACCTGACCAACCCTGTAAACATATGATGCCTATCCTTTGCTTCATATATTGCTATCCCCTTCCCCCTACCGCAAAAACCTTTACATTTTATTATCTTGACTATTCTAGGTACCTCATATAAGTTGAATTACACAGTATGTATTTCTCTCTCTCTCTCTCTCTCTCTCTCTCTCTCTCTCTCTCTCTCTCTCTCTCTCACACACACACACACACACACACACACACACACACTTTGTAGCCCCAGAACTCCTCATCCTCTTGTCATGGTACCCTGAGTGTTGGAGTGAGAGGCTCATGTCACCATGCCCAACTGCCTGTTTGTTTTTGTGCCCTTAGTCCTTGTGTTGCTTTCCATCAGAACAAGTGCCCGCTCTGCCACTAATGCTTCAGAGTAGAGTCCTCTGTCAGGGGCAAGGTCTTTTCCTTTTCCTTTACCACTGTTTCCACCAGATTTAGAATGACTGCCAGCAGATAGCAGATGGCCAGCCAGTAAATAACTGTTCCATGAGTGAGTGGAAGGCAGCCTTGTCTTGGTTTTGATTAGTGGTAGCAAGGAACCAGTCTACTGTCTGTTAAGAGCAGCCAGTGCTTTTAACCACTAAGCCATCCCTCCAGCCCAGCTTGTTTCTTCTTAAAGTTGTTAAACTAAGCAAGGATGAGCCATGCCTTCAAAGGTTACACACAACCTTGAACACTGCAGGACACTGGTGGAAATTACTTTACCCCTGTCCCACTCAAGCATGGGCTCTTAAGGCACATTCTCCATGCCAAGGTGACAAAATCTAGAGGGGATACACAGTCTCCATTATACACTCAGGTCACAATCCCTCCCCTTGGGGTAACTCTACATGGAGCCACGGATGCGCTTTCCTCAGTCAAGATGGTCTCAGTCCTTTAGAGATACTTTAATAATATTGAATCACGGACAAAGTTCGTTTTGTGTTGTGTTTTGTTTTGTTGTTGCAGTTTTTTGTTTTGTTTTGTGTTTTGGTATTTGTGCAAAATCACTCATTTCACTACTCTCTCCAGGGTCTGTCTCTGCAAACCAAATGACTTTTGTAGATTCAACAAAAGATTCTGCTGTACCACTTCCCGCTAGAGCCCAGGGGGGTGTACTTGACATACATTTGCAAGACTATGGCCACTTCTCTGGTGATTCTAAGGAACAAAAAGCCCAGAGAACATTGCTGTTTTCAAAGCAGTGACAGTGTTTAAGTGTGTTTGGGCAGAAGAGCCATTCGATCTACCTGGCTCTTCAATCACACACCCACACACATGGGAGGGGCCCACCCCACTCACTTGGAGCTGAGGTAAGCTTTCCCAGAATTCACAGTTCCAAATAATGCTATGGTCTATGACTGTACACACCTTAAAGTTCTCAGCTAGAGAACCTAGAAGAGGCTTGAACACATTAAAATATTTTGTGAGTTCTACCATTAAAATTGTAGGATCAAATTTAATAAATATGTTTGGTTGTGGTGGCATCAAACCTAACAAGAGAGTGAAACAGGCAAACTGTTATTGCTAAGTAATAGACTCCAAAGTCTAAATATATCACCTATAGTGAGTTGAATGAGAATGGTCCCCATAAGGCTCATATATTTGAATATCTGGTCCCCAGTTGATGGAACTATTTGTGAAGTTGTGCACTTATTGGAAGGGATGCATCCTCTGGAACTGTGAGCCCTAAACTCTTTCTTCTATAAATTGCCTTGGTCATGATGTCTCTTCACAACAATAGAAAAAATAACTATGACACCGTACTTTTGGCTATTCTCTGTTTTAAAGATTTATCAAGACTCAAATTATCTCACATTGTGCTGGGGATATATGTGGCTTAGCTGTACTATAATTATTAGCATAAGCAAGGCCCTGTGTATGCGCATGTATGCATATGTCTGAGTGTCTGTGTGTGAATGCATGCGTGTGTGTGTGTGTGTGTGTGTGTGTGTGTGTGTGTGTGTGTGTGTACATACTGGTTATAGGTTTTAGATCCGTCCTCTGTAGACCTGGCCTTCAGCTCGCTTGTGACTTGGTGGGAGGCAGATTCTTTTTGTTACTTCTCATCTTTTTCATGTTCTGTTAAGACAAATAAATGACAAGAATAAAATAATAGTACCAGGTATCTAGTATCAAAGAAACAAAAACAAAATACATGATCTCTTAACAGGTATGATGGCTTACACCTTTAATCCCAGCACTTAGGAGGAAAAGGCAGGTTGATCTCTGGGAGTTCATGTCAAGCCTGGTATATATAAGAGTTCCACATCATCCAAAGGGCACACAATGGAACCCTGTCTGAAAGCATGTTGCAATTCTTATTATGTGCCTCTAATTGGAGAGCTATGCTGTATGTAGCAGCACAGTCTTCGAAACCCAGGACTTGGGATATGGAGACAGGATCAGGAATTCAAAACCTATCTTGGCTACATGGCAGTTTGAGGTCAACCTGGACCCCTTGAGGCCTTGTCTTAAATAAAAAAAGGATTGCATGTCAAGACCACTAACTATGACAGAGTACAAGCTGATCCTACATTCCAAACAGCTGGACAAAACAGCCCTACAGACTACAGCTAGGATATCTGAATCTTCTTCGAATCCCCCAAGACAGCGCCCCTTACCAGCAGGAAGTAGTTTGGAAAGAACGACGCCCAAATTCCCAAATATTGTGTATAAATGTTTGTTTTCATTTAATTGGACTTTGTTATATAAAATTAAATAAAAAAAAGAGAAAAAAAAAAAAGACCACTAACTATGTAGTATCACCAGTAGCCTTCTTACCAGCAACACTGTCGAGTCTACGGCCATTGAAAGCTGTAGAGAGCCACCGGTGCCACTCTCGAAGATGGCGCCGGTTTCCTGTCCATGAGCCAGCAAGGCTCGGTTGTTTTCCACCTGAAGGATAGCAATGCGCATGAGTAGCACACATCATGGGGTGTTTGTCACCAGTATTGTGGGCTGCACCAATCAGTAACGGACACAACTCCTGTGAGCATATATAAGCAGAGCCCTTTTTCCTCCTCAGGGTCCTTCCTCATCTCTCCGAAAGAGCCGAACAATAAAGCTACGCTACAGAAGAATCCTGTTGTTGAGCGTCATTCTTGCAGGCGAGGCAACAGCGCTAGACAGAAAGCAACTTACATAGACATTTAAAAGAATATATTTTGCCAGGTGTGGTGAAGTATGCCTTTAGTCCCAGTACTTGGAAGACAGAAACAAATGAATCTCTTGAGTTTGAGGTCAGTCTGATCTAAGACATAATGAGTTCCAGGATAACCAGGGCCACATAAACGAATAAAATAAAACCAAAAGTAAATAAATAAATTTTTTTGATGTGGGATAATGATTTTGTACACTGTAAAGAAAAGATTTGTCACTTGTATTGGTTTAATAAAACACTGATTAGCCAGGCAGGAAGTATAGGCAGGGCTACCAGACTAGGAGAATTCTGGGAAGAGGAAGGCAAAGAGGAGTTGCCAGCCACATGTAGAGGAAGCAAGATGGGAATGTCTCACTGAAAAAAGGTACCAAGACATGTGGCTAAACATATAAGAATTATGGGTTAATTTAAGTTGTGAGAGTTTGTTAGTAATAAGCCTAAGCAATAGGCCAAACAGTTTATAATTAATATAAGCCTCTGTGTGCTTATTTGGGACTGAACAACTGCAGAATAGGGCGTGACAGAAACTTCCATCTACAATTTTTCATCTCTTTTAAATATTTCCATCCTTCTAAAAAGTATAAAGCAATGAATAATTCAATTGAGAAAACCCAGTCTCTCTTATTAGTATCCTGATATTTAAACATTTAGCTCAAGTATTGATTCTTTTTGCATTTAAATCCATTTTAAATCTTAGCAATAGCTAATTGAATAAATAGTGACCCTAAATTAACACAAGAATACAAATCCCAGACATGAAGCACATTTTAAAGCCAGATAACAGGTAATTCTCTTTTTAGTTCTTTGAGGTTATTGATCAAGTCCAGTGTAATTTCTCTTTCCAAATGAGATTCCAGCCCTTATGGAGGAATAAGGAAGTAACAGCATCCCCTGGAAAGGCCCATCAGGTCTCCCTGATGAGGTTAAGATGTCAATTGAAAAGAGGAAATGAGAATTAAACATTACAGCTGAGACACAGATGGGATGCTGGATAAGCTGAGCAACCTGTATTTTGATTACTACTACATTTGTTAGGAAGAAACAACCGACCTGCCTCTGGAAATGGCAGTCATTCTGCTGAAAGGGAAGTAAGTGAGCGATGCCATCAACACTGTGATGTGGTCGAGCCTTCTCTGCATCTAATGTTGAAAATCTTGATCTGTTTCGAGGGTTCCAATCTGGCAAAAGTGTCTTTCAAGTCAGAACTCAGGGAAGCCTTTGAAGTGGATAAGAGCTCTACAAATGAAGGGAGAATAAGAAATTGAGTGAGCAGAGGCTCAAACATCTTGTGAAACTCTAAATTTTATTTTCTACAGTTAGTCACAGTCTCCTTCCAAGATTATGCTATGTTCTTTTTTGTTTATTTTTATTTTATTTTATGTCTATGAGTGTGTTGAGAGAGAGAGAGAGAGAGATTGCATAATGTACCTGCCTGCCTGGTGCCTACAGAGGTCAAAAGAGGGGATCAGGTCTCCTGGAGCTGGAGTTATGGATGGTTGTGAAACACCATGTAGGTGCTGGCAAATGAACCAAGATTCCCCTAAGCAATACCAACCAGTGCTCTGAACCAATGAGCCAATCTCCAGTCCCTGCTAAGCTCATCTTAACAGAGATTTTCAGTGGATCCTAAACTGGAAGTTGGGATCTAGTAACTCCATCTATATCCTTACTGTGATGGTTACAGTCGGCAGAGCCTTTCCCTCTTCAAGCCTCTCCTTCTCTCTTCACAGCTGGTGGAGAGTGGGGCCACAGTTAAATGGACAGAAAAACTCATTTGTTCACTCTTCAGCTGAATTTCGGTGATCTGCAATATGTTTAGAGGACACTGATTCACCCTATCATGCTGCTCCCTGACCCCATCAGAGTGCTCTACCAAATTCAGTCATTAAATGTGGTTAATCACACTTACTGGTAATTGTAGACATGTGTCATTATTGTCTTAATCATCAGACAAAAACATGGGGATGCCACTCAGTGGTAGATTACTCACCTAGGCTATGTCAGATTGTAAATTCTGAGGCTCTAGCTTGATCCCCAGCACAATAAATAACAAACCAACCAATTTACAATTCAAAACCCCCTGGGTTTCCTAAGGAACCCATCTTCCCCATTTGTCCTCTAGTTTGCCTTTGTTGCTACAGGTTTGATGTTGCTGTTGTTTGTTTCTGTTTTTTTGCTTGCTTGCTTATTTAAGTCAGAGTTTCCTACTAAGCCCATTCTGGACTGCATTAATTCTTCTGCTTCAACCTTTCAACTGCTGAGCTTGCAAGTGGACACCATACCCTATTCTTTAGTCATCACACTCTAAAGATGGGTGTGTGCCATCAGGACTGATAGAGTCTGGTGACAAATGTAGTGAGTCCTTCATCCCTTGGACTTTGTTTCCCATCTTACTAGTCTAAGACTAAGATGGATCTATGCCTAAGGAAATTTAGGGAGAATGTGGTGTTTTCATATAACTGTGCTAGTGAAGGTTAAAGTGCTAGGAAGAACTACACTCATCTGCTTTGGTATTTAGGGAAATGCCTATGCTGACCATCTGCCCCTAACTCCCTAAAGAGATTGATTCCTGTCATTCATTTGTCTACCCACATATGTAACACCTAGCTCTAATTCAGCGCAAAGGGAAAAAAATTATTTCATACACACACAGAAAAAAGAAGAGTGAGAGACCATGGATCCTAGAGAAGATCTCTGTACATAGCTTAGCGAGAAAGTCAAAATAAAGATGAAAAGAACTAGTCCAGCATGAAAATCTACTTCATAAAACACAAGACACTACACAAAATTCTCATTAGTGTCTCCAGATACTGTAATTAGTAAGCCAGAAGAGGCTAACATGACAAGGGAGCAACTGGAAAAAGTAGTTTATGGAGACTAACAATACAGTCACCAAAAGAAAAAAAAAGTGAATAGAAATCAGAAAAGACACCAGGTGTTGGTGGCACACACCTTTAATCCCAGCACTGGGGAGGCAGAGGCAGGCAGATCTCTGTGAGTTCGAAGCCAGCCTGGTCTACAGAGTGAGTTACAGGACAGGCTCCAAAACAATGCAGAGAAACCCTGTCTCAAAAAAACAAAAAGAGGGACTGGAGAGATGGCTCAGTGGTTAAGAACACACTAGCTGCTCTTCCAAAGGTCCTGACTTCAATTCCCAGCAACCACATGGTGGTTCACAACCATCTGTAATGAGATCTGTATAAATAATAAATACATAAATGAATAAATAAATCTTTAAAAGAATTAAAAAAAAGAAAAAATCAGAAAAGACAAAATGCAGAAATATCTCCTGGAAAGACTGACAAAACATCAACAGATAGACATATTAGGAAAGAAATGTCAAAATAAATACAGAAGCTACAACATATGCCCAACAAGAGACACAAGGGTGAACAACCCTCAGTAAAAGTTTACTACATATACTATATATTAGAGACAAAGAGAAAAATTAGTTTCATCTTAGCATAAAAGTTGACCTAAATTAGAACTGCTGAATGATAATCAAGTTTCTAGTTAACTCTTTTTTTTATATCCACAGGCTTCAATTAATTTAAAAATGTTTCAAAAAAACGATCTCAATATAAAGTGCATTAGCCTAAAGGCCTAGATTCTAAAAGGAAATTATAGAAATAATAACAATGTAACATAATAGATAAAAATACACATTTTTAAAAAGAAAAAGTACTAAAATTTATTTAGAAATAGTATGGCTGAAGGTATTTAGTGGTAGAACACACAAATTGCATATAAGTGGTTCTAAGTTGATCTGTACCACACACACACAAAACGCACATGTGCACACACATACACACACACACCACACACATACACGTACATATATATACACATATATGTAAACACACCACACAAACACACACACATACACACACACACACAGAGTCCTGAATAGAGTAAAAACAAAAGAGTAACTACTAGATCTTAGGCAGTATGAAAGTAGAGGAGAGGATACTGGGACCTGAAAGTTTAAGTGGATGGAGTTAGAAAAGGTGGGGTTTTATGTATGTATGTGTGTATGTATGTATGTATGCATGTATGTATGTATGTATGCATGTATGTGTGTGTATGTATGTATACACACATATATACATATATATGTATACATATATACATATACATATACATATACATATATATATATATATGCGCTGGAGAGATGCTCAGTGGTTAAGAGCATTGGCTGCTCTACTAGAGAATCTGGGTTCAATTCCCAGCACCCATATCAGAGGACACAACTGTATGTAACTCTGATCCCAGGGAATCCAACACCCTCTTCTAGTCTCCACAGGCACTGAATATGGGGTGAACAGACATACATACAGGAAAAAACATTGCATACACATTAAATAAATAAATAAATAAATAAATAATTTTTAAAGTGTGCACACACACTTCTTTGCATATATTGAAATGTATACAGATTGAGTAGTGGTACCCTGCATGGGCAGATGATGCTGATTCTAGGTTATTGAATAAAATTCCCAGTGATGGGGTGGCATATCCCTGAGGAGTTGTTAGTCAGGAAGGCCCCTGAAGGTCCAAAACAATGGCTGTTGTCACTGTTCTTTGTTGCTCAACAGAACTAGGTGGTAAGACTTTACTAGTGAAGACAGCTTGTACTTTGGTTGATCTTCAGTGTCTCCCCACAAAAAGTTTTCTATGTCCTCAGCAGTGGTCAGATGGCTGATCAGGAGTTTAAAGATTTTGTTTGTGCTTGGCATAGTGCTACATCTTGTGATCTTAGCACTTAGCAAGGCAAGCACAGGGAGATGAGGGATGTTCAAGTCTAGAGGGTGAACTACAGGGTGAACTCCAAGCTCTCAAAGATTTTTTTCTCAATAGCAATAAAAACTACTCCAGATTAGGAATAAATGTAACTTTAAGATTCCAGATTTATGCTAATAAACTCTAAAACTTTCCAGGATGCTTTGTATTGAGTTACTATGACTGCCACAGGTCACCAGCAGCTGGAAGGCCTGAAACAAAAAGGTATTTTGTCTTACTTCAGAAGCTGAGTCCTGAGAGAAGGAAGGGGTTCGTTGGCTGTCTTTCTCAGTAGTTCCCACGGCTCTGTCAGTTCTCAGAATCCCTCAAAGTGTGGGCAGTCATCTTCAGTCGGGTGCCTTTTCTGTCCTGCTGTGTCTTTTTCTGTCTCCCATTGGATTTAGAGACCACAATCATCCCAGATAGTCTCCTCTCTAGCTGTCTTAAATCTCTACATAAAGACCTCATTCCAAAACAAAATTGCATGCTAAGATTTCAGGGAAATGCACTCTTTGCAGGGATAACATGTAACTTCCTGCATACTTGACATGACCTGAGAAAAGAAAATTACTGTATTCCTGGATGGAAGGATTTAATATTTTAAATAAACCAGTCTGTAATCACTAAACAAATGATACTAAAAGAATAATAAAAGCCAGATCAAGTACTGGAGAGATGGCTCAGTGATTAAGGACACTGGTTGCTCTTCTAGAGGACCCAAGTTCAGTTCCCAGCACCCACATGGCAGCTTACAACTGTTTGGGAGTCTAGGAATTCTGGCACATTCACATAGATACACATGTACACCAATGTACAAAACAAAATAAAAATCAGGTCAAGACTGACATGATTGGAAAGTGAAATGGACCCCAACAGGCTCGTATGTTTCAACAAGCAACCTCTAGATGGTAGAGCTGTTTGGGAAGGTGTGGAACTTAGGGGACTTAAGTCCTGATGGTGGAGGTAGGTCACTGGGACAGCCTTTGAGCCTTTCAGCCAGGCCCCTTGGTCGCTGTGTCCTGCTTAACATGATATAAGTAGCTGCCTATGGCTCTTCATCTCCATATGTAAGGAAGGAACATGGAGAACTAGAAACTAATTTTAGAAATATAGAGGAAATACATTTCCACTAGGTTTGTGTGACATCTCTAGCTGTCCCAGAACTCACTCTGTAGACCAGGCTGGCCTTGAACTCACAGAGATCGGCCTGGCTCTGCCTGGTGAGTGTTGGGATTAAAGGTGTGTGCCACCACCACCCAGTTTAATTTGGGATTTTATATATGAGACTAAATTATATATATTTTTTGCTTATTAGAAGCATTCTTGAAGCAAAGACATGGATAATTTTAAAGAACTACAAGAGGTCAGCACGAAAACACTACTCACAGTGTATTAGGACAGCACCTGTACATTCAGGTAAGGGAGACTTTACATAATTAGAGTTGGTTTCAATGGTAAGAATTAAGGATTCTAAACCAACGTGGACATAATACTACAAACTTAAAATGTATAGCGGTGATGGATGTAGTGGCACACACATTTGATCCCAGCACCCAGTGGGCAGAGTCAGGAAGGTCTCTAAGAATCAGAAGCCAGCCTGGTCAACAGAGTGAGTTTCAGCTACGTAATGAGACTCTCTGTCTCTCAAAAAATAAGTAGAGGCGGGAGAGATGGTTCAGCAGTTTAGAGCACTGGCTGCTCTCCCAGAGGACATGGATTCTGTTCCTATCACCCACATGGCAGCTCTCAACCATCTCTAACTCTGCTCCCAGAGCGTCCCATGTCCTCTTCTGGACTCCAGGGGCACTGTATGCACGTGCAACACAGACACACGCAGGGGAAACATCCATACACATAAGATGAAAGTAAGTAAAAATCTCAAAGAATCCTAAATAATTAAAATAAAATTCATAAAGTCAAAATGAACTAAGCCAAAGGGAGTCAAGAGAAATTCACAGTCTTAATTGGAAGTTTTAATGTACATCTTTCGGCAATTATTAAAAGGAAGACAAAAAAGTTAAACACAGTTAAGTAAGTTGACTTGGTGGATATTTGTGGCCTCCCATAGCCAAAGCAAAAGATGCTTAGAAGGAAATTCGTGACCTTTATTTACTGAATATGTGAGAAAAGTTTTCATCTCATGAAAGTTTGAAAAGAAGAACAATCAAAATTTGAAGCAGAGAAAGGAAGTAATGGAGTGCAGTCATCAGTGATACAGACAGTACACACTCAGCAGAGAGAGATCTCCAAAATTAAAGCTTGGCCTTTAAATAGACTAATGCGGAACTAGAGAGATGGCTTGGTGGCTAAGAATACTTGTAGCTCTGTTGCATGACAAGCCTTTTCCTGGGGAGACACAACATGCACATCTACTCACCACAGATAGGGAGCCCACAACAGACCACAGTATGGATACCACCAGAGCTCAACTTGGAGAATAGAGGTTAGTTCCAGGAGCATAAATGACTCCAAGACAGATGCATCACCAAAGCCCACCCCAGCATGGGTGACAGCTCACAGAAGCTGGGAAAGTGGAGGACAGCCGGCTGACAGATCAACTGGTTGGAGAATGTCCCTTCCAAGTAATTCAGCTGGTCCCTTCCCCTTTTACACAGCTCTGCTAGTTTCTGCTTGTTCCAGGAAGGTGGGCTGGTCTCAGAGTCTGCTTTCATCTTTGCTTGTTTTCTCTTGGGAAAAGGGGGCGTAGTCAATCTGGTCAGTTTTAGGGACTTCCTGAAGCTATTTTGAATTGTTTACCTTCTGGCTTAAGGAACTTCCCTGCTGGATGGCATATTTCAACCTCAGAGGAAACTGCTATAGGACAGACTCCAAGAGGACCTGAGTTTGCTTCCTAGAACCCACGACGTAAGCGGCTCAGGACTGAGAACTGCCTGTAACTTCAGTAACTTGGGTGCCAGGAACTGAACTCAGATTCTCTTAATTAAGGAGACATCTTTCTAACCCAGCAATTTCTTCCTTTCTATTTTTGTTTTGTCTTGAGACAGGGTTTCTCTGTGCAGCCCTGGCTGTATTGGAATTCACTCTATAGACCAGGCTTGTCTTGAACTCAGAGATCTGAATACTGGGATTAAAGGCATGCTCCACTATGCCCAACTTCAACAATTTATGTCATTCCATTTATTTATTTAAATTTTTGTTGGGCTAAACAGTTGGCTCAGTGGTTAAGGGCATTGGATGTGAAGTGATTGGTCAGGACCCCCAAGACATAGTTCTCAGTGCAAAGGAGAAGTAATTGCCCCAGAGAGACAGAGGGCAGGAGATAGAGGATGAGGGAGAAGGGGAAAGGAACAGGGACAGGGGGAAGGACTATCTGTCTCAGAGGGACAAAGGATAGAGAGGAGACTGGTATGGCCTGAAGGCAAATGACAGTTTGTAAAGGTAAAAGGGGGAGCCTAGTATTAGGATAAGGTGTTCAATTTTAATTGGATATGTTAATTAGGTGAATCAAAGGGTGGTGGTTGATTGGTGGACTTTAATACTTTGATAGATGGACTTTGATAGTCAACTTCAGGAGGAGAAAGTGGCCAAATAAGCGAATAGACCTTGGTGGTTAGCTTCAGGAATGAAGCCTAAAGGCTTCTAAAGGCTTTTAGCAAGGCAGAGAGAAAGAAGAAGGGCAAAGCCTGCTATATTTGCCATGCTTGAGCTGGCTAGAGTCCCTTCAGGATGCTCTTCCAGAAGACCTGGGTTTGAGTGCCAAGACCCACATGACATAACACAACTGTGACTCTAGTTTCAAAGGATCCAGTGCCTTCTTCTGGATATGAGACTAATACATGGTATACAGACATGCATACAGGCAAACATTTTGCACATAAAATAATAAAACAAATAAATAGATAAAATAACACTTTATTTTTATTTTACATACATGAGTGCTTACCCACTGTGGTAGTTTGAACAAGAATGGTGTTTTATTTTTATTTTACATATATGAGTGTTTAACCACTGTGGTATGAGATTGCTCAGTTCAAGCCCAGGAACTCACAAGACAAGAAGAGAGAATGGACTCCAGACCTCTATACAAGCGCTGTGACACACAAGAACTCAATAAATGGATTTAAAAACAAAACCAACAAAAGTCAAAAAACATGTTTACTAAAGGACTTCACAATCAATCTTTTCTCTAGCTGTGTTGAGCTTTAGTTGCAAAGTTGTACTATGCAGTATGATATAATGCTATTTGTACACATTGTTAAGCAATTACTATAAGTAAATTAACATATCTACTACATCACTTAATTACCTGTGTGTGTTCAGAACATTTAAGATCTACTCTCTTACCAATTAAAAATGTTTTTCCTTATTCTTGAGAATTTCATACATGTATAACAACAAAATATCATGTATACCCCCCATTTCCCTCCTCCAAATACCCCCCCCTCATCACTCCAACCTATTTTGCTCTCAACTTCATTTCTACTTTTAACAATCAACTAAGTGCAGTTAATGCTGTTCATATGTGCATGAGTGTAGGGCCATCCACTGAAACACAGAACCCCTGTCCATAGGTGTCTTCCTCTAATGCTGTCCATGACTTATTTATCATGTATACAGTGTTCTGTGTTCTCCTTACATGTATGCCTACACATGAGAAGAGGGCACCAGATTCCATTATGAACAGTTGTGAGCCACCACGTAGCTGCTGGGAATTGAACTCAGGACCTCTGGAAGAATAGCCAAGGCTCTTAACACTGAGCCATCTCTCCAGCCCTCCAACTTACTATTTTGGGCAGGATTTCTCACTGAACCTAGGACTCACCGGTTTGGTTAAATTGTCTAGTCAGCAGCTTTTAGGAAGCACTTAGCACTGGGGTTGCAGATGCACTCAGCAGCACTGGGCTACTATGTAGCCAAGCACAATTTTTATCTACTGAGCCATCTTCCTAGCCTGCTTGTCTGCTTTGCTCTCTCCCTTTTCTTGTTTGCAGGTTGCCAAGGATTGAACTCAGGTCTTGTGCATGCTAAGCAAGCCCTCTAATAATGAACTGTACCCCAAAGTCCCCTTCTTATTTCTCTGAGAAGAATCTGGCTGATTCCCATTTACAGTCACCAGGCTTCTGGCTGAGTTTGATCTCTTTTGGCTTCTGGTTTGCCCTTGCGATGGAGTCACATAGGATGATAAGGTAGCGAGTTTGTTCAACCCCAGCAGAAGCCAAGGGAGCATTCGGTGAAAAGAGCAACACAATTACAGTTTCACAAACATGAACTCAAGTCAATAGTAAAGACTGAGGCTGCTGGAAAACACTGCCTCCTGGGCAGCTGCTTTGCCTACTGTCCCCAATTAACTCACCAGAGACTCAAAAATAGAAGGCAGCCTCTGTTCTGTTATATAATAAACAGTTCTTTATTTGAAATGACAATATTTACTTTTCCTATAGTGAGCTCAAAGCCTAGTAGGCAGTGGGCAAACAGTAGAAATACCTAAAATGGGAACTCGAGAGAGCAGTTTAGCTAGTGGTGTTCACTCCAACTTTCCAGTTCACCAACAGGTAATTGGAGGAGCCCCTGCATGCTCTTCCCACATCTTGTCTAGTTTCTGGAGGCTCAGAGATGGCTGAGACTGGATGTCACTAGGTGTATCTTTCTCGTCTTGGCGAATCTGGAAGCATACAAGACAGAGATGAAGTAATGAGTCCTTCAACATAATAGTGTTTACTTTTTATTTTATTTTACTCATTTGGGTGTTTTGCCTGCATGTATGTCTGTACCTCACTGGCATGCCCGGTGCCTGAGGAGTCAGAAGAGGACATTGAATCCCCTGGAATCCGAGTTACACGTGGTTGTGAGCCATCATGTGGGTGCTGGGAATCAAGCTAAGGACTCTTTGTAAGAGCACTCAGGGCTCTTAATCACTGAACCCCATGGTAGTGCTTTGAACAGAATTGAGAATTTTATTTTAGAGATTCTCCTAAGAGTGGCAGGTGTATCTATCGGTGTAACCTGGCACAGGCCCGATTGAGCTGGAAGATCACAAGTCCAAGCCAAACAGACTTTTTAGTAAGGACCTTGTTTTAAAGAAAAAAAGGCTTGCTGGGCAGTGATGGTACACGCTTTTAATCCCAGCACTCGGGGAAGCAGAGGCAGGTGGATCTCTGTGAGTTCAAGGTCAGAGAACTCAAAAAAAAAAAAAAAAAAAAAAAAAAAAAACAAGAAGAAGAAGAAAAGAAGGAGAAGAAGAAGAAAAAAGAAAAAGAAGAAGGCTTATCTCAGTGGTAGAATTTCTGCCTAGCTTTTGGCAAGCCCTAGGTTCTGTTTTCAGTAACACACACACACACACACACACACACACACACACACACAGAGAGAGAGATATGCACGCCCAAACACAAATAAATACATAATTCATATATAAACACTTATAAGTAACAAAGGGCTGCCACATGCAGTGTGATGACATCTAACTTCCTCGAAGGTCCTATCTACTACTCCTTTTGTCGTTCAACAGCCTTCCAGAGCATCTCTATTTCTTACATACATAGAAGAGAAGTCTGACTGAGTTATGCTCTGCTACAATACTCAGGCACAATAGAAAGATATATTAAAAACAAGCCAAAAAACCTTTGGCTTTGCCAGACATGCTCCTGCATGTCTTTAATCCCACTGTCTGAGAGGCAGGTGAATCTCTAGGAGTTCAAGGCCAGCCTAATCTACATAGTGAGTTCCAGAATAGTTAGAGCTACTTAGTAAGACCCTGTCTCAAACAAACAAAAACCTCAAACATTCAGCTTTTATGCTCATGTTTATGAAACAACACTGTACTGTTAATGTTAGTGACAGGTGCTTAGGTTTTCTTCAGAGATATTTTGTCTCTTGTGGTTGCTGGTCTGTTGTTAGTCGTAGTAACACATTCAGCAACAGCAGTCATTTATTTTTATTTAGCTCTGCTGTGGTGCTGAGGCTGTAGACCATGCTCCACAAGGGTTCCATCCCAGAGCATCCTGCCACCCTGGAACTATCATTTATGGAGGACAGTGACTAACTAAAGTAATTATTAGCCACTCAACTTCTCATTTCTGCAGAATTATTCGGACACCCAGTCCCTTCTTCACACACACACACACACACACACACACACACACACACACACAAATCTAACCTAACAATTTTCTTCAAAATGGTATGAAAAAAAGTTAAGTTCCAGGTTAGTAAAAGTTCAGGTGCCCTCCCTTAATCCCAGCATTCATTTGGGAGGCAGAGGCAGGTGGATCTCTAAGTTCGAGGCCAGCCTGATCTACAGACAGAGAGAGGGAGAGAGAGAGAGCGCCAGGCCAGGTTCCAAAGCTACAGAGAAACCCTGTCTACAAAAACAAAACAAAACCCAAAAAGTTTGGAGTTTAACTTCATTCTCCTTGAAAGGTCCTTCCTTTTTTTTTAGCTCTGACTTTAGGAGAATGAACTTTTTTCTCAAGATATTGCTCCCCAGCCAGCTATATCAAAGTTGCCTGCGTTGTTTGCTCAAAGGGAAGAGTCCAGGGCCCCTCTTTAAACACAAGGAACGGAGGGCTAGAGCGGTGGCCCCAGACACCACGTTTTCCTCCGTTCCTCATCTCCCTACTCAAAGCTGCAAGCACAGCCCAACTCTTAATTTTGTAAAACTTTCACTTTTTTTTTTTTTTTTTTTTTTGCTCTCCAATAAATCAAATAAGCAATTAAAAAAAATTGACCGGATCTTGTCAAGGATATGTTCTTTATTGTGACTCTGTGAAAACTCAATAACTTCTCCATGGGACAGTTAACTGCCCTAAAATCTCGATCATCTCCCACATGACATCTGCATTGAGACAATAACTATTTCCTGACAGGATGGAAGAGCTAAGGGGGCCCAGTCTCCTCCATGTTACCTCTTTTTTTCTTGGTAATTTAAAGGCATTTATGAAATGTCTCTGGTATCTTGACCCTGTATTACAGAGCCTACCTTCAGAACAAAGACATTTTATAAGGATTCATTTTTGTTATTGTTGTTTCTGTTTTTAGTACTAGGGACTGGGGGGGGCATGAACACATCAGTCAAAAACTAATCATTTATTTCTGTACGGAAAACTGTGTGTTTTGTTTTGTTTTATAAAAAAAGGGTGAGGTTAGATGCTTAGTTCAGTGGTAGAGCACTTGGCCAGCATTTGAGAGATTCTGGATTTATTCTCAGGACCACAACAAATGAATCCATGCACTTGTCCCCAAACTGCCTTTTAATTATACTACCATGGGAAAAGTTCACATACGCGCTGTCATGTTTTTCTTTTCTTAGACAAGGTCTCACTAGGTAGCCCAGGCTGGCCTTGAGCTCTTGAAGCTCCTGCCTCAGCCTCCTAAATGCTAGGATTAAGAGACATGTGCTGCCATGCTGAGTTCTGCCATGCTCCAAAATAGGTGTAATCATCCTTTATCATCCTTCGTAATAGACATAACACTCCCCAAAGATCTGAGACGATGGATGGGCTCGGGCTTGTAAAACATGAAGGGTTCTTCAGTGAGGGATGCTGTAAGATGAGAAAATTATTACTATTCCTTTTACAGGCCTTTAATGAGTTATCAACCTGTCATTGATTAATCTGTTGTTTGAAATAAATCACTTCTTGTTTTTTCAGGGTTACTGGAGAGACATAAATTATCCTGGGAGTTTTGGGGAGAGGGAGACTTTAAAATTTAATAAAATTAAATAAAACAAGCAACATTAGCTCCCTCCCAAATATATACATATATGCACATATACACTATATCACATACACATGCATTATTTGTCACACATACTCTTTCTCTCTGTCTGACTGTAGTGTGCATCTTCTTTTCACTTTTTATTGACTAGATTGATTGAACATACCAAAGCGTTTGGGTCACTGAAGCCTCAAGTGCTTTGGGTTAGCTAAAGTATCACGAAGTCCACTAGCTCATTAGCAGTAAACCCTAATGTAGGAGAGTGATTAGAAATAAATTATTTACTTGATGCCATTCTTGGTTGTGAAATCGTCTGGCTCGTCCTTTGTTTAGTTGTTACTATGCACAAACCCTTCTTTTAAGATTTTGCTTACTCAACAGTAAGGATTTTTTGAGATTCTAAATAGTTACAAAGAAAATCCCAACCCTTTCTACGTGTTACAGTTGTTAAATTCTTTACAAAAGAATAACTCCTTATTGGCTCAAGGCGAAGCTTAAAGACCAGGCCATGGTTTTCAATGGCACAGTGCAAGGAAGATTTCTGAAATACCACTGGATATATTTGTTTGATATCAGTTGCCTTCATTGCTGTCTTCTTTTTTTTTTAAAGTTTATTTTATGAGCAAAATTGGTAATTATTGTGGAAGGGAAGGAAAGGCAGAAAAAACACCCCAAATCAGGCATACAGAGATAAATGGATAAAGGATTTGACAACTATAAAGAATAAATGAGTGAGGGATCCATGAACAGTGTCTTTGGGCTGCAAGCAGTAGGTTCATGTGGAGAAGTTTCTGGAACTGGGTACACTGAATAATCACATTGAAAACCCCCTTGCAGAGTTTTATGACAGAAAGTATTTTTATCCGCCTTTAGAATGGTTACAAAGAGATCTGGGGATAGTTCCATTGCTTGAGTTCGGCTGGCTTCACTTCTTGAACAAACTGAAGGATTAAGCTCTCACAAATATTCCTATCTTCTGAAGGAGTAAGAAGGATGTTAGCACTTTTGCTCAGTGCTCAATATGCCATCATCATACAGTCTTTCTATTAGCCCTTCATTTATGCCCTTGTAGAGGAATCAGTGTATTCTAATTGGAGCATTTCTCCCACAGGGCAAAAATAAAATGAAGTTTCAATAACTGGCATGAAACGTTTTAGGCACACTCAGGAAGTTTTCAGAAATGAGAACTTTCACATGACATAGAAGTTTTAAAGTCCAGTAAATTATGTAGCAGTGCACAGGAGTGAAAGCTCAATTACCCACTCAGAGGGGTAACCCTATAGCCCACATGTCTGGATCTATGTATGCAGATGGACAGATATACTTCAGGTCTCCTGGGAACTTAGATTTCTAAAAAGCTATTACTCAGAATGGACAGTTTTATGATTGCATAAAAAGAAAAGGGAAGATGACAGAGTTGTTATAAAAATGAGAGGCCTTTTGGTGTATTAACAGCTGAAAACATTAGGACTTAAATGAAAATGTGAAACCAAATCAGCCTAAAACTCAAACTTAAAGGGGGAAAAAAAAACTTGAAGAGAGGGTCTGAAGCATATGGACACCCACCCAGTAAGCAACCAGGGCAAAGGGAACCCCAGACTTTAGCTTATTAAAGATGACCTTTCCCCTCTCTAAAATTTCAAAGCTGACGTTTCAAGAGCTGAGCAGACTGTGTGCCATATGTAACATGACCTCAGCCCCACTCTGCCTGAGTACTGATGGCATCTCTAATGAGAGGTGAAAGGTCCTTTTCTTGCAGCTTTTTCAGAAAGCCACCAACTCATGCCTGTGGAGGAAGAGTCCTCCCCTCCCCCCCCTTGATTTCAAGACAACTGCCTTTAATACACAGCCTCAAAAACACTTTTATTACCAGCTGATTTGCTTGCAGCCACAGCCAAATGGCAGGGTGTACAATCGCACGCAGGAGAAAATATTTATTTTGACTCAGAAGGCCAAGGGATTAAGAGAACATTGTATTAACCTTGCCTTTCATCTACATTTTAAAGGGAAGTTCTCCAGAGGCATCCATTGAAGTTCTATTTTTTAATAATGAGTTTCAAAGACTCTTGCAAGGCCAGGTGTGTGTTTACCTGAAGGGAGGGAAGAAAGGGAAGGCACTATACCGGGAGGAAGAGGTAGTTTTCGTAGAGGCCAAAGGAAAAAAAAAAAAAAAAAAAGATGTGTGTTCTGGAATCTGTTACAGGCATTTCTAGGAGCCAGCCCCCACCCCCACCCCTACCATTTCCCCCCTTGTTCCTGCTGCTTGGAAACAAAATAGCTCTTTTCCAAGCGGGTTGTTATCATATTCATGGCACGGTCAATTTCCGTTTGCCAAGAAAATATTTAGTCTGATCAAAGAAATTAGAAAATCGGATGAATAGAAACAGACGTTCCCACAAGAGAAGCGTTTGTCAACGTGAAGAGTCAGGCAGACGGCGGCCCACCCAGTGACTGCCGGGAATTAGCTCTCCAGCCAAAGGCGGAACTACAAGGCCACCTGGATTCTGCTGGAGGGGCTACCGAAGAGTCTGGTCTCCTCGGGAAATCGAGATGCTCCGGTGGGAGAGTAGACTGGAGACGACGGGGTCTGTATCTATGCCCAAACCAGGAGGTCCGTTACATTCACTCACGTAGAAGGACTTCTCTAGAGAGCTCACTGCTAAGTGGTATCTATCTGGTTTGGGATTCTGCAGTTCTGCCGTTTGCTTGGTTTATTATGCTTATGAGAAGACAAGAACACATTGTTCTCGGTAGGTGGTAGAGCAGTATGGACTTTGGGGGATGTAGGAATAACAGTTTCTCAATAAGATAATTTTCGTATTTGTGGATCTGGATGGAGAGCGATTAATAGCTGGATTTGGGGTGTTTTTAATCTTTACCAGCGTGCACCGGCTAACTTCAGATGTTAGAGACTTTTCTTTCTCTTCGTTCTTCCTGGGCAAGCAGCCGCCAAACTAGATGAGACCATTTGCTGAGGTGTTCGAGAAATCGCGGTTTTCTGTTTGCAGGTCCCAGGTCTCAGAGTGCAGCCTTCACTAGGAAAAGGGGTCCGGATTCCTTGCTTGTCTGGGGCAAACTGGAGCACCCTCCCTATTCGTCTACAAAGTTCCTTACACCGACGCCTCCAATTTGGGGAGGGAGAAGGCTAAGGAGGACTATGCCTGAAGGAAAAGGACCAAGGAAGAAAGGGCTAGAAGGCTAAACAAGCCCTTCTACCTTCTAATACACCCCGCGCCCAGGCTCTGCGGTTGGTGGCAGAGAATCTGCTCTGTCACTTTGGTCCCTGACATCCAGGCCGGGTTCCCTTTTTTGTTTCGGTTCCTGCAGGCCGAAGGCTGCTTTGCCAGGAAGACAGCGCCCTCTCTCTCCGCCAGCCAGTCTGTCGGCCTGCGCCCCTCCCTGCTCGGCTGACCTCAGGGCGCCTCCCTCTGGTCCCCGCCCTCCCGCTCTGGGTCTCCTCCTTCCTCCTGCCGGTTCTGCGATCCGCCCTACTACTAATTGCCCATCAACCTGGGAGAGCAGCCGCTTGGGTCTGGGTCCCCGGCCACCGGCCTAGAGCGCCAAGACCCCGGTCTGCACAACTGGGCGGAGCCATCCCCGCACAGCAGCGGTGCCTGGGTCTGCTGTGAGGACAGGCTCTGCGGGTCCCGAAGGAAACACTCGGGGTGTGCACCTAACTGAGCACCTTATCCGGTACCCAGCCTGCAAGCGAATTGATGGGTGGGGATGGCGGCTGAACTTGGAGGGGGGTGGATTAAAAAAAAAATCTTACAGCCTTCTTCCAAGGCCTCCCTCGAGGTTCACTATGCTTCCCGGCAGTCTTACTCCTGCTGGCTTCCAGGAGGCCTTTGCCAAGAACTGCAACGGTGTTGCAAAGTCGAAGTACAGGCGAGTGGGTAAGACTCCCAGAAAGGTATGGGTGAATGGGTATCTTCCCAGTACCTTCTGCCCGGTATTTCTTTTTTCCCACTGCCCAGAGGGCTGCAGACAAATAAATGCCGCTGCGCGGCCCATTCAGAAACAGAAAGCATCCCTGTCCTGCCGGTGAAAACCAAAACTCGGCTTTTGTAGGAATGGAGAAAAACAACAATAGCTAACAGATTTCCTACGACGACAAGGTCATTCATCCACAGACGTACAGGCCTAAAATGATCCCACACCCTGGAACTCCTCTTCGCCCCCTGGAGCGATAGGGGGAGTTCGCCTGGAGGTGACCTCACTGTCGTCGAACACAGGCGGCTCCCAGCAATGAACTAATTGAGTCACAAACCACTGGCCATTCCTAACAAAGCCATCTATCTCGGCAGCTCAGCGCCCAATTTGTCCGCAGCACTTTCTTCCGCAATTCAGAGGCATTACCCTGTTTTTAAAAAGTATCGCAGCAGAGACGTGGCAATTATCCTGGGCTCGGGTTACTCTAAATGGCTTTAGACTGCGAAATGGAAGAATACAAATGCGGCGAACGTGTTGATCGCCTCGGGGCTGAGCCTGTACAAGGGATGGGGGAGCAGGTCGAGGAACTTTAGGCTAGGGAGAGGGAGACCGGGTACTAAGCTGCTGCTGCTGGCTCCGCCTTTCCACCAGCCAAAATGAAGAGTTGGTCCTTGGCCCCTAGAGGTTAAGGTCTCCCAGCGACCGACCCTCGAAGCTCTAGGGGAGAAAGGCTCGTGTCCTAACATGACCAGGCCAAGCTGAGAGCGGATTCTGAGCCTGTAGCAGGTTGAGAACTTCAGAGGATACTAGGACAGGAGCAGAAGAGAGGTCGAGGGTCTGAACCAGGATTGGCGAATCTGGTGTCTTCTGGGAAACCATACTGAGTCTGGGGAGGAAGAGGAGGAAACAGAGTGGGTTCTGAGAGTTGGGAGCAGTAAAAGACAGGCCTGGTTGGAAGCCCGGGAGCCTGGGAGCTCACTCTCTGCCAAGGTGAGATTCGGCAAGAGCTGGAGAAGCCCACTGACCGCTAGGTTTCTGCACACCAGGGGCGGTGGGGGTGGGGGAGACAGACAGTCTTAAGAGTCTACATTCAGGTCCTCCAGGGTGAACTGGGCCTGGGCAATGAAGCCGGAAAGAAAGTACAGTGAGCGGTGCTTCTGCCGGGGCGTGCAGACGTCTGTTCAGCCCTGCAGGCTGTGACGGCCACACTGTGCGTCTTTCTCCTTCTGTTCAAACCAGCCCCCACATCTTGAAGTAATCAGCAGCAGAGAAGGGACTCGTCCCCCTGGCATCTCAGGTTAAAGAAAGAGGTCCAGGAAAATGTGGTAGAGCCATTACAAGAAATCCGAGCCGCAGTCATCAGGGACTCCAATTGCCATCGCATTAGGATTGATTAGAGACCAGCAGTACCGTAATGACCCGGAAAGAGGGGCAGCCGGGGATTATTAATATCAGAATGTGTGTGTAGGGGGGCCAAGCTGGGGAGGGAGACGTTTTAAGTTACTGGGATTTATATATAAGTACAGGCTTACCTGAGGGAACCGGATAGTCAGGGAATCACACAAACAATAAATCTAATTACATCTAAAATTTCACAAAGTCTGATTTCTAAAAGAGTATAAAGGGCAGGCTAACATTTTACTCCTTAAAAAAAATAATCATGTAGATTTATAAATTGATTGTAAAGACCCAAAGTAATGGGGAGGGACACAAGCTATCTGCTTTCCTTACAATTGGAACTCTAAATAAATAAATAAATAATACGTTGGCCTCTAACCACCCTGATTTTTCTCTCATAGGAATGTGCTTGCATTTTCTCTCTAGGGCAGTGAGGTAACAATAATGCACTTTTTTTTTTGGTTCAGTCTGTAGAAGAGTAATAAGATGAGTTATAACCAAAGCAATGGTGCCTGGATAGCGGGTTTTGTCTTGTTTGTTGGAGATTTGAATGATCAGGATCCCAAAGAGATGTGAAGAAGAGAGTGGCTTGTCTCCTTCCTTGGAGTTAAGAGCCAAAACAAATCAGCCCCTGATGGTCTGGGCTGCAATGCAGCTCACTGGATAATTAACTCCATCTTTCCAGTCCACCCTAACTGTTTATTTAGTGTCACCCTGCATTACCGTCGCTAGCACTTTCCTCTGAACAGGAGGAGCTGCAGGCTTTCACCTCCCAAAAGGAAATTCTTCTTAGCTTAGACAGATGCGGTACTCAGGATGTATGTTAGTTGAGAGAGAGGGAGGGGAAAGCTGATTGAAATCCAATGGAAGATAAGCTTTCTCCGGAGTTCTCCTTTTTGTAAACGTGCTCCAAAGTAAAGTTTAAAGGGGGGAGGGGCCAGTGTCGCCTACATTCTTAAGAAGTGATCGTGACACCTCATTTTCCAGAGAGGTGCTTTGCCACCTAATGTTGAATGGGAGCTTGTGGTTCAAACTCCCATTGGTGTTCCTAGGCTGAGCTTCCTCCCAGTGCAGCTCAGCTCTAGTAATCGGAAGAGAAGTGAGCAAAGATGGGGATGGGAAAGAAAGGTGGATGCTGAGTAGCGGTGGTGGGAGAACCTGGGACAGCAAGAGTGTAGAGTGAATGAATGAGTGACAGCAGAGGTGCGGGCAAAATGAGCCATCTTTCTTTGAGTAGCAGAGAGAGACCGAGACTCAGAAAGGCAGACCACACCTCCCAACCACAGGGGCCACGCAGCCCCTTTCTAACCCCTCTGTGCATTTTCAGTGTAAGGAGGGGAGGGGGCTGGGACAGGAGCTCAGATTGGTGGGGAACGGAGCTAGAATGTATGGGTTTGGAGGTGTCATATTCTATTTGTCCCTTTGTGTTTCTCGGGACAGCGTGGAGATTGAGATGGCATTTTCTGGCGCTACACGCGGTGGACCGAGGACAGAGTTTCAGGCGTAGGACTCCAGCTGGTTCTGTTTGTCCAGGTGTGGGAGGGGGCGGTGGTCGGCTGGCGTCCTGGGCCAGCCTAGGCTTTTCGCACTACGGAAGCAGGAGCCTCAGTCCCCACGCTTCCCGCTTGCAGGAGAAAGCCACCACCACCCCCTGCGTCCATACATAAATATATTAGGGCTACAGACAAATCCTCATTGTTCAGAAATAAGCCGAGGAGGCCGGACGGCTCCCCTCAGCGAGGCAGAACGAGGCAGAGAGGATGGGTGGGAAGGAGGGAGGCGGGGGCCTCGCGGATCCGGTGTCGCGTTGCAGATTCCCACTAAAGATAACGAAACGTGATCTATTTTTCAGAACAGCAAGTGGATGGGAAAGAACCTTGACAACACAAAACTCATTTACTAATGGACTGGTTTTGAGTTTCTCCTCCCTGGGTCCGCAAATCTCCCTTCCTGATCCCTTGGCCTAGTCAGTCCTCGCAGGCAACGGCGTCCTGCACAGGGCAGGTGGGAGGCAGCTCCAGTGCTTCGCTCAGAATCTGAACCTGGTTTCCAAGGACGTAGGGCACGAGCGGCTTCCGTTCAAGGAGAGGAAAAAGGTGAACATTGTTGCTTCAGCTCAGATTTGAGTCTCCGCACTGCTGCATAGAGATGACATTAATTTATTGAGGATGCCTCTGCCTTCCAGATCTGTAGGTAGGGTAGGAGTCCTTTTTAATGGTAGAGGAACTCCAAGAAACCCGGCTGGGAGTCTCAGTGCAACTTGTATCAAGCCAGGAGAAAAACAAGTAGGACCCAGATACAAGATTTTGACCCAAGGCCTATGTCGGCCCAGCAACAACCGACGTTTTCGCCCTGGCCTTTCGGCACACCCTTTGTGTACCTGGCTATTACCGACGCTGTGGAGGCACCAGAAGCCTCTCCCCCAGCGTCACCCTACTAAGCCCGGAAGCTGCCAGGACAGCAGCAAGCGGACTAGAGTGGTTGGGTTTCCTTTAAATCCCCGACGCATCTCTGCTTTTTCATGTGATTTGCATTGACAGCAAAGGTTTTATATTACAGAACAACTCCAACCTTTCTGTGCGCGATTTAAAATGGATCATTTGGTTTATGTGGTTTGTAAATTCATGTCATTTTACCTCTTTTAGTGGTTTTCAGTGAAAGGTTCCATTTGGGGAAACCTTATATATCCAAGCCAATAATTATCATTTATAACAATTGGTTCCCTTAACCGAGGGATCCAAATTGAAGGTAAGCTCCTTGGTACAAAGCGCACAGCACTTTCCTTTTTAGTTAAGTGATCTATTGGATTAAATGGGAGGGGGAAAAGGCTGGCCTGGCATGTCCAGCCTCCACCCCCACCCCCGCTCCCGCCTCTGCCTCTGAGAAAAACTACCTCAGTGCCAGTTATCACAGAACTTAAGCCACTCCTCTTGCCACTTGTCACCGGTGTCTGGTACAGTCATGATTCCTTTTGAACAGATTAAAAAAAAAAAAAAAGGCCGGGGTGGGGGATCTGGAGAATGCCAGGGAAATGGTAGCCCTACACTGTCCTTCTTTCTTGCTATCCTCTGTAAATGTATACCTGTAGTTATCTGTGATTTATACCTCCCTTTCTTACAAAGACTGTTAATTACTAATTACTCTGCACTCAACCTACCGTTTGTCTTTTAAGTGACAGTGTTTATAACCCTCCTCCCATTTTAATTGTGCACACTTGTTCCAGACATTAGGGTACTGATTTTGAGAGCCCAAATAAGCCCCCATTCTGGTCCTCACACAGCTGCCATGTCAATAAGGACTGTTCCAAGCAGAGACATTCCTCTTGGCAGGACACTGTCGTTCCTTAAGACTTCATCTGAAACGTCATGAGCACTAAAATAAGACAGCGAGGGAAAATTACCAGGCACATAGCCTAGGGCTCAGCAGTGCCAGTCTTCTAGTTCAGAAAGTAAGCCATTGGCCACACCATGTGGCAGGAGCTCTTTTGAAATAATACACACCCATTAAAAATTTTTTTAAATAAAAAAAGCCTAAATGTAATGGTTTAATTGCATGAAATAGCATGAGTTTCAAGGAGGCAGAAAACACGGTGTGGGAGCTCCTCAGAGCAGAGCCATTCTGTCTACTTGCAGTCTCTCAGGGGAAACAACCACGAGGTGGGAACCCTTTATGAGTTTGAAATACATGTTACAGGGTGCTTTGGACTGGGTGCATTATTTTTAAACTGTATAAATAACGCAAAGGGAAACCCTCCTCTCAGAGCTCAAAATGCAAAACACGGTTCTGTGGTGCAGTCTGTTTGGCTGATGAAATCAAAACACTGAAAGAAGACAAGCATGTTTAAAGAGCTCAGGGTTTGCTCCTGGCCATTCTCTAAGAGGGCACGCTGAAATCAAAAGCATTTTTGAAGTGTACTTAAAATTCTGTTTTGAACTTATCTAATCAGAGATAAGTATAGTCATAAAGTCACTCTCCTTCCACCATTTGGCTTCCCTTATCTCCACACATTGTTCTTATCTGCTCCCAGTCTTAGCTACTGACAATAGATTATCTTTATTTAGAGAGGCTAATTGTTTTCAAAATCTTTTTAATAATTGCTTTGGAACAAGGTGTGCAAATGAGGCTTAAGATAATTACAGCTTCATTTGTTTGTATAGTTTTACTAAGCATTCTCCTGACAGAAACAAAATAGCCGATGATGGGACTTAAATTGCAGGACACCTCTCGTTCTCTGGCAGCAAAATAGGCCAGCATTGCAACACACACCACGCATATCTCTCTCTCTCTCTCTCTCTCTCTCTCTCTCTCTCTCTCTCTCTCTCACACACACACACACACACACGCACACACACACACACACACTTTATTTAATCTTCTTGGAGCCACTGTGGTTCTAGCTTTGAGGGCAGTGTCCCTCTCAGAGCAGGGCAAGGATTATGTTACAGCGCGACGGTTATTGGAGCTGGGCACAGTTTTATTTAATTTACACCCCATCCAGAGCCTTTTGCATGAGGCTCCAAATACATTTTTGCTAATGGCAAGTAAAGCTTTTCGGCATTCATCAGTAACAGAGGTGGTGCAGAAAAAAACAAAACAAAAAACCCGCCACTGTGCAAATGTGGAAACTGAGTCCAGAAGTCTGTCGACTACGTCAAGATACTAAACCACAAACGAAGCACGGGTGTCTCTATCCAAACTCGGCTATTGTGCTACGGCCAACCCTTCTCCTGATGCCACGTCTGGAGGCACTTTGAGAAGGGGGGGGGGAATGCTGCCCAGATCAGAGTACCTTGCACCCTTTGGGTTAGAAAGGGGAAAGGGGGAGGAAATTAGGTTTGGCTCCTGGAGCTGAAGCGAAACCTGTGAGAAGCCACTCTCTGAGTCCCCGAAGCACAGAACCCTAGTCTGCTCCTGTATTATTTATCGCGTTCCATAAGCTATTCATCAATCCATTATTTATTCATCTCAACATTAAGGTAATTAAATATGAGCTCACCGGGAAAAGCCAAGACTGCAAAGGACAGGGATAGAAGTAAGGCGAAGAGGGTCATTAGAGAACGTCTGCAGTCATTGATTTGTGCAGGGATGCGCGAGGCTCCCCTTAGGTGACACCAAAGAGGGCGCCCGCTTTGCAAGGCCCTGACTTGCTCACCACCCTTTCCTGCACCCTAGTTCCCTCCTCCTGACCCCACCCTACTTCCCACCTCTCCCGGTCCTCCTCCTCCCACCACTTCTTACCCCCCACCAACTCGGCAGTTCACCCTCCCCACGCGGGCCGGCTGGGCGGCGCGGCTTTGCTGCCCGGCCGGGCGGCGCGCTGGCTGGCCAGCTTCGGATAGGCGCCGCCTGCAGCCAATCAGCGTGCCGGGGACGCTGCGCGCTTTAAGGCCGCTGCGGAGAGAACAGAAACCAAGTTCCCCGGCAACCAGCAGCATCCACCCGGCGGCAGGCGGGAGCCAGATAGGCCCGGAAGGCTGAGGAGTGCGCCAGCCACTCGGAGTCTAGCGCGCCCCTACTTCTCTTGGTCTTCCTACGCCTCCCACCCTCAAGCTCCGACTAGTCTCTGCTACTGCGCCAACCCTGGGAGGGGGTTAGGAGCAGCCGCGCCCCCCTCCCCGCGGCAGCCGCTCCCCCCCCCTGCTTTTTCAGATTCGCTCACTGCCGCGTGCGCCCGGGCCGGTGCGCCCAGGCAGCGCCAGCCATGTCGATGCTGCCGTCGTTTGGTTTTACGCAAGAGCAAGTGGCGTGCGTGTGCGAGGTTCTGCAGCAAGGAGGGAACCTGGAACGCCTGGGCAGGTTCTTGTGGTCGCTGCCCGCCTGCGATCACCTGCATAAGAACGAGAGCGTGCTGAAGGCCAAGGCGGTGGTCGCCTTCCACCGCGGCAACTTCCGCGAGCTCTACAAGATCCTGGAGAGCCACCAGTTCTCGCCCCACAACCACCCCAAACTGCAGCAGCTGTGGCTGAAAGCGCACTACGTGGAAGCCGAGAAACTTCGCGGTCGACCCCTTGGTGCCGTGGGGAAATATCGGGTACGCCGAAAATTCCCGCTGCCGCGAACCATCTGGGACGGCGAGGAGACCAGCTACTGTTTCAAGGAGAAGTCTCGGGGCGTGCTGCGGGAGTGGTACGCGCATAACCCCTACCCCTCGCCGCGGGAGAAGCGGGAGCTGGCCGAGGCCACCGGCCTCACCACCACCCAGGTCAGCAACTGGTTTAAGAACCGGAGGCAAAGAGACCGGGCTGCCGAGGCCAAGGAAAGGTACGCGGCATGCTAGCCCAGCCCCGGGCGACCCCGAGAAGTCCCACCCTTCGTCCCTTTCTGTCCCCTTCCCCCTCCCGCAGGCATCGCTCCGGAGCCGGTTCCCGGCGGCGGAGGCCAGAGGTCCGTGGGGCGGCGCCCCGATCTCGGGCGACGCTTCAGTGAAAGTTCACGAACTCTCGAGGTCGCCTGCTAGGGACTGGGCCGCCTTTGCGCTGAGCACCCGCGCATGGGTTTCTTTGGTGGGGAAAAGTGTCGGGAATTGTTGGCTCTGCGTTTGTCGTTCCTGCCTTCCTGGCTGGCTGCGGCGAAACGAGAGGGTGGCCGGGGAGTTTGTAGATCGGAGGGAAGGGGTGTATTGTTTGGTATCGGCATAGGAAGCCTGTTCGTGCGGCGGAGGGTCTCGAACTTCCGCCCTTGAACCCCGGCTTGAAGCTGACCTGAGACGTCCGCTCAGTCCCCAACGCCTCCGGGCTCTTTACTCGCTCTCTCTGGCTAGTGTATGGATGAGAGTCCATTCCGCATCAGTTGGACAAAGGGAGGAGTCTCGGGAAGAAATACCCTGAAAAGAGAGCTCTGGGGGAGTCGCTAGTGGGTGTCCTCTCAGAGGCTCCAGCCGGGAGATGACTGCCGCCTGCCGCGCTCCCTCGTGCCGAGCCGGGTTGCTTTCTCTGGCTCCGCCGTCGCCGCGGGAGAGGAGTGGAGCTCTGGTCGCTGGCTTCTCCCGTCCTGGAGCTCCGAAGCAAAGCTTTGGGGGGCGAAAACGGGGGGCTGTTTCTGCTCCCCCATCCTCGCGCAGACACGGCGGCGGTTAGGCCGGGGCAGTTCTCTGCCGAGCTTCTGGCCGAGGTTTGGAGGCGAGCGGGGCAGCCAGCGACGAGCGCAGCACCGAGCAGAGCTGATGGTCTGGGGCATCTGGGAGCAAGGCCCCTCACACACTGTCCTTTGTTCGCCGGCAGCCCGGGGGACGAAGATCTAGCTTCTACGTTCCCTTCTGGGTGGGAAAACACAGAGCCTGCCTAAATTCCGCCTAAATGGGCTCTCCTAGAGAGACTTTGCGGGCAAGGGAGGGTGCAGACGGGCAGGCGCTGGCGAGGGGTGGCCGCCGGCCCTCGGCGCTCGCTCGGAAGGCGGAAGCTGCGAGTAGGCAAGTCCAGAAGTTGACTGGGACGGAGTGCGGGGACTGAATCGGCAGTGCGGGGCCCATCAGCGCCCAGCTGGGGTGGGGCGGCGAAGTTTTTCATGCTGTGAAAGGGTGGGAGCCTAAGGATTGTTGGCGTTGGCGAGCAGCTAGAAGGGAGGACAGGGGGAGCTGAGACACGAATTAGGAGCAAAGGAACAGATTGCATGGTTGCAGCTAGCCTTTAGTTTATAAAAAACGGCCGGTCTCTGAAGCCAAGCAAGGGCCCACTCCTGGATGAAATCCGAGAGACTGGCTAAGCTCCCTGTGTTTACTCAGGTCACTGGGCCGCTCTGGGCACGACTTCCCATGACCTGTCCTAGGTCTCTGAAACCCCAGTCTCCAGACAGCGGCCGGGAAACTGGTCATCTAATTGCTTCCTCAGATGCTGGTAGGCCATTGACTTGGGTCACCGCAAGCATTTGTGCATTGGGCAGTTTGTCTCCCAATCATTTCTTTATCGCAACAGCCGTTTGTCGGAGGGCTTCCAAACAGTTAGTTACTTAGGTGCACGGGGCTAGTTGATAGGCACTTAAAACATAGCTGCTTGGACAAAATTGAAAACACATTTTTGGGGACTTATTTTAAATAAACACTGCTCATCTGACTTTGAGGAGTACGGAAGAAACGTGGCTAGGTCCAGGCAGCAGGCTCCCCATTTCTCTAGTCGGCCTCTTCACCTCCCCCATGACCCTTGGGGATGGGTGGGAGGCAGAGATCCTCCATTTGGGTGGTGACAGATTGCACAATGGACGGCCCTTTCCTCCTGCCAGCCCCCCTCCCTTCACCTCACACTTTTTTTTTTTTTTAACCATATGGTGTTGTCCTCTATTTCTCAGGGAGAACACTGAAAACAATAACTCCTCCTCCAACAAGCAGAATCAACTCTCTCCTCTGGAAGGGGGCAAGCCGCTCATGTCCAGCTCAGAAGAGGAGTTCTCACCGCCCCAAAGTCCAGACCAGAACTCGGTCCTTCTGCTACAGAGCAATATGGGCCACGCCAGGAGCTCAAACTATTCTCTTCCGGGCCTAACAGCCTCACAGCCCAGCCATGGCCTGCAGGCTCATCAGCACCAGCTCCAGGACTCTCTACTGGGCCCACTCACCTCCAGTCTGGTGGACTTGGGTTCCTAAGTGGGGCGGTCCTGGGGCCTTGAAGGGACGGCTTGGAGAAGCAACCAACCGCAACGACTAGGGACACTTGTACATAGAAGTCAGGAACAATTTTGCAGCTTGTTTCTGGGGTCCTTTGCGCATAAAGGAATGATGGGCTTTCACAAATGTCTTTTTAAAAACTACAACCAACACCGATCTCAGTTGAGCATAGTCTCCCTCTCCTCTCTGGCTCTTAACCCTGTTGCATTTCCCCTCCCGCTGAAAGGTCAGGAAACAAAAGCACCTAGTCTTGGTCCTGGGCAACCCAGGCATCCATTTCAGTAGCCTCTTCTTTCTCCTCCTCCTCTTCGTCTTCTTTTAGTGAAGAAAAAGTTCACATCAACTGGATTTTAGTTATTTGCTTTTAATTTATTGATGGAGACATGGTTTAGGGAAGAGGAAAAGGAAAAGAAGAGGAAGAAGAGAGACATATCAAAAATACCGAAAACAAAAACCCTCCAGGCTGAGAGCGGCTGGCTGCAGTCTTAAGATGAATAGGAAAAGTATAATCATAACCGGTTTTGATGGGAAAATTAAGTTTACATTTTCACATTTAGTGTTAAATAATTTTATGTAGATTAAAATGAAAGAACAGTATTAGTGAGGAAAACAAGTGCCTAAATGTCTTGATGCTGTCTGTGTGAGGCGGTTAGAACTAGAAGAGACATTAGTAATACAACTATTTTTGTCAAATTTAGTGGGATTTTTTTTGGGGGGATTGATTGTGTTCTTTTTCTTTTTCCCACGACAAACTTTAAAAGTGTACCAACAAGGGAGGGGAAGACACTTACCCCAAATGTCCTCACTTCTGCCCTCAGGACTTTCCTACCGGCAGGCTGCCTCTGCTAAGAGGCCTCGATCTCCACTTTCTACTTGCAAAAGGGTACCAACCAACCTGGCAACCTGGTAGTTGTTACTAAAACGGCACGCGTCTCTAGGCTTCTTTTCTATTGTACCCAAACCGGTCTAAATTAAACTCAGTAGACCACCAGGAGTTTGATTCTGTTTCTGAAAAAGGTGAGTCGTGCATTCTGTCATTGGGCCTATTTAAAAACAAGTCTTCTTGCTTACTTAGTAGTAGTTATGAACTGCAGGGTATTTTTGAAGTCTATTACCCGGAACCAAGAATATTGGCTAGGTTAATGATATGACAAAAGAGAAGAAATGTAGCCTTGGGTATTTATTTATTTTTATTATTTAGAAATGCAGTTTTGTTTACCACTGTTTCTTCTCCACAGCATTCATATGTTAACTTGGCTCTTCTGTGTTAACTAACACCTTATGAAAGGACTGTGAAAGTAAAAGTAATTTATCTGCTTTTTTTTTTTTAAAAAAAGGGAACTCAAACATGGCTTTAAAATTATGAATTAATCCAGTACAAATAAAAATCAGGCCACCAGGAGCTCTTTTCTCAGATAGTGTCCAGAACAATCCCAGTAATCAAGAAGGCTCCATGTTCTTTTTTGCCTGGGGCAAAATGATGTATCTTCTGTATTTAGCATTTAAGGCTAGTGAAACAAATGGCATTATTTATTAAAATTCTACTCAGGATAACAGGATTGGCTTGTTTGTGCTCTGTAAAATATTGTTCCCCAGGGAGAGTCTATTTATTTCCTGACATGACAGTTTCGTAATTTTGATTTTTCCTCATCTATAAATGTCAACATTAATATATTTCTTTCTTACCTTTCTCTATTGTTCTTGACCCGAGTGAAATGAGGTGTATATGTGTGTGAACTTAAGGACTTCCTGTCATGAGTTGTTTTTTTTTTTTTTAAGCTGTTTTCTAATTGTTTTGCGTTTAAAAGAGAAATGGTCACTGTGCTTTTAAAATATAGTCACTTTTACTTATAAAGTCATTTTCCCTTGGTGATGGACAGATGTGCACACAGCCGCTCAGAGACCATCATTTGGGCTGGGAGCTCCGGGTCCCAATCTCCCTTGTTAGTGTTTTGGATCATTAAGTCGGTGTTTATTTAAGTCACTAGGGTGTTTATTCTCCACGTCTTGGGCCACGGAGAAATGCCACCCTCTGCAGGAGGGGCTCTCACAGGGAATCTCCACACATTCTTCACATTCACTCCCCAAAACAAACACCCGGCACAAAGATAGCTTTCAGTGACCCTGACAGGCTTCAAAAGAGACCGCGGAAATCTCCCTGGAAAATAAGGAAGGGCCAATTACTTTAATTTCTTACATGCCCTCGCTTCCTACTCCGGCTACCCCCTACTCTTGCAACTCCTCTTGGCATAATTTTAGAGTCGTGGAAGCTCTGTCTCCCAGGGGCGCCGGCCCACTTCCTGCTGGTTTGGTTGGTGGATCTTGGAAAAGTCTGCAGGTCTGGCTAGCAGCTAAGACGGCGGGTCCTGTAAAAGCCCCGGTGATTACTGCTTGTAAACTCGTTAAAAGGACAGTTTTCTGTCATAGCCATAAACTCTTTGTAAAATCCCTGGCACTCGATCCAGAATGTGCATATTCCAGATGTGTTTAATAAGAAATTGCACAATCTGCCTCTCCCCGCCATCCTCTGCTCAGTCTGGCTAAGAGCAGGACAAGCAGGAGGAGGCGAGAAAGCTGGATATCGCTCTGAGTTTTCTTGGCAACCGTTTTAGAGCGATCATTGGGGGGGGGGACTAACTATATTTTTTTTCCCTCGAGGAAATCTTCGAGAAGCAGCTGTTGAGGGGCATCCAATTTACCTTTACGGAGTCAAAGTTTAACCGAATGTGGAGGCACTTTTCGTTTATCCTCCGCAGATTTCAAAGAGATAGCCAAAAACAGTTGCGCAGCCTGTTATTAAGAAAGTGATTTTAGGACGGAATTTCAAGGCATTTGCCCAAGCGAGATTAAAAAAACCAAAACCCACCAAATCGAGGGATGATTTCTAAAACGTCTTTAATCTCAATACAAGGTCGCTGGGATCCGATCCGACAAGTCTTCTCATGACCACTTGGCAGAGAAAGATGCTTCCTAAGTTTTCAGTCGAAAGGGTTTGGCAGCCGGTTCCTAACTTAGCAGGTAGGGATTCAAGAACCTGGACTCAAAAATCACCGGAGCTGGTAGCTGTAGGTATTGAATCTATTTTCTAGGCAAGGACAGCTTGGTCTTCATCTTGAGATAGCGTGTGAGCTTCAGTGGAACTGTGCTGGTGGGCTAGGTCCAAGTTTGCCAAGCCTTCACTCCGGGTCAGTTTGCTTTTCCTGAGGTCCCTCTGAGCGCTAGGCACAGTACCCCAGCGCAGTGGCCCTCCCTCCCGCCCTGCACCAGGGCTTGCAGAGGCTGCATTCTTAGCGGCCTCCCACGCCTGAAGGTCCTTCACGGGGCCCACCGGCAGGGCTCCAGACCCAGAATTAAAAGGCTCGTGGCCTGTTCTTCTTCGACTGCAGAGAACTGGAGGGAGCATCTGTCATCTGGTCTCTTGGAAGGCTGTTGATGCCTCTCTGCACTGAGGAGGCCAGGACAGTCCTGGAGCACCACTCTCTCGGCAGCTTCTAAGAGAATCACACCTGTCTCAGCACCCCGATCTTATGGCGCCTGGGGTCTGGTTCAGGGCCTCGGTGAAGTCCCTCAGAGCAGAGGAGGCCAACCTAGCCTCAAGGGAGAGGGCAAGGCCTTGGGTTGAGCCTTCTGGGACAACGCACCAGTTGTCATCCTGGGCATCAGGGTCACCTCCCAGACTCAAGGCTCAGCCTCCCTGTAGAGTTCCTAACACTTGAGTGGACACTCCCTGGCATGGTGACACCTGCCCTTGAAGTGGGGTAGGTCTTCAGGCTGCAGGAGGCTCCTAGGGCAGGTGTCAGCGCTCTGAGTTTCTATGCCCTCCACAGTCTGCTCTGGCCCTGAGTCTCGCCTCCTGCTACCGCGGGCCTGGCGGCCCATTCCCCAGCGGCCCTTCCACCAGACTGGGTCCTTGGCTTTGTCTCTGTGACCCACGCCTCGAAGCAGTGCCAACCAGGGAGATGGCCAATCTCTAAGGCTGGGGAGTGCTTTCAGCACAGCTCGCTTGTGGGGGTAGGGGAGCTGGGGTAGGTAGGTGCCTCTTCCCTTTGTCCAGTCCCGGACCGGAGGGAAGGCACCAGCCCAGCTATGCACCATTCCTGGCTCTGGCTGTTGAAACACACAATCTACCAGATTTTATAGAGATGGATGGTTTTGACAAGCACAGGTGGGTTATTCCTTTTTCAAACCTTTCTCCTGGAAGGTTCTAAAAACTCCTAGACCACCTCCTCCAGCGGTCTAAAGCCAGAGGGACCAGTGTCTGCGGCCACCACTTCTCAGGAGCATTTTGCATTGAGGGTCCCTGAGAACTTAGTTTCATAGGCTGCAGGCAAGTAGGGAACCTCAAGTTCACAGAGACTCCTTTGCAGGTCTGACAGGGTCCAGAAAATCCACCTGAAAACATCTCTAAGAGGGGAATAGATTAGGTAAGAGGTAGGTGAACCAGCCAGGAACAAAATTTATAAGAATTATATATGAAATGTTGGCTTTTTTTGCAATGTCCTGCAAAGGCCTTGTTTTCTTGTGCGTTTTAAACTCAACACACACACACACACACACACACACACACACACACACTTCTTTCCAGCTGATGAAATTGGAAACCTGTTCTCCTACTGAGGATGACAATCAGGGTTTTAGACGCTGTGGTCTTTCAGACAGTGAGAAACAACACCGCAGTAGCTTTTAAAAACAAAGAAAATGAGACTTCTGGAGGCGCGTGGAAAGCCGCCTGTTCTCCAATCCCTCCCTCACATCTCCTTTTAACGTGTTGATGGACAGCTGAGACCCCGCATACTCAGCAGGTATAGTACAATCTCACACTGCTTTTAGGAAAGGTACTCACTATTCTCTGCTACCCCGATACAAAAATATTCTCCATGGCCAAACAGAACAATGTAGGAGAGAAACGAAAACGAAAAACCAACCGTCAAAACCAAGTCTTATTATTGAAAAGGGAAATAGGTTACCTTTAGATCTTACTTATACTTCAGTGTGCCTGAAGTGGCCACTCGGTTGTAGTTTAAAATGTGGAAAGATACTGAGCGTTTTTCCTTCTTCCTCATCATTCGTGATTGCCATTGAATGAAAAATAAGGAGAGAGAGAGAGTCTGGGCCTTCATATACTAATACAGCCCGAAAATTATGCCACCTACATCTATCTGGCCCCCCTTCTGCCCTTCTCTCAAAAATAAAAAACAAAATCCCAAATACTCAATGAGACTGACACAGGTAGAATAAAATACGAACACCATGGACTGACAGCCAAATTTATTTTGATGTGCCATACAAGTTAGTTTAATTTGGGACTTCAAATGGATTATGCCTTTTAAAATACCATGACATTCATAACAGAAACAACTTTGGAGGGGGAGGTGGGAAATTGGCGGTGGTTCAGGATCTGAGCTGATGTCCTCCTGGGACTTAAAAATAGTCCCAGGTTACATTATTTTGAATGACACAAGATATCTCGTCTTGAGATTCTTACATGGATTCACTCATGGAGAGAGTCAATGTCCTTGATAATCTGTAGATTCCAGGCAGCATGTCTGTGAAATTGATTTTTTAGTTGTTGTATTGACATTAAGATTTTTTTCAAACTCCACCACCTTCTACACACACACACACACACACACACTTTTTCCTTTTGCCCTCAGCCAAGGCTTTAGCTGCTTTGCTAAAATTTCTAATTTGACTTTCCAGTCACCTAAGTGATTTAAATACTAAAAAAGGACAAAGGGATTCTGACCCCTGCCTTACCAGAGAACAAAATAAAACAACCTAACACACCAAGCCCAATTTAAGTGTGACATCTTTGGTTGGCTCTCACACCAATATTATATTACTGTAAGCTCCCCTTAGTTTGTGTTGCTTGTGTGTGTGTGGCAGTGATAGAGAATGGAATGGGGGGAGTAGATGGAGACAAGGGCCAGAGAAATACTCATTTTGGAAGTGAAAGGACATACCCTGAAATAGTGTGCAGTGAATTGTACCTCTAAGCCCATTTAGTTAAGGAAGACAGACTAGTGCTGGATTTACTTAGAATGCTTTAAAGGTGGAAGTAGGTATAGCCACTTCTTAAAGGTTGAGCTAGATAGAATGTCAGCACTCCCTAGAGTCTATGAGGTGAAAAGAACATTTAAACAATTGAACCTTTGTCTGCCTTCAGATATGTGAATATCTCCTATGCATTACTGATGCTATATAAACATGACACGCTTCCCCTAAAGTCATGTCAAGGTTTCTTCCTATCTATCTTTTTTTCTTTTTTACATTTTAATTGAAGAATAATATTGCCCAGGGCTACACCTCTAAGTACAAATCACTAATCTAAGAAAATCAGTTCTGGGAATCTGGAACCAATGGCTGTTTTAAAAACAAACAGGCCAAAACTTCATTAAAAAAAAAAAAAAGAAAGAAAGAAAAAGGCCAGGAGGATTATTTTACATGCTGTATATCTCTTGGTCTCCTCCCACCACAAATCTTTGTGGAAGAGCTAATCAAATGATAGTAACAGGCCCCTCACTATATTCCTACTTAAAAAAAGGTCTGTTTTAAAGCTTCTAAACTGTCCCGATTAGCTCTTTCAATATTAATATATCTTAGAAAACAAAGCTGAATGCTTTTCTATTTTACTTCCCCCCCCCAAAAAAAAAAAAAAATTCGGGCTAGCTAGTGAGTGGAAGGGGGTGTAGAAAAAGAAAAAAGAAAGACATAACAAAACATAAAATAGTATGATTTCAAATTCACACTACAACTTTAAAGCAAAAAATATTATCTGCAAAGAGCACAAGAATGTAGACCTTTCTGCTTTGGTCCAGCTAAAAAGTCAAGAATTAAACCAGAAGTAAGATGAGTCGGGAGGGAGAGTCACACTGTTCTTTAGGGATGCAGTACCAATAGGCTGGCCATGCCCTACCCATGCACATTCTAGAGGCATAAAGTGGGGTGGGGGGAGGTGGGAGGGGTTGGAGATAGGAAGTGGAGTACATTTGATAAAAAAATTACATGCATGTATGAGATTCCCAAATGATAAATAAGAAAATGACGGGCGATTTGAAGAGGTTGTTCTAATACAGAGCTCGGCGTGCATACTCTACACATTGATGGGTGAGGGAAGAAAGGAAGACAGGTAAATTCCTACTCGCAGAAATTTCTTAGATACTCCTCTTGGAGGTCCCCCTTTAGTACAAGCCAGCAGTGGCACCTGGGTAGCCCGGGGAAGATGCTGGAATCTACCTGAGGTTAGGGACTTCTAATAGGTAGGGCTTCTAATGATGATGTCTCATTCTACTCCAAATCCAGGGAACACTAGGAGCTAAGATACTGCCAAGAAGGGTGGGGTGCAAGATACTGCCTCACACTCTAATTCTATCACTGGGTGCGGATGTATGTCGAGTTTTCTGAAAAATATTTTCTGTTCCCGTGGGGGACAAGAAAGAGTTAAGTTGATTTGTGATAGGTTTCACACGGTGGCCAGGTCTGCCAAAAAGGAGAGGAAGCAGAGACCAGCCCTATGATTAATTCTACCTGTTTTTCCCATGAGCGATCACCTGCTCCAGGGGTCATGAATAGCAGGTAGCTCTCCCTCTCCAGGGCTCTGAGAGCCTCGTTTGTTTGGTGACAGCTGAGTGACAAGGCCTGAAACCCGAGCCCATGGCCGGGCCTGATGTGGGGATAAAAACCCTGGATGTTCCCTCAAACATTTCAGGAAATGAAAGTTGTAACGCGATCCCTCCTGCGCCCACATCTCCCCCAGCAAACACAAAAGCTCAAAGGAGCCTTCTCGGATTGAATTCGGCCTGGAGTTGATGGAGGGAAAGCGGAGCCCAGCTCGCGGGGGGAGGCCGGGGCCTAGGCTGACAAGCTTTTGGAGCCCGAGGAGGAGGCGAGCAGGGCGGCTGGGCGCCCGAGGCCTGCGCCGGCCCCTGGGCCTGCCTGTCTGCTGCGCCCCATCAGCCTTGGCAGGCGGCTCCGGCAGCCACACGGTGAATGAAATCCGTTTCGGGGTCAAGCAGGGTGAGAGGAGAGCCCGAGCCGGGCCACCTCCTCCGCCCTAGGCGCTCAGGCCTCGCGGCCTCCAAGCCCCACGGCCGCAGCGCAGGCCCAGGCCTCACCCCTGCCACACACCTTTGCCTGGGTGAAGGTTCCAGAACGCTAGGCCAAGCCTTGGCCCTGGGCGTCCCCTCCGACCTGGGCCTCACTCAGCACCCTCCCGCCCCGCCGCCCTCATCAGTCAGCGGGCCCCGTCTGCCTCCGGGTCTCCCCGCGCTGGCGGTGGAAGCTTCCAGCGGGCGCCCGGAGGGGGGAGGTAATGGGAGAAGCAAAGCCGAGAAGCTAACGAGGGCTCCGACCCCCACGCGGTCCTCCGTTGGTGGCTCCTAGTGGCCTGTCAATTACCGTGCCCAGAGTGGAATCGAGCTCAGGGTAGATGGGAGGAAATAGAGCCAGGGCCCCTCCAGGGGGAGTTTTTCTTCTTAATTCAACAGCTGCGACTGTTCCTTTCACCCCCCCCCCCACACTCATTACTTTTTTATTTTTCTTTTCCCTCTTCTGCACTAAGAAATCTTCCCCAGATAGCATTATCAGTCTTCATGGTGATGGCGAGGTCCTCCCTCCCCCTTAAGCATGGAAACGCGCGCGTGGCAGAGAACTGATGCTCCAGGGAACAGAGCAACACAGTCGGAGATATCTCTCTTGCACACACTTGCACACTGTACGGCTTGGGGAGAGTTACCTAATTTCTCTGAGCCTTGGTTTCCTCCTTGCGAAAACAGGAATTATGATACACTGCAGGGAAGCCTAAAATAAGCTGGAGTATTGAATATAAAATGCTCCACACAATAGACATACAGTGAATAGTAGCTGTAATTATAACATCCTTGAAGCCTCCTTGGATTGCCACAAAGCTGCTTGGGAAAATTCCCATGATGCTAGAGTTCCCAACGAAGGCAGATTATAGTTACTCCTCCTTTTGTTTAGAACAATGAAAGAAACAAATTATTTTATAGTGAACTAAAGTTTGATTAGGCTTTGTTTGTTTGTTTGTTTTTTGAGGATCGTCAAAACTGGAATTTATTTCTTGAAGCTCCAAGTGAATGCGACATCTAGAGGTCTAATTTCAGTAACCCAAGCCTGGAATGATAATTAATATGTAGTATTTGGATTTGTGATCTATATATTCTTTATGGCCTGAACTCCTACGTAGATACCATCATACACGCTAGAATTCCATTGGTGAAAAATGAAACCCTCTTCAAGGTGCCTTAGATGACAAATTACTTAGAAGGGAACTAAGGCATTCAGCTGAATAGAGAATTTAAGGCCCCACCTAAATATGTCAACATAAGTGCAGAATAAGAAACTACTTTGAAGATTTAATGCCTTGCTGATGTTAACACAGTGCTGGGTATCATGGTCCCTGATAAATAGTTTTTGAGTAAATGAATGGGCTGCTGGAATGGAAAGTCTTCAGATAAAACAGAATTCCCAGAGTTGAGTTTTGCAAAGTCCTCTTGGGTACATTTTTTCCCCTCTGGTGACATTTTCTAATGATCACCAGGGATGAATAGCTCATTTCAACATATAAAACACACCTTCTCTGATGTCAAGGGCTTTCTCATCCTCTGTATTACTGAAAGTACAAGTTGCTTGAAGAAAAAGAAGAGAGGGGAGGGAGTAAGGAGAGAGAAAGGGAGGGAGGGAGAGAGAGAGAGAGAGAGAGAGAGAGAGAGAGAGAGGTTACTTTAAGGATGGCCTTCATCAACTATGATACTTAAGTTACATCCTTGTTTTTACTAGAAGGAACTTTTTTGTATCTCTTCTTTAAACATTACAGTCACCCCCCTCCCCCAGTATCTTTATTTTCTGCAAAAGAATCCAGGTCAACTGAAAACTGTAAATATTTGGTTTAGAAAAGGTGGTCAATTTACATCTAGTCACCATATATGTTTGGGAAGAATTCAACCCTTCTTTTCTGTTTGCTTATGACATTCTATATTATTCTTACATATTCCTTGCAGAGATAAATATTTTTAAATGAATCAAGACCTATTTGTGCATTTATGATTGCACTTATCCATATGCATGAATATTTGAGCAAATGCATATTCTAATATTAATTTTATTTGTAAAGGTGTGGATGTAAGCACTGTACAGAATGAGTAGAAGATAAAGTGAGATGTCAGGCCTCTGGCTTTATGGAATTATTTATACTAGAGAAACATTTGACAGGAACTATGAGTATATTGCTGCTTAATCCTTTGCATATTGTGAAATAATTTGCACAGTGCCAGGGCCAAGAGTTTTAGAATTATGCTTTCTTTCTTTTTTTTTTTTTTTTTTTTTTTTTTTTTTTTTTTGCCACTGCTCTTAACTCTTAACATGGCTGGAGTTAAGAAATATGTAGGGTTTTTTTTTTTTTTTCCTCTTTCTCTTTCTGAATTGTTTCAGCGTCCACATGTTTAGAAACACAAAAATATGTCCATGTGCTCACTGAAAAAAAACAAGGAGAAATAAGAAAGAGCATTTTATGCCGAGGAATACGTTCGTTTAAATTAGATTAAACTTTGCAGAGGGTGCTTCAAGGAGGTTTGGGTAGATTCCAAGCCTTAGCATATCATTCAAGAAATGAAAGGCCTCAGGGCATTCCAAAAGGCATGTCCGCTCTAAATCAGCATCAGTTCATTTCAAATAGAAGAATATATGACTGAACTTGAAGGCTGGATAAAGCTGGGAGTTTTGTTCCTACTCTGAAAATTCATCGTAGTGAAATAAAACGAATGTGGCAATCTAGGCCTTCTTTCCAGACTTGTATATAACTGCCTAGGCTGGAGCTCCTGCTCAATCACTTAGCTGCCATGAAATTGAAAGACTTTTTTGTCAATATGCTCAGAAATATAGTCACTCTCTTTCTACTTGAAATTACTTAGAGAGAAAATGAAATAGCCCTCATGGAACGCTTACAATATAATAAAGCTTTCTTCAGCATATTCCATGCATGGCATTTTATCATTTTAATTATAGGTCAATTGCAGATAGCCTTGTAGTCCTTCAGTAACTGATTGTATTTCTTCCCCTCCATCTGATTAAGACCCAAAAGGACAGATGGATATTACAGTTTCATGTCAAGTGCAAATTTTCAATATTAGTTGGGCAAAGTAAGGTATGAAGACCAAATTTTAATTTTTAAATTTTGATTTTTTTTCAGTATTATGTGGTGTCAAATTGCAGCCAAAAGATTCATTTGACAAATGCTATGATTCGAGACCACCCTCCTTTTTATTAATGGATCATGAACAACTTCAAGACGGGGAAGACTTTGATTTAAACGATTACTTAAAATCCATAGAAGTAAAACTCACAAATAAAATTAAAGATTGTTCTAGTCTTCCATTATATTCCATTAATTATGAACAACACAATGATTAAGAAGGACTAATTTTCCTGGCTGGTCCTCTTAGCCATACTTCCTTTGAGAAATGAACCAAAGGAAGTATGGTAATGAGGATTAGGAGAGTCAAACACTGCAAGCCAGTGGGTGTACTATGGATTGTATTACCTGCCAGAGTGGAGGCGAAATACCCATAAAATAGCCTTTCAGATTCAGTTTGTCTCAAGTTACATTGTGAAATTCAGTGGTTTGGTGCAGTTGTATACCCGTTGGCTCTAGAGAATTAAAGGGAATTGGGGTGGGCCGGCCATTGTGCAGAAGGGCTGCAGGTGGCACCAGGGGCTCTGGGGGTTGTGGTTTCCTGTGGGAAATGCTTTTGGTGATTGCTTGCTCTGTTTGGTAGAGTGAGAACGAAAAAGAAGGTTCAGGGCAGGGTCTGTGGCTCCAGTCTATATTGCATTGACTAATTTCATATAGGACAATTACTTGTAAATTCGTCATTAGTCCTTTCTGACCCAGCACACTGGCCGGCAAAAAACTGGAATTATAGCTCCTGATACATTAAGAGAACTGTAGCTTGTCATATTTTTTAGCTGAGAAAGAAAAGCTAAAGTATTGACTAGACAGTTTACCGTAATAGTCCTGATATCCTGGCTAGAATTAAGAGTGAAACCTTGCATATGTTCATTTAAGTTCCAGTTGTAACTAAAAGTAGTATTTTTTTCTTCCTAGTCTAAACTTCAGTGGGCTGGGCTGGGGGCAGGCAGTCATGCTAATGGCTGATCATGGAAGATAGTTTATTTTCATATGTTTCACTGGTATGTTTCATTAAAGAATGATAAAATTATTATGTGACTATATTAGAGAAAATATGGGGTTTTAATAAATTTGGGTGAATTACTGAGATTCTGGTATTAATTTATGTCTTTTTGCCTACTATGTGTCTTTGTGACTATTGGTTAATGTTTTTAGTAAAACTTTAGTTAAAAAAAAAATCAATGATTTGCCAGGCGTTGGTGGTGCACATCTTTAATCTCAGTACTTGGGAGGCAGAGGCAGGCAGATCTCTGTGAGTCCAAGGCCAGCGTGGTCTACAGAGTGAGTTCCAGGACAGCCTCCAAAAGCAATACAGAGAGACCCTGTCTCTAAAAAGAAACAAAACAAAACAAAAAAAAAATCAATGATTGTGTTTTATATAAACCAGTGGGTTTTTAACGATGGATGAAGCAGCATCTCTGATAGTATCTGTTGATAAGTCAGCTTAATGTCAAAGAAAAATCTTATCTTAAATTGGCTATTTAGGGACAGTCCAACATGATAAGCAGTGAGTTCCTAATGAATACAAGTTTGGATAACAGGCAAATGAGAGATCTCTATTTCCTCAACAAATTGACCCATTTAGTCTTCTCCTAAAACTCTGTATCCCTCCTTTCTCTGTTATCTTTCTATTTGACACATTCTAATGACTTATACTAGGTAGATTTGATGCCATTGTTTTTCAGACTCCATCTCCATTGAATGATTGATTCATCGGTAGTATGTAATTAAACTTAGCCTAGTGGGAGGCAACATTAAAGTTGGTAATGAAGTTGGATTAAAGGGTATAAAAGCAAATATTTTCTCTTTTCCTGATAAAGCTGTGCGTATAATGAGCCAAGGATTTGAAAAAAGGCAAAATGTAATGCTAGAAGGGATTAAATGAGTGAGTGAACTTGTGCTGCCTGGTTGAACCAATGGCTTTGCATGTAAAAGCAGACATGTCAGAAAGAAAAACAAATCATAACAAAACACCCCCCCAACCCTAGACATGCCAGCACAGAGATCTCTGCTAAACTTCTGTCCCTTTTGTTTTCACCAGGAATGAATCCAAATATTTAGTTATGTTCTCAGGGTTGCATTTAAATGAGAATTTTTGCCAAGAACGAAAGTTCAAAAAAAGTGAAATTGCTGGCCATGTATGTGCAAGAAATGTCAATAAATGTCAGGCCTCAAACAAGCATCTCTTGAGAATTTAGACTCCGGATTGTCTTTGTGATAAGTGTGAGGAAAAGGAAGGGCTATACCTTTGGTTCCTTTTGTCCCACCCCTTTCCACTTTCACAGTGCAGTCAATCAAGCTCAGGGCCCTGAACATGTACAGCAAGCACCTCCTCCCTCCAGACAGAGGTGGGTTAGCTGTGACTGTCCTGGAACTCACTCTGCAGACCAGGCAAGCCTTGAACTCACAGAAATCCACCTGCCTTTGCCTCCAAGTCCTGGGATTAAAGGTGCATGCCACCACCATCCAGCCAAGGCAAGTACTTTGTACTGAGCTACATCCAGGGCTTGTTTAGCTCTCTCTCTAAAGATTTTATTTATTTATTTATTATGTATACAGTTATCTTCATGCATGCTTGCACATCAGAAGAGGGCACCGGATCTCATTACAGCCGGTTGTGAGCCACCATGTGGTTGCTGGGAATTGAACTCAAGTCCTCGGGAAGAACAGTCAGTGCTCTTAACCTCTGAGCCATCCCTCCACCCCCTTGTTTAGCTCTTATAGAGGCATTTTTCTACCTTGAGAGTTTGGCAATGGTTAGAAAACCATGATTCTGAAAGGCCTCTTTGCCCTCCTGGCTGTATCATTTAAACTGGTTGTCTCAGAAGGAATCTGCCCGTGGCCACTCACTAATTCTCAGAGTTGAAGCTGAGGTGGTGTTTATTTTGAAGAGTTGAGGTTACATCTATTTTTATGAATTGACCAGTTGAGTGTAAAGAAAACAGTCTTCAATCAAACAAACAAACATGGTATAGGGAATCATAGTTTAAAGATATTAATCAAGAGCGTTCTACAAAATGGTTCTTGGGTCAAATGTAGCAGCCGCAGGGAGAGTTTGGCCATGGACTTCAGTTGTAACTATAGGTGGGCTAGCCTCATCTCCCTGCCCAACCTTGACAAGATTGTGCTGGTACTGAAACTGAAAGCTGTTCAGGTAGACTTAGAGAAAGAAAGAGGAAGCACAGTCTCAGCGAGCATCACACTTTTTATAAAGAAGATACAGGCTGAGTTTCACATAACATGACTATCATTTATGCCTGAGGATGACAAATGTTCCTTAGCATAAAAGTCTCAAAAAGAGGGTGTTTGTGTTAGATTGTGAGTCTAGACCACTGCAAGGTGTAGTTTGCATTGAAACACTCCAAACAAAAACGGTGCCTGAGTGTCCCAGGAAAGGTGTTAGCCATAGGAGATATTTGTGAAGTAATACAGAGAGATTTTATCTAACTAGATCCAGTGAGTTAAACCAGGGAAGACATATCAGATTCTTCCAAATGCCTAAGGCAGTGCCTACATAAGAAGAACTTATGGTTCTATAAAAACACTACTTGAAGTACAGTGAAACTGTTTTGTGCTGTACGCATGTTCCAATCTTAAAAATAGTTTGTAATTTTTTTCCCTAGACAGGGTCTCTCAGTGTAGCCCTGGAGTTGTCCAGGAATTCTCTCTGTTGACCAGGCTGGCTTCAAACTCACAGAGCTCTGCTTGCATCCCAAATGCTGGGATTAATAGCATGCACCCCCCCCCCAGTTTTGTTTGTAAATTTAAAGTAGGCAGGTAGCTTCAGATGTCATCTTTTCCCAGTAAATCAGACATTTCCTAAGGCACACTAAAACTCTCAGATCATAGGGGCTTGTTTCTATAGTTTTTAATTAAAAATTTCATTTTATACGTGTTTAAAAGATTTTGTTTAGTGTGTGTGTGTGTGTGTGTGTGTGTGTGTGTGTGTGTGTGTGTGTATGCTACATGGCAGGAATATGTAGCCAAGCCATTTCTCTACCCTCCTTTGTGGAATTACTTCTATGGTCCACCACCAGGCCTTGAACTCAGGTTGTCCGTCTTGGAGGCAAGTGTATTTACCCATGGAGTTAACTCGTCGGCCATATTTAATGAGAAACATCTTTCTCAAAGATTTGCCAACCGGTATTTTAGCAGCCTAAAAGCCTTGCTGTTCCTAATAGCTTGGCAAAGTTGGTTTAAACTTTCATATACTTTCTTTTATAACAATCATCTAATATGGTTTTTATTTTCTTGTTAAGAGTTTGGAGTGACTAGGGGTTGAGGGAGCAGGGAATCCACATTTAATGTTCTAGGTAATCCACGAGAACAGCCTGAGTTTGCCCACTGAACTATAGTTGTTTCAAAAGGGTTTATGCAGATGTGTTTAAACTTATTGCCAGCTCCCATGCCCACTGAGAACTATCATATTTAGCCTTTAGAAAAGACTTTCTAGTGTTACTAACAAAAGGAGCTATTATGCTCTCCATAAAACCCTTCTAGTCGAATTCAGGATGGGTGCAGATAAGTTTTTGGTTGAGCACATTAACTCAACCTCAAAGGGCTCACAGGCTGAAACCAAATAGTATCTTACGAGTCTTAAATTGTCCACATGTCAGATGGAATCGGTGTGTGATGCTTTGGACCATTGCCTTGGTCAACTTCAAAAGATGCCATCCATTTCTTTTCCTTCTTTCTCAGGACAAAACCTCAATACCAGAGTTTGCAAACAACTAGACAAACAGTTTTATTTTCTGAGTATTTAATAAGCATTCTTGGAGTTCTCTCACATCGCCCGATGCTCTGAAACAGGGGCCGACTGTTCGGTAAGGTTCAGGGAACTGTTAGACCTGATCCCTTTGGAGGACCTAAGGAGGTGTGATCAGTGGTATATTTTCGGTTGTTTTAGTCTTTTTCTTTTCTTTTGGAGTTCAAGACAGGGTCTCTTTACATAGGCTATCCTGGAACTCACTGTGTAGACCAGGCTCACAGAGATCCTCCAGGGCCTGTCTCCCAAGAGCTGAGACTGAAGTTAAAGGTATGCACCACCACATCCAGCCCTGTTGTTTCGTTCTTTTAAAATTTTTTATTTAATGTCTTCCTAGTAGCCCAGGCTGGCCTCCAAGTCATGATCTGCCAGCCTCCACCTCCCAAGCCTGGGGTTACAGGCTGAAGTCTCACTGAACACGTTCCTGCTACTGTTTTCTACTTCCTCTTTGTATTGCTGCCTTTCTCCATCCATGGGAAGCTATGTACCACGGGCTGCATCTGAGGGATGACAGAGGAAACAATGAGCACCAGTGACAGGAAAACTGCTTTTTTGGTGTGAATAGTTCCCAGCTCAGTGCCCAGCTCCCAGGCAGTGTCTCATGACACCATCTGAATGGATGAAAGAACGAAGTTTGTAAACACAAGACCCAGTGAATGATGGGAACAGGTCTTGTGGCTTATCTGGATTCCTGCAATAATCATTTGTGTACCCTGAGTGTTTATTCCCTTTCTCCAGTCCAACATCCACAGAGCAACATCCAGAGTGGGCTACGGACCATGTCATGCCTTGGGTCATACTTACCTGTATACATGTTTTAAAATTTCCACTAACTTCCCAATACATTAGAATTCAGGGTAAACGTCTCACAAAGTCCTGCATGATCTCTTTCTATCTTATATTATGATGCACTTCAGCCAGATGAGACCAGGCTGAGCTTGAATTCTCAGAGTTCCACCTGCCTGCACTGGGATTAAAGGTGCACACAACCGTATCTGCCAAAGTTTGAAAAAGTGCCTTAGACAGATTGAAGCCTTTCATTCCTCAAGCATCACAGTCCTCTGACTTTTGTGATCACCCTGCTCTCTCTTGATCCAGTTGAAGGGTTAAATTCTCAGTGAGAACTTCTCTCTAAGGCCTAAGTATAAGCAGCATGGGGGTAGAGGTGATTCTGAAACCAGAATCCAAACTCGATAGGACAGGGAGCTGGCTCTCAGTGCTACCCGGCAGGCTGCCTGCTGCAGGCTAAGATGTTCTCTGTGTTGATGTCGTTCTCAGGTTGGCTGCAAGCCTGCTGTAGCAGTCCAGGCACCGCATCGAGTTACAGCTGTATGCAGAGGGACAAAAGTGACTTGCTCTTCTTGGCATTCCCCGAGGGAAGTCTTTCCAGAAGGCCCTGCTTTAGCAGACTTTTCATGTCTCCCTGGCTAGAATGGAGTCACATACATCAGTTGGTGGCAGGGAGGGGGTTGTTGTTATTGATTTCCTGTATAGGTTCTTGTTCTATTTCATACCTTTTGTGCCTTGCACAGTTTTGTAAAAATCCAGAGACTCCTCAGAGTAACATTTTAGCCTTAAAACACTGGAATCTGGTGGGAGGAAATGAGAGGAGAGGAGGGAGGGGAAATGCAGTTGGGATGTAAATAAATTTAACTAAAAAAAAGAAGAAGAAAAGAAAAAAAAAACCCACTGGAACCAACTATAAAGTGACAGACTTATCAAAGTCACTAAATTTGTGACCTGGTTATATATGCTATCTTTTATTGATTACAACTAGACTTTGTTTTGTTTTGTTCATTTTTTTGTTTGTTTGTTTTGTTTTTTTCCGAGACAGGGTTTCTCTATGTAGCCTTGGCTGTCCTTGAACTCACTCTGTAGATCAGGCTGGCCTCCAATTCAGAGATTCACCTGCCTCTGCCTTCTAAGTGCTGGGAGTAAAGGAGTGTGCCAACACTGGGCAGCCCAGCTAGATTTTTAATAATACTGATTAGTAAGTATTAAGAGTCCTTTTTAAATAGTGATGGGCATAAAAAATATTTTGAGATGGTTTTAAAAACTGAGACTTGAAAACATCTGCAGTTTCTGTCTGTGGCAAAGGTACAAGTTTTATGAATACCACTTGGTTTGTTGGCTTCAACGATGGGGAAAAAAAAGTTACTTTTGGGGGGAGGTTAACTAAAAAAATGCCTGGAGTTTCCCCCTCATCTAATGCATGAATACTCTTACTTACATCTCCAGTGCCAGTGCCTGCTCTAGAAGATTCATTTGATGAGTAAACATTTTAAGAATGATGAGGCTAGTGATGCAGATCTATAATCCTGCCTACTTGGGAATCTGAGGAAAGACCGCAAACTCAAAGCCAACCCTGGCAATTTACTAAGACTCTGTCTCAAAAGAGAGAGTAGAAAGAGACTGAGACGGAGGTCTTAGGTTCAATCCCAAGTACAAAAAAAAAAAAAAAAAAAAAAAAAAAAAAGATTTAATTACGTGACACATGTGCATAGTGTCTGGCCCATAGTAGGCATTCAAGAAATCATAGCTTAAAAATACAGACACACGGAGAAATCCTGAGAGTCAGAAACCGAAAATACTTAAATCAATTCACCGAAAACAAAACAAACTAGGAATGAGCTTTCAGGGGGTTTATTAACACACAGTTTCACACACACGTGAACTTCGTAGTGGTTAGAGGAATGGTGTGGAGTGAAACTCACGGGATGGGTGAACTTGAAAGGGCACATGGAAAATGCTCAGCATCACTCTCCCTTACCAAGGCTTTTGTTCAGAGGCGCTGTCTTGGTTTACATCCCAGGTGATGGCCTGCACTGCGTCATGTCACTGGTACTTGGTAAGCCAGGCTGAGGACTTGGCTCTCCATTCTATGGCGTGGTCACCCTGGCTCAATGCTGAGGCTCTTGCTTACCCCAGTAATGTTAGTTCTCTGCTCTCTTCTCTTGAGAAGGATGCAATTGTATGGCCATTTAAGATAATATATTTTGTTCAAATGGATAAAAGGGCATCTTTACCCACAAGATGGGTGGGGAACTCTCTGTTCATATGTACATTTGGTTTTGTAAGAAAGAGAAAGAACATTTCTGTGGCCCAAAGACTATTCTTGTGTGTTCCTTCAGTAAAAAGAAGAGGACTTCCATGTTTCTAGTTTCTTCTTAGGGTTCTCGTGGTTTAGTCATTTGAAAGCATCATTTACTGACTCTGAGTTGGAGCTTTGAAGTCATGTAGGCATCAATTCATATTCTGGCTTTGTAATGTACTGCCTGTGATCCCTAGCAATAACCTCAAAATAGCAATGGTAATAATAATAATAAATACTCATAGTAATCACGGTAACAACAGTAACTGTAATACTAAGCTTGCAAGATTTATATTCACTCACTGTCCCCATAGACTCACGCGTTTGAAGACTTGGCCCCTAGCTGGGGGTTGCTGTTTGGGGAGGTCTAGAAACTGGCGGAAGTGGGTTACTGGGGGGCAGATCTTGGGGTTCTATAGCCCCCCCCCAGCTTCCTGACTGCCCTTGGTCTCTCTTTAGAGGTTTGAACAGGCAGCAGCAGGCTCCTGACAACACCAGCTCCACTCATTCCCCAGCACTGTGTTTCTCAGCCATGCCTGACTGGGTCCACTCCAATCACGAGCCCTCCTCCACCAAGTTGCTTCATGTCATCTCTTTGGTCACAGTGAAAAGAAAATGAATCAGTACGGTCCATGTGCTTTGTAGGGACAATTCTCATAATCATAAGTCATGTTTTTACTATTATTCCACCCAAGCAAAGAGGAGGTGAGGTTTATACCTATTTTTAAACTTGCTTCTAAACTTCCCTTTCCTTTCTTGCCAAAGTGGAGTTAATTGGGCTAATGGCTAAACTGCTGTATGTTGCAGATTTTCATGATATGGTATATAAGTGTTCAGTGAATGGCAGAGTCAGCCTGGATTAGCTTGCATAATCTTATACAGCAGATGAAATCTTATTGTATTTCCATGTACTTTACTAAAATAATAGAACAATTGATTTTTCTTGTCCAGGAAACATGGATTATCAATAATAATTAGTACATTTTGACTCAAGGGTAAATAAATTCTAAACATAGCCGATTGATTATGAGATTGTCACCCCTTTCACAAAACACTTTGTGGGCCTTTATGGACTATTAATTAAAAACTATGGCTACTGTTGTCATATTAAAGTAGCCTTAGTCTAGTGCTCCATGCTTGTAAACTGGTATCTCAGGTGGCAAAAGCAGGATTTGACTCCATATCAGTCTAGACTACAAGGGGAGATCCTGTCTGCTTATTTCCCCCACCAACCCAAAATAAATAAATAAATAAATAAATAAATAAATAAATAAGAAAGAAAGAAAAAGAAAGCTTTTTCACAAAAGGATGCCTTAAAAAAACAAAAAACAAAAAACAAGCAAATAAACTTTTTTTCTTTGCTCAATTTAGTTTTACCCAAAACTAAATTTTGGCCTGTTTTCAAATATTCAGATTTAGCACATGAAGCTTTTAGAAAAAGATGTTAAGAAATGTATGTGCATGAGTGTGTTGTCTGCATGTATGTGTGTGTACGCCACATGTATACCTGGAACCCAAAGAGGTGAGAGAGGGCATTGGATCACTTGGAACTGGAGTTATGGATGGTTGTGAGCCACCATGTGGATGCTAGGAGCTAAATAAACCTAGTTCCTGTGTCAGAGCCCCAAGTAGTCTTAACCAGGGAGTCATCTCTCCAGGCCCAATACCTGAGTTTCCTGCTTGGTTTTTACAGTGCTGGAGATGGGATCTAAGGCATTGCTCATCCTAGACATCACAGGTGAAACCTTTACCCGTGAATCAGGTTTTGTGTGAGTTCTTAATCCAGTTCCAAACATTGACCAATTGGGAAAGAGATAACAACTGTATTTCTTAGCCTGATTGCCATTGCTCATAAAACCGTATTTTCGGTATGAAATCTCTCCACTTTTGGATTACATTAAGGGTAAAAAGTCTTACTCATCCCAATATCAAAAGTCCACTTAGGACACTAAGGATGAAGTTCATCTTTTAGTTCAGCAAAGAAGGCATCTTCACAGAGCTTTAAGTAACCAAGTTTTGTGAACAGCGAAAACTCGCTGTAGCCTTGCCTATGAGTGCCCCCTGCTGGATACACAGGGCCTTTACTGCATCTCTAATTTGTACTTTTTTATGGGAAAGTGCCCAAGTAACAGGTCACAAGGACAGCTGTAAATCCTAGTGAGTAATGTAGTCTTTGGGTAAACGTGCAGATTTATAGTAAAAACATATTCAGGAAGCAAACTCAAATGCAAGAATATTCCACTGAGCAATTGTTTATAATCGCACCAGTGCCAAAGAGCCAGTAAATAGTTCTCTATTTATCTTATGAGCTCACTGAGTTTTATACATTAGTGACATAGGCAGTTGGTGGGTGGCTTCTTACCATAGGGAGTCTGCACATATATTTTACAGAAGAGTAGAAAATTAGTGGCCCCTTTGTTGTGACCGTGTGTTGGCTTCAATGCCAAATATGTCATCTTTCTTGGAATCTTGCTTTTTGAGCCACAGTCCCAATGGGAACTTAAGGAAGGTGTGTCCTATTTTGTCATGAGCTCTGCAGAGACAACATAACCTGTGGCCTATGGGCAATCCAGCAGATACAGAAATCAAGGCTCATTGGTCAATTCAAAATTTCCACTGAGGCCAAGATGGAAGAAACACACTGTAAGGGGAATTAGCATATGTTCTGGCTTATTAAGAGCTTCACGAAGGTTCTACCAGACTAGTCTCTGAGGAGGACATGAAAAAATGTAGCACTGTGGGTGGACCCTGGAAAAGGGGAGCCTTTAGTTTTCTCCTCATTTTGTTGTTGTTTATGCATTTGTTCTGTTTTGTTTTTTTGAAAAGGTCTTGCTGTGTAGCTCAGACTAGCTTTGAGCTCTAAAGGCCATTATGGTAGTTTGAATATAATTGGCCCCAATAAACTAATAAGGAGATGTGGCTTTGTTGGAATAGGTATGGACTTGCTGGAGGAACTGTGTCACTGTGGAGACAGGCCTTGAGGTCTCATATATGTTCAAGCCTCCACCAATGAGACAGACCACTTCCTGTTGCCTGTGAGTCAAGATGCAGAACTCTTAGCTCCTTCTCCAGCACCATGTCCACCTGCATTCTGCCTTGCTTCCTGCCATGATGATAATGTACTAAACCTCTGAACAGTAAGCGAGCCACCCTAATTAAATATCTTCCTTTATAAGAGTTGCCATGGTCATGGTGTCTCTTCACAGCAATAGAAAACCCAACTAAGACATCCCTCCTACTTCCTTAGCCTCCTGAGTACTGACATTATAAGCATGAGCCACAGCTGTTTCTTCCTATGGTAGTTTCTCTCTCCTTCTTTCCCTTTGGTACTAGGGAGCAGACAATGATCAGAATTTTCTACAGCACCAGGACTTGTTCCCTACGATATCACTGGTGTGAAGATTTTTTTTTTTATATATATAACACATGTTTAACATGATGAGGCTGATTTCTGCTTCTAAAATGTTCTTGTGATTGGTGGTACGCCTTTTTTATGCTATGGCTTCCTGTTCCCTGAAAAACATAATGCATAATTCAAAAAAGCCTCCATTGCGATAAATATTCTTTCTTTATTCCAGAGTTGGAAATGGGGAGCTACTCCACAGAAGGTGAAATCCTCACTTTCTCTTTGTCTCTGGCATCTCTCAGGCATCTCCCAATTTTACACTTTTTGTACTTGTACGCTGGGGTAAATCTTGCCAGTTCTTGGGTTTCCTTCCTCGAGATTCTCTACTCATAATACCAACCCCCAGCAATTTTTCAAAGGGTGTCTTTTAAATGATTTGTGTTGGATCTGTGTTTTTATACTGAATGAATTTTAGTAATCCTATCTGCATCTCTCTCTCTCTCTCTCTCTCTCTCTCTCTCTCTCTCTCTCTCTCTCTCTGTGTGTGTGTGTGTATGGGGTGGATTGAGACAAGATGTCACTATTTACCCCAGGCTGGCTTCATAATCACAATGTAATCCTCCTGGTTCTGCCTCCCAAGGGCTGCTGTTATAAGCACGGGCCACCAAACTTGGCTATGATTCTCTCTGAGTTTTCATCACGAAGCAGAAATTTGTTTCTCTTCTGTGGAAGAGAAATCACAGAGCTGTGTGGTCATAGACCATGGGACTCACCAGGTCCTGGAAAAGGAACTTGAAACAAGACTGGAATGGAAGCAGAAATCTCAGTGGGTTTTCAGTGTTTCATCACAAAGTCTTGTGGTAAAACGGAGATGAAACCACAAGCTTCCCTCTTGAGTGGCCTAGCACTGGAAGAACCATTGGTTTCAAGGTCAGCCAAGGTCAGACGGAAACTTGGCTTGTTTTATTCATACATTCAAACACCAGACCTATTGAGTTTTGCATGGTTTGGGGTTTCCAAAACACAAAATACTTTGGGGCCCAGTACAAAGCTGAGGCCTGGGGAATAGGGTAGAAGAAATTTTTTTCTGTCTTGGTGTGCACTTCAACAATGCCAAAGGTGAGGGATTTCTGTCTACAGAGTTACTGGCTGAAACACATTTGCTTAAACTGTTCTCTGGACGTTGGGAAGAACAAATCATGTTCTTTTCTTTGTCTCCTTGTCTGACACAAAGGCCAGCATTCTTTCTCCCAGAGTCTCTAGACATTTCTACAGACCATGGGAAGATTTATTTCTTGAAAAATTTCATGGCTGTGATTACTAGAATTCTCAGGCAATATTCAGTTCTTTTGACTCAATGTTTGGGTTACAGATCTCTAGAGGTAAAGGCAGTAAAGTCAGCTAGCCTGAAGGAATTGAACATCACTCAATGATCTAAAATAAATACATAAACCCCATGCCCATGAAAACACCTTATTTGTTTACATAATATTTGTAGTATTAAAGATTTGAAGGAAACAAAAGAAACAGTCAAGCTCAGAACCTGAGTCAGCTGCTGTTGCAGTTTGGGAAATGTGACAAGTGACGTTGATGGTTAGTGGGCAGCACCAACTCTAGGGCATCGTCTAGAGCTTGGTGTGATGCTGACACTTGTTACGCCAAGACCATGCCTTCAAGTTGGCTATGCTTTAGCTATAGTCAACTTTGGCCCAAGCTCTTCTACCTGGCTCTGGGCTTACCGTGTTTGTCTCAACAGGAATTCCACCGGGGCACTTGTTCCACACTGTTGTTCTTCTTTTGGAAACCGCTGCCACCTCACACCTGCCTTCAGGGCAGGAGGAAAGCAAGCTAAATTTCCTCCTCAGGGGCCTGAGATGCTGCTCGGTGATGAGCACTTGCCTAGTGTGGTGAGGCCCTGGATTTGACTCCCAGCAATGGAAAAGGAAAGGCAGGATGGAGGTTTAAGATGAAATGTTCATTTGAGAAGGGAAAAACCAGTATTTATCCAGAAGGCATAGCCAGCCAATTGCCAGGTTGTCACACATGGCTGGAACTGTAACAACACATGACATCCCACTGGATGATGAGGGCTAGGTGGCCAAAATTGTACCTTGAGTGGGCAGGATGGGTGGCTCAGCAGGTAGAGGCACTTGCCTCCAAGCCTGGCTACCTGAGTTTCATTTCCCTGATTCACAAGGTGGAAGGAGAGAGGCGACTCTCCCAAGTTGTCCTCTGCCTCTCTCCTCCCCAATGCCATGATATGCACATGCACAAATAAGTAAATAAAAACTAAATGTAAAAAGCAAAACCTGCCTTAACTCGTTCAACACTAGAGCCCACATAACCTCATGCTTGTGCCAAGATAAGATCTTGGCTGTAAGCGGGAGGTAAGCATGACTGACAATGGTGTCGCAGCTAAATTTTAGGGAATGCTTGAAAGAAAGATTCTCAGGGAAGGTTTGGTGAGACTAGAATTAGATTTTTCAACACAGCTGTGTAGCTGACACTAACTGTACTTGAGCTTTTTAATATGAAATGCTGCTTTAGGATGAAGAGATGACTCAGTGGTTAAGAGCCCTGGATGCTCTTCCAGAGGACCCAGGTTTGGTACCCAGTACCACATGGGCGGCTCACAACCATTTGTAACTTAAGTTCTGGGGCAAACCCTTCTGACTTCTGTGGGCACCAGGCACACAATGATGCGCAGACATCCATGCAAACAAAACACCCAAACTCATAAAATAAATAATGAATAACATGTAATGTTGTTGGCATGATGATGCACACATTTAATCCCAGCAGAGGCAGGAGAGAATATCTATGAATTTGAAGTCACTGGTCTACATAGAAATTTCCACGAAAGCCCGGGAATTACAGTGGGACCCTGTCCTCAGGAGAAATGTAGGCTATTGTTACCTATGACCATTAGCAGCTTTTGAAAAAGCAAATAGGCTAATAGGGCTGTCTTAAGGAAGCAACCTGTCTCCTTCCTCCCTCCCCAATCCCTCCCATGTAGCTCAGGCTACTCTTTAACTTCTGAACCTCCAGCCTCCAACTTCCAAGTGCTGGGATTACAGGCATGTGCCAGCACACTTAGTTTCCTTCCTTCCTTCCTTCCTTCCTTCCTTCCTTCCTTCTCCTCCTCCTCATCTTCTTTGTCTTCTTTTGTTGTTGTTGTTTGTTTGTTTGTTGAGACAGGGTTTCTCTGTAGCTTTGGAGCCTGTCCTGGAACTTACTCTGTACACCAGGTTGGCCTCAAACTCGAAGAGATCCACCTGCCTCTGCCTCCTGAGTACTGGGACTAAAGGTGTGCCCCACCAACTGGCTTCTCTCTCTCTCTCTCTCTCTCTCTCTCTCTCTCTCTCTCTCTCTCTCTCTCTCTCTCTTATTTCAAGACAGGGTTTCTCTGTGGCTTTGGAGACTGTCCTGGAACTAGCTCTTGTAGACTAGGCCGGTCTCGAACTCACAGAGATTTGCCTGCCTCTGCCTCTCAAGTGCTGGGATTAAAGGTGGGTGCCACCACTGCCTAGTCTTCCTTTCATTTTTAAATATCTTTTTTCTCTCTGATTTGTTCTTTCAAATTTTTAATTATGAAAAGTTTCAGCATACAAAGAATGAAATAATGACTAGGTACACTTTTCCATTAAGTTTCAAAGTTTACTCATTTTACCTTATCTTTTATATAACCACTCTTATAATTATGGGTATGATGTACACATATGTGCATACACTTATTCATATGCCTGATTTTATCTGTGAATCTGACTCTGAGCTATGTAAGTAGGTGGCAGGCTCTTCACACCTGAATAATTGAGCATATTTAGATGGTTAATAAGACTATCACGCTGTTTAAAGAAATACTAGAGGGAGAGTGATGCTTTATAGAGAAAAGCGAGGCAAGAGGAACCTAAGAGGCAGGGAATGATTACATATCATCCTCAAAGAGGACACCATGTGAGACAGGTGTGGTGGCATCAGCCCGTTCGTTATCCCCAGCACTAGAGAAGTGGAGAGAGATGCATTGTGAATTCCTGACTATCCAGTAAGGCCTGTCTCCAAACACAAAGCAAAACAAATGGGGGCAGGAGGCTTAGTTTGATTTGTAGAGACTCCAAAACCTGAAGGGGAAGCCACACAAAGGAAAACAGAGCAAGCTGTTTCTATGTCAACAACTTGACACAAGCTAGACTCATCTGAGAGAAGGGAATCCCAATTGGGAAAATGCCTCCATAAGATCAAGCTATAGGCAGATAGGCCTATAGGGCATTTTTCTAATCAGTGATTGATGGAGGAGGGCCCAGCCCATTGTGGGTGGGGCCATCCCTAGGCTGGTGGACCTGGGTCCTACAAGAAGCAGGCTGAGCAAGTCATGAGGAGCAGCTCTCCTCCATGGCCTCTGTATCAGCTCTGCCACCAGATTCTTGCACTGTATGAGTTTCTGCCCTTACTGCTTTCATTGATGGACTATTCCACCGAAATGTCAGGGAAATAAAGTCTTTCCTTACCAAGTGGCTTTTAGTCATGGTGTTTCATTACTGCAGTGATAACCCTAACTAAGACACAAGATACTCTTTCATGCTTATGTCAGAGAAAGAGCTGGTGTGTGTGTGTGTGTGTGTGTGTGTGTGAGAGAGAGAGAGAGAGAGAGAGAGAGAGAGAGAGAGAGAGCCATCACTGCTGGCCGGTGCTGAGTGCCAGCCTCTGACATCTCAGGAGACCACGGAGGAGCAGTGGGCCTGAGCTGTGCCTCTTCCACTAGATAACCTCAGCACAAGTGCTCTGAAGGGGCCAACTTTAGTGGTTTGCAGACTCATCGGATTGCAGCCAAGGCTAGACTCTTCCCACCTATGTGTGGTGGTGGTGGCGGAGACAAACCCAACAACAATGGGCTTGATTAAGAGTTAAGGGTAGAACTCAGGCTAGATGCATAAGCTCATTCAACATTGAGTCCAGTGGGACGGCAGCATCCGGGTCCAGTGGCAGGCTGCCTTCTGGACTGTTGGTCCCCTTCTTTCAGTGCTATAACAGCTTGACCCTGGAAATCATCTACTGAAGCTTTGATAACCAAGGCAGAAGGTTATGAAAGTGACTTGAATGCACATCCCATTGTAAGCTTTCTCTTTTGCAACGCGGGGTCTTTAGGAAGCTTCAAAGACAATCAAGACTGTTCTCTGCAGCTCTTTGCAACTGTCCTCTGCCGAACTTGCTTTCCCTGGTTGCTGTTTCAGGTTTCACCCAAGTTCCCTTCCAGAGGCCGCTAGGGTGAAGGGAGGAAGCCCCTCCCTCTTGCTGCAGACTCCCCTGGTATCTTTGGGGCCACCGCACTGCCCTTGTGTTTATTATTTGCTTTCTCCTCTCTGTGAAACTACCCATTAAACATAATTTGAGGGTTCTTTGGATGGGAGAGGGCTTTCAAAGGCAATATTCCACGGGGTTTGCTAGCCAGCAGGTTCAGCCAGCAAGCACCCAGCTTTGGCCCAAGACCCTATGTTCTCTGAGGACAAGGACTCCATTAACAGACTTCGCTGCTGAAGTGTTTTTTTTTTCTCTCTCTCTCTCTTTTTAATTCTTTCCGCTTTCAGACTTAGAAGGATTTCTGAAGTGCTTATTATTAACCTAAACAGAGTGAGTATCCTTATCATTCAAAAAACAAATACACCTGTCTGGCAAGCAGACACGCCGCTTGGCTTTATGAACCAGGAAGATCAACACCGCGTTCAGAGCCCCGCCAGTAAATCTGAGGGGCCTGTAAAGTCATGTTGAAGGGGAAGGACCTCTTTGTATCCGAACAGTCACTGGCTGAAGAATTCCTCCTGGAACATGCAGGCGGCACCCCTAAGTGTGGAATCTAGGAGGGGGAAAACCTGCTATAGAAGAAGCATAAGCGATATGTAGCAAAAGCCCCGGCTGGCAGGGGCGGGGGTGGGGCGGCAGCGCTGGCACCTGAGGGTTCCTACTTCTCTCAGATTGCTCCTGAGCATCTGGCGCCTCCCATGCTGGAAAAGCTTAACTCTGGAACTTGGCTATTGCACCCTGATTTTTCTTTTCCTCCTTCTTTCTGTTTTGATACCAAGGATCTAATCCAGGTCCTCATACTTAGTAGGCAGGCACTTTACCATTGAACTACACTTCTAGCTCAAGAGGAGTACTCCCACCCCACCCCACCCCTGAGACAGGGTTTCTCTGTGTAGCCCTAGCTGTCCTGGAACTCACTCTGTAGATCAGCCTGGACTCCAACTCAAGAGATCCGCCTGCCTCTGCTGGGGTTAAAGTTGTATGTTACCACCACCCAGCTGAAAAGGAAAAGGAGTATCTTAATATAACCCTAACTCTGAGGTAATCAGACCTGGTACTGGTTCTGTTATTTGACCGATCTTAGAGTAGTTTTGGTGTTTAAGATGGTGTGTTATTTTGTACAAGATAAACATGTAGTATGTGATCTCTGCCTACTTGGAGCTTATGATTTAATCCTGATATAAGAGATAGGCTACTCAGGGCCCTCATCAGATACACACACAGCTAGCTGTTTTACTTTTGCCATGAACTTTATAGATTATTTCCTTGATCTTTCTCTTTCTTTTTAAAGATTCTTGTATGTACACACACACACACACACACACACACACACACACACACACACAGGTGTTTTGTCTGCATGTATCTGCACACTAGAATAGGACATTGGCTCCCATGGGACTACAATTATGGACAGTTGTCAGCTGCCATGTAGGTGCTGGGAATTGGTCCTCTGGAAGAGCATCCAGTGCTCTTTACTGCTGTCCAGCACTATGGAGATACGTTCATACTAGAGGTAGTCTCCCTCACACGGTACCTTGGGCTCTTCCCACTTTAGCCTTTTCAAATCAGTCCCAGGAAATGTTTTCATTTTAATTACACACACACACACACACACACACACACACACTCAGAATCACCTGAGTAGGTGGCTAGAGCAATCTCCTTTTCCCTTAGCTGCTTAAACGTAGCTAGGTAGCTTGTCCACATAGAAGAGATTCACAGTGGGAGGTCCAGTGTGAAGAGGAGGATAGTGGTTTAAAGAAACAAAAGCAGGATCTGGAAAGATAGTTCAGTGGTTATGAATACTGGTTGTTCTTGCAGAGGACTTAGGTTTGGTGCTCAGCACCTACATGGTGGCTAATAGACATCTAGAACTCTAGTTCTCAGGGATCTGATGTCTTCTTCTGGCCTCCGTGGTTGTCAGGCCCACAAGTAGCACACAGACATTCATGCAGGCAAAACACCCATAGACATAAAATAGTGATAATGATGATGATGATATAAGAACATTCAGGAGTAATTTCAAGAAACTATGGAGGGATTGAGTGTGTAACTCACACTCAATGTGTGGCATGCATGAGACCCTGGGTTTGATCTCATCAACACACTACAAAATTAAGAAATAGTTGTGCATATGATTATTACTTTTAGGAATATAATCAACTAAGATCAGAAGTCATATTTGCCTCATTTTTCAAATCCAGGGCAGACTGCAAAGAGATAGTAAATTTGGATGCTGCAGAGCTGTGTTGAGACTCTTCTCTACCATTTCTTCCTTTGCTTTTGAGGGTCTCACTATGCAGTCTAAGCTGACCTTGAACTCATGATACTCCTGCCTCAGCCTCCTGAGTGCTGGGATTGCAGGTGTGTGCCAGCAACCCTTTTAAGATCACACAGACCTACCTGTAAAATAACAGGGTAAGCCTCTGTTTTCACCCAGGAAAACAGCAATATCTCCTTTGGGGCATCAGTATGAAGATTAACTCAGGTGGTATATTCAGAAGTGCTCAGGCCTGTGCCCCATGAGCATTCTGTCCCTTCTCTCCAGCTTTGTACGGAGGATTATGCCTGTATTTTATTTTAGTCGTCGCCTTCACCCCTCCTCCCTTTTCTTGGCTTTTCTCCTTGTTTTTGTTCTTATTTTTTCTGGCTGATCTTGTCTTTTTGGTTTTCCTCTTTCTCCTCTCTGTGGATGTTTGTCTTGCCTGTGTTTATTTTTCCATCATGATCTTTTTTCTTTGGGTTCTTTTCTCATTTGCTTTTTTTTTTTTTTTTTTTTTTTTTTTTTTTGCAAGCATCTTTTGTTTTACCTGGGGCTGTAAGCCCTTTGCACATTGATGTCAACACTGATTGCTGATTTTGGACTTTGCTGGGGAAGGGGAGGGGGCGAGGTGTGGGAGGCCAGCTCTTAAGGGGCCCAGAGCAAGGATGTTGGGAGGTTGAAGTGGCCAGTTTCGTGGCTATCCTTATTTTGCAGATGCACATTTCAGTTTCTGGCCAGAAGTCTGACACTTTTTCCCACGAGTCTTCGGAGGGGGGTGGGGGAGGGAGTTCGGATCTGCCTGACTCCCTTCTCTCCCTCCCTCTCTGTTTCTCTACCCTGCTGCCCTGGAGTTCAGTTTTCCCCTCTTCAACTTCCTGCTTTCTCTGAAGCACATTTTACAAATTATGTTCTTGTCTACTGTGGAGCATCCATTTGGAGGGAGTGTGTATTGGTAATAGCAATAGGAATGATAGCTACACATGAAGCTTCAGTGCTCACACAGGGCCAAAAACGAGCCAGGGAAACTCATGACCCTGGTCTACTGGGTACAGAGCCTAAGTGGAATCCAGAGAATCTAAAGCATAGAAATAAACTAAGGGAGTGGTGGATGGTGACAAGAAGGGGAGCCCAGGGAATATTTCTGTCATTTTAATTTCCACAAACATTTATTCACCACTTACCCTGAGCTAAATCATTTGCTAGGCTCTGAGTATAATTTATTTATTGAGCACATACAAAAAACAAAACAAAACAAAATGAAAAACAAACAAACAAACAAAACAAGACAACAACAAAACTCTGCTATTTAAATAGCTTTTAAGGTTCCAGTTGCATTTTTTAAAAAGTCGACTTCTCTTTCAAATTAATATCTAGTGTTTTAAATTGAGATATTTAGGTTTTGTGGCACTTATAAGGAATGGCTAGCAACATGCCACAATTAGTAATCATATGTCATCATCACCATTATTATTTTATTATTGTTGTTTGAGATGGGGCCTCTTTACCTAGCCCTGGCTGTCCTGGAACTCACTATGTAGAATGAGTTCAAACTCACAGAGATTCATCTCTGTGATACCATGCCTGGCCAATCATATGTCTTCAAGTTAAGAAAAAATGTTTTGAATGGGCTCCCAAAGTCCATTCGTATACTAGGGATAAATACTGATCCACTTACCAGAGGCCGAATGGACTTTGGGAGCCCATTCCACATAGAGAGACACTCCCTCAGCATAGACACATGGTGGGAGGGCCTGGGCCCTGCTCCAAATGATATGACAGACTTTGAAGACTCCCCATGGAAGGCTTCACCCTCCCTGGGGAGCAGAAAGGGGATTGGAAGGGGTTGTGGGGGGTATCAGGGGAGGGTGGGAGGGTTCGGGAACTGGGATTGAAATGTAAAACAAGCTTGTTTCAAATTTAAATAAAAATTATATTAAAAATTCTAATGTTTTGAGACAAGGTCTCAGTATGAACCAAGGCTTCCCCTGAACTTAGAATTGCCCTGCCTCAGCCTCTCAGGTATGTGGGTTACAGGTATAAACCACCATACAAAACCACCATTTGTACAGGAATTTTAAGAAAATGTAAAGATAATGTTAGAATAAACGTTTGTCTCTTATCTTTCAACACCAATAATTTATCAACACTTAATCTTTAAAAAAAGATTTATTTTATTTTTACACCCCACCTGGTATGTGTGTGTGTGTGTGTGTGTGTCTGTCTGTCTGTCTGTCTGTCTGTGTGGACATGAGTGCAATTGACTGAGGAGGCCAAAGTTATTGGATCTTATAGGACTGGAGTTATAGGTGATTGTGAGCTGCTTGAGGTGGGTGTTGGGAATTGAACTTGGGTCCTCTGCAATAACAGTACATGCTCTTAACCATGGCTCTAGCTCTTAAATCAATCTTTAAACATCTCTCCCGCCAGCATTTCTCTGAGACATTTCAGGATGTCATGCCAATTCACCTGCATTTCAGTATGCATTCCAAGTGGGCAAAGTCTGTCTTTACATGGCTCCTCTGAGGTCATCACCTGGAACAATAGCAGTGGCAAATTCTGTAATATAAGCCAATAGGAAGTCTGCATGAACTTTTCTCTAATTATCTCAAAGATTCCTTTTTTGTAGTTGGTTTGTATGTGCTGGGATCAAAGCCAAAGCAACCCATTACCTCTGGCTGATTTGTTCTCAAAGCTCTTACTCTGTGCTAACAGCCCCATCCTCCCTTCCCTCTAACCCATTGGGAGCTGTGGTTTGCTACTCCTGGCCTCTTCTTCATGACCAGAGCTCTCTTTTTCTGCAGCTGCCAGGAGGGTGGGCTTCTTAGGTCTCACACACTGAACAACACATTGTTCAGAGGGCAAAAATGCCTGGCCTTCTAGCCTCAGTTTGAAACAAGTCTGGAAGGATAGCCCCACTGCCAAGCCCTCTGCGAAGTGACTTGAGATGTCAGACGTAACCACATCAATTGGGTTTCTTCTTCCTCTCAGTCCTGTTTCTTCATTTTCCTTGGGGCAGATGGAGGCTTCTTCCCAAAGAACTCCGGAACACAAGTCTTGGGGACAGAGTTTATCTCCTAGGAAAGTTGAGTTTCTGGCAGGAGTGATTCTAGCAAGCAGAATCCAAAATGGGATTTTCGAGTTGGGTGCCCCGCCTGCCTCCTGGCAGTACTAATGCCAGTGCTGGTAGGAGGAACCCTGGAAGCTCAGATAGGGCGCAGAGGTCCTGGTTTTAAAGTTCAAACTAGGGCAAACTGTCACAGGGTGCTTTGGAAGGGAGGGCACTGGCAAGGGCTGTTTGGTAGACTTGAGGGAGGCGGGAAGCACAGCAATGGAACTTGAATGGCTTTGGCTGGGGGCTATTGTCGGAGGGGGAGGAGGATGGCAGTGAAAATCTGAGGCTGATTAATCAATCGCCAGGGGCTTCCTTGGCAGCCTCTTAAGGGTTCCTTATCTCCTGTAGCCAGGGGGTAGGAATGACTATCAGATCTAGGGTTTAAATGGAAGGGTAGCCTGGAGAAGACTGGACTGACGATCCTGGCAAGTTTGTGACCTGGGATGGGAAGAAGTGGTTCCCAGTGATCTGGGCAGGAGGCATCTGCATTTGAATTAATGCACTAGAGGCAGGAAACTCCAGATTCCCCTGAGCTTTCTGGTCCTGAAGAAAAGCGCTTCCTTCTACCAATGCGACCTCTCCCTTTGTTTACAGAAGTTATTTCTCTTTCATAGCTTGAGGGGACAAGGACCAACTAGGAATTCTTCAGAATATGTATCAGCACAATTTACCAGAGACATGTTAATTGGACAAAAGATCAATAAGTGACAAGTTCTTAAGGACTTCCTTTATGATACCTGCTTTCCAGTAGATAGAATATAAACAATTCCTACAAATATCCAAGGGTCTACCATTTCAGAGAGAAATGCCCAGAAATCAGAGGTATGCTGGACAAATGAAAGCATTTTAATCTTCTTGATGCTAAGAAGTGATCAAACATTTGATTGGTCAATTATGGCTCTTGGGAACAGATAGTCTATGTGTAGAACTACTGCTTTGACCCATTTGCTGAATGACCCAGAGGCTTCCTGGCTCCTTTGGGGCTCTGAGAGTGGGGGAAATCTGCAGCAGGTTCAGATTAGTTAGAGCCCTGTTTGGGCTCCTTGTACATGATGGAAGTGCTGAAAAGATGTCACCAGGAATGCACGGCAAACTCTCAGAAAATATCACAACAAATGTCACCAGGGCTCTGGCTCAAGGCTCTGTTCATTGTAGCAGAGGGTGACATGCTGTTCACTAAAGAGCCGCCTTCAAGTTCCTGGGCCCTGCAGTGTTGGACTATCTAATGACCTTGTGGCCAGAGCTGGGTTTTGCCAGAATTATCAAATCATGAGATCAACTGGTAGCACACAGCAGCAATCCACTGTAACTCAGTGGCAGTGTGTGTTAGGTATTTTTGCGTAGTGATGACTGAAATGCTTGAGAGAGCATCATACAGGGAGGAAATTTTTTTGCTTATGGTTTCTGAGATGTTAGTTTATGACCTTTGACTTAGTTGATCCTGGGCCAATGGTGAGTGTGTCCTAGTTAGGGTCACTATTGCTTGTGATGAACACCATGACCAAATCAACTTGGGGAGGAAAGGGTTTATTTCAGCTCACACTTCCAGGTAACAAACAGTTCATCACTGAGGGAAGTCAGAGCAGGGACTCAAACTGAGCAGGACCTGGATGCAGGAGGTGATGGAGAGGCCATGCTGGGGTGCAAGCTCAGCTTGCTTTCTTGTAGAACCCAGGACCACCAGCCCAGGGATGGCTTTATCCACGATGGACTGAAATGCTTTACAGCTGGATCTTCTGGAGGCATTTTCTTAGTTGAGGTTCCCTCCTTTTAGATGACTCTGGCTGTGACAAGATGACATAAAACCAGCCAGCACAATGAGGAGGAGGAAGATTACATCAGCACGCGGAGGAGGAAGCTGTGTGCCACATGGTGGACAAGAAGTGGATGGAACAGAGAAACTGAAAGGGGCCAGGGACAAGCTTTAAGATCCCACTTCTGAAGCCTACTTCTCAGAAGGCCTGCCTCCTATTGTTCACCTCCTCCCAGTCATCTGTTCAAAACCCGAGTCCCCGAATAGATCAAATCACTATCAAGCCACTGTCTTTGTCATCTAATTGTCTCCAGAGAAGTCTTCACTGGCATTTACCCAGAGGCATATGTAACTAATCCCCTAAGTGACTTTTAATCCGATCGTTTTGATAATTAAGACTAATCACCATGAAGTGCTTCTGGGATTCGGAATAAACAGGTGAGAGGACACAAATAAGTTGCAGAGAGATGGCTGGAATGCGCCCTACAATGGTGCAATGGTCCCTTTCTTTCTTTTTCCTTTTTTAAAATTTAGATTAGAAGCAATCTTATTTTATATATCAATCCCAGTTCCCTCTCCCTCCCATCCTTTCATGCCCCCCCCCCACCCTCATCCCATCCCTCTTCTGCTCCATGGAAAGGGTGAGGCCTTCCATAGGGGATCATTAAAGTCTGTCACATCATTTGGGGCAGGGCCTAGGCTAAGAGAATATCCCTCTACAGGGAATGGCCTCCCAATGTCCATGGTAGACTATGTGTAAATGCTGTTCCCTTATCAAGGGCCCCATAGACCACCCAGGCCTCCTAACTAACACCCACGTGCAGGGGGCCTGGTTTTATACTATGCAGATTTCCAAAAGGTCAATCAGGGGTCCATGAGCTTCTCCTTGTTCAGGTCAGCAGTTTCTGTGGGTTTCTCCAGCCTGGTCTTAACTCCTTTGCTCATCACTCATCCCTCTCTGCAACTGAATTCCAGAAATTTGACTCAGTGCTTAGTTGTGGATCTCTACTTCTGTTTCCATCAGCTACTGGATGAAGGCTGTAGGTGGCCTATAAGGTAGTCATCAATCTCATGACCGGGGAAGGGCATTTAATACAGCCTCTTCCCTATTGCTTAGATTCTTAGTTGGGGTCATCCTAGTATATATCTGGACATTTCCCTAGTGTGAGATTTCTCTTTAAACCTACAATGGCTCCCTCTATTAAGGTATCTCTTTTCTTACTCTCCTCTATTCTTCCCCTGACTCAATCTTCCTGGTCTCTCACCTCTTCCTCCCCCTTCCTCTTCTCCATTTCTCTTTCTCCTACCTCCCTCTCCCTTCCTTCTGTGCTCCCAATTTGCTCAGGAGATCTTGTCCCTTTCCCGTTCTCCGGGGGACCATGTATGTCTCTCTTAGGGTCCTCCTTGTTTCCTAGCTTCTCTGGAGGTGTGGATTGTAGGCTGGTGATCCATTGCTCAATGTCTGATATCCATATATGAGTGAGTACATACCATGTTTGTCTTTTTGTGACTGGGTTACTTCACTCAGGATGGTTTCTTCCAGTTCCATCCATTTGCCTGAAAATTTCAAGATTCCATTTTTTTTTTCTGCTGAGTAATACTCCATTGTGTAACTATGCACTGGTCCCTTTCTGACCCCCATGCAAGTTAGTTTTGAAGGACTAGTGTGGTGATATCTTGTTTATACTCTAACAAATAAAGCTTGCCTGAATATCAGAGGATGGAGATAGCTATAGACGTCTGGAGGTCTGTACAGACAGGAAGTGATATGGCTGGGCAGAGAGAGGAATATAAGGTGGGAGGAGACAGGAACTTGGTCTCTTTTGGCTGAGGAGTTATCAAGGTAAGAGTTGGCTGTGGCTTACTCTTTTCTCTCTGATCTTCCAGCATTTGCCCCGATATCTGGTTGTGGGTCTTTTTTTTTTTTTTTTTTTTTTTTTGAGATTAATGGGAACTCATGTTACAGACCAGCATTCCCAGGTAGATTGGTTGAGTTCTTCATTTCAACCATGGTGCAGTTTAATCTTTCTTTGCTTATTATTTTTGTCTTACTCCTTTGTGGGTATTTACCCTCTTATATCAATAATAACTATTTTTGCACATTATTTTCTATCTCTGAAGTGATTTTCCAGAGAATGTTAAAATGTCAGGTGTTATGAGTATGCTTTTTCTGCTGGTCTGGTCCCACCGCCAAGCCAGTCCAAAATAATACACAGAGACACTGTATTTGATATAATTCTGTTGGCCAGTTACTTGTTTCTTATCAGCTAGCTCTGTCTTAATTATTAACCCATTTCTATTAATCTAAGTACTTCCACGTGGTCTCATCTTACTGGAGAGAGGGGCTGGCTTTCTTCTCTCTCAGTCCATCATCTTGGATCCCCTCCCAACTACTTCCTCTTTCCTCCTAGTCTCCTAGTACTGCCTATCTTGCTTTCCTATTGGCCAACAGTGCTTTATTCATTAACCAATACGAGAAACATATTTACAGAACGACATTTCCCATCAGTCAGGTCATTCAGTCAATAAAGTATTTGGTAGCCAAGATTTGGTTGATGGTTTTCTCATAGCATGGTTTTATAGTTAATTGTTTTTCTACCTATGTTTCCTGTAAAATGATAGTTTTAGCTGGAGAATTTGGTAGATTTGGGTGTTTCTATGGGCTTCCTGGTTATATCACATTCTGAGGCATACAGTGTTAGGATGCCTGGCTTCTAGCAGTTAAAACTGATTGTTAGCCTAATCCCTCTAATACAAATGTCTTTACAAACCAGACTTGTGGTGCACACCTGAAATCTCAACTATTTGGGGGGTTGAGAAAGGAAGACCACAGAGCAAGCATTTAGTAGTATCACAAAACAACAAAAAAAGAGGTTTTCACAAACCTCTAATTTTCCCCTCTCCCCATTTCTCACTGTTTTATTTTATTTTGTTTTCTTCCTTTTTCTCTTCTCATCTTCTCTTCTCCATGTGATTCCTAGTGGCACCTCTTGGTGTGGGAGAACCCTGGATCGATGGCAGCATACTCAGCCACTTGAGAAATAAAGGGGAACTGGTGAAGCAGAAAAACAATAGAAAATTTTCAAATCTTTGAACGTTCTTACATCAACTCAATGAGCATCAGTTTCATAACAGACACGGGCAGGCCTTTTATACCTTACTCTTTTGTCACACACACCTTGTTCTTAATCTTGTCAACTTGATAGGATTTAAAATCACCCTTGGGCTTTCATGAAGGCGTTTCCAAAAAACTGTAACCAATGTGGAGGTTATACCCCAAAATGTGGGTGGCACCATCCCAACTGGATGAGCTCTTAGACTGATAAAAAGGACAAAGCAAGCCCAGCCCCAAGCTTTCATCTCTTCCTGCTCCCTGATGTCAGACATGATGTGACCAGCAGCCTCACATTTCTGCTGTTTCAAACCCATGAGCCAAAATCTTTTCTTTGTCATGAGAAAAGTAACTAACACACACACTTTACCCCTCCTGTCTTCTCACATCTCATGAGACAGCTATTGATTGGCATGGCCGCTCATGATCTAAGACATGTGCAGGGAGTTTTCTGACTTGAAAAGTTATTTTGCTCTGAAAGGAAGGATGCCCTCTTTTTGAATGGTAAAACTAACTGCTATTAAAGGCAATGACTGAGAATGAGGATTTATAGTGGAGGGATGGGGACATCCCTGAAGCTGTGGCAGTGACATTTTGGTAGGGGCGATTTTCCAGGGGCTTGAGTGATGACTCAATCATTAAGAGCACTTGCTGCTTTTGCAGAGAAACTGTTCTGCTTCCAGCATCCATATCAATCAGCCCCAATCACCTGTAACTTCAGCTCTAGGGAATCCATTGCCTGCTTCTGGTCTCCATGGGTACCACACTCATGCAGGCAGACACATGCTTAAAATAAAAATCAACAAAACATTTTATGTCTGTTTACTTGGGGAAAAAATGGGAAAATTATTTGAAATGACATGATCTCTTTGTACATGTTTGGTTTTACTCTATATTTTAACTAAAGTGTTTTTTTGTTTGTTTGTTTGTTTTACCAGGTACAGAAAGTAAGTGAGAATAATAAAAAATAGATCATGAAATGCAAGGTGAAATTAAATGTTAGTCTTTGAAGAAAGGAAAGAACCAGAGGTTAGGAAATTGCTGGAACCCAGGCCACTTTTCTACCTATTTGCAATTTCTACTCATAGGTGTGTGTGGGGGGGGGTGGAGGAGGGACAGCCTGCATTAAGTCCAGCCTTTCCACATATAAATCCCGGATGGAATTCCGGTTGTCAAACTTAGCATCTTTACCTGTTGAGCCATCTTACTGACCCCAAATATTTTATTTTATTTTACTTTATTTTTGTGGTGCTGGGAGAATGTCCAGGAGAAGTCCAGGAGAATGGCTCATTGGGTAAAGGTGCTTTACCTCAAGTCTGATGACCAGCGTTCGATGACCCATATGGTACATGAGGACAACTGACTCTGGCCAGTTGTCCTCTGACCTCTACATGTACTATGCACATGCAAACATGCATGTGTATGCACACTGACTTGGCATTGGGACAACGGAGATATTTAAGAGGCAATTACTTCACATTTGGCTTGTGGTTCAGACACACTACCTACACGTATATTTCTAAAACAATTACAGAAATTTGATTATAGCTTGGTATTGTACAATATGTAAGTTACTAGTTCCTACAGCAAAATACCTGACAAGAGCTACTTAAGGAGGGAATCTGTGGCTCATAGATGGAGGGTCCATACGGTCCAATATGGTAGGGCATCATGGCTGCAGGAGTGAGGCAGCTGCTCACATACATCTGCTCAGAAAAGTGATGAGTGCACATGCTCAGTTTGACTTTTCCTTTTATTGATGCTACCCAATTTACCGTGAGTCTCCCAATCTTAATTAATCCAGCAGACATGTCTAAAGAATTTTTTTCTAGGCGAGTCCAGATCTTGTTAAGTTGACAATAGATAGTAGCCCTTCATAAATGATATTAAAATTTTACTGTTTGGAGCTGGAGAGATGGCTCAGAGGTTAAGAGCTTTGGCTTCTCTGCCAGAAGACCGGGGTTTGATTCCTAGCACCTACATGGTGGCTTACAACAGCCTGTAACTATAGCTCCAGGAAATCTGATCACCTCCTGGACTTCCTCTTGCACCAGACACATAGACATACATGCAGGCAAAAACAGACATGCAAAATAAATTATTGTTAATTTTATTAAGTATACTAATGGATTTGTAATTATATAAAAAAAGCCTGCAGTTTTGAAGATATTCATTGAGGCATGTAAGGATAAAGTCATATGTTGTCTCATATTTTCTTTAAAAAGACCCTCAGCAAAGAAAATCTAAAGAAAAAAAATTGAAATGACAAAATGTCGGTAATGAAGTGTAGATGCTGTATTTATGGAGGTTCATTGTGTATTCTGTGTTTTCTGATGTGTGTTTGAAACGTCATGAAAAAGAAATAAAATGTAAGATCCATTTTCCAGCTTTTTTCCAGTGTTGAGGATTAATTGCATTTAGGATTTTCTATTTTTCTGCCCAAATTTACATGGAGAACAGTTCTTGGCAAGGTGAAATGGTAGAAAGTTCACTCTCTTAGAAGTCAAACAAGTAATGGTTTAAATCCCAGAGAAGGGTGTGGCTGGGACAGAGACAAGGGCAGAAGCGTGCTTGTGGCTATCAAAGGTGGCCCACAATCTGCCCGTCCATTGGGCTGTTTTCATCAACAGCAGCCATGGGTGGTGGCGGTGCATGCCTTTAATCCCAGCACCGGAGAGGCAGAGGCAGGTGGATCTCTGTGAGTTCAAGGCCTGCTTGATCTACAGAGCTACACAGAGGAAGAACCAAAACAAAAAACAAAAACAAAAACAAAAAAACCCCAGGAAGTCTATCGACAGCAGTCCTAATGACTCTTGTCAACACACTTCCTAAAAACGAGATTGCTGGGAACGTGTCACTTTGGGAGATCGTTCCCTGATGTGTGTGCTGTCCTTCTCTTCCTAGCAAGTGAACAGGTGAACTGAGGCTGCAGAGGTGAACGGGAACCTGATTGTTGGGATGTCACTGACTATGCCAAGAGGCTTTACTCTGTTCCCCAAAGCAAAGACAAAGGCATTTTAAACCAGATGTGTGTGTAACACAGGTGCCCTGTGTTCTGAACTGGTGACTAACCCAAGTGTGGAAAGCAGTTTGGTGGAGTCAGGGTGGGTGGAGTCTGGTTGTTTGGAGTCTGATTGACTGTTGCCATCCGTGGGCGAGGCAGAGGGTTGGGGCGGTAGCAGGGGTGGAGATAGAGTTGGGCAGCGGACTAGAACGACAATAAGAGTCAAATGAACAGGATCTGGTGATGTTGAATATACCTGGTGAGAGGGCGGGACTAAACATGTCCAGGTTTCAGAACTGTTTACCTGAATGCACAGGGAAACAATGCACTCCGGGATTGCTGGATCAGGGCAGTTTTGTTTTGGGGAATGATGACATTAAGTTGAAAGTGTCTTTGAGTCACATAAGAAGTGTTGTCACCAGTTTAGGTCTCAGATGAGAGCATAATGTGTCTATTAGTTCAACAGAAAACCCAGACACCATTGGGTTCTTCCTAGGGCTGTCACAGCTGTGTCACGCATGGGAGCAAGAAACCACATAAACCCATAGAAAGTTTTGTTTATTTGTTTCACAAATGAGCACGTTTGTTTTTACGGGAAAGTAGTTGCCTTTCTATTGATTTTTATTTTTTATTGCAAATGTGGAAGGATTCTGGAAGTAGCAGAAGGCTTTATGTCTTTATTTTGCTATGATTACTTTGTACACGCCTCATGGTGGGAGCTTACCACTTATTAATTAGACGAGCCTGGCATTGAAGGAGAGCGACCAGAAGTTAAAATTCAGCCAACTCTAGCCAGAAATACAATCTCTACTCTGTTAGTGATGGCTACCAGAGAGCTCTTAAAAGTTCTCTTCAAATCCGAATGCATTCAAGTATAGATCAGAATTCAGGGAGCAGGGAGAGGAAGGGTGGTGAAGGGTGGCGATAGGGGTGCTAGTTAAAGAAAACACACAGGGGGGCTGGAAAGATGGCCCAGAGGTTAAGAGCACTGTCTGCTCTTCTAGAGGTCCTGAGTTCAATTCCCAGCAACCACATGGTGGCTCTCAACCATCTGGTGCCCTCTTCTGGCCTGCAGGGATACATGGAGGCAAAATGTTGTATTCATAATAAATACATGAATCTTAAAAAACACACGGGATGCTGCTTCTAGAAACCATTTAGGCTACATATGGTGGCTCCTGACAGTCATCCCAGCACAGCACTTGAGAGACTGAGGCAGGAGGATCGCTGAGGTTCAAGGTTAGTCTAGACCCCGGTGTAAGACTTGGCTCCCTCTCCCTAGCTCAAGCTGCATTGGAATTTGAAGTGTAGTTTGGGCAGGCCTTGAACTCACAGTCCCCCCTGCCATCTAGTTCAGCTATGGTTTGTTTTCTTAAAAGGCTGCAATTGTAATTCCTTTAGAACTTTTGGGAACATTCATTCTGTGGTTAGATGCTCAGTTTTGGTTTGGTTTTGCTTCAACGCCCAGAGAACCATTTAGAATAACCATGTTTTCTGTTGCTGTTTTGAAAGTTTTTGTTATATTTATATTTTGCCTGTGTATTCTGTCTGTGTGTATGTGTGTGTGTCATGGCACAAGGATGGAGCACAGAGAACAACTTGTGGGAGTTGGTTCTCTTCTTTCACCATGTAGATCTCAGGGACTGAATTTAGGCTGGCAGGTTTGGTGGCAGGTACCTTTACCGCTGAGCCGTCTTGCGAGCCCTTGCTGTTTTGTTTTTCTTTTTAAAGATTTAAAAATTATTTTAAAGTTATGTGTGTGTATATATGTATGTGGGCATGCGCACCTGAACACAGGTGACCATAGAACCCAGAAGAAAGCCTGGGAGTGGGGGGGGGGCAGTATTTCTTGTGTCCTAGGCTGGTCTTGATCACACTATGTAACTGATGATATGCTTGATCTTCTGATTTTCCTTCCCCCATTCTTCTAGCCGAGCTACTTCTCTAGTCCACAATACCTAAGGCAAACAACTTAAAGGAGAAAATACTGACTTGTTTCATAGTTTCACTGCCTCTGGCCTGGGCCCCTGATGAGGCAGAACATCACATGGGGAGGAGATGATAAATGTTGCTCCCCTTGTGGTGGTCAATAAACAAAGGCAGAGAAAGGGGTAGGTCCCCCAGATCCCTTCAAGCACTCCCTCCCACACCACCCAACTTCCTTCCCCTGGGTTTGCCTCCCCTCAAGAGAACCAAAGGCATAGTTAAGATCAAATGGTACGGAGTTAAAGGTCAGGGGCAATTTTTTCATAGGATAGAGTGGTCCACAGTTAGTGATGGTGAGAACCAGGGTAGGAAATGTGGATGAAATAATGTTAATCTTCCAGGTCTATGCATTACCAAGGAGGAAAGAATGAATAAAGGAGTGGATAGGCAAAAGAGTAAGAAAGAAGAGCTAAAATGAGCTTATTTGGTCTTTCAAACATTCCTTCTCTGAGGACTGGCGAGGTGCCTCAGTGGGTAGGAGTGCCCGTTATGAAAGCATGAAGCATTGAATTCAGATTTGCAACACTAGCACTCGGGTCTGCAAAGCCAGTTCCAGGGCAGCCGGGGTGGTAACACAGAGAAATCCTGTCTCTAAAAGGGGAAAAAAACCCTCCAATAGTGTGTGTGTGTGTGTGTGTGTGTGTGTGTGAGAGTTTGTGTGTGTGTGTGTGTGTGTGTCTAGCAGGCAGAGGGACAGAGATAGACAGATCCTGGAATCTCTCTAGCCAACTAGATTAGTTAAAATGGTAAGTTTCTGGTTCACTAAAAACTGTCTTTAAAAAAAATTATTTTAATTTTATGTGCATTGGTGTTTTGCCAGCATGTGTATCTGCGTATGGATGTCTGATCCCTTTGAACTGGAGTTGCAGACTGTTCTGAGCTGAGTGTTGGGAAGTGAACCCATGTCCATCTAGAAGAGCAGCATGTTCTTAACCATTGAGCCATCTCTCTAGACCTGAGAAACCATGTCTTTTTTGTTTTGGAACTAGCTCTGTAGACCAGATTGGATATCTGATATCAACCTGCCTCTGCCTCCATAGTGCTGGGACTAAAGGCCGCCGCCGCCGCCGCCACCACCACCCCACCACCACCACCTGGCTGAGAAACCTTGTCTTAAAGAAATAAAGTAGGGAGTGATAGAAGAAGACATCCAACTTCCTCTTCTGGTCTCTGTATGTGACGATCCTGTTGGCCCAACACACATAAGCACACACACATAAGCACACACACACACACACACACACACACACACACACACACACAGTGCTTACCACCATTACCACCCCAAAAAGTAAAAGTAAAAAAAGTTTTTTTTCCTTGTCAGCCTGTGTTCCCATTTCAGACAATATGGAGTACTATGTGTTTGAATACCAGATACTAAAGATCCAGTTTACAAAATATGGCAGAATTTAATGTCATAAGAGAAATATTGGGCAAAATAAATTATGACACAAAATATTTTTTGTTGGGCTAGGTAGATAGCTCAGTGGGTGAAGGTGCTTGCTTCAGATCCCCAGAACCCACATAAAAAGTTGGATGTAGTACATGCCTGTACTCCCAGCATGCCCAAAGAGAAATGGAGGTGGAGACAAGAGAATGGCCAGGAAACTCCTTGGCCAGCTAGCCAGCAGGTAAATAGGCAGAAAAGTTTCCAGGGACTGGGGAAATGGCTCAGCAGTTATGAACACTGGCTGCTCTTCCAGAGGATCAGGGTGCAATTCCCAGCACCCACAGGGCAGCTTACAACTGTCTGTAACTCCAGTTCCAGGAGATCGGATACCCTCACACAGACAAATGTGCACATAAAAATAAAATAAAATAAATAAAAAGAGAAGTTGTCTTCTGACCTCCACACATGAACTATGATATATATACTCCCAGAGTCATACACGTCATAAACATATTTACACACAAATGATTTTTATTGTTGATGTCAGTTTCCAAATATCTAAGACCTCTTTTTTGTATGTTTGTTTGTTTGTTGGTTTGAGAGTGAATACCAGCTATTCTAGCTGCCTCCTGTTGCTATGATGACAACTACATCCAAAAGCAACTTGGGGCGGAAAGGGTTTGCTTTATCTTATAGCTCTGAGCTCACAATCCATCACTGAGAGAAGTTGGGGCAGGAATTGAAAGCATGAGCAGGTGGGAACAGACCACAGAGGAAAGCTGCTTATGGGCTGGCTTTCTCTGGCTTGTTCGGCTACGTTTCTTATATAGCCCAGTCCCACCTCTACAGGGATTATACGTGCGTGTGCGTGTGTGTGCGTGCGCGTGCATGCGCGTGCATGCGTGTGTGTGTGTGTGTGTGTGTGTGCATGTATTTCAGGGGCTGAGAGTGTGCACTACTGATACAGATTATGCCTAGCGTGTGTGAAGCCTGGTGTATATATATGTATATATCAGAAGACCTTGTTATCAGATGAAAAAGTAGAATTTCTTGAGTTTGTGTACAGAAAAGGTGTACTACTGTGATTTTTAATGACTTTTTACATTTAAAAATATATCAATTCTCTTTCTTACTTAATAAATCATACCATATATTTGTGTGAATCATTAAATAACAAACTGTTGACATGCATTGTATGTGTGTACATATGCATGTGTGTGTGTATATATATGTGTGTGTGCATGTTCTTGTGCATGAGTGTGATTGTGCTTATGGATGCCAGAGGCAGACAGGTATCTCCCTTAATCTCTGTCTGTCTGTCTCTGACTCTGTGTGTGTGTGTGTGTGTGTGTGTGTGTGTGTGTGTGTGCTTGTCCACATGTGTGGGTGTGAATGTGTACTTGCTATGGTAGATGTCAGAGACCCACCTTGGATGTTGGTCCTTGCTATCCACCTTGTTTGAGACAGGGTCTCTGCTGTTCACCACAGTGTGCTCCAGGCTATCTAACCCACACCTTTCTAGGGCTTTTCCTGTCCCAGTCTTATCTCCCGTCTTGCCGTAGGAGTGCTGGAGTCACAAGCTTGTCCCTCCACTGTGGGAATCAGAACTCATTCAGAGCCTCACAATTCCCAAGCCCCACCTTAGCTTTTGAGGCCGCATCTCTCACAGACCTTGCTAACCTGCTAGTTTGTCTGGCAAGTGATCCCCAGGTTTCCTCATTTTTTGCATCATGCCAGCAGTGGGATTACAGGTGTGCACACTGCTCCTGGGTTTCGTGGGGGTGCTGGGGACTGATTCACATGCCATGTTTGCCAGCAAGCATTTACCAAATGAGCCATCTCCCCAGCCCTTCTTTGCATTAGAGATTTGATTGTTGATGTGTTCCTGTGATCAATTGTATATTTATTGAGTGCATGCTATATGGAAGGCACCTTAAACTACATGAATCACATTTAAGTACTCCCCTCCCAGGGTGATAGAGAGGTTCAAATGAATTAATAAGTATGTGTTTGTGTGAAGGCTGTTTTATTACCGTGACAGAAACAGACTGAGTACATCTTCGGCTGTCATTGTTTAACACAGAGGTGAATATTTTCAGTTTTACCTTTGCAAGCCTTGGGCATGTGAAGGCCAGGAGTCTGGCTTGGTTTTCCTTCACAGATCTCAATCTCAGAAGCCAAAGAAACTGGTGTGGTGACAGTACTGTTCATTCCATTCCCCGAGGACACACAAAGTTACAACTTCCCTCCAATTTGGGTAAAAGGGGGAGCCGAGACTAGTTTTGCCTTTTGAGTCAGGCAGACATCAAATGACTTGGATTTTCATTCTCACTGATTTCTTTTGCAAAGTGCCCTTGCCTGTCAGGTGTGGGCAGAGAAGCCACAGGAGGACTCCCTCCTGCAAAGCGGAGAGGATGACACTGTGACAACACACGCACCTTTTCTTTTCCTCTAGTTTTCATAAATGCCCAGGTGTATAAACAAATGTCCCAGGACTACCTGTGGCCTGCTCCAGGTCATCACACTCTTTTTTTTTTTCTATTTTTATATCTCTTTCATCTTTTCCCCTAAATTAAATTATCTGTCCTTAGCAAGAAAAATACTTACTCTCAAAATACAGACTCCAAAAGAGGCTTCGTGTATGGAAATTACTAACTCTTTGGTTGTTGTTGTTTTGAGACAGCATCTTGTTGTGTAGCCTCTGCTGGCCTAGAAATTGCTTATGTAGACCAGGCTAGCCTCCAACTCACAAGAATCCACCTCTGTTTCCCAAATGCTGAGTTTAAAAGTGTGTACCATTACTCCCAAGGACAATTCACTATTTCTTGGTGTTGCTTCCAATAGTGGAATTGCACTGTTGGTTATGGTCTTTAGTTTTCTGTCTGTCCCACAAATGAGATCATCTGTAGTCATTGTTAGTACTGAAAAGAACAGGGAGTAACACACACTTTATACTACAGAGTGGTTCCAGGGGTAGAGGTCGGAGCAGTCTGACTTTTAAAATAATGTTAATTGCATAGGGCAACTTATATCATTGCCTTATTGTCCAAAGTCGATTGCCAATTTGCTTTGAAATATTATGCAAAAGTATTGGCTTGATTGCGGGAAATATCATCTTAGATAATTTGATTGCCTTAGGGATGGATAATTAATGTCCCTTGAAATCATATACCTGAATGAAATTTTTAAAAATTTACCACTGTCATTCCTTCTTGGGAGTATATATTGATTTTTTTTTATTTATTTGTTTTATTTTTGTATATAAGTGTTTTGCCTATATGTATGTGTTGTACCATGTGAGTGCCTGGTGCCAGAGGATTTCAGAAGAGGACATTAGACTTCCTAGAGATGGAGTTTCAGATGGGTGCTGGGAACCAAATCAGGGTCCTCTGGAAGAGCAGAAAGTGCTCTAAACTGCTGAGCCATCTCTCCAGCTCCTTTTAAGTATATTAAATGACTAGAAAAAAACTGTAAGTTAAAAAAAATTTAAGGAGACATGTTGAGAAAGTATTTATAGAAAATAAGAAAAATGAAGATGGCTATTTTTATTATGCAGAGAGGAAATAAGGAAACCATTACAAATAAATTAGAAAAACAGAAAGGATACACACAACCATTCCACAAAGGAGAGCTGGCAGCCAGGCACAGCCACACAGGCCTGCCCTCCTGACACTTGGAAGACAGAAGCAGGAGGGTTAGGAAGGAGTTCAGGGTCTGCTGTACTGCAGAGTCCGTTGGAGCCTAGTTTGGGCTAGAGGGGGAAGAGAAGAAAGAAAAGTTCTGTTAATGAAGATGGTAACTTGGTTGTTTTCACAAGTACATTGCACATATTGACTGAAGGAGCTCACTCTGATGAGATTAGCAAGGACTAGAGATTGTGCCAGAATATGAGAGAACCATGTCTCTCTCTCTCTCTCTCTCTCTCTCTACTTGTATGTATGTATGTATGTATGTTGTTAGCTTGTTTTTGCAGGTGCTGGAGTGATGGCTCAGCTGGCCTGAAAAGCATGAGACCTGAATTTGATCCCCTGGGTTGCCTGTAAAAAAAGCCAAGCTTGGTGGTTCATTTCTGATCTAGTGCTCAGGAGGTGAGGACAAGCAGATTCCAGGAGCTTGGTGTCACTCCTAGGCCAAGGAGAGATTCTGTCTGTCCTACACACACACACACACACACACACACACACACACACACACTAATAAAATGGAAACTGTTTCAATATTTAATGTTCAGTTCAGAGATTCAGGGACTCATGCATGTTAGGCAAGGGTTATCTATAGCTTTGAGCAACCCCACCCCCACAACACAATTATAAATATTTTTTTTTGGTTGTTTAAATAAATCTTGAACAATGAGTTGACTGGGCTCAGGTATGGTAGTACACACCTGACATCCCAGCCTGGTGGGACCTTATGAAGCCAGCACTGAACTAACAACTTGGATGATTTAACCTGGGTCTGAGCTGAAAGCCTCTTTCCTGTGGTTGAGCCTTCATGGAACCAGAAAATAGTACACACCACATTAGGTGGCTCACAGATGCCTGTGACTCTAGCTACAGCGGGTCTGACACTCTCTCCTGGCCTCCTGTGTATATATGACATACATACACATATATAAAAAGAAATTCTTTTTAGAAGAAATGCTCTGGGGAATATGGAAGTAAGGTTCTTATTAATTGATAATGTACACATAGAGAATTGTGTGGATAATAAGGGGCCAAGCATGACTCAGAAAGTACCTAAGATCAAGGTCTAAAGCATGACCAGTCTCCTAGAAGCCTTCTCTTGCCCATTCCAGTCATTATTCTATAGTAATCGATAGATCAAGCAGGCAGAAAATCAGTAAGAATACAGATGAGCTGGACAGCAGCACTAATCTACTTGATGTAATAGTGACACTTACATAGTACTTCATTTAACTTAAGTGAACACATGCCCCAGTCACCAAGATAAATCATATTCTTGACCAAAAAAAAAAAAAATACTCGAATAAGCAGAAAAAAATCATATATAGCATGTCATGTTTTCAGACCACAATGGAATTAAACTATATGCCCAAAACAAAAAGATAGCTGTAAAAGTCTAAATTATTAAACACATCATTAAATAACATGAATCATAGAAATCTAGAAGGACCAGAAGGCATAATATTTTATTTTTCATGTTTAACTTTGCAACCCATTGTGAATAGATTTTATGTATGTTGTGAGTCAGGGATGAAAGTTTTCTTTTCTTTTTTTGGTAGTATCTGTCACAGATATGCCTTAGATTTCAACTTGTGAATTTCAGGGCACAACATCCAGAATATAACAAATACAGTTGAAATAATACATATTTCTCATAATGAGTATGTGACATATTGTATGCAACTGTTTCCTAGTAAAATATAACTAATTGTATTATTACATATATTAAAGATGGTGTCTTACTGTGTAGTCCTACCTATCTGGGAGCTCATAATATAAACCAGGTTGGCTTGAAACTCCCAGTGACCAGTGCTGTGATTAAAGCTGTGAGCCACCATGCCTAGCTTTATTTATTTTTGAGACAGGGTCTTGTGAAGCCCTGGCTGGCCTTGAACTTATTATGCAGTGGAGGCTGGCCTTGAACTCCTGATCCTGTCTCCATCTAAGTCTAAGGATATAGACACATGCCACCAGGTCCTGCCTAAACTGAAACATATCTAATTCATGCTCATGAAATGTGCAAAGGTAACAGCTGGTGTGCATTTTACCCTGAACTGATAACTTCCTGGGACCCCTCGTTTCCACAAGCACATAGATGAAAGTTTTATTGACAAATGAAACCCTTGAGTACTTAGAGAGTAGAACCCAAAGCCCTCTACTGCCTCATACTTATTAAATGTCAGTTGAGTAAAGTCATGTTTACGGGTAATGCCTAATGGTATGCAAGCCATCAATATTTTAGGTTAGGTTACCAGGGAAACAAACCAAGATGGAGATTTCTGTGCAGGAAGTTTATTGGGTGATAATCCAGGGATCAGGATCATGGAAGAAGGGGGAAACAGGAATCAACGGAGAAATTTAACTGTGAATGAATTTTTCTCCTTTGGGTTGTCAGGTTATCAGTGAGCTACAAAACAGCATTATGGCTTTTGGTTTCACTCACTCATTAATTTACTCAGCAAATATTGCTTGAGTGCTTTAAAAATTCTGCATTGTATTATTATTATTTTTTATTTTACATGTCGATCCCAGTTCCCTCTCCCTCCCTTCCTCATTTCCTCCCCCTCCCTTCCTCTCTCCTTCCCTCCCTCCCTCTTATCCTCTCTCCCCCCTCACATGCACCCTGACCACCCTCCCCTACCATACCCTCACCCCAATTCCACATGTAGGGCAATGCCATCCAGATGGGGTCATGTAAATCTGTCAAGTCATTTGGAGTAGGGACTAGGACTTCTCTCCTGTCTCTAGGTTAAGGGAGTGTCCCTCCATGGGGGATGTGTCCGCAAGGTCCTTTTGTGCACCAGGAATACATCCTGGCTCCACTGTCTGAGGTCCCTTAGACTGCCCAGTCCTTCTGTATTATTATTTTTAAAGGATGGGTATCCATGTGTGGGGGTGGGTTTGTGCACGTGAATACAGTGTCGATGGGGGCCGGAAGAGGCCATTGGATCTTCTGGAGTTGGAGTTACAGACCATTGCGGGTGCTGGCCCTCTGCAAGATGAGCATATACTCTTAACTGCTGAGCTATCTCTCCAGCTCATCTTTTCACTACTTACTGTGCACTTTGCTTTGGAATTTGCAATGGAGAATAAGATAGACTCATGGAGTTCATACTCTGAAAGTGATAGATAAGACACTTAAATAATTAATGGCAATACAAAATACAATGTTTTTTGTTTCTGAGACAGGGTTTCTTTATGTAGCTCCAGTTGCCCTGTAACTCACTCTAGACCAGGTTGGCCTCGAACTAACAGAGATCCACCTGCCTCTGCCTCCCAAGTGCTGGGATTAAATGTGGGCACCACCACCACCTGGTGCAATGCAATGTTTTATTTGTATGGCTTTAAACTTGTATGCTGAACTAAATTTATTAATTAAATATAGTATGTGAGTCTAGGTAAGCGATAAACAGAAAAACTAATAGGGGATAGGGGTGGAGAAACTGGTCTTAGAAGGTACTTCAGACACATTATAAACACCATGCTATTGAGGAAAAAGCTGACCAAGGCAGCAAAAGAGAGTATTCAGGAATTCATGCCGATGTGAGGGTCGTGTTTGGGAAAGGGAGCTTTAAAATAAATGCTAGGGAAGATAGCTCTTTTGATAAGTGAATGAACAAATAGATGGTTCTGTGGCAATTGGCAGATTTTGTAAAAACTGATACATGAGTTTATTCTATATGTTCATGTCTTTGTGTATATACATGTGTGTCTGAGTATATATGCACATTTGGGCATTTGAAAGTGGAAGACAGAGCCTCAGGAAACTTCCTCAGTTAACCAGTCACCAGAGAGCTCCAGGGATCCTGCACCACTGCACCCAGCTTTTACATGGGTGCGGATCTTCGTTTTGTATAGCAAACACTTTACTGATGCAAGCATTTAATTATTTACTTTTTTAAGACAGGGTTTTTCTGTGTAGCCTTGGCTGCCCTGGAACTCACTCTGTAGATCAGGCTGTCCTCAAACTCACAGAGATCCCCCTGCCTCTATCTCCCATGTATTGGGATTAAGAGCATGTACCTCCAAGTAGTGTAGTCAACTTGGGTTTAAAGACTGCTCCACGGTTGAGAACCCATATCTGATACTGTCAACCATTGTAAACGTCTGTGATTGGAGGGGGTCACAGGCACCAGTTGGGTGGGCGTCGCTATTGTTTTGTTAAATGGATATGGTGTACCTGTCAAATTGTTCTCTAAACTTTGTATTTATACCCATAGGTAACCGTTGCTGTCCGTTCTGGTGGTGAAGGGAAACTGCCTGTTTGCACGTACTGCAGGGACTTTAAGTCTTCAAGCCCCGAGAACAACTGTCCTTACATGGTGCCTCAAAGTTCAGCCATAAACGGAAGAAGCACTCACACATCTGTTAAACCCCTCCAAGGGCTGTGGACAAAGGGGAAGGAGGTATAAGGAATGGAAGAGCTAAAGGAATGAGGGAGAGTCTTGTGTAACTATTTCTCCGAGTTGAAGCGCTCCCTCCTGGAGGTAGGACTGAGACTCCTGAGAACCAACAAGGCTTACAAGGCTCAGCAAGCTCATAGAATCTGCTAGAGTCATGAGGCCCTCCCTAAGGGTATAAAAAGCAATGCATAACTGCTGAGAAGGAGAGACCTTTGGCTGAACTGCCTGTGGGTTGGGAAGGGAACTCCAGAGATGCAGCTTTTGGGTGTCATCATCCATCCTGGGGAGGGCCTTTTGGTGATGTAGATGCCTTTGAGTCTGCCCCTCCTGTGTTCCTGTAAGTAACCCCAATAAACTTACTGGTTTCACAAGCTAGACTTGGCAGGGGCGGGGGGATCCTCTGTGGTCTGCTGTCTCTTGTCTGTGTCCTCTCTGGGCTGAACAAACATTTGTTCACACTGTTCCAGGAAAAGTCACACTACAAGCTAATCTTAATAAACCCAAAACCTCAAAATTAGCCAGGCAGTGGTGGCACACTCCTTTAAGTCCAGCACTTGGGAGGCAGAGGCAGGAGGAGCTCTGTGAGTTCAAGGCCAGCCTGAATTCCAGGATAGCCAGGGCTACAGAGAAACCTGTCTCTAGAAACTCAAAAAACAAAAACAAAAGTGAAAAAACCCCAAACAAACAATAACCTAAACAACAACAACAAAAAATTAAAATTAATAAAGAGGAGGCTAGGGAGATGGCTCAGTGGTTAAGAGTACCAGCTGCTCTTTGAGAGGATCTGGGTTCAATTCTTGGCACCCACATGGCAGCTCACCACTGTTTGTAACTTGCCCTCCAGGGTTTCCAACACTTTCACACATGCAGGCAAAACACCAAGACGGATAAGAAAATGCCAACAAACCAATAGTCCATGGTTATATGCATGCACATTGGAGGAAAAGAAATATAATGAGCAATTGGAGAGATGGCTGTTCTTCCAGAGGGTCAGGGTTCAAGTCTTAGCACTCCCATCAAGGCTCACAAGCATCTTTAACTCTATAGTTACATGGGATCTGACATGCTCTTCTGGCTTCCATGTGCAATGCACAGACATACATGTAGGCAAAACACCCACACACATACACATAAAAAAAACTTAATTTTATGTGTATGTGTGTTGCCTGCATGTGCGTCTGTGTACTACATGCCTTCCTGGTGTTTTCAGAGACTAGAAGAGGAATCAGATCTCCTGGAACTGGAGTTATAGACGGTTATGAGTTGCCGTGTGTGCTGGGAATTGAACCCGGGTCCTCTTCGGCACTGTAGGGTTTCCAAAATGAGGTTCACAACTTGATGTGCAGTGGTATAACTCTGTAACCATAAAGACAAAAGAAGCTTGCAGAAGCAAGCAATGGGGGCGGGGATAGTTCACCGGGTCTGATAGAGGCAGACACCAGATTTGCATTAGACAAATGGAACTAAGCTAAAAGGAAGGGTAAACCCAGGTGGTGGTGGTGCCAGCCTTTAGTACCAGCACCTGGGAGGCAGAGAGAGGCAGGCGGATCTCTGGAGTTGGAGGCCAGCCTGGTCTACAGAGTGAGATCCAGGACAGCCAGGGCTACACAGAGAAACCCTGTCTTGAAAAACAAAACAAGGGGGGAAAAGGAAAGGATATATGCAAAGTTGGGGAGAGGAAATAACTAAATAACGGTAAGCTGCCACTTAGCAAACATGCTCTATGATGACTGAAAGCTGAGTTTTACCTCGACATCTTAACCCAGGAGTCTCTGGTTAAAAGAACAGCATTCCATCCAGGTGATAGTGGTGCACGCCTTTAATCCCAGACTCTGGAGGCAGAAGCACGTGGTTCTCTGTGAGTTTGAGGCCAGCCTGGTCTACAGAGGGAGTTCCAGGACAGGCTCCAAAGCCATAAATACAGAGAACCCTGTCTCAAACCTCCCCAAAAAACCCCACATATTTCTTGGGGGAAAAAAAAAAAAAGCACAAAAGCAAAACAGCATTCCAGAGCCCTGCTTGGGTTTGAGTGCCCGTCTTTTTTATTTTTATTTTTTAAAGCAGGGCTTTGCTATGTAGCCTTAGTCTTCAGATAACCATGGACAAATTTCTTGACTTCTGAAACTTTAGATAATGTGATAAAGTGAAGGACTTAGAGCAACTTGTAATAAATATCAGGTCCCTAGTAAATATTGGCTTATATTATTGTAACTTCCTGCAATTGTTTAGAGGAAAGTTGTACACTGAGAACATAAGTTAAAATTTAGGGATGATTACCCAAAGTACAGAAATAGAGGTCTCGCTTCCTCATCATATTGAAGGATCAGAAAAATCCTGAGTCATCCAGACTGAGATAGCTAAAGTAGCTTTTTAACAAGGGACCATATAAAAATAGAACTTTAAAGTATAAAGTATGGTAGTAAGCATAAATATAAGAATAAATTTTTAAAAACCTATATAGTTTTGCCTGTTTGTGTAAAAGGAATATGGGATGGACAAAAGAGAAATTAAAGAGCCTGGTGTACAGGGTAAGAGAGATGGCTCTGGTAGAGCTTGCTGTGCTTGAGGACCCAAGTTCGAATCCCCAGGATTTATGTAAAAAGTTGGTCACATGTCTATAATCCCAGTTCAGCAGAGGCAGGACAGGTAGGTCCTTGGAGCTTCTTTGTCAGATGGTCTGGCCAAATCAACAAGCTCCAGGTAAGCAAGTATCCTGTCCCAAAAAATGAGGTGCAAAGTGACTGAGGAAGACAACCAACATTGACCTATTACTTCCATATGTACACACACACGCTCACACAAGCACACACAGGAACCTAGGCTGAAAGACATTCTCAAGCTCATATAGAAGGCTGTGAAAAATTGTCGGGAAGTCTTAACAAATATCAAATAATTGTCAGTACATAAACCCTGTCTGCTGACTGCTCAAGTTAGACGTCAAGTATAAAAATAATTGACTGGGATAGGATTGCCTGCCATACGTGAGGCCCTGAGCTTGATTCTGAGCATTGAAAACTAAAACAAATCCCTGTCCATACCTGTTGGAGGGAATATGAACTGGCCCAATCACCCTGAGAATGATTGACTGTACCAGTGGAGCTTAGTATGCAAATAACTGATGAGCCTGCAGTTTCCTGCCCAGGTATGTAAACTGGCCGTGTAGCTATAAGCTGGCCGTGTAGCTGGCAGTGCAATGCTTGAGCAGCATGTGTGAAGTCCTGGGTTTGGTTCTCAGCAGCACAAAGAGCTAGAATGTTACAGCAGCACCATTTACAATAGCAAACATCCAATAACAAAAGAACAAAGAAACTGGCAACATTCGTTCCATGACTTATGATAATAAGCTCTATTTACAAGCGGTGGTGTGGCTGCATCTTACAAACGGAAAGAAGCTGTATAAGACAGCTACATGCTGTACAGTTCTGCTCATATTAATTACAGAAGCATGCCCACCTGCACCGTACATATCAGTGTGGTGCTTACTTCTGGGAGGGGCAGCCAAGAAAGCAGCAAACAGCTCTGGAGTCTGGCTGAGCGCTCCTTGACCTTGGTGCTGGTGACACGGTCAAATTTCATTTTTGAAAATTCAGTGAGCTATGTATTTATGAGATGATCTTGCATGTACACGTTGTTCAATGAAAATTTTAAATTTAGATTTAAATTTAATGGCTCAGCCAGTTAAGTGCTTACCATGCAGTTCAGTTCCTGGAACTCACAGAGGAAGGAGGGGAACAATTCTGAAAGTTTCCTCTGGTCTCCACGTACATGTGCTCCCTTCTCCCTCCCTCCCTCCCTCCCTCCCTCCCTCCCTCCCTCCCTCCCTCCCTCCCTCCCTCTCTCTCTCACACACACCCATATACACATACACATTAACAACAATTTAAATAAAAATACAGCTTTAAATCTGGAAATTTAAAAGCTGTTTGATAAAGATGTCACGAATAAGAGCAGAGCCAAATAGAAGCTTGTAAATGTTCGCAGCTGTTCACAAGCTCTGCAGTCGGAATTTGTGGATTAGGACTTTTCTGCACTGGACAAATCAAACCCACAGCTTCCCACTTGTGAGTGAGTCTCACCGTAGCTCTGTGTCCCAGCCAAAACTTTCTGGTTTTGAGTGTTTACATTAGGAAGAGAGAAGGCAGAAAATTAATGAGATGAGCATCCAAGTTAAGCAACAACACATCCGCAGAAAAAGCCCAAAGAAAATAAAAGGAAAGACGTGAAGATAAAAGCAGACGTTAATGAAAGAGAAAAAAACAAATAAATTAGAGGTGATCAACAAGCAAGAGCACAGGCCGGTCTTTTTGGAATGACTAATAAAATAAACAAACATCTGGTAATAAGGGTTATGAAAGAAAATATAAAGTAAGTAAAACAATATTAGTATTTAAAAAGCACATTCAGCAGAAATTTTAAAATGATAGGCAGAGGCCACCACTGAGTTTATGCCAGCAAATGTGAAAACACAAATTATGTAGACTATGTCTTAGAAACAAACTTGCAAAGATGAAGTCAAGAAGCCTAGAGGGGCTGCAGAGATGGCTCAGCAGCAAAGAGCACTGGCTGATCTTCCAGAGGACCTGGGTTTGATCCCCAGCACCCACACGGTGCCTCACATGTCTATAACTCCAGTTCCAGGGGATCTAAAGTCCTCTTCTGGCCTCTTCAGACACCAGGCTCATATGTGGTGTGCAGACATATGTACAGACAAAACACCCACTCACATAAATGCATGAAAATTGACTTAAAAAAAGCAATAGAAAACCTGTACAGTATGTAAGAAATCGCAGCAAAGGACTTGAATCGATGCTTAGCAGCTGTGCTTTCTTTCCACCCTTCTTCATATGTGTACTGTGACGTGGACACTGGGGACAGACAATAATCCGTGCGGATGTTCATAGATAAAAATGACAAGTTGCATTATAATCTTAGGGAAGAAAAGATCTAGCAAACTAGGAGGTCTGTGTAGTAATACAATATATTTTCTAAAAACATCTAGCAAAAATATTAAAATTATACTGAGACCCTTGCTTGTGAGCAAAGTCATAGGAAGAACCTAAAATGAAAAAAATATTATCAAATTTTATACATATTATGATCGTCTAAACAGGAAAATCTACAGTGATTACAAGATTATAATTAATTTTGGAATTCAGAAAGATTGTTGACATGGAATATAAGGTTAATGTGCAAAAACAAATTGCATTTTTAAACATCAATAAGTGATTAGACAATGTAGTTCTAGCATTCAGGACCAGTCTGGTCTACAGAGTGAGTTCTAGGACAGCCAGGGTTGTTACATAGAGAAACCCTATCTTGTAAACCATACATGCATACACATACATACATACATACACACATACGTACATGTGCATGATTGTTATTAAGAAAAACTATAAAACATCATTTGAAGGGGCGTTTCTTAACTTTCCTAACTCTGTGACCCTTTAATAGAGTTCCTCATGCTGTGGTGACCTCCAACCATAAAATTATTTCCATTGCTACTTCGTAATGTAATTTTGTTACTGTTATGAATTGTAATATGAGTATTTGCATTTTCCAATGCTGTCAGGTGATCCCTGTGAAGTCATTGACTCCCAGGTTGAGAACCTTTGATCTAAAGACAAATATTGAGCATATAAATAAAAGGAAACATATATCACACCCCTTTTCTTTCAGTTTTTTTCTTTTCAGAAGGTATGTTTATTTAATTTTGACTTATTTGTATGTGTGTGAGCCTGCTTGAGTTTGTGTATACTATGTGTGCCAGGAAAGGAAGCTGGATCCATTGCAACTGTGAGTGCTGGGAACTGAACCTGGGTCCTCTGAAAGATTTTTTATGCTAATTATGTGTATGCCTGTGTGGGGGTATTTGTATGTTAGTGAAATATCTGCACAGAGCAGAAGAGGGTGTCGAATCTCCTGGAACTAAAGTCAGAGGCAGTTGTGAGCTGTGGGTGCTGGGATCTAAACTTTGGTCCTCTTAAAACGCAGCAAATGCCCTTAACCACCGAACTATCTCTCTGGCCCTAAATTACTCTCTTAAAGGGAACCAGAATAGTAGAGCTGATAATTCTTCCCCAGTTAATATGTCAAGTCATTGCAATACCAATTTGGAATCCCAAGCAAGATTTTACTTGCAGTGGAAATGGGGAACATGACGGGTTCACACTAAAGTTCTTGAGAAAAAGAAAAAAAATTAATTCCCAAGAATAGCCAAGACAGTCTTGAAGAACTAAGTAAACATTTCTACAAATCGCCAAGGTTTAATCAAATCCATAACAACAAAGGCTGGGTGGTGGTGCGGCCCAGCGGGGTAAAACACAAGTGGACCCTACTGAAAGATGAACAGCACTGCATTAGGTCTGCTGCTCAGTATGTGACAGTGGGGAGCTGAATGCTGGAGGAATAAAGGACCCAACTATTTAGTGATGGCCCCAAAGCAGATGACTACCCATACAGGAAAATGAAAAATCGATGCTCCATCTTCAGCACTCTGGGAATAGATTCAAAGTCAATAAAAGAACCATGCCAAAAAAATTAAAAAATAGAAATTAAAGATTTTAGGAGATAATCTAAAAAGAACACAGTTGTTTTCATACTCAAGGTAAGTAGAATGTCACGAGTATCACAAGAAAATTTTTAAAAAATAAGATAAGAAGTATTTCAGAAATAATAACAGAGGAATTTACATTAAGTCAAACTTCCTTGAAAATTCCAGGATGTGCTAAAAAATAGTCTCAGTTACGTAGATCTCAAGATCCCAGAAAGCTTACCATACATGAAACCACAGTGAAAATAAATCTAGGCAATGCCCCTGTGAGTGTATGTAGTAGAACTGATTAACTACTTTGGTAAAGCTTGTTGTGATCTTTTAAATATAAGTAAGACCATCATTTAATTTTCAGGAAAATAGATTAAATTCTAGATCACCGTATTAAGGGAAGTAAGCCGGATGCAGGTTTTTAGGAAGTGGAAGGGGGGGGTGGTTTAAAGAGGGCGAACATAAAGTATGTTGTGTATATGTATGAAGACACAGTACTGAAGCACATTGTTTTGTACAATTAATATACACTAATAAGGAACCTTTAAAAGGAAAAAGAAAATGAGTAAAACTAAAACAAATTGTGGGAAGAAACTATATGTGGTGGTTTGAAAGAAAATGGCCCCCAAAGGGCCTGGCACTATTAGGAGGTGTGGCCTTGTTAGAGGAAGTGTTTCAGTGGGGAGGTGCCTTCTGAGGTCTCTTATGCTCAAGCTACACTTAGTTCACTTCCTGTTGCCTGCTGAAGATGAAGGACTCTCAGCTACCTCTCCAGCACTGTCTGCCTGCACTCCACCATGTTCCACCATGATGATAATGGGCCGAGTCTGTGAACTGCAAGCCACCCGATTAAATGTTTTCCTTTATAAGAGTTGCCGTGGTCACGGTGTCTCTTCACAGCAACAGAAACCCTAACTAAGACACCATCGTGAGTCAGAATTGAATCTAGATAATATCTGTGTGCTGAGAGGTTTGTGTTAAAAGGAATAAAAGGAGCCAGGCGGTGGTGGTACACTCCTTTAATCCCAGTACTGGGAGGCAGAGGCAGGAGGATCTTTGAATTCAAGGCCAGCCTGGTCTACAGAGTGAGTTGGGTGGGGGGCAGCCAGTGCTATGCAGAGAAACCCTGTCTGGAAAACAAACAAACAACAGCAAAAGAATCCATGTGAAGACGCAGATTGTTCTCAGAGGGCAACTGAGGCAGGGGTTGCAATTAGGGACATTTGAATACTTTATTTCATGCCTTGGCCAGGGTTTGCTCAAGAGACAAAGCAATAGATTAGAGTTTTGTTTTTGTTTTTTTACTTAGGAGGAATTAGCTCATTTGATTACAGAGGCTGAGAAGTCCTGACATGGGAAGACAGTACCCAGTCCCCCACAGAGCTGACAGTGTAGCTCTAGTCTGAGTGCCAGAGCAGACAATACCCAGGACATCTATGCTTCAACTTAAATTCAAAGGTAGGAAAGGAGGTGTCCCAGTCAGGCAGGAGAATCTGACATGAGGATCCTAACTGTCTTCTCTCCAGACCTTTGGGTAAAATACCGCTGGTGAGAGCTGTGCACATGGCAGAGAGCAAGCTGTTTCACTGACTGCACTAGCGTGAAAGTCACCCCGTCCAGCAGCACCCTGTCACGCACGCCTACAATCATATTTAGCTAAGTGTTCGAGCACCTCTTGGTCCAGTCGAGTTAGCACTAACCATTCCCCATCGTCACCTTTGTTTCCCATTCTCATCTGCCAGTGTGGGCTCAGTCTCACAGCTCTTCTCTTGGATATTGGGTCTCATGTCCTGGTTAAGCTTTCCTTGTCTCTTTCTCCCCTTCGTCCACAATGAGGAGACTGAAAGACCTAGCTCAACCATGAAGTACTTCCCAACTCCTCCAGGGAGACAAGATTGCTCTCTTTGGCACGGTGTGTGTGACCCTCAGTCATGTACTTCTCACAGATTCCTTGTGTCCCATTCATGCCTGTATCTGATGTGTTCGTGCTTTGTAAAAGATCCCCGTCATTTCGGATGTGTAGCTCATGGGGTTGGAAGGAAGTAATGCTGTGCTTGCCCAGGAAAAATAGCAATGATGGTTTAGTATGCAAGCTAGGATTTTCCCTCCATTTAGAAAGATGCTTTAGTTATATCTTAAACAGTAATGTTAGTACTGATACAAACAGCTAATGTCATGAAAGCCCTTCCTGCGCACACTTCAGTGTGCATTCTAAGCTCTGCCCATATGTCACCTTATGCAGTCATCGAAGCACACTATGGATTTGGCCCTAATAACTGTTTCACAAATGAGGACACAGAGGCACAGAGGGACAAGGCAGCTTGGTATTATCCAAAGCACATAGATTTGGGCCTGGAGTTTGAGCCAATCACAAGTGTCTAACCCTTGCAAGAGCACTGGGGAGAGGCGAGATCTTCATCACTCTCAGGAGGAAGATGTCCATTCAAGACATCTGTTATATGCATTCTTTTCTTGGTCTCCCCACCCCCTACACGGCACCTGGGCATTCGTAGCCAATGAGGAAGGAGTTTCATTGAGCCTTCTCATCTGTTTCTTCTCCTTAAGACATTCTATGAATGGTTATAATGTTTTCTGAAAGAGCAGCCCTGAGAACCACATGTGTTCCGAGTCCGGTTTTTGTTTACTCCAGGGACAGACATTGCTTGGCACGTGTGGCGGTGAGTGTGACGTTGCAGTGGCCCACCTGTTGCTCTGTTTTCTGGCTGGTGCTACCGATCTCCACACTGAACAACGAAGAACTAGTGGTGGACTTACATCATTTAATCAGGATTTTAAACGTTGTAGAGAGTAATAGAATCTTTGAGTGCATTTTTAATAATGTTATTTTCTTTTTTAAAAAGCTTACTTTTTTTTTATCTTGTGTGCATCAGTGTTTTGCCTGCATGTATGCATGCATGACGGTGTCAAGCTGGAACTGGAGTTTCTAGACAGTTGTGAGCTCCCATGGGAGTGCTGGAATTGAACCTGGGCCGTCTGGAAGAACAGCCAGTGCTCTGAACTGCTGAGCTAACTCTCTAGCCCAATCATGTTATTTCCATCTTACTGAGGTAAAAACACGTTTTGTATAATATGATGGGAAGAATATCTTTTCTTCTCTGAAGATGAGCAAGCTCCCATCCAAAGTCTCCCTCTCTACAGCTAAAAAGAAAAAAAAAAGTAACTAAATAATAGATATCGCTCACAGTGACCCACATAAAGTAACTTACTATCTTTACCTTTCACACATAGGTTGCATCATCACTAAAAGATACTAAAGTGGAAGATGTGTTCTTACAGTTTAACTCCTTGGGATGCTGGTGGAGGATTTTGTAAAATTGTAGGGACAAGTAAGATACTCACCTGGGGGGAGAGTGATGACCATGCTGCAAGTAGTTTCTCCATACAAACTATTTCAGGGTCAGGATGACAAGATTTTCATATTTTCTGTTGTAGCACTGGGGTTTAACAAACCCAGGGCCCCATACAAGCTAGGCAAGCATGTCACCACTGAGTTACCCTCCAAACTCCCTTGCATTAAAAGTTTAATTACATTTTATTTGTTTTTGTTCACTCGTGTGTGTGTGTGTGTGTGTGTGTGTGTGTGTGTGTGTGTGTGTGTATGTGTGCTCATGAGCTTGCAGGAATACTTGCATGTGTGGAAATCAGAGGACAATTTACAGAGTCATTTTTCTCCTTCATTGCTGGGTCCTAGGTATTGAACTCAGGTCCTCAGGCCTGGTGGCAAGCACCCTTACTCACTGACCCATCTGACCAGCTCTACCTCCACATATTTCATAAGAAAATGAAATGGAAATAATTTTTTTACCTTTCACAAGCTCTTACATGTTTAATGTATCGAGGGCTTGCCTTGAACTTGTAGCTGAGCGTGACCTTGAACTTGTGATCTTTCAGTTTCCCAAATGCTGGGGTCACAGGTGAGTTTCACCATGCCTGGTTTACTGTGGTGCTGGGACTGAACCCACAGCTTTGCTCATGCTAGCAAAGGTTCAGCTCACTGAGGTACATTCCCAGACCCAATTTTTATATTTTTACTTGACATATAATAATTTGGACATGTTTACAGGATATTGTGTTATATCATAATACATATATGAATTGTGTAATAATCAAATCTAGAAAACTAGTATATCCTTCATCCCAAACACTTATCATTTCTTTGTGTCAAGAACAGTCAAAATCCATATTTTAGCTATCTGTGTATGAGTGTGCATATTCTCTCTCTCTCTCTTTGTGTGTGTGTGTGTGTGTAAAGGTCCTTTTGGTAGAAAAGCACATAAGTTGGGCATTTAAATGCAAAACCAAGGAGGTTTTCAAGTTGATTTTTGGTTCCAGACCTGTCCACATGCTGGTCTCTGGAGCCAAGAAGCTGAACGCGTTGTGAGAGTTTTGCTTTGTGGGGCCATCAGTGGCTTTAGCAGCAAGCCACTATTACGAAACAGTTTGGGGAAGGCTTCCAGAGAAAATATGAGAAATCTGCTATGTGTTTAGAAATTCACTCTCCCAGATATGGAAAGGACATTACTGTAAAACTAAAATATTTTGGAAGAGAACTCATTGGCCCGAATCCACCTTTCTTTGGTGCTGAAGGCGGAAGGCAGAGCCTTGTGCATGATAAGCACATGAGCTGCCACTGTAAGCCTCTGCTTACACGCCCACTCAAGGAAGACATTTAAAGAATCCTTACTCTGGTATAGAGAGTGACTGTTACTTCATACAAGTCTGATGCTCCAACCAGGAGAAAGAAATGCTTTCTGCCTCCTAAATTCTCTTTAGTGACTTGATTTGTCCATTCCAACTATTTTGAGAAGGAAAAAATTAGCACTATCGAATGGGAATAAAAGTTTCTGGGGCCAAATTTAGGTTGACCTTGGGCAAGTCACTTAGCTCTTTAGGTCTGGATCCTCTCCCTCTGCTGTGTATAAGTACATTGGATTGAGTCCCAGATAATGTTGGCCTGGCAAAAGAGGAAAATGTGTCCTTGGTTGTGGAAGGAAAAGGTGATGTGGTAATTTTAAGGGTTTTATTTTTGGCGACTAAAGCCTTGCTTTCTTTGGTCAGAATGTTAGGGTAGTGAAGGGTGCTAGGAATCAATGAATTCACAAGAAGGATAAATGTGCAAATTATTGTTTCTCTGTGTTCCTTTCTTCTCTCAATGATCATACAAACAAATGTGCCTGTAATTATGTACCCAGATACAGCACTTTCATCAGGAGCTGTTGAAGTGTTGTGCAAACAGTCATTAAGGCTCGCATCTTCCAAATAGTCATTAAGACTCAAACACCTTCCCTGTGAAGTGAATATGACTGTTTACCAGTAGCCAGGGCAGCAAGCCGGAACACAGTGCCCTTCGGCAGCTGCCCAGTGATGCTTTGCTGAACGGTGCTGGCAGCGAGCAAAGAGGCTGCTTCTAAGCTGCTTGCTCTGACCTGCAGCACTGCTAGTTACTTGGTTACCTGTCAAGTGAGGGAGGAGAGTTACCATGAAGCAGGCTGAGCCCATCTCCTCTTCACAAGGCTTCACCCCCACTGGCTACATTGGGTAGAGTCCACGGATATTCAGTGGAGTTTGCAAGGCAGAGGACCATAGTTTGAATAAGTATCTCCCCAAAGGGTGCGATTGAAATGGTGGAATATTCGGGAGGTAGAGCCTATTGAGAGGCCTTTAGGACTTTGGAGGTGTGTCTTAGTTAGGGTTTCTATTGTGGCATTACCAAACACCATGGCTAAAAAGTAAGCTGGGGAGGAAAGGCTTTATTTGGCTTACACTTCAGCATTGATGTTCATCACTGAAGAAAGTCAGAACAGGAACTCAGGGCAGGGACCTGGAGGCAGGAGCTGATGCAGAGGCCATGGAGAAGGTCTGCTTACTGGCTTGCTCAACCTGCTCTCCTATAGAACACAAGACCACCAGTTCAGCAATGGCAGCACCCTTAACGGGTGGTATTAGTTGTGTCTACAATTATGAGTGCACATTGTACTAAGGGCATTAGATCCCTTACTTACTTACATTGATCACGACGACCTGAGAAAATGCCTTAAGCTGGATCTCCCGGAGGCATTTCTTCAATTGAGGGAAGATCCCTCCTCTCTGACAATGCCAGCTTGTGTGAGGTTGACACTCAAAATCAGTAAGTACAAGGTGTTTCTTTGAAGGGGAGACTTCTCTCTTTGCTTGCTGGCTTGTGTTGTAGGTGTCTCGATGCCATGCACTCCCTCCAAGATATGCTGCCTTGCTATAGGCCCAAAGCAGTAGGGCGAACTCATCATGGACTGTGGCCTCCAAAGCTATGATCTCCCCCAAACTCCTTTTTAGTTTTAAGTTAGCTCTCTTGGGTGTTTTTTGTTTTTTTGTTTTTGTTTTTGCTTATGGAAAGCTGACTAACTCAGTTTCTTGGGAGTTATGGTACTCCATGAGGAATTGCTGTGGGTACCAGTGAGCCCCAGAGTGAACAGAACAAGCCAAGGGGCTGGGTAAAAGGTCCCTTTGTTGCATAATTCCATTCTCACAGAAGCACAATAATATGAATCACTCTAGAGACAACTACAGCAATCCCTTAATGCCTAATCGACTTAGCGATCACTAATTTTATAGGCTCTTAATGAGGGAAGATGTTGTTCTTGTGAGTGTTCATTTGGTGGCCATGGGAAGTGGTTGATGGCTAAGGAAAACACTAGTGGGAGTAGAATGTGTTTTTCTCTTTCTGCCACCCTCTTAGATCATTGCCTAATTAATTTCCCCATGTTTGTGCTTAAATCCTCTTGTGCAAAACTGCCAGACTAAAGAAGTACCTTCTCAGAGGTCCATTTCTCAGAAATTTCTCCTGACTCTTACACAGCATCAATGATGTGAGCATCAAGGTGGTATTAGTTGTGTCTACAATTATGAGTACACATTGTACTAAGGGCATTAGATCCCTTACTTACAGACACCTGCAGAGCCCTGCATGAACCCCGAGGCACCTTGAGCAAGCCTGAAGCTGTTGGCCAGAACTCCTTGCCCCAAAGCTGTTATTGGTACTTTTTCTGTTTTGATAACACACACCTTGTGACAAGACACACCTTGTGGGGAGGAGCTAAGCCTAAAAATCCTGTTATTTTCCACTGTATTTAAGCCCGTTCCATCACCTCAATAGATGGCATTCAGAATATGGCATTCAAAAATTGCCATTGAACAAATGACCCGCTGTCTTGTCTCTTTATTTCAATCTCTAGGTCTTCGTCCGATTCGTGGAACAAATCCTAGCATGGGCGCTACAAGTGGAGGTCTCAAAGAGATCGGGAAAGAAAGGATCACCTAAGAGACTGCTCTTGGAGGCTGGCAGGCAAAGCAAGTGAATAAGGGTGTATTGAGGAATGGGTGCCAGTAACTCTAAGGAAATTCTCAGTGGGCAATTAGTGGCCCTATTGAAAAGACACAGCACTGGAATTAATACAAGACAGCTAAAGAATTCATTGCCATAAAGTAAATGAAAAAAAATGGCAGAGATGATTAGGACTTTTGAGGAAGTACAAGATTTAGAATCTGTGAAATCTATCGGGGACAAGAGGGATCTCAACTAGGAGATGATGGTTCTACTGTAACTGATGAAGAAGAAGATACTTTGAAAGCAGAATTTGAACAATTAAAACAAAGAATTTCTGAAGCTTGTAAAGCACAAATGCCATCTTGTATGTATGTATGTTCTGTATGTATGGTGGGGCCACACATATGTGTGTATGACATGTGATTATGAATGTGTAAGTCCTAACAAAAGGTACTATTTAAATTGCTTGGGATATAGTAAAAAAAGGACATCAGGGCAGTGTCTTAATTGGAAGGAATGGCAATCTGCGCCTCCCACAGCTGGCCTCCAGAGTGGGTCGGCGGGAAATGGACAAAGCCAGCATGGCCTAAGAGCCAAAGGAACCTATATACATGATTCGATAGTCTTTAGCAGAGGAGTGTGTACTGCTGTGACTCCAGAATGTGGTACTCAGCTTCTTAAATGGCCAGATGATGAAGGACATACAGGTCTTTTTCAACCTGTCCCTGTTAATCTTTGGGGAAGGGATGTACTTCAGGCCATGGGAGCAGTCCTTACTACTGAGCCTGTTAAAAATATGCAGGCTGACCAAGGTTATGCACAAGAAAAGGGACTGGGTGAATTCCTCCAAGGTGACCCTCAGTCTGTTGCATCCAAAAATTTAATTATCAAAAGAGCAGGAGATCTCTCTGGGTTGGGCAGTTTTCCTTAGGGGAGATTGATGTGCAGCCTGTTCCCATTCCTATTATCTGTGAAACTGATAACCCAGTATGGGTGGAGCAATGACCCTTATCTATTGAGAAGTTACAGGCTGCACATCAACTTGTACAGGAACAATTAGAGGCAGGACATATTATTCCTTCCACTTCCCCATGGAATACTCCAATTTTTGTTGTAAAGAAAAAATCTGGAAAATGAAGACTCCTACAAGATTTCAGAGCTGTTAATAATTGTATGCAAATTATAGGAGCCACACAACCTGGCTTACCTCCCCCTGTAGGTATTCCTCAAGTCTATTATTTATTAGTTATAGATGTAAAAGATTACTTCTTTACCATTCCCTTACATCTTCAAGATAATGAGAGATTTGCATTTACCATTTCTTCTATCATTTTTAAAGAGCCTTATAAGAGATATCAATGGGTGGTGTTGCCTCAAGGAATGGCCAATAATCCCACTATTTGTCAAAGTTATGTATCTTTGGCCATTGCCCACATTAGGGGGAAATTTCTATCCCTGTATATTATACATTATATGGATGATATTCTTTTAGCCGGCCCAGATCCTGAGGAAATGAATGAGGCTTTTGGGGAATTGTAACATAATTTTCAACTAGCTGGCTTAAGAATAATTCCAGAAAAGATACAACAAGAATTTCCCTATCGATATCTGGGTCATCAATAGTTATATTCTGGTATCTGTCTTCAGAAGATTACTTTAAGGCTGGATAGACTGACCACCATTAATGATTTTCAAAAATTATTGGGAGGTATAATTTGGGTTTGATCTAGTTTGGCTCTAACCACTTGGCAGCTTAGACCCTTATTTGATATTTTACAAGGAGATTCTGATCCCACTTCTCCGCGCACCTTAACACCTGCTGTGTGAGAATGCCTACAGCTTGTGCAAAAATGCCTCCAATCTGCACATTTAAATTATATTGACTATTCTCAGAACTTGATGTTTCTAGATTTTGCTTCAGCATATTCCCCTACTGCCGTGTTTTGCCAAACTGGCCCTATATTGTAGGTGCATGAACATGCATCCCCAGGAAAGACACTTAGACTTATCCCTAGGCAATGCTTTCTATTATTCAAAAGGCATACAAAGTAAGTCTTCAAGTTTTGGCAAGATCCCAGGTATAATTGTTATTCCCTATACTCAACAACAGATACAATGGCTTCAACAATTTGATGAGGATTGGGCACATTTCTTGTGTTCCACACCCTGCCACTTTGATAGTCATTTTCCTTCCAATAAATCAGCTCATTTTTAAAAAAACATCACCCTGTGTGGTTCCCCAAGATTATTTCCCAAAATCCTTTGAAGGGGGCCTGCAATGCACTTACAGATGGCTCCTCAAATGGGTGTGCAATCGTTGCTTCTTTTCCCATTGTTAAATGCTCTACACTTAAAGTGAAATCTGCACAATTTGCTGAACTAGCTGCAGTACAATTAGCCTTTCAACATTTTTTTCTGATGAACTGTTTAACTTATACACTGACAGTAAATATGTGTATCATATATTGGCCTCCTTAGAAACTGCTGCCTATATAGCTCTGGTCTCTCATGTACAGGAACACTTACTAGCTATACAAAGCCCACTCTGGAGGCGCTCTTATCCAATTTTTATAGGACATCTCTGAATGCATTCTGATTTGCCTGGCTTTTTGAGTGAAGGAAATGCCATTGTTGATCTTAATACTAAAACAGATAGTGCCGTAACGATGACGAGAGAGTCTGTTTATGAAGCAGCCTGCAAAGGATCACTTAAATTCCATTTTAAAATTACTAGAGACCAAGCTATTGATATAGTTAAGAATTGTCCCCTATGTGCAGAATTCTTACCTGTTCCACACCTTGGAGTTAACCCCTGTGGTGTCACACCTAATGATATCTGGCAGATGGATGTTACCCATGTTCCTTTTTTTTTTGGCCAACTACAATTTGTTCATGTTATCTGTGGACACCCATTCCCTTCATATATTTGCCTCTGCCCATACTGGAGAAAGGCTTAAGGATGTTAAGAGCCATTGTTTACAAGCCTTTGCTTATATGGGAATGCCCAGACAATTAAAAACTGATAATGGCCCTGTTCATACTAGTCAAGGTTTCAACTCTTTGTGCATTTTTTTTTTTTATCTCACATAAAATAGGCATCCCTTACAATCCTCAAGGTCAAGCCATGGTGGAGGGTGGACATCTCACAATTAAAACCTATGTTCATAAAACAAAAAAGGGGGCAAATATCCAACCTAAGACAGGAGGGTTACTGGCCTTGGTGACCTCTCCAATGACAGGTAAGGAATTTTGCTGACGTCCTCTGCCACCTAAGATAGGTGTTAGTTTATATTAAAAGAAAGCGGGGCCTGTAGGGCCCTGCACAGACCCCCAAGGCACCTTGAGCTAGCCTGAAGCTGTTGGCCAGAACTCCTTGCCCCAAAGCTCTTGTTGGTACTCTTCCTATTTTGATAACACACACCTTGTGACAAGACACACCTCGTGGGGAGGAGCTAAGCCTAAAAATCCTGTTATTTTCCACTGTGCTGTAAGTCAGTATTTAAGGCCGTTCCATACCCTCAGTAAAGGGCATTCGGCATTCCGACATTACCTTTGAACAAATGACCCGCTGTCTTGTCTCTTTATTTCAATCTCTAGGCCTTTGTCTCATTCGTGGAACAGATTGTAGTGCGGGCACTACAGACACCTGCATCACCACCACCCCAGCTGAAAAGCTATTCTCACTACCAACAGTTTGTTCTTTGCTCCATTCATCAAGTGAGCCTGCTGTCCCCTGACATTCAGTTTCATCTTTCAGAAGAGAAAATTAAGCCCTACTTCAGGTTCCTACCAAAAGTTCTGTTTCTACCTGTTTACCTTTTACTGCTGTGTTCTATCATTAACACCTAATTATCTGCTGCTATATTTTCGGATAAATCATGGGATACATTATCCATGTGCTAGTTCATCCTTGAACTCATCATTGTCTTTGAAATCATTATGTTTACCTTGACTTGACGTCTATATCAGACAGGAGAAGCTAAATTATGCCAAGGTAACAAATGACCTCCAAATCTTAATTGCTAATAACAGTGAAGATTTGGGTGCTCTACTCCATGTCTCCTTGTTCTTGAACTCCAGATGATGGAGTGTTGTAACTGAAGGGTCCAGACCCTCACCCAGCCCCCTGCTTTGGCAGCCATGACAGGCTGCAGAAAAGACCCAGCAAGACGTAGGGTCCTGACTCAGCAACATGTGCTGAGTCCCTGACCATACCAGATCTTAGCAGACCTTGCCCTAATCACTAGGAAGCAACAGCCAGATATCCTCCATATGGTAAGGAACCAATCAGAAGTTAGCTGGTGGGCTCTGGGTGTGCTTTACTGATAATAGTGGAACACAGGGCATAGCATCCTTTCTGCAGCTGCAGCTGACCAACCAACTCAGGACTGGTTGCCCAAGCCTGGAGGTGCACCAATCCTGAGACTGTTGCTGTGCAATCAGTGGATTCCCCAGACTCTCCCCTTGCTCTACCCCAATAGATGCCCTGCCCCACTGCTGCTCAGGGTCCTTTCTGCTCCACCCACTGTGTTGGATGGATTTTGGACCTGAGTTCACTCATAAATGAAAAAGACTCTTTGCTTTTGCATCAGATCAGGCCTCTTGGTGGTTTTGGGGGGGGGGTCCAGAGTCTGGGCACTATAGTAACCTGTCTTTGTGGGGCTTGGTTGGATCCAGCTGACTTGCTTGGTTGATACCTGAGAGGGGGAGTGTGGATTGAGAAACAACAGGTAAAGACCCTAAGAAAAAGACAGAGACACAGGATAGAGTCAGGAGGAAAATCCATTGGATACTGGACACCCCAGATTATTCTACAACATTCTTAAGTACCCCAACCAAAAAGCGGAACATGACAAAAGAGTTCTTTGTCATGTACAAAGAATTTTCTCCCTTAATTCTCCAAGCATTTGGTAATCACACCTTAGACTCAATTTCTCATTATCTGGCCTTGAGGGTCAAGAGTAAACACACCTCAGACCAAGACTGTTGTTATTTAGATAAGACATCCATGACCAAGATCCTACAGTAGCCATGCCTCAGACCTTTAGGTCTTGTGACATTAACCTTGGAAGACTAAGGACAATTTTGAACTCTCTGACCTTGAGTCAAGATGAAGCAGAGCCAGCTCTATGGGCCCCAGCAATGGAGCATTGGCATCTGGAATGATGTCCAAAGCTGAGACCCACGTCTCTTCTGCCACTCTTCACTGGTCAAAGCAAATGACATGGCCATTTCTATTAAGGAAGCAGAGAACAACACCCCTATCATGTTCTTAGAAGGAGCTGATGTAGTCTGGATGTTGTCTTACAAGCTTGGTCTGAAGGGTGACAGTGTTGGGCATTGATGGAGCCTAGGAGGTGGTACTTAGGTCTCTGGGCATGCCTGTAGAGATGATTATAAGACTCTGAGCATTTCTTTATCCTCATATGCTCTCTGGCTTGAGACATAAGTGATATCATTGTGCTTGCCGCCAAGTGTCATGACATGTTTCCCCGCCAGTCGCTCAGAGCACTGAGATCAGTAGGTCACGTAACGAACATCTAAAACTGGGGCCAAGATAGCCTTTAAACATTTCCATTCGGTCTCATCGCTTCTATTTTCTTATGTGTACGATTCTCAAATTCAGATATCTGGGCGAAATCCATCTTGTGAACTCCAGACCTGTTTAAGTAACCTGGCCTCCTTTCCATAGGTATTCTGAAGTAGCCTTTTGCAGAAGTACTAGTGTATATTTCACAGGTTGGCGGCTAAGGCTATGGGTAAAATATGGCCAGATGCCTAGTGTTTTTGGTGTGGCCTGTGAATTAATTATGCACTTTTTATTTTACAGCTTGGAAAACGATGTTATCTCATGGTGCATAAATGTGAAATAATAATAATAATAAAAAAACAACAACGATTTTTGTAAGTAGGATCTCCCTAGGTAGCCCAGGATGGATTTTACATTATGACCATATTGCCTATGTCTTTCAAGTGTGGGAATATTACTGCATGCCACCATGCCCACATGGTTTCAGATTTCATCAGGAAAGTTCTACCCTAACTGTGCTCCTACTCATAAATATTAGTATATGTTAATATTCCTGTTTAAGCATAGCTTTTTTTTTTTCTCTACAGTGGCAGAGACTAGGTAGGTCCCTTTGAACCAGTATTAACCACATCCTGGATAACTCATTGGAAATGCAGGCTCTCAGACTCCCAGCCAGTATTGATGCACACTAAAATTTGAGAACCACTGCCTTATATGACTGTGAATCCTGCACTGAAATTATCTGGGATAACTGTTTTAAAGATGTCAGCCCCATCCGTGAGTCTCTGGGCATGTGAAATAGTGTGCTTTCAAGATTGGCTTCCCCTTAGCCATACTTAGGTAAGACTTGAATCAATTACTGGTGCTCTAACTTTATCCCAAGAGATTCGGAGTCCTTGGGTTTGGTTGGGGACCTGGCACATGTATTTTTCTAAAATTCTCCAGGTGATGTGGACATACAGCATCACTCCCTATGAACAGTTCTGGAACCTAATGACTTGTTTTCTAGTCCTGATGCCACAACTTCCCAGCAGTGTGGTCCTGGTCATATTAGCTCAACACAGTCATGCCTATGATTAAATGAGATAGAAACTCAAGACAAAGCCTGGCTTACAGCAAGCTCGTGACGTTCTCAGAGCCTCCCGGTGTATGTTCAGGGATCATGGTGCTAGAGGAAGCCCTTATTCTATGAAGCCCAGTGTGCACTCTGTATACGAGATTTGAGTAGGAGCTGGGGGTGTTCCTCAGATTTCCAGTCTGCTATTTCATCTGCATGATCATTCCCATCTATTTCTGTTGGTGCTGACAATGTGCCCCCCTCCCCTGAAGTTGAGGCACTTTGTAAATGACCATCTTCCCTTTTAGCTCAGAGTTCAACATGAGCATTTTTCTCTTCCCAGCTGGACTCTGGCGTTGTTGCCTTATGTCTCACTTTTCACATCACATGCCTGCAGAGTCTTAGGCATACAAACTCCTCATTCTGATGTACATACTCTGGGATGCTCACTACACCTTGCCTACTATAGTCCTGGTTGAGTTTTTCAAATACCCAGGTCTTGATTTCCTTGCCTGGGAAAAGGGATATATTATATAATATATATATTATATAATATAAAATATTTTATATATATATATAATATTTTATATTATATATATATATTTTTTTTTCACTTTACTTCCTAGGGCTGCTGTGACAAAAACAAACGCAAATGTCCACATAGCACCTCAGTGTCACTCATGTGCCCTCAATTTGCAAATATTCAAAGAAAACAGACACGGCTTTCTCCCCCAGCTGCTGGTGCAACTCTGTCATTAATTTGAGGTCCCAGTGACTGATATTGCTAAAAGTCTTTCTTTGCTGTGACCTTTCATGGTGAACAGCTTGTTTGTTTCTTTGTTCATTGCTTTGAGACAAGGTTTTACTACACTGGCTCTCCTGGAATTTTCCATGGAGGCCAGGCTGGCCTTGAGCCTTCTGTGATGCTCCTGCCTCTGCCTCCCAAGTGCTGGGATTGCAGGCCTCTGCTAGCACGCTCAGCGTGACTATTATGATTACTGTTGAGCCATGGTCTCATGTAGTCCAGGTTAGCCTCAAGCTTTCTATGAAGCTGTGCAACTGAAGATTGCCTTGGACTCTTCCCACCTCTACCTTCTGAGTGCTGTGATCGTAGCTGTGTGGCCATGGGGACTGAACCCAGGGCTTTGTGCGTGCTAAGCAAACATTCAGGAAATGAGGACTACATTCCCTGGCCTGTGCATGGCTGCACCAGCGTGCATGCATGTGCATCCCTGTGTGTGCACATGAACAGGAATTCAATAAAAGCCCAATTAAAAAATTTAACTACCAGAGAGCTGCTTTTAAGGTTTGTTAACACACACACACACACACACACACACACATTTTTTTTTCTTTTCTTTTTTTCTAAGAAAGGGTCTCCCTACATAGCTCTGGCTGTCCTGGAACTCATTATGTAGAGCAGGCTGGCCTCAAACTCGAAGAGATCCACTGGCCTCTGCCTGGGACCTCCCAAGCGCCGGGATTAAAGGTGTGCACCACTATGCCTGGAATGCTTTTAAGTTTTATTATTTTTTCCATTAAAAATTGTGTTTTATTTTACATTCCAACCGCAGTTCTCCCTCCCACCCCTCCTCCCACTCACCCTCACCTCTTCCCACCCCCTTACCACACCCAGCCCCTTCTCCCACTCCCCCCACCTCCCCCCCAGCCCATTCTCAGTCCATTCCTCCTCACAGGTAAGGGGTCCCATGAGGAGTCAATACAATTTGCACAACAGGTTGGGGCAGGGCCCAGCCCCTCTCCTATGCATCAAGATGAGCATGGCATCCTATCACAGGGAATGGACTCCAACAAGCTAGCTTATTTACCGGGTTTGTAGCATGGTCCTGCTGCCAGGGACCCCTCAGCTAGTTCAAGCTTCACAACTGTCTCCCACATATGAAGGGCCTAGTTCGGTGCGGTGGAGTCTCTACAGTTGTAGGTCTAGAGTTCATGAGTTTCCATCAGCTTGGTTCAGCCTTCTCTGTAGATTTCTCCATCATGACCTTGACCTTCCTTGCTCAAATGTTCCCTCCTCCCTTTCTTCGCCTGGATTCCCGGATCTTGGCCTGGTTCTTGGTTGCCTTTTAAGTCTAATGTTAGCGTTTTATTATGTTTCTCCTGAAGTTCCAAAAGTATCTATTCTCTAACACCTGGCCCCTTTAAGGAAGAAAATAATAATAACTTTAGAAGCACCGGAGGGCCACTGCACATTCCTATGGAATTTTACAGACTACATGTACTAAACGGCCAAAAACGAATTTTCACCCATGACAAAATACATAAATCATGCTTCCAGCTTTTTGGTGAAGTTGTTTCAGGAGTCGGTGCCTTGAAAAGATGTCACGAATGTGACTTCTGTCATGGAATCCCACCAGGAATTCTTTTTGCCTTTAACGAAAAGGCATGAGTACCACAGTGCAGGCTGGGGCTGGTTTAAATGGACCCCTGCTCCCTACTGTTTCCTTCCTTGTTCCAGCCCCTCTCAAATCACAGAGCGAGCATCGCCCTCAGCATTCCATGTGTGCTTCAAGCAGCTGGTTCTTATTTGAGCTAGAATTAGTCATACTGTTCTCTGGCCTTGGAATTCATAAGAGTTTTGGATGGAGAGGCCGTTCTTGGAACCTGGGGCCTGTATGATTTTGCTAAAGTGTCTTTGGCTTGCTGAATCCTCTGCGGTGGTTCTTGACGGATGAAGGGTGTACGTGCATTGGCTGCGATGCCTTTATCCTATCAGGAGAAATTTTTACTGGGCAGCTTTTAGTAAATCTACTTGTTTCGTTTCTTAGTGTTAGAGCATCCCACAGGCTGGTAAAGTCTGAGGTTGTTTTAGTGCGGTGAGAATCCCAAAAGCATCGTGTGAGAATTTGTCCGATAATTCTGGTGAATTGGTTTGCATGTTAGGCCTTGGGTTCCCTTGTTAAGCAATTTTTACTATTGCAGATAAGCCGGTTGTGCGTTCTGAATTTTCCATTGGCATTTCCAGGCACTTCAGTGCACTTTTATAGCTCAACGCTGGCTTAATTTTTTGGATTTAATCGAATCCTACAAGTTTGTTATACAATTTAACCTGCAGAGTTAGTCGGTGGAAAACATTTGGTACTGATAGTAGGACTTATTTGTGTTTCCCAACCGAATCTTTTCGTTTGTCAGACATTTCTGAATCTCTACGGTTTGCCAAATTCCTCGCTGCAGGCTGGGGGTACTCAGAAAGAGAAGGAAGATGGGGAGGAGATCCCAGTCAACAAGTGAGTAAGAGAAGAGTCACAACTCAAGGTGAGAGGGAGAGCATGGCTCGGCTGCTCACTGGGCTGTGGTCCTGTGGCTCTGGCCAGAAACCCAGGTGTGGAGGGTCAGGCTACCAGTCAGCAGGACAGAAAACGGAGCAAAGAGCTTTTGTACACAAGGTGGCGCTGCTGCTCTGCGGTGAGGACAGCGGGAGACCCGGGCATCCTGTCATTACCTTAGGATTTGAGTTGAAAAGCAGCTTTCTTAGCCCTTTCCTCACCCCTGTTCTGCACTCCCTCTCCGCGGTTCCTCCTCCTCTCTTACCAGGGGATGCTTTTACTAAAAGATATTGAGACTTTCTTAGAAAATACGGTATTTTCTACCTAGATCCCCGGAGTTTTTATTTTGTGGTTTGGATTGGCCTTACAAGCTTTTGGAACTGCCTTGGCTGTGGAGGGGCATTTCGGGAAGAAGGGAGTGCCCCTAGACTGTGTAGTGGAGGTTTGTGGCTTTTTTTTTTTTTTTTTTTTAACATATATACAATTGAAGCAGTATTGCAGTATTTCTGGTAAGAAAAGTTATTAGGTGTTTATGGATGTTTCAAAAGACTAAGGGTTGAGGGAAATACAGATCCCATGTTTAGAATGCACACCTAGGGACTCTTTAACACATTGAACAGAACCCAAATTGGGAGTGCTAAGGGTGTGAGCTGCTTAATGCGGTAGTGCTTGCTTCTAGTGGGGGAGGGGTGTTGGTTGCAGTCCAGGAACACAGGATTGCTGGAAACTGCCCCAGGGAGGATGAGTTAGTTTGGCCACCCAAACCTAGGTTTTCCTCTTGTGCACACCTAACGTCTACCAGAGCCTTGCTCAGTTTCTGGAGGTCCTACTTACCATCTACCTCTTCCGGGGAGCCCAGCAGGAAGCGGATTATAGGCGGAGGGTTTTTTTGTGTGTATTAAAGTTCCTGAAGGTACACAAAGAAGACACATGGTTTTGATGAGTGGCAGCTTGACAATGCCCTCGCTCCCTCCCAACTTTGTAAATGAAACCACTTTTGAGTTGGCTTTTGCACGGCCTGTGAGTCTTGCCTCTCTGTTCATGCTCCCAACTGATCCACTGTGGAATCTGCAGGTCTCATTTGCAATTCAGTCTGTCATTTGGTCACCTTAGTATTTAAAGTTTGGAATGTCTGTCGTGGGGACAGGAAACCTATATGGTCTAAAAGTCTAAAAATAAAATAAAGCAGGTGTTTTAAAAGATATTGTTTTGAATAGTGGCACGAACCTCCTAATGTCTTCATTTCGAAGGTCATAAAAACAGAGTGTGCTGTCACATAATACGGCATGATAGCGTGTGCTTTTTAAGCAGATTGTGCATGACACTACACTACATAAAATACATGGAATATGTACGTGTTATGGAACGTATTGTATGATTGATGTGTATGTGATTCTTTTATATGATGCTGGATATTGAGCCTTGGACCTCATACCTGTTGTATCTCCAATCCCTTTAAAACACTTTTTATTTTGAGACAGCATCTTACAAAGTTGCCTAGATTGTCCTTGAACTTGTTCAGTTTCCCGAGAAGCTAGGATTGTAAGCTTGTACTACCAGGCTTGACTAATGTGATATTGATATGTGTACATAATGCATACTTCTTTAATTAGATATTAATTAGGTACTATGGATTCCATCGCATATTGTAGGGTTCAGCTGGCAATAAAAAGACAGCTATTCAGTAAAACTTAGGGCTTGCTCATCTTGCTTTCTGATGCTCACAGGACTACCTAGGGGTTTTAACTGCTCCAGTGGGCAATCTGAATCAAGAAAATGCCCCACAGGCTTGCCTATAGGCAATTTGATGGAGGCTTTTTTCCCCCCTCAATTGAGGTTACTCTTCTCAGATAAATCTAGATTTGTCAAATTGACAAGAAAACAAACAAACAAACAACAAAACAAAACAGAACAAAACAAAAACAGGACATGGGGTCATGGTGCCACCTACAGACACCCGAGCCACATGGGGTGCGTCTTAACTGCAGATGTCTGATCCCAGCATAGAGCCATGCAGAGAATATCTAAGGCTGGGGCTTGGGAACGGGGTCATAACAAAAATCTCTGTGAATTATTCCTGCTTATTTAGAGCAGGTACCTCAGAAGTAAGATTTCTCCTCAGGAGAAAGTCAGTATCACGAACCAATGTTTCTTTACTGTGGCAAGCACCAGAAACCTGTAGTGGATTCCTTTTTTAAAAAATGGATTTCTGGGCTTCAGTGGGCCTCAGACAGTGCAAAAATGAAAACTTCGAAGTGTAAGATTAGGGCTTCTGCATAGATGTTGAAAAGTGTGTGGTAGTGTGCTAGTGTGTGTGTGTGCACGTGCGCGTGTGCACGTCTGTGCACGTTTGTGCAAGTGTTTGTATACTGAGGTGAGGAGTCTGAGATCTCTCTTCGAGTCTGATATTTATTCCACTCAAGTCAGTAACCACTTTTGCAGCTTCATCTCTTTAATTCCTTTGACACTCCAAACACCACCCCCCCCCTGCCAGCTAGCTCTGGAGCAATGAGATAAGAGTGTTAGCTGGATGAGGAGACACAGGGTGTGGAAACTGCCTCTTCTACAACAGCTAGCTAGCTTATCTCTGCAAAGCCTTTATTTTGCACTCATGTTCATGAAGGTAGTGCTTCAGGGAACCACCAGGGGGCTCTCCTAACATGGTGAATCGTAGGAGAGACAGGCAAGAGATCCCTAAACATAATTTGCAATAAGGGGATTTTTACACCATTTGATTGTTCAGTTTTTTTCCCCTGAAATTGGAACGAGATTTTAATTATCATGATTAGCAAATCTGAAAGAAGTATTTGTTAAAATAAAGTACATTGAAGCCTTTACTGTAGGTAAAGTTTATATATAATAAAACTTTCGTTATGGGGCTGGGGAAAGAAAGCTCAGTAGAAGTAATGACTGCCTAAACCACACAAGGTCCTGGGTTTGACCCCCAGAAGCAGGAAAAATAGAATTTGTAGTGTGTTAATTGTCAGATATGAAATGATTGAGTTTTTAAATGCTTCTGTTCCAAACCAAGGGCTTTAAAAAACAAGTTATTAATTCAGGTTTTTGTTTTTGTTTTTGTTTTTTTTTTTATAATATTCATTCCCTTCTTCCAACTTCTCCTAGATACTCTCCACCTTTCTACCCATCAAACTTCATGTTCTTTTTCTCTCTTAAAATAAAACAAATATAAAGGCAGCCTCCCCACCACCCTACCCCAACACATACACACACACACACACACACACACACACGAAGTCTGATTTGCGTTGGCTATCTACTCATGAGCATGGGGCCTGCCCTGGAGTGTGGTTGATAAACCTGACCCCATTAAAAACTTTTATTCTGCTTCCTGTTCTAGAACTAAAACCCTTCATTCAGAACTAATATTTCCTAATTGCTTCATAGGTTTGCACAATATTTCTATTGTGGACGAGGATGTGTAGGGGAACACCCAGGTGTCTCTGTAGCCAGCTCCCCAGCTTGGCCTTTTATCAGTCTTGACAAAGTGAGGGTGCTTTGGAGGCAAAGCAAGCCACTTGAAGGGACTGACGGCAATGCTCCCCAGAGGCAAGTCCTTTGTGAGAGTCTAGAGATGTAGTTTCCCCTAGCTACTCAGAGGATGGCAGTTCCTAAAACGCAAGTCAAATATGTGGCTTGGTAAAGAATGGACTCCTGGCCAGCAGCTTCATGGGTGTGTGCTGTGCGGCTACAGAAGGTCCTGGGCTCAGGGAGATTTTGTTTAATGTTCTCCCTTTGTCATTTCACATTTTAAAGACCAATAAAAGGGTATCCGTTTTCATCTTGTACCAACAATTGTGTAGCTAGTCGTAATAGGAGAGACCAGAGTCTCCTGCCACCATTCTGTTGGCTTTCTTTAGCCCGGTTTCATCTGTGGAATTTTTTGAAGCTCTCAGAGGCCAGCGCTGCCCCCAGGTCAAGTGCACCAGAGAAGGTTCTGGAAACTCCTCGTGTGCAAACCATGCTGACACTGACTGTGAACTTGCAGCCTTGTTTCTTGACGCCTCCTTCCACACTCATCCTTCCTACTTAAATTCTCTTCCAGTTGACTGGACATGAAAGATTTTAGACTCTTCAGACTTTTGAGTTTTGTTTTATTTTTTTCTATGTGAAAAATTGTGGAGTTACAAAGAAAAATATGAGTCCAATTACCTTTATATTCCCTATAAAGAAATACATTGATGGGCTCTCGGGAGATGGAACCCAGATGTTACTGAGTTTAAAACCGAAGTGGGTGCTACACAGATTTTTCCCCTTCTCTACTAATGGGGGAATATTCTGTAAGCATCTTGCCCTGGCTGGATTGCACCAGGTTTCACTAAATGCCTCTTTTCTATCTGCAGGTTTTGGAGGCACTAATAATTGTTTTTCCTTGTGAGTCACCTTTGGGCTTTGGCAATAATCTAGCTGTGTCTGTTCCCAATCCTTCTGGATTACAGGAATTGAAGGTCCCAATTAAATACCTGGGGTCTTGCAAGGGCAAATCCTTTTAACCTTAATTCACTGGGGCCTCCTTCAAGCAAAGGCTGTTTCTCTGCCTTCAGTCTTACAAAACAGCACACAAGAAATTGCCGTTTCTCCGTCCTGCCTTCCTAAAGTTACAGCCGCATACAGGTAATCTAGGGATTAATTCCATCCCTCGATATTTAACTATGAGAATTACATCAAATCCCTTCACTTGTCGGCCTTTGAATTGAGCATTAAATGCAGAAAGAGTAACTTAACAGCCGAGTAATTAAATGTTTAATGAAAATATTGGTAAGCTGAAACCCAAAGGGAGTTGAAAAACAAACTAATCCTTCGGCTCTCAGAGCTCCCAGACTCAGGCCTATGTGGAGCAGAATTTCACTGCTATGATTTATGGGCAAATTAGAAACAAAACCCATTAAGGTTCCAAAGTTTCGACGTCAAACAATTTGTCCTTGTTTTCATCATTTAGAATGATCTAAATCACCTAGAAACTAGTATCTACCTAGAAACTCTGGAGTCAATTCATCATCTGCATATATTTCAAAATTGAAACACATGCTTTTAAGCTTATTTTTGTTGCTGAGCTCCTGTTTGGTAGCACATTGCACTGGGTGCCACCAATGTCCTCATCACATGCATAGCTAGCACGTGAGATGACAGTGCCCCTTTTGGTGAGTCTTCAGTGTGTGGGACAGTTTGGGAAGGGTGAAGTACCTAACCACTGGTGGCAAAGCGTCAGGTCCCAGGGCTTTCTTTGTTGGGACACCTTCCATTGCCGACTCAGCCTCCATGATTGCTCGGTGTGGGTTTTCTTCTTCACGCTTCAGGCTTAGTGTGCCGAATGTGTCTGAGAATTCATCCATTTCTGATGTGAAACAGTTTGTTAGCAAATGATTGTTCTCTGTCCTTTCCTCTGGCTTTTTGTATCACTGAGAGTGCCTGTTATAATGTGTCTTTTTCTTTTGATTTTTTTTTGTACTTTTTCTCCTTTTTTGTTCTTAGTCTACCTGAAGGTTTATTGATTTTTGTCTTTCCAAAAAAACGGATACAAAGTTTTGTTGCTCAATTTCTGTTTTTCCCCCTATTCTGTTTTGCTTATCTCTGTGATAATCTTTATTTTCTTCCTCCTATAAAAGTCAGGCTTAGCTCATCTTCTAGTTTCTTGGGCTATAACATCGGTTACCTATTTGAGAGCTTTCTGTTTTGATTTAGGCATTGATTAACACAAATCTCCCTCTCAAAAATTGCTTTCTTAAAAGGTTGTTCATGTTGCTCACACCTATAATATTAGTACTTGGGAGGCTTGAGGCAGGAAGATGATGCAAGTTCGAAACCAGCCTGGGATATATACCGAGTCAGCCTTAGGCTTCATTGTGAGACCCCTGTCTCAAAAATAAACAGATAAACAAATAAGTAAATAAAACCACCTAAAAGCTAAATAATAGTAACTAGCAATAATAATAATGGGTAGAGATCAGCTGATCATTTTTCTGTCACTCCGTGGATTTTGCAGGTTTAAGCCCAATGTCTGACTCCCAAATTTTTATTAATAACAGAACAATTTAGATAATCGCTACACCAAGTGTTCAAATGCTCGAGAGTATGATGACCAAATCATTTAAACAACCACACCAGCAAAAGGCTATCCACCTCTGTCTGGCTTTTACCCTGGCTGTTCCAGCAAGAAGTATATTTTCTGAAAATCTACTGGTAGAGTTATAATTCTCAATAACACTGAACCCATATGTTCTTTTCTGATTTGAAAAATGCAGGCCTAATGTAGGAAGGCTTTACTATTCAAATTACAGATACACACAAACACTCGGAAACCACGAATGTGAGTAATCCCATTTTCAAACCAAACTCATCATGTTTGTATATCACGATAATGCTAACAGTGCCAGGCAGGCCAAGAATAAACCAGTGGGGCTGAGTGGATGGAAAGCAACGGCACTTTCCAAGAGAGTTTTGGGCAGGTAATGATGACTAACGGATTTCAGATGTGCCTCTGGTGCTCTCTGCATTAATGGATAGTTAATGGAATCCCGTGAACTTGTTTTGGCATTTGCAAAGTGTGCCTGCATTCAGTTCATCAAAATTTGATTGCAGGTTTGCTCTGTCCCACTATTAGAAGTGAAGAAATAAAGATCTGAAGACTGCACCAAGGGTTAACCACCTCTGATCCCACTCTCTCTTCACTACAAGTCTAACTGTAGACTCGGAGGTTACCTAGTCCATTCCCACTTCCTCAGTGTATTGCAAATGAGGAGACCGATACCCACAGCGTGGAATTCTTACAGCCCAGAGAGCTGGGTTTGAATCTCTATTTCTGAGGATGCATTTTAAAGACAGCTGAGAAAGTTAGTTTCTCAATTTAGTTTGTGTCACCTGTAAAGGTAGCCCAGACAGCCCCTCCGTTTGGAAATGCCCTGTCTAGTTGGCTGTGTGGTGGTATGCTGCAGACCGCCCTGTCCCCTTGCTGTTCATTCTCTTCCCTCACTGATGCTTCTCCTTGGTTTGTGTCCTTCCCTTCTTACATTTTTTATTTTCTCTCATATCTATGAATGTTTTACCTTCATGTACACATATGAATCACATGCATACCTGTTGCCTATCTCTAATGCCACCACCCTCATTCAGATTTCCATTTTTTTTTTTTTTGACTAAACTACTACTATTGCCTAAATGATCTTCCTGCTTCCAACCTCACTTCCCTCCAAGCCAGTGCATATACTTAGCATGAACTATTTAGTAACCATATGTTTAAGCACAGGGACACATTTCCTTTAAAAGAAAGTGAGCTGAACAAACCCCAATAGACTCTTCCAAACCCGATATGCTAAGCAGAAAGAAAATAAAAAGATGGAACGAAATACCCAATAACTGAAAGTAAATTACAAAACACATAACATACAGGTCATGGGAGTACCAGAGGGGAGAAAGGAATGTTGTGGGTTATTTGTACACTGTGTGAAATGCATTGCTATGATTAGTGTAATAAAAAGCTGGATGGCCAATAGTTGGGCAGGAGGCATATGCAGGGTTTCCAAGGAGAGAAAGGAAGAGCAGGAGGAATCTAGGTGTGCGGGAGAAGCCAGAAGACATGGAGAGGAAACAGCAGGTGCAAGATGGAAGAGAGAGAACACCACGGTTGGCAGAACATAGTTTAATAAAAATTTGGGTTAAGTTATAAGAGCTGGTGGGACAAGCCTGAGCTAAGGCCGAGCTTTCATAATTAATCATCAGTCTCCGTGTTGTTATTTGTGGGCTGATGACCCAAAGGAAAGTCTGATTGCAAAGGAACAAAAGAAATATTTACGGTGACAATAGCTGAGAGTTTTGCAGAGTTGATGTCAGCTACCAAACCACAGACACAGTAAGTTCAGAGACGCCAAGAAAATTATCCCCTAAGAAGATGATAATAAAACTGAAGAAAATCAAAAGCAGAGAGGACCCAGAGAGAAGAGCATCCCTCCACTCTGCCCTCAGGATTTCTACTCAGAGAACGAGTCAGGACAATGAGAGTCAGATGTTTAAAAGGCTAAAAAAAAATCTCATCAATTTAGATTTCTATATTCCACAAAGTTGAGAGATGAAAATTTTCTCTGATGAACAGGTAAGAAATAACTGTTACCAGTAGACCTTCTTTTACACGCTGTTCTGTAGAGCGAAGGAAATGGTGCAGGTCAGAAATCCAGGCCTATGTAAAGAAAGGAGGTCCTTAGAGGGAAAAAGATAATAATAGCAACAGAACAATGTGAGGTCAAGTTGGAAAGATGGCTCCTCGGCTGAGAGAACTAGCTGTTCTTAACATGGGCTCAATTCCCAACACCCATATGGCAGCTCATAGATGTTTGCAGCTTCCCTTTGGAGGTGGCACATGACAGGCAGAGGCAGGATCTCAGTGACAGAGTGAGTTCCTAGACAGCCAGGACTGTTACACAAAAAACAAAACAACAGCAAACAAAAGAACAACCCCCCCCAAAAAAAACCAACATGAAGCAAAACCGTTTTTCTTATTGTTAATGAATCTAACAGGCAGCAATTTGTTCAAGTATAGTGTTATAGTGTTCCTTGAAAGTGAACTAGATTTGTTGTAAATGCAGTTATAACTTTGGAACAACTACTAAATACTCCTAAAAAGAGGTATGATTGACATGCTAAAACATGACAGAAAACACAGTTATAAGCTGTTCAATTGAAGCCAGAAAGAGGGCTGGAGAGATGGCGCTCTTGCTCTGTAAGTACGGTTTTCTGTGTTCACCCTCAAACTGTTAGAAATGTGAGCGGGTGTAGAAAACACAAGGCAGGAATAGGTCCACGTAAGTTCAGTCAGTCGAGTTTGATAAAAAAAAAAGGGGGGGGGGGAAGTAATCCCAAAGGGAAAGGATGGTACTGGAGAGATGGCCCCATGACTTAAGAGAGCTTTCTGAGAACACCAGTAACTCGAGCTCTTGGGGATTCAAAGCTGGCCACACTGACCACATTACCACTGCCTCCCACCCACCCACCCACCCATCCAAATACACACACACACACACACACACTTGTTTGTTTATTTTATTTTATTTTATTTTTTTGTTTGTTTGTTTCCAAGACTGGGTTTCTATGTGTAACAGCCCTGGCTGTCCTGGAACCTGCTTTGTAGACCAGGCTGGCCTCAAACTCACAGAGTGCCTGTGTTAAAGGCATGTGCCACTGCCCGGCTGCACATAAATTTTTAAGATTTTTTTAAAAAGGAAAGGCTAGTCTTTTTAGTAAGTGATGCTAGAGTAACACACATCAACTGACAAAATGATAAACCTGAACAAACCTTATACTTCTTATAACAAATTATCTCAAATATGCTGTCAGTCTAAATTTAAGACGCAAAACTATAATATGTGTAGAAGATAACATAAGAGGAAATTTAGGAGTTTGGTAATTACTTTTAGACAGAACACCAAAAATATATGCATGAAAAAATTATAAATTAGATTCTATTAGGCACATTCATACCACAAGGACATTTGCTCAATTATGTTCACAGCAACATTATTTATAATAGCCAGGCCTTGGAAATAGCCTAGATGTCCCACAACTGAAGAATGGATAAAGAAAATGTGGTATATTGTGTAATGGAATACTACTCAGCGCTAAAAAACAATGCCATCCTAAAATTCACAAACAAATAGAAAGAACTGGAAAAAAAACCATCCCCAAACCAGAAAGACAAATATAGTATGTACTCACTCATAAGTGGACATCAGTCTACAATTCACAACTCCAGAGAAGCTAGAACCCTCTCCCAGAAACAGATGGAAGCACATGCAGAAATCCACAACTAACCAATGACCCAAGCTCCTGGAGTACAATTGAACTGAGGGAGGAGTGATAATATGAACAAAGGAGTCAAGATCATGATGGGGGAAACCCACAGAATCAACTGACCTGAGCTAGTGAGAGATTATTGACTCAGCTCTGACAAGTGGGGAACCTGCATAAGTCTGAACTAGACTCCCTTAATATAGGTGACAATGGTGTGACTGGGACAATATATGAGGCCACTGGCAGTGGGTCCAAGACCTAACACTAATGCACAGACTGACTTAGTGGAGCTCATGCTATATGGAGAGAGATACCCTGCCCAGCATAGACACAGGGGTGTGGGGTGGAGAGGTGCCTTGGTCCTGCCTCAAGGAGATGATGGGACAGACTTAGTAGACTTTCTAGGGGAGGCCTTACCCTCTCTGTGGAGCAGATGAGAGGAAGCAGGAAGAGGAAGGAGTGGGAGGAAAGGAGGGAGGGGGAACTGGGATCAGAAGGTTAAAAAAATGAATTAATTCAAAAATGAAAAAAAATAGACTGTATTAAAATAAAAAACTTCTGCACAGTGAAAAACTCTACTAAGATAACATTTTAAAAAAGAAACTCCAGACTGGAGGAAAATATTCACAAAGTAAATACCTAATAAAAGACTTGTATCAGGAATATCCAAAGAATTATTAAAGTCTAATAATTTTAAAAAGTAAAAACAAAAAGAACCAACCAAATATATCTGGAGTAACTGTTACTGAAGAAGATATCTCCCCCCCCAAAAAAAAGGGGAAAAAAGAAAAGAAAATGAAAATAAGAAAACACACATGTGAATAAAGGATACACATCAAGACAAGCACATTGGGATGGTTACCTTTTGGCAGAGAGGGAGGTAAAAATTCAAAAAGGTCTAAAAACATAAAACGAGGAACAGCCTTGCACCAATGAATGATTATAGCGTATCCTGAACAGAAGAGTCCCTCGGCTCCCTCCAGTTTCATTTACTATTTATTTAACTTCTGTGGTTAATGAAGATGAAGCCCAGGGCCCTGTACAGGATGTACAGATGTCCCTCCACCGAGCTCTACCCCTGCACTGTCTACGGTTTAAAATACTCTTAGCGATCCTCATATGCAGAGGAGATGGGCATCAGTCTCTCTATTATGAGAGGGTGGAGCAACAGCCGAGGAGGAAAGCATCAGATGGCCTTCCCAGATGCACGCATGTTGAAGGAAGTTTGATACAATGAAGGGACTTCGGATTGAGAGGCAGCATCAAGTCCCCTTTAGGCTCCTGCAACGGGGTTAACAAGAGAAGAAGCCTGGCACAGCCGTGACATCAGTCCATGCAGAGACACCCTGGAGACAGTCACTAACGTGTGAGACAGCGGGGTGGGGTGTGACTCAAGAATGACCAACTCTGACCCCACATGCTCTGTTTAAATTTTTTTAATTTTACACTTCTGTGGGTGGTGTCTAAGGGTCGCTGGTACCGTATCACATGTGCGGGGGTTAGAGGAAAACTTGCAAGGGTTGGCTCTCTCCTTTCACTATGTGGACTCTAGAAATCCAACTCAGATCATCAGCCTTGACAACAAGAGCCCTTACAGGCTGGGCCATCCCCTAGCCTTGTGATCTCTGTTCTATGGGTACACAGGAAGCCTGGGAGCAGTTTGGGCCATAATCCTGAAAGATAACCCCAGATTCCCAAATGTTGACATGGCCAAAGGATTAAAACCTTTAAATACAGTTCTGAAAAAAAAAAGATTTTTAAAAAAACATTTTAAAAAAGAGATTAACTTGAGAAACATTAAAAACATGATAGAAAATGCTGCTGGCTACTTTACACAATAAAATGGCAAGAATAACATTTTTCCATACTTTACCACTCAGATAGATTTACAATAGTTACATAGTTGAATAACATTTTCCCATAAGTTACCACTCAGATAGACTTACAATAGTTGCATAGTTGCACAGATAAAATGTACTGCTAAAGATCAAGATGTCTAAGATGTCACCAGGGTAGGGAGTTGTGTAAACCCTGGTTTATAACTGCATCTCAGGGACCATAATAGAAGACTGTCTTTTTATGAGATCAGTCAATAACTGTAATGGGTCCTCACCATGTATACCTTATTCAAAGAGCTGAGAGCTTCATATATTAAAATACCTTTTATTTATGTGTTTGATAAGTGTTTTGTTTACATTTTGTTTGTGCACCTCATGAATGCTAGGTTCCAGAAGAGGCCAGAAGAGGGCATTAGATCCCCTAGAACTAGAGGTTCAGATGGTTGTGAGCTGTTATGTGGGTGCTGGGAACCTAATACAGGTTCTCTGGGAAAGCAACCAGAGTTCTTAACTGCTGAGCCATTGTCTCTCCAGTACTGAACTTCTGAAATCTTATCTCTCACAAATTCAACCATGTGAAAGATGCCTGCTCTTTTGTTAAGGAAGTTTAAGCAGTTTTGTAGGCATGTATAGGAATTTCAGAGTCAGTGTTATGATCTTGCATGGAGTCAAATCTTCAAGAAATACAGGAAGAGAGAACTTTCTAAAAGTCTTTAACAATGTGTACCTTCAGTTCTGAAAACAGAACAAGCATGTAATACAAAGAATAGCACAATAAAATACTGCCAACACTCAAATTTTTATAGTACGTGTGTGTGTGTGTGTGTGTGTGTGTGTGTGTGTGTGTGTGTGTGTAGGCACACAAAGCATGTGGGAATCAGCAGTCAGTTTTGTTGATTCAGTTCTCTCCCACCATTTTGTGGGTTCTGGGGCATTGGACTCATGATTTTTTGTTTGTTTGTTTGTTTTTCTCTTTTGACTCTTACTCTTTGGGGCCCTCCATCCAGCTCCCAAATAAATACATGGAGGCTTATTCTTTCTTATAAATGCCTGGCCTTAGCTTGGCTTATTTCTAGCCAGCTTTTCTTAACTTAAATTATCCCATCCACCCTTTGCCTCTGCATCTTTGCTTTTCTCTGTTTCTGTATATCTTTTCTTTCCTTCTTAGTCAGTGGCTGGCTGGCTCCTGATGCCCTCCTCTCCTCCTTAGCTCCTTTCTTCCTAACTTTCTCTTCCCATTTATCCTCTCGCCTGCCAGCCCCACCTATCCTTTCTCCTGCCTTGCTATTGGCTGCTCAGCTCTTTCTTAGACCAATCAGGTGTTTTACACAGGCAAAGTAACAAAGCTTCACAGGATTAAACAAAAGTAACATGAAAGAATGCAGCACAAGCCAGGCGTTGGTGGCACACGCCTTTAATCCCAGCACAGGGGAGGCAGAGGCAGGCAGATCTCTATGAGTTCGAGGCCAACCTGGTCTACAGATTGAGTTCCAGGACAGGTTCCAAAACAATACAGAATAACCCTGTCTTGAAAAAAAAAATAAAAACAAACAAACAAAATGTAGCCTAGCACATCTTTGCATCATTAAACAAATGCTTCACAGCATAAGCAAATGTAACACATCGTCAACTAGTATTTCATAACAAACTCGTGTCTTCCAATTTATGAGGCAAGAACTTTTATCAGCTAAGTCTGCCTTGGCTACCGCTAACAATTTTAAGTAATGGTGAAAATGCTGGAAACAAAACAAAAGCAAAATTAGAAAATTTGACATGAAGAAGTGTGCTGCACCACATACCTTTTATCCCAGCACTTTGGAGGAAGAGGCAGGTGGATCTCTGTGAGAGCTACACAGAGAAGCCTTGCCTCCAAACAAATAAATAAATTTTATAATGTATGTGCTGCAGGACCAGAATAAGAATGGTTGCATGGAAATGGTCCATAGGTCTGTAAGAACAAGTCAGCTTCCTCATCTTTAACTGTATTATAAGGTTTCCATCATGATGAGGTCAGAGACTCACAGCCAAAGGTACAGTATATTGTGATAGGAGAGCGATGGTGACAGGAGCTTGGTGTAGCTGGTCACACTGCATTCAGTCAGCAAGCAGAGAGAGAACACCAGCTCATTTTCTTCATCTTACACTGACTGAGAGAGACCCCAGCCCCTAGAATGGTGCTGTCCATATTTAGGGTAGATCTTCCCATCTTAACTCAATTCAAACTAGAAAATCCCTCCCAGGTATGCCCAGGGGCTTGTTTCCTCGATTAGTCTAGATCCTGTGAGATCAACTTTAATGATGGTACATGGACAAGTCACTCATCTGAATGCTTTCTGAGAAAGGCATTAGTCCAAATAGGAAACAATCTGTTGGTAACATCTTGAAATTTACTTTTTGGAATGTTGGTCACACCTAGTTTCAAACGTGTCGATGGTTCAGGGGTCCAGCAAAAGTTCATCTGTGTTTGTAATTTCTACCAGGTCTTTAAACACGCATTAAACAGTGCTGCATTTTTTCCTGTCATTAATATGTAAATGAGCAGATAAGATACAGAATTTGGGGCCTGACAGAGGCATTAGATTGTACATAGTTGATGAAAGAGTAGAAATATTTTTGCAAACACCATGTAGCAGCCAAAAGAAAACAACAGAAACAAGTGTTACCTTCTTTGATAGTCAAATTCCTAAGCAGGAAGATCACTATTGTGTTTTATAACAGCAGAGGGACTTTTATACAAACGTTGTGTCAAGTGTGTTGAATTGAGAAGTCACTTGCTGAACTCATCAGAGTTTTCCTTATTCTCTGATCAAGAGTGGTTTTTAAATATTTTAATGTAGGGTTGGCAGGTAAAGGCACTTGGTACCAAGCCTGACAAGCTGAGATTTATTCCCCAGGACCCACATCATAAAAAGAGAGAGTTGCTTGTTGCTCACAAAATAAATAAATGTAGAAAAATAATATTTAGGGCCTGGAGAGATGGCTCAGTGGTTAAGAACACTTGCTGCTCATGTAGATGACCCAGGTTTGGTTCCTGGCACCCACCAAGTGGCTCATGACTATCCATAACTCCGGTTCCAGGAGACTGAACAACCTCTTCAGGCTACAGGCATAATAAAATCAAACTCTGGTGGGTTTAGAAACAAACCCAGAACCGTACAAATGTTACTTAAGCCCTCTTCCATCAAGCTACTCCTGAATCTCATGGGAGTTCTGTGAACACAAGAATGGTGCTGTGTGTGAAGGGTATAAACAGTGCACGATCGAGTCATTGGTACCGACGGCCCTGTGCACAATTGAAATGCACCAATTCCATCCCCAGAATTCAGCTTTCTACTCTTCTTATATATCTCACTCTTTTTTTTTTCCAATGAGAATTACAATTTTCCAGATTTGGGCTTTCAGAATTTCAATATTCATGAGTATCGTTTTTTGAGATTGTAGTTTGGGGAGGCTTTCCTATTTGTGCTGTGTGTGTATGCATGTGTCCGTATGTGTGTGCAGGGCAGAGGCATTTTCAGAAACTGGTTCCTGCCTTATGTTTTGAGACAATCTCTCATGGCCAGCAAGCCCCCAAACCCTCTTGACTCCACCTCTCAGTGCTGAGATTATAGGCTCAAGCCACTGTGTTCTGGTTTCTGTGTGACACATTCCTCTTTCTTAACTGAGCCATCTTCCCAGCCTCAAATTTTGGGGGATTTTAGATTTCTAAGGATGTTTGCTTTGGGAATTTCAACATTTTACAAAACTGCAAGGTGAGGAGAATGAAAGAATTGTGAGTGAAGAGAGATTAACAGCACAGACCTTTGATATAGACGTTCAAAGTCTGAGAAAAAAAACTATAGTCATCAAGAACAATGAATGTATACTGTTCTATTGCTGTGAAGAAACGCCTTCGTTCCCTGGCATCCACTTGGTGACTTAGAACCTTCTGTAACTTAGCTCCGGTTCCAATGACTCTGATGTACTGCTCTGGCCTCTTCAGGTACTGCATGTATGTGGCACACATACATACATTCAGACAAAACTCTCACATATCTAAAATAAAAAAATAAAAAGTGCTCAACTGATAATGGTCTAGTTGTTAGCTAAACTCATTGATGAGATTAGCAGCTCTGTGATCCACCTGGGTATAAAGTCTTCACTATGCTTCCCTTTGGGCATATTTTATGTCTAACCCCAAACAGGAACCACCACGACTATCGGGATCCATTCAAGTCATCCAGGAGGAACAGATGGTTTGAGATCACTGGGCAGTGTTATCTAAGTCAGCAGCTGGCTGTGGTGTCTACAAGATGCACGACCATCTGACTCCAGCCTGTGCCCTAACCACTGAGCTGTGTCTAACTGTTCAGTCCAGTGGAGATACAGTGCAAATCAGGCAGGAAATTAAAATTTTTCTATAGGCCACTTTTAAAAAATGTTAGAAACAGGTAGCATTGATTTGCAAATACATCTCATGTTACCAAATAGAACAAAAAACTATTTGAATGTTTATTCTAGAAAAGTGGTTGTTACTGTTGCTGTTGGGCATCTGATACAGAACCTTACACACACAAGGCAATTGCCTATGTCTGAGCCTGAATCTTAGTACCAATAGAAACAGTATTAGGAGCTATTTAATTCCTTTGTGGTAAAAAGTCTATAAAAACTGTTCTAAACTTTAAGCACACCTCAGCAAACTTCTTATTGTATGTCAGTCTGGAATTTGCTGCAGCTGCTACCAGCTACTTCACCAGACAGCAAACGCGCTGTAGACATACAAGGCAGTTGAGGTCAGTGACCAGCCTGGCTAATATCTGCCTGCAAAGCTCCTACTTATGCACATGTTGTTGGGATTTCTTCCAGTTTTCAAAAGGATGTTCTGTCATCATGGCATATCCCCAGTGCTGTCTTCAGCTGTAGTTTTAAGTGGCTCTAGTTGGTGTATTAAGGAGCATGTTTATAGGCTTGCTATTATTCTTTCTTGTGAATTCATGATGTGTGGTTACGATTGTATTACTATCAAGTTGATGTATGCCCAGAAAGCGGTGATATGCAAGCTAGGAGGATCGCTTCCCACCTAAGCAGTTATAATTAGGAGAAAAAAGGAAGACAAAAGACAAGAACACAGAGGCACAGGTATGAGATTTTAGCCCAGGGTGGTCCAGGCCAGTGATGCTGACACAACAGCATCACTGATTGGGAGGTACAGCTCCCAACAGTGCCTTTCCTGACCTTACCTTAGGTGTGAGAGGTATTGCTCCCTCTAACAGCCTAACATCAGTGTCAGTGAGAAGTGGTTACTTTAAAATTACGCTCTCATCCACCCATTCCTTTGGGGGGGGAGAGGGGCAAGAGCGTGAAGGTACAGGAATCCCTTGCTTTCACCTTGTGGATCCTAGGCATCCGGAGCAAGCTCGGGTTATCTATCAGGCACTGTGGCAAGTGCTTCCTTCCATCCACTAAGCCTTCTCCCTGGCCCAAGAAGTGGTTACTTTTAAACAAAGTCAAGAGAGTGCCACTATGATATCAAGATAAAAGCAAAAATTACCTTAGATTATGTTCTATTTTTACTAGAGACACATCCGTTGTCTCTAGGTTTCAAGGGATAAAGGTGACGGTTGCATTTGCTCTGGGAATACTCCCGCCCACCGCCTGTTTCAGTTTTGCCAAATGATCACAACTGACGCAATCTTTTAAAATGGTCATGGTACACTCAGTGTTTTTGAAAGCATCCTAACCGTTTAGATCTCCTGTCATTATTGGCTCTTCTAGTAGAATTAATGCATGGGGTTTCCATTAAGTGTCCTCAGGATCCTCACAAATAAGGCAAATCTATTGTTCTCTCTGCTAAGTACGTGTTCGGAAATAAGACCTGAAATACTCTGAAACGTTAGAATTCAGGGAAGAAACATGTATCCCCTGGGGCCTGGGGAGGGGAGCCCAAGGGCGGTGGGATAAACAGATTGCTGTAAAACATAGGTAGGGATTTGCTCATCTGATCTGTAGTTCTTCAGATCCCCCCAGGTGGTGGTCAGCATAGCGACTTAGTGGAGGGGCTGGTGAGATGGCTCAGTGAGTGAAGGGGCTTGCTGTGCAAGCCTGGTAATGTGAGTTGATAGTTCCAATCTGGTAGGCCTGGAATGGAGTACTGAGATTGTGAGCGCCTAGCTCCAGGGACTGAGTATTCTGGATGACACTCCTGGCTAGGCTAGACATGGGATTTTCAACAATGGCTAAACTTGTGGGTTTTCAACCATGCTAGAGACATGTGAACTTTCAGCAAAGGTTTGTGTAAGTGCCCAGAGGTAAAATATAAGGTTTGGGATCAGAGAATTTTTTAAAAAGATATATTATGTACGCATTATTCTGATAGCATATATGTCTACATGCCAAAAGAGGGTACCATGTGGTCCTGGGAATTGAACTCAAGACCTATGGAAAAGCAGCCAGTGCTCTTGACCTCTGAGCTATCTCTCCAGCCCCAGAGAGAGCCCACAGTATAATACAAATAATCAGAAACATAACAGATTTGTTTTCAACTTTCAGAATTTTCTACATTAAGATTTACAGAGTGAGGAGATCACCTAACAATGAGGAGGACTTTAAATTCAAAGGGGAACCGTTTCTTTCCTAGTTCCATATTTATAGCTTCTGTCGTAGCTTTAAGTTCTGGTCCTTATCCATCCCTTCTCTCACTGTAGAGTTAATTTTCCTTCTAAGTCTTTGTGGCTTGCTTCACAATGGAGAGGGCATCGACTGCTCTCAGAGCCTGACTACGGAATGAGAGTCAGTAATGGCCTTTACCTCCATACTTTACCCGAGATACAAAGTAGTTATGGATCATTTATTTTCTTGGTGTAGGTGCTAAGTCCACCTGTCTTTTAGACCAGTCCTACTCTGCTGAAAGCTTCAGAGGTCGTAGAATTTGATAAGAAACCAAGAGACAGCATCTGTCGTGGCTGAGATAAGCAATTGTGAGGAAGCGCATTTTGAAGGATGTCAAGGATAAAAATGTCAAGGATACTACATTAACAAGGAGATACAAATTAACATAGCATTCCTGTGGTGACTCACAGTGACTCGGTAAATCAATCTGGTGCCTGGGGCAGGGTGCCCTTTCCGTGTTCTTCTGTCATTTTTTTTAAGTGTGAGTGGAGAGAGTGAGGGGAAGTCAATTTAATGTTTTACATTAAGGTGAATTGAAATGACTCAAAATTACTTTTCCTTGTTTTTGCAGTTTGACTTAACAAATGCATAAGCGCATGTTTATTTGATGGGAACCCTATCACTCTTGCCCAGAAGCACCAAGATGCTGGAGTCTTCCTGGTTTCTTTTACTGACTTTGCTCTGAAGCCCGAGTTTTCTCTGCCCTGGCTGGCCGATGTTTGGGTGTGACATCCTCTACTATTTAGGGCTCTTCTCTGATTTTGGTCAGGGAAGGACGTACAAACTATCATGAGCTAATGGGCCTCACCTGTGCCTGCCTTCGACGTTCAGAATCATGGGCTTGCTTCCTTTTAGCTCCGCATGTTGGTGCAGGAGTAGGTCTTTGTAAGTAGTAAGGGGCAGTAGTGGGAACTGCAAGTTGCTCTAGCAGGGTTGGGGTTAAAGGGAAGACCGAGGGATAAAATAGCAGAGTATGGAGCATGGAGAAAGAATAGGAGGGCTTGTAGTTGAGTATGAGGTAACCAAGCAGACTTCGTATGAAGGATGAGCTTTGGACCAGTGACAGCGGGCTGTCTGTTCCCCCACCTCAGTGCCCCTGAAGAAATATGCTAGATGCCATTGCATTTTACATATTCTTGCTTCTGATTCTGCTAAATGTAATAGACTAACTTGTACAAAAGGATGGCTTCTAAGAAGAGGTTCCCACTTACTTCAAGAAAGAGACCCTAAACCATTCCTTGGATAAGGAATTAACTAAGAACAAATGAAACTACTATTGTGTGTGTGTGTGTTTGTGGGGGAGGGGTAAGCTGTGTAAAAAAAGAGGGCTCCATACAGTGGACAGGACTTGAGATATCTGCAAGGTCTGAGGCAGCCGCAGCCAGTGAGTGACAACAAAGATGGTCAAGGTCATTAGCTATTGTAAACAGAGGTCCATATGGGCCAGTTTATTAGACAATATGGCGCTGACATGAACATCCAGTATGCATTAGCTATGTCTGACACTGGACATCTAGGAGTCTATAAGTCAGCACAAAATGACTGTTATCAGATGTTTGAGAGACTCCAAGAGGAAAAGCGATGTAATCTGTTACATACTTATTTTTGGGCAGAGTGCTACTTTTGTGTGATTCTGTATAAATACGGCCTTGAGGTCAGAGGCCTTCAGTCTGCCTGTGAGTATCTTGCTGTCGGTCTGTGGACCCACCTTCATGTGGCCTATGTTCTCATCTGTGTGTATGCCAGTGCCCACCTGTTGGTGGTCTGTGTGCACTATGGTACATAAACTATGTGCATGGGTGCCTGCCATCTGCTGTCTATGTAACAGCTTTGGTCTGGAGAGAATAAAGTATGTCCTACCAGCCTAGAACCCCTCAAATTCTCTTCAATCTCTTGTAGCCCTTCTCTTTTCCTGGCAGCAGAGCTTGGGCCTCATAACAGCTAGCTAACATCAGAAGCCAGGATGGTCAAAGCAAGGCTTCAACCACACTGGGAGGACAATGCAAAAATAGCACACCACCACTGATCTACCCGCCCAAGCCATAAGTTAACTTTTGAAGAGGCATTGATTCATAGGTTAAATAATTATCAAATATTAAAGTTATACATTGAAAATTTCTCTAATTCCAGAATGTCTTTTTTTCCCTCTCAGTTGTTTCTGTAAGCTTGTAACCATTGTTTCTTGCTTGTCATTTTAACATTTATCTGTTTAGATCAAGTAAATAAAAAGTCTTATTTCCTGAACTTTAAAAAAAAAAAAAAATCTGACATTTTTTAACTTTCACTTGTTTTGTTGGCGATCAGTGGAACACTTCACTTTTGTCTTGGATAAAATACATTTTTTTTAACCAAATGTTTTAAAGTTTAGGTCATTCACAACAAAATTTCTTGAAAAGAAACATAATGGTTTGGTGACCCTCCAGTTATTATGGTCATAGTTCATTTATTCTGCAAAAATCTATTGACCTTCTTGCTGTGGGAAAGAATCTACACCCAATTCATGGAAGACTGCAAACATTGTGAATCTTGCTTGTTCTCAAGTGACAAGACTTCCAAGTAGTTTAAACAATTAAATAAAAGGAGATAGTGTCAGCCCCTATGGTGAAACGCAGGAGGCAGAGCTGTCCCGGCTTCAGCATCAGCGCATAGGGTGACTTCATTAGCCTTAGTAGTTTTGGGGTTTTGCTTCACCCTTTGCTTCTCCTTCTGTAGCCTAGAGGGCTTTGAACTTGCCATGCTCCCGCCGCAGCCTCTGCAGGGTTACAGGTTGCAGGCCTCTCCCTTGTGAAGCTTCTTCCTGTGATCTATGATAAGGACTGCAGCATCATCACAAGTTTTTGCTGTCAATCCAAGAGCACAGAAAACAGCCTCTCTGGTGTCAATTCAGACATTTCAGGGACGGGCTGCCCCAGTTTGGCGTTTACATTCTATATGCATGGGGAGGCTGGATTCTGTACTGGGCAACACTTCTAGAAATACACTGGAATGGTGAAGGGCGGCTTCCCAAGGGCGCTGCTGCCAGAAGGGGGTGGGAAGGGATGTGACACAAATGCCAGTATGGGTGTAAAGAACATCCATGCCTGCACCAAGAGCAAAGCCATCAAGGCAGCCGGTTGCAGAAGAAAGTTTTGACTAGAATGAGGCATCCATGAACTAAGGTTTAAAGACTTGCTCATTCTCAGATGCCAAGCCTGCACTTGCAGGGAGTGAGAATCAGTTGCATCTCAGGCACCTTGTTCCCCTCAACCTGATGCTGGTCCTGTGTTGAGGGAAGAGAGGCTCATGAGAGCTACCTGTAAGCAGAGGCTAGACTACAGGAGTCTAAGACCTTGACAGTTCTGGTCTGCCTGCCCCCAGCTGCCAGGTGCTATGATTACAGGTATATGCTGCCATGTCCTTTACTATATCTGAATTTAAAAAAAAAATCAATCCTTTATCTATTTACTTTATTGCAAAGGTTTGAAGGATGCTTGGCTCTCTTCCAACAAAAATAATTTCCTACTAGCCTTCTAGTGATGTCTGAATTGCTATCATTAGTGATTGGGGGTATTGAATTAAAGGATTATCTTCAGGCAGTTAGTAAGGACTATGCCAGAGCCCCATCTGTAGGTAATTCATTAAGCTTTTAGCAGTTATTTGTATGCTGGTGTGAATTGGTTTTTCTGCTTTGTTTTCCTATGGCTACTGAGAATAGACTGTTACAGGGAAGATGAAGAACGTATGGCCTTTGACAGTCTGAGGTAGAATCTTCGGAGGCAAGATGGAGGATACTTCTATCCAGCTCTAGCTTTCCATGAACAACTTGAACTCTCCCTCCTTTCACCAGTGAGTCTTTTTTTGCTGTGGTGGCAGTGGTGGTTTCTTTGACAGTCTCACTATATAGCCCAGGGTGGCCTTGAACTCCTAATACTCCCTGCCTCCACCAGGCCCCCAGTGGTGAGATTACAAGGCATATGCTACTCCAGCCTTTGAGTTATTTTTCAAGACAGGTTTTCAGTAAAACCCTGTTAAAAGTTTCTTGGGAACTACATTGTCTCCGGTAATAGAAAGGGATAATGGACTTAGAGTCAGAGAGCCTGTTTTCATCATTCCGTGTTTATTCAGAGGCAGAATAATCTTAGTAAATACTTAGGTTTTAAAATCCCTCACCAGCCTCTTCCAAGGCCTCACAAGCAATTCCTGGTAGCATGTTCACGTGATCATGCAGTTTTTGAAAATTTGTAAAAACTAACAGGATTTACTACAGTAGACTATAGTCTCTTTCCACTCTTCTACTTCCTCTTTCGCTTGGTGATCCTGGGATAACCGTGGTCCCCGAAGGAAGGAGACAATTTGGTGCAGTGGCATGCATTTTTATGGTTTGTAGTCATTCTGGATAAAGTTGCTAGCTGTGACAGTGCAGAATGCCTCACAGCAATGTCCCCAACACCCAATGTACTGACTTATGTCATGAAAGGTACATGTAAGGTCCTTGGTCACAAACTTACTAATGACTATTGTCCCTGCAAGGATTATTTCAGATGAGTTACAGTTCAAGGAAATGTAAGGCATCACAAAATCCTACTTCTTAAATATGAAAGAAATGTCATTTCAACTTTCAATCTAAAAAATAATATACGAACCTAACAACAATAAACTAAGATGACAAAAATATTTCTAAACTGCCAACAAAATGCATTTAAATCAATTCACCTTAAAAATCAATCTAAAAAAGGTTACCCTTCTGTTTGTTGTCAAATAAAGAAGTTATCAGGGAGCAGAAAGAAAAAGTGGAATAGAATTATCCTAGAGGTGTGGAGGGCAGTTAGTAAAACAATTTTGTTTTTTTTTTTTTTTTGTTTTTTTTTGGTCTGGATTTTGTAGTTTATTTGCTAGACCAAAAACCTTGTAATTCTTATGATTTTTTTTTGCATCTTCTGTTCTTTTTCTCATGCAAATGTAACATATAGTCTATCGTGTCTATCATATTTTGAGGGCTTATGCATGTTGTAGCATACATCACAGTTTCTTTTTGGTTTTTGTTATTTTTCTGTTTGTTTCTGTGTGTAGACTTGGTTGCCCTGGAACTCTATAGACTAGGCTGGTCTAGAACTCAAGAGATTTGCCCACTTCTGCCTCCCCAGTGCTGGGATTAAAGGCGTGTGCCACCACTTGGCTTTAACTTTTATTTTTATGTATGTGTCTGTGTATGCGTGCTTGACTGAAGGAGCCCATGGAGGCCAGAAGAGTGCCAAATGCCCTGGAATGGAATGGTAGGTACTGGTGTCGCGACCTGCCCTGTGCGGGTGCTGGGAACTCAACTCTGATCCTCTTTAGGAGCATCAAGTGCTCTTAAGCACTGAACCATCTCCCTAGCTCCTATCTCATCCCTTTTATGGATGTATACTGTTGCATTGTATGGCTTTACTACATTTTATTTAGCTAGCTCATCAGCTGATAAGCATTTGGGCTCTTTTCAATTTCTGGTTATTCTGAAGAGTGGATTCTTAATGTGCATTCCCTTTTAAATTGTGATTTCTTTTCTTCAACTTTGTATTCATGATTTAGTATGATCTCTCTGTGTGTGTGTGTGTGCATGTATGTGTGTGCGCACACACGTGTGTGTCTCTGTGTGGGCATATGTGTGCGTGTGTGCGTGCGTGCGTGCGTGCGTGCGTGTGTGTGTGTGTGTGTGTGTGTGTGTGTGTGTGTTGCTGGGGACTGAACTCGGGGCTTTGGGCACACTGATCAAACACTCTACCACTTCTTTGAAGCACTCTGTGTAAATGATAAGCGGCGTCAGGTATGAGCACAGATGCATCCGTTGCCACTACTGATGGGTTCTTCTTCTTGGGGTCGAAAACAGGAGCTTTTGATGCTGAGGGTACTGTCAGCTTACCTGGGGTATGGCTCAAAAGCAGAGTAGGTGCTAAATTTACATGAGGCTCCGTTGGTGTAGGATGTCCTTCTGTATGCTTCAAATATATATTGCCTTTATTAGTTGATAAATAAAGCTGATTTGACCAATGACCAAGCAGAATAGAGCCAGAATGGAAATTCAAACAAAGATATGGAGAGAAAGGAGGCAGAGTCAGAGTGATGCCATGTAGCCACCTAAGGGGTAAGATATCAGAACATTACCAGTAAGCCATGACCACATGGTGATACACAGATTAGTAAAAATGGGTTAATTTAATTGTGAGGGCTAGTCGGTAATATGCCTGAGCCATTGGTCAAACAACCATAATTAATGTTAAGACCTAGAGTGGTTATTTGGGAACCAGCAGGGGTATGGGGGGGGACCTCCAGCTACACCCTGTGCGTATTCTCCATCATACTTACAGTACACACAAAAGTCAGCAACATTTCAACTATGTAGATGATGACTATTTCAAAATCAGTTGGTGGTAACATGTCTGTAATCCAAATGCTAGGAAGACCCACACAGGACATCATAATTTCTAAGTCAGCCTTGAATAGCAAGGCTTTGTCAAAACAAAAGTAAATCTTATTTTTTTTTTTAATATATCTTTATTTATTTATTTTGTTGGTGGGCGTGTCGCGAGGTTGTGTATGGGGGTTCAGAGGACAACTTGCAGGAGTTGGTTCTGCCCTTCCATCATGTAGCCTCTGGATCTTGCATCCTGAGTGTGGAAACCTGGTCTTCAGGTTTGGCAAAAGCTTTAAATCACTGCCATCTTGCTGGCCCCAATTCCATTTTAAAAATGAGACTTAGAGCATTTGAGGTGGATCAGTGTTTAAAGGCATTTATCATGCAAACCCCGTGCCCCGAATTCGATTCCCTAAACCCACACAAAGGTAGAAAGACAGAACTGACTTCACAAAGTTGCTGCTGACATATGTACTGTGGTATATGTGCTCCACACAGACACATATAAACATTATACGTCATCATACATACATATACACACAGTAAAAATAAACAAAAATTTAGAAGGTAAATTATACATGATTTCATTTTTTTAAAAGACTTAACCAGAAAAAGTGAAGCTAAGATTCATTCACTCAAAGTCTGTTATGTGAGGGCCATGAGGGATATTTCACAGACATCATTCACAGTGTCCCTGAATGTTGCTAGCCCTACTTTATGGAAGTAAAAACAAAACCTCTGAGAGTTGAGTGACTTTCCCAGCTTCATAATGATTGGGAATGTCTGAATAGGTTTGTTGAATCTGCCTTATCATGTCCCAAGCTACAGCTACAGACTGCTTAAATATAATTTCCTTCCTTTAGTTGGTGCATTTTCAACTTATATCTCCCTAATAGTCACAATTACCTGCAAAAATAATTTTGAAAGGAAATGTTTTAGTATACATGCATAGGTCTTAATTTAAAAAATATAAATCATCACAGATCTGTTGAAAGCCAGTATAGCTTTAAATGGTGCTTAATTTAGACAAGTAAGTATCTTGCGTATCTGAAAAGGTCTGACATGCAAAATAAACTAGTTTATCACTACTCAGACTGTTCATGCACCAAATTAATGTGTATCACATGACCTTAGGTGTCTGATCTCATCATTAGAAAATTCAAGTCTAGGTAGAGGCTAGAAGAATGGTTCAGTGGCTAAGAGTATGAGCTGCTCTTGTAGAGGACACATTCCCACATCTACATGGGGGGTTCAAAACCATCTGTAACTCCAGTTCCAGGGGACCCGATGCCCTCTTCTAACCTCTGTCAACACCATGCATACAAGTGGTACACATGCATACATGCAGACAGTCATATACATAAAGTAGATAAACAAATCTTAAAGAAAAAGAATGAAAGAAACTCTAGCCTAATCCATACATTGAGAAAAAGCAAGTATTCCAGTTTAACAGAGCTGCAAGTTAACAGAGCCAGGCTAAAATTGTTTTCCAGGAGACAGCCTTATATATTTTTTATCAGAATTTAAAATTTTGCGGTTCACTGGCTTCTGCTCATTAAAATTTAAAGTTGAGATGAGTTAGTTATGGGGTGGATTTTCCTAAGGCCTTTGTGGTCTCAGATTTCAACCAACTTCTATTGTTTTCTGTCTTAAATTAGGTTAAGCATGGGAGTGGGGTATCAATCTCTGTCTTGACATTGGATGCTGAGGCTGTGAGTCTATTTGTGAGTGTCCATCCCTGTTTAAAATGTGTGGATCAAGACTGGAGTGGGAGGATAAAAGAGGTGGGTGGAGGCAGAAAAGAGAGAGTAACGCCCTCCTTAGCCTAGGAAGTCAACCCACAGTAGAACTTGATTTTACATGGTGTTGGAGGCTCGGGTATCCAAGATCAAGGCCAAGCAGATTTTGTGTCTGGTGCCGGCTGCCTGGAAAATAATATCTTACTGGTATCTACCTATGGTGGGAGAGGTCCTTTCAAGGCTCTTTTGTTGTTGTTTTCTTTTTATAAAAATCTGTGTATTTATTACAACTGCACAACAGATGGCAGTAAAGTGTCTTGATGAAGTGATTCTTTTCATCGTTTGAACAAAATGGTAGCCCTGCCGAGAGGCCAAAGAGAAATCTGTTCCGGGTAGAATGTCACAACAAATAATAAATAATGGGGTAGCCATAGGCCAACCAGTTCAAGAGCTGGCCCAGACCACATTCCCACAAGTGTTACCAGAGCTTCTGGTGAAAAGTGGCAAGCTACTTGCCAGCCTATCTCCATCTTTGCCAGGTGGCTAAAGGCACAGTGTGCATGGTAGAGGACATGTGCTGTACTGGCCTTCATCTTTGGGTAGCTCCAGACCAAGCTGTTGTCCTTAGAGACTCAGTCCTCAGGCTTAGCCTGACAACAGTAGAAAAAAAAAATCCGGGAAAATATACACAGGTTTCACAATCACGAGTCCTCTCCCACAAGCAAAGATAGTTGTCTTGTCTTTTGAATTCAGATTTTCCCCAAGTTCCCACTGAAGAGTTCCAGAGGGTTCCAGTCCATCATAGCGTGGCACCAGGCAGACAGTCAGGGCTCTGGAGCAGAAGCTGAGAGCTGAGTCTGATCTCAGGCACCACAGGAGAGAGCTCTCACCTGAGCTCTTTAACAAAGGCTGGGAGCACCCATTTACTTCAGCACTTCCTGAAGATACTACACATCAATACAGTTGCACTGGGAATTAAGTCTCAATGTGAAGGGACACAGCATTCAAAGCACAGTAGATAGCGGATCCTATTATCCTATTATATTAGAAAATATCAGAAAATTTCTTGGCAGGTTTAGAAAGTATAAGCTATGAAGTTTTGGAACCTAACTCTTGCCCATAGGGGACTTCCATTCTCCTCTGAAAGGGGAAAGGAATTACACAAATAAATGAAATGAATGCTTAAAAATATTAAAGCTCCAACTGGCTCGAAAGATTTAGAGGAGGTGGTGCGAGCCTGGTTGACTGATTAGCAGTCCAGGTATAGGGTAGCATCCAGGCAGACAAACCTCCTAACCAGTGTAAGGGGTCTCTCAACTACTTGCTCCCAACCCTTTGGGTTGGGAGATGGAAGGGAAAGGAAAACGAAACCAGTTGGTTGTCTCAAGATAGAGGACGCCTAAAACGTCTGGAGATAAAATGCAAGACGGCATTGAGCCTGAGGATGTAGCAGTTTCCTAAAGAAGGGTGTTCGTGCGTGTGTCCTGAGGTCGGCCAGAGCTAACGTTGGTTTATCCTGCACTTGGATGACTGAACCCTCTCTCTCTCTCCCTGCACCCTTTCCCAGCCCCAGAGTCTGCAAATCCAGCTCCCTCAGTCCCACACTATGGCTCCAGCTTGGTGAGGCCAGAGGCCGGAGCAGCTCAGCTCAGGCCTCCCTGTCCCCAGCCTTTGGAGAGGCTGGCTCAGATTTGCAGGAAGACCCCTCGTCTGCGCCCCGGGGTCGCAGCGCAGTCCAGGGCACTTGGGAGGGCGCGAGCTTGCGCGGGCCGCGGTGGGCCTTCGAACCCTCTGCCCTCACCTGGGTTTTGTTTAACCCGGTCCCCAAGTTTGGGGAGGCTTCTGTCCCTGATTCGCCGAGCTTGGCAGCAGTGGTTCGAGGCCTCCATCCGGGAGAGTTCCCCGGGGCGCCGTGCGCAAAAGGTGGGTGCGCGGAGTGGAGTCTCGGCACAGACTGGCAGGCCGAGCCCGAAGGAAGGACCGGGCCGCCCCGTCGCGGGAACCCAGGCGTCCTCGGCCCGCAGAGGCCCGCCAGGCCCGCGGGGGGCTTCACGGCCGCGCGCCGAGCTCCGGGGGACGCGCCCGGGCCAGCGCGCGGACAATGACCCGGGCTCCCCTCGCCGCCGCCCCCTCGCAGCCCGCGGGCAAACCCATTAGCCATTCAGGCCGACAAAGCCCCGCGGCCCCGCGCTTTGTCCCGCGGGGCCCGGGCCGCTGTCATTAGCCCTGATTACGCTGAGCCGCCTGACAGCCCCGCGGGCCGCCCCGCGGACCCCCGGTCCCCGCCGCCCGCCTCACAATGGGAGCGGAAATCGGCCGCGCCGGGGTCCCGGCTGAATAGAGCCAGAAGCTGCGGCTCCCCTCCGCCCGCCCCATTCACCCGCTCTTCGGATACAATATTTTCTTCCTTTTTGTGAAAATTGGAGAGAGAGAACGAGGTCAGGGGAGACTTTGCAGGAGCTCTTTGCCTGTCATTTGTTTAATGTAAACAAAGAGCAAGGCCTCCCCCACCCCCAGCCTGGGCTCCCTCCCATATTCCCTCCGGATTTTTATAAACAAACTGGTGTGTGGAGTGTGGGGGAGCGCTGGGGTGGCCGCCGACTAGGTGGTTATTGGGGAGATGAGGAGTGCAGAGGCCCTTAGGGAGCTTTTTGGGTGGAACTTGGGTGGTTGGGGAAGCCAAGGCGGGCTGACTTGAGAGTGAGGTAAAATCCTGGCTTTGGTCAGGTCTGTTGAAATGTGGAAAGGCTTCTCTCCTCCGGGCTGGACTAATTGCTTTTGCGGAAATTGTGACGGGAGAATTGAAGAATGGAAACGTGCTGGATGTGTGGACAGTTCCCCCAATTCAGAACCTTTACAGAGGGAGCCTTTCTGCTGCCTGGAATTTAACGCTTTCTAGGCCAGCATGAAATAGATTTAAAAAAAAAAAATTAAAGAAAATCCTTACAATGCACGTTTATGGGCGGATTCGGGTGATTAAATAAGTCTCTGTGTGAGGATCTGGACTAATCTCCAACCTGGAGTCATTTGAAGAACTGATTAATTATAAATCAATTAAGTGTCACCAGATTTCAGGTAAATATACAAAAACATTCTTCAGACAATGTTACCACCCTAAGACTCTGACGTGAAATTAGATGAATAAATCCCCACATCGTTACTTTAAATGTAATTCTTGGTCAGCTTGTAAATAGTATATCTTTTTAAAAAACCTTTACCAAAAACCAGACTGGGGGGAGGGGGTTCTTCACTGTTAGGCCTTTTAGTTTTCTGCAAGTATCATTAAAAATTATTCTGTACAGAGAAAGCTTAGTTCCTCCGAGTGTTACATTATTTTCCGGAGTGCACAGACTGGATGTTTTCAGGCATCATTTGTTGGTTGGTAATTTTAGAAGCTCAAATCCTTTTACAGCATTTCCTCCTTCCCCACATACACACCTGAGACCATAAAAATAAAAAAATGAAATTTGTGCTGATTCTGGATCACCCCATAGCCCAAATGAGGTGTAACTGGGTTGTAAGACTGAGAGCCGTGAATTAAAATGCAGTCTTGCTGGACTGACTCTAGACTAGGCTGAGGCAAGAGAACCTAGGGTGCTATTTGTTGTTGCTTTTGAAACAGTCTCAGTGTGTAGCCATACCTGGCCTGGAGCTCACTATGAAGACCAGGCTGACCTCAAGCCTACAGAAATCTGCCAGCCTCTGCCTCATGAATGCCAGGATTAGAGCCATAACACCAACGATGATCAAGGCTCCAAGGCTACAAAATTAAGGAGACAATTTTAAGTCTCTATCACTTGTCACTCACATGACCTAGAGAGTGATACTCTTTCTTTTCTTTTTCTTTTTTTTCTGTTTTTTTTCTTTTTTCTTTTTTTGTCTTTGGAGTTCCAGACTGCCCTTTGGCATCCAAAGAAGTACCTGAGGCTTCAGAAATCAAATGAGAGAGCTTTGCCATGAAAATTTTTCATGGGCCACACAAGGACATTTTTTTTTTTTTTTTTTTTGATTTGGGAGCTGCCTATTTGATCACAAAAGGACCCTAAACCCATCCATCCAGTGCTCTTTTGCTATGAGTTTCCATTTTCAAGAATTTTCTGGATTAGGAACATTGCACATTTTACAAAGCCCAAAGCAGTTGAATTATAGAAACAAACAAAAATCAGCCCTTACTGGTGTCCTGGGCTTCCACTTACGCTTTGATCATCACTTATTGCCTTTCTCAACTTCAGTTTTCACGTGTTTGGTACTTTAGCATGTTTTGCCTTCAGAAATGAACCAAAGAGCACCTTCTAAGAACAGAGAAGTGAATTAAAAGGTCCCCAACTGAGTGAGAAGTCCTGCTCAAGTGATTTAAAGGTAAATGTCAAATTTTGTAATATGAAATCCATTTCACTAGGGAAAAAAAAAATCTTAAATAACCTGGATGTCATTTACTTTCTTAGCAAAAAGGTGGTAGATTTTGTGAGAGCGCATGTGGGTTTTGTGTGCATGCTAAGTATATTTTACATTTTAAGTGAAGCTACTCTCAAGACAATGACGTTCTTGATGAATTGTTGTATATTGAATGTGGAGCATTGATTTAGGAAATGCCGGTCATTTCTCTGTAACCTTTGCTTTATGGTCAATATATAGCCTAATTGCATACTATCTCCCGTCTTAGTATTTCTCTTGTTGATAATTATGTACTTGTCTAAAACCCTCTTCTGAGGCAGAAAGTGATCTAGTTACTGACATCTCCTATTTTTTGTTAATAAAAGCTCAATTCTACATGTACTATATGCTTACCGTGTATGATCATAGGTGGCCACCAATTTTGAATGGGAGGGGACCTCAAAAGAAATGGAAACACATATTTTATTGTTATAAAGTTGTCTTGTCTTTGCATTTTGTAAAATAGGATTCATTAACTGAGTCTAGAATTTGTCTTCCCAAATTGCTCTTGAAAATTGTTAACACTTCATAAGAATGATTAGGACAAACCTTGATTGCCTTTGTGGTGAATATAAGACACTGCCATAGACAGCATGCTTGTGTTCCAAATCCTAGGTTTATTGTGGTAATGTGTATGTGTTTATGTATATACATACATACATACATACATACATACATACACACACACACAACGTGGCTGGACGTTAGTGATCTCTTAGTGGAAATGTAAAAATATATACCGAGAGATATCAAAGGTTATAGAGAAGTTGGTGAGACTATTTGGATAAGATTTCATCCTTCATACCTAGAATAGGGAGTAAAATTGACTTTTTAAAAATCTGAGATAGGTGCTCCCTTAATTAAGAAAGGTTACCCACCAAGTTGTTTTATTATTTGGCTTCTCCACACAGAATGCGATGAGCTTGCTCATTTAGAACAGCAAGTTCCCCAAGCTACAGAGAAACCTATTGTGGAAGTCTTTTAAATAAGTAAATAAACAGCATATATATGTGTTGTTTTGTTTTTTAAAAAAAACTTCAAAGCAAAAGTTATACATATATAACAGCGTCCTTTTGACATGAAATACCCACAGGAGATTGGGGGACAGACGCTCAGCGTGCAGTTCCGTCCCAAAGAGGTCTCTGCAGCCAGATCTTTCAGAAAAAGCAAAGCGAAGTGGCGTTGGGTTAGGCCTCACCGCGGGCCCCGAGTCGCGATGGAAACTAGAGCCGGCTGGCAGTGCGGCTGGCAGTGCGGCAGACAGAGTCACTGAGGCCCGCGGGTCCCTGGCCAGCGGGCTTCTGCCAGCGCTAGTCTCATTCTCTCTCCTTTTGTGTACCTCATTTTTGCACTGGATTCCGTTTCTAAGCGTGATGAGTGGGCAGTTCAGATGTCGCATTCGCTGTCGCTGGACGTGATAGAGATGGCCGAAGTGGCCGCCTTGCTGGACAGACTAGCTGCCGGACTGGAGGCAACGCCCAACACCTCTGGCGTGCCCTCGCCCTCCGAACGTAGCACCCGCCCGGAGCCCTGCGACAGAACCTGCTGCTGGAGTCTATAGGGGAAGGAAGGGACATGGTCACAGCAAGAAACCAAGGTGCTACGAGGTCCCCCTTTTCTCTGACCCGCCTCTGCCCCGTTCCATGCCAAAGCTACTCTCATTCAGACTCTGACTAGGTGGGGAAGGCGAGGCTACAGAATTTGGGCGGGTACAGAGCCGCCCCACTGTAGAGCCCTCCAGTTGCCTCCCTCTCCCTCATGCCGGCTCACCACGAATTCCCTCTTAGCCTCCCTTTTTTTTTCTCAGTTGTCACCCTCCGTTGGAAGATTTACTGGGGGATTGTCAGAAAGAGCAAAGCGGGACAGATAAGTACATCTGTCCAGGGCTCATGCCTGAGGTGGTACCCTGGAATCTGGTCTGTTCCAGCTAAAAAACAAAGAAAAAAAGAAAAGAAAAGAAAAAATAAAATGCTGCCTGGAGGTTGCTCAGAGAGTTTGGGCCTGGAATGAAAAGCATGGGCCGGGTCAACTAGCTTGTTCGGTTTGAGACGAGGTTGGTCGATTTGAGATGGGGAAACACGACTTTCCCCTTCCGCTTCTTAGAATCTGAGACCCTCAAAAACCGAAACCTTTTCAGAGTATCAGCCGGCCTATAAATATAAAACTTAACTAGATAGGATTCACTTGATAAGAGCCTAGGTCCACGCTAGCAAAAAAAAAAAAAAAAAAAAAAAAATAGCTTTGGGCCTCTGGATTTCTAATTGATTCTGGGTTTTTAAGCTTTCTCGCCCTCCCGCCCCCAAGGCGACACCTTGGTTTGGTGACCCAGGCAGCTGCTGCAGTGACCCCCAAAGCCCCACGAACCAGAAAGATGGTGGGGAACCAGGAACCTGCACTTCATTCCGGAACATAGTCACCTCATAAACTCAAGACAGAGGGCACTCCCAACTCCCACTGAATCCAGGCACCAGGTAAGGGCGCCGCCCCAAGAGCCGCTTCCTGCCCCATCCGGGTGTGCACCAAGCCTGGAGGCCTCTGAGTACTACTGACCTGTTTTTGGCTGCCGCCGCCCGGTCTCTTTGTCGGCGGTTTTTGAACCAGTTGCCCACCTGCGTGGGGGTCAGTCCAGTTGCCTGGGCGAGCTCGCGCTTTTTGCTGGGGTTGGGATATGGGTCCTGAAGGTACCACTCTCGAAGCAGGTGCCGCGTGCGCTCTTTAAAGCAGTGCGTCTTCTGTTCACCATCCCAAATGGTCCTCGGCAGCGGGAACTTCTTCCTTACCCGGTACTTGTCTACCGGCCCCAGAGGCCGCCCACGCAGCTTCTCTGCTTCCTGGTAATGCGCTTCAAGCCAAAGTGCCTGTAGCTTGGCATGCGATTCCTTAGTAAACTTATGATTTTCCAGGATATGGTAGAGCTCGCGGTAGTTGCCGCCGTGGAAGGCCACGATGGCTCTCGCGCGCAGCACCGACTCATTCTTGTTGAGGGCCTCACAGGCCGCCGGGGCCACGGGCAGCGACCACAGGAAGCGACCCAGGCGCTCCACATCGCCGCTTTCCTCCAGGGTTTCGCATACCCCGGCCACTTGCTGGGGGCTGAAATTCAAGATGGGCAGCTGGAACATCGAGGCTGCGCGGACGCCTCCAGCAGGACACGCAGCAGAAGCCCGCAGGCTGAGCCGGGTGCGGCTGGGGGCTACAGAGTCGGGGGGAGCCTTCCCGCTTGGAAAGAGCTGTGGGTTGGGTTCGGCTGCGCTTGCTCCGCTTGGGCACGCTAGTCAGCTAGCCCGCTCCGCTACTGGGGTGGGCGGATTGGAGACGTGGGCGCCATGGAGACCCCCCTGTCACTCACCGGACAGCTCTGCCAATCAAGGCAGCCACTAGCGCGCCCCAGCCATTTCAGCACCTCCCCAGACTCGACAGCGCCCGCCGTTTGCCCGGAGACTGCTCAAGGTTTTACAGAACCCTGAGGATGGAAAAAGAGGTAGGAGTGGCTGGAACACACGCGAAAAATCAACGTCTCACCCTGCCGGCTCCTCCTCCCCAGCTCCTCCCTCTTGTTTTCCCACCAGAGAGGCAGGATGCTACAGGAATTCAATTTGGGGGCGACTCAACGCCTGGGTCGAAAGGACTTCAGAGGACAAAGAGGACTGGGAAAAAGAAATCGTAGCGAAGCGACTAACTACGCGGGGAGATCGCGCACCAAAGAGACAGGGAGGGAAGTGTATCTTCATTTTTTCCAGGCAGCAATTCCTGTCTGTCTCCTGCTTACCCCTTTCCAGCTGCAAAAGCAGCTGCGCGGGAAGCAAGCCTGGAACAGAAGGAACAGGACCAGAGATTTGTAGAAGAGGTCATTTTGGACTATAACTCCACTCCCTTCAAAGGTTTCCTGAAACTATTTTTGAACGGCTGTAGCAAGGACGCACACTTGATCACTAGGGTGCTAACCACGGAGTCTAACACCAAGGAAGGCGGGCTGTGGGGGCTTCTGACCCAAATAAAGCTGTATTCATAGTTCTCCTCTCCAGTTCAGTGGACTTGAACGAATGTGCAGCAGCCACATCCAGAGTGAGAAGTCATCTGTAGGTCAGGACAGCATCTTAAAAGCCTTCTTCAGAGATCTTTTTAAAACGTAGATATTTCGTTCTCTCATGGCAGGCTGATTTTGCCTCTGCACAGCTCCTGGGATGGAGGCAGAAATCTTAGCTTTTCAGATCAGAAGCAGTTCCGTGACAGCAAAATAGAGGGGGCGGTGTTCTACTGCACCGGGTGTGTGTGAAGGTGGCAAGGTAGACTTGTCAGAACCGCGGGGCACTGACCCCTCCCGCAGAGAGGATGGGCCTTTTTGGCACCCTGCTTTCTGGCCAATAGATTGAATTGGCAACATTTATTGATTCCCAATTGACATCCACATCATACCGATTTCTGCGGCTTCCGTCAAGGAAACCAAGATCTTATATGGGCCTTAGATGAGGCTTATTTGGTAGAAAGGAAATACTGGGGGGAAGGTGTCCCAAGAAATCAGAGGACAAAGTTCACCCCCACCCCTCCCCCGACCTGAGCTGGGCCTGGCTGCTTTTTCTTTAGTATCAAGCACACTTTGTGTGCGGCGTGTTCCGACCGAGTACATCAGAAGGCAGATAGATAGCGCAGATGGTTGGATGTGTCGGGTCAGATCATAGCACGCCTGAGTGCAGGGTAAAGCTCGTTCTGACGGAAAACCCTGATATTATTTTCACAGATCCTCACAGTTCACTGGGGGGGGGGAGTGCTGGGGGGGCGGTGAAGGGAAGGGACCGGAAAGGCCTAGCAACCATTTGCATCATTTCTGAGAGATTGCCAGCCGCCTCAACAGTGAAGCTTCCTATCCGAAGAGCTCATTTTCTTTAAGTGCGACAGGGTAGGGGCAAAATAAAGAGGGTGATGCGGGTAGTGACAGAGCGCAAATCTCTGCCTCAGGGACAAATTTTAGTGAGAAACGTCGCACACAGGGGTCCTAGAACCCTTGAGGAGGAAAATCCGCAGCGCAAAAAAACCTTCCTCAAGGACCCCGAGGACAAAGCAGACATGAAGCAGGACTATGGAAAAACAGTAGTTTCACCTCTGGATAGCGAAGGGGGAGCGTGCCCCAGAGTTTCTGCACCGCCTTTTCTCTTTTTTGCAAGGCGGCAGAATGTCTTTACCTCTATCCTGTATTCTTGGAAACTAGGCTGAGGTTCTATCTGGACCTACAGCCACTTCCGGGTCCAGTGCAGGCCACCGCGTGTCCCCCAGCTCTCTTTGGCAGGGTACAAACTGTAAAAGCCGCAAGTTGCGAGCCAACGAGACTGCTCTTTTGCCATTAACCTTTGTCAGCGATTGGTTTTAGTTTTCTGAGCCAAGACACCCCATCTGGGAATGCTAATATTTATTCCATAGTCCACTTCTTGAACAACAGCTCCATAAATATGAGATAAAGTGATACATTTGCCTTTGCGTGTTTGGGGTCCCAGCGGGAAGTTGGGGCTCAGAGTCTGGGCTAGTGGTGGGAAGATTCCCAGAAGGTACAGTGAGAATTTAGCGGGTGCCTGGTTACCCAGAGGTTGGAGGTTGAGCTCTAGAGTGGGAGATTAGATCTTCGGCTGGGGACTTAATTTTATTAACTCAAAAGAAATAAATGGCCCCTTTGGAACCGCTATTGTTCACCTGGAGAAAATCTGGAAGAGATGAGTGGGCCAAGTCCCAATCAAAACAAAGGCGGCGGGGGGGGGGGAGTGGGGTGGGCACACCTCGTGGGCTTCTTAGAAATATCTCAGTTGTGCAAAACACAGCCCTTTCCCATCCGGTAAGCGCTCATAGCCCATGTTTGCTAGGCAGAAATTAGTACCTTTGGGTTGGTTTTTCTTAATTTTAAGAAAAGAAAGGCGTTAAAACAAAAAACAAACCAACGTGGGGCGTTATGACAATCCTCTAGTGACGCCCCCCACTCCCCACTTCATTATCTAATTTTATCTTTTCAGCACTCCTATGGCCTCGAGTCTGTTGGGGTTCTTTCCACCCCACGCTTCACAGGGAGATGTGCCAGCGCTCAGTTCTGGCCAAGAACCCAGAGATGTCGATTCTGCTGTCGGTTTTAGTTTGGGAGCGGAATGTGGAGAAAAATATGTAGAGTTATAGCTCCCGGGCAGATAACTGTTCAGATTAAGATAGTAGCACACTTCTGTGTACAGAAGGCTTGCCAAGGCTCTGCACTTACCGTTTTTTTTTTTCCTCCCCCCCTTCTAAGGTAGAAAGGCAGATTGGCGTGCTAGATGTTCACAGTAGCTCACGCTGATGCAGGAGCGCGGAGCTTAGAAGTCAATACACTTTTTTTTTTAAAACTTAGTTCCAATCTTCGCTTTTCATTGCCTGCTCCTAACTGTTCCTAACTGCAATGCCTGAAAAAATAATGGTCCCCCCGCCCCCAGCTCACCACATTTTGAATAGTCAGGGGCTTTAAGAATGTAGTAATTGAATCTATCTGAATTCCTTAATAAAGGCGCCATGCTGCACGTGGGAGCCACAGGCTGGAAGACAATGAGGACCCAGTCTTTTGTGTGGCCTTTTGGACTTTTAGAGATTTCTGTCTTCCCTTTTTCTTTCAAAGCCTGATGTTGACAACAAAAGCTGTTGGGGTTTTTGCTTGTTTGTTTGCTTGCTTGCTTGCTTTGTTTTTTAAGCTTTCATACCTCTGACTCAAATTTTTATTTTAACGTAATTACTTAAAATATCTCATTCATAGCAAAATTTTAAAAAATATCCTATAAAGTGTCAAAAGGTATTTTGTAGTCTTTTAAATGGCAGTAGGAAAATTTCATAACTTTCATTTATTCCTTAACTTAATTCTGATTTCCTGAGGAGACTGTCCACATAGAGGTGCATTTTTGTTGATGTCTTTGGTGGTCCAGATCTTCAAACTGTGGAATGTATTCTAGATCATATTTTAAAATACACACTGTCCTAAAACAGAAACAACAGCTCCCAAGGTAAGTTGCTGCTTTTATTTCCCACACATTTTGGCATTTCTAAGATGCACCTTTAACAAAGAGCAGAGAGATCCTGTTATTGCCTACTCCTGAGAACAAACAAATGCTATCTTAGAAGTGGTTGGTGGCTGTCCTAGCATTGTAAACTTGACTCGATGCAAGAGTAATAATATTACAATTAAGTTGTCTATCTAATTTTAAGAGATGGACATTTGCTATTATATCGTTATTATTCACCAGCTGTTGTTTAAATGGCAGTGGAAATGCAAAACTGCTAATGTCTTTAAGTAGAGAAAAAGCTTATGTATAAATGTGCTATTTTTAAAGTAGTGAGTAGTAGTCTTTTAAAAATTGTGCTGCCCATCCAACAGCCTCTTAAGTTCTCATTTGTGGTGGATTCAAGATGTTTGTGTGAGAATTTGAATCTAAGCAGAATAGTAAATTTCAAGCTATTGCTCCCCAATATAAACTATGGTATTAGATGCACATGTCTCTCTCTTGAATCTGTAAGGCAGGCCTCCAAGTGTACAGGGCTAATCACACAATCTGATTGCTTATGTAGGGCTATGCATCAGTGGAGCTGAAGGATTAATGCTTAGCTATGTGACTGGCCTATGACTTATAAACACATTATTATCAGTAATAAAACATTAATTGACTAAATTACTAATCCATAGTTATCTACTGAAACATTATTTGCTCCTCCTGGTATATTTTAACACTATATTTAACATTTCCCCCATTATCATTAACATCATTTCTTTCTTTTCCTCACCATTTTCAAAACCAAGATAAAAGAATCTTTCTAAAATACTCATAATAGGAAATTGAAGTGGCTCATTGGATAAAGGTTTTTGCCACTAAGCCTGACAACCTGAGTTAGATTCCCAAATCCCACATGGTGAAAGTTTCCACAAGTTGTCCTCTGATCTGTGAATATGTGCTATGATAGTCTCACACACACACACACACACACACACACACACACACCAATAATAAATACCTTAACTTCTCTGAGTTGATCTCCTTGGTTAGCAGAAAACACCTTTTAAAAATTGCATTACATACTATATATAAATATAACAATATAAATAAAATGAATATAAAAATATAAATATTACATATATTTATTTATATGACACCTCAGCTCCAAAGTAGCGATTTTCAGCCCCGGGGCAATTTTACCATTCCCTTCCCCTACTTGCAGGAGACATTTGGCAATATCCAAGGACATTTTTGATTGTCAAAATTGATATTTAGTGACTGAGATTTCAAATTTGGACAGAGCAACTCTTGACAATAAACACCAATAGCATTGCTGCTAAGAATTCTAGTATCAAAGGACTTCAACATAAACAAGGAAGGTATGAAGGCTTGCTAGAATTCTGCTTGCCCCAGAGGCGAATTGTTTGCTAATGAATCAGTACCATTTTTTTTAAAAAGATTTATTTATTTCATTTATGTGTATGAGAGTTTTGCCTATGTGTATGTCTGTACACCAAGTGTGTGTCTGGTGCCTGGAGATGTCAGAAGAGAATGCTGAAACACCCAGAACTGAAGTTATGAATAGTTATCAGCCATCATATAGGTACCAGAAACTGAACTGGGGTCCTCTGCAGAAGTAACAAGTGCTCTTAACCCCTGAGACATCTCTCCAGGCTTGGAATCAGTAAACTTTTAAATTAAATTTGTTTGTAGACCACATGAATACAATCAGTTATTAGGACCTATTTTTTTCCCTTAAAATTTACTGTAGCTAGTACCAGTAGTTATATTGATAAGCCAAAACCCTCAGAATAGGATGGAGATTTTTATTTTTTAACATGGTAGAGTTATGGAGTTATGGACAATTGTTAGGACAGACATCAATAGTCATCAGTCTTTCTTCATTTTACAGAGACTAAAGATTACCCACATTATGTATCTAATTAGTGGCAGACAGAGTAATACAACATATTCAAATTACTACCCATTGCACACCTTGCTTTCTCCATGCAGGGGAGATGGTTTAATTCTAGCAGAGTTGGGGCAGAATGTCCGAACCACACACAGGTATTTACTGACCCTTTACATGTAAAGGTCTGTACTGTTTCATGCAGCTATGACTTCAGCATTTGGAACCCTCTAGTTCAAAGGGCTCAGGGAGATTTAAACAGTCTTGGATATAACCCTTGCAAACCCCAGAGTCCCTGAATCAAAATGTGGCTTTTGGACTGCATTGTCTTCTTTGGAGTCTGCCACTGTTGAAAAGTCTTCCCTGAGTCAGCACACTGCACTTACAGGAAAAGCTAACTGAATGCAGCCTCAGGGGAGAGGGGATTGGACTTGAGGTGCTCTAAGGCTGGATTTAGGTGAAAAAACTCTGAACTCTTTTGTCAGGTCTTTCAAAAGAATAGCAGTGATGTTCACAAGCACTTCGATAATTAACAAGCTGTCAACATTTTCTATTACATCTACAGAAGTCGATTACAGACCTCAGAATTGTGATAAATGTTTCTTTAGGTCTGAAATGTTAGCCTTCATCATCTTTTCAGCCTAGGGGCAATTTTTGAAACCAATTTTGTTTCAATCATTTTGGATCAGTTGTGTGGTAATTTTGGAAGTGCAGATGCTTCAGGCCCACCTATTGAAATAAAGATTTTTAAATGGAAACCCAGAGAGGAGGCTGCTTAAGCCCCAGTAGGACCAGCTGCAAAGCTCTGGCAGGGAATTATATAGGCAGACAGGGGGAACAGAATTGCAATAAATAAATAAATAAATAAATAAATAAAGGATGGAGAAATGTGCATGTATTTCTTTAACAGCAGCTTTCCTCCTATGGGTCCTTCAGACTGCAAAATTTTAAACCCTACTCTTTTCTGTTTTGGAAAAATTAAGAAAATTTATTAAAACAGTTATTAACACTGGGGCTGAATTGCATTTCAGAAATTTTCATATTTATGTTTATTCTTTAGTAAATTTTCTTCTGTATCTTTTGCTTCTTTAGTTTTCAAACCAATATCAATTTCTTTTGTACTTGTCTGTCACCTTGTTTCTTGAAGAGTGCTAATTATTCTTAATAATGCTCTGCTTTCTCTTTTTTCTACTCAGTCTGATCCGTGACTCCTTCCATCTGTCCCCTAGGTGCCATTACTGAGTAGACTAAACTCAAACTGTAAGGTAGACAAAGAAAAAAATGTTCCCTGCTGAAAGAAGATGGGATGAAGGAGTAAGTCTCAAAGACGAGGGATAGAGTCACTATAATAATGTCTCAGGAGAATGATGGCCTCTTACACTAAAATTTACAGATGCCATGAAGTAGTAGGTGCAGGGGGATGTTAGATATTTTAAGTTGATGTCATTGTGCTAACCACATGTTTTGGGGTCCCTATTTTCTCATCCAACAAATGCAGTAATCCTTAGGTGGTAATTACAAGGATTAAATGAGATATGAATTGCTATCCTTTGCACAATGCCTGACATAATGCATTTCAACAAGAATTAGTTCCCCTTTTGTGAACAGTCATTGACTTAATCCAGCAACTGGGCCTTATGTATTGTCCATATGATGTCTCACTTTCCACTTTGTTCTTGATTTTGCTACCCTTTGGTGTTGTCTTTTGGGTCACTAGAAACGGTCTTTGATTTTTTTTTTTTAAGGATTTACTTTATTTTATGCATATGAGTACTTTACCTACATGTAAGTATGTCTGCCACATACATGCCTGGCTCCTACAGAGTTTCAGAAGAGGGTGTTGGGTGCCCTGGATTTGGAGTTATGGATAGTTTTTAGCTACTGTGTGAGTACTGGGAAATGAATAGAAGTCCAATGCGACAAATGCTCTTAACTACTGAGCCATCTTTTCAGTCCCTGGAAATGTCCAAAACAATAGGTTTTTCTGAGGGAAGCTTTCCTATTTCTTATTGTTGCAATAAACTAATCTAAACTATTCAAAATAGCTTTCATGAATTTCCTAGATCTTCACTAAGCTTGGTTCCTGTGGCTGGTGTAACAATGAGCCTCAAATCGGGGTGGTGACACAAATCAGAAATGTATTCTGTCACAGGTCCAGGGTCCGCACATTTGATGGAAGAGTTGGCAGAGTCATGCTCTTTCTAGAGACTCTAGGGAAGAATGTCTCTTCTCTATTCTAGACTGCTGGTATTTCTTCCTGTGTAACTGCTTCTCTTTATTCTGGGCTATGATCTTCACATCCTAGCCCCCCCCCCCCCGTCTCTGTGTGTGTGTGTGTACACACTCTGTCCATATTTTATAAGGATCCAGTAGATTGTATTAGGGACCATCTGGGTAATCTAGGGTGTTTCTCCTCATAAGATCTTTAACTTAATCACTTGTCTTACTACATAAAGTCAGATTCACAGATTCTGGGGATTAGGAAGTAAATTTATCTTTGAAATCTTCTTCCCTCCAGCATACACACATGGTTACCTGACTTACATGCCAGTCTCAAATGTTTTTGATGATGGAAAGATAGAAACCATTTTTTGTTTTATTATTTTTTGAAATAAATTATTTACTTTATTTCAAGTTATTCCATACCAAGATTGGGAAGAACTCAATCAAAGATGAATTTTCATTAATTTCTTCATTTTATTTGAAACTGTCAATTTTCCTTAGGACAATAATAGATAAGAAAAATAATTGAAGTGTTAGATTTATGTCATGAGATTAAATAAATGAGAGAAGATGCCACCACTTTTTGCATTTTCTATTTAAATGTGGAATATTTAACACCAATGCACAAATATAAGAAGAAATCTGCAGCCTATTTGTATTTTATTTCAGACAATTGAAATAGAACTCTTACCCCTTTTTAAATGACAATAAGCAGTTGATCTCTATTAATATGTCACCAAGGAGTCAGAAGAAGCTTAGGACAGAATTTTGAGTTAGCTCTTCAATAAAACTTATGTCACTTAATATATAGCAGTGAGCTGCTGCTTTGGGTTTGGTGAAATCCCCCATCAACTGTAATTCTGTTATGTTACTCAGTCTTTCCTTTCCCCTCTTATTAGAGGGGTGAAGACTATTTTTCAAATAAAAACTCTCCTATTAAGATCTCACCATATGGAAAATAACCAGATGTCAAAAAAATGCATGTCTCAAAATTGTGGATATGAGTTAAAACAATGCCCCTGGGCATGGCTCAAATGATTGAATCCTTTTCCCTTTTATTTTTCCTGGCACATATATGTGTATGACTGCTTGTCTGTATATGTAGCACATGTGCAGGTTCCTACAGAGGCTGGAAAGAGTTGAGAAAGCCTCTGGAACCAGAGTTGTAAATGGTTGTGAGCCACCTGACGTGGGTGCTGGGAACAAACCCCAGGTCCTCTGCAAGAGCAGCAAGTGCCCTTCACCTCTGGGCCATCTTCACCTCTGGCCATCTTCACCTCTGGGTCATCTTCAGCTCTGGGCCATCTTCATATCTGGGCCATCTTCACCTCTGGGCCATCTTCACATCCAGGCATTCTTTTATGCTCATCAGTAAATGGTTGTAGTTTCATTATGTGGGAAAAGCAGAGATGATAACTGAAATGCATCATGGTTTGGGATTGGCCTGGTTAGCTTTGTGTTAACTTGGCACAAGTTGGGGCCATTGTAGAGGAGGAAACCTGGATTAAGAGGATGTCTCCATCAGATTGGCTTGTAGGCAAGTCTGTGGGAGATTTTCTTGACTAATGACTGGTGAGTGCAGGTCTAGATCATTGTGGCCAGGGCCACTCCTAGGAAGGTGGTGCTGAGTTGTATAAGAAAACAGGCTGAGTAAGCTGTGAAGAGCAAGCCAGTAAGCAGCACACCTCCATGGCTTGGGCTTCAGCTCCTGCCTCCAGGTTTCTGCTTGCGTTTCTGCCCTGGTTTCTTTTTATGGTGAACTGCAAGCTGTGAGATGAAATAAGCAGTTTCCTCCTCGAGATGCGTGTGGCCATGGCTCAGATCGCAGCAGGCTGTTCTGTGGGAATTTGGGAGATAAGCATGGTTGAGAGCAATGCAGGTGGTAGAAGCCTGGCTTGGGAAGTTTCGGGGGGAAGCAAAGACTGTCGGCATCATTTATGTGACATTTTGGTTAAAGAATCTGTAGAAGGGAAACGTTTACTGGGACCATCAACACTGGTTAGCTGAGGCTGAAAAATAGGTTGGTTAATAGGAGGTCGTCGTCATTGAGGTGAAATCTCCCAGGAAGTGTTTACTTGGGAATATAGCAGAGAAGGTGTGTTCCAGAGGAGACAAAGTCTGTATCTTAAGCTGGTAGCTGAACTTGGTACTGTATAAGAGTCTTCCATGTGGAACTGCTTTTGGGTTATGAAGATACAGGATTAGAGGGATCATGGAAAGCAGCTGAAGCTTTGGCACCGTGAGAAGCCAGGAAGGAAAGGCCACTAGTAAAGATGCAGCTACAGTTGCAGTGCAGACCCCAAGATGTTGGAGATTCCAGGACTACAGATGACCACAGGGACATTGGCAGGTGTGGAGTGGAATCAGTCAGAGACTACAGCACGAGTATGTGTGTGTACTACGGATGTCAGAGCTGGAGAAGCAGAACAGCCCAATCCCTCCAGAGCCCAGGAGATTGTGAATGAATCACAGATGCTAGACATTGACCTACAGGATTTGCTTATATTGCTGGATGTTGGTTTCAACTTGATTTAGCTGTAGGCTTTCACCGATTCTCTCCTCTTGGAATTAGAAAATATGTAACCTATTTTAAGTCTTAAGGGAGCTCACAATGAAGAGATACTAGATTTTTAAAAGAACTTGGACTTTTAACGTATTGAATATATTTAAGACTGTAGGACTTTTGTTGTTTTTGTATCAACTTGATACAAGAGTAATCTTCAATTGAGGAAATGTGTCCATAAGAATGATCTGTAAGGCAAATCTATAGGGGCATTTTCTTGATTAAGGATTCATGTGGTAAGTCTGTGGGGGCATTTTCTTGAGTAAGGATTCATGTGGACAGCTGTGGCCTGCTGGGGGAAGTGCTACCCCTAGCAGGTGGTCCTGGGTTGAAAAAGAAAGCTGGCTGAAGGGGCTACAGGAGCAACTAGTAACCTGCATTCCTCCACATCCTCCATCCTTTGCTTTAGTTTTGCCTTCAGGTTCCTGCCTTGAGTTCCTGCTCCCTTAGTGATGGAGTATAAGCTGTGAGATGAAAAACCCTTTCTTCCCTGTGTTGCTATGGGTCATGACCTTTATCACAGCAATAGAAAGCAAACCATGATGATGATGATGATTAAGGTTTTAGGTACTATAGAACTTTATAAACCTTAAAGGTATTATTGTATCATAATGTAGTCAGTAATTAACATTTAGAATTGCTAATAATGAATGAGAAATCTTTTTTGTTGAGTTCCCTCGAGTTGGTGGATATTGATAGTTGGGAAGAAAGATAATAGAAACTGATATTAGAGCTTAAAGAGTTGTTTGGAGTAAGGCTGTGATAACTAGCCATTCCTAATCTTGTAAATGAACCAAACATGCTGCTTGAGAAATAGCCATTCATGAAGTTAAGTGATTATCATGGAAATGTATAGGTGTTTCAAGATGAAATGTTTTTGCTTACTCTGCACCTAGAAACTATGTTTGCTGAACCAACAATAAGTAAAAACCAAAGGGTTTTGACAATATGGTGACAAGCATAGGTTCTTCTATATAGACGGAGAAAGAAATGCAATTGGAAACTCCAGGGAAAATAAAAAATATATAATAAATTATAGATAAAAGAAAAGCTGAGGGTCAAGGTGATGGTTCAATGGATAAGTGCCTCTGCACAAGCATCAGGGCCTGAATTTTGATCCCTAGTACCTACATAAAAAAAAAAAAAACAAAACAGGGTACGGTGACATGTGACTGCAATCCCAGGGCTGGGGGTTGGAGACAGGAGATCTCTGGGAGGTTGCTGGCCAGCCAGTCTAACCAGCCGATGAGTTCCATGTTCAGTGAGAGGTTCTGTCTCAAAAGTCAAAGTGAAAAGCACTAGAGGAAGACATCAAACATTAACCCTTGGTCTCCACATGTGCAAACATGAATGTTGAAATCCCCCCCCACACACACACAGTGCAACTAAAACATGGCATATTTGTAATCAACACATGAAAAATAAATAGGGAATTTTAGTTGATTTTGCTTGGGAAATTGATTCAAGTAATGTAATAGAACAAAAGTTCACCATCTGTACTTGCTTGCATTAGTAGCACTCTTTAGACGCATGCCTATGCTACATCAGACAAAAATGAAACCTAATGAATTATGGAACCAAAACAGCTGATACAGGGGAAAGGTGTACCACTAAGCCATCTCTCCAACCTTCATTGGGCAAGTTTTTTTTTTTTTTCTATCTAACCTGAAAGATAAAAACTAGCAGCTCCCGGCTTACGATGATTTTGAGTTCACCAAACTAAAAAGACATTTTTCTTCTACTGTTCTCTACATTATCATTTAAGAAAATCTGGCCCCAAGGATAGATTGCTTTAAGTAACCAGGCCAATTCACATGTCTATCCCTAAGGTCAGGTCCTGCAGCTCAAAGGTTTGATTTTCTTCCTTTCTGCCCCTTACCTCCCCCACTTTTTTCTCTCTCTGTGACAGAGTCTCACTGGATAGCTCTGGCTAGCCTGGAATTCCCAGATGAGGCTGGCCTTAAATTCACTTGCCCTTGCCTCCTGCATACTGAGATTAAAGACATGTGCCACCATATTGAGTCCTGATTTATTTCTTGTTAAGAATGAGCTGCTCTGTTACCTTGTTGTGCCCAAATTCTGAACCCCAAAATCACTGAGACCCAATTCGGTGCAAAAGCAGAGTCCTTAATTTTATGAGTTAACTTGTGTCCCTGCCCCCCCCCATTCAACACAGTGGGTGAAGCAGGCAGGACCAGAAAGGGACCCTCAAGCAGCAGTGAGGTAGGGAATATATTGGGGTAGAGCAAGGTGAATGTTTGGGGTCTGCAACCATTTCAGGACTGGTACACTTCTGGGCTTGGGCAACCTGTCCTGAGTTGATTGGTCAGCTGCAGCTGCATTCCACTATTACCAGAAAGCACATTCAGAGCGGACAGCTAACTTCTGATTGGATCCTCACCATATGGAGGGCAAGGTTGGGCAAGGTCAGGAGCTCAGTACATGTTGCTGAGTCAGGGACCTACATCTTACTGGGTCTTTCCTGCATCCTGTCATGGCTGCCAAAGCTGGGGGCTGAGTGAGGGTCTGGTCCCTTCAGCCTGAGGGTGACTTGAATGTCATGAACCTTTTTTTTTTTTTTTCTTCAAGACAGCATTTCTCTGTGTTACAGCTCTGGCTGTCCTGGAACTCACTCTATAGACCAGGCTGGCCTTGAACTCACAGAGATCCATCTGCCTCTGCCTCTACTTCCTGAGTGCTGGGATTAAAGGCCTGTGCCACCATCACCTGGCTGAACCTTTATTTTCTATAAGGTTCTCATCTTCCTCTTAAGCCTCTTCCCTGAAACATACCAGGAGCAGTGGGGTGGGAGGGGGACATCTTTAAACTTCTCAACTAAAGATGCCTTAAAGATTTGTTTTTGGTTTTTGGTAAATTGTTCTTGTTTGTTTGTTAAATGCAATTAAAAAGAAAACCCTCTGATTCTCTAAACTGGAATCTTTACATGAGACAGACATGATTTTGTGGTAGGTAGTCAAAGGCTTGGATGTATTTGATGCTCTTTGGCTCTTTGCTGGTCTGCTATGGTATCTGGCCTTTGTGGTCTTGGTGATGCCGTGCAACCAACCTTTAGAGTATAGGGCAGACATTCATTGGTAGTATCTGGATTTCTCAACATTCACTTTCAACTGTAACATACCACACACTTTATCTCTGTCTGTAGACGTTTAAGTAGTCTTCTTTAAAAAAAAAAAGATTTATTTATTTTTATTTTATGTGTAATGATGTTTTGTTTGCATGCGTATCTGTGTGAGAGTGTTGGATTCCCTGGAACTGGAGTTACAGACAGCTGAGTCACCATGTGGGTTCTGGGAATCAAACCCAGGTTCTCTGCAAGAGCAGCCAGTGCTCTTAACTGCTGAGCGATCTCTCTGGCCCTAAGTAGTTTCTTTATTAATTCATTTTTTAATTTTTAATCATTATATTATTTGTGCATGTGTGTTGATGGTGGCAGCAGAGGACAACCCAGAGGGATTGTTCTCTTCTTTGACCAGGTGGGTTCCTGGGGACTGAACTCAGATTGTCAGGCTTGGTGGCAAACACCTTTACCCAGTGACAGGTCTAGCAGGATCCTCATTTTAATTTGAATTATTTGATGACCATTTTGTTCCCTGCTGAGACTTCAAGCTGCCAGCTGACTTAGAACTGAAGGTCATTAAGATCATCGACTTAATTTCCTCCATCAGTATCTCAATTATGTGTTTACCATCAGCATTGTCCCCATTGTTAAGTGGTGAGGTTTTTATCTTTTCAGTCTCTTCATTTAACTATATACACTGCTCTAGAAAGCAGTGGGCTTCAGAGAAAAGGGCTATGATGGTGCCTTGGAGCTTCTAGGGAGATAGGATCTGGGAACTGAAGAATGGATACATTTTTCTCCAGTTGATAGGAAGAGCATAGATGAAAAGCTATGGAAGCATGAATAGTCAAAATGTCTTCGTGGATCACTGAGGAAGCTGGTTTGATTAAAGTAGAGAGATTTTGTTAGGAAACAAAGTTGAGATCAAATTGGGAAACTCCCCCTCCCCCGTTTTTCTTTGAAGTTTATTCAATGTAGCACAATCTCCAACTTCACCGAGGTGGCTGACCACATTCAGGACCAAAGCCTCCTCTAAACTGAAATTCAGTTGCTGAGTCAGCCCCAGCCTCAGCTTACTTGTCAGCACCAGAGGGCACAGCGCTCCTTCTGGGGTGTCTCTGTCTGCCTCCCTTCTTGTGAATCTTGCAAGCCAGTCACTCTCTGGACTTTTGGGCACGACCTGCCAGTTTCAGGATGACTACAGGTCAGGGTGCAGACGTTGTCTCCAGAGGTAGGCGGAGGTCATCTCCAAGATACTGGGTGCCCTCGTTTGTAAGGTATCAACAGAAATGTCTCCAGGCACACTGCTCCTTCCCATCGCCTTGAGTCTTCAGAGACCTCATGGCCTTCATTATGTGAAGGCTAGGCACATTCTTGTCTGCTAGCTTATGATGTTTGGACATATTGACATCTTTCTGGGCAACCATCACTCCTTTCTTAAAAAACAGTCTGCCATAGATGGCAGTCTAGTTCTCCTTAGGCATCAGCAGGGCAGAGGCTGCAGGGTCTGAGGTGGCGGCTGGAAAGGAAAGAGCATGTGTGGCTCTGTTTCTACTGGGTCCAAATTTCAAAACTTTTTAAGATAGGGAAGAGGCATTCCAATCTAAACCAGAGGAAAATGCAAGCATAATTAATTATATAGCTATATTTTTGGAGGCAGAGCCTCGTGTAGCTTATGACCTTGAACCCTGTTTCTTCTGCCTTTACCTCCTGAGTGCTGAGATTATAGATGTGTCTAGTTCATTTATTTTTAACCTAATAAATAATATGATGGAACAGGTATAAGAAAAATCAGTATTGGGGTGAGAGATGGCTCAATGGTTAAGAGTGATGGTTGCTCTTCCAGAGGTCCTGAGTTCAATTCTAAATTAGCATGTGGTGGCTCACAACCATCTGTAGTGGGATCTGATGCCCCCTTTTGGAGTGCAGGCATACATGCAGACAGCAATCACACAAAAAGTCAAAATCAAAATTTCAGTGTGTTCTTGGATGGAATGGAAAGAATAGGGCAGATCAAAGAGAAAGAGCGTCTTCCAATCCATTATAGTGTTCACCCTCTGTTGGGTGCAAAATAAGAGGGGTGGACAAAATAAGAGAAGTAAAATTAGAGAATTGTATGGCAGAAAGGATAGAGTGCAGAGGAAGACAGGAAATTATATAACAGTTGTACAGATAATGGAGAAACCGTGCTAAAGGATAAGGGCATGAAGTAAGAGTTTATAATGGGCATTGCTAAGGCTGTAATACTCTAGGTGAGAGTTAGAGGGTATATAGATTATTCATTGAAGAAAGATGGAGATTTTTAAGCCGAGGACCTATCTGGAAACTGAATTTATGGTGGAAAAGAGTATGTTAAGGACCGAAAAATTTGTAATATGGATAGATACATTGCAGAAGGACAGATGGAGTTAATACAATGTGAAGATGTTGAGGGACAGAGTTCTATAATGGACCCTATAGACCATGGTAAAAGTTTTGTTATTACGGAAACAAAAGGAAACTGGTGTGTGTGTGTGTGTGTGTGTGTGTGTGTGTGTGTGTGTTGTTATGCTAGAACAGGAAAAGGAAAATAAGACAGCTTGCCTTGTTGCAACTCCATATATAGGTGTGAAACCCAGAAGATAGGTAACATGGGAAAATGGCTACTCTGTATGACTGTTCATTAATGCTACTTCTTATGTTTGGAGACTTCCTACCATAGTCATTTGGGAAGAAGAAGAAGAAACTGAGCATGTGCAAAAATGCTGTGGAGAGGTCAGGTCACATGAGGACTAAAGCATGTTTAGTGGATTCAGTGACTGGGCTGGATGCTTTTATGTCAGCTTGACACAAACTACAGGTACTGAGAGGAGAAAACTCAGGTGAGAAAATATCTCCATAAGTTCAGGATGCAGATAAGCCTTTAGGGCATTTTCTTAATTTGTGATTGATGAGGAGGGCCCAGCCCACTGTGGGTGGTATCATCCCTGTGCCAGTGGTCCTGGGTTCCATAAGACAGCAGGTTGAGCAAGCCATGAGGAGCAAGCCAGCAAGCAGCGCTTCTCCATGGCCTCTGCATCAGCTCCTGCCTCCAGGTTCCTGACCTGCTTCAGTTCCTGCCTTGGCTTCCCTCAATTGACTGTGATTCAGATATATAAGGTAAATAAGCCATTCTTTCCCTCAAACTACTTTTGGTCATGGTGTTTTTATCACAGCACTAGAAACCTGAACTAAGACAATGATAGAATGTCATTTTAGTGTTCAGTAAGAACAAAGTGTATGGAATTGGAAGGTAGATTGGAGTCACTTGAGAAATAGGAGGAAGACAATGTGAGTTTGAGAACTGTTTAAAAATGTGTAGGCTGGGAGGTTAAGCAAATTGGCTGTGGAGTAAGTCTCTAGAAATCAATTTGAACAGCGATTTGTGTAGAAAACTACCTTCAGGGTTGCTAAGGATAAGGTGAAAAGTCCGTTTTAGCACAACGGGTTGAAAAGGCCAAGGAAAGAGTAGCTGATTTTACTCCTTTCCTGATTTCATGTGGGCTAGCATGGAGAGAGACTCTGTTGGGGAGAAGGTCTGCAGGAGTTAAGCCTAACCCAGAGAGAAAAACCCAGCATTGAGCAGAGTGGTACTTGTCCTCCAACCAGAAACTTATGAATGGAGCCTCAAGGGCCATGATAGGCTTATGCCCTAAGGACTGTCTCCTCCTCCCAGAATCAGACAACACACAGAGAGACTCCATTTGCTTGGTAATAATGTAGCAAATTCATCAGCAGGATATTAACTACCAGACTGGTAAATGCAGCATTTGACAGATTCAGGTAGCCTTGTTCCCAGGCTAGTGTCCAGAATAGATTTATTACAATGCATGCTGCGTCCTTGGAAAGCTGGGAACCTATCACATGCTGCTTCACACCACCAAAGAGCTCAACACCTTCTCTTCTTCCCTGTAAGAGGTCACGTGGGCAAGTGAGAAGCATCTTTCTCTGTCTCTCTGTGTCTTTCTCTGTCTCTGTCTCTCTCTCTTTCTCTCTCCAGGGTTTCTCTGTGTAGCCTTGGCTGGAACTCACTCTGTAGGCCAGGCTGGCCTCCTGACTGCTGGTATTAAAGTTGTGCACCACCACCACCAGCTCCAAATTTCCCTTTGGAAGATGCTCTGACAAGGAAGATGCTCTATCTACTGGATAATTTTAAATACTTTTTAAAAATTACTCATAAATGGGACAGGTGATGGTGGCATTTGTAAAACTTGGGAGCATTTGTGTATGTCTGATGGGAGATGTTATTCTGTAAATATGTTTCTCATACTGGTTAATGAATAAAGCACTGTTGACCAATAGGAAAGCAAGATAGATGGGACTAGGAGATAAGGAGGAAAGAGGAAGTAGTAAAGAGGAGTCAACATGGAGAGGCTGGGGAGACCAGACGCAGGCCCCATTCCCCGGTAAGATGAAAGCACATGGAAATATTAGATTAACAGAAATGGGTTAATACTTAAGGCAGAGCTAGCCGATAAGAAACAAGTAAGTGGCCAATAGCATTATATTAAATACAGAGTCTTGGTGTATTAATTGGGGCAGGTGCAGCAGAGGGACAAGACCAGCGGCGGGAGGAAAAACCTTACTCCATACAAATGGCGCCCACGTGGCTAATAAGAACTTCCACTTAAAACTTAACAAAAGCTTAAGAAAGGGTTTTACAAACAAAAGAACAGAAACAAGCAAGGTTTCTTGGTAGCAGCATTTTTCTCGGTTGGACTCTACTTTGCGAGAGACAAGCAGGTATTTGTGTGGCTCCTTTAAGGGAAGATTCCTGACTCAGCATAAGCGGCAAAAAACCGCACGGCTTTAAAAAAGCACTGCTTTGTATGAGAGATGGCAATGGCAGTGACCACATCTCCAAGCCGGCAGCAAGGTGGTGAGCACAGCTCTCATTGCTGGAGGTAAAGGTACCCGCCGCCATCTTTGATAAACCGTGGCAGAAACAACTGACTTTCATTTTAGCAATGTTGTTGTTTACCAGATAAAAGACTTGTGGCTACAAAAAGATAAAGATTTACAGTAAAGACAGATTCACATTAAGAAAAACCACTAAAGGTTTACAGTGTGTTCTAAAATATATGTAGGCTTGGGAAAGAAAAAGAGAAAATAGTTTAAAAAAATAATAAAAAGACAGAGAACAGCTGGGTGTGGTGGCACACGCCTTTAATCCCAGCACTCGGGAGACAGAGGCAAACAGATCTCTTGTGATTTAAAAGTAAACCTGGTATACAGAATGAATTCCAGGACGGATTTCCAGGACGGATAAAAGTTACACAGAGAAACCCTGTCTCAAAAAATAAAAAAAGAAAAGAAACACAGTAATAAAAAAGCCAGGATGGAGAAAATCTGCATACTGTACGGTGTTATATTGTCTTTGTATCATTTGGCTGTTGAGGAAACAACAACTGTTAAAGGAAATGCTGCTGGATTAATTCGATTTATATATTTTAAAAATGCTTTGACTCCAAAATTTAAGTCTAAGGACAAGTTACTGGGGGAAAGGATTTCTATTTTTGTTTCCACAGAAAATGAAAAGCCATGGATTCCTTCTAGACTAATGTGGTTTGAGCAAGCCAGACCCCCTGAAACAGAGTCGCAGGTGATCCAACATTCAAAACGGCTGGAGAAAGGAGCCTTGCAGACTACAGCCAGGATTTCTGCATCTTCTTAGGATCTCCAATGACAGCACCCCCTATCAGCAGGAAGTAGTTTGGAAAGAACGACTCCTTACATATGTGTATGTGACAGTAACTAAGATATGCACAATTGTGAATATTTAAATGCAAATAAATTGATTTTATTACATTGCATAATAAAATTGTTTTTATTAAGGCGATGTTTCTAGATTTCTACAAAATTTCTTTAGAAAGTCTAGTAGTGAGTTGAAGTGAGTCAACTCTTATTACATTTTCTTGGCAGCTATAGCAACATGTTACCAACAAAATTCAGTGCCTCCACCTTTCATAGTTATTTTCATAAACCTTCCAAGGAGGGCATAGTTAATAAACATAATACAGCAAGTATAATACAAATAAAACCAGGTTAATTTTCTAAAATAGGAAGGAAGAACTCAGTAAGAAGGAAACAAATAATTTGATTTTTTTCATGAGCAAAGGGCCTAGGTAGACTTTTTTGAAAAGACATACACATCACAATGGGAACATGAAGAAGTGTACAGTGTCACCAAGTAAACACAATCAAATTCCTGAGATATTGCCTCACACCTGTTGCCAAAAAAGAAAAGAAAAAGAAAAAAAAAGTTGAAAAAGAGGAGCCTGGCATATTGCACACACCCACAGCCCAGTGTTCCAGAGGCTAAGGCTACAAGACTTCCAGTTCTATGCCCAGCAAATAGAGCTAGTCAATAAGATACCCTAGTCATCGACCAACAGTATTATAATTAACATAAGTCTCTGTGTGTTCATTTGGGGCTGAGGCAGCTGCGGAACTGGACAGCAAACTCATGTAACAGCAAACTGCTACAACATCTATGGAAATCAGTGTAGGGAATTTTTTAAAAAGCTAAAAATAAATCTGCCATATCACACAGATGTTCCACTCCTTGGCATGTGCTCTAAGGCCACAGACACTGACCCAGCCACGTTCACTGCTGCTCTCTTCACAGTAGCTAGGGAATGGAAACAACCTAAATGTTCTTCAACCAATGAATGAATAATGACAATAGGGTACACTGTGTACACCACACACACTATGGAATACTGTTCAGCTGAAAAGAGAAATGAAATCATGAACTTTTCAGGCAGATGGATGGAACTGGAAAAGATAGTTGAATGAGGTAACTCAGACCCAGAAAGACAAATGGCATACGTTGTCTGTCTTTGGGGGGCTCCTAGATCCGAATCTTCAGATGTGAGTACATGGCTTGAAATAACTGCAGAAAGCAGGGAAGTGAGCCATTGCCTGGCTAGGGTCGTGTGATCTGACTGGGGAAATGGAGAAAGAAGGGCTCTCTAAAGAGAGCAGAGGGAGGTACATACAGAATAAGCAGGGAGGGGAGTAAGACAACAAACAATACGGGAGTCTGAGCCACAGCTAAACACTGAGCAGAACTGGAATCCAGATGCAGAGAGGGAGGGCAAGACCAGGCTACAGCAACCCACAGAGACAGCTGACCTGAACAAGGAGGAGCTAATGGGCCCCCAGACTGATAGCTGGGAAGCCAGCATGGGACTGACTCAGACCCTCTGAACATGGGTCTCAGTTAGAAGGACTAAGCAGTCTAAGGGACCTTGGACAGTGGAACCAGGATGTATCCCTGGTGCACAAAAGGACTTTGGGAGCACATTCTCCATGGAGGGATACTTCCTTAACCTAGAGACAGGAGAGAAGTCCTAGTCCCTACTCCAAATGACTTGAGAGATTTTGTTGACCCCTCTTGGAAGGCAACACCTTCCCTGTGGAGTGTGTGTGTGGGAATGAGATGGGAGGGTGGTGGGGGGGCATGGGAGGGAGGGAAAGAGAAAGGGAGAGGGAACTGGGATCGATATGTAAAATGAGAAAAAATAAGTACATTAAAAAAGATAAAAAACAAAAAAAAAAAAAAAACAATACGGGAGTGTGAAAAAGCCATAAGGAAGCATATTATTAGCTACTCAACTAACAAGAACAACCCCCCCCAAACCTATAATACATGTGATTCTGTATATAGCTACACACTCATAGGGTTTTCATTGTTTTGGTTTTGTTTTTTGTTTTTTTTTTTTTTCCTTGAGACAGGGTTTCTCCCTGTAGCTCTGCCTGTCCTGGAACCCTCCCTGTAGACCAAGCTGCTCTCAATCTCAGAGATCTGCCTCCTAAGTGCTGGGATCAAAGGTATGCACACCTCCACTTGACTCTGTGTATATAGTTTTAAGGAACCTTCCTCATCTGGACTGACAATGGTCCCTCCAAGAGCCTAAAAAATGCCCAAATATACATAAGAAGCCCCCTTTTGAGTTGTGGGCTGGGCTATCCAAGAGATTCCCAAAACATATAGTCTATTGCCACTGCCCTTGGTTGCCCCTCCAGAGGTGGCAAAGAAGTCCCTATTGCAGAAGACACTGTGTACATCAGAAATAGGGCCCAGAGACCCTTGAGCTGCAACTAACCTGAACAACTTCTCCCTAAGGACTAGCTTTTATGGTACCAGAAAGTCCCATGAAAGCTTCCAAAGGAGGGAAGCAACCAACAGTCTTACCCAGCCATGGCACCCATGAACCACAGCCACGAACAGCCTGACATGTAACTGTAAAAGTGTTGTAGAGGTGCACAATCCTTGACAATAACCAGTAGCTCTCTAACTGGACTCAAGTCCCACTCAACACTCGAGACTGGAGATAAAGTTCAGCCATTAAAAGCACTGGCTGCTCTTCCAGAGGTCCTGAGTTCAATTCCCAGCAACCATGTGGTGTCTCATAGCCTTCTGTAATGGGATTTGATACCCTCTTCTGGCATGCAGTTGTATGTGCAGATAGAGCAATCATACACAAAAAATAAATAAATAAGTAATGTTTAGAAAAACTGGTACTGGACGCCTAGCTAACTGCCCAGTGACAGTGAAGTCACTGATATTGGAGGGAAACCTACAACCGCTACTTTACTAAGCCAGCATAATCCACAAATAATCAAGACATCAAGAGATAAGTACCATCTTATTCTACATCAAGGGAACTTTTTTTTTTCAACAGAGACCACTAAAGGAAATCATAGCCAATCAAAATCTCAGCCCCAGTGGATACATCTACAAAACACTCCCACACATGTGGAAGACGGGGAGGAAAAGACATAAGAGTCAGAGGATCAGGGAGTTTGCTGTGAGACTTTGTCTCTTAAATAACGACTGCCCAAATATGAGTCAAACAAAGATGGCACCAAGAGACATGTCAAAGTAGACCCAGGGTGGTGGTGGGGAGCACTACCTAAAAAACTATAACTAAGGAACGCTAAGAGTGAGAGAAATAGTCTTTCCAGCAAAGAGCACAATAGTTGGTTATCCAATATCAAAAGGTCAGCCCTGAAAACATACATACAAATACACACACACACACACACACACACACACACACACACGCACGCACGCACGCGCACGCACGCACGCACTCATGCAATAACAATGAATAGGAGACATGAATCTGAAAGAGAGTAAGGAGGGAGGGATATATGGAGGGCTTGGAGGGAGAATGGAAAACATAAAATTATAATCTCAACAACATTTTAAAGAGTTGTAGAAACAGAGGGCAGTTTAGATTAGGAGGGCTGAGGATTAGGAGAGGTGGAAGATAGAAGCATGGAAGTTTTAATCAAAGGGCACATAATTTCAGCTAGGTAGGATGAATAAATTCTGGAAAACCAGTATACATTATGGTGACTAGAGCCAATAGTACTGCCTTTTGAACTTGATATTGGTAAGAGAGTAGATCTTAAATGACCACACCATCCACAATATATTAGTTGTATGGAAGTGGTAATATGCTCCACGAATTAATTTGACTTCATTTTATAATTGCTATGGCTTGTATAGGGATTGTGTTTCCCTCAAGGCTTCATGTGTTGAAATTTAATTCCCATTTTGAGATATTAAGGCAGTAGACATTTAACCTGGCTCTCGTGTTTAGAAGTGGGGATTTGGGGGATCAAATTAGATATAGTCACTAAAATGGAACTTCATAATTGAATTCTGATAGATATATAAAAAGAAGGCGAGGGACCAGAATATACATGGTTGATTGATAGGCATAATGGTTGATGATATCTTGTGGTGTGATGCCTTGCATTGCTTTGGGATGTTATTGCCAAGAAGGCCACCACTAGATGTGGCTCCTCAGACTTGTGCCTCAAGAAGTCTGAGCCAAAATATACACCTTTTAAGGCAAGTTTATTAGTCTGTAATATTGTGTTAGCAATAGAAAGAGAATACACTAATGCATTCAAGTTTATACACTATACTCTGTAAATATATAGAACTTTTATTTGGATTAACCTGGAAAAATAAAAGGTTCTCTCTGTCTCTGTCTCTCTCTTACACACACACAAAAGAATTAGCTAAAATCTTATATCATCAAAAGTTATTAGCTTTGACTCTTTCTTGATGTTTCCCTTAGGCAGACAGGACTTTTCCTGTCTGCCTCTTCTCTTCTGTCCCCTGTCTCTATGTCTCTTTACCTTATTTTCTTACCTCCCCCCAATAAAATTTTCAATATAAAAAGTTAATTAGCTTTGATGACTTACGATCACTAATACCAGTAATATGACATGTGATAACAAAATTGAATGTGTGTGTGTGTGTGATTTGAGACATTTAAGAAAAATGCTAAAAGTCTGTTTTTTCACTTGAATAATTTATTAAAACACCAATTGCTGAGATCATTTAGGATGATAAGACCACTTTCACTAGAAACATAGACTCAAGAAGTGGTATAGCTCAGTGGTAGAAGGCACAGTTAACAAACATGAGTTCCTAGGTTCAGCCCCCATCACTAACAGATTAAAAAATAAAAATAGGTGGTGATGCTCACCTTTAACCACTCAGGAGACAAAGAAGGTGGATCTTTGTGAGTTTGAGGCCAGCCTGGTCTACAGAGTGAGTTCTAGGACAGCAGGGAACTGTATAAAAAATAAAGTAAAATAATAAGATAAAAATAGAGGCAATTTAGAGGTATGTTCACTTCAGATACACAAATTCTAAAACATAAATTATTTGGTATGTACAGCTTTGAGGGGAAAGGCTTCCCCAACAGAAGTGCTCCAGCTCTGCTCGCATGGGTAAGGTTTCCCCAGTGTAGGTGTTACAGGATGGAAAGAGCGGATGGAAAGGCATCCTGGCAGTCGTGACCCAAGGGATACCACAAAGTCACACCATGCAACAATCCTCACACAAGAGATTTATTGGAAGACACCCAAGGCGCTGCCTCCACCTGGGTTACAAGCAGCAGGGGACCGAGCAGAAGGCGGGGTTTCTTGGGGCTGAAGTGGCCCCATCTTGAAGTCAGCTGGGGGTTGGCGGGACTGTTTCTCCGCCCTGGTGTTGAGGTCAAGTCAGGGTCAGGGTGTTTTTCCCTTTGCCCCTGGTCTGGCATTCAGTTAGAGTGTTCTTTCCTTCGCCCTTTACCCTATATGCAGAGAGGTTTTGTTTTGTTTTGTTTTTGGAGAGCAAATGAAACCGCCTTAAATTTTGCTGTCCAGGAAGTTCTGAGAAGTTTTGAATTCAAGCTGAATGCTGAAGACGGCTGTCCTTGTCCACTTTCCTGCAGATTTCCGGCTCGTTTTCCTCGCCGATGGGCTGGGCAGTGTTTAAAGGACACCGCTAGTCACGAGAAAGCCACGGGCTCTTTCTGGCGCCGCCTTCGGGGCCCGGCACCCATCTGGCCAGTTTTGACGCCTCCACCTCAGTCAGGGGCGACCGCAGCACCTCGGCGCTTCCTGTCCCGCACGGTCTCGCGAGATTTGCAGCTGACCGCGTGGTCCGTGGGGTCTCCCAAGGCCAGCACCGAAGGGGTAAGACGCGTCCGCAGAGCCGCAAGTTGGGGACCCCAGGAAGCGCGAGAGTGGACGTTCGGGGTCCGTAGGGGCAGGTTAGGTGGTCTGGTGCGGGGAGGAGCCGCTGTGGGGCGGCGGGCACGGGTGCGGGGCCGGGTGGCGCGGGTGCGGGGCCGGGTGGCGCGGGTGCGGGGCGGGCGGCCATGCTCACACAGGGCGCGCTCCCACGCTGGCTCCCACGCTCCTTGCTCTCTCGGGCCTGGTGCTGAGGGACCGCGGCCTGCACTGGAGGTGTTGGCATCAGTGAGCGAATTCCCGCCACAAATGCGGGAGCTGGGGATGCGAACCCAGGCTGGGCCGGGTCTAGGACTGAGAGCTGGGGAAAACCTTAAGAAAAAGTCATGGTGGCGAGTTCACACATGTCAAATCGTACCTCAGAAGTTTTAGAATATATGTCAAGTTTTCTGTATATCTGTGAGCTCTAGTCATCCAAAGACTTCTTGCAATACCCAGTGTAAACAGCCATGAAGGAAACTTTCCAGAACTTTCCGTCTTGCAGCACCTTCCAAGTGCCCACTCAGTTGCTTACCCGGCCTCTGGAAGCAGGGACTGGGATTTAATTTTTTTTTCCCCCAAATTTATTTTTAAAGTTTTGGTTGATTATTCTATTTTTTAAAAAAATCTTCCTTATTGAATCTTTGGGGATTTCACATCATGCACCCTAATTCTGTTCACATCCCGGTCCCGCCATAGCCTCCTCCCTGCTGCGCCCCCCCCCCCCAAGAAAACAAAACCAAGTAAGCAAGCAAAACCACATAAGGAACAGAAAACAATCTCTGCTTCTCCATCTCTGCTGCCGTTACCATTTCTTCATCCATCCTCATGACCTTGGAGGCTTTGGTGTGTCTTATAGTATTGTTTAATCAGCTTGACTGGGAAATGTTCATTGCAGCGAGTCACTGGTCTGGTTCACTGCCTCTGGTTTTTGGTACACCATCCTCACTGGGTCCTCACCAGAAATCCTCTGGGGTATCCTCTTATGGCTCTCATTCCTCAGGACCAGTCCTTTCAGCAGCTCCAGCAGGTCCTAGATGAGGTAGATGCTAGGGCGGGTCAACTCTAGGCACAGTTGTGGGCCTGGCAAATCAGATGGAGCCTCTGGGGTCACCAACCTCAGGTGCAGGAGTAGAGTCGGCCTCCCTACCAGCATGCCCTCAGTAAAGTCAGTAAAGTTTCATTATCGATTGTGGTGAGGGGTGGGGGCTTTTTCTCCTGATTGCAGGGCCCAGCTCTCTTGTAGTGGCCAACGAGAAGTAAGGTCAGCTTTCCCAGGGCAGTGAAAGGCAGGCCTGCTCATCATAGCCCTCTGATTTCATCTCCTGTGGTTCCTAAGGCCTCCTGAGGTGCCACTGGCCACAGATATAAACACAGACCCCAGTTGAGGCTGGAGCACAGATCCAGCCATGGCCCTTGGCAGCAGCCTGGGCTGGGATGACATCCTGGCTCTGGGTGGAAGGAATGGCCACTCAGGTGGGAACGGTCCTCCTCTTGTCTTAAGCCACCTATAGTTTTCTTTTAAGAATGTTATATTTGCCAGGTGGTGATGGCACATGCCTTAAATCCCAGCACATGGGAGGCAGAGGCAGGCATATCTCAGTGAATTCAATGCCAGCCTGGTCTACAGAATGCTGTTTTATGTATGGTTTCTGAAAGTTTTATTATTTATTTTACCCAGGATCCAAGATGAATGACAACCTGTTTGTCAGTTTGGACAGGCTTTTGTTAGAATTTGGTACGTATAAAATGAAAATAAAGAAATAAATGGCAATTTGTATTAACATTTGACATTTAATCATGAAATAAAATCACAAAAGAAATGTTTATTTCAGTTTTCCAGTATGAGCAAGACAAAAGCACTAAAGAAGATATGATTCAAAGAATTAATAGTAAGTACCTTTGTATGAAATAAATATTTTAGGTTTTTATTTTATATAACATAATGCATAATTATAGTGCTTAGGGCAACCTATAGTTGTTTGTGTGAGTGAGATCTTTCTTTTGAGTAATAATGAGCTGTTTTATCTAGGGGTAATAGTTATAATTTACCTAGTATTTCAATGATAAATGTTTGCATTCAAATCATTTTGTGAGGCATTTTTCAGTAATAATCCCTTATATATAGCATTTTCCCCCTTCAAATGACAAAATCATTTCAAATACTTGATTTTTTTTTCTCTAGAAATAACCAAAAACCAGAGGTTGGTAAGTGGCATACTTTCAGGAAGAATGATGCTGAAAAATAATAAGTAAAATATCAGGGTAAATTAAATAAATGCAATGTTTTAAATTCTTAAAATGGTTTAGTTCTAATTTTAGTTGTAAAACACAGCTGTTGGGGAGGGCGGGGTAAACTGGAATTGGCATGTAATAAAAAATAAAATAATAAGTGAAAAAGCAAAAAGAAAGCATAACTTTAAACTTTTAGTATTTTATAAAGAATTTTATTACCTTTTCTGCAACCAAAAAGAAAATTGAAAATTATTTCGCAGCTGGAGACAGTAGTGAAAAGCACTTGTTGCTCTTGTAAAAGACCCAGGTTCAGTTCCCAGCACTCACATGTGAGTCACAAATGCCTATAATTTTAGTTTCAGGGGATCTTGATGACCTCTTCCAGTCTTCAGTGAACACTAGGCACACACATAAGTACATGTGTATACAGTCAGACAAAATACTCATAACATAAAATTTTAAAAAGTATCCCAGTTTTTTAAAAAAGAAATTGTATCTTTTTTTAGCATTTATTTGATCACAAGTAATAAGTGTGTAGGTGTATTTAATAATTGGTGTGCAGTAGATGAAATTTCACATTTGTCAAAAACAAAAGTCTTTGGTAGTATCATTAATGAATAAGTGTTTACATGAATTTATAGCATCACAAGATGGATTAGTTTTAAATGCTATCTAATCTAGCCCTCTTTGTAAAAGATGTTGGGGGACAGGGGCATTTGTTTTTCTTGAGTCTTATGTCCTTAGCTTCTGGATCTAGGAATAGGTCTGGCTTTGGTTCTCTTGATTTTCAGTATGGATTCCTGTCTGTCTCAGGTCTTGTTTCCTTTCCATTTTCTGATTCTCCTCCTAGCCATATACTTTGTTTTTCTGGTATGCTTGTTTATTTTGAATTTATGATTTCTATGTAAATAAAGCAAACATTTCCATTTCAGAATGCCTTGAAAGTATTAAAGAAAACAAAGCAAGTGTTTCTAAGATATGTGAAACCATAAACAAAACAGATGAGGAAATTGCTTATTACTATAAACATAGTAAAGAAATCAAAGACTGCTGTAGTAAGTAAGTATTTGACAAAAATTATCTTCCATTTATTATCGTTTGATATTTTTACTCAAGGTTTTAGAGCTTTTAGCAGAAAATGTTGTGTTGGGAATGTAGCTCAATGGTAGAGCACTTGCCTAACATGTGCAAGGCCCTTTTTGTGATTACACAAACAAATATCCTATTTTAAAGTAACAGTGTTCCCTCTGTCTGTCCCCCTTCCCTCCCTTGTCTTCTTCCTCTTGCTCATTTCTCCCCACCAATTGAACCCAAGGCCTTTTGCATTCTTCCTTCCTACTAAACCAAACCTCCCAAGTTTCCCATATTAGCAAAACAGTCAAGTCAGATTGCCTAGTTATGTACAAAGGCAGAGGGATTTACAGAAGATTCCACAGAAAAGCAGAAATAAGGGTTATAATCTCACTAATTCAGATCTACTTAGTCTAAACAGAATTTTGTAAACCGAGAGTGTTGGCATATGCTTGCGTGCTAGCATTTGGGAGATAGATGCAGAAAAACCAGAAATTCAAGATTGTCCTTAGCTATATGGAGTTCCAGGTCAGGTTGAGATTTATAAGATCCTGTCTACAAATAAACAAATGATTTTGAGTGTACGCTTGGTATGTAAAATTGCTATTGATCTTTGACTTTCCAAGGCCTTAGATTTCTCTAAGAATTTAACCTATGGACTGAAGAGATGGTCCAGCAGTGAAGAGCACTCACAGCTCTTGCAGAGGCTCAGGGGTCAGTCCCAAGAAACCACATGGTGGCTCATACCTGGCAGTAACTCCAGTCCCAGGGTTCCAATGCCCTCTTTGGCCTCCTGGGCACTGAATGCATTTGGTGCACAGACCAATATGAAAGCAAAACACCCATACACATTTTTAAAAAATTAACCTAAATAATTTCAGGATAAAAGCTTTTAAGAAATATATCTTTGCATTTATTCATTCATATGTTACTTGGTTGCAATTGAATTCAGTTTCTTGTTTAACATTTTAACTGTAGGAAAACACTGTAAAAAAACAACTCTTAATATCCAACATTAGGGGTTTTATTAATTTAGGTTTTATTACTGAACATTCAATAGTCAGTGAAATTATGACATGTATGCTTGACATGAAAGAAGTTAACAGTACATTACAAATGAACACAGCAGATAATAAAACATCATTTATAGTATGAACCAAATTATTAATTGTACACCTGTATTTCCAAAATTAGGAAAATTTAGAGGTTGTCTATCAAAAGATTTGTAGTGGATATATCCTGAGTGATCAACATGAGAATTTTTAAATGCATGAAATATATGTATTGTAATCTTTGAACTTCTAAATATATTCTGAAGAATATTTTCTAAGAATTGATCAGAAATCTAGACAAATGTATAAGTAAAAGTTCTGCTTAGCAAATGGTTATGATCTCAATATTGTTAAAATATGATAGTAGTAAAATCTGGAGATAACGTAATAATACTAGTTACTTAATATTAAGAATGTGGATAGTGGTGATATATGCCTTTAGTTCCAGCACTTGGGAGGCAGAGGCAGGTAGATCCTCTGAGTTGGGGCCAGCCTGATCTGCAGAGCAAGTTCCAGGAGAGCCTGGGCTGTTACACAAAAAAACTCTGACTTGGAAAATATTAAAAAATAAATAAATAAAAGGGAAAAAGTGCCAATAGTTATTTTTCTATATATACTTTTCTGTATTTACAGAATGGTTATGCTTAATTTTTGAATTTGAAAAATATTAGAAAACAGAAAATATTCACATAACATTTAGAACAGAGGTACCATGGTATACAGTAATTTTAGATTTTTTTCATTTTTGGAAATATTTTTCAAGTTGTGCAATAAAATGGAAAGTATAAGTTAGACACTTATTTTATTCATACTGTTTGATTTTATAATTCACTTTGACCTAGTTCCTTTAATCTTAAAAGGGCATAGCAACCCAAGAGTCAAAGGGAAAAAAAAAAAGCTTCTCTTTAGACCTTTTCCTGGCTCTTTAAATATTAATTACTGAGCCAGTGGTGGTGGTGCATGCCTTTAATCCCAGCACTTGAGGGAGGCAGATCTGTGAGTTCGTGACCAGCATGGTTTTCAAAGCTAGTTCCAGGACAATCAGAGCTACACAGAGAAATCTTGTGTTGAAAAAACAAAAATAAACAAGTGTACAAACAAACAAAAAAGCCCCCCAAACCAGAAAACTTGTTACTGAAGAATTTCTTTGCTAAAATCACAAAACTGAGGAGGAAGGATGACTAATGTTGGGGTATTAATACAAGAACATTAGTAGAATATGCAATAGAAATATCTCCAGCAGTACACAGTCTAACCTGTACTTGTCTAGCAATGAGAACAAGTTTTAAGTAAAATTTAATGAATATTAATATTTGGGTATATGAGTACATGCATGCTGATAGTGGTGGTGGTAGAATATTATCATGTTTTTTAATGGGAACTTATTTTTGCTAGAAAGAGATTCATTGTTTCTTTAAATAATTACATTCTTTTTTTATTTATTTACTTGTATTTTATGTGCATTGGGTTTTGCCATGGATGTTGTGTCCCCTGGGACCCTGAATAGGAACAGGAAATATAGACAGTTGAGAGCTGTCACGTGGGTTCTAGGAATTGAACCTAGATCCTCAAGAAGAGCAGTCAGTGCTCTTAACCACTCACTGAACCATCTCTCCAGCATTCTTTTTTGTCCTATATCCATTCCACTGTATTCATTTATCACTTTGAGATGGTAATCATAACTATAATTTTTTCCATAGCTGGAAGTCAACATGTGATGTTCTTCATAAACATGAAGATTATATGCAAGACCAACTTACTGTTTACCAAGAAAACAGTGAAAAAGACAAGTACAGTATATATGTATATATAGATATTAAGTGTATCAGTTCCATAAATTAGTATTATCAGGGCATGCTGTGTAAGAATGGTAATTTAAAAATGTAGCAAGTTTGTATTATGAGAGAGATTTAAGTAAATGAATGCTGTGTACTATTGTAAGCCTATTTACTATAAATCTCCATTTAATTTTGTGTATGTTCAGATATTGCCTCAGATATAAACTATTTCTCAGCAGCTAGCTCATGAAAATTTGAGGATATTGACTTTTTTGTAAAGGTGGAAATTATAGTAATATAATTGGATGAAAGCAATACTTTCATTTTAAATGTATTTAAATACTTTCATTTAAAAACACCTAAAAATTTTGAAAAAAATTAGATTAGCATACAAAATAGTGGTATTCATCATGGCATGTTTATACATGTGTGTCATACCTTGCTCTCATTTGCTTCCTTCCCTCATTACTCTCCCCTACACTCCCTCCCCACCTCCAGCTAGTATCTACTGGTCCTTTAGTTAGCCCCCCTCCTGCTTCCCACCTCCCCTTTCCCACCTCTTCCTTTTCTATCACCTGGTCCTCCCCTTTTTAGTTTTGTTAGACACCCACACACCTATAAATAAAAACACATATGTAGATTTAAATCTAGGTTCTACATATAAGAAAACCTGTAATCCTTTGTTTTCTAAGATGAACCTTCAAAGAAGTAGAGATGAAAGTTACAGATTTGGAGTTATTGTCATGAGAAATCATGAAAATTTATAGGATGTATCAAGGAAATATATGGAGCAGAACCAAGAGCATGATGGTCTGAGTGAGAATGGCCCCAGAGGCTCATATGTTTGAATACTTGGTAGACTGTTTGGGAAGAATTGGGAGCTGTAGCCTTGTTGGCGGAGTTATGTCACTAGGGGTGGGCTTTGATGTTTCAAAAGCCCATGCTATTCCTAATCAGCTGGCTCTCTGTGTGCCTTGTGCTTGTGGATGAGATGTGCGAGTGCTATGCTATGCTCCAGAGCTTGGTTTGATGATCATGGACTCTAACCCTCTGGAACTGTCATCCTCCTATAAACTCTCCTAATAGTTAACTTGGTTATGTTGTCTCTTTACAACAACAGAAAAGTAACTAAGACAAGGAAGAAACTAGAGTATACCATCTGAAGGCAAAAAATGGAAAAGGAAAAGGAAACTGTTAGACTGTTCTTTAGAGACTCTGCTTCATTCCTCAAAGAATTTATAGTGGTTTATATAATGATAAGTGGCTTTTCAAATCAAGGCTTCCAGGGAGTAAGGATAATGTAGGAAACCTTTGATGAGTTAGAAATCCACACAGGTGGTCTTTCATATTGCATATAGGTGCAGATTGGATTTGGAATTCCTAATAGTCAAGGCACTGGAACTCAGACTATTCATTTAAAAAGCAGTTCTGTTGCATAAGATGAGTTAGTTTTACTGAAGCATCAAAGGAATGACTTCTGGGTCTTCAAAAAGAAGAAATGGATAATTATGTGTGATGTGTACATACATGTGTGCGTATATCATTTAAATGTAACTGCTGAGAAGTTGCTCTAGCCCCCATTTATTATATGTGTGTGTGTGTGTGTGTGTAATTTTTATGAGAGATGTTTCAGTGAAAAGCTAAAGCAAATCAATCCAATAGGTATCTTTTAAAAATAGTGTTTATTCTAGATACCTTTCAAGCTAAACAGAAATACTAAAGTAGTTGTTTTCTGAACCATCCATATAGATAATTTGAATTGGTGACTCACTATCAGACATTTTTTAAAAAGAGGTAAACTTATGGACCAGCCATTTTGACTTCCTTCTCCACCCACTTTCCAGACATGGTTTCACTATGTATCCTCAACTAGCCTTCAACTTGCTACATAGCCCACCCTTACTTCAAACTTTAAATCCTCTAGGCTCACTCTACTAGTTGCTTAGTTCCAATCTCCTATTCCTGCCTAAGGCATTTATGAAAACTAATATTGCTACTAATAGGTGAGATAATAATGACTCTTATTATATCATTACTTAAGATGTGGTCTGCTGGAATTACTATATGGAGTATGTTAGAAGTATGTTAGGCCATAAATATATTTCGAACAAGGTGGATGTATGCTAATCTCATATGGTATGCTAGCTTGCTTAAAGGTATTTCTCTGTTCCCTTATACTATTTTCCCAAGTTGCTCCAAGTGATAAGTGATTAATTAGCAAATACAGAGTTTTACAAAGCTTATTTAGGGCTCAACTTCCATATCTCGTTAAAGAGGACAGAGTTTAGTAATAGTAAGTGTCTTCTAGACATGACAGGACTGCCAGTTATGAACACCAGCTGTGGTTGCCGGCACACTATCAAGACAGTCAACATCCTAGCTTGGAGTGGAACAGAGTTCATGAGCCTTACCCACAACTGAGAAGTTATGGATAATTGATGGCTTCTTTAGTATAAAGAGTCAGTTTTCTTTAAGCAGGTATCTTCTGGTAGGTTGACCATGCTCCAGTGGATGGCCCTGCACCCAGAAATATATCAACAGTACAAACTGGAGTTGATGGGTTAATAATTAACAAAAAGAAGACTCAACATTGGGGGTGGTGGGAAGGTGGGGGTGGATCTGTGAGGAATTCAGGGTGAATATAATCAAAATACATTGCATGAAATTCTCAAAGAATGTCACTAAAACAGTGGGAATGGATGATAAATTAAAGAGGATTAAGGAGTGAAATGAATACCTCGGGTAATAAAAAAAGAGTTATGGTGGAACCATTAAAGAGAGTTTGAAAGACTTGAAACTATTCAAGGAAGTTAAGATGAGTAAATAATTTCCATTTATGCTTAATGGAATATACTCTAATAAGTGATATTTGCTAGGTTTATAGATGTCTACATAATTTCTTTTCATTTTAACAGAAAAAGGTATCATGGTTATATATGTCAGTATGAAGACGTTTTGAAACAATACCAACTAAAATACTCAGAAACACGTTTTTCATGTAAATATTATGAGAAGAAAAAAGAACACGAAGAAATTCAAAACAGAGTGTTGGCATGTACTGAACAATTAAAACAGAATGAAACTATTCTTATGGAACTTCTAGGTATTAACATATTTACTATATACTGCTTTAGTTACAGCATTTTTACAATTAAAAGAATATAATCATTCTCAACTACAATTTGTTTTCCAGTGCCTGCTCCATTCCCATCACTTACTAAATGGACATTACACATGTATCCACAACAGATTTCACATATAATTTTTTAGATAAGTATAATTTCTGTTTTTAATTGTTAATATGTTTTCCTGTTGAGAATCTCATAGATTTGTTTTTGGCTTAACTCAGATCTTAAAGATCACTTTAAAAGTCTTTCTGGGTTTAGTTTCTATATATGTCTATGTGATCAAAAGCAAGTAGCTTAAGAGAAAATAAAATGGCATATGCATCTGGCTTTAAAGTGGCAACCAAACAAAGAATTTTATCTTTCTCAATTTTTTAAAAAGTTCAGATGAATTGATTATTACTCTTTAAGACTCTTGAAGAAGGTAGTAAGAAAGTGATCCATAGTTACTCATTTTGAAATGTATTGAACTCCCTTGGAAAGAACTTGGAGTTTAGCATGGGAAGTAGACACATAAATAAATCTAATAAATACTATTATAGTAGATAGTTACTTAATTCTTAAATGGCTTAAGTCTCAGCTGTTTATAAGAGAGATCTTCCCTAATAATAAACTTAAAACTTAATCTTATTTCAACCTGTAGAATTCTTTATATGCTTTCTTATTGGATTATAAGTCCACCGTTCAAGCTGTCTTCTTTATCCATACATTCTGTTTTGTTCCCATACCAAAACCATCATTTTAATGCCTCTACTACTTGCTTTCTCTGTGTTTTTGTTTTAGACTTTTCTTTTTTAGGTTTTTTTTTTCATTTGCTGTGCATTAAATTCTCAGTGTGAAGGGTCAGAGGGTGGTAGGTAATTTAGGATTCAACCAGAGTTTAAGGGGTTGGATATGATTGGGGATTACATACAGTTTGAATGACAAAGCGAAGCAGATGGAGGAAGAAAGAATTAAAGGTTAGGATTTAAGTATTTATATGTAAAATTTTAAATAGACACTTTTGGCAATAACATTTAGTAGAACATTCACTTGAAATTTTGGTTGTAGCATACAAATCATACATGTTATAAGGCAAGATAGGAAAGGACTAAAAAAAGTTCCCTTAGAGTTTTATTCATGGTTTATTTTTCTACTCAGTTTTTAGTTCTCCTGAATTGCAACTTAAGAAATTATATTATTTTATAACCTCACAAGATGTCTATTAATAGCTGAAAATAATATATAAATTATTTCAATCAGGAAGCCCAGATGGAAGCTTTTATCAGTTATACAGTATACATTGATGAACATTATAGATAAAGGAAATGGAAATTTAGTGGATATTTCATGTTGTGTTTGGAATAAATAAATGATAGAAACAAGTTAAATTTGTTCTTGAATTTATTATGTTTTATTAGTTATACCAAATGACACTGTGTACTTGCATATAATAAAATCAGAGTTCTACCTTGCAAAAATATTTTATCGAAAGAAAAAAATACCAACAAGTATTCTCAATAGATTACATTCATTAATATACTATAGGTAAACTATTTATAGTAACATTACCTATCTTTTCAGATACCAATTATCAGTATTACTTTTTTGAAAATAAATAATAGTGTATTATTTGTTATATAGTAAATAACATATATTAATTATATATAAATGTAAAATTTATTTCATACCTGTTCCTTAACATAAGAAGAGTAAATTTGAGATATAGAACACAAGACATTCTCAAATGTGCCAACAATTTTACCAAGAGATCATTTGAATTGGAGAAAGAAGCAGATGTTATAGAAATAGAAATTAATTCTTTAAACAAGGTATATATATATATTATGTTTTAATATATTGTTAATGTGTAAATAAGATGATAATGTTAGCCTACAGACTTAGAAAAGCTGTTTTTAAAGACAACTTAAATATGGAGAGAGGCCAATTTATTTGTCTTAGTGAAGCCAAAATGTATTTCAGGTTCTGAACATATTTAACTCTTTTAAGTCTTTTAGTTTTTCGAGACAGGGTTTCTCTGTATTGCTTTGGAGCCTGTCCTGGAACTAGCTCTGTAGACCAGGTTGGCCTGGAACTCACAGAGATCCACCTGCCTCTGCCTCCCAAGTGCTGGGATTAAAGTCATGCGCCACCAATGCCCGGCTCATATTTAACTCTTAATTTAGGGGAATAGTTTGGACTTCTTTGAGGTATGAGGAAAGAATATGAAGAAAGAACAGGATGTAACTTAGTCATAAGAATTGATTTATTTTGTTCAGTGAATTGTCAAACGTAGGCACCTGTGCTTGTTGGACAACTGCTTTCCTGGGTGTACCTTCAGCCAGAATTTAAAGTCTTTGAAAGAGGGAGCAAAACAGTTTTGGGATCAGCAAAAACTTATAGATTATAATATTTAGAGAACTAAGATAAAAATAGTTTAGTTTTTAGAATTTTCTGAAATATATTTTAGTGTTATCCCTTGAGGTCTTGGGTTTAATTTAGATTTATTTATTTTTATGAGTGGGTTTTTTTTTTCCCTACATGTATGTGTACTACATGCTTGCTTGCTTGGTGCCTGTGGAGGTGAAAAGAGGCATCGGATTCCCTAGAACTGGAGTTGATGGGTGGTTGTGAGCCATCATATAAGTGCTGGGAACTGAACCTGGGTCACCACAAGAGTATCAGGTGCTCTTAACTATTAGCTATCTCTCCAGCCATGACACAGCAGTTTTCACTAAATACTACCAAAAATACAAATTGAAGTTTCTAGAAAAAAATCATATTAGTTAAGAAAAGTGTGTGTGTGTGTGTGTGTCTGACTGCTTTGAAAGATCTCTCTCTCTCTGTCTCCCTCCTTCCCTCTTCCTCTCGTGTGTGTGTGTGTGTGTGTGTGTGTGTGTGTGTGCGTGTGTGTGCGTGTGTGTGTACATGTACATAGAAGCCAGAGGTCAACATTGGGTTATCTTCCTCAATTCCTCTTCACTTGAAACCAATGTTCATCCATTTGGTTTGCCTGACTGGCCACTGAGCTTGAGAGATCTGTTTGTCTTCACCTCCTCAGTGCTGGGATAACAGGCTCACACCCTTATACCTAGATTATATGTGGGTACTGGGGACCTGAACTTAAGCTTTTAGATCAGACACTTTGTCCACTAAGTTCTATCTCTGAATTCCAGGCCATGTTTCTAACATAGTCTTCAAGAGCTAAGGATTGTAAGTATGAGCCATCATGAAGCTAATTATTTTGATTTTCTCATTTTTCTTTTAGCAGATTACAAGATTTTTTGAAAGTAAGAGTTATTCAGAAGCTCTAGAAGAAAAAAATACAGAGAAGAGAAAAGAATTTAAAGAAAGGTATAGTTAAATTTTAAATCTCAATTTAATGTGAACAGATATTCTGCAGCTAAAATTTTGAGTCTGTATCTGATACAATTTTATGAAAATATTATTTCTCTAAATGTTATGGACTAATATCCAAAACTGCTTGTTGTTGAGGAAGACCAAAGATATCATAAAGCAAGAAATAGGGTAAGACCAACTCATCTGTTCTTTTTGTTGTTGTTTCTTTATGTGACAGCCCAGGCTGTCCTGGAACTTGCTTTGTAGATTAGGCTGCCCTTGAACACAGAGATCTATCTGCTTGCCTCTGCCTCCTGAGTTCACCTGTCCTGTAACCTATTAGTATACAAAAAGTTTATTCATTTCTGTGGTAGGACTGCAAGAGTTAAATAATAGAGAAGCAATGAATTTACCCTCCCCCCCCCACTTGACTAGTCACCTGCTTGATTAGTTCCTCCTTTACTTCAGAGAATGAAGATGGGAGTCCACATTCTTTTGAATCTGCAGCATTGTATATTTTCATTGATACTTGTGGAGATAATACAAGGCATCAGTGAGGCATTAAAAACATAATGCTTTTATCTGTTAGTGTAGGGGAGGAAAATAACTATTACTGTTGCTGTTTCCAATCAATTTTCTTCTTATTGGTTTCTGCATATAACCTTTTTTTTCTTTCTTAAACTTTACTCCTTAGACTCTGTTATCTGTATCCTAATTTATTGCCAACATACTTCCCTCCTGAATTAATTTCCCTGATCCTACTTCTTTGGAACTGTTACATTGATGCCTTCACTCCTACATTCTCCTCATAACAATTTGCCATTAATTTTATGATAAAATTTTCCTAAGTTTCAACCTAAGAAAAGAAAACAACAACATAATTTGATTGCTAAGATTTGTGATGTTGAATTTATTTGTAAAACTCTGAAGAAGAAATAAATCCTACTTTTACTCTCATACCTTAATGCAGAAATTATAGCTACAGTGTGTAACAAATGCTTAGTTAAGATGGAAAAGATATTAAGTATGTGTATGTTTCTGTGTATAGGAAAAAGTGTAATATATGTAAGCTTTGGTACTAGCTGTAGCTTAGGCAGCCACTGAGGGCTGAGGGCCATAGAATATATCTTCTGTCCACAAAGGGAGAATTATGTATTTTTCATAGTGTTTATACTCATTTGATTTAGTAAAATTCATTGACGTTATCCTTACACTAAAAAGGTTAAAAGACACATTTATGACTATAATGTTGCTTTAATAATTTCTGTATTTATGATAGTTGATTTATTTCTAAATAAATCTTTTTAATATTTGAAGTACTCTGAGATCTAAAACACGTTAGTTATAATGAAAGTGTATAAAATGGTTTTAATCTTTTTTAAAAATGGTTATGTTTAAAAGGAAAGAGTGTGGTACACAGAAAAGAGCATTTGACTTAATTAAAATGGTACTGGCACTACTTACTACCAAGTAATTTAATACTGTGATAAAATCTGTTAAATGCTCTGAAAGCCCAGTATCATAATCCACAAAAATGAAAAATTTTAACTATATAGTATCTAAATATCCCTTTTGGGTTTAAATTTTAATTTTTATGTAGCTAATAGTGAATGTAAACTCTTCTCTTCAGAAGTTTTGAAAAAGATGAGCCCGTATTGAACAGATCCTCTCAAAGTAGCCAGTTGTTACCACCTTGTGCGTCTCAGAAATTTGGAAGACTAATAAAGATGCATTCTTCAGAACCAAGAGTTACAGGTACAGCATTTGTTTATCATTTAGAAGCCTCACTTTTTTTGACAGAGAGGAAATAAAAAGGTAATTTTTACTTATCACTTGGTGTAAGAAATGACAAACAATATTGAAGACCTGTAGTCATGGGAAAGTACCATTTTAACTCTTCCTTTTTTGAGAAGGAAATCATTGTGTAATGCTTTTAAAAGTGTTACAGTCTTGTAGCACAAATGTCAGAAAAGGATAGCGCTACAGTAAAGGGATAGCTGTTAAAATATAGTGCTGGCCATTGAAATGTTTAAATCTGATTTAATTCAAGGGTCTGCAAATGAATCACATTGTATTTGACTATACCATTTTAATTATTTTATTACTATCACTACTCTGTCTTCTTTAGTAATCAATTTTAAGAGAGTAGTTTTGTCACTTGACTATTTTGTCATTTTTACATTCATGATTATTTTAATAACTAGTATATAGTAGTAAATTAAAAGGTTTAAAATAATTTCATATTTTAAGTTAAATACTCTTATAAACTTGATTTTCCAAAGTATAAAATGTGATCAAATGTTGGAGAGATGAAGTCTAGAGCTGGGTGAGTAGCTCAGTGGCATAGTGTTAGCTTAGCATATATGAGGTAGTGGGTTTGAGATTATGTTTGGTTTTGTCTTCAGAATTAATTTGATGTAACATATTTAATCTAGATAAAAAAGAAGAAAATTCTGTCAGTCAGTCAAAGTTTGCTAGTAGTGATTTGAAACAAAAAGAAAATGATTCACAGGTATGTATTTCTGTTTTTAATAGCATAAATGTTTGCATTGAATAATATAATAAATGTAGATAGGATACAAGGTATACGTGTGAATATATATATATATACATATATATATATGTACATATTAAATTAGCCAGTACTATTACCTCATGGTCTAAAACATTTAAGAGTTTCAATATGACATTCAATATAAACTTCCACCTTGTGACTAAATATCATTTAAAATATTTTTTAACATACCAAGTCTGGTAGTTAGTAGACCAGAACTTTTGAGAAATATCTGCTAAATCCTTCACTAAAGTACTGATTTTATAGGCTGTTCCTACAGCACTATTTCATAGGGATTTCTGTCACTGACAAACTAAAAGAGACAATTAACTTTTTTTTTTTCTTGGTTTTTTGACACAGGGTTTCTCTGTGTAACAGCCTTTGCTTTCCTAGACCTCTCTTTATAGGCCAGGTTGGCCTTGAACTCACAACAATCTGACTACCTCTGCATTCTGAGTGCTAGGATTAAAGGCATGTACAAACAGGCCCAGAGACAATTAATATATAAAGAGACAAAAATGTGACCCATGTAACAATATAGCTTGGTTGCTATTGCTTTTGGTTGACTCCCAGAGCTTAAAGGTTCAAGACCCTATTGCTGAAGATACCATACATTTCTAGTACAGGATTTGGAAGAATTGAGGTGGATCTAACATGGAAGTCTAGTTCTTTTGGTATTCAAAGATGCTATTTAAGATGCAAAGGGAGAAAATCAAATAATGTTCCTACCTTATGAACTACAACAATGAGGTGTTTATCACTCTGCTTTATTCCACTGAGAAAAGGTCTCTCACTGAATGTGAAGCGTGATATTTTAGATAGCTGGCTGGCCATTGAGCTCCTTTGACCTGATTGTCCCAGCCTCCCACACCCAACTTTTATGTGATTACTGAGAATTCAAACTCAGGTTCTCATATGCACAGCAAGTACACTTACCAAAAGCCATTTCCCTAGCCCCTGGACAGAGACAGAGAGGGTCTTAACATAGTGTAGACTGGCCTCAAATTCAATTTGCCTTTGCCTCATAAGTACTGGGATTATAGTAGGCTTGCATGACCCCCCCACACACACACACCTACCTTAACTAATTCTAAATAATTGCTGCCTTATCATAATGAAAAATAGAAGTCAAACAAAAAGAGCCAATTTCACTACAGTGGTACATACCTTTAATTGCAACACTTACAAAACAGAGGTGAATAGATCTCTGTGAGTTTTGAAACCAGTCTGATCTACATAGCAAGTTCTAGGCTAGCTAGAGAAAGGAAAAAAAAAAAAAAAGAGCCCTTTTCTGGGAAAATTAGCTGCCAAAGGAAAAGAAATTTACACATATTTCCAAATTATTTGGGGGGTTACAGAAGAAATCAAAATAGAATTTATAAGATTTAACAAAATAATATAAAACACGAAACAAACTGGTTCTCAGAAAATATGTATATTTAAAAACATTATAAACTGAAAAAAATTTAAATATCAAGTATTTCTACTTAAAAATTCAAGAGAACAGAATTCATGCAATAGAGATTAGTAAACAGAAAAGCAAAAGCTAGTGATAAAAATGTTGGATTGATGCTGAGCATTGGTGTCGAATGACTTTAATCCCAGCACTCGGAACTCAGAGGCAAGTGGATCTCTGTGAGTTCGAGTTTCAGGACAGGGTCCAAAGCAATACAGAGAAACCCTGTCTCAAAACAACAACAAACAAACAAACAATAATAAAATGTTGGATTGATGAATCTGATCAAAAGTTAATGTACTTTAAATATCAATAAAATGCCAGCAATTTAAATAGCCCTTCTCCCCCCAAAACAAGGGAGACAATGTGTTTGTCTTCTGGATAAATAGAAGATCATCCTAAATATGGAAGACATTTTTTAAACATACTAGAGAAAGTATTTAATACTTTTTACCACTAAATTTTGGGTAAGATAGATATTTCTATAAGACAATTTAAGTTATAAACAGGCTAAAATGTAAATAAAAGAAAAGCACAAGTATATAGTCTTCCAGACAAACTAATGCAATCTCTTAGAGCTGTTGTTATCCTCCTTCTTCCTCTCAGCATGTACACCTAGAGTTTCTCAGAACTCAAGAAAGCTTTCAGTATTGCATCAAGGTTGATTCATTTACGTGTTTGTTTTTGAGACAGGGTTTCCCTGTGTAGCTCTGGATGTCCTGGAACTCACTCTGTAGAACAGGCTGGCCTCAAACTCAAGAGATCCACCTGCCTTCACCTCCTAAGTGCTAGAACTGAGGGCTTACACCATCATGCTCAGCTGATACTGAAATTTTTGACTGGATAAATTATTCGTTGTGTGTAGAGACCAGTAACACCCTACTTCTAAGTTAATGACAAAAGTATCTCCATATATTCTTACATGTTTTCTGATAGCAGAATTGTCCGACAACTGGGTTAAATTTCTTGAACAATTCTAAAATACAGAAAATTGAGACTATTTGGAGAATTATCACCGAAGACCTGTTTGATATTAAAGACGCAGAAAATAATTTATACAATTAGTTTGAAGAATGATCATAGCTGTAAAAATCTCAAATTTGTTAGTATAATATTAATAGAAAAATAAAATCATGATCACCTCTGGGAAATGCAATGGTCTTTGAAAATTAGAAAAATCTATTAATATACTTTGTAGTGAGATATCCACCCCACCCGCGCCTGTTGCACTGACCGTGTACATTGGGGTGTGGAGACAGGTGGGGACTTAGGTCTAGGGTCCCAGATCCCAGCTCGCTCTCTCACTTCCTGGTTGGAGACAGGGAGCATCCGGAGGCATCCTTGGGATGGGAACCTGCGGCAGTCATCTGTTTCTGGTGTAAGTGATTTCTCCCCGAATAAACATCCATCAGCCTAGATAAGAATCCCAGATTCTTATCTAATGCTTTAATAATTCATTGCATTTACACATTAGTAAAACATTTTAATGTCCAACCACTCGGAACTGGAATTACAGACTGTATGATCTGCCATGTGGGTATGTAAGCCACCAAGGGGGTGCTGGGAATCCAACCCAGGTCAGTCTTAACCATGGAGCCATCTTTCTGTGTGTGTGTGTGTGTGTCTGTCTCTCTCTCTCTCTCTCTCTCTCTCTCTCTCTCTCTCTCTGTGTGTGTGTGTGTGTGTGTGTGTGTGTGTGTGTGTGTGTGTGTGTGTGTTTTCATGTGCCTTGGCACATGCGAAGATGAGAGGATGAGTTTCAGGAGTCAGGTCTGCCACTTACCATGTCGATTCCCGATATCAGCTTCAAGTCATCAGGCTTGGCAAACAAACAGTACCTTTATCTGCTGAGCTATTCCTGTCTCTCCCAAGAGAGACTTTTTGTTTGTTTGATTGTTTTGAGATGCGGTTTTTCCACTTAGCCCTGGCTGTTGTGGAACTCACTCTGTAGGACTGGTGGATCAAGAGATCCATCTGCCTCTGCCTCCCAAGATTAAAGGCCTGTGCTGCTATGCCCAACTGAGATTTTTAAAGGACCTTAAGAGGATTCTCCAAGGATTGCCTGCCAACCATCAAAAACTTCACTCACTTTGTACTTAAAAAGTAAAATGTATTTCTCTGAGGCATAATTCACATTCATAAAATTTACAATTTAAAGGTGTAAGTTCAATGGTTTTTAGCATATAGGTTGTACAACTGTCACCATTGATCCCAGAATATTTCTATCATATATATGTTTTTAAAAGGATGTAGAAATGAGGTAGTCAGTAAATAATAATACCTAATATTTGATTAGTGACTATGGATAAGATAGAATTTTTAAACTTTACCTTAAATGTAGGAATACCACAAAGTTAACCATACTTATCAAAAACACCAGATTATTTAAGAATCCTAAACCTTTTGGTTTACCAGTATATTTGCCTTTATGTTTCCTATGTAGTTATTTCAGTTAATGTGTGTAGTTGTATATATTGATAATGGTATTGATGATGAGAATTAAATGCTAATGTAATTAGAGACTCCAGCATAGCTATGATACATGATTATTATTTTATATAGGAAAGCTAATGCCTAATTTCTTTCTTTCAGATATTTAATGACTCTGCTATGGATAGTTGCTCAAAAAGTTCACATGTTACAGGTGTTAACAATTCACAAGGCTTTATGCAATTCAGGTAATTTTTAAAATAAGAAAATGCCCAAAGGTTGGGATATGGTTTAGCACTAGTGTATTTGTTTGCATTCAGTTCCTAGCACTGCTTCCCCCAAAGAAAAGAAACATCCTCTCTCAGATAACTTGTAAATATTGACTCTGAAATAATAAAAATTATATTTGTTGCATTTTAGATGGAATCAATCAAATTACAATCAATGGATTGAAAAAGGGCATACAGGTATTTATTGTTTATGTTTTTTCTAAAGAACAAATTTTATTATTTTTATACTAAATAAAATCTGAATGTTTTCATCTCTGGTTAATGGATATATATGTGATTTAAGAGTACTTTTTTTTATCAGAAAATAAAATGAATACATTACCTTGTAGAAAATTTGGAAAACAGAAAAATATAAAAGAAACAAAATATCATTAACCAGACATAACTGACATGATGGGAGATGTCATTCTGTAAATATGTTTCTCATACTGGTTAATGAATAAAGCACTGTTGGCCAATAGGAAAGCAAGATAGGTGGGACTAGGAGACAAGGAGGAAAGAGGAAGTAGTAGGGAGGAGTCAACATGGAGAGATTAGAGAGAGCAGAACCACCAGCCCCCTCTCTCTGGTAAGATGATACCACATGGAAGTACTTAGATTAATAGAAATGGGTTAATAATTAAGACAGAGCTAGCCGATAAGAAACTAGTACCTGGCCAACGGCATTATATCAAATACAGAGTCTCAGTGTGTTATTTGGGGCTGCTGCCGCAGTGAGTCCAAGCCAGCAGGAAAACTGTTCTCCTTACACTGACATAATACATTCTGATGTGTAGACTCATACTCCTTTTTTCCAATACATGGGCACATTTTGTTCTCTAGCCCCCAAAATTTGAATTATGCAATATATGTAATTTATATCCCAATTCCTTCTCAATAATATACAATCATTACATTAAAAATGATATGAGGTTATCATTAATTTTATTTGTAATGACTGCATAGTGTTCCACTGAATGGGTATAGCAGATTTCAGCTATTTTGTCACGTTGAATATCTTCTCATTTCCAGTTTTTTTTTTTTTTGCTACTATAAATAATGCCTTCTATATTATTTTACATTAATTTTTACTGCTTTGACCATTTTCTCTAGCTGAACATCATAGAAAGGTCATAGGATATATGTATGAGTTTATTTCCCCAAGATCAACTTAACTGTTGGAACTATAGCATACAGATGTTTTCCAAATATCTATATATGGGTGTGTGTATATATATAGATATAGATATGTAGTTACAAAAGCATAACACATGAATATATGTTTTATATTGTATGCCATGTACATGTATATTTTGGTAAATTATTAATGAGTACATTCTCTATATTATGCTTATATAGGAGTAAATTTGGGGTGGAGAGACAGCTCAGTGGTTAAGAGTACATCAGTTCTTCCAGAGGATTTAACTCAGTTCCTGGTACCCACAGTGACAACTTAGAACCACTTGTAATGCCAGTTCCAGGGCATCTATTCTCTCTACTGGCTTCCTTAGGCTGGTACACACATGGCCTATATTCACTGACATATATACCTATAAGTAAAAATAAATTCCTATAAATATTTGTAGACATTTTTTAAAAATAGTCACATTCTATCAGCATGTTTTTCTCACTTATATGGTTCAGCTAAAACAACATACGTATCCTATACAACTGAATACTCTCTTTGCTTTCTCCTAAGGGGAGAAAAACATTATGCCTTCCTGTGCTTGTGATCTGCTACAGCTGTGTATAATCCCCTTCATAAGCTAAGCTGATTGTATTAGATGAGAAGGAATAGCTAATCTCTTAAAAACAATGCACCTTTGATATAGAGATGTTGGGAAATACATATAATTGGCATCGTCCTACCTGTGTTAAACTGGTATAATGAGGCTTCATACTCAAGAATAATTATTGTAATTATAAAATATTGTAATTATTTTAGAAAAAACAAAGACTTTCACAAATCCCTAAATATATAATTTGAGGAAATTAATATGTGGTAAAAAGTAATAGTTGTGATTTAAAAAGGTACAAAGTTTTCAGAAAATAGATTCTGAAATCCTTAAAGATTTATTTACCTTTGATTGATTTTTAATTATGTATATGTGTGTGTCAGAATGTGGGGATATGCACATGAGTTCAGTTGTCCACAGAGGCCAGAAGGAGGTGTTGGATTTGTAATGCATAAAACTGCCCAAAGAGTAATTCCACAAAGTGTAAAGAACTTTTACAAATCAAGCAGATAAAAGCAGACAACTCAATTATAATATGTCAGAATAGAGGCTTGGGGTGGCTTAATAGGTAAAACACTTGGTATAGAAGTGTGAGGACCTCAGTTCAGATCCCTAGAACTCACATAAAGCTAGACGCAGTAGCATGTAGTATGTAATTTCAGTAGTGCTATGGTGAGATGGAAGGTGGGCAGGATAGTCCCTGGAAATTTGTAGACCAGCTACAAACAAGAAACCCTGTCTCAAGATTAAAGGCAGTGATTGAGAGTCAGCCCTGTCTTCTGATTTCCACATGTGCGTGCACATTCACATACATGTGTCTACACAGACGCACATGCAAAGACAGAAAAATTAAAACTTGGAAAATAGAAATGTGAATTGATACTATGAAAAGAAACTTTTCTAGTAGGTGAATATGAAATGGTGCTTAAGCAATAATGGAACTGTAAAGCTACAGTGAGATACTGTTACACATCTACCTGACTAGCAAATCTAAAAGGCCTATGAGTTTTAATATTCATGAGAATGTTGAGCAGCAGGGACTCTCATAAACCAGTGATATGAACTGTAATTAATAGATCACTGTACATTGAAACCACCTAAATTAGAGCTATTTTTTTTTTTTTGAGATTTCATGATTTTTACAATGGCTAGTTATCTCAGCCAAAATTGGTACAGCCATTTTGGAAAAATTTGACAACTGATATTGGGAGATACATATACTCTTTGTCTCATAATTACACCTTAGATATATACATAGAGAAATAGAACTATGAACTATATGTAAAAGAATGCCATTATATCGGTTCCAATATTCATTTGTTATAGAATGCATCGAAATACGGAATTTTTATGCCAGTGATAAGAAAACTATGTCTACACTCAGAGATGTGGAGGAATTACACAAGGATATGCCAGAGAGACATTAGATATATGTATAATTTAGCATGACATTTTAAAGCAGAAAAGGAAGATGAAGGTGATAAAACATACTAGGAAATTATCACTGAAGTCAGAATAGGGATACCTTTGAGGAAGAGGACATGGGAAAATAGGACCATTTGGAGTGGGTGATGGTTACATGGATGTCCTCTGATAATTCTGTTAAACTGTTGGCTGTTATATTTTATGCTTTTATATGTATGTATTGAGCAAAACCATATGAACTTGCCACTTTTGTAAATAGCAGATATTTACAAAATGTTTCATACAGCTAAAGTAAACTATTTAATTTCATAATGAAATTGCATAAGTAGTTTATTCTTGTATAACAAATAGATGCTGAATGTGGAAATAAAGAGACACTAAGACAACTAAGAGAATCAAAATGTACTTCACAGGTAAGCCAAAGGTTATGTCTTCATCTTCTAAGCAAGGCATCCTAATTTAAAAATATTCTGTGCCCATTTAAAATTTAGACTTATTATAATGAAGAGTAATTATGTAAAATGTTGTGAGCTTAGAAGTCAGGTTCTAGGAAGCTGGAAATTTTATTTTCTAGATCAAAAAGATCCAAAAAATTAATATGAGCCATTACCAAAAACTTGTTACTCATAGGTAATGATACATATTCATAGGTAATGATACATATTGAGATTGAAACCAACTCATGGTTGAAGAAAATAATTTTGTTTGGCATGATTGAATGATTTGTTATGTCAATTCAAGACCAGTGGTTGTCAGGAAAGTATCTTGATAATATAGTATAGTGGAAAGCTTTAATGAGACAGATGCAGACTAAGGTACCAAGGGTTAAAATGAGAAATAATGAAGCAGTATTCTACTGTGAGGAAATACAAGTAATGAGCACATTATAATTTTTCATACAGACCCAAATCTGTAATAGGATTTGGTATAACCATATATGATAAATATCTCTCAATCTCTCTCTCTCTCTCTCTCTCTCTTTCTCTGTGGTGTGTGTGTGTGTGTGTGTGTGTGTGTGTGTACAAAAATGAGATAAAGGAAAAGTTAGTATCCAGGTTCTCAATCTTTAATGTTATATAAAATTATAATGGCAAAACATACAAAAGCAAAGTGGGAAACTGTTAATATTGCCTTAAAGCACAGTTACCTGTGATAACTTACGAAGAGAGATTTATTACAGTTTGTACTCTGAGAGTTCATTGTTAGTTGATCTCATTGCTTTTGACCAATAGTAGTGCACATAATCATGGCGGAAGTGAAAAATGGAGTCTTTTAAAGAAGAGACCCACAGTTCCCTTCCAAGCATACCACCCACCATGATCTAAAGAACTAGACCCTTCCTCCTAGACTCCTCACTACCTCCCAGTAATGCTAGGCTGGGATTAAGTTTTTATCTCAGACTCAGATTATAGCACAAAGCAAAAAACAAAATTGCTAAAAACTAGATTTCCTTTTCAAGGAGTTAGCAGAGTATAATGTAGAAATTTTAAAAGAAAAACCACTTCTCAGTATTTTTCTTCAATTTCAATACATTTTGCTTATCATTTACTTTTTTCATGTAAAGATACGAAAGATAAAGCTGGGGAGAAGAGAAGAATTTTCTAACAAAATAACTGGTTTTCTGTTTAAGTATGTGTCACCGTATATATGTTTCCTTGTCTATGAAGTGATAACAGGTTAATGTGGTACATTCTACCTTTTGCATTATATTAAGTAGTAACATTAAGTAGTAACAGTCATTGTGAAAAGTGTTCTGTTGCTTTCCATCTGCAGGCCATGTTCATAGAACACTTTGGAAAGTCAGGAGAAAATAACAGTGCTGAAGAAGAAGAAAGAACTGAGAATTTTCCAAACACTCCTGAAACTCCTTTATTTTTAAGATCTCTGGAAGCTATGAAGACACCTGAATCTGTGGAGAAACTACAGTTCCCTAAAAGCCCCTTCTTTGAAATGTAGGATTTTTATTAATAATTCTACTTGAATTATTTATACATTGAGTTATAGAAGTAATTTATAGGAGTAGTAAAATATCTACTTAGTTAGAACTTGAAAAAATTTTAGTATTTCAGTCATGAAAACAAGGGAGAGACCATGTACTCATGCACCCATTTGTACAGTTGTTATCATTCTGCCATTCTTGTTTCATAGACTCTCCTCCATGTTTTTAGTTCGTTTATTTGGGATTTGTTGTTCAAGTGAAGATGATATAGATCCTGAGTATCCAATGTGACAATATATAGGTTTCAAACTTTACAAAGGATAAAAAAATGTGGAAAAATTAAAAAGTCAAGCTCAAGAAGTATTGTTACATATAGTAGACTACTGATTGAGTTGTAGACTACTACTGAGTAATGTTTCAACAGTTTTCCATATGTGTAGTGTCTGAAGCAAGAATTCCTATTTTTTAAGACTAAGTGTCCCTAATATAAATGTACAACATTGGAAATCACTGATAGAGGGTTTGCAGGCAAGAAAGCATTGCTACACTTGGTCTTTGGGCTCAGTTCAGTCTGTTCCTTAACGCTGAACCCAAAGTTCCTCTTAGACTTCAATCAGATTTTGCTTCATCAGGTATTTCTTATCTGTGTTCTACTTATATATTTTAAATTGCTAGTAAGAATTTTATGTACGAATGCCATGCATTTGACTCAAGTAAAATGTATTCAGAATAGAACTTAGCATCGAGTCCTAAAATTATGTTGTATTATATGCTAAAACTCTGTGGGTGAGAGCATTATGATTTGTAAAGGTATGTGATTCATATATAATCATAGAGATTACTGTGGCAGTATTGTCAAACTTGTATATAATATAAAACCATATATATGGTTAGGGGGTACTTGGGATTGAACCTGAGGCTTCACTCATGCTAAGTATATACTAGCCAGAGAGCTGCCCTCCATCCTTTTTTTTTTTTAAAACACTTTATAAACCTGGTGGTGGTGGCACACCTGTAATCCCAGCACTTGGGAGGCAGAGGCAGGTGGGTCTCTGAGTTGGAGGCCAGCCTGGTTTATAGAGTGAGTTCAAGGACAGCCAGGATACACAGTGAGGCCCTGTCTTGTAAAAGCAACCAACCAATCAAAACAAACAAAAACACTTTATAGAGCCTTGTGTATAAGCAAATTTGGGGCACTTTATAATATTATTTCTTTTAATAACAACTTTATGAATCATTGGTACGCTATTATTTTTATTTTATAGGTGAGGAAAAAGAACCGTAGGTAGTTCAACCAGTCAGTGTTAAAGTTAAGTTTTTTACTTTGTTTTGTTCAGAGACAGGGTTTTTCTGTGTAGCCCTGGCTGTCCTGGAATTCTCTTTGTAGATCAGTCTGGCCTAGAACTCAGATATCTACCTGCCTCTGTCTGCCTCCTGAGTGTTGGGGTTAAAGGCATGTGGCACCACTGCATGACTTAAAGTTGAGATTTTAAACTCAGACCATTCTGGCTCTATGTTGTATATTGTCTTGTTTAATTAGTTATTCCAGATCATTTATAGTTTACCTTCTCTTATATAAAACTCTTTCATGTCTGACTTCCTAAAACATGCCTTGTGATGAGTTTTCAAGACCTTGAGGACACCATCAGAGATGAGAGCTTGGATTTTGAGTGTGAATTCCCACATCTAAATTTCAATTTTGGTACTTAATATTCTTTTAAGTAAATCATTTAACTTTGTAAACTTCAAAATGATTTGCTGTAAAATGAAAGTGATAATAACAATTTTTGGTTTGATGGATTGTTTTGAGAAGTAAATTGCATTTATGTAAGTACCTAGAATAATGCTGACTTTTCTCAGTAAGAATTCCCAGTTAATATCTTTTGATTGATTTTTATATTCCCTACTCAAACCATCCTTTCTCCATAAATCTGTCACTGTAGAACCCACCTCCAACCTTTCTTTACAAATTCTTACTTGTATGGCATTGCTTATAATGATTCCCAGCCTCCATTGTATAGTAATACATTTATAACATTTTGGTGACTTTTAAATCTTTCTGTAACAGAACTAGAAATATACCTGGAGGACAAAAACAAAAGGATTCTCCTGGATTGTCATTTCTTATGAGTTATACTTCTAGATCACCTGGACTAAATTTATTTGATTCTTCTGTGTCTGATTCAGAAATCTCATCAGATCAGGTAAAGTGATTTATTCCTAAAAATTGTACATCAGAGCTTTAGGCAGTTTTAGTTCTTTAGTACCAAACTTTCTTGGGACAGAATAATTACAGAGGCAACTTTTTAAAAATGCTATGGATATAACTCAGTGGTATAGTGCTTGACTAGTGCCCTTGAGACCTCCAGCATGGAAAAAAGTTCTAAATATTGATAATATAGAAAAAAAATCCCTACTACCTTTTCATTCTTAACTTCAGACAACCCAGATTCATATTTCTTTATTAAAAGAAAATCTTGAGGCCAGAGAGATGATTCATCAGTTAAGATCACTTGCTGCCCTTCAGAGGACCTGAGTTCAGTTTCTAGCATCTGTGTCAGGCTGTTCATAATCATCTGAAACTCCAGTTCCAGGGGGCCAACAGCCTCTGCCAGCCTCCAAGGGCATCTGTACACACATGGCACACATACACACAGAAATACATGTCAATAAAAATAAATCTTAAGAGAGAAAACCTCTGGCTGGGATATGGCTCACATAATAGTCGAGTGCTTACCTACCATTCATGAGGTCCTGAGCTTGATTTCCAGCACCCAAATCAAATTAAATAACATAGAAACAAAAACCTTAAGATAGAGATAATCTAAATTATAGTTAAAGGCAAAGAAAAATGTGTTTGGTTTTATAACTAATATGTTACATATTTTCAGGGTAAAAATAAACTACATATTTAATTCATAATAATATTGTGTTATATTAGTGTTTTCAGTTATGTAAGTACATGGCATTACTTTCATTAATTAATTTTAAAAGACAAAAGACCTGAAGAATTTGCACCAGTGTTCCTACTTTCCAGTGATGTAAATCACTATAAACTGTTTAATTTAGCAATTAAAGCCACTATTAACTCAAACTTTAGTAGGAATATATAATTAAATATAGTAGTTAAAATTAGACATGGAATCCTATTCAATATTTGGACATGGACACATAGAGTGTAAAATACAAATAATGACAGTGGCTGCCATAGAGTTTATGAATATTGAATGACTTTATACACATATTTTCAAAAGTACCACTTACTAATGTTATATAGCACAAATATATATATTTAAAAATATTAACCATAAAGTGTTCAGAAAAATAGTGGGATAATTCTCTGAGTGTAAATATTTTACATATTGCTATAAATCAAGTTATTAAGCTTTATTTATTTATTTGTTACAGTGCTAGGAATTCAACCCTAGGCCTCAGGAATGCTGCAGATGAGCACTCTACCACTGAGTCATGTCCTCCAGACCAGTCCATTTAATATAATTAAATGATCAATTTATCCATCCAGTGCTAGAGATTGAACCAAGAACCTCATGTATGCCACATCCTGAGCCCAAAGTCTTATGCTATATAGAAAGTTACTGTCATATCTATTATAATACAGACTCTAGTGTCAAATATAAATGCAACATATACTGTTCTTTTGATTTCAAAAGTAATAGTTAATGGAAATTATTTTCCAGTTTAATGAACATTACTCTTCAGGAAACCTAAATCCTCCTTCATCACAAGAAGTTGGTAAGTGATTTGAAATTTGCTACCTATAAAGACATGTTACTTCTCCTCCATGGTGCTTGGTTTACCTCCAGTTGATTTTTTAAAACACTCAGTTTATTTATTTAAAACTACTTATTTCTAGACAGAATTAACTAAGGAGATAGTGCTGTAATCTCATCACATAGAAAACAGTGACTGTTCTGTTCTTCTTTCTCATCCTCCTGCCCTTTCTTCTTCCTTCTTCATTTTTTCAGCACTTAAACATCTTTCACAACTTGCCAATGCTTGTTTCCTCCTTTATTTCTGACTTCTGAATTATCAGACACCATGGATGTCTTGCATTTGTTATCATATTTAGTCCCTTTTAATAATTTAATATTAACTATTCTCATCTTTTTTAACAAAATCATCTATCTTTCTGGTACATATTTTTTTATTGGGTAGCCTTTCTTCTTTTATTCTTTGATAAGTCACATTTGTATGTATATATATTCCATTTGTTACAAGGGACAGCTTTTGGCTTTGGTGAAAGAACAGTAAACAAGAATTCAAGATGCTTATAGGGCTTGTGTTCTATTGGGAAGAACAGAAGACAGACAAATGTCAAAGTATTCTATATTAGTGCAATAGTTTGTATGAAGTGGTAGTCAGATTCATATTATAATTTTTAATATACTTACTTTGTAGAAGGATGCAAAATAAGAGATAACAGCACATACAATTTGTCTCATTGAAAGGCCGCCAACTACTCAAGTAATAAGATTCCTTTTGCTATCTCATCCACATGGAACATGTCATGTTGCCATGAACAAGACACATGCATGCAGTTTACCTTGACATACAAAAGCTATACGATTTTCTCTCATCAGACAGTTATCCCATTGTAGTCATAAGGCTGAAGACTTGTATGCTAAATCATAGCTTATCTAAATGAGGTATATTTTTAGACAGCACTGTTGGCTGGTACAACATTCTACATTGCCCCTGATCCTGTATTTTCTAAGCATATAGTATTATGAGAAGTAAAACTCTTAAGTCGTCCTTCTGTGTGTGCCTGACTCAGCCATGCCTTGAGTTAACCCTTATTATTGATCACAGATACTAGGAAGGAAAATAAACCAGAATAAGAAGACTAGGAAATTCCTGGTTTAGGAAAATGGTTGCTGTACCACAGGGGCATTCAGAAACACATCATTGAAAGACGTTTGAACACAGACGTGAAGGTGGTGGAGGTAGTAGTGGCTGCTGAAAAAAGTATTCTAGGCAGAGCGAAAAGGTCTTGACAGGATAACGTGCTTGGTATGTTCAGTGAAAAGCAGGTAAATTGTATGATTAAAATGGAGAGAAAGGAGAATAGTGCAGAAAAATAAATCAGAAGTGTTAGAAGGAACAAGTCATATGCAACCTTTTGATCATTAAAATCTTTTGATTTTCTTCTAAGTGGAATAGGAAGCTACTGGAGGGTTTTGAGCAAATGACTGAAATGATCTGGCAGGTTGTTTTTGTTTGTTTGTTTGAAGGATTCATGTGGATTGCTATATGGAGAAAACACTATATAAATGCTTTCAGGGAGATGATTAGCATGTATTAAATAATTAGCATTATTAAAGTAATTCTCATGGAAACTGGTGGTTGCTACAACTTTTTTCTCAAACTCTGGGCCCTTATTTCTGACTGGCTAGCGATAAGCTCTTTATAAGTAAGATATCTTTTGACATTAAAAACTCAATATATCGGAAATAAAAGCCATTCTTCTTCTAATATCCCTAATGGTATCTGCTTGTCAAGATTCAGAGTATCAGTGATAATTTTAGCTTTTCTCTGTTGTTGTGACTAAATACAGCTAGTCGTCAAGTTGTATACTTCTTCTTCTTCTTCTTTTTTTTTTTGGAAATACTTTTTTTCAAATTTTTCTGAGAGTATTGTGTTTCTGATTCATAACCATTCACATGGGATATAACAGTAAAAATCTTAATTGGTCTTTACTTCTCAGTTTACCTATAGATCACAGCTTCACATTTTCTGTGCATAATGTTGACTACCAATCTGCCATAGTCAGATACATAAGCTCTCATTGATTGCCATTTATATATCATCTTCCTACTTTTCTAAATTTTAACTGCAATGTAACATTGGAGCTCTTTTAAAAGAGTTTTAAAGTTTTAATTTTTAAATGACCCATGCTTTGGTCAGACTGAAGAGCATATCTCAAATATACCCAGACATTTTTACCTGCTTGTTTCTTACAACCTTCAACTTCCATCTTTATCTTTAAAGACTGCCTTCTCTTCCATAATGCCTCTTATTTCCACCCTCTACCTTCCATCCTCCCCCCAAAATCTCTCCTTCACTTTTCTGAACCTCTTCTTTTTAAGGCAATGTTTATCATTAAATATCTATGAATGGATACAAAACATCCTGTGAAACTTTGAAGACAAGGGCCATATATATATATATACCTTTTGGATTTCTCAGAGCACCTAAAATACTGCCTTATACAGTGATAGACTTTTATTTATAGAATGCTTAGAAATTTTATGAAAACTTCATAGGAATTTCTTAAAAAGAAAAATAAAACTCATTTATGCAAAGAGAAATTCAAGGCTTTATTTCCTTCTGAGTTTGTATATTGTCTGTTTAAGCCTTATGGTTATGAAATAAAGTTAGCAAAGAGTAAAATAAAAAAGGGGGGTGAGCAGCACAAATATCTGCTCATCAGTTCATCCCACTAACCAGCACATTGGACACTGGTTGCTTTATGCCACTTGTTTCAAATAAGCCTTTGTATTGCTGAGATTTTAAATTATTGAGTAATAATTGAGTTTTAAAATATTGAAAAGTATTTTTGCTTTCAGTTTTAAATAATGAATAATGATTGAAAATTGAAATAAAGCAAATCTACACATGAAGTTGATTTATAAATTTTCTTTCAAAACTGTGGAAAACTCTTCACAGATTTGTCAAAGGTTTTGAATATTGCTATAAAATATTATGTAATTACTCAATAAATAATAGCTGGATAATATATTTTCATCTTTAGTTATCACTACTTCTAGAGGCTCCTTTCCAACGATTCTGTACATGTTTTCCAAAGTAACCTCATAAAGCAGTTTAAGTTATGTTTTATCTGTACTTGAAAATGCTTAATGGTTTCCTGTTATGTATTTAATTCTACATTCTACAGTGAGGCATTCAGTAGTCTTTGCAAACTCGTCTTCATTAATTCTCTTATTTAATTCTTTATTATTTTTCTCATATCCTGCTAAGTTGAATGGATTTATCTTACCCTACTGTTTCCTATGCATCCCTGTTTCTGGGCCTGTGTGCTATTTTTTTTTTTTTTTTTTTTGAGATGTCTTCTCCTACTTCCTGTTATGTATGCAAGTTCTTTTTCCCCCCCTCTTTTTTAAAATTTAAATTAGAAACAATCTTGTTTTACATATCAATCCCAGTTTGCTCTCCCTCCCATCCTCCCCTGACCCTCACTAATGCCCCCCCCATTCCATCCCCTTTCTGTTCCTCAAGGAGGTGAGGCCTTCCATGGGGGATCATCAAAGTCTGTCACATCCCATGTGTCTAGGCTGAGAGAGTATCCCTCTATGTGAAATGGGCTCTGAAATGCATTCGTACACTAGGGATCCACTACCAGAAGCTCCATAGACTTCCCAAGAGTTCAGGGAGCCTGGGTCGGTCCTATGCTGTTTTCCCAGCTATCAGTCTGGGGTTCATGAGCTCCCCCTTGTTAAGTTCAGCAGTTTCTGTGGGTTTCCCCAGCCTGGTCTTGACCCCTTTGCTCATCACTCCTCCCTCTCTGTAATTGGATTCCAGGAATTTGGCTCAGTGTTTAGCTGTGGGTGTCTGTTTCTGATTTCCATCAGCTACTGGATGAAGGCTCTAGGATGGCATATAAGGTAGTCATCAATCTCATTATAGGGGAAGGACATTTAAGGTAGCCTCTCCACTATTGCTTAGAGTTTTAGTTGGGGTCATCCTTGTAGATCTCTGGACATTTCCCTAGGTCCATATTTCTTTTTACACCTATAATGGCTCCCTCTATTACGTTATCTGTTTTCTTGTTCTCTGTTCTTCCCTGACTCAGTCTTCCTGCTCCCTCGTGTTCTCCTACCTCCTCTTCTCCCCTTCTCTTTTTCCTAACTCCCTCTCCCCTTCCCCCATGCTCTCACTTTGCTCAAGAGATCTTGTCCCTCTCCCCTTCTCCAGGGGACCATGTATATCTCTCTCTTAGGGTCCTCCTTGTTTCCTAGCTTTTCTGGCAGTGTGGATTGTAGGCTGGTAATCCCTTGCTCTGTGCCTAATATCCATATATGAGTGAAGACATACCATGTTCCTTTTTTTTTTTTTGTGACTGGGTTACCTCACTCAGGATGGTTTCTTCTAGTTCTATCCATTTACCTGCAAATTTCAAGATTTCCATTGTTTTTGTGTAAATTTACCACATTTTCTTTATACATTCTTCAGTTGAGGGTATCCAGGTTGCTTCCAGGTTCTGGCTATTACAAATAATATTGCTATGAACGTAGTTGAAAAGATGTCCTTGTATGAATGTGTGTCCTTTGGGAAAATATGCCTAAGAGTGGAATTGCTGGATCTTGAGGTAGATTGATACCCATTTTTCCTGAGGAACTACCATACTGATTTCCAAAGTAGTTGTACAAGTTTGCACTCCCACCTGCAAAGGAGGAGTGTTCCCCTTTCTATACATCCTCTGTGTCATTGGTGTTTTTGATTTTAGCTATTATGACAAGAGAAAGATGGTATCTCGAGTTGTTTTTATTTGTATTTCTTTGATGGCTAAGGATGTTGAGCACTTTCTTAAGTGTCTTTCAGCCATTTTAGTTTCCTCTGTTGAGAATTTAGTTCTGTACCTCACTTTTTAATTGGATTATTTGGTGTTTTGGTGACTAGCTTCATGAGTTTTTTGTGTATACAAGTTATTTACACACTTGAATTCAAATTATTTGTAAGTAGAGCTTAAGTTAGAGTGTACCTTTCCATATACTAAAGGCAATGCCTTATGTATATGAAGAATACATTTAACTATCTGCTAAATTCATTGTTCATCAATTGTATGTAATACTCTGTAATCTAGTAGGTTAACTTTTATATAACATGAATACAATATTTTAATATTTATATTCTTCAGGAAACTTATTTGGGAAACCAGAAGAAGATACCTTCACATTTTCCTTTCCCTCAGACTCTTCAACTCACACATTTGGAGCTGGAAAGGATGACTTTAGTTTTCCATTTTCTTTTGAACAGGATCACAATACAGTATCTTCCTCTTCCTCAAAAGATTTTTCATCCTCACAAGATAAAACACAATTTATGTTTTTTTGAATTATTATTTTTGAACTAATTAATGCTCTATAATAATGTAGAAAAAATCTGTATTATCACTGAATACTTGAAGATATATTTTTGCCCATTAAAGTAGTAATTGGTTACTACATGAAGTTATTTAAGTACTGAATATTTTATTTTTGTTTGTAACATTAACTAATCATTATTTATTTTGATTTTGACTTTATAAACCCTATCAGACAGTCCTTCTATCTTAGAGACTTTGGTACATTTTCATTAATTTTTTTTTATAATGTTGTCCATTTATCCCTGGGATTTATGTTTTAGTCTGGTAGTATTTTAGTTATTTTGATAATAATAAGAATGCCTCCAAATGATCAGAAGACCTTTTAATGATAACTGAAAAATTAATATTTAGCAGTTAAAAGTCTTAAATAAATCACTGGGTTTTATATATGCTTCATTATTGTAGGATACAGAATGGAATTCTGATAGTAATCTTAAAAAATTAATGTCAATGACAGTAAAGGTTTATGTTATTTTCTTCTAAATGCAACAACAGTAAAAATTCTAATTTTGTTATGTTACTATGTCTTTTAAAAAGTGAAAAGTGAAAGAAAGACTAATATCTGAAAATTGTATTGCTATGTCTCTGGTTAAACCTTTTTTGAAGAATAAAAATAAATCTGTTTTCCATCTTCAACAAGGAACATTTCATATTAACATGTTTTGTTTCATATTTGTATTTCATGTTTTTTTATATTCCATATTTGTCAATTAGGTATAGCTTAAATTAAAATGTATAAAGTTTGATGAAATTATATACATTGCTCAATATCTTTATGTGCTTTTAAAATTGCATTATCAAGTAATAAAGAGTATTACTCTGTATTTTGATGTGTAATTGCTGACAGATTTTTAAATCTTTTTCCATATATATGATCAAACTTCAGAGAATACCTACTTGGTTTCTCCTTGCTGCCAACAAGAAGTTCATTATTTAAAACTCAAATGCTTTCTAAAGCCATTTTCAATGTTTCGATTTTGGACACCCCCCCCAAAAAAAATCCCTGTTATATGAGCAAAAAAAATGTTTCTTACTATATTTTGGTGTATGTGCATGGAATTATCCTTCTCAACATACACAATAAAATATGAGTGAAGGTTTGTCTGGCTTCTTCAGAATATCTATCGTATGTCACAGTTTATTGAATTAAGCTTTTCCAAAGATTTCAGGAGGCTGATACAACTAATGAAAGAATTTAAGACTACTTTAGACTGTATATTTTAAAATATTTATCTTGTGTGAATGTTTGCTGGTATATGTGTCTCTATGTGCACTGTGTCTGGTGCCTCAAAAGTTAGAAGAAGGTATCAAATTTCCCTGGGCCTGGAGATGATTGTGAGCCATCATGTGGGTGCTGGAAATTGAACCCACATCCTCTGTAAGAGCAGCCCATGCCCTTAACCTCTGTGCTATCTATCCAGACACAAACTATATATTTTTAAAAACTCTAAACCTTTAGTAACTGGTTAAAAGATGAAAAGGAATTCTAATTTAAAATGTAGAGTTTTATAGTTATATAACATTCTTTGACTAAATATGAAATTAAATAGTCACAAACGGAAATCCATTTTTTTGAAAAAATATCTTTTAGAAATCAGAGTTTTTCACTGGGCATGATGGTACATACCTTTAATCCCAGCATTCAGGAGGCAGAGGCAGGATTTCAGTGAGTTCAAGGCCAGCCTGCTCTACAAAGTGAGTTCCAGAACTGTCAGGACTGTTACACAAAGAAACCCTGCTCAAAAAAACCAAAACGAAACAAAGTTAAGAGTTTTTCAAGACAGGATAATTGGTGTGTGTGTGTGTGTGTGTGTGTGTGTGACTGACTATGATCAAAGCACACTATATCCACAGATGAAAATGTCATAATGAAATTCATTTGTATAATTCATATATACTTTAAAAATCCATTTTTGTTTTTGTATCAGATACTTTTTTATGATATGACATATGATAAAGATACTGACTAAATCAGAAAGAAAAAAAGTTGGAATTGGAATGTTTTAAGAGACTCAAAACTTGTCTTAGCCTTGAGTGGAAATTTCATAGTTTATTTTAATTTTAATAATATGTAGTACAGTGGTATAAATTTACTTTAAGTCAATACATAAAGCAAAATAAAATGGTGTTTTAAAAATATCTAAGTACACCTGTCATCTTGAGAACATATAGTTTAGTTTTATATTCAAGAACATGTAGCATAATTGAAAAGACAAAACATAAGAACAAACAGAATACTACAATAAAATAGTTATCTTTTTTTTTAATAGACTGTACTGATGTTATAGAAAAGAGTTAAGGTATGGACTGGAAAGCCTAAGGAATTATTCATTGAAGAAGTAGGCTTTTAATTAGGACTAAGGTATGTAAATTATAAAATTTTCAAGAGTAAGTTGATGCTGCTATGCAAGCATTTTAGTTAATTAGCTAACTAATTGAGGACTGGGGATTCCTTATAGATCATAGCTGATGGAGGCAACTTGAAAGTAATAGAAAGCAGACAGGCATCCCCAGGAGCAGAATTGCCCTTTTATCAGAACAGCTGAAGGAGAAGAGTAGAAACTGTGTGCATGTAGTACCAAGGGATTTGGGGGTTTACAGAACTGAACAAAGGATGGAAGATTCCATCAGTAGGTCAATTCCCCTCCAGTCTTGAAGTAGGGTTTGGTATATGGATCTCCTTGTTAGAAGCTTGCACAATGTTATCAGTCAAGTTAACTTTTCTGTCTGGAGTTTCTCAGTCCATCTGAGGCCTTTACATCATTAACTCTTCAGGGATTGGGTTCAGAGTCTTGCTCATGTAGGCTCTACTACTAGTAGGCTCTACTACTAAACTGTACCTACAGCTCTGAGTTAATGGCATTTATTTGTTTATTTATATATTTGTTTGTTTGCTTATTTGTTGTGTTGAGTGGATAATTATGTGATACATAGATGTGAGTGTTCAAGTGTGTATGCCCGTGCATGTACAGAAGCCTTCCTCTCCTCCTGAATTGTCTTGAGATAGGGTCTTTCACTGAACCTGGAGCTCTTGGTTTTGGCTAGCCTGGATGGATGGATACGGAGCTCCCAGGATTCTCTTTGTCTTCTCCCTGAAATGTTAGAGTTAAGGTACATGCATCCACATCCAGCTTTTTACATGGGTACTGGGAGTTTGAGCTTACATCAATCCCCATGCTTGCATAGCAAATGTTCTTATCCAGGTTCCAATTGATGGCATTTGGGCATTGAACTTTTTTGTTGGCCAACTCTCATGGCTAATGTTTAGCAGGTTTTTAATAAATATATATTAATAAAATTGAACTAAATTGGAAAAGCAGACTACGTTATCTATATAAGGGGGAAACAATCAGTAAAAGAAAAAATACTATGTATGAAGGAAAATAGTCTTACTGAACTAAAGAAAAACAAGAAATTGAGTTTAATAAATATGGTAGAACTCATGTAGGTCATGACGGATTTGAAATTGAGGACAATAAAGAGCTTGTATTTTAAGTACCAGAAAGCAAGTGCCCAGAGCTGAAGACAATACCCATCAGTGTTTGCTGTGCAAGCATGAAGAACTGAGTTTGATCCTCAGAGTCCACATGAAACCCCTAGTGCTTGTAATCCCAGCACCAGGTAGACAGAGATGGGAATCCCTGAGGCTCGTTAGCCAGCCAGCATAGCATATGGGTAAGTTACAGGGAAGGAATCGATCCCGCCTCAAAACAATAACAACAAAAACCAAAGTGAATGGCATCTGAGGAACAATATCCAATTGACCTCTTACTTCACATTTGGATACACACACTCACAAAATGGAATAACCAAGGGAGTTAAACTGGCCACGTAGTCAGTGTTGAGAGAACCTAGATATAAACCACTTAGAATGCAGTTGCAATTGTCTGGGTTGTCCTGTGCTTTAATTCCACTGACACCAAAAATTAGAAAACTACCTTCCTTTAAAAAAAAAATACATTTGACTAAATGCCATCTTGATATAAGGTAAGAAGGAGAAAAGAACTACCTTTTGCAGGTTGTGTTCCATTTAAGTATCAGGCCATTCACAGCAGGAGCATGTGCAGATACCTATGGAAGCTATAGCTTTCAGGAAGGGAAGTATTCCTTTTGAGATAAATCTGCTGTTGTCTTCAAATTAAAACTTCCTTTTTTTTTCTTTTTCTCTTTTTTTTTTTTTTTTTTTTTTTTTTTTTTGAGATTGGGCCTTGAATTTGGTATTTAGCCAAGGATGATCTTGAACTCCTGACCACCCTATTTCCAATCCCCAAATACTGAGAATATAGGCCACCTCTTCCAGTAACTGTCCTCATTTTTAGTCAGCAAAATTTCAGAGACATGGGCGCAAATTCCAGAGTCCACTAATACATTTGGAAGAAAGTAATCACTGCATATCTAAGTTTTTTTCTTTTCCTGCTTTTTTTTTTTTCCCAAGACAGGGTTTCTCTGTGTAGCTCTGGCTGGAAATCACTCTGTAGACCAGGCTGGCCTCAAACTCAGAGATCTGCCTGTCTCTGCCTCCCAATTAAAGGTATGCATCACCACTGCCCAGCTATCTAATTTTGTTTAAGGAAAAAACTATTTTAATAGAATCATGTGCCTTACTTAGGGTTTCTGTTACTGTGAAGAAACACCACGACCTTGGCAACCCTTATAAAGGAAAAGATTTAATTAGGATGATTCACTTAGAGTTTCAGTCCATTATCATCATGGTAGGGCATGTTGGCATGCCCAGAGACATGGTACTGGAGCAGAGTGCTGCATATTTCAGGCAACAGGAAGTAGACAGTCTCACTGAGCATAGCTTGGGCATAGGAGATCTTAAAGCCCACCCACCCACACAGTAATAACACTTCCTCCAAAAAAAACCACACCTACTCCAGCAAGGCCACACCTCTTAATAGTGCAACTCCCTTTGGGGGCCATTTTCTTTCAAACCACAACATTAGACTAATCTTGTTCCTGCCTAGGAAAGATTTTATGAGTACTACTCCAAAAGTAGTCAAGACTCCCATTCTCAGCTGGGCAGTGGTGGCGTGCACCTTTAATCTCAGCACTCGGGAGGCAGAGGCAGGCGGATCTCTGTGAGTTCAAGACCAGCCTGGTCTGCAAGAGCTAGTTTCAGGACAGCCTCTAAAACCACAGAGAAACCCTGTCTCAATAAAGCGAAAAAAGAAAAAGGAAAAGAAAGAAAGAAAGAAAGAAAGAAAGAAAGAAAGAAAGAAAGAAAGAAAGGAAGGAAGGAAGAAAGAAATTCTCAAAGCACATGTGTACCAAGCATACAGAAGCTTCTATGATGTCACTGCTGGAGGAACACACACACACACACACACACACACACACACACACACACACACACCTCTACCAGTGTACATGTTTGATAGTGTCTATCTGATAAAGATGAAACATTCATTTATACAAGTAATTGAGCAACATGGTTCATTTTTTGGGTGTGGTTTGAACACTGTTCTCATGTTAAATCCTGAGGGTAAATATACTGAAGGCTCGGTCTCCAGGAAGCCACTATAGAAGGTGATGCAAGTTTTATGAGTGGGACGTTATTGAGTCATTGTGGCATAATGGATTGTAGGACCCTGCTACCCTATCTCCATGCTTTTGATCAAATGTGACCATTTGCAGCCTGGCACTCAGCACTCAGGAAGCAGAAGCAGGTGAATGTAGGTGAGTTCGAGGCCAGTCTGGTCTCCAGAGTGAGTGCCAGGACAGGCTCCAAAGCTAGAGAGAAAACCTGTCTTGAAAAACCAAGACAAACAAACAAAAACCAAGATATGACCATTTGCATCTATATGTACTCCTGCATAGTGTGCCCATCTGCCTCCCTCACCAGGGAATGAAACAATTCTCATGTGTGTCTGAACTTGATCTTGGAACCTCCAAAATGAGCTCAATAACCTCTTCCTTCTGAGTTAGCTGTTACAGTGGCAAGAGAAACCTGATTATTTTCTTTTATTTGTAACTGCTTTTTATGCTAGCCAGAAACCTGGATGTCATTGTCTACCATGTATAAATATTATCTTGTTCAATCTTAATATGTGATGTAGTTTGATGTATAAAATGTTTTTAATGGATTTGCCTACTAGATCATATTACTTTCCCGTGGCTCCTGTAGTAAATTAGCCCAGTAGTTTTTTTAATGGACAACATTCTGAGTTCTGTGGTACCAAAGTTGGTTTTAGTAGGCTGGAGTCAAGATGTCAGCAGGATCTACTTTCTCTTGAGGCTTTGAAGGAGAGTGTGCCTTCATCTTCTGATAGCTGCTGACATGTGGCTTGTGGTGCATCACTCCAAAGAGACAGAAACAGTAGCACGCATACGTCCACCTATCCATCTAGATTTACATTAAAGAATTAGAGGTCAGGATTCAGAGAAGGAAGGCTAATATCCGCAGAGTGAGCTGGCGGGCTAAACGTTCTGGTAAAATTTGATACTGAAGTCGAGTCTAAAACTGTGGTGATATATTGTTTATGATTACTTAAACCTTGCCTGAGGATTCAGAAAGCAAAGCCAGCTTCAAGCTATAGAGATCAGGCCTTTATACACAACTTTAATACCAGCAGCCAGGAGCTAGGAGGTGGTGGTACACACCTTTAATCCTAGGACTCAGAATTAAGAGGTAGATGGATCTCTGTTAGTCCAAGGCCACCCAGATCTACACATGATCCATGTAGTCCTAAAGAGAAAGAGCTCACACAAAGATGATCTCAGCACCTAAGGTCACACACCTTTAATCCCAGCACTAGAGGGGTATAAACGATAGGAGCAGGGTCTTCAGTAGTCAATATCAGGGACTCATTCTCCAGCCACATCTATCTTTAAGGATAGGAAGACATTGAAGTCTCAGGATTCTCCAGCTACTCTGAGGAGTGGCAGTAGTCTGAGGTTTGGTGGAGCCAAGATCACCTTTCACTCTGAGGTAGAGTGAGAGCTAGTGCCCGGCTGCTTTGCTTTTCTGATCTTCAGCTTGAAGCCTGAACCCCAATATCTGTCTCTGTGTCTTTTATTTATCTTGTTACACAGGACAGGCAGGAAACTCAAGCAGGGTATTTTATGTTGAGGTTTTGAAGATACATTCCCTCTCCTTTGGGCAACCCTGGATTTTGCTTTTAAGGTCAATTGATTGGATAAGGCCCACTCACATTGTGGATGATAATTCACTTTATGCAAAGTCTATTTAGATTTCAACATTCATCACAAAACTAGCTTGGTGGATCACACTTGCAGTTCCAACGTCTCAGAAGCTATGGCTAGAGGATCACTTTAAGTTTAGGAGGAGCCTGGGTAACATAATAGGACCTGATCTCTTAAACGGTGGTGTCACATACTCTTTAGTCCCAGTACTTTGGACACTACAGAGGCAGAGGTGAGGATATCTCTTTGGCTTTCTCTTTGAGTTCAAGGCCAGCCTGGCTTATATAGTCCTGGCTGGGTAGGCTACATAATGAGATCCTCTCTTTAAAAAAAAAAAAAAAAGTTAATTATATATTTTTTAAAAAATCTTCACAGAAAAAAAAAAAAACAGATAGGTATTTGGCCATTGGTTACCATATCCAGTTAATAAAATTACCTAAAACAGCTGGCATCTCCAGATCTCTCTCTGTTCTACCTACACATGCCCTTTCTGTATATGAAATCTTTGCTTTCCTTTGTTTTGTTGTTGTTGTTGTTGTTGTTGTTGTTTTGAGACAAGGTTTCTCCGTGTAGCTTTGGAGCCTGTCCTGGAACTTGCTCTGTAGACCAGGCTGGCCTGGAACTCACAGAGATCCATCTGCTTCTGCCTCCTATGTGCTGGGATTAAAGGCATGAATCACCACTGCCTGGCTTTTGCTTCCCTTTTATAAGGATATATGCAGTATCTTTAGGATCTGTTTGATGATTCAGAATATCACCCCAGTTCAAGATTCTCAACTTAATGATGTTGCCATCTTCAGTAACATTCACAGATTCCAGGAAATAGGTTATGTATATCTCTGGGGAGGGACCCAGTTTTCAGCCTAGGTCACAATATCTTCTGATCCTCAGTCTTGTCAAAATAAATGTTTTCCACTGTCTTTAGTTGGCTGCTTGTCTCCATTACATTTTAAGCATGATTACGTCATTGACTTACGTATGTATGGATTCATTTTGGTCATCTACATTCCACCTTTGTCTTCCCAATTTCCTGCTTGATTTTAAGTTTATATATTTTTGTTTTTCTGTTAGTGAGCCTTAGCCTTTAATAAATGAGCCATCTCTACAGTTCTATGTTCTAAGATTTGTTTTTATTTTATCCTTATTAATATTTTTCTTACATGTGTGTATTTGTGCCACATGTGTGCCTGTGAAGCCCAGAGAGGCCATGCCATTGGATCCCCTGGAACAGCAGTTGCAGACAGTTGTGAGATGGAGATGCCATGAAGTACTGGGAGTCCAACCTGATCCTCTGAAAGAGCAACAACCGCTCTTACCCACTGAGCCATCTGTTTTTATAATTTTATGTACAGTAAATGTTTTTTGTGGCCTATAGTTTCATGGATTTTGTCAAAGAACCCTGTATCCACTCCCACAGCACCACACAAAATAGTTCCATCACCCCAAACAACCCTAGTCCCATTTTAGTTGACTCCTCTTTCTCCTTCTGATGCCTGGAAGCCACAGATCTGTTTTCTGTTTAGTTTTGTCTTTTCCAGAATGTCCTATAATAAAAATATAGAATCCATATCTGTCAGGGTCTGGCTCCTTTCATATAGGAAAATGCATTTACACTTTACCTTTGCATAGTAATATGTAGTTCATTTTCACTCTTAGATCTAGTCCACTATGTGTTTATAGTATAGCTTATCTGTCAGCCTGTTGATAGGAGAGAAGGGTGTAGGAGAAACTGCACACCAGCCTACTCAAGCTGCATCGCCCCTGCCCAGGTGAGTATGTGGGGCAGGCATTTCCTCCCTGAGTCCAGCCTGGCTTTGTGCAGAGAGACTGCTTGGCGCAGGAAAGTCAGCTGCCTGAGCCAATAGGACCCCCGGAGGGGGTATAAAGGCAGGCTTAACTTCCTTAATACCTGGGGCTGCAGCACTCTCTGCTACTCACTGACTCTCAGTGACCCAGTTGTTGGTACTGAGTCTTCTCACTCCCTCCCCCCAGGGATGTCCCAGCAGGGTCACCTGCAACATCAGGGGCTACTTTAATGGCTTTTGTAACTCTCAATGATTATAAATAAAACTCCTATAAATATTTTTGTTTAGGATTTCTGTTGATAGCATAGTGTATATGTGCTAGAAACTGACCATCAACTGGGCAACATATGAACAGATACTTGTTTCTAGAAGCTTACCATTAGTTAGGAAGCTTATAAACAGATATTTGTTTCTCATAGCTTTGGAGGAGATTTGGTGTGTGGTAGAGGTTGTTGGCCCTCTAGTCATGTATGATCCATTTTAGTTTTACCATCACATGGTAGAGAAGGTCTGTCTCCTTCAGAGGGACTAATCTGATGAGAGCCCTCATTCCCATCACCTCTGGGATTAAGATGTCAGTATGTGGAATTTACAGGCATATAAGCCTTCTAAGCAATGAGTGTTTCTTTCACATCCAAGTGCCCAGGGGTGTCCTCTACAGTGATCGTATCGTTTTGTGTTCCCGCCAGCACTGTGTGGGCATTCCAGCCTTGACAGCACTTAGTATTACCCGCTTTAAATGTTTTCCATGCTGTTTGACTAGATTTGGTGATGCATGCAGAGCTTGAAAGCCAAAGCAGCAAGGTCACACGCTTCAGGCCAGCCTGGGTTACAAACAGACTTCAAGATGTAGTTTGCTGAGAATTTTTATTTTGAATGACTTAGAATTTTCTTTCTTTTTTTTTTTTTTTATTTTATTTTATCAATCCAATCCCTCAACCTCCCCACACACACCCCTTTGTAAAAAATCTTTTATCATTAGTGACATTGACTTTTTGTTTGTTTGTTTTGCTTTGCTTTGCTTTTTTGAGACAGGGTTTCTCTGTGGCTTTGGAAGCTGTCCTGGAACTAGCTTGGTAGACCAGGCTGGCCTCAAATCTTACAGAGATCCTCCTGCCTCTGCCTCTCGAGTGATGTGGGCTGTCTGCATAGTTCTGCTGTCCAGTAACTTGCTATGTGGATGAGGCTGGCCTTGTACTCTCAGAGATTCACCTGCCTCTGCCTTCCAAGCCCAGCTGACATTGATTTCTTTTTAATGTTGAGGGCTTTACAAGTTTATTATTGTTACCCCATGAAAATTTAGATTCTGGTTTAGTTTGTTTTATCTATTTTCTATTTTTAATTTCATAAATTTATATGCATCATTTCCTATCTTCTCTTTCTTTGTTTTAGCTTTAATTTTTTTCTCTTGCCTTTGTTTCTTATAATTTTTGTTTAGATAGAGGGTCTCACTAGGCAGCCCTGGCTCACCTAGAACTCATTATGTACACCAGCCTTTCCTGAAACTCATAGAGATCTGCCTGTCTTAAAAATCTTATAGGAAGTTAATTGTGTGTGAGCGTTCTCTAATTCTAATAACTGAATAATTGTTGATGTATTCTCTACTATATTGTGCTATAGATTTTCTTCTTGGTACTACTTTAGCTCTATCTGTATATCACTATATATTTTAAGTGCTACTTTATCAAATTTTATTTGATATTTATTTTCACATTAAAGTGTTTAAGGTCTATAGTAGCTTAGATGGCTGAGTGGATGGTTCAATAGCTAAGAGCACTGCCTGCTCTTCCAGAAGATCTAGGTTCAATTCCCAGCACCCATGTATCAGTTCATCATCATCTGTAACTCCAGTTCCAGGGGATCTGACATCTTTTTCTGGTCTCACAGACACCAGGCACACTCATGGACACATATGTGCAGGCAAAGCACCCATACACATAAAATAAATAAAAATAATAGCTGAAGTATGCTTACATTTCCTTTGGGACCACCTATGAATTATTTAAATGCTAATTATTTATTTTCATATAATTGGGAGATTCTTCAGGGATCCTTCTGTCACTGGTTTCAAGTTTAAATTTGTTATGACCCAAAGAATACCTTATACGGCTTTTTTCTTTTTGTATTTGTTAAGGATTGTTTTACGGCCCAGAATCTAGAGTGTGTTTGTGTAGCAGGCACACTTAAGAAGAAAGTCCTTAGGGTGTGGTAGCACACACCTTTAATCCTAGCACTCAAGAAGCTGAGGCGGGAGGATCTCTGTGAGTTTGAGGCTAGCCTGGTCTACACAGTGAGTGCCAGGCCTGCCAGGGCTACAAAATGGGATTCTCCATCCAAGATAGATAGATAGATAGATAGATAGATAGATATTTTTAAAAGAAGGATAGAAAAGGATAGTCTATTATAAAGTCAGCCACCAGAATAACAGGCCAATAACCTTGAAAACAACTAACAGCTACAGAAATTATACCAACTGACGTGCAAAGCCCACTGCTGAGCCTGTCAGTTTTCTTCTTTGTTACTGTATTCTAGCCTTCTTAACACGCTCCGGGAGTCTTTCCAAAGGTTTCCATTTCTCCTCTGAAATGATCCATCCGATCTCGTGTGTTGTCTGTATTTTAATGATAGTCCTAGCACACTAATCATTGCGTCTTTAATTTTCTTAACAGTCCCAGTGTCGGTGTCATAACTGATTCTGACAATTGCTGGTCAGGTGTTTGGCAAGATCTGTCTTGTTAGCAATTTCCAGTGTGTAGCAAAGGATTATTGACCATAGTTAACCATGTTATACTAAACAGATGCTTCTTTGTGGTGATATTTTGTTTATGATCTAACAAATAAAGCTTGCCTGAAGATCAGAGTGCAAAGCTAGACACACTAGTTAGCCACAGAGGCCAGGCAGTGGTGACACACATCTTTAATCCTAGCACTGGGGAGACAGAGGCAGATGGATCTCTGTGAGTTCAAGGCCAGCCTGGAGACAGGAAGGGATATGGCTAGGAGGAGAGAAGAATATAAGGCTGGAGGAGACAAGAGAGAGACACAGTCTGAAGATGCAGTATGAGTAAGAACATTGGTACAGGTAAGGACTTTCTCGTGGCTGGCCACTTTCTATTCTAATCTTTCAGCTTTCTCTTCGCCCCCAGTACCTAACTCCAGGTTTTTATTATTAAGAGCTATTAGAATGCGTGCTACACCTCCTCCCATCTAATTGGAGCTGTGTACCCTTTAGCCAGCATCTCTCTGTTTCTCCCACTTCTCCTTGGCAACCACCATTCCATTCAACTATGACTTTGATTTTTTTTCAACCTTCTATGAATAAGTGGAATTTTCTCCAGGTGTTTTGCCTCTATGTGCCTCGTTCATTCTCCTTAGTATATTGTCCTCCAGTTGTCACAAATAGAAAAGATTTTCTTCCTTTAAACATCCCACTGTGTGTGTGCCTTGCTCACTTTATCCGTTCAAATCACTGAACACATAGAGTTCACGTCTTGTCTATTGTTGGAAGTGTTGCAATCAAAGTTTCTCCCGATATATTTTCAATACTGATTTTATTTTCCTTACTCATATATGTGATCTTTTTAATGTGTAGTTTTTTTATTTTTTTATTTTTTATCTGTTTGTTTGAGACAGAGTTTCTCTGTAGCTTTGGAGTCTGTCCTGGAACTCTCTCTGTAGACCAGGCTGGCCTGGTACTTAGAGATCCCCCTGTCTCTGCCTCCCGAGTGCTGGGATTAAAGGCGTGGGATTAAAGATGCCATCACCACCATCACCACCCCCAGTTTATTTTTAATTTTACAAAGCACTTTCTTACTATTGTCCATAATGTTCATACACCATACTTTCACACCAGCGTGAACACAAGTTCTCTTTTCTCCACACCTTTGCTCACACTTGTTACCTTTTGTCTTTTGGTAATAGGTTGGAGCAGCCTTGGATGACCTGCAGCCTGGGATTGTGGGCACTGGCCTGACTGGGGAGGACATGCATACTTGAGCCAAAGGAATGGGCTTGGAACCTGAGGCAGCCCAGGCTGGCCAGTATTGGGATTGGTCTGTAGCTCAGATCCCTGGAGTCTGGGATGAAGCACGAGGCTGCCAAATTCGCCTGGAACCAGTTCACTGAAGTGGCTTGGAGCTGTGCTTAGTAGCAAAGTCAAGTGTTCACTATGGCCTCTTTCTTCTGCATTCTCCTGGACTCTTTATCTCTAGAATATTTGTCTTTGACATTAAAACTTAAGCAGGAAGTTGAAACTCTTACATTCTTTAGCGTTCCCAAACCCCATGGTCACTAACTATGCAGAGACCTTGATTGCAGTTGAGCACTTGATTCCGTATGGGTATTAAGGCAATTCACCTTTTAACTGAATGTTTTCTTCAGTACCCGCCTAGATTTTAAGCAGTGTGAATTATATGGCTTTAAAGCTTGGGAATAAGCTCTGCTTGTATACTTCAGGGAATGAGATATAAACGCTATTGACAGAGTAGCTTGGGATATGTAGGCTCTACATTGCCATAAGCTAAGCCTCCACTACCATGCCCAGTCAGGACTGTGAATCCTTTTGATGAGTGGAAAATATAAGGTTATTATTTATTTGTTTATTTATTTATTTCCATTGAAGAGGTATTAGAATTTCAGGTGCTAGGGATGTGGTTATGTGTGTGTGTGTGTGTGAACATGAGTGCATGTGTATATGGAAGCCAGAGGACAACCTCAGAACCTCGGGTGTTGTTCCTCAGCTTGGTCCGTCCCCCACCCCCTTTCCTTCCTTCTTTCTTAGACAGGGTCTCTTGCTGCCCAAGAAGCCTAGGCTCACTGGCCACTGAGCCTGGTTGCAACACTCTGTTCCCAGTTTTTTATAATGTGTCTTCTGTCCTCCCAACTCTGATTATTTTTAAACGGTCTCACTATGTCATCCGTGTGCCTCTGCTTCCTAAGCAGGACTTTCAGGCATGTGCCACCACTCCCGGTAAACCCCCTGGCCTTTTGAAGGAATGAATGAACAGTGATATATACCTGAGAGACAGTAAAGCTGGCCTGTTGATGCTTTCCCTTTGGATTCCAATTGCCGCCATGTGACCCTGCCTCAGAGGCTCAACGGCTCATTTAGAAACCTCTCTGTCGCCTCGCTTTACATTTTGCTCCTGATTTCTCCAAAGTTGACACGAGTCACATGTAATCAAATCTGTATTCCTGGTGGATGAGCCTTGTGCTAATAGCCTCTGACTCACAGCCACATTGTCCTCAGCTCAGCAGTGCCTTCTAGAACATCATCTTTTTGTAAGGCTTGCTTAATGCTCTCATAGAACCACTCACCCCATTATCTAAAACAATTAAAAGCCATACATGCTTGTGTATAACTCACATTCAACTGTGTCAAGACATAAATACAAAGATCAAAATGAAAAGTGGCAACAATAAATCACTCTCTATGATGGTACTGTTTATATCTATTTATTTATATATAATCACTCATACTAGGCAAACACTGTCACTGAGTTACTTTTTATTTTTGTGTTTAACTTTAAAATATAAATGAAACTTTACTGTTGTTGCATTCATAGTACATTTCTGTATTATATTACATAAAAGAATGTTTTTAATAGAAAATATAACTACTTAAAGAAAACTTTAACTCTTTCCAATAATTTTTATTGTGGTAAAATGTACCCAAAGCCAGATTTACCATCTGTTTAACTCTTTAGTCCCCTTCTGTCAATGAGTTTCATTTTTCAGTTTACTGCAGTCAACCATTGCTGAAAATATTAAATGTAAATTCCATAAACAGCTAGTAAGCTTTAAGTGGCAGAGCCCTGTTCTGAGCAGCTGGAATGTCACATCACCCGGTTCTGCCTCACCAGAACGAGTCCTTCCTTGCCCACCGTATCCATCCTAAGCATTTGGTCGTTGTCCCTTCATTTTCTTAGGGAGAGATGACTAGCAGCCACACAATATTATAATACATAGTTATAATTCTCCACTTCGTTACTGTTCTGTTAATCTCTTCATGTGTCTAATTAATAATAAGTAAGTAAGAAGCAACAAACAGGGAAAAAAGTTATATCTTGCTGTATGTGCACAGAAAAAACGAACAAACAAAGAAAACCATGCTTCAGGAATATATTCAGGGCTTCTTGGAAAGTTATCTCCCAGGAATATTTCCATTTGAGGTAATTCCTTTGTAATTCTATGTGACCTTCTCTTTCTACTACAACTGAAACTGCATCCCCATTAAACAACTCTCCATTTCATCTTCCTCAAGCCTCTAGCCAGTAGCAATTCCATTTTCTGTCTCTGTAAATTTTGTCCATGTTAAGTTCCTTTGTAAGTGGAATGCCATTTTGTGACTAGAAAGGTTATTTCACTTAGCTTAATGTCCTCGAGGTTCCTAGTTGTAGCATTTGCCATGATCGCCTCCCATTTAGGGCCCAAATAATACTCGCCTATGTGAGTGCATCACCTTTTGTGGATTCATTCCTCTGATGGTGGGTTTTCCTACCTCTTGGATCTTGTGGCCTTTTACTTTTATAGCAGTTTGTGAAATCAGGTAGTGTGAATCTTCTAGCATTGTTCTTTTTCAAGACTGCTTTGACTCGCTGCAGTCCACTGCATCTGGAATTCTGGGGAAGAAAGCTTATGAAAAAAATAAATTTATTTTTTTTTTATTATTTTATCTTTTGACAATTTCATGAGTATATACTGTCTTAGGTAGGTTTTCTGTTGCTGTGCTAAAACACCATGCCCAAAATCAACCTGGGGAGGAAAGGGCTTATTTCATTTTAACAGCTTGTTGCCCATCATCCAGGGAAGCCAGGGCAGGAACCTGGAGGCAGGAGCTGATGGGGGGTGGGATGCAGAGTACTGCTTACTGCCTTGTTCTTCATGGTTTCCTCATTCTGCTTTCATATAGCGCCCAGGACCACCAGCCCAGGGGTGTGACATACATGCTCCATTTTCTGGATGAGTCCTCCAGAGTACTTCTCCTCTGTACTTTGGCAAGTTGTAAATGTGCTGCATAGAGGTGAGAGTTGCTCGAGTCTATGGGTATAAGGATAACTATTATGAACTACCACTTTCCTTTAGCGAGTCAACAGTAATAGACCTACGGCCTCCATAGCCACAGGTATTTGGCCAGGTTTATAGCACCAGACATTTCCCTCCTACGGAATAGCCACTTAAGCCCAATTAGAAAGCTGTAGGGACCATTGGGGAGGAGAGATGACAAGAGTCAGAGGGACAGGTAGTTTGCTGTAAGATTGTGTCTCCTACATAATGTCTTACCAACATTACTGCCTAAACATGAACTGAACGAGGATAGTAACGCCTATAGACATGTTAACATGGGGGAGGTGGGCACTGTGTGAATGTATAAGGCCTCAACCCTACACAAAGAACCACAGGCAACTGAGGCAGGGATGCTGAGAGCAGGAGAGACAGCCTTCCCCGTGGGAAGAGCACACCAATTGGTTACCCTATACCAAATTCTCAACTCTGAAAACAGAGACATACAGCTAACATATAGACTGAGCAGGTTGTATTTATGTATTCTGTAAATAAAAATATACATTCATGTATGTAACAACAAGTAATGAAAAAAGAGGCCAAGAATTTGCAAAAGAGCAAGGACAGTTATATGGAAGGATTTGGAGAGAGAAAATGATATAATCTCAAAAAAATTAGCTTTAATTAAAAATGAAAGAAAGCCGTGGGTTACACCCATAACCTTCATAATATTCCATTGGGCTTGTCTTACCAGGCTGTAGTTCTCAGGGTTCACAGCTAGGTGAGACACCTGATACCTTTTCTACCACAGCAGCCCGCAGAACATCTTCTGGCACTGTAAGAGCTAGCCATCAGAGAAGAATCTTCCAGGCCAATGACAGCTTGATTTCTCTGTGTCCTGTGACCAAAGTGTGGTATGTGCAGCAATAGCATCTTACCATGAAGTTCTAGTGGGTCTAGTGGGCAACCAAGAGCAACAGCAATATCATGTATTATCTGGAGGTTCCCTGGGACCCTCTCTATGAACAGCTGCACAGCAGTATCTCACACCTAGTACTGCTTCTAGAAGGTGCATTATTCCTCCACATAGGGTGACTCCAACTAATTTTTTTAACATGTATATTTTAGGGAGTTTATAAAATAGTAGATACCCATATGTTTTTAAACACCCTTAATTATCCGTATCCCAAGACCCTTTTCTACCCTACTCTCTCACCCTTCTCCCAAACTAACTCCCCCATTAGAATTAGAGAGTTGTCTGGATGCTGAGGACCACAGTCTACTTTACCATGCAGGGATACATCATCAACGTTATGCTTTGTCCAGAGTGCGTGTCTCAGACTCTGAAGAGTAAACACCAGTCATAAGGTGTGCTTCAGGTATTAGAGCCTAATGATTAGCATACAAACATTTCCAAGAGAAGTGATACTGAAAAGTTACTGGAACAGCATCTCTCTCTCTCTCTCTCTCTCTCTCTCTCTCTCTCTCTCACACACACACACACAAGAAAGAAAAAAGAAAGTTGTGTCTCTTAGAAATAGCTTCTTTCAGGGTTGGTGAGGGGGTAGTGGGCAACGGTGGTGGTGCACACCTTTAATCCCAGTACTCAGAAAACAGCAGGAGGTGGTGGATCTCTCTGAGTTCGAGGCCAGCCTGGGCTACATAATGATCCTGGCCAGCTGGGACTACATAGTGAGACCTTGTGTCAGAGAACAGTAATAATGACTTTCCTTGAGGGTTAGAGAGATGGCTCAGTGGTTAAGGGCACACTCTGCTCCTGCAGGCCTCAGTTCAGGTCTCAGCACCCACGATGGGCCGTTCATAACAGCCTATAACTCTAGCGTCATGGGATCGGGATCAACACTGCTCTGACCTCCAGGGGTTCCTGCACTCAAGTGTACTGGACATGCAGAAACCTGGCAGAGGAAATTGGACTTGACTAAGGTTGGCATTACGTGCTAAGGCAGTAGAGCAAATAACCCTGTCATCCCAGAAGGCTGCTGAAGGCTGGCAACATTCTTTTGAATTGGAATAGCACTTGTGTCATCTAATTTGTTCAGTAATAAACCAAATATGTTCAGAATTATGTTGCATTTTACTGGGATCCTAGTGACTAATGTTCATGTTATCATAAAGCAAGATGGATAAGATTATAGGATATATTTCCTTTTTACACACATGACTATTATAGTAAAATATCCTTCCTCTCATTTGCATTCTTGAATCTAAATAATCTTTACCTATTGTACATAAAATTATACTTAAAGTAATAAAGGTAATAGTATGCAACAGACATAAATATGACCAAAATAGCAAAACAGAAGCTTTTTAAAATGATTTTATTATTATTATTTTTTACATCTGACTGGTTTCTCCTTCCTCCTCTCCTCCCAATCCTCCCCCCATGCCCGCTCCAATCCACCCTTCCTCTGTTTCTATTCAGAAAAAGGCAGGCCGCCCATGGATGTCAACAAAAAAAAAGCATATCAAGTTGCAGTGAGAATATTAAGGCTGGGCAAGGCAACCCAGTAGGAGGAGTAGGGTCCCAGAAGCTGGCAAAGGAGTCAGAGACAGCCCCTGCTCCCACTGTGAGTCCCACAAGACCAAGCCACACAACTGCCGCATATATGCAGAGCGCCTAGTTCAGTCCCTTGCAGGCTCCCTGGTTGTCAGTTCAGTCTCTTTGAGCTCCTATGAACCCAGGTTAGTTGATTCTGTGGGTTTTTGTGTGGTGTCCTTAGCCCCTCTGGCTCCTGCAACCCTTCCATTCCATCTTCCGCAGGATTCCTGCAGCTCTGTCTGATGTTGGCTGTGGGTCTGTGCATCTAGCAAAACGGAAGCTTTTATCCAAATAAAGATCCACTAATCTCTGAAAAAGTTGAAAGGGATTATTACGGGAAAATGATCAATAATTAATGTTGTTGGTTTTTTAATAAATGCAAAAGGAATATAAATATAATACTATTCGTGCCTAGCTCTCATTATACAGATGGATGTCAATTAGCAGTACTTTCTAACTAAAAGGTAGGTTTTTATGAATAAATGAAAATTACACTTTCTCCCTGCTGTAAAAGATGATCAACCATCAATTATTAGTGTTTATTAACGAGCCTTATTTGATGCTAATTTCTCAAATTATATTAGAATGACAAAACTAAGTTAGTAGAGATTCTTCGAACATAGATATAACTGCTACATTTCCTTAAAAAGATACATTAGACTAGAAAAGAAATATAATTGCTGGACTTCCAAGCTTAAACTTAAAGTTTTAGTTCTTTATTTTTAATTATTATACTCACCTAAACATTAGAGAACAAAATTTTTTTAAAAAATATTTAAAGCTTTTGAGCCAGGCAGTGGTGGCGCATGACTTTAACCCCAGCACTCAGAGGCAGGTCACTGAATTTGAGGCCAATCTGGCCTATAGAGCAAGTTTCAGAAGGCCGGGGCTACACAGAGAAACTGTGTCTCAAAAAGGAAAAAGATAAAAAACTTCTGAGTTACTTTTCCTCAAGTAGAGGGAGATACAAGGGCTCTAGCATTCCCTGCCTTAATGTTGCCTATCCTGGTGCAGATACAGAGAAGTCCACCTGAAAAGATGGCAGCTCTGATCTCTCTCCATGATGACAAGCCAATGACCACGGTCTACATGGTCCCCTGGGAAACTACGAACTCACTAGAAGCACTGGTAACATATAAGAAAGTTAAAAGTGTAGTTTCTAGTAGCCCTTCAAATTTAAGATTAACTTTTGATCACTTTTTTAAAAATACTTTGACTTCTTTTTTATTTTTAATCCTTTTATCTCTTTTTTTTTCTTCTTCTTTTAAATTTATTTTTATTTCATGTACATTGGTGTTTTGCCATGGGTGTTGTGAGCTTCCCTGTGAGTGCTGGGATTGACCCTGGGGTTCTCTGGAAGAGCAGCCAGTGCTCTTAACCACTGAGCCATCTCTCCAGGCCCCCACTTTTGACCACTTTTTAAAAACTGCTGAAAATGGGAACATTGTAGAAGAGGAGGCAGAATGAGCGTGAGAGTGGGTTGGGGGGGAGGTGTTGAGAAATGTTCTCTTCTGACCCAGGAACTACAGAATCCATAGTTACCTAAAGACCTGTTCAAGTTTGGGCCCACCAATACCCTGGAATGTAGCCGCTCTCAAATTACCCTTGCCCAAGAAAATAACCCTTCATCCTAAATGCAATGGAACATACATGCATGCTCACACACATACACCCAGGACATGAATGTAGGAGAGGGGTTTGTTGGGGGAAAGTCAGCAGTGGGAGGAGTTAGCGGATGGGATATGTCAGAAATACATAATATATGTGAAAGAATAAATGAAAGCAACTGGAAATGGATGGATTTTAGGAAACTAAGATGGGTGACAGCTTCCCCTTTTAAAGACGTTGAATAATTAATTCATTTACCAATTGACTGTTCAGCAGATTGGTATAAGCACTTCCAGACACCATGCTAACTTCTACAGGTAGACTCTGAAGGTTTAACCCCTGGGCTCATGGAACTTCAGCCTCATGAGATCTTTATCTGGGAACCACGAAAGACACTTCTGAATATTTTGTTATTGATATTTAGAGATAAACTCCTTTGCAAAAGTCCAAATGTAATAGAATTCCACAAGTTCAGTTAAGGTGACCCCTCAGCCGCCCTCTTAGCCTGAGCACAGTGACCTTGTTACTGTAATATATGGTTACTGGGGGTTTTGGAACTAGGACTGGGCAGCAGGGAGCAGGATCTGAGGGGAGCAGTCTTCCTGCCCTGGACTCACACACTCAGGCAGCAAGAGCCACTGAGTGTCCATTGCCTCACTTACACATAAGAATTCTTTACTATCCAGGAAGACCTTTCAAGTAAGTAAGGTCACACGTGAGTCCTCGGTTAAACCATTTGCTTCAAGCACTGTTAGATGTGGTGTTTGCTTTTTGCTGATCAACAGTAAAGCAATATCCTCAAATAAAATCAAAGCCAACCTCACTGTGCTGCTCTTCATGCTTAACACAGTTTAGCTTCATCTGGGACCGATGTTAGAATGCTTCCTAGCTACCCCATTGTGTGCAGCAGTGACAGGAACAATAGACAGGGCCAACTTCCCCAACCATGTGATTTTACCTCCATCACCACACATGAGCAGACACGCAGCATATTCACAGACTTGTATTAAAGAGTCAAAGGCAAAGAATTAACACCTGCATAAAGGATGCAAACCAGGCCATCACATTAAAGAATATAAATTGATCAAATGAAAATGTAGTAAATGACATCCTAATGGTCCTTGCTCCGGCTTCCTAATTCTCTGTGCGCACGGAGCTTTTATGCACTGCTGAAGTGAAGCCATCACAACCTCCAACTAGCCCCAGTTAGTTTAATTATAGCCTAATGCTCTCCAAATATGCCTGGCATAAAAGCCCATATAAATGCTTTGCCTTAATTTAAAAGGATGAGATTGAGCACCTTTTTAAAACAAAACTTTAATATAACCCTACCGAACACACAGAATATACACTCTCAACCCACCCCCCTCCCAGTGTCTTTAAACTATCTTTGGTAAAGTAACCAGAATTTGCAAAACTAAAGAAGTTCCAGGATAGAGAACAAGGGACCACACAGTGACAGAAGCCCCGAGGGCACACAGTTTTGTTTTAATGTGCAGTGATGAGTGTGCCATTGTGTCATCAATGGAACAGCTGATAAACACTAATTGTAACTGCTCTGCATATGTTAGGTCATTTAATCCTGTGTGAGGCATAAACTCACTGGGAGACAGATACCATTATCTCTGTTTTAATGATGAAGAGGCCAAAGGGAGAGTAAAGGCCTCAGCTCCAGCAACACACAGGTGGCTTGGGTGGGATTTGAACACATGCACTGTGAATTTGCCTCCACATTGAATGTTTTAATCACCATCCTGACCGTATGAATATAGAACTGTCAGTAAGGGTTCTTAAACCATGTCTTAGCACACACAATGATGCCTGGGAGGGTCAGGGAACCAGGGATGGAGTCACCTAATCAGTAGTGCTGGAGGTGAGCACAGGCCTGACCTGGAAGATCTCTCATTGAACTGAAACCAAGCGGCCTTCTGGAAGCTACTAGAATCATTTTTGCACAGTCCTTACTCAGCTGCACCCAAGTTCAGCCTCCATAGCCTATGATCACAGAGAATTTAATGTAAGCAATGCATTTGTTTCAGGCTAAACAATTGCATAAGCCTCTTTAAAAAAAAAAAAAGGGCATTTTAAAAATGTTGATATATGCCACCAAGAGGAATGTAAAATCACTGAGAATGTTTCAATTAATCCAAAACACTCAAATTTCAGAGATAATGAAAAGCAGGCAGGAGTGTTTCCTCGAAGAGCTGGGGGGTTTTTGTTTTGTTTTGTTTTGTTTTGTTTTTCCAGATTAGCTAAAGAATCCCTGAATCCTTGCAGGAAGTGAGGCAGTAGCTACTGATCCTACTATACCTCTCTTTTGCATGGCAGAATGTTTCGCCTCCTGTGATGCTAATGGAGAAAAAATAGTTTTGTTATTTGAGTGTAAAGACTAAATAATAATAAATTGGTTGCCTGAAGTGCAGTAAAGAAGAAACAAATGGATGTGTGGCATTAACAGAGTTAATTGTAGATGCAGATTAAAAGGCAAGATTAAGTAGTGGAAGAAAAGCGGAGTCACCTTCGGCCCAGAGCCGCCAAGCAGCGGCGGCCAGTCACCTAGCAACAAGTTTCCTATCCCCGCTGCGCTCTTTAATTCAGCAAATCTGCTCAGGATGGCGGGCTGTTCTTCTGACAAAACGCATTATGTAGGAGACCGAGGGATACAAAAATCCACTGAACACAGCACTCTGCTCCCTATTGACCACTGATCCTTTCTCTCAATCCACAAAAGAGGCTCACATAATGCCCTGAAAGGAGGAGAGTCTCCACAGAGAAAACATTTGCTTGTAATTGAGATTGACTACATAATGAAAATGATGTTCTTTTTTAAAATTCTGCTTGTTGAGGCCACACTTTTTGTCTCCTGGCACTCAAAACACATCCCTGCTGGGAAAAGGGGCAAACATTGTAAAAACTCAAAACTGTGATTTTCCCCCCTTTACATTGAAAACACCCATTCTGTAACAAAATAGCCAGGTCTCTCTCCTTAGAACTTAAACAAGTGCTAGGAAGGTAAACAGGAAAACTTCTATTCAGAGTTGCAATTGCGAATGCTGACCGGCTATGCGTGCACATTGATTTGCACAACAACTGGACAGAACCGGCAGGGAATTTCCATGTCTTGATTGTGTCCTCCGTGGGGAGATCGTGCATTGCTGGGCAAAACTCAGTCAGCATTTAAAAATATGTGGCTTTAAACACCCGTTAAAATTTTCGCCTGGCCGAGAAGAAGCAAGAGTGACAAGGAGAAGGTAAACTGGTCTCAAACTGGAAGCCACGAAGCCACCCGGTTGATTTCCCATCAAAAGGATGAGGTCAGGCAGGGTCTTCGTGGAGGCTGGCAGCAGTTTGTTTACAGCCCTATCACTAGATTTATTAATTTTTAAGTAATGCCGAATCCATGCTTAGATTAGGAGACATTAATATATATTTTTGGGTTTCTAGATTTCAAGGATTTTATCATATAAAGTGACTTTCAAAAACAAGTGAATGCTCTCTTCTAAGGGAGCCTGTATTCAACACTCAGTGTTGCCAGGTCCCGTTCTAGAGGCCAAGGATGCAGGGGTGGTCTATCGTCAACCCTTCCAAGAGGAGCAGAAGAGCAGGAGCAGGAGCAAAGGGGTTGGCATAGAGTTTGGCATGAGACAACACCTAGAACCTATGGGTCACAGCCCCTTTGGGGAGGTGGAATGACCCTTTGACAAGGATTGCCTAAGGCCATCGGGAAACAGATATTTACATCACGATTCATAACAGTAGCAACGTTACAGTTATGAAGTAGCAATGAAGATAATCCTATGGTTGGGGTCACCACATCTCGAGGAACTGCATTAAAGGTTGGCAGCATTAGGAAGGTTGAGAACCGCTTGGCTAGAGTTATGGGCAGCTTGGTGGGAGATGTGGTTGGTACACATATCTGCAGAAAGAAGACAGCAACCCAGTCCCTGCCCAAAGAAGATGTGGTTAGCGATTGTCCTGGAGAAAGGGAAATTTCTGGCTGAGAGAACACTGCATTTTTAAAAGGGAAAGTCATGGTGTTTCAAGTGACAGACAGCAGTCCCAGACAGTGGAATTACTTGTTGAAGTTTGGAGGGGGATTTAGCCTTAAAGGGAATGTGGAAACTGACAGGCCTTACTCTGGGATGACTCGGTTTGCAATGACATTAGCAGGTAATTATTGATGACTTCTGTCTTCTCTTCCTAAGAAAAAGCTCTGGGAAATGAAGAGATGCCAATTCCCTATTGTGAGTTGCCATTTTAAATTAGATGACTGAGTTCACATTTTTTGCTAAAAACAAAACAAAACAAAAAACCTGGTGGGGAAAGGCTAAATCTTCCGATGATCCACAGGGATATGTTGAGTGTTACATATGAGAGATATGAAAGTTACATAAAGCACTGTGGAAATGTAAGGCGCAGAAGAGACTCTTCCAGAGAACATACAATAATTTTGCAAATATTACCTTCTCACAATTATGTTCAGTCACTTAAGCCCCATTATCTACCCTCTTAGCTTTCTCACCGAGAGACTCTGACATGAAGCATTCACCAGTTTTTCCAAAAAGGTTAATAGTTCACCAGGCAAAGTTAGAACTAAGCAGAATTGATCGTTCCTAAAACTCTTGGTTGAAACATGAGGACTTGTGTTGACAACTTAGGGGTTGTAATGAGTCTCCACTACATTCGTAAGGCTTGTTTCTTTTTACTCTGTGAATGGGGAGAGTAAAATTACAGTCTCTAGGTGTTTTCCAGGGCTCTTTCACAGGCAGGCTTTCCTACACCAATTAAAGAGATTATGTCATCTAGTGAAAGGAAAGCCATAACTTGCACGTTAGTGCTGTGATTGCTTGAGACAGGGTCACAGGACCCAATAGCACAGCAGCTGACCTTCAAAAAAATTAACTTTGAGCTCAATTCCTAATTAACCTTTTTCAAAACAAGAAAGTATAATTTCAGGCCACTAGTCCCTCCAAACACCCACTTTTTCTTCTACAATGAATGCATTACTAAAATCAATTAGCAATTCTCAAAAAAAAAAAAAAATGCTTTCCCTTATCTTTCCAAATAGTCTCCTTTCCTGTGTTTATAAAAACTCAAAGCAAACTTAATCCTACCTAAGTTTTAGCATTAAAATAAGTTCATGCTAAAGCCCAAAAATGTCAAATAAGAACTGGACATGGTGATACATGTGGAACAGCCTAAACTACACAGTGAGTTCCAGGCTAGCCTGGGCTACAGAATGGGAGCCTGTCTCAAAATTAGAAGTCACATGGGCGCATTTGTTACTCAGTCTCCACGTGGGAGATTGATCCTTGCTCTTCTCCCTCATGGGTACATAGTATCTGCATATTGCTCATGCATCTCTCTAGCTTCCTTATAATACCTAGTACAATGTAGTGCTGTGTAAGTTGTTGTTACATATAGAAAATAATGGCACAGGCCTTTAATTCCAGCACTTGAGAGGCAGAGGCAGGCAGATACATGTGAGTTTGAGGCCAGCCTGGTCTACATAGTGAGTTCCAGGACAGCCAAAGAGATCCTGTCTCAAAATAATAAAATAAGGGACAGGGGAGATGGCATAGTTCAGAGGTTAAGATCACTGGCTGTTGTTCCAGAAGTCTTGAGTTCGATTGCCAGCAGCCATATGGTGGCTCACACCATCTGTAAAACTGCACACATAATAAATAAATCTTGAAAAGAATAATATGAAATAAAAATAAATCCTTACAATGGAAGCAACACATTTAAGAAATGTGCTCCTTTTGATAGCAACTTATGATTATTCAGTAATGGCTTTTAATATTTAAAGAAATTAATTTATGACTATTTTATTCAATATTTTTCTTTATGGTTGTACTTTTTCACATTATTCCAGTATCTCATTGTGTGGATACACTTTTATAAGATTTTCAAAGAAGAAAGAAGAAAGGAGAATTAAATAATGACAAGGAAGAGGAAATAAGTGATGTAACATTTTCAGATGTGCTCCATCCCTGGCTAGCAGCAGCAGAACCCTTGGCCGTGGAAAGCCAACTATGTCCCACCTGCTGGTGCGCCTTCAACAGTGTGGTGACATTGGTGTCATAAGGACATTGGTGTAAATGCATGCAAACCTTTAAAGGTTGTGTTGGAGTTCATTTTTTCATAGCTTAGAATTCATGTCATTTGTAAAACCTCCCTCTGCCGTGTGATATTGCTCTGTGATAAGAGTGCACCAATCATCCTAGCCTCAGTTAGCGGGGCCTGAGGTTAAATAAACGGTGGGCTTCACATTTCTCAGTCTTTCTGGTCTCTGCCTGAACAAAAGAGCAAGTCACTTCCAAGGCAGTGGGGTGCATAATGGGGAAGGCGCACAGGTCCCCCGAATAAGTGGTTTTCTTCACAGTAATCACTGTCTTTTGGCTCCTGTATTAAAGTGGCGTCATCAAATTTTAAATCGGAATTAGCATCTCACATGTAAATGTAGAAAATACTTCAAAAGTGATGAATGTGCATCTTGCTGACTCCCTCTCCTCATGGCTACTTTGAGCTAACACAGACAAAAATGTTACTTTATTGGCAAGTATTCGGAAACTAACCCAGCAACATCTCTACTTTCCTATTTTAATTTCCCAGCTCTTCTCTAGCGGCCTTTAAATTCCGCCAGTGCAGGACAGTGAAACGAAATGCCGTACCCTTTCGCGGAGACAGTTCTTCATAATTGCCTGTCTGCCTGGCACCCTGGTAAACAGGGTTGAGGTGGTACTGTGGTGGGAAAAGAGCAACAGGCCTTTTAAAGGGTCCCACCGGGTGCCCCGAAATGCATCAGCAACTAGGAATGCATTTGCCCCCTGAATAACTCACAGACAAATCTCCCTCTCCCCGTTTTGTTACCAGTCAGCTGCCTTTCTCTGGGCAGACTCACACATCCCAGAATTGAAAGGAAGATCCAGGGCTACCACTGAGATGCACTTAATGTGTTTCACAGGTGTCACTCGAACCAGAAAATGATGCCAAGTTCATGACAGAGATCACAACAGGAACAGCAAAAGCATGGCTGGAAAGGCGCCCGACCTGTCAGTGTGCGCCGGGCACTGAGCCTTGGACTTTGTAGATGAAACAAGAGAAAAACTTCCACTTCTCATCTCAGACAATGAAGAATCACAGAATATTGGGAAAATACATGTTTTAGAAAATGAAAGTTTTATTTTGGTCTAGCCGTTGTCTATGCCTAGCTACACACACACCCTTGACCCCAGCAACAACACTGGGAAGAACTATTCAGATTGTGTGGTGTGTGTGTGTGTGTGTATGCGCGTGCACACTTGTCCATAGGGGAAATGGGCACAAAAAAATATTTACATGGTTATAGAATGGAATTGACAGATTCAAGGGAAGGTAAATGACTCCTAATTTTTAGAGATTTGATATTTATGGTAGAAGTGTTTTGCATGGATGCCTGGTGCTCAGAGAGTCTGGAGGAAGACACTAGAACTCTGGAATTGGAGTTGTGGGTGAGTATGAACCACTATGTAAGGGCTGGGAACTGAGCCCCAGTCCTCTATAAGAGCCATGAAGTCTCTTAACTACTGAGCCGGCTCTCCAGCCCTATAAAGGACCTCTAGAACTACCATACTTGTTCGGTTACTGGTAGATTTGGCTTCACCTAGGAAGGAACCATACCCCATTGTTTACCTGAAGGCTCAGGTGAACCAGAGAAAAGACACAAGCAAATAGCTGATTTTATTTCACTAACCTTTGTCAGCTTAGTTGGTCAATTTGCCAGAGATATTATATAACTCTAGAAGCATCAATTATTAATACCTTTTTTTTTAGTAATCCTTGGGAGATAAATGTGTTTAAAATGCGTGTAACGCTGTAAAATATTTGTAACTTGTAGCTTGCAAGTCTTTTTTTTTCTATAAGTACATTTTAACACACACTTTTAATGTGCTTTCAGTTCATGAATGGATTCACAAATACCTATGAACATATGGCAAGTATATATCATAAAGTATAATTTCAGATTTTAAAGTATCCTTAGTTCTTAAGTCATAAGTGACAGGAAATAGACAGTACATTTAGGTCTTTCTCTTAAAACCCAGGTCCTTTCTTTAGTTACAATATATTTGAGATAGCAGAATTTTAAAATAATAGAGTAGAATAATACAACAAAATTCTTTGTGATAAGGTTTGACCCTTACACAGATGTATATGCAAAAACTATGTATGCATGTACATATGGAAATGAGAATGTATGTCGATAGCACTCATAAATATTTCTACAAATGCTCGGCTAGGGAGCCCTTTTAATAACCTGTGGTGCCTGCCATGACTCAAAGAAAGTGTGAAAGCAGATGAAGAAAACACCAGACAAAAGAACTTGGGAACACTGAGGTTTAAGAGCCATCCCACCGAGGTACCACAAAAAAGCCAGCATAGTGGAGGGCTCTGAGAAGGGGCCTTCTCTGTTTACCTTCCCAGCTGCTTGGTGGCCAGACCCTAAAGCAGGTCCTATAGGTTAGCTCCCCAGAGCACCAGGCTGGGAGGAGCCAGGGAAATCCCCCTTCACAATCCTCATCCTCTGTGTTCCTTCTTCCCTTCCTTCCTTCCTTTCTTCCTTCCTCCCTTCTTTCCTTCCTCCCTCCCTCCCTTCCTCCTTTCCTTCCTCCCTTCCTCCCTTCCTTCTTCCCTTCCTTCCTTCCTTCTTTCCTTCCTTCCTTCCTCCCTTCCTTCCTTCTTTCCTTCCTTCCTCCCTCCCTTCCTTCCTCCCTCACTTCCTTCTTTCCTTCCTTTCTTCTTCTCTCTCTCCCTTCCTCCCCTTCCTTTCTTCCTCTCTTTCTTCTCTTCTTCCTCTTTTCCTTTCTTTCTTTCTTTCTTTCTTTTTTTTTGAGACAAGGTTTCTCTGTGTAGCCCTGGCTGCTCAGGCTGCTTGCTTGTTGACCAGGCTGGCCTCAAACTCACAAAGATCCACTTGCCTCTGCCTGGGATTAAAGGTGTGCTACCATCACCCAGCTCCATATCATTCTAATAGATGTTCCCGGCCCTATTCCGCCACAGCCAACTCTCAGAGACAGACCTGCTTAATGCAAAATGAATCACAGAAAAGGCCACTATTTCTTTCCAATTAACTAGCACACTAAGAAGGAAATGGAATCTGAAAACAAAAACAAACCCCCAAAACTTTACAGCTGTATTGGATTGCTAAGGGAGAAAAAAAAAAAGCCAGCAATGTATAGTCAGAAATGAGTTGAGTTTATATTAAGTACTATGATTAGTGATGTTGTAATGGAGCATTGACTGCTAAATTTATTTGGCCTGATTGGAATTTTTCCCAATTACTTTTGAAGTTAACTTGAAAACCTGCAAGTAGATTTGGGAACAAGGTTTGCTCTGCCATCTGCTGGCCATTTAGATATAATGCCGCTCTTCAATGTTTTCAGAGCAAGACCTCAGCCCTCAGCCCTGGATTGTGACCATGGTTTCCTGGAGACAAACCCTATGGTCCAGGTCATGGACCTAGCTCTAGACCTGGCATCAGCAAGCCTGAGGTGGAGGGTGTGTGTGGGGGGGGGGGGAGAGAGACAGACACAGAGACACAGAGACACACACAGAGAGATTGAGGAGTCCCAATTTAACCATTTGTTTATAAGCTGATGCCCTCAGAGCCTTCCTGTATCCTCAGAACTGCTCTCGATCCCTCAGTGTGGCCACCTCTATGCATAATTTAGTGGGCTTATATCTCTGAAGGTATTATGAAATCTGCCTCAAATGGAAGAATGTCTTTTAACAGCATCAGGCACTGTAAGGAAACCATTGGTCAGATTTACAGGTCGAATTGATGGTATGCAGTTGTCAGCTAGTTGGCCTCATGCAAGCTATATTCAGAGGACATTGTTGCAGAGCTTTCATTCAAGTTCAGAGTCTAACTGAACTAATGACTTCAAATTACCTTTATAAAGGAAAACAGAGTCTGGGCCATGAGCTGCTGTAGAAACATGAAGGCTTGAGTTCCCGTCCCCAGCACCCAGGAAAAAGCTGGGACCAGTGGCATGTCTGTTACCCCAACACTGGGCTTGGTGGTATGGTCAAGCAAATGCAGAGGCAAGCAATGTAGTCCAGAGGGTGAGATCCGACCTCAGGGAGACTGTCTCAAACATGAGGTAGAGGCCAATAGAGAAAGCAGAACCTCTGTCCTACATGGACACTCACACACCCCCCATGCACATGTGCATACACACATATACACATACACATACTTAACATGCACCCCCACATACACACACACATATATACATACACACATACTCACATACACCCTCTCCCACACACAAACACACTCACACCACAAGCACACACATATCCTAACTTCAGCAGTCTCCAGCCTCTGCCAACCTTACATCTTTCAAAACAAGTGTTCCAGTTAAACAGCTTGAAGATGTCTACATGTGTGCTCTTATTGGAAAGAGTTGGCGCAGTAATCACGAAGACACTGTCTCCTCTCAAGCCCTTTGCTGCCCGGGGTGTTAGTGGGGCCTGGAGAAACAAGTGTGCTACAGAAAAGCTAAAATTCATCAAACTGACACATGAAATGTTTCTAAAAATAATTTCTCGACTTCCAGCTATGAACTAGATCATTTTCATTAAAAGTTTTCCCCACCATACCCTTATAAGGGACCTTACTATTGAGATTTAAAGTAAATTGTCAAGCATTCACAAAAGATAGGTCCAGTAAAGTCACATCCCTCCCAAATGCTTTGTTTATGAAAATAAATATCTCTAAAATAGGGGTTTTCACTCCCCTGAGCAATTGCTATCACAAGGCAAACAGAATTCTAAACTAAGCTAGCTACCACATTCCCTAGCAGGAGACAAGGTCACCCCCCCTCCACACACACACACACACACACACACACACACACACACACACAGCCACCTATTTGTGGACCACCCAGGAACTCTTTATTTTTCTCACTTAATCTGAGGAAGAACAGAAAAGCAGACTTGTTGCCCTTAGCAGTCCTGGGCTTTTCTGCTAATAGGTTAAGTTAATTATTTTCGCCACCTGATGAGGGGTGGCCGGGATAGGCCGGCAGGGGCAGGAGAGAAACAGGTGTTTCACACACCTGCCCTGCCAGGCTTAATTGCTCTGAAACCTCGAGGCTTCCGTGGCATTTTCCTTGCTTTGCTGAGTCTCAGGGGGAGGGCCTCACTGGTGGAGTTCTTCACTAATTACAGTATAAATATGCAACCACTTTGGACCGAACGAATTATTTTCTTTAAAACGAACTCCAGGTAAATTTAATTAGGAAGAGAAGGTGATTGACAAGTCCGAAGCTGAATGCCTGGATTATTAGTCCCGCTTCTTTTCAAAGATTTGAAAAGAAAAGGCAATGACTGAAATTAGCCATTTGTTTGTTCTTCCGAGGTCAGTGAGTGCAGGTAGAGAGAGCTGATGTGTCCGATTTCCCCAGTTAAACCCACAAAGGTAACTCTGTCTTGTTTTCAGTACCATACAAGACAGATCAGCTTTAAAGTGAGGTAAACCTGCAGAGCAAAACAATGTTTATTGTGAATTCTATGTGCGTTCATGGTGTGTGCATGTACATGTGTGGATGCAGGCTAGGTGCCATGGCACATGTGTGGTGCTCAGAGGACAACCGCAATTGTTGGCCCTTGTTGCCCACCTTCTTCCTCAGACTTCTCATGTCAGCTACACCATTCTCCAGGGAGCAATTACAGATGTGTGCTTCCACCTCTGGCCTCCATGTAGATTCTGGGGCTTTGAACTCATGTTCCTACACTTGCCAGGCAAATGCTTTACCCACTGAGCCATCTCGTCATCCCCTACATTCAGTCTACATGTACTTGTAAACATGGTTTCTAATAACTGAGTGCTTACCACGTGCCTAACACTTCCTAACCCTCAGATCAACGTTGAGAAGCAATTCCGTTCTTGGCCTGATGCTGCAGGTATGGGCGCTGAGGCAGGAGGAAGTCCAATAGGAAAAAGGTAAGCATACTCCCAAATCTGTCTGCCTGTAGGGTTGCATGCACAGTCATCGAAGTCAGTAAAGTCTCCTCACTATTTTCCAGGAGTGTTTCCTCTTGATTCCTAAGAGGAGTCGTCAAAGCAAGACAGAAATGAAAGTTTGAGTGCTTAAAAAAAAAAAAAAAAAAAAAGGCTGGAGGAGCCCCGCTCTCTTGCCTGGAGTCTGTCTGGGGGAACAGCACTGTTAATGCATGGCGTAGGGCTATTCTCAAGGGAAGCTAGAACTCCAGGTGTGGGGCCTCGAGTAAGGCGATCTCGACTGTGATTATGGCTTGGAAAGTTGATCATCTCAGAAGTAATCCTGCTCAAGGGATAAACCATCTCAGGTCCAGAAAAAATAGAGGATATTTGGCCAAACTTTCCCAACGGAGTCAGCCAGGTGCAAGGTTATAATAGAAATACTATTCGACGTGCCTGTTTGCTCCCAGCAACCACCGCTTCTTCCTCGTGACCTTGTCATGTGACTGCTTCTGCACTGTTGAGAGCAATTGAAGCTGATGCACAAGTGTGCCTGACGAGGGCGTTCTCCTTGGGCAACAGCTAGCACACTCTCACTTGACACGGGAAATGTGACTAGCTGACTCTGCCAAGCATCCTCAGACAAAGCAGCCTCAGTCTCAGCCACGCTTCCCTTCCTTACCTCGCATTTTCAAGGTCTGGAGGTAAGGAAGCAGGGATTCCCTTCTGCAGACTGCCTGGAACCCTCTGCTTCCAGGAGGACTCCAGACACAGCCTTCTGTGAGGCCTGCCTCTAGCCTGCTGCTACCTATTGCCAGCTCTTTTATGTCCGCAATGTCACCTTGTTGAGACATGTTGGAATTGTGAAAGGCAGGGACTGGAGTGTACCGTTGGGGCACCGTTGGCAATAATGAAACAGACCCCCTAGATCCAAGCCCCACCCCATCTAAAAAGAACAGAAAATAGGGTAAGCCACGACAGCCCCGGGATTGTGTCCAGAATCCCCTAGAGCCCACCAGGTTTTACTGTATGAATTTATAACACGTGCCACGGGTAGGTTTTCAACAGAAAACCCTACCTGGACTCTAGATGAGGTCTGAACTCAGAACTCACTTCAGTAGCTCCTGCTTTGTCTTGCTTGGGAGGCCCTGCCCCGGGATTTTGAGTTTGACAGCAGCCTGAGTTGTCACCAGGTTGCTTTCCCCCATACCATTACAGTGCCCAGTATTGGATGGCAGTGTCTCACAAGCTTCGGCGTGAGGGCATTCTATCTGGGGAACTTGCTAAAACTAAAAATTCTTAACATTAGGAGGCTTCTGACTGGCCTGGAAGTCTACTTTTCCAATAAAATCTTAAGTGGTTTTTTTTTTTTTTTTTTCTCCCTCACTTTTGAAGCTACTGTTCGGTGGAGCCTGTTGTGGCAGTCACCTCCGTTGGCTTCAAAAGGCAGCTGTGCTTTCATTTTTCTTGTAAATAAATGTACGGCTTTAATGGTGATGTTTTTAAACTAGTAAATCACAGGGCTGGAGAGGCAGGTCAGCAGTTATGAGCACTGGCTGCTCTGGCAGAAGACTGGAATTTGGTTCCCAACACCCACATTGGGCAGCTCCCAGCCGCCTGTAACTCCAGCTCCAGGGGGGGTCTAATCCCTCTTCAGGCCGGTTGAGGTACTGCATGCATGCAGACAGCCCATTTTATTCTAGGTGTTGGAAACGCTAGAGAATCAGATGTAGTTTAGGGGGTGTAAGGGCAGTAAAATAATTATCTAGATAGTATTAAAATGTGAGGAAATGTAGTAATCTAGATCAGTTTAAATGTATTAATGTATTAATTTGACTTTGTCAATTGAGCATTAATAAAAGCAAGACAAAAAGAAACATGTAAATGTAGAAAATAAAACATTATAATGAGAAACTTCCGTCGATGGCCTTGCCTCTTTCTGTGCCGATATCGCTCCCTCCAACATGATGACGCAGTACAAGGACTCTGTGTGTGCCCAGGGAAGGCAGCATTTTGATAGGAAACAGAGTGACTATGGTGGGCAGACTAAGCCTATTTTCCGTAAAAAGGCTAAAACTACAAAGATTGTGCTGAGGCTTGAGTGTGTGGAGCCATTAAGAGGTGCAAGCCTTTTGAACTGGGAGGAGACAAGAAGAAAGGGCCAAGTGATCCAGTTCTAAGCTGATCTTGTTATGAAGACTATAAAATCGCAATAAAAGAAACTCACCTCAAAAAATTATAATGAAAATGAAAAAACTTAAATATGTGAGGTCAACAAAATTCTACATCTCAGAATTTATGGGTAAAGACACTCTCCACAAACCTATGACCCGAGTTTACAGAACTTACATAAAGGAGGAAGGAGAAAACACACATACACATAACATACATATACACTTACATATACACACATACATATGCATGCACACACATGCACAAATACACTTGACATACACATGCATACATATGCACACACATACACATATACACTTACACACACATATGCATTACACACACACACAAATACTTTTTTTAAAAAAGTTGTGGGATGAAATTAAACTGATAGTTTTGATAAAAGTTTCTTACTAGTACGTATTAGTTACATGAAATACCAGATTTCACTATGATATTTTCAAAGTGTTTTATGTATTTTGGTCGTATATACCCTTTTTTTCCCCTTCCCTTTGATCCTTTCCCTCTTCCTAGCTAATCCGCCCTCTCCCTCCCTATTTCTCTGCCCTCTGGTGACCCAAAGGATTTATTTACAGAGCTCGGGGTGAGGGCGTGGGTGCCTATGGTGGTTAGAATGAGAAATGTGCCCCCATAGTCTTGAGCTTTCGAAAACTTGGTCGCCGCCAGCTCCATTGGCGATCCTTCCGTCCGTTTGTTGGGAGGTGTGGCCTCAATAGAGGGAGGTGATCACGTGAGGTGGGGTGGGGGTTTGAGATGTGATCTCTCCACTTTCTCTGCTTTCTGCTTCAGCCACCATGCCTTCCTGCTGCCATATTTTCTGTGGAAATGGTGACAGACTCTTATCTCCCTGGAACCATGAACCCAGATAGTCTCTCCCTTCTACAGGTTGCCTTGGTAACTTGCACCACACCTTAGCAGTGGCTATACCACTGAAGGAACTGGCTGTCTCTTTCCTATCTTCTGATCCTGGGGGAGGCATGGGGCTTGCTAACCTCTCCCCAGCCCAGGACAGGATGTGTTTGGACCTGACCTGAGTTCAAGGGTGCACTCTCCACAGCACCCCCTTCCCCGCCCCCGCTCTCATATTCTTTCTACCCCTCTTCAATGCCATCCCTATGCCTTAGAAGAGATGATATGGACAGTCATCTTAAAGCCAACCAAGCGTTCAACAATAAATAACGTGGTCTCAGCCCTTTGACCTGCAAAAAGATTTTTTTTTTTTTTTTTGGTTTTATTTTCTGACCCAAACTGTTACCAGCCCTAATCTGTGATATTCAGAAGTCATTTGAACAGGGGAATCATGTCCATTTAGCAAAACAGCAGCAATAGTTTCCCCCACTAGGGTTTATGATCCCCATAGTCAGATTCACAGCACCAGAGGGGCATTCTTTCCTGTAGAGAGCCTCATACCCCATCAGTTAGGTACCATCAACACGACCCCTCCCTACTCCTACACTGGGGAGCCTGGCTCACCAGAGCAGGGAAGTGGTACAGCAGGCAGAGTTCACAGTTGAGTACCACTGTGAATAATAGCTCTTCCCCAGCCACACAGCACAGGACTGTGAAAGGGACAGAGCAGGAAGGAGGCTTCCATCTGGGTTCCTACTTGATTTGTCTGCGTCCTGCAACCAGAGCACATGGTGGCTTCGGCACGAGTTTTCCCATCTAGTGCTGGGGTGCAGTCAGCTGTGATAGCAATTGCCTACATTGTTTTAGGGGCATCGGATGTCTCTCTTACCAACAACTCATAGGGAGGTAGCTCACCCCTGGCACTGGGGTTTTCATTTAATGAAAAGCATTAACTTTCATTTAACCTTATGGCTTCGTGGAGTAGCTTTATACATCCATCCGGTACCTCTGTTAAAACCTATTTTAAAATTTTTATTAATTTACCAAATATAGAGTCTATGATCTTTTCTTAATTTTTAGTTTCACGATTCATAGATTTTAATACTTATAATAGAAACTGGTCCTTTCTCGTTCTTTTCCTTTATTCTATTTTATTGTTTTGAGGCAGGGTCTCACTAAGCTCTGGATGTTCTGGAACTCACTCTGTAGACCAGGCTGTCCTCGTGCTGGGTTTATGGTGTGTGCCACCATGCCCAGCGGGAGTGTGAATATCTAAAAGGCGGACACAGAGGTGGCCCAGCAGTTGAGACCTGGATTTGTTCCCAGCACCCATTTTGACTGGCTCAGACACCTGGAACTCCAGGTCCAGAGGGATGCGATGCCCTCCTCTGATCTCATGTGAGCACTGTAAGCATGTGGTGTGCAATCAGACAAGTCGGCACACACAATACATGTACATACAAGTAAAAGAACTTATGTGAGCTGGAGAGGTGGCTTGGTGATTAAGAATACTTGTTCTTGCCGAAGACCTGGGTTCACTTCGCAGCACCCACATGGCAGCTCACAGCCCTCTGAACTCCACATAAATAACTCTAAGGCATTGTAAGACAACAAGAAAAAGGAAAGTAATACAGATAAAAGCATAAAACAGTGGAGTAGACGCAAGAATGGCAAAGCTAAAAACTGGCTACGCGAAAAGATATGTATGTGTATACTCTGTTTACATTTCTTTCCCGACTAAAGTGACTCCTCTGTTTCCCACCCGGCAGTTCTTAACATGACAGTTTCCTTCGTTTAATTTACAAGTCACTAAACATAGAAAGTGCACTGAATTATTCGCTGTGGTACAACCCCTGTATAAATAATCATAACATATCCTGTACCTCTCTGGATAATTGTAAGCAAAACAAAATCAGATAAAAGCTGTTTAATGTATCTAACCACACATTAAACCTGAAGAACTAAATTTTTCTGAGTATGGCTTTTGTTTGTTTTCATTTCCTTAGTGCTATTCAGAGAATATGTGTAAGAGTATTTGTGGTCCATCAGGAAATAGTGTACATGGCAGGAAGCCTGCAAGGGGATGGAGTACACAACTTCACTCACAAAGAAAAATGAATTTGAAAATGTTGTGATTTATGTAAGACATTCTGATTCTAAGGTGTACGTTAATAAATAAGCAACTGTCGTGGCTTTCTTTCTTTCAAATAAGTAGTTTATAAATATTTCCATTTTAGGATAAATGCCACTGCTTATGAGATAGTTCCAACCACTGTGCAGGGTCCCAGCTTGTATAAATTCTCTCTTGAAATGGAAATCATGGGAACTGCTAGCAAATCCTCGTGAGTGGGACTCCCAACATGGATGGTGTCTGTCATGTGTGTCTGAGCAGCTTGACAGAGCCATTGATGCCGTAGTATGCATCCTAAGATAATTAGGAATGCTCCCAGCACAAAATCCTAAACTTACACAAAGCAGCAGGAGGTAATTGTCTCTTAATGAATGGCAGAGCTCTTGAGCAAGAATATAGGAGCTATGTTATAGATGGCCACATTGTGCCACAATGTCAAAAGTCTGGACACACCTGCTAGACAATTTGAGGACAGAAACAGGCTGCACTGTGAGAATGGCTTTGTTACTGTTTGTTGCTCCAGTTTAAAAAGCCAGCACACATTCTGAGAAAACCAGTTATGATTTGTGAGCAGCCATTCATTTACAACAGCAAATGTTTATTGAGAATATACTGTGCGTCTGGAATATACTGGGTGTTTCACACGTAAAACTTTTAATCCATCTAATTATGGCAACTCAATGAAGGAGCTACTGGCCTCACCTCAATCTTACAGATTAAAAAAAATGGAGGTTTGTTGTGGAATATTCCTTCATACTGGGTGAATATATGGTTTAATAAAGGGACTGACTGGCCAATAGCTGGGCAGGACAAGGTTAGGCTGGAGAACCAGACTAAGGACATTGGGAAGAAGAAAAGCAGAGTGAGGGTCTCAAGCCAGACACAGAGGAAGGTCACACGTGAGTGAGAAATTCAGTTAGGACATCAAACCTCCACTCTGAACTACAGAGCTGCTCCACATGGAAGTGACCTGTGCTGTCAAATGCTGGCTCGCCATGCACCCTCAGCACCCTCGGAGGTGATGGATTTGAGTGGAGACAGAGCAGCTTGGCTCCTGCCATGCCGCTTCTTCCTAGGGATGGTGGGGACATCTGCTCCATTATCCTTTGCTCTGCACTTGACTTTTATAAAGCTGTCAACTTCTTCCTCAGTGACGCTATAACCACTTTCCATCTGGGGAGACCGGAGCCTTCACTCTCTTAAGTCAAGTTGCAATCCAAGGCCTTCCTAAATGCAGCACCCAAAGATTAGCAGTGGAATCGGAGGCTGCATTATCACACTTGACTTAGAAGTTGGCATTCTCTCTGTTTGGGAGAAAGACAGAATTTATCAATCAGTTGCTTTGTTAATGACATTGGTGGGTGCAAGGCAGCTCAGTGCTGTATCACAGTGTGACACCGTTCTACTCATCAGAAAGGACTTAGAGCAACAGGAAATAGCCTGCATGTGTGGCTATTTCTTCCTTCTCTCTCTGATGCAGTAGAATTAAGCTGCACTTACTCTTCCTTGTTGCATCCACTCAGCAAAAGGCAATGGACTCCAGCAGATATCAGCAAATTTGTTTGTGTTTATTTGTTTTGTTTTCATATAGTTCCCACCCTTACGGGATTAAGTCTTCCAAAAGGGGCAGCCCACTAATCCAGGAAGTGCTGTAAAGTATAACAGGGAAAGTTAGGGAGTTTATTAGAGAAGACGCTCTCACGTGGGTCCCGGAAGTTTCCTCAGAGGAAAGACAGGAGTCCTGAAGGAAGAATGGGATGTCTTCAGAGAGGGCTTGAGCTTGTGGCTCAGCAGTATGGCACTTGCCTAGCACATTCAAGGCCCTGGGTTCAATTCCTGACACCTCACACAAATAAAACCAAAAGGACTCAATCAGGGTGAATGGCCTGAAAAAGGGCAGTGGGAATTACATGGTAAAGGCTGAGGTGTGAAAGCATGGTGCATCCATGGACACCGTAGGACAGGGTCTGTTTTGTTGAGGGTATGTGCTGGGAGAGAAACACAGAGCATCTTGTTGGCATAGAAAATTCTCTTACATATTTTTGGGCCAAAACTAAACATTTTAATTGTCACATGATTTAAAATATTTGTTTAAGAACTAAGGAGACTATGTTACAGCATTTCATATTTAAAAGCTGTCTAAACTATTCAATGTGTTGGTAGTATGTGAAACTGAATATAATATAATTGATTTCACAGATGCTTCTAGGTCATGCCAGGATGCTGAGAACCTCTGTCCCTTCTCCCTGCTCTCCTGGGTCTATGTCCCCGTGGCCTTCAGCTGTGAGTGGGAAAGTCTGAAACAGGCAAGTATAGATACTGAGGGAAAGTTCTAGCTTGTTAATGGTAACCAAACAACCATTTCCTACTTTCTAGTAATAATAGCAATAAAAGCAATGGGCAGTGTTCATCAAAGGGTTACAAAAGGTTAAATTCTTTAAAGTGATATTCCCTAGGCTGGGTGGTCATGGCACATGTCGTTAATCCCAGCACTCTGGAGGCGGAGGAAGATGGATTTCTGTGAATTCAAGGCCAGCCTACTCTTCAGAGTGAGTTCTAGGACAGCCAGGACTGTTACAAAGAGAAACCCTGTCTGCAAGAGGGAAAACAAAACAAAACAAACAAACAAAAAACGTTCCCTTTTTTTGTAGGAGGAAGACACTTGTAGCACAGCACATATATGAAAGTCAGAGGACAACTTTCAGAAATCAGTTCTGTCCTTTCTCCATATGGTCCAGAGATCAAACTCAGAGCATCAGGCCTGGCAGCAAGGATCTCAGTCCACTTGAGCCACCTCGGGGCTCGATGCTAAGTACTTTAAAATGCCTTCTCGTTTGATGCCCTTTCTTACCGATGCACGTACATCTCTTTAAGTCTGTATTACTAATATAGACTTAGAATGATTTTCAAACAGCTGAAGTTACACAAAGGCCTATCCTTTGACCTCAAGGCTGGCACTGAGGCAGTGGACACGCACGATGCCATTGAGCTATGCTGCCCCCTGCTGGGGAAACAAGCTATTGGCCCTCATCCAAAGCCCTGTGCCTGACAGACCCTGTTGCAGAAGGGGTATATTTAACAGCCGCAGTGTGTGCGTGTGAATATCAGATCGTCAAAGGCCGCGTGAACAGGGCTGACAAGGGAAGGGCACTGAAGGAAACAAAGCCGACAGTAATGAGGCCAGAAGATAGCCTGGGCCCCAGAGACAGTGGGGCCCTGGACTGTTTGACATGGTGACTACAGCCCTGAGACTATGCGGGCGGAGGAAGTGTTCTGCTCCCCCAGGAGGCCTATTGGGCGCCACATCCCATGTGGCTTGCTCCTTGGAAATCTGACTGGGGTGACACAGGAAGACCGAAGAGCTGGGTTTTGGTCACTCTGAGAAGGGCACCTACTAGGCAACCTACTATGTTCACTGTGTCCTGCACAAGGAGGAAGCATGGGAGGTCCCTGCAGAGGAGCAGTCTCAGTCCAAGGTCCAGAAAGAGGAAGCTGTGGTCTACATGTTCTATACATAGGTCTCAGCCAAAGGTCAATTGTTCAGTTCAGCACTCATACTTGGGCCAAGGGAAGGCTTTGCCATCCCTCTGAGTCCAGCCTAGGGAAGGCTTTGCCATTCCCATGGGCCCGAGACATTGGGGCCCATGATATGGCCATGCTCATATCAGTGATACACATTCACTCAGGGCTTCCTCTGCTCCCCACACCTGGGCAGACCTAAGCTGGCCTTTTAGTTATGCCCATCTTTTAGAAATGTCAACAAGCATCTGTGTACCTGGAGAAACCCAAAGTTCTAATGCTGAAAACAGTGTCAGCCTGCTGTGGGTCTTAGGTGAGTACTCACGACCTTTCTACTTCCTGGGTCAGCCTGCTGTGGGTCTTAGGTGAGTACCACTGCCTTTTTACTTCCTGGGTCAGCCTGCTGTGGGTCTTAGGTGAGTACCACTGCCTTTCTACTTCCTGGGTCAGCCTGCTGTGGGTCTTAGGTGAGTACCACTGCCTTTGTACTTCCTGGGTCAGCCTGCTGTGGGTCTTAGGCGAGATAGTCGTGGGTCCTTAATGAGGGAGTATACTACAGAGGCCAGACAGCACCAGGGAAGAGGGATGTGAACAAGACTAGAGGAGGGGGAACCTGGCGCTGCTCAGCCAGGACCAAGCAACACTGCCCAGTCTGCCAAAGGCTTGGACACCCTGCCAAGAAACACTAGATAATCACTTCATTTCCTTTTCAAAAGTATATGAATAAATCCACTGTAAAATTGGGAGGTCTGCGGTCAGAAGTATGGCTCAGCTTGCTGTACCAATCCTGGCGGCCTGAATTGGATCCCTGGGACCCATATAAAAGTTGAAGAAGTACAATGCCTCCACAAAGTTGTTCTGATCGCCACATGAACTCAATGGTAAGAAGAACACACACACATACTCTCTCTAATAATTGTAGTTGGATACATTTCTCTGTCTCGCCCAGTCTTTCTTCTGCTGGTCTCCTCAGCAGCTTCCTCATCCTGCCTGCCAGTTCCTAAATAACCACTCTAAGGCTTAATATTAATTAGAATTGTTTGGCCAATGGCTCAGGCATATTACTAGGAGGCTCTCACAAATTCTATTATTTTATATTTTACCAGGAAGTTGGTGGCTTGTTACCTCACTTTCCCGGTGGCTACATGGCATCTCCCTGACTAAGCTGTCTCTCTCTCACTATCTCTGTTAGGATTTCCCACCTAGCTACGTTCTGCTTGGCTAATTCAGCTCTATTCACCAAACAATAAAAGCAACATACAGCATTCACAGCATACAGAAAGACATCCCACATCAAATAATTAAAAAAAAAAATTTTTTTTTTGACATTCTGTTCAGTAAACTTCTTGGAATAGACTGTTAAGGTTGTTGCAGGGGAGAGACAAGCTTCCTAATGATGTGTATGGAGTGTTTCACACCAAGCTTTCCATTCTGGGTAATTCTACAGAAGTTATAACTGGAGGGTGTCTGACAAGCCCATGAATTCAGAGGGTCAAAGCCATGGTTGCATTAAATGGAGATGTCTGGTGACTTACAAGGTGTTCTGTTGCTAAGATAGCACTGTAGGATTTCCTGAGTCCTAGAAAGGTTTGTAGGGGTGTGTGTGTGTGTGTGTGTGTGTGTGTGTGTGTGTGTGTGTGTCTTTCACCCATGCGCCTGGTTTCATTTGTCTGCTAATGAGTGCTAGTGAAACACTTGTCGGGCTTTGTGAATGAGTTTTCTGTAGGATTTCCAGTAGTTGCCTTTTCTGGTCTACCTGCATCCCATGGGCATCTCCCACTTTATTCTTTACCACCTATGTTATTTTTGCTCTGTCTGAATGCTGTTACATTAACTTGGCATTTTTCAATAATTCACTTTTTCAAAGCTTGAGTCCCAAAATTTGGGAGATAAGGCAGGAGGATCAGGAGTTCAAGGCCATTCTCAGCTACACTCTCAGTTCAAGGCCAGCCTGGGACACATGCGACACTGTCTCAAAAAATAAAAATAATTAAATATATAAATAAAAATGTAAAGCTTGTTTGTATCCTGTTATTTATATCAACATCAGTTTGATAAACTATATTTTGCATACATTTAAAGTACATAATTATGAAACATTTGAAGTTCGCCGGTGTTATCCTGAGTTAGTGTAACCATAACTTTAACAATAATATAAAGGAGTTTTGAAAGTCAGTATTCTTTATAGATAACAAGGATTTGTTCCTAAAGTAGATGTCTACAAATTCATGTCAGAGGTGACTGAAGTATGGTTTGTATCAAAGGCCTTTAATCTCAGTACTTGGGAGGCAGAGGCAAGCAAATCTCTCTGAGTTTAAGGCTAGCCTTAACTCTACATGGTGAATTTCAGTACAGCCACAGGCACATAGTAAGACCTGGTCTCAAAAGCAGACAAACAAATGAGAGTGTGACTGGGAAAGGACAACTTCATCTGTTAATCATTGTGCCTATCTCTCCCCAACACTCTTTAGCAAGTATCTGGTAGGCTGGGCAATGGTGGTGCACAACTTTAATCCCAGCACTCAGGAGGCAGAGGCAGGTGGATCTCTGTGAGTTTGAGGCCAGCCTGGTCTACAGAGTGAGTTCCAGGACAGGCTCTATATTTACAGAGAAACCCCATCTCAAAAAACAAATAATAATAATAATAAAGCAAGTACCTGATAAAAACAGCCAGTGCACCTCAATGGGTTACTGTCAAGCCCCAAACAAGAACTATGATGTCCAGACATGTTTATACTATGAGAATCACCGGGCACAGGTCTCAGATCCTGTGGCAGAGGCAAGGAAAGGATTTCAATACTTCATTGAGAGTGGAAGATGGTAAGAAGGTGGGAAGAACTTAGAAGGGGAAGGGATATTACAAGATGGCAGGATGCATAGACTGTGGTCCCAGTCATTCTTCAACCCCTCTCATGGTTCCTGGGAATTGAGACAGGAAGTTCTCAGTCCTCAGTGACTCATAGAGGAACTCCTACCCTACCCATAGACTCACAGTACTGGAAAAAGGTTCGCATGTGGTTGAAGCCTCCTTCACCAGAAATGGGTTAAAACTTTTTATTTTCTACCAATATGTGTTCCTCCACATGCCCTGCCCTTTTCCTTAAACTGACCGAGTAATCACAACCATTGCTTTACATAGATAGAGATCGAGGTGTCAGTATTCCCTGTAACTCAGAAGGAAGTGTTTTATTTGCTGGAAAGCAACACCAGCCTATTGTCAAGTCTACCCCACCCATAGATTCCATTAATTCAGTTTGACTTTTGGAAACTTCATGTGACCAAGGATTCTTACCTGTTTTGCTCACTCTTGATCTTGGTCGAATGATGGATGGATGGATGGATGGATGGATGGATGGATGGATGAATGAACGAACGAATGAAAGAACCCTGGGCCTTTCCCACCATTCATGAAAAGTCATAAAGTGACTAAGGACAAAATAAGACCCTAGGTGTCTGACCTTCAAGGACGAAGAGATCAGGAGACTCATGCTGTCAGCAGGGAGCGCTCATTGATGAGTGTATTCAAGACCCCTGGAACCTTTGTGGGCACACAGATGTTAACAGTGTCTGTTCTCTCCTGTTGGGCAGGCAGCTCCCATCATTTGTAGATAACGGTGGCGTGGCAGCCTTGATGCCTGCCCTTAAGTCTCCGATGCTCTTTGCAGCTTGACATGACAGCAGCTTATTGTTAGATCCCACTCAAATCTTTCAAATTGCCTCACCTACCAAGTCAAACTTGACTGCCCAATATTATTTGCTTGTGTAAATTTCAATAGGAATATTTAAAAATGTGTACCACCAAAAGTGACACCCGTTACACTTTGTAAGATTTCCCCATCTGAAAGAATCTCAGAATCATGGAAAAACAAGTGGTCGGACAGATAAGGAGTCTTGATCTGGGGCTTGGAAAATCCCAGAAATGGTGGGAAATCCACTTCACACAGAACCAGGATGCAGGCCAGGTTAGGCGTCCTCTGGGAGTGGATGTGTGTTGGGCACTTAACCAACCACGCCCTCCTATAGTGGGTACCGACTTGTCTGGGGATATCACCTGTCCCCAGGAGCCCATGGCCGGGTCGGGGAGCAGGTGTGGTAAGGCGGTGACCTTGGAGAGGCCGCGCCCTTCCGTATTTGGCCTCTGCAGTCTCCCGAGCCACCGCTGCCCTGAGCCCCGCAGGCGGCACCCACGCCGGCAGCCCCAGCCCCGCGCCGCGCCGCCGTCCAGGAGGATTTGTCAGCGCGCCCTATATAGCTGCAGACAGCTGCCATCTGTTATGTTTAGTAACACCACCCCGCGCCCCCTCCTCTGTGAACAAGCCGGCCTCGGTCGTTACGCCAAGAAGACAGATTTAAAGGACGCTCTGCTGCAAGCAGGCTTCCCGCAGCGTCCTTTCTCTCTCAGCCTCCTGGGTGCTCCCAGTGCCGGGCTGCACCCCGGCCCACAGGCAGGTGCTTTCAAGAACAGGCGCAGCTCCCCTCTTCCCTCCGTAGCTTCTGTGATGTGTGCACCATTTTAATGCATCGCATTTCAGTTCTGCAAATGTGAAGTGTAAATTGGGCTCCAATACGATGGTGAATCAGACCGGCCGTCACGATTAATTTATCACCGTGCTCCAGATACATCAGCTAAAATAATGTGAATTTAAAGCATCGCTTCCTCCTGCCTTTGTGCTTGCTGGCAAATGCGAAGGGCAGATCACTAGAGGGGGAGAGGGGGGGGGAGAGAGAGAGAGAGAGAGAGAGAGAGAGAGAGAGAGAGAGAGAGAGAGAGAGAGAGAGAGAGAGAGAGAACAGAATAGAGCAGAGCAGAGCAGGAACACAACTAAATACTTGAAACCAGGTTCCTTCCACCGTTTAAAACTGAATTTGCCAACTGAAGGTTTGTTTTGTTTTTAATTAGTATGTGTGCCGTTTCTCTCCCTTCAGGGCTCATCCACACATTAACTGGGAAAGTTAAATGTGTTCCCCCTACTTCAGGCAGCTTGATGACTGATATTACCAGGACCTTGGCATTCAGTATGACCTGTGAAGAGACTGCATACACAACAATTCCGAGACCTTAGGCAATGTAGGCTCCCAGACCCATACAGGCCTGACTTGGTAAATGCAAGAGAATCTTGTACAACCCCACCCTCTTTATTGTTTTTTAACCCTTTTGGGGTTAGAGAAAAGGTCTCATTCTATAACACCGGCTGGTCTCCTGGAACTCAGTAGGTAGATCAGGCTAGCCCTGAATCCAAGGTGTTCTTCTACCTCAGCCTTCGAAGCAGGGGAGTAGCATGTATGAGCCACCACACCTGGCTGAGACATTCAGCTTTAAAGTTTGGGAGGACTTTGTCTAGGTTTCAAAGCCCCAGATACCCAGGCTAGACCTCTGTGAATGTTTAGTAAGTAGTCGGGGTAATTCTTGTAAGTGGGATGGTCCAGTTTGGGGGTCACTAGTGCCTAAAGTGAGGCTCAGGTGATTTTTATGCTCATGACATCACCCGGGTCTATTGACTCCATTGGACTGTCTCAACGTATAGGACAGGTTTATCTGTTTAGTCATCCACAAGCTACAGATGCAAGAAAGCTTATTAATCACAGTGTCTGGTTGCATAACAGCACGTGCACTGCTCCAGTTAGGAAGGCTCAGCCCAGAGGAGGGTTCCTTCTTTATGTAACAGGCACATTCACCCTCAGATTACAGGCACGAGAAAACCTCTTGCTGGCCATCAAAGCCGTGCGAATGGCCTGACTTTATTGAAACAGTACCTTTCATTCAGAAGGACACAAAAAGCCTTTATGCAGATGTTGAGCACTGTTGAGGGTTACACTAGAGGACAGTGTCTGGTTCTGGCTTGTCAATCACAGTGGGGGGGGGCTTGACAGAGTTCTGAAGAGACTCATAACAGTTCTTTTGAAAACTCAAAACTGACTCTTCGAATTGGGGAGCATCATCCAGAAATTGACCACCTGTCACTGAACAAACAATGAGCCCTCAACTATCGCTTGAGAAAATTCTTTGTAAAAGGAGGTGTAGCACAGTTAATGCAGTGCTCGCCTAGCTTTTGGAGGCTCCAGGCTCGACCCTCGGCTTTGCATAAACCAAGACCTGGGAGCTTAAAGAGTGGAAGCGAAGCACCAGAAGCTCAAGGTCATCCTCAGCTACATAAACCGATCACGATCAGCCTGGGATACACATCCACCAGGGATGCAGTGGGGAAACTGTAGCTCTCACCCTGCCTGCATGGACATTTCAGCCACCTGGGGAGATGTTAAACATCCTAACACCTACCCAGTTAGGGACATTGCCAGGCTACCCAGGTGACTCCAATGTGCACTTCCTAGTAGGTCACCCCAATTTTAATGGCATCAGCATCACTGGGAGTGGGGTGATAAAATACGGATTCTGAGTCAGCAGTCTGGGGCCGTTCTGAGAAAGTCCCGTGCGATTTGAAAGCTCTGGTGCAGGAGGGGAGGTGGGGCTTGGAGTCAAGCACAACTGTGTTTCAGAGAGAGTCTATGATCGGATTTTCAGGCCACCTCACCTCCATACGGCTTTGTGCCATTTGCCAATGTACAAAAGGCCTAAGTTCGACTATCTCAAACACCAGGCACGGGGTGGCTTAGAAACCTAGCACTTGCCTAGCTTGGGGAGAGTACCTAAGTTCCATGCCCACACTGCAAAGAAGGAAAGACTGAGAACCAAAGTCACTGGGGGAGAATCTAAAGGTAGAAACTCCCCAGGGCTTGCTGTCATCCCTGTTCTCAAGTCACCGCTTTTTGAGACGGTTTTAGCAGCAACAGAGTTGTCATAATGCAAACTTGGAGCAGATGGGCTTGAACTGGGAGGGCTGGCATGCTGGCGCTGCTGAATATATAACAATGCTAGTAACACCTGGTCCAAAGCTGAGCCGTCTCAGAACCTAGAGGCTTTGGTAGCCACGAAGAGTGGCAGGTGGCTGCAGGAGAAATCAGTTTTTCCTGTGTCAGCTAAGAAACTTGTTGAAGAAATTTTCAAAGAACTGGTAAAGGTTCCCAGGCCACTGACAGATCTTTTAGGCATCTTAACCTTTGATATTGGGCTCTAGGACCCTGAGTGGAACATGCCTAGAAATGTATCTGCCACTTTTCCTTCTTGAACTATGCTTGGGAATGTGTCCACTCCGGAAGTGGGCTCCTGGGTAAATACTGTATGCCTTAGTTTTCTTGTGGCTGTTACAGAATACCAGACACAAGTGACCTAAAGAAGGCAGGATTCATTCTGCAGCCCAGCTTCAGGGGGTACCAGCCCATCAGTGCGGGGGTCCATGTGGTGAGAAGGCTCGGCCCAAGGTAGTTGGAGCTTTCTGCCTGTTCACATCTTGGAGGATCAAGAAGCTGACAGCTCTAGTTGGAACAAGAGGCTGACATGCTCTTCAAGGCCCACCCATGTCCAGAAACTCAGTGAGGCCCCACTCCCCAGAGGCTCCGTGGACCTCCTAAGACAGCACCATCAGGTTGTTCAAACACGTGATCATGTTCATGCTGGAACATACGTGTGTGTTTATATGTGCTTCAAAAATAAAACAAGCATGTTTCCTGGTCCTGGAGCTACTCTGGCCTGTTGCAAGTAATAAATCCTTCCACATTTTATCTTCTGTCTGCTGTGGGGAGCCGCACTCACCAAACACAAATCTATTGCCTCCCATTACAGTGTCTCTGGATTGTAGACATAGGGAGAAAAAAACTTCTTCATCAAGAGATTCTATTTAACTGTCAACATGATGGAGTATATAGATACCACAAAACAAGCAAAATTAAACTGTGGACGCTTGTCCACAGAGCATGACATAAGGGCTGCATCAATAAACTTCAAGCACTGTGGTCATCTGCACAAGACTGGGCCCATCTGCTGGGTAGTGGCCGGTGCAAGCCTTTAATCCCAGCACTTGGGAGGCAGAGGCAGGCAGATCTCTGTGAGTTCGAGGCCAGCCTGGTCTACAGAGTGAGTTCCAGGACAACCAGAGCTCTACAGAGAAACCCTGGCTCAAAAAAATGGGGCCTATCAGGAATGGGGGAGGGGCCCATGAGGCTAATAGTTACCTCTGTTCCAGTAAACACCCATCCACCCCCTGGGGAGGAAACTCTAATTCAAAGCGGCACACACAGTAAGAGGGAGGCTTGAGGAGAAAGGCTCTAGCAGAAGAGGAGGGGAGTTGGGAGAGGGGTGCAAAACAGCAAACTTTGTTATGTAAATGTCAAGCAAATCTTGAGGCTTCCACAGTAGCAGCTGGCAAAGTGCTTGCTTGCCTTGCTTGCTCGAAGCCACGGGATTTGATCTCCAGCAGTGCATAAATTAGGTGTGGTTGTGCACATCTACAATCTCAGCACTAGGGAGGTGGAGGTGGGAGGATCAGAAGTTCAAAGGCACCTTGTGCCACACAGTGAGTATAAAGCTAACTTGGGATACACGAAACCCTGTCAAAGAAAGAAAGAAAAACTCCACAGTAGGGACCAGCTGTACTCAGTGGTAAAATGTGTCTAGCATGTACGAAACCCTGTATTTCATCCCCAAAACTGAAGGAAGGGAAACACACACACACATAACGAACCTAAGTGACAGGGCTTAACAAGTGCTATTTCTTTCATGTAGTCTTCTCGGCCATCTAACAAAATGATTACTAGAATCCCTAATTTATAAAGAAGAGTCCAGAGTCTAGAGAAGGAAGAAACTCGACCATGGTCTGCCCAGTAGAAAGGGGCAGAGCCAGGAATCCACTCTGCCTCATTTAATCCCAGAATCCCCACTCAAAGCACAGGCGTGTGCTAACAGATCTGGCTCACGGGCTGGAATTTCTGGAGCTATTTCTGCTGCCATAGCAGCGTGTTCGTGCTTTCCTTAGGCTTTGCTCTAAATATTTTTAAAATGCAACCGTTTAATTTTAAAATTAGCTTGGTTCCCCAGAGATAAACTCTTTAAAGGTCAGATGTTAACTTGATCCTTTTTGGGGTTATCACTGAAAAAAGATCGGCAGAATTGACCTTGACCGAGCTGCCTTGCAGGCTTGAGGGACCCAGAGTCTCTTCCGAACCGCTGAACGCAGACACTGCTGTTCTGGGAAGGGGCACTTTCCATGCCTTTGATAGCAGGCACACTTGTTTTGCTTGACAAGAGCAGGAGTAAAAAGACTTAATACCCATCTTCAATGTGAATGGAATCATGTCCCAGGGACATAAGAGCCTCAGCCCCAGGGAACCCCAGGCTGGCAGTATTAGGCTGGTGTGACAGGAGCAGTTTAGGGACCAGCAAGGGTGGGCTCCAGGGACCCTCCCAAGCCTGTCTACACTCCTGGAAGCTTCCCTAGGAAAAACCTCTCAGAGATCCGAATCAGCTGCACAGTTTGCCTGAGAGCACAAAACTGTCAGCTGCAAGTCAACACAGAAACACATGATACAAGACAGGCACACAAGGTTGCTACTGTCTCCTTGGATAAAGACGGGGTGGACTGGGCCACCCTGAAAAAATACTGCATAAAGATCCTTCAGGGTGAAGTCTGAGCCTACTGCCCTACCCCCTCAGCCAGCTGGCTGCTGTGGGAACATCTGCAACCCACCTCCAGCTTCCTCCCACTAACTGAGAGGATAATGTACCCAAGTAGAGCCAACCAGGATCCTCTGTGTAGCTATGGCTGTCCTGAAACTTACTCTGTAAACCAGGCTGGCTTTGAACTCCTGGAGATCGGATTACCTCTGCCTCCCGAGGGCTGGGATTAAAGGCATATGCCACCACTACCCAACATATAAATAAATCTTTAAAAAGTTAAGAGCAAAAGAAAAAGAGAACCTTAGAGGCCAAGTTCTCTTATAAGTGAGGGGCCCCAACAAACTTCAACCAGTAGGGGTAAAGTTTCATGAAATAAAGTTTTATTGAAACACAGCCATGCCCATGTGGTTCTGTGTGTCTGTGACTGTTTTGCACTTAGAACAATCAGAGCTGACTAATCTACAAAGCCTAAAATATTTGCTGGGCTCTTTCAAGAGGTTTTTGTTTTTTTTGTTTTTTTTTTTGTTTGTTTGTTTGTTTGTTTTTTGATTCTTGCCTAAGTTCTAGAGAAGAGGAAGAGTGTAAGAAATGAAAGAAGAGAGAGAGAAAAAGAGAGAGAATGTTTTCTTCCCACAAAAGGAGGTAAGCTTGGTCTGTAGAAAAAAAGCGTAGTGGTGTTGGAATTTAAGGACCTATGACTAGAACTTCAAGTTTTCTGGGTCTTGGAGAACAGGCAGAGCCTATTCTAAGCTAAGCCCAAAGAGGGAGTTGGGACAGAAATCAGGGATCTCAAGGTATGGCAGATCATTACTTTACTTCTGGTCCTTCAAGGTGATACTGTGTGTGTGTGTTCTCGGGCACACACATACATCGTCATGCTGCTGGTCCTAGAAAGGAGGGAAGAGAAGAAAGGAAGGGATGGGTGTATACAGGGCACTCATCATACGTATGTATCTCTGCTGTTTTCCTTGATCTCGATGGTCTCAACCTTGTCTTTTTAAAGCTGGTGCTCACCAGTGGCTGACTGGCTGGTAGCAAGCCCTCCTTCACCATGTTCTCCCCCTTCCCCTGACTTCTACTCCAGCATTACAGATGAATCCATGACCACTACGCTAAGCTATTTCACATGGGTGCTGGGGATCTGAACTCAGGTCCTCAAGCTTGCGTGACAGGCACTTTACCAATGGAGCCACCTCCCCAGCCCAGTGTCCTCATGGATTGAGGGGATGGAAATGAAGCTTAGGACGATGACTGTTGCCTTTTTGGAGTCTGGACCAGGATGCTGTAGAAGACAGCAAACGCCTCAGCACTCTGTGTCCCTCAGTCTTGATGGGAAGTGAAGCAGATTAGGTATTGCCAGATGCCCCTTGGGTGACTGGCATGTCTATGTGGAGTTAAGCAGGGGCATGACCCAAAGTAAAGACACACACATCAAATAAAGACAGAGATGGCACCTTCCCTGCTTTTAGTTACCTGAGGGCAAAAGTGAGGAGTCAGTGGTTTCCAGTAAAGGCAGTTCTTAAGTGGCTGTTATGCAACCAGTAGGAATAGAAACAGTATCTGAATGCCAACAAAGACAAAGGGTGTCATGCGGCTCAGATGCCCCACCCTCAATGCCAGGGTAATTTTTGGAGCCCCTATTTCGGAACTTAGGCGAAACAGAAGACGGATCTTTGGCTATATGGTTCCTAAAAAGTGTTAAGTGGGCTGCTGGGAGGGCGACAGCTATCTGACAGCAAGTTCAGTCTTCGAGCTTAGTCTTGGAAATTCTGCCTAGCAAAGAGTCATCAGCATTAGGACTAGGACCCCAGTGCCAGAGGCTTTGCTGCTGTGGTATAAACACTCTGCCTCTGCGCTGCCCAGCCACCAGCTACACACAGGCCATAACTATTTAGCCCTTGAAGGATTGTTCATACAACCTGAATCCTCACTTTCTTTTTTAATATATACGGAACTTTTTTAGAGATCTTGCAGGCTGCTTGCCTCTGGCATGCATTGTGAGTTTGGGGAGGCAAAATGGTATAGATTGTGAGTCAAAATCACCTTGAACTATTTAATTCCTTTAATAGCCATTTACCTCAACTTTTGTATTTGACCTAACTAACATTCTTATTCTGGATAAGATATATGGAAGCCCAGGACCATAGAAGACCCCCCTCTGGGCTCCAGCTAAAAATGTCACATCTGAAACCTAAGGTAGACACTCAGCTTTTCTGTAACCCTGAAGCTCCCACCAATGTAATTGGTTAATATCTTGATCTGACTTTTTGATGGTTTTGTTCTGCAACTACAAAAGGTCATGTAATCTTTTCCATCGTGGGACCTGTCATTGCAAGGTAACTGGAATCTTCCCTCAGGTCATGATCACTTATATTAAGCTGAACCCCCCCCACCACCACCACACACACACATACAAAGTATAATTGCCATTTCACAAGGATACATCTGATGTCTTTTAATTCCTAAGTTAAACCCCAGGGTTAGAATGTAGCTCAGTGGTAGACAGTTTGCATGAGGCCCTAGGTTCTGATCCAGCACAGAAAAGAAGAGAAGAGGAAGGGGAAGGGGGGAAGGGGAGGGAAGGGAAAGGGAGGGGAATAGGAGAGGCCAACCAGCTACAATTCCGGTGCAAGACTCTAGATTGCTTTCCAGGTACAAAATGTTCTCATACCGCATCACAATTAAATGGGGGTAACTAAAGGCCTGGCTTAAGGAACAGTGAACATCGTGGCCTGTTTTTGTTAAGCCCCCTCAGCATTGTCTCTGAAATGAATTCTTGAGTGTTCTGGCGAGTTCTCAGACATAACATCAGAGAAGGCGCCTCTGAAGCAAAACACAGGTTGCTTGCCATGAAGACGTGGATGCCTCAAGAGCTTTGATTTCATCCTTATGACCCGCCTGGCGCTGCTGTGAAAAGCCGGACAAAGAGTTCTGAGATGAGGGAAAGCAGACAGAAAAGGAAACAGACAAGCCCCAAGTAAGGAGAGGAGGGTGCAGAGTTGGGGCGGGGCGGAGCAGCATCCTCAGCTGCTGGCTCTTCCTGCCCAGCCCTGAGCAATCCCTCCCCTTCTCTGCGCTCAGCTGTATTTGGCTGTTTCATCCCTTCTTTCCTCCGGTGAAAGCCTGTAATTACAGACACCAGGTGCGGCGGCTCTCTCCTCTCCGGTGACTCCATCAGTCAGAGCTGTGAATGGTAATTTGCCAACCACCATCGAAGTTTCCTTTCAAAAGCAGGATACGCTGGGTGTCTTGTTACATCACTCCGAAGCCTGAGACAATAGAAGAGGAAATAGAATTTACTCCGGGAACAAAGGAGTCTGTAGCTCGCTTTTCTTTAGCCCTGGATAGAGGAGGATTGACTGCTGCCTCTGTGCGGACAGTGGCTGCCCAGACCTGGAAAGGAACGGGCAGAAGCGTGGGCACCGGGTGCTGTCGTGCCCTAAGTGCCTAAGTGCGCTATTCCAATGCCAAATTAGAGTAAAGCAGCCACACAGCAGGGTACCCCGGAACGATTAAGATGGTTTAGAGGCATACTTCATAGGTTCAAATCCAACTGTTCACACGCCTTCTCTAACCGTTTTCATTTACATAATGGTGACGAATCCCTCTGCCCCTCCCCCTTCTCTCGTCTCTTTCTTCTCCACTCCCAACCTGCCAGGCTCTTCCTCCTTTTTCTTGGCCACGCTGGAGATCATACCTGGAGTCTCATGCATGCTAGATAAGCACTCTGATGCTTTGCCATATATCCAGGCCAGTCATGGCAATTGTCACCTTTGTGTCCTGGTGTTGTCTGGAAGATTTTAATGTCAGGACTCTGTTAGTACCTGACCATGTTAGAGTAGATAGACTATGAGTGCCAGCCTTGTGGTGGTATCTGTCCGATTGCTTTGCCTGGCCCTATGTTACCAGGCTGAGGCCAGGGAACAAACAACCTGTATATGGTATCCGGTATCTTGAGCCTTTTCTGTGTCCCCGGCTTCTGGAGGCTTTAGCCTGAGAATCCCTTTTTTCTCCGTTACTGTCTGGAGGCATGGACTGTGAATGGTCAGGAAGGAAAGTCTATGCCCTCTGAACTGAAATAGACAGGGAAATAATTAGTAACTAGCCTTCATCTCAGGCGACAGAGGGATGGACAAATGAATTGTGACTCAAACCCGGGTGACTCTAAGCTGTAAGTGCTGGGCATCTCCTCTGTTGTCTCGGGGGTGGGCTAATGAGTGCCAGATCCCACTGGGGCTGGAACAAGATCCAAGGCATCGTGGCAAGGGAGGGTCCTCTCCAGACCAATGCCTTTTCTAAGAGCCACTTGGGTAGGACGTGGCCCTGTCTCACTGCCCTTCGGTGGCCTCGCTGCCTCTGAGGAGATGCAGGTTCCCCACTGCCCTCCTCTTTCTGAGAAGACAGGGACTGGGAATAAAGTGGAGCAGTGATGTGTGGTGCCTGGGAGGGAAAGGGCCCAGGAGGACCGTGGTAAGGATTATTGGGGGGGTCTTTGAGACGGTGCCTTTCCCAAGGAGTTAGGACTCTGTACTTAGCACTACCACAGTAGCTACCAGAGCCAGTGCTCTTCAGGGTTTGACCTTGCAAATTCCAAGAATGTAATTCATGGGCACGAAGGCTGAGTTTCAGAGTTTTATCTTGGTTCCCCCTCCCCCATACATAGATGCATAGGTGGGAGCTTAAATGTGTGTGTGTGTGTGTGTGTGTGTGTGTGTGTGTGTGTGTGTGTGTACTTCCTGTATAGTGGAAGGGGATCCAGGAATTAGGGGACCATTGAACTGATAGCCTGGAGCCTACTTTGAAAGGACTTATGGCAGAAACCTGGATGAGATTGAGGAGGAGTGAGCTGCGAGTCCAGTTGGCCCAGTCAGCTGTCCAGGCGCCATCTCTCAGTTTCAAGCATGTAGTTGCATACAGGCCAGGCAGAGGGGCTCTTTAGGAAACAAAGATGCAGGAACCACAGCTTTCTCCTGACATCTCTGGCTGCTGGTAACGACATTCTTGAACTGCTGCTTTGGAGTCCCTGTCTTCCTGGCCAGTGCCTATGTCCTGGTCTCATTAGGAGGGCCAGACGCATTAGCTGGGATGGAGAGTATAACATTGAGCCCACAAGATCTCCTGATTTCTGTGACAGCTGTGCTCCTCTCTATTCACGGTTTAAAATGACTAATCACAATCAACTGGTTAACGTTTAGGCCAAATTCAGTGTAAGTAACACAATCCATATCCCCATGCTGGCAAGTCAGTAGTCCTGACCTGTAGAGAGAGTGACCCTGGCCCTGGACATAACAGCACTGGCTTCTGTACCTCCAAAGGTAGAGAGTTCCCTTCCCCAAATGTTAGTTCACAGGTAACTTTCCCAGCCATGCTTCCAAGGTTGAAGAACCAGATTAACCTGGGAAATGGCTTCTGCTGTAGCCTGAAGCATCCCTGGCTGTTCACTCTGACTTTCCACAATCCACAAGCAATTATGTCTGAGAATAGGGTCACCCTGTCTACACAATAGTGTGGATCCTCATGTGAGCCTTTCATAGGTATGAGATGATCACCATGCCAGCTCTGCAGGGGTTAGGGATAAAGAGCCCAGCTAGATTTCCATAGAAATCATCAGGAAGGATGAAATACTGGAACTCCAAGACTACACAAATCTTCCTGCTCCTACCGTGTTTCTGGTGTACACCTCACATTCGACTAAATTAAATGTCGCTCAGGCTCAAGTAGCCTTAGGGATAGCATTAGAGACTCTCTAGGATGACTGGGCAAGCCCTGTAAACATTTCCCCTGCCCAGTTCTCTTATTGGAGGCAGAGTTTTCCAGTTCCGATAGCCACTCCCAAATAACCACACAGAGGCTTGAATTAATTGTAAATGCTTGGCCAATAGCTCAGGCTTGTTACTATCTAGCTCTTACAACTTAACCTATTTCTATTAATCTATGTGCTGCCCCAAGGCTCATGGCTTTAACCTCTATCCCATTTTGTATGTCGGACTCGTTCTCAGTCTGGTTGGAGACCCTTTCACTCTGCCTTCCTTCCTCCTAGAGTCCTCTGTGACTTGCTATCCTGTCTATACTTCCTGTCTGGCTACCGGCCTGTCAGCTTTTTATTAACCAGTGAGAGTAATACATATTCACAGTGTACAGAAGGATGATTCCACAGCATCTTGTGTATGTTTGCACATCAGAGCCTGACTTTCCTGAGCCTTTCTTGGTCCAGCATAACTGAGTGGAACATGAGAACAGTCCTTAGATGGGGCCATGTCTTCTGTCTCCATAGCAATGACCATCATTCAAGGAAATCTCCTTCTGCAATAGATTCTAAGTTAAGAACTGACCCATGTTTTCCCTGGGGTAGAACTAACATTTCAACCAGCTACCATTCCTCTACCCATTCCACATTCACTGGCCTATCTTCTCTGTACAACATCCATGTCAGCAGCAATAAGAAGTCTTTTCTCAAACTGTATTCCCTACCATTAGCTCAGAGGCCTGCAGGAATCTCCTACTTAGAACCACACTCACAGCTTCTATTGGTGGCCTGGCTTTATCTCACACGTCCTTTTTCTCTACATCAGAAGACAGCATCTACCCAAGTCAAAGGCAGCTGTCTCATAGTCTGGCCTGTCACATATGGAATGGCCCAACAAGGGAGCTCAGCCCAGCAAAGATTCTTGATAATGGCTATTGAGTAGCCAGCCAATCAGATCTCTTCTCCTGGGGAATTAGGACTAACATAAGTTCTCCACTTGTCGATAGCAAAACCTTTTATGTTTTGTTTTGATAAAGTGACTTCCCCCTCTCACTGACTTACAGTAATGAAAACTTATTTTTCAAATACACAATGTAAATTATAAGCCCCCAGCTGTGACTCTGTCTTTGTGCAGCTCATTGTGGTACCTACGAAAATAGAATGTCTCCTCTATGGAGCTGTGCAAAGTCTGTGGTCAGGGAGCAGACAGCAGAATCACTTGGTTAAGTTATCTTCTTGGAAACTCACATTTAATGTGCCAGAGCAAACCTCATGGCCAGCCTGAGAGCAGTGGGACATCTGTTTATGACCTTTCCAAGGAATGCCCCATTGGACTCTTAGAGAAGGCCTGAATAAAATACAATAGCTAGGGTAACTGTCAGGGAAGTGCACATGCCTTAGGGTTTCTATTGCTGTAAGAGACACCATGACCACAGCAACTCTTATAAAAGAAAACATTTAATTGGGGCTGGTTTACGGTTCAGAGGTTCAGTCCATTATCATCATGGTGGGACATGGCAGTATGCAGGCAGACATGGTGCTGGAGAGTTAGCTGAGAGTTCTACATATTGCAGACAACAGGGAATGGTCTATTTCACTGGGCATGGCTTGAACATATAAGAAACCACAAAGCCCACTGTTAGGTGTAGGTTTTTCCCTGTTAGCAGGTCTGGTCCCACTGCCATGCCAGCCCCAAATAACACACACAGAGACATTGTATTAGATATAAAGCTGGTGGCCTGTTTCTAATGTTTCTTACTGGCTAGCTCTGTCTTAAATATTAACTTATTTCTAAATATTTCCACGTGGTCTTATCTTACCGGAGAGAGGGGCTGGAGTTCTTCTTTCCATCCTCCATCTTGGATCTCCTCCCTACTACTTCCTCTTTCCTCCTAGTCTCCTAGACCCGCCTGTCTTGCTTTCCTATTGGCCAACAGTGTTTTATTCATTACAGAAACATTTACAGAATGACATCTCCCATCATCTCCTCTTTTCTGTCTAAAATAAAAAGAAGGGTTTTAACCTTAGCATAGCAAAATATATCACACAACAGTTATCAAATAAGAATCACAGTTAACAATATTTAGTCCATTAACATTTAGTAAGATTTAAAGAAATTATTCCATCATCTATCCTATCTTATAAGTCTTATATGTAACTTATCTTTAATCTTAACCAAGGAAAACTATAACCATAACTATGTCTTCAACTCTATCAAAGACCACAGAAGGATAATATATAAACTCTAATAATGACAGAGACATCTTACTACCTGGTCAGTCACCTGAAGTTCTTCTTTAACGTTCCATCTTCAGCCCATAGGCCATAGTGTGTCTGACAGACTCTTCAGCAAAGGAGGAAACTTTAAACTGTCCATCTGTATTGGCAGTTTGTCAGTCAATTTTCTCTGTGTCCTGTAGATTGTCTGGCAGATTCTTCCATGAAGAAAGAATCCTGTAGCAATGTCCATCTTGTTTCAGCAGTCATTTTTCTGTGGGTCCTGCATGTCCAGTTTATAGAGCATAAAGTCAAACAGTCCAGACAAGAGCAGTATCTTGTCCAAATGGCTAGTCTTGCCACATTGGAGGCAAACTCCATAACGAGTTTCTTCAATGTCCACCTTCCTTTCTGACGCAGTTGGTGTTGCCAGGAGCATTTATGTTTCATTGTCAAGAAAAACCCTAAACCATTTTAAATGTCATATTCAGTAGGGTTTTGAAAGGTTTGAAGAATGCCTATCCATCTCAAATACATCTCAGTATATCTAGAAAACCTAACTAACTTAACTATAAGTTTTGACTATCATAGGTAACTATCTATAATCTGTACTACATTATACATTACATTTCTAAATGAGCTATAATAAACACAATAGCTAAACAGGAGGAGAAATGTACATATAACAAAATTGACCTTAAATTGTATCAATAAATGAAAATCCATTCCAAAACAAAGTATTCATATCTATACCATAATCCCCTTTTTACTTTTAAAAGAATTGGTTGTGATCATTAACATTTATAACCAACCCCATTTAAATGAAAACAAACATTTATAAACAATATTTGGGAATTTGGGAGTCCCTCTTTCCAAACTGCTTCCTGCTGGTAGGGGCGCTGTCATGGGGATCCTAAGAAGATGAAGAAATCCTGGCTGTAGTCTGCAAGGCTGGCTTGTCCCAGCTGTTTTGAATGTTGGATCACCTGTGACTCTGTTTCAGGGGTTCTTGCTTAATCAAACCATGTTAGTCTGGAAGGAATCCATAGCTTTTTATTTTCTGTGGAAACAAAAATAGAAATCCTTTTCTCCAGTAACCTGGAGAAATTTTGAAGACTTAAGTTTTAAAGTCAAAGCATCTTTAAAATATATATATATTGAATTAATCCAGCAGCATTTCTTTTAACAGTTGTTATTTCCTCAGCAGTCAAATAATTTAAAGATAACAGAACAGCATATAGTATTCATATTCTTTTTGTGCTTCCCATTTTTAAGTGGCTTTTTAAATTACTCTACCCATACCCAGCTACTCTCTGTCTTTTAAAATCCATTTTATTCTTTCTCTCCCCTAAGTCTACATATATTTTAAAACACACTGTAAACTTTTAGCGGTTTTTCTGAATGTGAATCTATCTTTACTGTAAATCTTTATCTTTTTCTGGCTACGAGTCTTTTATCTGGTAAACAACAACATTGCTAAATTAAAAGCCACAGCTGTATTAGTCGCTGTCTATCCAAGATGGTAGTGGGTATCTTTACTGCCAGCACTGAGAGCTATGTTCACTGTCTTGGTCTACACTGCCATCCAGCAGCATGTTGCCGGCTTGGAGATGTGGTCATTGCCATTGCCAGCTCTCTTACACACCACTATGTTGTTAGCAGAGCTCTTTAAAAGCCTTGTGGTTTTTTGCCGCTTATGTTGAATCAGGAAATCTCCCTTAAAGGAGCCGCGCAAATCTCTGCTTGTCTCTAGCAAAACAGAGTCCAACTGAGAAAAATGCTGCTACCAAGAAGCCTTGCTTGTCTTTGTTCTTTTGATTATAAAACCCTTTCTTAAGCTTTTCTTAAGTTTTAAGTGAAAGTTCTTATTAGTCATGTTAGGAGCAGGTTTTTCCGCCAACTTGGTCCCACAGCAGCAGGCCACCTCTTCAGTGACACACTTCCTCCAACAAGGCCACACTTACTCCAGCAAAGCCACACCTCTTAATAGTGCCACTCCCTTTGGGGGCCATTTTCTTTCAAACCACTGCAGTACACATTTGAATTTTCAAATGTGACCTTTTCCATATACTTACCCATAATCTACAGGTAGTTGTGAACTAAATTTGACATTCAATATATAGAATCCTGAGTGGCAAAATGGAACTGTGGTGGGAGACATTCCAGAAACTTCTCAGGATGGCCTTTACCTGTGATCCCAGCACTTGGGAGAAGGATGGTGAGTTTGAGTCAAGCCATGGATACATAGTGAAACCTATTTCAAAATCAAACCAAAACCTCCCACGAAATTACCACCACCACCCACCAAACAATAAGAAATAATCAATAGCCATAATGGAGAAGGCTCTGCTAGGGAGATGCTCACCCATTTTGGAGAAACACATCATGAGAGGCAGGGCACTCTGGGACACACATGCAGCATCTGGATGTGGGCTCTGGGAAAGCAGTAAGGTCCATGGTTGCGGGCAGTTGACACAGATTGTTGCTTGGCACATACGTGTTTGCTAGCTTTCTGTTGCTGTGATAAAAAAACAAAAACTGAGGCAACTTACTGGAGAGTTGTTGTTGTTGTTGTTTTGTTTTTTGGTGTATGGTTCCAGAGGGATAAGAGGCCATCATGGCAGGAAAGCAAAGCAGGAAGCTCATACCCTCACCTGCAAACCGAAGTAGAGAGAGAAAACCAGAAGCAAGGTTATAGAGTCTCAAGTCTCGACCCCCAGAGAGGGACTCCTTCCCGGAAGACTGTACCACCTAAAGCTCACCAAACAGCTTCCTCAGCTATTACAGGAGGCCCATCAGAGAAGACCACTCAGACCAAGTTAATAGCCAACTGAGTCTTTATTCCAGCCAGCTGGGACTACACTCAAATATTTGAGGGCACAAGTGTAGGCCTGAGCATTTAGACCAAGGATCTTTTAAAGGCAAGAACCACATCTTGGTATTTGTTCAGCAGCTGCTGGGGGAGGTTTGCACAAGCAAGCAGCTTAATAGAAACTAAGTTATCTGGGGCATCTTGGCCTCAGGTCCTAGAATAGAGTTGGGTAATTTTTTCATGGGAATCTCTATCAAGAAGATCAAATCCTAGTTAAACCTGAAGAGGCCTTAGTGATAAGATGGGAGAACCTGTGCCCTGCCTTGCCCTGTCACATTCCCCACTGGTTCTATGGACATGGGTCAAAACACTGACTTGTCTTGTTTTAGGGCATAGTCGGTCCTAAGGACCAATAGCTTAACTTAGTTTATTCTCCGATGTAGTTGGCCATGCAGTTGAGGATGCAGGGTCCCATTGTCAGCCAAACAACATTCTGGCTAATGCTGACCATAAGGCGGGGACCAGGTAAACAGAGACTGACTGACACCAATTATATGATCTATGTATTCTTTCTTTCTGTGAGGTTTTCTCTGACCATGGCAAGGTTTTCCCTAACTACCACTGATTGATTGGTTGGCATGGAAACACCAAGTTTCTCCTAAGGCCATGCAAAGTTCCCTCTGTTTCATAAAAAGGAGGTCCAACCTCCTTCAGTTCTGTAGGACTACCTCTGTGTGCTCAATTTGGCTCTCCAGCTTGGAAATATAACTCTCCAAATGGCCTAGGTCTACGTCTATCTGGGAATTGAGTTCCCTAAAGTTCTGGGTCCCAACAATTAAGGCTAAGATGACTATGAAAGTTGCACTGGCTATTTCTTACCCTACTAGGATCAAGACCAGAATTGGGGACAATTTGATCTTCATTAGCATTGAGTCAAGGACAATATGAGCTCTATCAGCTTCTTGATTATAGACACATACCTAGGAGAGATGTAGACATGTATACATAGAGTAAGGGTATGGCTTTCCAATAAGTTGGGAGAGGCACATTTAGTTAAACCATTAGTAACTTAGGACATGATGCAGGTACCTTGTCCTTGGCAGACCATGCATAAAATTGTAATCCCTGAAGGCCTTTTATCTAGTCAGTCTCCATCAACTGATTTACTGGGCCTGTCCCTCCCCTAGACCCATATTGTTCCATCCCTGGGACATAAGAGAGTAGAGGTCCTAAAAGATAGGGTTTGCCATCCCTGATTTTGCTGAATTTCCACGTCCAGGTTTGAGACTGATAGAGAGTGTGTACCTGGGATTAGTAAACTCAGATCAGGTTATCTTTAAGTGGTCTGAGGTCCAAGGTATATAGTCCGTCTGAATATGTCGGAAATATAGTTTTGGAGGAGCACTGGTTTTCCTTTATCTATCTAGGTGTGGCCTAGGTATGTGCCCTGAAGGACACACAACTGAGCCTTCTTGACTGAGACTCTGTACCCTAGGGCACAGAGGGCCTCTTTTGCCTGTCCATGATCCTCCTTGGTGGTTGGAGCTATGAAGAAGGCACCTACTACACTGGGGCAAGGTGTTTCATGGATATCTTTATCAAAATTCCAACAGATCAACACTCAGGGACCCATTAAATGATGCTGGCGAGTCCCTGAATCCCCCCCCTCCTGGTATATTGCTCCCATTTCCTTTCTTGTCTGTTGTGCTAAGTCAGTGATCACAGTATGGTAGACTTCCTTTCCTGTCTGTCTTTGGCTGAATCTTGGCTATTGTAGACTTTCTGAGCAATTTCCAAAAGTGGAGGCCTATGCATTCCTTCAAATCCCTCTAATGTCTGGACCTTTATCCTTATGTCTGGGATCAACTTCATAACAAATGCAATGCTAGTGGCTTGCTGTTTTTTTGTTTTTGGTTTTGTTTTTTTTTTTTTTTTTTCTGGTTGGGGGGATATCTGGTTCTATGGGAATAAATACCCAATATATCTCACAGAGCCTTTTCAGAAAGCCAGCAGGTGATTGAGTAACCTGACCTAGCTTGGATCAGTTGGCATGTTTCCAACTGACTCTTTTAATCCCCCCAATAGTGTCTGGCAGAAAAAGAAAGTCCAATGCCCTCTTACCTTAAAAATGGTTTCCAACAGGCTGATAAGGGTCTGCAGTCTGTCCAAAAACAGAGGTTTTGGGGGTCACCCAATTACACAAGCTACTGGTGGAAAAGAGGACATAAGCCACGAACTTGGAAGGAGTTGAACTTTCACTTTCTCCCTGGCGTGACTTGGGGAATTACTTCTTCCTTCCAGGCCCGACCAGTTGCTTAGAGCAGTCTAGGAACTGAGTAGCGAACTCGTGGCTCAGGGAACCCATTTCTCCTTCCTGCACACTCTGGAGCCCTCCACACAGAGAGCAGGGTCAGGACCCCAGGACTATGAGTGGGAGTCAAGGGACTAAACAAGTTGGAATTGAGCACTCAGGAGCAGGAAGAGGGAGGAGATCAATTTCCTAAGGCGGGGAGGGGGGGGGGCTGAGAGAATGGATAGAGGTTTTGGGTTTCTCTGGGTGACATCACAGCATGGATGGGCTGCCCTGGACTGACTTGTGAGCCTGTGGAGAATCATGCACCACCTCGGGTGGCTGTGGCTGTGATTTTGGGACTGCCTATTCATCCTTCAATGTCAGAACTGTTTCTCCAACCAACAGAAGCAGTAGAGGCACACAGGGTGTGCTGTAGTTTTATGTCAACCTGACACAAGCTGGAGTCATTGGAGAGGAAGGAGCCTCAATTAAGAATACTTCCAAAAGATGAGGCTAGGCAAACCTGTAAGGCATTTTCTTAATTAATGATTGACGGGGAGGGCCCAGCCCATTGTGGGTGGTGCCATCCCTGGGCCAGTGGTTCTATAAGAAAGCAGGTTGAGAAAGCTCTGTTGAGCAAGCCAGTAAGAAGCATTTCCTCCACACCCTCTGCATCAGCTCCTGCTCCCAGGTTCCTGCCCTGCTTGAGATCCTGCCCTCACTCCTTTTGATGATGAACTGTTAAATGGAATCCTGAGTGGAAAAACAAAACAAAACAACAACAACAAAAAACCCTTTCCTCCCTAAGATGTTCTTGGTTACGTGTTTCATCACAGCACAGTCACCCTAAATAAGGTACAGCAATAGTACACAGAGACACACAGTAAAGATAAAGACAGATGGGGTGGCCACCACACATTCATATACCTGAACAGACCGGGGGAGTTTAGTGATATATTACACAGATCCCAGACACAGGATCTATGGGCACATCAGACCTCCCCTCATGTGTCCTAACCAGATGTGTGTCTTACAGATCAAATTTACCCCTGGAGGTATTCAGAAAAGATGACTTTAGTTTATCCCCCCCCCCCCACCATCTTCAGGGTTAGCTCTGGAGTGTTTGGCAGTGATGGTTCAGAGATGGGGCCCTGGAACATATCAGTGCGCTCCCCAAAGAGTCCTCTCCAGCAGGAATACTCTTCCCCACTCCTGGGGGGTCCCGAAGCACCTAAGTATCAGAGTGCAGTGTCTGGGCATCTTGCTGGGGCCTCTGAAATGTTACAGGGAGCCTCCTACAGCTGATCAGATAGTTTATATAGCCAACTGAAAGTTTTTATTCCAGCTAGCTAGAACTACACTCAGGTAATTGGGGACCTGAGTGTAGCCCCCCAAGCATTCAGACCAAGGATCTTTTAAAGGCAAAAACTACATTCTGGTATCTTGCTCAGCAGCTGCTGGGGGAGGTTTGCACAAGCAAACTGCTCAACAGAAGCTAAGTTAACTGGGCATCTTGGCCTCAGGTCCTAGAATAGAATGGGGGTAATTTTCCATGTTTCTTCATTAAGGAGATCAAATTGTAGCTTGGTCTCAACAAGAAAACAAGACGGGGAACCTCTGCACTGTCTTGCCCTGGGGACTAAGTGTTCAAGTACTGAACATTGGAGAGTATTTCTCATTCAAACCCACCACAGATGCTAAGGACAAATCCTTCCTCTAGTTACCTGCATATACACATTTCCAACCTGTTTTGTAGCCTGCCTACACACACACACACACACACACACACACACACACACACACACACACACTCCCCATGGACTTTGAAAATATATGTATGCATGGTGTCCTCAAAGCACACATATTCGTATGCACTTGAGCTCATACTCTCCACTTTGTTTATTGAGGCAGAGTCTCTTGCTGAATGCAGAACCCACTGATTCTGGTTGGATTAGCTAGCCAGCTTGCCTTTGTTTTGGAATTACAGGTGGCTACCATGTCTGTCCAGCATTTACATGGATTCTGGGGATCAGAACCCTGATTCTGAGTCTTGTGAATAAGTAGGTGTTTTATCTACTGAGCTACATCCCCAGCCCTCTAGTAGACTTCACTGTGGGCTTACAGTAACTAGTCAATTAGAAGAAGGCTAATGCAGGCACTGTGCTAGGTGTCATATATTTATTTTTTATCACTTTCTTGGAGAAGACAAGCATGGAAAAGCAAATTGCTGGTAAACAAAACCCACAGACCTCATTTCCTTGGTTAATTAGAAAATTGGAATGGGAAGTCAGGAGCCATTATCATCATAGGAATCAGTCATTGATCCTTACCAATTAACAGGAACAGGAAGTAACCTTTTGGCTTTCCTGTCTCCATCTATGGCCAGGACTAGTAAGACAGGAAGTGAAAAGGAGCTACTCAATCCATTGTAAATAAAGCTGGTAATCTTCAGTGTTGGGGTAATGGCTAAGTGGATAAGAGCACTTGCTATGCATGGAAGAGAACTTGAGTTCAAATCCCTAGCAACGATGTAAAAGCTGGAATGGTAATGGTGTACTTGTAAGCCCAGAATTGAGAGGACAGTCAGACCAGTGTAGCCAAAATGGCAAGCTTCAAGAGTCTGTCTCAAAAGAATAAGGCAGAGAGTGACTGAGGAGGACAATCAATGTCCTTGAGCCTCTGGATGCATGTACTTGGGCCCTTGCACCCCACCGCCACATACATACACCAACACACACAAATCAAAAAGCAGAAACAATGAAAAAAAGATAATTGGTAATCTTTTAAAAAACAATTTCTGGGAAAGTAGAGCATCCATGCATGGGCAAAAGCATGAAGTCGGATGCTTACATCAAGCGCATAGACTCAAACTAGTTCCAAGACCCAAATGAGTGGACTTGAGCAATAGCTGTAGAAGTAGCTTGAAAATATCCACTTATATATGTACACACACACACACACACACACACACACACACACACACACACACCCAAGGTTTCTTTGAGACAGGGTTTCTCTGTAGCTTTTGGAGACTGTTCTGGAACTCACTCCATATACCAGACTGACCTCGAACTCAGAGATTTGCCTGCCTCTGCCTCCTGAGTACTGGGATTTAAAGGCATGCGCCACCGCTACCCAGCTAAAAATAAATTGTTAATGAACGAAATAGAGGTGATTATAAGTATCTGCAGGCACACATGGTGCTGGAGAAGGAGCTAAGAGTCCTGTATCTTGATCCACAGGCAGCAGAAGGAAAAACTGTACTGGGCATAGCTTGAGCATATAGGAGACCCCCAAGCTTGCGGTACAGTGATATACTTCCTCCAACAAGGCCACACCTCCTAATTCTGCTACTCCCTATGGGCCAAACATTCAAAACCATCAGTCTATGGGGGCCATAACTATTCAAACCACCCCATTGAGCCATTTCACGTGGTTGTATCATCACTGCTATGGTGGTGTATACAGCTTCAATTTCAGCACTCAGGAGAGGGAGGTAGGTGGTGTAAGGATTCAGGCATTATGCTGGCCTGCCCCTAACACCCGGCAGCATGCACTGGACAGCCCAGGGTTCCATGGCTACATAGTCTGCATGCAGGTGCAAAGGACCCTTTAAAAGGACCCATACACACTTCACTCTTTCCCCATTCACCTGAGGCAGAGAGGACTTTTCCTGTCTCCCTCTTCACTCTGTCCTCTGCCTTTACCTCTTTTCTCCCTGCCCCTCCCCCTCCCCTTTCTAATAAAACTCACTTAAGCTGTCTGCCTGGCATGTTTGTTCCCCGACCACCATGGAATCTGCCAAGGTCCCCCACTCACTTTATCATGACAGGTGAATCTCAGTGAGTTCAAAGCCAGCCTGATTTACATAGTTCTGGGCCAGCCACAGCTTATGTAGTGAAAAATCTTATCTAAAAACAACAAAAACCCCACAAATTAAATGGCGCAGCAGGAGACAAGACTGAATGCTTGGCCCACACAAGACCGATCTCTTGTTCTGCAGACACAAATGAAACACTGCTCAATCAAATGCAAACTAGATCCTCACCTTGAACTCTCACGTGACCTGCTTTGGCCAATGAAGCAGTCCAAGAAGAGGTAAGAGCCAGTGTCTGTAAGATCCTAGGGTCTGAGTGAGACAATGCATTCTGGGGACAGCCAAGGCAGAAGGGAAAGGGAGGGGAGTCTAGGCAACCAGAGGAACCAGACATTAGAGGCTTTGTAGAACAACACAGGGATGTCTTGGGGACAGGGCCACTGGAGACCTAGGTGGCTTCAGACTTGGTAATCCTCTTGCCTCCCTGTCCCAAGTGCTGAGATTATGAGTGTGCCCTCAGCCCAGGTTTTCATGTGTTGGGCAAGCACTCTACAGAGCTGAATGCCCAGCTCTAGCATAGGGATTTGAAAGGAGGGTTGACTGTGAGCTAAGGGAGGGTGCAGGCTTCCCTGGCTGTGGGGGGGGGGGTGAGGGGTGAGGGGTGAGGAGGCTTAACTTTCAATGGGAACTTCCCAGCATAAGTCATGCAAAGTGCTTTTTTTTTTTTTTTTTGAAGCTTCCAGGTCATTTCATTTTGTTGGTTAGGTGTAGGTTAGGGCTTTAGAGGTGCAGTAATAGTAATCTGTAATCTTTATAAACATCAATTGCTCCCACAATGGAACCCACAAGTGGTAGATGACAACTGAGGTTGCTCATCCCTTCCTTCCCCTAATTCAGGCTCCCTCCCCCTCAGGAGCTACTAAAACTACAGCGGAGGCCTAAGAGACTAATGACCCAATAGTGACTAGTGATACTATAAAGCATATAGATAATTTATGCTGCCTAATTTCACTTTTAATATCGGAAAAGTAGCACTTTCCACTTAAGAAAATGTATAACCTTGTTTTTAACTTTACAACTGTCTTCCAGCCTTAAGCATTCTATCCTTTCTCCCACATCTCCTTTTTTTCTTCCTTTATCATCCAATAGAAAAATGTCAAGTTCATTATTTAACTTCATTAAATAACTTCAAGTTGCAGAGTAGAATCATTTCCCATGAAAACCCCAGTTTTTATTCCTGAACAAATGATTTGCAAATGAAAATATTTGACATCAGCCCAGGCAATCAGAATATGAGCAGTTCCAACAGAGCCAACCATGTAATCTTCAGAACCTAACAGTTCATTCTTAGCTCACTGTGGAGACTTGCTCTCCAATAGTTCCTGCTCCTCCTGGACCGAAACTTCCCAGCTAGATCTGGTCTCCAAGCTCTGCACGCCTCTCTGAAGGTCAAGGTCACTGTGGTCTTGACTGTGAATAAAGGCATGAGCATATGCAATACACTCCTCACCGCAGCGTGCCTACAGTGCCACAAGAGTCAGAATAATAAACAGCAAGGAGAGCCCAGGGACCTAAGGATGCAGATTTGATTTTAGACTTCTCCGAAGTATTCATGAGTCCTAAAGCAGAGTGCTGTCTGGGAATGTGTGATTTGAAATAAAAACAAGGGATAGTGCGTGGGGGCAGGGAGCTGCTAGGATTTTGGCTCTAGGTCTGAAAAATGAACATTTAAAAACAATGCCAAGTCGGGCTCCTTTCTGTGACACATACAAAAGCAGTGTGACTGCACACAGGAGGCAGTAAGAGCGTTTTCACTTGGGATCACTGCAGGAGGGCGCCCGAAGATGGTCAGTTACATGGACATCTACTCACTTTGCCTAATGATAAGTTTTGTTTCTTTTTTTAATTACTTTCTATAAGCTTGGACTATACTGTGTCCACTCTACTCACCAGAATGTGTAATAAATGTGTAATCTCTTTAGAAATGTTCTTGAAATTGTTAGTGTAAAAAGGTTCCCACAGTTCTGTGTAGTTAAAAGCTAAATAATTGAGAATAACTGTTCTTAGCATAATGAACAGTGACTATTTTAAAAACCCTTTTGGTGTACAGAATCAAATGTACAGTGAAGGCTGATCTACTAAGAATGAGAAGATACCCTGGGAAGGGCTATGTAATACCAGGCACATGCGCAGACCCAACTTGGCAAGGCCTTGGATTTTTAAATTCTATACAAATTTGCCAATTACTACCGCTAGTAAGGCAATCAAATGGCATATCTAAATTAGTCTCACATCCAGAAGGAAAACTGAATTTAAAGAACAGTTATTTTCATAGAAAATTTCAAGAACTGTGTTGGACCCCAACACCAATATTCTAATAAAATATTAAAAAGAACTTTCTACTCATCTCAATTATGCATTTCAAAACAAATCCTTTCAAAATATATACTTTTGTGTTTGTGTGCATGTGTGTGTGTGTGTGTGTGTGGGGGGTGTACATGTTGCAGCATGTGTGTGGAGGTCAGAGGACAACTCCATGTAGTTCTTTCCATGGATCCCAAGGATTGAACTCAGGTTGCCAGGCCATACAAGTACCCTTGTACCTGATGAGCAATCTTGTTGATTGAAAAGTAAGATTATCTTCCCAGCTTCAGTTCACTGTGACAGAACAAAGCTCTCAACATGACATCATCCTTCCCTCACTGCTGGGAAAACATATCTCAGCTTGACATACAAGCAGTACACTGACTTGCATACTACTGCCTGTTACTAAACTTCATATTTACAAATTTGTTTGTGTGTGTACCTCTATGTGGATACATACGTGTTAATACTTCTCAACCATTCCAAGGACACACATATAAAATATAGTGAGAAATATCAGCCACTGACATTCTGGTTGGTTGGATGAAAACAACTAATTTCAAAGGGTATCACATTGAAGAGTTTAAAACAACTTCTTTTGGAGATCAGTAATGGTCAAATATTGGACATCCTGCTGGTTCAAATTAACTTCTGGAAAACAGTTCGTATGTGGTTGTAAGGATAGCTGTAGATGGTAGTCTTTGGTCTGGAAGATATAAGCCTGTGCCTAAAAAATACAGCCATGACACTCCTGGAGTAGCTAATCCTGTTTAGGCAACAATACAACTATCATCATAAAACAATGTTATAAAAAGTGCTTAGAACATAAACACATAATGTGAATCTCATTCTGGCAAGCAGTGAAGCAAAAGCTTCTATTTGGCCGTGTGGTGGGTTTTGTGGCAAGCCTTCCATTCTCTAATGCAGTTCATCAAAAACATGATCAACTAGACTCACACTTCAAGGTACTGCATTTTAGCAAGCATTGAATAATAGTATCTTGCAATTTATAGAACTTCCATTTAATCACCTACTCTGTTTTCAAACTCCTAATTGTGGAAGTGAAGACCAGACTTGGAAAGCTACAAATTATTTGAGACATGGCTGAACATGAGCTATCCACTACAGCCAATCATTAGGAGCTCAGCAAGCACCTCCTTTCACACACACACACCACACACAGAGCTGGGCTACTGAGAGCTGACAAGGCCTCTCCAGACACTTCCAATACCCAGTCTCCATCCTTCTTGTCCAAGAGGAACAACAACTGGCTTCTTTACTCCTGGAGTCTTCATAACATTAACTATCAACCCAACCTTTGTGGCTATCAATCATCTCCCTAAAATTAGGGACTATTCTAGTTCAAATTAAGATTTCATTGATCTGATCAGCTAGCTCATTTACCGAGTTCCACTAGGGAAAAATTTCCTTAGGACCACTCAATAACTAACTCCCAGATTGCTAGATCCTCAATACTACACACACGCCCCTTGCAGCAAACAAGCATAAACACACACATTATGCAATTGCCTGTTTTATTCAGTGGCACCAATTTTGCAAACTAGAAATTTCTACTTTCCATCTCACATACAATCTGTAACCATTCACAGGCTGAATGCAGTTTTTCAAAGAACTAGAAAACAAAAGTACATTCTTAAAATTAGAACTAAATTCACATATTTTCTTTGGACCAGGAAATGGTACATAATACAAAATATACATTTATGGAATTTCTTTAAAACTGTGGGTCACATAAACTGCAAAGTGGAGGATTCTGTTACATATTATGTTTAAGAAAAATATTTCTGCAGTTCTTACATTGATTGATAGGTTTAAAAAACTGAATTTATGTATAATGCAACATGCTTTTAACATGTACATGTCTCCCCACTCAAAACACTGATAAATGAAGTGAAATAATTACAATTGTAAAACTAATCAGTGCTGGGCATCAATGCTACATAGTATTTTCCTGCAGATACACTACCTCATTAGTTTAGGGCTAGCCAGGTAAAATAGTGAATTCTGTTTCTACTTCCACAAACATGAATCAAGCTAGAACTGAACATGAAATTTTGGCAGCAAATTGAACAACCATTTTTCAATGTAATTATGTTATCTTTTGTAGCAATATCATTAATCTTCTACATTGCTATGTAAGACCTTATTTTAAACATTGTTTATTAAGTACTGAATTCCTTAGAATATGAAATTAAGTTAATATTTAATGCAAATCTTCAAACCTGAGTGAGACCTGACAGCTAATTTGTTGTTAACATATTGTTACCACCCTACACTCTGGAGGGTCAGGAGCATGCCAGAAACATTCAATTTCCATTTCCTGTTTTGTTTGTTGTTGCATTTTAGGAGTGGCAAGCCTTAAAAGACATCAACCTCCAAAACTGGCCTAATCACTATTCCGCCTTTACATAATAGGTTCCCACAACATAGGACCTCAGAAAACAAACAAGCCAAAACAAAACAAAAAACCCCAAAAAACCCAAAATCAACAACAAAAACAAAACAAAAAAACCCATACCAGATTCCAGCCAGGTGTCCACTGTCTCCTTACTCTTTGCAAAGTAAAACAAACAATTCCTTCTAGATTTTTATGCTCTTGGAAAATTTGGAGCTCTATTGGAAAAGGATGGTGCCCTATGTTATAACGGAGGGTCTTGACCAGGCCAAAGAGAATGTCCTGGAGAGTATATATATCTGGTATTTTCCCAGGTGCAGTCAGTCCCTCTGATCCAAAGGGTTGTGACCCCCAAAAGTTTAAGAAACCTTCAAGAACAAACCTGTGCTATTCAATGTATGCAATCAAGATCTAATTTTGTTCTATAACTACCCAAGCTCTACACAAACTAGCTCACTTCAGACAAAACCATACAAACACAAATATTACTCAACAGTCTTTCATTAGTTAGGACTATATAAAACAAACAATTATCCTAAACACTGTGTTTAATGAGAAGGCAGCCAGTAGAAATTGGGATTTGGAGCAAAGGAGTTTGTTTCTCAGTTGCTTGTGTTGGATCAGTAGATCAGAAAAGCAAACTTGGTTGTCTCTGGCTGACTTCTATGACACTCAGCTCTGGAACAATGACAGCCAGGCCCAAAGCAATCATAGTGCCCTCCCCCACTATCCCACATCCTGAGTTTTCTTGCTTTCAACCCAGTATAATAAAGTATTAATTGGCCTTGATGAGGTAATACATGGCTTTTCTTGTTCAGGAGAATAGAATTGGCCTTTCTATTTCAGAAGTATGTGCGTGTGTGTGTGTGTGTGGGGGGGGCACCAACATGGAGGGCGAGGAAGCGGGGGGGGGGGTGATATTTCATGAAGAATAAGGAAGATGGTCATTTATTGTTATTTCAACTTTCCCCGTTTTGTAAAAGCAACTGCAACTTGAATACCACTTGAGGTTTTCTCTTTTGGGGGTGGGGGCGCAAAGCTGAGACAGGGTTTCTCTGTGTAGCCCTGGCTGTCCTAGAACTTGTTCTGTAGACCAGGTTGGCCTTGAACTCATGGAGACCCAATTATCCCAGCCTCCCAAATGCTGGGATTAACACTTGGACCACCATGCCCGGCTCCATTTGAGTTTTTCTAACACTCCACCATGCTGTTTAAATGGATAGGAAGAAAAGCAGAAGCCAGCAGCTGAATACTAGATAAAAAGGAAAGTATTTGTGTTGAGTTGCCCCTAAATGGAAAATGCTTATTTGACAATACAGCAAAGCCAATGTTGGTCACATTGCATTCTATCAGCGATGACGTTCGCTGAGTTACTGACCAATGTGATACAGTATTACACAATAGAAAAACACGTTCTTAAATATTTAAAGCACAAATGGAAATAATAGATAATTTAAAACAACTGGAAACAAACACACACAGCACATTATTGTAGGGTATAAAGTAAAATCAGGATTCTAAAATTAAATACTTCCAAACAAAATTCTAGAAGACTAGTAAATTTAAAACAGTCATCTCATTATCTCACCAGAATATGTGAGGATATATAACATCCTTGGAGGTCCCTCCAAACAAAAACCTCAAATGAGAAACATGTACATGCTAAAATATTTACATCTTTTTGGATACCAAATTCTATACTGTAAAATTAGCAAAGTTTGAACTAGAAGTATGACATGAAATTAAAAGCTGCAACAAAACCAATTCTTCAGTCTTTTGAGAATCCATATTAAATTCCCAGTTTAATTTGTACAGTAAGGACAGGTGTAAGTATGGCTACTCTGAGATGCTAACTAACACACATTAGAGAGCACAACAATTTTACATAACCGCTGGTGCTGTAACATGAAGACCACAGTTTTATGTAAGGTAGACTCTACAGGAGCCCCTAACCTTAGGTCCCACCTGTATCATGGGGGTTAGAGAACTCCAGGACATCCATTACTTGCTTCTAACCTCCTGTCACTAGTAGGGAAAGTCAAGGCCATTTCTTACACATATCCAAGTGTTCTGTACTTGGCAGTCCAATTTACTCTTATGTTGACCATAATCTTCTACTGAATAATTTCAACATTTGGAGAGAAGAAAATCAATTTTGGGGAGTAAGGGAATAGCAACTAATTCTTCCAGGTGGTGACCTACTTTGTTGAAGAAAGTACTAGGTAAAAAGGGGGTGGGCAATGTATTTTCTTTATATGAATGATCCACTTATAATATACACTGGCTTCTAAATCCTGCCCAAACATGAACTCCCTGAGAACAAGGACCTACTTCATCTGCTTACATTCCCCAGGGGCTTAACCTAGAACAGCATTTTGGTAACACTTAACACTTTGTGGCCATGTTCAAATGCATGGGATTGTAGGCAGGATTGTAATTTAAACTATTTGTATCACATAACTCAGAATTCTTTAATTTCTTTAAAAAAATTTTTTTTTCCCAGACAGAGTGTCAATTTATAGTAGTTTAGTCTTACCCCGAGCAATAATTCTCCTGCCCCAGGCTCCCACGTGCTAAACCACAGGTGGTGCCCCCACACCTGGCTTCCACCCCAAGTTCCTAACACTATGTGAGATAAAAAGTTAAGCAGCTGGAACAGCTGTTTAGTTACCTAGAGTCAAAAAAAGCACAGTAACTTAAGATGTTTTGAGAAGTAACCACTTTGGTTTTTACAGTTTAATCTGATCATTGAAATGTCTTTTGCTATCAGTCCCAGGATATTCCACAAGAAAGTGAAAATTGGATGAGACAGGGTCTCACTGTGTAGCCCTAGCTGTCCTGGAGCTATGCAGACCACACTGGCCTCAAACTCCGAGATCCATCTGCCACAACCTCCAGAGTGCTGGAATTAGAGGTGTGCACCACCATGCATGGCTTATTGTATTTTTATGATTGCGTGTTAAAAAAGTAAGATGAAAAACACTGGGGGGGGGCATTGAGACAGGATTTCTTTGTGTACCCTATCTGTCCTGGAACTCACTCTGTAGACCATACTTTTGCCTCCCAAGTGCTAGGATTAAAGGCATGTGCTGGCTTACTAGAAACTTTTTAAGTTATGAAAAGTTTGCTATGCAGAACTGAAATTTTCAACTGACATGAACGTATACTTTGCGTGTTACGTTACCATCACAAGAACTATCCCCTCCACGTAAAAAACAAAACATGGAAACCACACATACACATTTTTGAGGCATTTGTCCTGAGATGTTAATTAGCAGGAAAGTGGACAGCGATGAAGAATGAAGGGTATCATGCAGGCATGAACATCCCCCTCCAAAACAGTGCTGCTGGCTTCCACCACGGCCATCTGCGCAGGAAGTAGGCATAACCTGCTCTTACATAAAAGGCATACCCTTCCTTCCTGTGGTTACAATGCAAAATGACACCTATTAACAGTGTAGAGACCCAGCCTTCTGAGACCCCAGAACTTCTTACCCCAGCCCTCAGAACTAACAACCTCAACAGAGGAGCATTCCCATTTCCTTCTCTGTTGAGACTATCTCAAACAAGTGTTACTTAACTAAGCTGCTGCCGTTTGACACAGAGCTCTCCACCATGTAAGCTTTAATTTCAAATGAGACCATACCGGGGTTTTGAAATTTTCAAAACTAAAGTCTTCCAGGTTACTTCTAAAAATGAAGACCCAGGTCACCTGTCAGGATCTCGGCTTCAGTCATCAGCCTAGCGCCCAGTCTGTGCTAGCAGCACTGATTTTCACGAAATGCAAGTCACCGCTTAGAACATTACCATACTTCCAACTCTCCCACAGATTTAGACATTAAGCATTTATTGTTAAGTTTGGAATTGGTTCTGTAATTGTGGCTGTTATGAATTTCTAAATATAATTAGTATTTCAGCTTTTCTTCATTCATGCTGGATTAAGATATAAATTAAATACAAATAAGTTACATTTAGTCACCTCACAAGAGGGATAATCAAGAGTCCGCTGGTATTGTAGCTACTGAAATCTGAGACACTTCGCAGTACTTTCCTACTATGCCCTTAGCGTTACAGTGGTTTTAAGGCTGTATATACAAACATGCCTATTTCAACGTTTGGGAAAAAACAAAAAGAACAGAATGTATTATACTAACTGTTGTACATAAAGCTGTGACGTTGTATTTAACGTATTTGAACTGTTTCCTAGTGGGGAATCTGACTGCTAACCGAGTCAATGGCATGTTGATAAATACAGCACTCAACCTAAAGAGACAAAAATACAGACGGGTACACAACAGTGGTCTTTGTAATGTGACAGACTGTGAAACTTACTCTTACATGCTTCATCAGGGGTTTAAGCCTAAATTAAATTAGTTGTTTTATATCTACAATTCCTTAAGCTTTGAAATTTATTTTTAAAGGCCAACAGCTAAATATTATCAACATGCTATTATTTCAAATCACAAATACATCTTAACCTCTTAGATTCTAAAGACGTGGGTCAATTAAAAGTTACAGGCAAACACACATTCAACACACACACATCGATCATAGTGTTAGGATTGCCAAACTTTGACAATTCTTTTAATTAACAGTAGGTAAATTCAAGCCGATGCACATCTTACTGAGAAGTAAGCAGCCTGAAAGAAACTCATTTGAACAACAGGTGAGGACAACACAGACTCTGATCTTTTGATCCATCTGCACCTGGGGTAACACCATCATCCAATTTAAGGAGACTAACACCTTTCCCTAGGAGGAATGGCCCATTTACAATAAAAGTACGGGGTTTTGAAAGCCGGGGTAAGAGGAACTACGCGTACATGATTAAATTTCTTGTTTGTTAAACCAAGCTTTATTGATAAAATGGAATTCAGAATATCTTACTAGGAACAGCAGCAGGCCCAGCCAATCATGATAGGAGGAAAAAAAATATGGCAGTCTCCTACTGTGTAGGAAGCTGCTGCTTACCAGTTAGTAACTGAATGTAAGGGCTCATAAAGAGGTGCAAAGAATCAAGGCATTTTAGCCCAAAATTGATACTCTCGTGAATATACGGTATCACCTGCAATACTCTCGGCTGCAAGGAGAGGGCACCCTAGAGACAGGTAAGAAGGAGTGGCTGCACTGACAAGCCAGTCCCTCGTGAATATACGGTATCACCTGCAATACTCTCGGCTGCAAGGAGAGGGCACCCTAGAGACAGGTAAGAAGGAGTGGCTGCACTGACAAGCCAATCCCTCGCCAGAACACAAAGACAGTTTTCCATAACTCCCTGGATGTTCAGCTTTGTAGATTTTGGGATTCTTCATAATCATGTGTACACGAGCATCTAGCTATGTGGCTGCTGCTTTCCCTATCCCAACCCCAAGTCCAAACACAGCATGACTATATCTGTTGTGTCACACAACAAGCCAAACATTTCCTTTATCATTGATAGTGATTTTAAAGCAGTTCATAATTAAATATGAGCACTTTGTACAAGGACAATTACACTTTACAAAAAACCAAAATCATACAACAAAAATTGCTGGAGTCTGATTTACAACATGAATTACGGTTTGAAATCACGTTTACATAAGTCTCAATTTTACAGTTAAAAAAGAAATCCGTTCTGGGCTAGCTGTCCACCGCTGAAGCTCTCTGGTGTAGTCCCTCACCCATGCCGTACCCCTTCCTTGAAGTCAATGATGGACGTAGACAGGTTCGGCAAGCTTGAGCTGTATTCTCCTTTGGAGGCGAAGGTGAATCCATGGCTAGATGATCGGCTTTACCACATGTCATCAGTTGATGTAGAATCCTTTACGAGGAAAACAGACAAAACAAGGCATTAAACTAAATATTCAAGATGCTGAAATGTACCACTTTCTGGATAATGCAGGAACACAAGGTTTTATAATATACTGACTTCTAGAACTTAGTTGGTTTTAAAATATGTATGTTTCTACATGAAACATTAATATTTAATCTGTTTTGTTTAAAAAAAAAAAGTCCTTTGGTCTAGCCCCACCCACCAAAACTTTCCACAAACAAACAAATCCTTGGTTTGGAAAAATATTTGAATGATTTTACTATGAGGATGAATAAATTTATCATTAATCCAACAAAATTACTAAAAAGCTTTACCTAACTTATTTTAACTGCATTTAGCTTATTGCATTGTGGGAGTAAAGAGGATTAAGAGAGCACAATACAGCACACAGGTACATGAGAGCTGCACACAGTGATGACATCTGCAAGAGTCTGTGTCATTGCAGAAAGGGACCTTTCTAGAGTGTTAGTGTAGGCTTGGCCTCAGGTCTGTGGCAAAGACATCTGCAAGCAAAAAACCACTTCACAATGAGCATTCTGAATTCTGAAGAAAGAGATCCCTAACCTAATTAAAAATGGTGAAGGCAGGTCTTCTCAAGGTGACTGTAGAGGGTTAAAAAGAGACTTTCTTTTGCGAGAGAGAGGCCACCACTCACCACAATTACTCCCCAGTCACTGGGACTCTGCTGTTTGCCGAGACCAGAGCAAGGAGAATTGAAAGCACTTGCTCAGGCTGTGTGTAAGAGAACAGACCCACAGGGCAGGATGTGCATTGACAAGAGGAAAAGGGAAAGCAGAGGGAGGAAAACACTACTCACAGTGTCATCGTTTTTGTAAGGATTCAGTCTATTGTAAACGGCTTCAATTACATTCCGCCTAAATGTTAAAAAACGAAGAAAGTTAACCCTTTATAAAGTAAGCCCAGGCCAAGAACCCCAGCCTGGGATTCATTAAAACTTCAAAAACCATCTGACACTTCAGATACATTCCTGCCAGCACCAAGCCTGTCTTTAAGCTTTAAGTTATCTGTGTCCTAATGCTACAGCAGAGGTACAGTTTTTCTAAAATGAAATCAATGTAACATTCCACTGACCTAGATAACATTAGAGCAAAAGTCACAGCTGATTTATTTAACAAGCCAGCCAGTGGTTGATTTTTAAACTTATTTACTGTGTGCACATATGTATGGAGGTCAGAGGTTCTCTACTTCTGCTTATGGGTTCTGGGGATCAAAGGCAGGCCACCAGGCTTGGGGCCAGAGACTTTTACAAAATTAAAACACCAAAAACCACCTTTCAAGAAACCCAACCTAGGGATTTAGCAGCTCAGCTGGTGAAGTGTCTCCTGCACAAGCACAGATTTTGATTGGGACCCAACACCCACACGGTGGCCTACGTCTGTAAATTCAGCACTGGAGAAGCAGAAACAAGTGCGTCCCTGGAGCTTACTGGGCAGCTAGCTAGTGAGCTCTGGGCATAGGGAGACCCAAACTCAAAGATAAGGTGGAGAGCAACAGAGGGAGACATTATCTGCCTTATGTAATCTCTGGCCTCCAAGCATATGCACTGACACACATACACATGTACACACACACACACACACACACACACACACACACACACACACACAGTTTATGGTCCTACTTCTATTTAAGCTGGCTTAAAAGGCAACAAGTGATCAGCAGTAATACCGATCTAAAGATACAGTAATTAAGAATGGTACCATAGTTTCCAAATAGAAGCAACTTTAACATGGTACAGTAGAATAATCCAGCATACATATGGTCTTTGCTTTTCTTGGTATCCCTTCAAAAAACTTCTACAAAAAACTAAAACACTGAATATTTCCATGACATATAAATACAGGAATTAGTTTTTGAATAACTATTTTATTTTAAAGTCTGGCCATGTGTGGTGGTACAGGCCTATCCCCAGCACTGAACAGTTGAGGCAAGCAATGTTATTGAGTCAGAAGAGCCCGAGCTATGCAAGGAGATCATGTCTCAAAAAAATAAATTAAAAAAAAAAAAAATGGGGGGGGGGGGGGAGAGAGAGAGAGATCTGTTTAATCCTTAACAGCAAAGAGTTTATTCTTCAGTATTCTTCAGCAATTTCTTTCGCAGTCATATGAAAAGTTTTAAAAAATACAAGTTCCAACATGAGCTTTTAGAATTCCTGGTGAAATGATCACAAAGAGTAAAAATACTGACAAGTGCAAACTATGGAAGATTAAAAAAAAATGATCACAATATTCCTTTGTATGTCAAAGCACTGAATTTAATAATAAAAATACTGGAAGCCTGGCAGTGGTGGTGCACATCTTTAGCTCTAGAACTAGGAAGGCAAGGATCTCTGTGAGCTTGAGGCCAGCATGGTCTAAGCCAGAGTGAGTTCCAGGACAGCCAGGGTTACCCAGGGAAATCCTGTCTCAAAAAAACAAACAAGCAAGCAAACAAAACCCCAAACAACAACAAACCACTTGAACTGTACAATGTATATGTTAACTACAGATATAATCTTAATATCTAACACAAATTAGTATGGTTCTGTTAAGCAATAGAAAAGGGAGGAAAGGCAAAGAAAATGTCTATCCTTTCTGTCACCAAACACCAACCAACAATAAACAACCAAATCCTGGAAAATACAGACATGCAGAAAATTGCCCAGACTGAAGACAATCTTTAGAGAGTTAAGTTATACAAGGATCAACAGAAACAAAACCCACCAATATTACATTACTATAGCTACTCAGATATTGTAGTGTCACATTATTTTATTTTAAATAATCTTTCACTGTATTATCTCATTTATTCTTGGAGGAAATCAATGTTACCAAGCTTCAACTAGGGACAACCCCTAGTACAATTATAAATAGTGACAAATACTGATCCCACATTTTCTAACAGTGAAAACATGACATGGACATTAGGAGTAAATGCAGAGTTACATATATAGATGAAGGCCAAGAGACTGCAGAACATACTCACTTGCTTGCCAATTCACCCCCTGGTGGGAGGCTGGGGATGTTCTCACTCGCTAACGTGCGCATCACGTGGACTAAGTCAGGAACGCCTTCCCCCTGCTTCTTTATGATTTCTGGGAATCAGAAGTACTTTTTTTGTAAGTGTTATCAAAACTTAACTTTCAAAACACTGAAACAAAGGTATCTTAAGTTATTACAGACAATATTTACTTTTATTACACCTGAGATTTTCTAAAAATCACTGATCTTCAAAATTTTTAAGCTCAAGAGATGCAGAAAAAGACACAAAATATCAACTTCAATGAACGAAAACAAGATAAAAATGTGAAAAGAAAGAAATTCATGTTAACTTTATGTGTTACACAATCAAGGTGTACTGAAATGATTCCTTTAAGATGTTGACTAGTTACTGTTGAGATCAACTCCTGTCCTTACACTGGATACAGGTTTTCTGGACTTTACCCTGTAAAATACATCACACATATAAAAATAAATAAATAAAAAACTCAAGACTTAAAAAAGAACCTTTAATTATAAGGCAATTTGTTGAAGATATAATAGTTCTTATCATTTTAACCTATATTTGTATAGTGGCAACGGGGCTTAAGTAGCATAAATTAATTAATTATATACTTGAGCATCACTGCATTATCAATTTCCCCTCTAAGCTATCTTTAAATGATATATAGATACACACAGCCCCCTTTCATTTGTTATTTAAGCAAGCTTTAAATGAAAAGGTCTAAATTTCATGACAAAAAAATTAAGAGCAAAAAGACTTAGTAACTGTACAGCTGCATTTAAAATGATTAGTTTTACGTCAGGTTCCCCTAAGGGCAGAGAGGGGGTCAGCAGCAGTTGTTCTTATCAGAAACCATCCAGGCTGTGAACAAAGACCCTTATCCCAACTCTAAACTAAGTACAAGATGTCATTTGGAGACACGGCATATTTACGCAGTGCAAATTCCAGCCCAAGGCACTTGCAACATTTTGTTTCTTAATATTTAAAAGAAATGGTTTTATTTGCCACCAGAGCAAGAAATTATCATTCTAGTTCTCCATCTGTAAACCCTTCAGAAAATGATCACATAAAAACGTAATTTTCCATTGAGCCTCAAAATGTTACTCCATCATTAAAGGTACACATTAAGACAGACATCGCTTCCCATAAAATCTCTTTAAATGCTTCAAAAGTATCCTTCTAAAATTAAGGCCAAACTTTCCATCTATTACATTATGCCTTCTTCTTTAAAAAAAAAAATTAACAAAATAAAGTAGTCTTAAATCTGAACAAAAAGCAAGGATCTCAGATTTGATTTGCCAAGTTCCTTTATTGTATAATCTTTAACATTTTGGCATATTGATTTTCTACATGGTTCTAGTGCTGAAAATCTACTATACAAAAATAAAGGGATTTGATGCTTACCTATGCTACATAAGTTCACAATCTAAAAGCGTAACACAACACAGTGTCTACTAAGGCAATACAATCATCTGGTTAGAGTTCTGGATACAGGAGAAATGAACACTGATGATAAATTCAACCAATGATGGTTTCGGTCCTAATAAAAAAAAAACGCCCACTGTATTTGATGTACTTTACATCTTCATTAAGATATAAGTTATGATATCTTAATTGTGAAGAATACAGGAAAGTAAATTCTTTTCAGAATAATAAAAGCTTTAGACACAATTAGATCTCTTAGTAGATGTGGGACAATCATTTAAACCGAACAATTATACTATCTGTCCCTGCTTCCTTCAGCTTCTAGAAAAGCCCTGAATTTAATTTTTTTTTTTTTTTTTTTTTTAGTTCTTTTAGCCGGGTGTTGGTGGCATAAGTCTTTAATCCCAGCTCCCAGCACTCATGAGGCAGAGGAAGGTGGATCTCTGTGATTTCGAGCCCAGCCTGGTCTACAGAGTGAGTTCCAGGACAGCCAAGGCTACACACAGAGAAACCCTGTCTCAAAAAACAAAACAATGAATAGAAATGTCAAGAATCCTGTTTCATAAACACAGACACAAACACACTCTGATCCTTCCCGTCTTCCTTAAGGAATTCTCAGTTCCTTCCAGGAGCAGCCATGGGAAGGTCACTCACAGGTGAGTATCATCTTAAATTGCCTAAGGACCATAATAAGAGCAACTAGCAGCCATCTTTTCATGGCCTCCTCTCCCCTCAGGAAAGGTGAGCACACAGGGAGAAGGGAAGGGTTGAAGAGCTTTGTCCTTTCACTGTTGTAGACACAGAAGCTAAAAATGTTGAAAGCAAATAAAATGAGGCTTAGTAGGTCACAGCAATTTAGTCAAAGCACATATTTAAAGAAAGAAAAAGGTATTTGGTGCCTGTTTTAGAAACTGTGTACTTCTTCACTTAAGACATACATATTTACAATGCAAACATACATCCCTTCTATGCCTTTAAATAGCAGCAGCTTTAGCTAACATGATTTTCTCTCTAGTTGCATCTCATCAGATCTAAAAATACCACACTTAATTTATGACATATTACCTCTAATTGCATGGTATAACATTGAACATAGCAAAAATATGACTACTAGTGTAAACTCTGTACAGGTGGCAACTGTCACTTGATCATATGAAATATAAAACTATAAAATTATATGTAGTGAATATTTGATAATTCCACCAAAAACTTAAGGGACACTGAAGTGAAAAATAACAATTCATTTCAAAATTGGACCCCATTCCACAGTTAAAATACTAAGGTACTTACTATTTCTTTATATCAGTAAAATGTATGCCCAGGTTAAAGTGCCAAAACATCAACATTAACTTACCCCATATATAGTTTGTTTGTTTGTTTCATATTTTTCTACTAATCAGTAATTTAGAACAATCACTCTGTAACATTCTAAGTACTTTTAACGTTACTGTTTTATCTACAAATAACATATTGAAATAACTTAAAATGTGATAAATTACAAGACCCTTGAAAATGGGGAGGAAAATGCATTAACTAGTACACTCAATGAATGAAATACTAAACAATACAAACAGACATTACCATCAGGGGAGGGAGGGTAATAACAAAACCTCAAGTCTCTAGATACACCAACAACCAAAAACCAAGCATGAGTCTAATAGTCAGATTACAAATGATACCAAGCAATAAAAAGGGAGAAAATAAAATTAAGATGCACACTAATTTTAATAATGAAGACACAATGGGATGCAATAGTGTGTTAGCTCAATTATGATGCATGTCAATTATGATTCAGGAGACCAAAATGCACTTTTACACTGAATTGTTTCTGTTTACAGGGTCTGCACACAGTGACAGTGAACGGTAGTATCTTCAAAGACAATACTTATGCTTTACACTTAGCTTCAGAGCCCGTGTAAGGGCTGCAGTGTGGCTCAAGCCAAACACTTACCTATTGTGCAACAGACCTTAGATTTGTTCCCCAGTTCCACAACCAACCTACCCATTCCACCAACAAGATTAATTTCTTCCAATATTCAAAAGCATCACATTTTTTTTGAGGTGCAAACACCCTCCATTTGTTCTACAATAACCTGCAGAAATCTCAGCCCCACACTCCTACAGTTCCAGACAACTTTCTTCCTCCCATTTGAGAGTAAATTCCCGCCAAGTCTGTGTTGTAAAGTGAAAGCGCTTATGGCTTAGGAGGGAGCTGAAAACTAAATTGTAAAAGCTGTGAGATGAGCTGGGCAGCTGTGGCCCACACCTTTAATCCCAGCACTCAGGAGGCAGAGGCAGGAGGATCTCTTGAGGCCAGCCTGGTCTACAGAGCAAGTTCCAGGACAGCCTGGGCTACACAGAGAAACTCTGTCTCAAAAAGAGAAAAACAAAAAAGCTGTGGAATGTGACAGTTGTTATTAACCATTTGACCTTCAAGTTATCAAAAACAAGAAAGGAAACAAAACAAAAAACCACACAAAACCACCCACCCCAAAACAACCAAACACAGGTAAATAAACAAAATGTTCCAGAGATTTTAAGTTAATGCACATAACTTTTCACAGAAGATAACATACTCAAAATGCAGGACAAACTGGGGTTTCCTGACATAAAGTTACTCATGCCCTTGAGTTCAGCAAGGATTGTAGGGCCACACTGTAATCATTCAAAACACAAGTTTCCTAACCACAGGCATAAGGCCATACTGGTTATTTCTAACCTGACATGGTGCCTGGGGCACACATCTAAATGCTTACCACAAAATGTCCTTTCAATTTCTACACGGTAAATACTCGATATTAAAAGTATGTAAAGAACTAAACTCTAAAATATTAGACTCTGTGTGGAAGGTTTTGGTTTTTAAATAAAGCTACTTATTTTTGTTAAATGATCCACCTTCTACTCTGCATTCCAGGTACTTGTCCAGCTCTGCCTCCTTCTTCACAGCTTCCGCTGAGACTTTCGGTGCATTGGGAAAACAGATCAAAATCACACTCATGTTGTCTCGACTTCCCTGTGGACAAAAAGGTCAAAAATTTTTTTTTGTGGTTTTCCTTCTATTTTTTTAAAAACCTTGAGAGTCTTTATAACTATACCAATTATACCTACATTATTTCTTATAAAAATGTTATTTTTAAGAAAAAAAAGTAGACAGGTATATGGGGGGGGGCAGTTGCCGACACATAATAATTATTATAAGCAGCATTCCAGAAGAAAAAAAATCATTACAGATTATGTGATTCTCTGTGAGAACTACTGGTAAAGAGCCTATAAAACAAAACTTTTCCTAAATATTTTCTTGTGGCCACTTTCCTAGAAGTCACCAGACATTAATATCACACAGCTACACATGCCATAATATGACACAGTGTGTCAGTGCTAATCTTTACTGTCCATTTCAAATTTATACTTCAGTTACAACACATTGTGGGGTTAATTCATTTGTTTCTGAAGTAGAAATATGCACTCAGAAGGAAAACTAGATGAAGTTTATACTTTTATATTATGTATTATGTAACCGATATAATAAACATTGATTTAACTTAGGAAGCAAATTCAAATTATTCAAATTGCTGTAAGTAGAACACTTGAATTGACAGCCTTCCTACACTTTTTTACTTTTAGTATTTAATTCAGCTATATGGGAAAAATGATCTTAAACAGTAAATAATTCATCAAACAGCTTAATATCAAAGACTCTTATGAGAAAAATTATAAAATGTGGCAAATGCTAAGTTACTGAATCATTTCAAAACAGAACACAGGAAAATAAAGTATAATTTGAATAATTTATTAAAATCCGAATCTTACGATTCACCAAGGTTTTATTTAGCCAATAGTGCCTAGTTCTCCAGTAGTAAGTAAGTATGTATGTATGTATGTATGTATGTATGTATGAATGAATGCATGTATATAGATAGTGGCCCTAGCAATGAGGCTGACTACATGTGCACTAAATGGAACAATTGAGCACAGGCAATGTTGTTCCATTCTCCCATATTCAGAAACTCACAGCAACTACCGGACTCTGTTGCTCTGTAACATATACATGCTGAACGTCACACAGACTTCACGTCTAATAGAATTAAGATTTTACATTGAGCTGAATACGTGGATACATAAATGTTTGTTTTCAAATAGTAAGTCAACAAGCATTACTGACAAAATGGAACAGTATGGCACAGACAACACCCATGCTAACTAAGCCAAGGACCCAGATTTCCTAGCCTGCATGCTGTGACTACAGTTGTGTATTGTAGAAGTGGGTTCTGAGTTCTCCAGGAAAGCTAGCAGCATGTATCAAACATATATTATCTATCAGATTAGAGCAAGCACACGTGTGTGTGCACACATACACTCTCTCACCCCCCCACATGCTCACTAATGTAAACCCTTAATAGTCTCATAAGTTAGGTATCATCTATATTTTATAATAGTCAGAGGTTGATCCCAGGTCTGTTTGAATCTTAAGTCCACAGAACCGTCTCTGGCTTCAGCTTCCTTATCTGTAAAATAAAGAGCTCAGCTAGCTTATTTATCTATGTACACAATCCCATTTGATCCTCCCCACAGCCCTACTAGACAGGGTCCTCTCTGTTCTTTTATGTAACAATGAAATTAAAGCTTACCTCTAGCCACAGGGTCTCACACCAAGCCTTCTGACTCCACATCCAAAGCTTTTGTATTGCACCATACCCAACACTCACTGAACCCTGTTGTACTGATGCTACAGACTCACAGAACTAGTGTTCCAAGCATTTCCAGAGCTTACAGATAAATACAAGGCTTGAAACCTTTCCACCTTCTTTCTCATGTACTCCATAGAACCTTTTTATCTCTGATACTCTTCTATTGTACTAAGCTTACACACTCATGGTTAAAGACCAAGCATTGAGATACAGCTCATACTAACTTCTAAAGTGTCCCTCTATTTTCACAGTTAGTAACTGTATCCTGTAATTGTGTCAAAAACCTATTTTTGATATCTGCAGACTCCACAAAGAACAGTAATTCATGGCATAAAGAATCGAAAAAGAAAATGTCTAGCTACCTTATACAAACAGGTGTCGACTACTTCATTGCAAACTTTCTCAAGGTCGTCAGTGACTTCGAGTCTGGATCTCACAAAGTCACAGAGCTCTTCGTTTCCCATGACATCCCAGATACCATCACATGCAAGAATAATGAACTGATCATCCTCTTCAGACCTTTCAATATCGTGGACTTCCGGCTCTGGCGAGACAAGCTGCTCTGTGGGACCTTTTCCATGGACACATTTGTAATCGAAATCCCCAAGGGCCCTTGACACAGCCAGAGAGCCATTGACACGCTGAATCATCACAGAGCCCCCTGCATTCTGGATCCGCTCTTTTTCCAGCGGGTTACTTGGTTTGTGGTCTTGTGTGAAGAAGTGAACTTTCCTGTTTCGACAAAGCAAACCTCTGGAGTCTCCACAGTTAATGAAGTAAGTATGTTGGGGAGAAATTAAGACCCCCACAGCTGTTGACCCACTTCTATCTGCACCGTGTTTCTTCTCTGACATAACTCTCATGTGTTCATCGATCTCAAGAAAACCTGTTCTGATCCCATTCTTTACATTTTCCACAGAAGGTGCTCCTGCAGAGCCTTTAAAATCCTGGTTATTGGTGATGTGATCTAACAAATGCTCACAGCAGTATTTGGCAACCTGAGAACCAGCATGCCCATCATATACAGCAAAGAATGACCATGTCTCAAGTCCACTTGGCAAACCGATCACAGCTGTATGTGCATCCTCCATTTCAACTCGCCAACCTTGCATGCTGCTTAGGCCATATCGCAACCCATTCCCCTGCCCCTGGGCATTATGCTTTTCCATCTTTGGCTTGTCTAAAAATGCTCCCATTATGACTTGATCCTCTAGGTCTGCAAAGGAAGAGAAATAAGAAAGTCAGTACCTGTCTTTGAACAAAGCACACATTCAACAGTCTTTTTGAAACACCTATGAGATGCAAGAAAATTGTAGAAACTCATATGCTATAGCCATAAGCACTGTTCTGCTGACTTGGAATGCAGACATTAACAGGAAAGGGAAAGGCTGACCACGTACAGTTCAACTAGACAAGCAGCAAGGGGAACTAAGTCATCAGGAAAAGAAGAGCTTGTTTGCCTCTCTGTGATACCAAGGAAGCCCAACAGTGACCACTAATTAACTTACACGAACTAGGCAAGATTTCAGGGTGCACTCCTCATATCTTGTCAATTTAAAAAAATTCATTCACAGGACATACAAGTATCTACTACTTCAGGAACCTTAGCTGAGTATTCAGGAATGTTGAGTTTGGTTCCAAGCTATTTAGCTTTGTTTCTACAACTAGAAACCTCTGTAAAAACAAAGATTACTCATACTATTCCACATTTTCAGTGCCTTGTGCAGGTCATGCTATCCTTAGCTGGAATCACCTGTCTCACAAAGGCAGACACAGTGGGTCAAGACTTAGGCTAGCTCACAAGCTAAAGAAAATCTTAAAGTAGAAGAGACTACTGACTAGAGAAAGGAGGGGGAAGGTGAAGTTCTGGTACTAGGGGACTAAAGATACCAGGAATGATATTTCAGAGAGAAAGGGTATAGAAAACTCCTTAGGAGGAAATGCAGAATATTGTTTTGCAGCAATTCCCACACACCTCTCTTTTTCTTTTGCTGATCAACTGATGCACAAGGAGAGAAAAGTCAACAAAACCCCTCCTTCACACAGACTTTCACCAAGCCCAGTGGCACATGTGTACACACAGACCTGAAAAACTCAAAAGATTAAAAATTCCTACGTGATTATAAGGAATACCAAAGTTGCAAATCAAAGGGAAAAAAAATCATGAAATACATAATGTGTAAAAGATGAGGCAAAGCAAGATATGGCAGCTCATGTCTATAACCCTAACCGAGGCAGGCAGCTGGATCTCTGTGAGAAGAGTTCCAGGACAACCCTGACTACATAACAGAGACTCTGTCTCATTCTCCAAAGAAGGGGGGGGGGGCAGGGGAGACACCAACAGATCTGAGCCAAAGAGAAAAGTCAGCTCAGAATGTGATTACACTAGACATAACCACTTGAAGGTGGCAGGGGTGAGGAGGGGAGTGAAATTCAAGTTGAAGTTTATTTCAGATAAACCAACAAGAAAGATCAGGAACCACAGAGTCCTCTAAGACTTCTTCAATATCAAGCACTAAGAACTTACTTTATGTAGTTAGACCTGCTAGGTTTAAACTGGCTCTCCTTCTTTCTAACGGGGGAGGCAATTAAAAAATGTCACTTCTCACCCGCCTAACAATGTCAGAAGTTGGGAAGAGTGAGGAAAAGAGAAAACTCTCAGTTATCCTACGAAGACCAAAGCTGAAGATGCAATGCATGTAAACACTGGTCCTAATGACCATTCCAGAGCAGCGTTATCAGTGGCAGGCAATGCCCAGGCAAAGGGGCCACCTTTGTGCTTGTGACTGACCTGTGTCTTAAAAAGTTGGTGTAAGGCAACAAAGGTAAGGTATATACTATTCCTCCAAGTTTCTGTCTCAGATGTTCACTTGTATTAACAAGCTCAAGTACACCATGACTCTAACTGTAGCCAGTTAGACAACTTGAAATAAGCCAGTCATCTTAAAGAAACTGTCCCATCTGCTGAAGAAAATGTGTACAGTGGCCATTACTAGGAGGTATAAATGACAAACACTGCTTATTAGAAGACAAAAACTTGCTTATTAAAAGGTACAATAGATAGTATTTAACAACAGATATTCAATTCTATCACACATTTTCCCCAACAAAAGGCAGTATCTTGAGTAATGCAGAAATTATATACATACACAGTTACAGCATATAAAATGAGGGCAGCAGCCAGCTTAAGGGCAGTGACTGCAAACTCCATGAGCACAGGGACTTTATCCACTGGTGTACCCTCAGCACTCAGACTTAACAGCAGAAACTCAATACTATATGTCATATCGTATCGTATCATTGGTTTTTCTCTGTGAAGGAAAACAGACAGTATGGCTTCAGGAAGAAGTCCAACATGGGAGTTTGGCTGTATTAAAAAGACAAGGGGAACTTGAGGAACAATGTTTCCTCTAGCTATAGTGTATTCGACTCTTCCAACGGTTACCTCTACTGAGAAGACCAACAGAAGCCAAACCAAGGCATGTTTTAAAACCACATGATACGCTTTTAAAAACTAACCTATAGCCCACATCCTCACCTCTCAACAACTGGAGAAGGTATTAGTGAATAATTACTGGCTCACAAGTAACAACTCACACTGACTGGGTGCATGTATAAAAGGGGTATCAGGTAAGCACTATTCAGAAATTTTATGAATGGATTAATGTCTTTAATCATTATGCCAATATTGGCATTATCGTATCCCCACCTTAACAAAGAAGAAACAGAGCCATTGAGTTACCCACTAAAGGCCAACAGCAAGCTGCCTCATCTAGACGTGACCTGCTTTAGCTAGGCTGACTAGCCAGCTGCGTATATGAGTTATGATTAATACACCTGATGCCTATCTAGCTTCCCTCAATTTCCCCACTGTGCAATGAACTTCTGAATAATACTGCAGATCGGTCACAGACAGCCTGGTAAGAATGGTGGCGGCGCTGAGCAAAAGGGCACTATTTAATCACTATTATATTCCTCAAACAACATACTAGATTTTTCACTTTGTGTAACAGAGACCTTGCTCTCCCCTTTAGAAATAAATCCAGGACTTATTTACCAGATACACATATGAAATTACAAAATAAATTAAACCTCAAAACTAAAATAGGCAATTTCAGAAATTTCACCTATTTAGTCTGAATAATTTATAAAAACCTAGTGAAGTAGTCAACTACAAGCTACATAAAAAAATGATGCTGATTATGTAACTATAATGTTAGAAAGTCTTTACTAATATAAGTACTGTTTAGATAGACCTCTTGCTTATGTGGATGACTAATCAGTATTTTATTTAGTTTAATTATTAGATGAACAGAAGTGTGCGTGTGAGCGTGTGTGTTTGGTTATGAAAGTTTCACTTAGTTTTCTGAGTCTTAGTTTTCTGAGTCTTATACCAACTAGAGTACATACTGGACCTCATCACAAGTATTAACAGCTGATCTCAATTTCAAAACAAAGTGCTGTGGTATACATTTTGAGTCCTTTAAAATGAAAGGAACCTCTAAGTTGAAAATCCATTCATTAAAGGTCAACCACTGCCTGCTTTTTCCTGTAATGCTAGGAACCCAGCCCAGTTGTATGATACAGTCTATAGCAAACTACATCCCTAATCCCTCAGCAGTTTATGCCTTTCACTATGCAATGCAAAGCTAATATAATCTACTAGTTATGAGGTTTAATCCACTAAGAATCACACTGAATAGTAATTTTAACAAGCTTTATCATATAGTTTACTGTTGACCTCTGAACTGTAACAGCAAACATGGAAACAACTTGACTGCTATTTGTTTATCCTGATCCTTATTTAACCGCAATATCTGGTGTCAGAAGCGGGATTAGGATTTTCACGGGACCTGGGTTTCACCCAGGCAGCAGACGCCGCTCCCCTCCCCCACCTTCACCAACAGGCAGGGTCCCTTGCCTAACCAGGTGGACTCACCACAGCTTTGGGACATTTGCCTCTTCTTTATGGCAAAGGAGATCGATCTTTGCCGCCAAAGCGGACCTGAGAAGGCACTCACCGCTTCTCATTTTTTGCCCATTTCCTCACTGCACTTTGCATTTGCGCAGAGCCGCTCGGCACCCACCCTGCTTGCACGTTTTCCCGCCCTTAGTCTTGTGTTCCCAGCAATTCCACAAGTCTCCTTTTAACAAAATTTCCCTTGCCATAGTTTGTTAAGAGCTATTCTACAGGCTCACTCTCCTCTCCCCAGCCATTAAGCACTGGCATTCTTTCTCCAGGCTTCTTCCTAGGCCTTCATCCACAAGCTGCCCCCTTAAGCTCTTCCATCAAGTCTTGCCGAATATGCTTCTTAAATATTTGAAAACATCTAGTTTTTTTTCTATCAAACCTTAATCTCTAAGCTACCATTGTTATCAGTGCACAATATCAACTTTTTATTTTGCACGCATGCTGGCACTACTCCAAGCTGCAATTTTTAAAAATTAAACCATTTATTACATTTATTTTTATTTTGTGATTTTGTGTTGAGTGTTTCCCCCTGCATGTCTGTCTCCGCATCATGTGAGAACTACTACGTGGATACTGAAATAGAACTCAAGTCCCCTGGAAGAGCACTAGTACTCCTAACTATTAAGCCATCTCTCCAGCCCCTAAACTGTTAATACATCCAGAAAAGCAAAATCATAATTTAAAAAGAAGAAAATTGCTCAATCATTTTAAAATACCAAGGAAATACCTCATATCTTTAGGGCTCAGTATATCAACAGCATGCACCACCATAAAATTATTAAGGCTTAGCCAGGCGGTGGCAACACATGGCTTTAACCCCAGCACTTGGGAGGCAGAGGCAGACAGAGCTCTTGAGTTAGAGACCAGCCTGGTTTACAAGAGCTAGTTATAGGACAGCCTCCAAAGCCACAGAGAAACCCTGTCTCGAAAAACCAAGGGGGGGAAAAAAGGAAGATTATCTAGGCTTGGTGGCACACTTATCAGTACTGGCTTTAATCCCAGCACTCAGGAGTTAGAGGCAGATTTGAGTTTGAGATCGGCTTGGTTTACAATAGTATATAGAATGGGTTCTAGGACAGCCAGAACTACACAGAGAAACCCTGTCTCAACAAACACCTGTTGTTTCTTACATTGTGATATTATTTTACTACAGAAAGATTAATTTGTAAAGAAAAACAAAAAACCTAAAAAGTGTAGACTGCCAACACTAATAAACTCTGCTCATCAGGACTTGTTAGCCCCTCCCCCAGCAAACATCCCCAGTGTCTTTACAGCTCCTAGTAGCTAGGCAGAGCTCATTCTATCACTTCCCACCAGTGTCTGAACACCAATACTCTCCATGGAGAACAATAGCACTAGATTCTAATTGGCAGCACTAAAATCTGACATTGTAGTCTAATTTTGAGTCCACATGGCCATCTCATGTCAAAGCAGCAAAACAAAATGATACCTATTTATGGGCTAAATAATGGCTCCTGAAATTACCAGGCCTTAGTCCTATGCTACCTAATTTTGGAGTTGAGGAAAAAATGGTGTTTGCAGGTATGATTAAACTGGGAGTTTGAGATAGGAAAGTAATCCTGTAGGATCCAGGTCTGCAAGAGTTAGAAAACACACACATCAGGCACAAAAAAAGCCACCTGACAGAACAGAGAAATCTGGAGGTGGTCATCTTTATGCTTGGGTTGATGTAGCTACAAGGCAAGGGAGGGAATGCTAGCTGCCACAGGAGGTCGGAAAGGCAAGGAAAAGATTCTCCCAAAGCCACTGGAGTGAGCACATTCCTGTGACACCTTGACTAGGCTTAGTGAAACCCACTTTACCTTAGAACTCTAAGAGGGTAAAACTAAGTCTAAACTAACTTTAAACCACCAAGTCTGTAATACTATAAGTCAGCCAAGAGAACTGACATAATACCCAATAGTCAATCCTTCTACTAGAAAAGGTGGTAATCTTTTCTAGTTCCTTACCTGTCCCAAACTAAGGACTAGCTAGTGAAGGACTATCATGCCCTTCAAAGATTGATCCTAATATGCATAATGCAGTCTGCCAGTTGAACTCCAAGGGGAAGATATGAATGGTACCCAGATATTCTGACAAGCAAGTTGTCTAGTCATACTATTTTGGAGTAAACAACAAAGCAACTTAGTAACTTTTAAATAGAAAACAGAAGCAAATCTGTGAAACCATCAAGCTAGAACCACTGGGGAAATTTCCTATCCACTGGCATGCTCTGAATGTCATTAGGAGAGAGAGAAAAGTCACCAATGACTCACTGTGTGGACCCTGCATGTTAAAAACCAAACTCTCAGACAGATGTGCCCACTGGTTCAATAATGCAGGGCTGGGCAGGGGGCAGTCAGCTACTTTCTGACTGGATCTGAGGCTGGCTCCACTGGAGGGAAGTGATGCCTGGTACTATAGACCTGGTCAAGAGCCCAGGTCTGAGGTCAATCACAGGCCCTACCGCCCCTTTCACTGGCCACTTAAGGCCACTGGAAAACACAAATACTTAGGTAACAATTCGTAACAGTAACAAAAGTACAGCTGAGAATTAGCAGTGAAAGTAGCTGTGTGACTGGGTGGAGAGGGTGCACAGAGGCAGGCTGAGCTCTGTGAGGTCCAAGCAGCCTAGGCCACAGAGTGAGTTCCAGGACACCAGGACACAGAGAAACTGTCTCAAAAACATAAACATATTGTATGGTCAGGGGTCACACACACACAATAGGGAACACAACACAAGGAACAGCATTAGGAAGGTTGACAGCCACTGCCCTACTGTAGTTTTGCTAAATTGTAGAATTGCCTTTGAACATTTGTATTTATACCCACAGGCTAACACTGCTCTTGGTCTGGGTCAGAAGCTTCTGTTTGTAGTGGGCAGCAGTCAAGGCAGACATAACCAGTCAAAGTGCTGAGAATAACACTTGTGACAGCTGAGTGCTCAGCCCTAACTGGAGTATTTATATCATGCCCTGCTCCCTTCCCCCAGCCAAGGCTCAGGAGCACTGAGCAAGCGGGGAGGAAAGGATGTAGGAGTCAGGGATGGAAGGAATGCTGTGAAATGCTGTGAACTCAACAGCAGCTACAGTTACCTGCACAAGACTGCGCCAGTCATCTTTCTAGCATGATGGAATGGCTTATGAACTTCCAGTTCCCAGCTGAGGACCTATAGGCAACTGAAAGCTGCTAGCAGGCTGCCCACGACTGGTAGATGGCCTCACATGCAGATAGCACTAACTGGATTCAGTGGGTTGTTAAAATTGAAGAGATCACAGGGCACGAAGGTGGGAGGGCTGGCTGTCTGGGGGAAGAGATTTGGATATTGCATGCATATATGAGGTTGTCAAAAGAATAAAAAATATTAAAAAAAAACCTATGGAACCTAATATACAAATTCTAAATAGATGTTCATGAATGTGCTTTGATTTACTCTAGAAAACTAAATCACACATTAAAAAAAAAAAACTTAAAATCTGGTTTGTGAAACATAAAAAAATAACCAAAAAAAATCATTAAAAAGGTAAGAAGATACATTTAGGAGATTAAAAACAAAATACTAAAATATTTTAGATGGCATGAAAAGACTTAGGAGACAAAAAGCCACAGCAGTCAATCGGCCATGGGAAAGACGGAAATGAGCAAATCGTCCAGCCAGTGAGCAGAGACAAATGAGCAGATGGAGAAAGGGCGCAGACTACACAGGCCTAGCTCTAACTGGCACACTGTAAGAAAATCAAACAGCAGGAGAGACACTAAACTCCCCAAACGCACAAATCTAAACAGAAAGAAAACAAACGAGTACTTCTGAGTGAGGCATGACTGTCATCTACAAAGTTCACACTCAAGAGCAGCAGAATCTGGTGTGTTTGTGTTTGGGGGTGGGGGAGGGAATCTCAGTGTTTAGTATTATGATTTTATGTTGGGCTATATTCATAGCTATTTGAGGACATATGCCTGAAAGGTTTCATTATTCACAAAATAAACATAAATTTAGCAGAAACCGGCCAACATCAAAGCATATTTTAAGAATACAAAGGTTCAGACAAATTTAACATGTCCCCTTCTCAAAAGAGACAACTCAGCCTAGCTTCAGACTTCTTTAGAATAGCAAATAGGCAATAATGAAATGAATGATGTCTGTACATTCTGTGGCTAAAGAAGCATAGTCCAACAACTATATATTATTGTGCAAACATATCATTAACCGATACAAAAAAATCAAATTAAATGTGATTAGAAATCACTAGTGTTCATTTTAGAAACACTGCTATGGACCAGTATTAGATTTTATCAATATATTATTTCTTTAAAAGTTCAAAGGAGCCACGTGTGGTGGCATATTCCTTTAATCCCAGGAAACAATAGCAGGCTGATCTCTTTGAGTTTAAGGCTAGCCTGGTCTATACAGTAAGTTCCAGGCCAGGAAAGGCTACAAGTTAGACACTTCATAAAAAACTAGAAAGTTCAAAGAAAATAAAGCACAACTATACCCTCAGGCATTTGATAAAATCCATTTGCTGGTAAATTTATTTTTAAAGTCAAAGACGAAATGCAGTGACTAGAACAATTCCTAGGGAAAAAACAAGAGCAAGGTATTAACCCTGTTTCTTAGCAATGACTATCAAAACTGGTCAATACAGTAGGATAAGATAAAGAAATGCAAAATGATAATGGATCAAACTGTTGCCAGTAACTATTCAAAACCTAACATATACATGAAAAAACTATGAGGTTATAATGATATAGAAAAATCATAAGAAAACTATTAACAACTGCCATGTTTTAAAAAATCAAGAGACATGGCAATTTAAAAAAAGAAATTTTCAAGCTGGATGTGGCAGCACAGGTCCATTACCCCAGCTTCTGGGATCTGAGGGGAGTATCAAGTTCAAGGCCAGCCAGGGCAACACAGCAAGGCCCTGCCACAGAAGTTGACAAAGGCCTAGGAATAAGAGTTTACCGAAACAGAATCATGATAAAGATAGCTATCATCTCATTTTAGTGGGCTATAAACTCAGTAAAATAGCCCTTTTAGTTCTGGATCTTGATGAAACTTCAAAATACATTGGAAAAAAAAAAAAAAAACCAAACAAGTGAATGGCTGACACATTTCAAACATCATGACAATTTGCACAATAGATGTAAGAAGTGGTGCTGAGACAGAAAAAACTGATGAGGAAAAGTAGAACTACAAGTTCAAAGGAAATAGGGGAACAGGTCCCACAGTGGTGAGGTGGTCGGCTGGCCTTTTCCACCCCTGCAGTAGGAGGCTGCCTCCCACCTCATAAATAACACAAGAGTATATACAGGTGTCTCTCTGGCATTTAATGACAATGCCATACTATTACACCTGGAAAGGGTTCTGTATCTTACGGTAGAAAAGGGCTTTCCAAGAGTGGCAGAACAGTGCACAGGGACATACTAAGTCCAGAAGAGTAAAGACTGCAGCTGATACACGGTTATACTCAAAACAAGGTCATAGCCCTGCAGGAAGAGGATTTAGTAGTGCACAATTCTGGACAGAGGAGTCACACATTTGAGGACAGCAAGACCCTATCCATCTCAAAAACAAAATAACACAACAGCAACAAAAAATTCAGAAAGGCAAGCTATTTTAAGTATCTGCAATATGTGAAACAAAAATTAATATTCTTAAAACATGTAAAAGGTTCTGTTAAGACAAGAACTACTGGTTTGTCATTTTGAGATTTGAGTCCTACAACTGCAGGAGCCTGGAACTAGCTGAGGCCTAAGACAGCTAAGTCCTAATCCCCTGGCTTCCTCCTCTGGAAAGAGAAAATACTTCAAAAGAAATGAAATGGAAAAAGGATATGGACAGGTGATCAAATGAATAAATAATAAAACAAATGGCCAGTAAATACATGAACAATGACCAACCTCATTAGCCATATTGTGAGCCTTGCATGAGCTCTTTGGCTGAGCCAGCCCCAAGCAAATTACCTGAACCACTTCTCCAGCCTTCTTGAAGGTTATTCATAATCCCCACTACTGGTAAAGGAGTTTTTAAAAAAACTATTTCATACAGATAGAATGACATCATTCTGAAGGATATGTAAGATCTATGAGAACAATGAGTAACAAACACGATATAGGCTCTAAGGAATATAAAATACAGGCCTGTGCAACCTCTAAGGCCAGAGCCTGTTGGCTCAGCTCTGTTCCTATAAACTCCCTGGCTTAAAGGAGTAGCAGAGTTCTCTAGTGTCATCTATTTTGGAGATCCTCAAAACCAGCACAGTAATGGTACCTCACCTATAGCAGCCAAGTTTAGCAAATGTTCTGGTAGCTCATATTTTCTAAATATTTTACATCAAGGAGAAACCCATGCCACCAGATCCTCTAGAACTGGAGTTAAAGCTAATGGCTGTGAGCCACCATGTGGATATTGGGCATACTTATATTAGTGGCACAGATTTTCTTATAGAGTCTATTAGTTTGTGGTTTACAAAGCCAACATCTTTAAGGTATCACACTAAAGTCCCTCTCAGGATTGTAAATATTGTCTCAAATTTCTCTTGCTTTAAGTATTATTTTAAAACAATAAAAAAAAAAAAAAAAAGAAAAGAAAGGGGAAAAAACTCTAATCTGTAAGTTAACTAGCTAAAAATCAATAGTTTCTCCTATAATTTACTAGTTTTTTTTAAATAACTTATAAAGTTAATGCAGATTTATATGAATGTCTTTTACAAAGTATTGTTATTAAAACAATACACACATTATAAACCTATTTCTTTTACAATATCAATATAAATCAGATAACTTGTCTGTTAAAATAATGAACTTCATCAGGCTGTGGCAGGGGGAGGGATGAACTTTAAATTCCAGCACTGAGGAGGCAGAGGAAGAGGCAGACAGATCTCCCTGAGTTCCAGGCCAGCCAGGACTACACAGTGAAACCCTGTCTTCAAAAACCAAAAAGGAAAAAAACAACCCTACTTTCTCTAAGAAAACACAGCACATTCTATCACTTTGCCCTTAAAAGAATTATATGTAAAATACTCTGGGCACATTGGGCAGTGGTGTCAAGTGATGGCAGTGTGAGCACTCAGGAGGCAGAGGCAGGCTCATCTCTGTGAGTTCAAGGCCAGCCTGGACTTCAACACCCTCTCTTGACTAAACAAAACAAAATAAAAAATACTAGGCAATATCCGACACAAATACCTACTATCTGCAGGAAAATGGAAGGCATGTTAAGTGAAGCAAATTTTAAAAATTTGTTTACTGTGTATTCAGTGTTTTGCCTTCGTTATGCTTGCACACCAGAAGAAGGTAGCAGATCTCATGACAGATGGTTGAGCCACCATGTGGTTACTGGGAATTGAACTCAGGACCTCTGGAAGAACAGACAGTACTCTTAAACTCTGAGCCATCCATGTCTCCAGCCCCAGTGAAATAAATGTTAAGAGAAACAATACATGTTTTATATACACACACACACAGAGAGAGAGAGAGAGAGAGAGGGAGGGAGGGAGGGAGGGAGGGAGGGAGGGAGGGAGGGAGGGAGGGAGGGAGGGAGCATAGCCAATAGGAATTACTTCAGGGACAAGAGAAAGTAGAGGGAGGAAGTGAGGAAAGGCTGCAAGGAATCATGACTATGAGAGCAAAGTACAGTAAGAACATATATGTACAAAGTGATCAACACAACCCACTACTTCGTATGAGAACAAAAATGAAACCAAAGTTATTACATAAGCTGATAGGGAGGGACAAAAGCGCACTTTCATCATCTCCTTAAAAACTACTCATAAACAGGGCCGAGAGAAGGCTCAGCATTCAAGAACCCCGTCATTATCATAGTGGATCTGGCTCTTCTTCCCAGCACCTACTCGGTGGCTCACAATCATATGTTAACTCCAGTTTCAGACAATACAGTGCCTCCTTCTGACCACTAAGGGCACCAGGCACACAAACATACATGTAGGCTCAACACTTAAAATAAACAAGACACAAAATAATCTCCCCCCCCCCCAAGACAGGGTTTCTCTGTGGCTTTGGAGGCTGTCCTGGAACTAGCTCTGTAAACCAAGCTGGCCTTGAACTCAGAGATCTGCCTGCCTCTGCCTCCCCAGTGCTGGGATTGAAGGTTTGCACCACCATGGCTCGGCTGACACAAAATATTCTTGGCAGTATTTCTAATCTAAAGAACTGAATATAATGGTTACTCTATAATACCCCATCAGTCAAACATATATAATGACTCTCATAGTTCATACTCTCCTGCCCTCAAATTTCCAATTTGTTTGTTATAGCACTTTACTGACTAAAATTCTACTTGGGTTTCTGAATCAGAGGGTGGAACCAGCTACCAGCTGACCAAAATTAACCATAGAGATCTGAGGACTAAAGACAGACAGAAAGTAATAGGGCAGGCTGAGAGGATCTTGGCCCTTTTGGATGAAGGAATAACAGACAGAAGGTCACTGGTCACTTTTCTGGTCATTCAGATTCTTAACCTTATCTGACTCCTGACTGCTGTTTGTTTGCTTTGTTTTTCAAGGCAGGTTTCTCTGTGTATCCCTGGCTGTCCTAAACTTGCTCTGTAGACCAGGCTGGCTTTGAGCTCACAAGAGATCCACCTGCTTCTGACTCCTGAATCCTGGGATTGAAGGCGTGCGCCCCAAGTTTTTACTGGTAAAGAATGGTATGGGCAGCATCTAGACCACATTTCCTCTAACATGGAAACCCAGGTGGATGCTACTGAGTCTTCTGGGAAATGCCTCCAAAAATCTATTTCAAGGTAATTCTATGGCTTTACTACTCTACACTGGTGAAGACTATTGCTCACCTTCAAAATTCCTGAACAAGGCTCAAAAAAAAAAAAAAAAAAAAAAAAAAAAAAAAAAGATCCTAATGATATTAAGTATCAGAAAGGTCTTTATTTTATCACTGACATTTGACTGGCATTCATACAGCACTCAAAGTTTTTTTGTTTTTTTTTTTTTTTTTAGCCTATTTGTTACTTTTTATCACATCATTTTTGCTCTAAGTATTCCTCTTCCCTCCCCTTGTTTCTCAGGGTCTCACTATGTAGCTAGCCCTAGCTAGCCTGGAATTTGCAGTGTAAACCAGGCTTGGCCTTGAATCAGAAATTGGTTTGCCTCTGCCTCTCAAGTGCTGGGATTATAGGTGTACCCCATAATGCCCAGCTTTATTCTTCTCTTCAACAAGCTCAGGTTTTATTGTAATGTTCACAAATTCAGTGTTACTGAGGTCTGAAAAGCCATTCTAATTTGATTTTTACCACTATACTTCTGCACACTTTGAGCAATGTTACTCTATTTACCCATCTTGCTTTTAAGTCTTCCTTACAGCACTTAGAAGAAAAAAAAAAAAAAAAAAAGAACAGGTGAATCTGAGACAGACATTGCCAAGAAAACCATTTCAGTGACACTCAGGGAAGTCTAAGTTTCAGAAGAAAAGGAGGAAAACAAAAACCAAAAAAAAAAAAAAAAAAAAAAACAAAAACAAAAACAAAAACAAACAAAAGGACCACAATAGTAGCAATTGTAAAAGCGGAGGCGACACTGAGCAAACACTAAAAGCACTAGCTGCTGCTGCACAAATTCAGTTATGCTAGAGACATGTTCAAATCTTCATTTGAATTTGAACACAATCTCTAAATGAACAAGTATAAATGTTGGCAACAGTTTCAAAGTGCATATTATAGAGCTTTGTTAACTGTGTTTCATAATTAAAACAAAACAAAACAAAACAGTATTTCTAGACCTGGTAAGATTTGAATTGCATACTGCATAAGGTAGCTGTCTCATAATTTACCTAGGTGTGTCTCACACGATTTTTTTAAAGTAAATTTTACAAGTATGCTGAATAATTAGCTAACTGACTGAGAAACTACTAGTGAGCATAAAAATCAGCAGAGACTTAACTAGCACAGAGCTACTTCATTTGTCAAGTTTTCTAAGAATGCTTGATATGTACAACCACAATTGGCCTCACTTGTTAAATGATCCAAATTTATCAGTTTTGAATAAGAACTACAGATTTTTAAATGTAGTTAATTTCTAGTTTGCTAATTTTTAATCTTTGCATAAGGATTCAGATTTGGCTGACCCAGTAACAAAAGCTGACTTACTGAGCCAGCCAATCCACCCTTCCTTTCTTTCTCTCTCTCTCTCTGAAAAACTTCTCAACTGAACATCTACAGCATTTGCCAAAATCCTTGTATATTTAAGTTGGAAGAAGGGAGAAATGTAACTAACATTTAAGGCAAGCAATACTACATCAACAGATGAAATACATAGGGCTCCTAAATATTTTACATATGAAGTATCTCCTCTAGGAAGGAGAGCCAATAGCAGCTTCTCTGGAAAGACTTCTAAGTAGATATATCTTCCAAATCAAATACCACATTCACTGAATCTATACACTGGCACACATACTTTCTATGGAGGATAGGAATACAGGGAAAGCGAGGGGGGGGGAGGGAGACGGGGACACTTCAAAGACGAAAAAATTACATCCAACTATGGCCTCTATTTGAACAGCCCCACTTCTAATGGCATGGCCCAAGAGGTACACTGTCAAATCCCTATCACAGTCCTTGCCTCAGGCTCACAGAAGCCTGAATTTCCCTTAGTAACACTCCCTGCCAGAGCAATCTTTCCCTATGTATTTAAGAGTCATGAAGGGAGAGACCATGGCTTTTTGGTCAGTATTTAGCCCAAGAGGCTAACACCTGACAGGGTACATGTGTGGAGGAAATGAATAGCAGCGACCATCTTGACTGCCTAGTGACTGAGCAGTGATTGACTTTTCTAAACAAGATATTCTCATGGAAGCTGACCTGCCAACAGTGTCTTAACCATTTCCATTCTGCTTATTCTACAGAATGCACAGTTCATTCTGTTTTATCGCCACAGAAACAATCATTCCACATCATAAATATGAAAATATTGAGCTGGGCATAGGAGTGAAACACGTGAAATGGGGGGAGGAATAAGGAGGCAGTACCTCCTCCTGAGTCGTTCAGAGACCAGCCTGGGCAACCTAGTGAGAGCCTCCCCTCAGGAAAACAACCTAGAGAGTTATGGATGGCTTAATTAAAAATTATATCGCAATTCAGACATGACAAGGACTAACTTATGGGAGCAGGAGCCACCCTCTCTGCTGTAGTCTTGGAGTTATACTAGGGAAGCGCTGCTTTCCCACTGCCCACAGCCAGTGCAGAGCCAGCAGCTGGAAAGCAAGCAGTTCCGTAGAATATATGCTGAAGGGCCCCAGTAGCAGGAAGCATCTTTACAGACAGATAAAAAAAACTCTGAACGTACATGGGTAAACTGTACGCTGACAACACAACAAAAGCTGCCGCTTTCAAGACCAACCATGCCATCTCAAGTCTTCCCTATCTCAGTGCTGACCATCTGTATCTGTTTGCTGTATTTCAAGCAGGGATAATCACTCCCCACCCCAGCATTCTAAAGCACGGAGACACACTGCAAAGATGTTTTTCTAAAGCCTGACAAGTGTTGAGATTTTGTTTTGCAAAGAAAACAAGACAAAATACATAGCTATGCTTTACTTATCTCTCACTATGGAATTCTGTTAACAAAGGAAGGTAAGCCATATCCCATAGATTGGGATGGGGGGGGGATGGGGTCAAATTTCCTACCAATCATATTAAAGGAAAGTAGCACTAACAATTTAGGCATTCAAAGCTGGTAATCAATTATGTTATTCTTTGAAAGAGAACAGATAGTTCTTGAATAACATATTCACTAAAATAATGATACATATAGCATGAAAAAAAAGATTTTCTCCATCTCTACTTTAGACAGTCATACCATAGATGAATACAAAGTACCATCCTAAATTTACACTGAATTGCACATGACCTATGCTTCCTCATAGTCTGACATATTTCTGGCTCACATTCAATTTCTTGGTGTGCAATCAGAAACCAGAAGAGACTGAAAGGATTAAACAGGCACACACTGAGGATCTGTTTCCAATGAGTGAAGATAGGCTCCAGTTTCCAAGGACCTTCTTTTGTGCTGTACCCCATCTTAGAAGGGTAGGGGTGTGTGTGTGTGTGTGTGTGTGTGTGTGTGTGTGTGTGTGTGTGTGTGTGTGTGTGTGTAGCTCTGCTTGGTGAAAAGTTCTAAAGGCAGCTAATATGACACATGACATGTTTTTCAAGTGTGTTATACACAGCCATCTTAGATTCTAACTCATCGCAAGAGTCACACTCTTTGGGGACAATAGAATTGAAGTCATATCCTTCCTATACAAACACTCTAACACAACACTGTGGCCAAAAAACCTTCAACAGCAGCAATAAAAGTGCAGTGACCCACATTTAAGAGTTATTTTCAAGAGTCCAGAACATGCTTTTGGCTTTAAAGCTTTGTCTCAATTTCCTTGTTTGTTAGGCTATAACTAATAATGCTATCTGGTAGGAATATTGAGAAGCTTTGAAGAGATAATTGGAAATAACTTCTAACAGTACCTGTTATATAGATGTTTGTTGTTACTAGTCAATGTCAAGGTCAGAAAAATAAAGGGCACATAAAGATTAAATTCATGACTCTGATCTCATTAGTTATCATAGTCAATAAATGAACTGAAGTTACTAATTACAAGAAATTATCTACTTAAAAATCTAATAATGGAGCCAGGTGGTGGTAATGCATGCCTTTAGTCCCAGCACTTGGGAGGCAGAGGCATCCAGATCTCCGTGAGTTCTGGTCTACAAAAGCTAGTTTTCCAGGGCAGATACCAAAGCTACACAGAGAAACCCTGTCTCAAAAAACTAAAAGCAAAAACAAACAATAACAAAATTTAATAATGATGGAATAGTAAAACATATTTCCTAAATACTGAAATAGTTTAACATTTTGATCAACTGTAAAGTCTAGAGGTCTATATGTTAGCAACCTGGTTCAAATTAAATCTGTTGATAATGCTTCTTTGATGAATGCACTGTCAAATTCCTCTGACTACATAATTCCCCTGTGGTTATAAGGATAACTCTGACATGATAATATTTGCAAAGTCAGCTGCTCTGAAAAGAAATGTGGGACTGTAAGGGTCCTATTAACCCCAAAGCCCAAAGATAAGAAGAATGAAGCTGTGAAGTCCACCATCAGGGAACCCAATCTCCACACCAACTCGTGAAAGTGTCCCACTTGTGAAAGTGTAACTTTCACACTTAGACATCTATGTTCACAAAGAGTCAGGATGTCTGCCACCAGGAAGCTCATAACCACTCCACCTCCTCTTTCAGCAGAGACACATGTCAGGCAGAGCTTCATTATTCCTTACCAAGTATGTGAATGTCTGCTAGACACGTAGCATTGCAGTAGGCCCTGGGAATAAATTACTGTATATTCCCTTTCAGAATAACTAAGACACACATACCTAAAAGTAAAATATATGATTTAAAAGCCATAGAAATACAGGCATGCTATTACTGAAAATGAGCCTTGATTTTAAAAAGGAAGGGTGGCTGGTGCAAATTAGTGTTAAGGAAGACCCTAGAGAGGAAAGTAATGGATGCACTCCAGTGACAAGGGTCCAGCTGGATGGAAACATTATGTCTGGGATCTAATCATAGAAGGCTCAACAGGGAATTACTGAAGAATGTGGAGAAGAAACAGTATGAATAAGAGTATTGGGGGAAGAATTTTGTATTTATAGAATGGATTGATGGACTAATGGAAGAGGCCAGTTCCAGTACTAGTGCTGGTCTAGGTTGAGGGAGTCAAGACTGGGAGTGTACAGCCTCAAACAACCCAGAGCCTTAATGTCCATTAGTTTTTAAAACAGGCAGAATTGAGTTGGACAGAATAATGCAGTTTATCTTTTCTGATTGTTTCTAACCATGAAATTTAATTCTTCTGCAAAATTCCAACTCAACTCTTCTCTACTTATTGATTATTGCTATTCTTTATCACCAATTTCACCATCTACTATTGCCTAATCACCACCAAAATACCAACTCAACTCTTCCCTACTTATTGATTATTGCTATTCTTTATCACCAATTTCACCATCTACTATTGCCTAATCACCAACTCCAATCCTAGGCATGACCCTTTCCAACTCCAGAAAGCCAAGGAAACATTTTGTACTTTCTTTTACTTGACATTTATTCTGTGCATATGAACTCTATATACCGAGAGTCTTTGCAACATATTCTCAGTCTTCTACTCAACCAATATTCTCCTAAATATCTCCAGATTCCATAATCTTAGCCTGGTGTGCTGCTCCTTACCTTTAATCCCAGCACTCGGAAAGCAGAGGCAGGTGGATCCATGTGAGTTCAGGGACAGCCTGGTCCACAGATGGAGTTCAGGACAGATAGAGCTGTTACAGAGAAATTAATAAAGGAGGAGGAGAAGAAAGAAAAAGATAAGAGTCCATAAACTTGCTGGGTGTTGGTGGCACACGCCTTTAATTCCAGCACTCAGGAGGCAGAGGCAGGTGGAGCTCTGTGAGTTTGAGACCAGCCTGGTCCACAAAGCAAGTTCCAGGACAGGCTCCAAAGCAATACAGGGAAACACGGTCTCAGAAAACCTAAGATTCCATAAATTTAGTAATTAATACCTATCATTTATTTGGTGCCCCACCACCCACACCCTTTTTTTGAGCAAGCCTTAGCAGGCCTTGAGCTTCCTATATACATCAGGCTGGCATGAAACTCACAGAGATCACACCAAGTGCTGGTGTGATCCACCATGCCCAATACAAGTCTTTGTATAATTATTCTACCAAATCTCTTAAGACAACCTTCTAAGAGACAGTTCCATTTCACAGAGTTAAAAAACTGAGCCTTAAAATCAAGTAAACAGCCATGGCCAGTGACTGTGAGTGGGAAAGCAGGGGCTGAGGGCTGCTTTTGCTCTACTTCTACTTTGTGGATCCTTGCGAGGCTCTGCGGGTCCATCTACTCAGAAACAGTCCCCTGGGTTCTTCACTCAGGCTCTAGACCACTCAAGAATACAACTCAATCTTAACAGTGGTGGGTGAGGACAACATTTCTGGTTTTAACTTCTAAAGCCCTGGAAATGAAAAACTAAGCATTACCACACATCCTTTTTGAAGGGATTCTTGTAGAGAAAGACAACTATGTACACTTACAAGTACTCGTTTTAACAGCAAAAAGCCACAATTCAGAAATGCTAACATTCAGCTTTTACAATTCTGGTTCCAGGAATTCCCTTTTAAATGAGAGAATCCACTCAGGACCATTTCCAGACTATTTTTAAATCTATAGATATGATTCTGCAATGTCACTTAGGCGCACTAATCCCATATACAGCTATGTAGTGGCACTTAACAAGAGACTGGTTGCAGGATTCCACATGTCCCTCACTTTAAAAGGTGTAATATCTATATGCAAACTATATTCACCCTCCTATATACATCAAGTCACCTTTAGATCACTTAATATTAAATACACTGGAAATGCTATGTAAATTAAACATACTGTTTAGAGAATAATTACAAGAATGTTTATGTTTAGAAACATGCAATGTAAAAATACTTATCCAAGATTACTTAAATCAAGAGGTGGAAAACTATTTTTCAAGAGGGCTGTTGTGAAAAGCACAAATAAAAGGTCAATACAGTATAGGGGTCTTTTGTAGTTGTTTTTTGAGACAGGGTTTGTCTGTGGAGCCCTGGATGTCCTGGAACTCATTCTGTGGATCAGGCTGGCCTCTGCCTCCCTAGGGCTGAGATTAAAGTTGTGTACCACCACTGCCCACTACCAGGAAAGTATAGTTTTTATTATTTACTTTCTTCTATTTATCCAGAAGAACTTTAGTTTCATGATTTTCAAATTATTATCTGCCACAAAATTCAGATCCTAAACATTAATACTACACACACTTGAATCAATGGGTTCCAAATGAAAACATTAAGACTTATGAACTCAGCCAGGTATGGTAGCACACACCTTTAGTCCCAGCACTTGGGAGGCAGAGGAAGCAGATCTCAAATGAGTTCAAGGCCAACTTGATCTACAAAAATGAGTTCCAGGCAGCCAGGATTGTTATACAGAGAAACCCTATCATGAAAAACCAAAACCAAAACCAAACCAAACCAAACCAAAACAAAACAAAAAAGCCAAAAATTATGAAAACTCAAGTTCCCTCTTCATCAACTCAAAGAATCCTTAAAACATCTCTATTAAAAACACCGTATTGATCTCTGAGTTCAAGGCTAGCCTGGTCTATAGAGTTCTAGGACAACCTAGAGAAACCTTGAGGGTAGGGAGGATGACAAAGAGATAGGGGACAGACAGTTTCTACAGTCCAATCCATTCACTTCTATTTTATGTGTGAATGCTTTGTCTACATGTATGTCTGCCACAGCTGGTAGAGGCCAGAAAGTTTCAGATTCCCTAAAAATGGAGTAACTGATGGTTATGAGCTGATATGTTGGTACTGGGAACAAAATCTCAGTTCTTTGCTTCAAGAACAGTAAATGTTCTTAACTAGAGACATCTCTCTAGCCCCCACAGTCCAATTTATCAACATACATAAACTTGTACTTCTCGGTTCCTTATAAAAACTGTCAAGTCCTATTATGTTTTAGGTAAAAGTATATAGATCATTGCATACAATATTTTCTCTAGCTTTTCCTAACTGCCTTGGGGGAGAAACCCAGAGTCTAGGCAGTATATAGACAGGTAATATATAAAGGTTAAAATCATTAAAATGTGTATGTTCTACAAACTCAGAAAGATGTATAATATTGTTACTTGTAGGGTTGGAGAGATGGCTCAGTGGTTAAGAGCACTCGCTGCCCTTCCAGATGACCCCTGATCAATTCCCAGCACCCACATAGCCACTCACACCTGTCTGTAACTCAGTTCCAGGCAATCTGACACCATCACACCAATGCACATAAAATAAAAATAAATTATTAAAACATATATTGTTACTTGTAGCCAGGTATGGTGGCGCATGCCTTTATTCCCAGCACTGGGGGCCAGGCTGGTCTACATAGTGAGTTACAGTCCAGCCAAGGCTATGTAGTAAGACCCCTGACTCAAAACACAAACAATACGTTTTTTAAAATATAACTTAAATAACACTGAGTACATTAAACATTAGGAAACTTGAAGAAGAGACTATAACCCCCTTTTCTTTCGCTATACATTAAACAAGCTTCTTATATGAGAATGGCTAAACAACACACCAGAAAAGAAATACACCTTGCTAAGAATAGCAGCATGATACATGAGGCAATGGGATTTTTAAATATTTTTGTTATCTAAACACAGGACAATGTATGACAACACATACAAAGAAATCTTTTGCTAATTACTTCATGTTGCCTGTTCCCCCTTTCCCAAGACCCATCCCCACATGTCCCAAGGCCAAGACTTACTTTATCTTTTTGTGTTAACTATTCACAAAATTCTGCTTGAGCTGATTTTTTGTTTAAGACTCTTCTCACTTGATTAAGGACTTACAATATTCAAGTTTATTACTCAAACAACAGATGATCATTTAGAAGGAATATCAAATGTAGTATCAAAAAGTATTTTTGTATCAGTATAGACTAAGTTTAGGGCAATCCAGTTTTTAGCTTAAAATTATGTATAAAGAAAATAATTTTGGTTAACCCACAATCAACAATACATTCTATTGGTCATACAGTAAACAGTCAAGATGTGGTCTAAAAATTAAAAGGATGTAGGCATTTAGTATCCACTTAGCAATATTTACCAGTTGACTAAAAGTTGTTATACTTTTTTTGGGGGGAGGGGGAATGGGTATCACAAATTTCTAAACAGTTTAATAAGGCAAAAAATAAACAACACTCAGCTTGAACCAACCAAAAAAATTACACACATACAATATATTCTTATAATGCCCATCATATCCAACTACTGAGGGTCCTAGCTTCTTCAAACATGCTATCTCCATAGGACATAGGATAACATAGGATGTCCATCCTCCTAGTTCTCCCAGGAGTCAGTTAGTTCTTCCAGGCTTCCCAATAGACAAAGACCAGTGAGGGTCACCACAGGAAGCTTCCCTAAAGCACAAACCACAAACTTCATGTTCTCTTAAATAGAACAGAGCCCAGAAAGAAAAATAAACTTAAGAATGCTCAAATATCTAAGTGGCTGGCACACATCAGGCACGTATTCATTAAAGGTATGTGTAACCGCCACAGAAAGTCAAGAGAACAAAAAAAAAAAAAAAAAAAAAAAAAATTCAATAAATGGACATGTGATGATATAATTTACCCCCCTTAGTTTCATTGATTCAGAACCCGAGACTCCAAAGGTTAGAGGGCTTGTCCATGGACACAGCTATTTCAGAGCACAGCCATTCCTACATGATTCTGGCAGGGCTGAATTCCTTTCAACAGGTTATACTATAATTATGGTTCATCACTTCATACTGAAATATAGTTATCCAATCTATGTGAAAATACAGAGCTTCAAGCCCTGCAAGAAGCAACTTGATGCTTCTCAAACATATATAAAGGTAACTGATGTGGAACGTTATCCATCTTAATATTTTATACCACCATCATAATTATTCTCCAGATGTGTCTAGTATTAAAAACGTTTGAAGCAACTTGAACATGTAGTTCGTTATAATTGCAATGCATTACTGCTGTAAGCTTCCGGGTCAACGGCAGTCATCCCAACATAGTTGGACGTTAATGTATATACCTATACATTATATATATACCTATATATTATATATAGGTATTAGATAGATAGATAGATAGATAGATAGATAGATAGATAGATATTAGGCAAGTGAGAGAACGTAGGGTGGGACTCTTGCATCATTTGAGAGGCCCTGGGCTAGATCTATGCCCAACAATGTAAAACCAAACATAAGAAAAGAACTGTAACATAGGAAAATGATGTGATTTTTGTGCTTCAAACTATTAAATGGTAAAGCAGACATTAAACCAATAAAGGCAGTATCTAAGATTTAAAAATAAGGGGTGAAGCTGCTCACTATCTTCCTTGTCTCAAGATTCTTCATCGTCTCTAACTACAGAAATAATCTTTGGAAAAGGCCCAGAAATATAAAAGAGAAAAAAGTGTGGAAATGAAGTGTTCTGTCTGGTTAAAGAGAGTCTGGGACCAAGCACTACTGGACTATGGAACCCTAATGCCCAGAAGAGAACAGTTTAAATTCTATACTCCTTAGAGAGGGCTTCTCCATCGAGAAAGTGGTCGTGTTTGAAATCTGAAAGAGTGCTTTTCTTCTCATAAATGTTGAAAATTACTAATCTCCATAACGTCAAAATTATTTATTCTTCTCAAACAATGCCATTCTCCTATACTCTTAACCACGTTTAAAAATACATCAGGGGCATTATCCCAACTAGCAGGAAACTTGGGGTGGGGGTGGCACTGTAGGTTGCTTTGACTCTGACCTTTGTGGACTTCTAAGGACCATGTGGTGCTTGAGAAAAAAGAAAAATAACTTCGGATGGTGAAATTTGTAAAACATCTAAAACTCCAGTTGGCAGAAGGCTCTCCACAGCCAGCTGTCTTTCAAGAAAAGGATCCCGAGTGTATTTACAACCTACAAGCAGAAGGGAGCCGCGCCTCAACTAAACTCTAACATAAAGAACTTTACTCCAGTAGACACAGCCAAAATGATGCAAAACCTGTAGTCGTCTTCAATGGGTTTGCTCGAAGCCGGAATAATGAATGAACTGGAGCCATCACGGCCGAGTTAGGGGCCTCACTTTCGGCCCAGCGGCACCGTCTCCAAATCGTGGGGACTCGCGGGCTGGTCTGCTCCAAGGGGCGGCCCCGCTTCGGGCTCCCCGAAAGTTCCGGGGCCGCTGGGGTCCGCCCCGCCCGGCCGAGGGTCGCGCCCCCTCCCCGCCGCCGCGCACGGCCCGCCCCCACCCCCGCCGCGCGTTAACCCCTCGCCGCCCGCCGCGGGCTCCGGGAGGAGGCCGCCCAGGGGGTGGAGTTGTCGCGTCTCCTCCCGGGAGCGCCCGGGCAAACGCCCGGCTTGTTTACAGGCCCCAGGCCTGGCCGCTGCGCAGGCCCGCCCGCCCGCCCTCGCCCGAACGACGCGCTTACCCGGAGCAGCCGCGGGCGGGCGGGTCCCTTGGTCGGCCGGGGAGGCGGCGGCGACGGCGGCCGGACACGGGGTCCCACAGCGGCGGCCGGGCCCGGGCGAAGGAGGGGAGGAGCCGGGCTGGGTCCGGGCCCCCGGCTCTCGGAGCCCTCGCGGCTCAGATCATCCGGGCGTTGGAGCGGGAGGCAGAGAGCGGGGCCCGCGGGAGGCGGAGGAGGCGCCGAGGACTCATCGCTTGCCGCCCCACCTGCCTGGGCCCCCCTCCCCCCGCCCCAGCCACCCGATCCCGAGCTGCGGACCCGGCCGGCGCGGAGACCACGGCGTTCTGGCTCCTGCGCGCGCTCCCGCCCCTCGCGCCACCGCTGCCTCTAGCGCGGACCCGCGCACGCGCGCTCTCGACGGCGCCGCCCCTCCCCCGGCCCGGCCCCGCCCCGCGCCGCCAGCTCCCCCGCCCTGCAGCTGCGGCGCGGCTCAGAGGCTGCAGAGACCCGGATGTGGGAGGGCCGGAACTGCGGCGGGGGCGGGGGAGGGGGAGTGCGGTGACGTCACTGCCCTGCGCTGCTGCTTAGCGGGCCGGTGTGGGGCGGCCGGCGCCGGGGGCCTGGTCTCTAGGGAGCCTGGGAGCCCTGGGTGGGAGCCAGGCGCCCGGCCTCCGCGCTGGGGCGCTGAGGCCCCCTCCAAGCCTGACCGTCGGCGTGCACACTGCCTCTTGCCGCAGCTTACAGACGCAGATGTCCTGGGCAGTCGCGGTTAGGGCCCGGCGTGGGCGAGTCAGCCTTTCCTCTGCGACCCCAGGAGCCGCACACGCACGCCATATTACATACGTGTGTGTGTGTGTGTGTGTGTGTGTGTGTAAGCAGGTCATGCCTTGGGACACGTGCCTAGAGCTTCTGGCAGGTTATCCCTCTGTCGCTCCAGAGATTTAGACTTGTACTTATGTGCGCGTTACACGGTCACGTGATTTCGGCTTTGCCAAAGACCTCGGTTAACGTTACCGAGGGTTTTTCAAAATCTAAAGGACAATCAACAACGTGATAGCTGCTTCCATGAAGAGCTAGAGATGAGCTAAAGGTAGTTGAAACTGCACGTGCAGACGGCCAAAATCCAGTTTGGCTAGCTAGACCACAGAAAACCCTACCCACGCTGCTTGTAGACGCCGGGGGATAGAATGACAAACCCTAGGCAGCCAATGAATCAGAGCTGGAAAGCAGTACATCACCAGTTTGAGTTCCCATTGGCTGGGATGCCTTCCCAGCTTCTCAGTCACCAGTTTAACCCCTACACACCAAATTCACAGGAACAGAAGTTTAAGAGAGATTCTGGCATAATACAAAGGAAAACCAAATATTTCGTTGAAATAAGCTAGTACTTTAAAAAGAATACTAAAACTATTGAGTACTGGCCAATAAGAAGATGAGTTGTGTTGAGGCCTGCCCTTTTTCTTCCTGGTGCTTACTGCTGCAATTTGCACCCTGTTACTTTGTGTCTCCTAAAATTATTGTCTTAACTGTTAGATCAAATACAAACTGCTCTTCACTGTCATTCAGCAAACTATTTCTCTACTTTGGAAATTGTGAAAAACTATTTCCAAATGTTTTCAGCATGACTTTTGGGAGAAGATTCTGTTTCCTTCATTTTTATACCTGATGCCTAACAGCAATGACTGCCAGTTCTGGCAGACCATATCTTCACTGAACCTCCAAATCTCAACACCTTGGCAGTAAGGCGAAATGTAACATTTCCAGATAACTCGCTATGCAGTTCTTCATTTTTAAATGTGATGAAAGTAAATGAAATTAGATAAAGAATCATTTAACAAAATGTTGCCTTGTTGAATTGATTATATATTATCATAAACAATACATATTAATGTATTTATTTAGGTTTTCTTGTTAAATGGTGATGCTGGGAATTGGAACCAGGGTCCTTTGCTCGTTAGTCATGTAGTCAGCCATTTAACTCTGTCCTCAGCCCTGCCTAGGGTTTTTGTTGTTGGGGGGTGTGTGTGTGTGTGTGTGTGTGTGTGTGTGTGTGTGTGTGTGTGTGTTTCAGTACAGAGTCTTAGATACCTCAGACTGATCTTGAATTCTATGAAACTGAAGATGACTTTAAACTCATCCTCCCTACTCCTGGGTGCACCACCACACCTGCCTAGAGTGCTCTTAAGCAATACATTTTCTTGTTGAAAGAGAAGCTGAGTCATCTGTATGTGCTATAAAGAATTGGGAGGTTTTTGTCAGCCTTCTTTTAGGCTTCATTCCTGAAGCCTCTCTGTTCTATCTTTGTAAGAAAGCCTGGCTAAGAGAAGAGGTAGAAAAAAAAATAAAAGTAAAATCAAAAGATTTTTCAGGATTCCTCCCAGTGTGTCACAGCCAGCCAGTCAGCTATGCCTGTGAAGTCTCACTTTTGGACACAATTTGTAGGAATAGTTTCAAAGGAATGAGGAAACTTGTGGAATATAAAGCTAACATTTAACACTTGGGATACAAGATATTAGTATTGTTTAACTAACGTTGATTATGATATGCCCTTATCTATTAAATGCCTTTGTTGTTTGAAACGGGGTCTCTCTGTATAGCCTTGGCTGTCTTTGGAACTCACTGTGTGGAAGAGGCTGGCACTCAGTACTCTTTCCCTTTCCTCTACAATCCTGGCTTTAAAAGAAGGAAAAGTATATGGGGAGTGGTGGTGGTGGTTTACATTCCGTATTCCATAACTATTGTGGATGCATCCGGAGACTCAGACCCCAGATGGTGTCACCTGGGCCTCTCCAAGTGCTTCTCAGGCATGTGACCCTCCACTGTGTCCGAGGGCCCCCACCCCAGCCAGCCAACCATCTTCCCACAGCAAGCACTACCCAAGCCAGTGTGCCAGGGGCCCAGGGGCCCAGCTCTCCCTTCCTCTGCCTGCTTCTCTACCTGGTCTGTGCTTCTCTCTCTCCCAGAGCCACTTGAGTCCTCTTGTCGGCTTCCTTCTCATCTCTCTTCTCCCTTTCTTCAGTCCGCTTTTTATCTCATCTCCCTTTCTTGCCCTCATGTTTTTCTTCCTTGATTTGAATAGCTTAATCCAAAAACGTAGTCTCTGTTATCCATTTTCTCCTGAACTTGAACATAGTTAGTCTTAAACTAATTTCATTCAGGGGTGGGGTACCCCACCCCATCCCCTCCCTCCCTCTCCCCCCTCACCATATATGTTAATGAAAAACAGCTGTTTACAGGGCCGTGGAAGAATGAGAAGGGATAGAAAACCCTTCCCTGTGTGACGTCACCACGGGGGGGGGAGCAGGGGAGCAGAAGGGAGCCAGCCATCTTTTGTTGTCTCTGCATCTCCTCCTGGTCCCCGAGAGAAATGTGAACAACAGCCAACACTATTAGCTGAGTCCTAGCATGGAGTTTCTTCCTTCAAGCCCCAGCATGTGGCTATGCCTAACACTGGCTCTTAGCAGATAAGTGCCTCTGCTTGACAGTTAGTCATTGTGTGCCAGGCACTGGGACACTACCCCCACAGAACTAGCCTTATAAAGAGGGACATTCACAAAGAAGCGAGTGAATAAAATTAGGTGCTGTGAAGGGGACAAATGGGACAGTGAAGGAGGTGACTTGAACCCAGATGTTTGGACTAAGAAGTTAATAAAGAATTGGTGGGGGCACTTTTCAGGCAGAGGTAACTGTGCATGTATGGTGTATGTGTATCTATGTGTGTGTGGGTGTCCGTCAACATGCATGTGTGGAAGCCAGAGGTGGAGATCCAGTGTCTTCCTCTATCTACTCAGGTCTGTCACTGAGGTTGGAGTTGCAATTTCAGTTAGACTGAGTGGCCATCGAGGTTCCTGTCTCCCTCTCCTCTACACTACAGACGCACACCACCACACTTGGCTTTTTTGTTGGTTGATTTTTGTTCTGTTTTTGGTTTTTTGAGATGGGGTTCTCTGTGTTACAGCTCTGGATATCCTGGAACTCACTCTGTAGACCGGGCTGTCCTCGAACTCCAGATATCTGCCTGCCTCTGCCTCCCGAGTTCTGGGATTAAAGGTGTGTGCTGCCACCCGACTCCTCCTCACACTTATCACAGCAAGCATTTTACAGACTGAGCCATTTCCCCAGCCCCAGGGGAACCATTTTTAATTAGTAAATCCTAGCAAGTTTTAAGGGGACACCTCAGAAACAGTTCACCTTGGTGTTTCTCGGCTATTCCTGGCATTGTGGGAGATCCTGAGCTAAACCACACACTTGAAAGTAAAGTGGCAACAGTTTTGCATTTTAATAATGACAGCTTGGTTGGAAACTAATAATGAAATAAAATGGCCATCACTATTAGGCCTTTTATCAGTACAATCATAGAGACCTGTGACTTAATCCTGTCAACTAGCTGTGTGTTGGGGCAGCCCAAGGACTCTAAGTGAGGCAGCAATTACTCAGGGTCACAGGAAGTGATGGCTGGTACCCTGAACTTTTTCCAGGGGATAATGCCCCCTAGCCTGTGCCTGACAGTAATACAGAGAGCAGAGAGAGGATGAGAGCTCAGTGTTCTTACACCCAGACCATGCTGTGTGCCGACGGCTACACCTTGGGTACTCAGTTAACTTAGAGAAGTTTTGAGAGCTGTTGCTAAATATAGCTACTATTAAAAATTAACTAACGCCAGGTGTGATGGCGCATGCTTTTTAATCCCAGCAGAGGCAGAAGCATGTGGATCTCAGTGATTTTGAAGCCATTCTGGTCTACAAATCAAGTTCCAGTACAGCCTGTCTTGAAAAACATAAATAAATAAATAAATGGATGGGAGAGATGACTCGGTTGTTAAGAGCACCAGATGCTCTTCCAGAGTCATTTAAGTAAGTCATTTAAATTAACACCAGTTTCTTCCTTCACAAAATGGTTCCTCCAAGGCTAAAAGGGTTAAAGGAGATCAGGTCCTCTGGAAAATATGATTGACATTGGCTGCACCCACTACAAACAACTTCCTTCCCGTTGGTAGTCCCTTCTCTCCTCCCTTGTATCTTAGACCAGAGTACAGCCAGCCAGAGTACAGCTATGCACTTTTTTTTTTTTTTTGGCTTTTTTGAGACAGGTTTTATCTGTGTAGTTTTGGAGCTTCTCCTGGTGCTCTCTCTGTAGACCAGCCTGACCTCGGACTCACAAAGATTCACCTGCCTCTGTCTCCTGAGTGCTGGGACTAAAGGCATGTGTCACCATTGCCTGGCAGTCATGCCCCTCTTAATGATGGGAGATGTTTTGAAAACTGTTAGGCATTTGTCACTGTGTGAGTACTTTTGTAGACCTAACTGCTGAAGTGCAGTTACTTCACACTTTGATGCAATCCAGAGATGTGGGAAACAGGACACATTTGAGGTTACCACATTTTTCTATGTAGGTGAACACTAAAAAAAAAAAAAAAAAAAAAAAAAAAAAAATTAATAAGCACTCGGGAGGCAGAGATAGGTGGATCTCTGAGTTCCAGGCCACCTTGGCCTACAAAGTGAGTTCTAGGACAGCCAGGACTACACAGAGAAACCCTTTCTCAAAAATTCTCCCTCAAAAATTAATAAATAAAAATAAAAGTATATGAACCAGTAACATTAATTGCTTATCATTAGTTTCAATTACTGTATACTGCTCATGGTTGATTGCTATGCTTTTTTATATTGCCAAGAGAACAGTAACATCATACTGGCAACACCTCCCGCAGGAATCCTGTGCAATGCGAGGATGTTGTCACAGCTATAACGTTGCTAGATGGTATGAATTTTTTGGTCCCCTTATAATCTTGTGGGACTTACAGACAACACCAAACCTGTGGTCTGTCACTGAAATATCATTATTCGACAAATCTATATAGCAATCTGTGTCCTAGCAATGCACTGAAATGTCTCAAATGTACCAAATGTGTGACCAGGTATTGATCCCTTAAGCCCATGGAACATTCAAGTGAGATTAAAATGAGAAGTTCCCAATTTAACTGCCACCTACCTCATCCAGGTATGCTCTGTATCCCTAAAACACGATGATCTAGTGATCTAGTTATATCATGACATGAAAGGGGTAGGAGCTCCAACTTGGGATGTAGGTATGTACCCAACTTGTGGCCATTAGGATCTGAGAAAAAAAAAAAAAGTCACATGAGGAAAACATGCCATCGGCTACCATGTTTCATCTATGTGTAAGCCCGGATTTTTCAGGACAATGAACCACAGTAACATAGGGGGAATGACAGCCAGTCTGTGTGACTCACATGGCCAAACTATCCAGCCTTCCCTGCAATTACCTGCTTTGGGAGTTTTGTTCAGGTAGGGATTAATTAATTAGTTAATTTTGAGATAGGGTTCCACTATGTAGCCCTGGCTTGCTAGGCACACTATGAAGATCAGATAGGCTGACCTTGAACTCAGAGAGATCTGCCTGTCTCTTCCTCTGGAGTGCTGGGATTAAAGGTATATGTGTACCATCATGCCTGGCATGGAGAGAGGGGTTGCTAATTGTTCCTTATCGATAAGAACCTCTTTTATTTATTTACTGTTTTGTATTTGGTTATTTGTAACTATGAGCACTTGTGGCATGTGGTAAGAGCTCATTGTGATATTCTGTACACTGGTCCTTTGCCTTTGGAAAAATTGGCATAATCAGGTAGCCACTGATCTTAGCTCTTGAATATCTGAAGAATTTTTGTTCACTTAGTTTCATTTTTAATCTTTATTTTGTTTCTCTCCTAAAAGTGGTTTGGCTTTGTTTCTTAATTGTCTGGTGAAATGGTGATGGCAAAGGTATGTAAAATTTAGGACAACTAAATGGCTGAGACATGAGCATGCCCTTTGTCTTGAAGGACCTATACAAAGGCTGCTTTTCAACGTTTAAGGTCTCAGGATCACTACATTTTGCAGAGTGGATCCAGAACTAATTCATGAGAAAGACAATTTTTATAGGAAATGGAAAGAATTTGGCCTAGAATACAACACACTTCTTACCAGGCCCCTTATAGGAGTGATTGAATTCAATTCTCATAACATTAGCAAGAAAAAAATTATATGTGTGTATATTATATAGATGCAATACATGGTGTGTGTGTGTGTGTGTGTGTGTGTGTGTGTGTGCATATATATACTGACGTTTATTACAAAGGAGGAGGTCAGGAGAAAGAGCTCCTTTGCAAACACATAGCCCCAGTATTTTGCTAGTCCCAGTATTTGCTATTGTAAAACTGGTTAGGCTGCCTTTGGATACTATGAACATTTTCAGATTATTATTTTTGCAAACAACAACAAAACCAAAGAGCCCACCCCCCCCAAGAAAAAAAACAACCCCCCAAATACAATCACAAAAATGGAATCCTGACAACGATACCCTCACTGTGTCTTGGGGAAGAGAAAAAGAAGTACAGCAAAATCTCTCACTTTTCCCAGAATTTTGCCTTTTGCTGTCCTCCATTCTTCTCTCCCCACCCAGCAAGACTTCTCCCTTCTGTGTAATAACCCCCTCCCTTTCTTTTCCACACACTTACTACAAATCTTACATAATAAGACAAAAACCAGCGTAACACCCATATTTCCTCCATGTTCATTCTGAGTCTCCAGGCCTCTTATCTCTGGGGCAACACAGCAGGGGCCTCTGCAGAGAGCAAGAGGTTGTGGGGCATTTAGGTTAGGATCAGAGAGTGAAGACTCCAGGACTCGGGATGGGACTTGTTTAGCCTGCATGAGGTTCTGTTCCTGGCAAGGTAAACCAATCAAACCGAGTGGAAAACCCAAGCACCCAGATAGGGGCCAGACTGGAAATATAAGTGTTAGTTACATCAGGCTAGGTGTAATAAGACAGGGAACAGTAGGGATTTAAAAAAAAAACAAAAAAACAAAAAAACAAAACTCTCATTCCAAGACCTTTTAAACACACAGTAGTCAAAAAGGTCATCTCTGGTCTGTCACAATGGATTCAAGTTCAGAGGCCATCTCTGCTCTGTCTAGGGTGTGGACAAGCTGTTTAACCTCTCTCGGGCTTGATGTCCTCATCTGGAACAAAGATTAACCCCTGGCCACAGATCAGATCCTGCATGTAATGTACCTACCATATTCGCCTGACACAAGAGCAAGGAAATAGAATTGTTTTAAGCTCATATGTCAATGTGATATTTTTGGGTTTTTTTGTTTTTTGTTTTTTGTTTTTTTGTTTGTTTGTTTGTTTGTTTTGAGACAGGGTTTCTTGGTGTAACAGTCCTGGCTGTCCTGGAATTTGTAGATCACTCTGACCTCAAACTCACAGATATGTGTCTGTCTTTGCCTCCCAAATGCTGGGATCAAAGGCGTGCGCCACCACGGCTGAGCAATGTGATGTTTTTAATAACACATATAACATTGTAAAGAAGTGAAGACCCTCTACTTGTAAGTCACACTGGAGTTGCCAGGTACAGGACTAAAATCATTCTTGATAAGACTTTAAATATCTGCCCCGGAAGGCCCATGGAGGTCGCTGTGGACCTCGACCCTCTCCCGCCACTACAGCCCTCTTTGGTGTGCATGTTTCCTTTGTGCCACCCGCATCAAAGGTCACCACTGAGATTTGAATCTCGATTGCAGACTGCATTTTTTTTTTTTTTTTTAAAAGAAGGATCCACAGGAAGGACCCTGTCCCATTTCTGTTTTTCAATGTGGCTTTTATTCTTAATTCCATGTCAAAGAACTTGAGTCGCTGCGCGTCCTACTCCACCAAAAGGAGGACTTCCTTGGTTATAGCACACATAGTTCTAGATGTTGCAGGTCATTCAGTAAAGGGAGGTGGTTTTCAAGGTTACTTGGGTCAAGAGAAGTGAGCAAGATCAATGGAAAAATAGATCGCGTCATAAACGATACAAGCAAAGTAGGCCACGCATGGGTGGGGCCGTCAAGGGAGCAAAGGACAGGTGACTTGACATGGGTAATCAGAGTGACACTATCAGAAGAGGAGACTGGCAGCTGAGCTGGCCTGAATGACAGAAGAAAGCTGTCAAGTGATGTCTGGGTGGATGTTCCAACAAGGTCAAACGCCCTAGAGTGAGAATGAATTTGGCATGCCCAGGAATAGATGCCCCTCTGGGATGTCTGGGGCACACTGCGGGAGGGAGCATGTGGTGTCTAGGGTATATAGATAGGGGGCAGAGCGGCAATAATATAACCGTTTGAGAGTTATTGGGGGTTTTTTTTTGGGGGGGGAATCTGATTTGTTTTGCTTTCCTGTACCATAGGAAACAGATTTTTAGGAAAACAGAAGAAAATCCTTTCATGTCACTTCTATTTGTCATTTAAAAGAAAATGAAATTAGTTTCCAACAGAAGTGATTGCACTTTGGTAGCGAGCCTGTAGCCTTTTGAAAGCTCTGTTTTTACTGGTTCTCATGATTCTATTTTCTGGAAACTATATTTGGATACTTCTGCCAATGACTCATCAAGTAACCTTTCTTAGAAAATTTAGCAAGGATGAGTACCTCCTAGAAAAGGCTGAGTTTATTATAGGGAAGGCAGAGGCACACTTGAGGGGTTCAATTTCATGGTCCCCAACAATCCCAAAGCTTAGACCTGTTTTGTTCGCTCTCAATATAAATCTGAAGGCCGAAGAAAATAGTTTGCCCATTAATTTCTATTTCGTGCTTTCCAGTGAGGATGATAATTAAAATGTCCTCACACAGGGCAAGTGATTTTATTAGGATATAGTCACAAGATCCTTGGACAGAAAAGTTTTAACCCATGAGAAGCAAGTTGCCTTGGTGTGTGTTGGTGAAATGGGTCAAAAGCCAAAGACAAAACAAACCTTAAGTTAAGACCTCAGTAACACCAGTGACAGGTAGCATTTCTTCCTCCACTTGGGACAGCTCCTTCATAGGAGCCCACGCAAGGGACAGCTTTGCTTCTGTGTCTGTCTTCTTCCAGCTGTTAGGGTTTCCTAGTCTAATTTAATGATTGATGCTGCAAATCTTCCAAGTAAACCTAGAGCTGTTGTGGGATGATCTTTTTTGTACAGTGTGAAGTTGTGTCTTTCCCAAGGGACCTTCTGATTGGTTTAATAAAGAGCTGAGTAGCTAAAAGCTGGACAGGAAGAAGTTAGGTGGGACTTCCAGGGTAGAGAGAAAAGAGAAGATGAATCTAGAGGAAAAAGGAGGAGCAAGATGGAAGAGAGGTAAAAAGTCACAAGGCAAAATGTAGATATAAAAATTGGTTTAATATAAGTTATAAGAGCTAGTAGGACAAGCCTACAGGGTGAGCTTTCATAATTAATAAAGTCTCCTTCGTTTTTTTGTGAGATGGAAGCCCAAAGAAAAATCCATCTACATAAAACCAGGCACAATGACTTGTGCCTGTAATTCCAGTACTCAGGAGGCTGAGATAAGAGAAAGTTCAAGGTCAGCCTTATCTACACCGGGAGTTTGAGCTTAGCCAGATGTTCGATACAGGTCATCGGTTTTAAAAAGCAAAACAAAAGACCCTCCTCCACCTCCACTTAAAAAAGTAAACCTAGACTAGGTCTTTGGAAAAGGCTTATGATGATTAATTTTATGTTTAATTATATTGTTAGTCATGAAAATCAGCCAAGAAATATTTAACAACAGAACCAGTGCAGTATCGCTGTTACATAGAACCCTGGATTTAAGCTCAGCTAGCACATGGGGTAGAGTCACTAACAAGAACTTGCCGCCAGAAAGAGCCCTGATAAAACACCTATTATGCTGGGTGGTGGTGGCACATGCCTTTGATCCCAGCAATCGGGAGGCAGAGGTAGGTGGATCTCTGTGAGTTCAAGGCCAGCCTGGTCTACAGAGCTAGTTCCAGGACAGACTCCAAAGGCCCAGAGAAACCCTGTCTCGAAAAACCACACACACACACACACACACACACACACACACACACACACACACACACCACTATTATGTGCCAAACACCATTCAATAGGAAAGGAGATGTAAGTAATATATTACAATGTTTGTTCCTGCTTATCAGACTCATGTCTCTTCAATGCTATTTCTGATATTTTTTGTTCAAATCCTTATCTTATGACAATTCCAAATTCTTGAATATTTAATAAAATGTATGCATCTGAACTTTAAAGAAATTGCTTGTATATTGCCTGGGAGGGCAGCAAACGAACTGACCTTTGTCCAAGTAGGCAAGACACACAAAACTCTTTTGTGTTGTCAATCACAACAAAGCTTGGAAAGGCTGGAGGGAACAATGTGGGTACTTGAAACAAGCCATGCCAAAAGAAAAGGCTTGGCTTGATATAGAACACCAGTGATTTATACGGTCTGGTGAGTCATGCGTGTCATATCTGGGTTACCCGTGAAGACTAGATGAGGGCGGCCAGACTATTGAGAGTGTTGTCACTAAAATCATCATCACATGTCATGGCCTCCTGAACTGAACAGCAAAAACTGAAATACAGGCAACATACAGACAAGCAGGCTATCTGCAATATGTCTGCTGCCTTCCACTTAGACTATCAAAGGCAATGCTATAAAAAAAGGTGTTTAAAAGCTGTAAGAGGCTGGTGTGGTGGCTCAAATGGACAAAGGGCAAAGGTGCTTGCTGACAAGTCTGGAGGGCTGAGTTTGATGTCTGGAATCCACATGATGGATGGAGAAACCAACACCCATAGTTGTTCTTTGATCTCCAGATACGCTCTCATTCTCTCTCTCTCTCTTTTCTGTGTGTGTGTGTGTGTGTGTGTGTGTGTGTGTGTCTGTCTGTCTGTCAGTCTGTCTCTCTCAGGTATAAATGTAGCAAATAATAAAAATAAATGGATAAAAACCCATGGTACTGATACGTTCCTTGCAATGTTAGATCCGTTTGTCTATTTAATGTGGGTGTGAAGACTATGAAATGGGTCCTCAATGAAATGTCCTAGAGGATGTAAGCCACAACCCCTCACACCTGGAAAGAATTAGGTTAAACGCCATGAAAATATAGTGTCAAGCCCCACTAAAATAGCAAGAGATGGAAACAATGCCTATCATATAGTGACCACCTCCTGTTTGTTAGAACTTAGAATCTTTATGCACCATTTACTTGTGTCTATATCCATTTGAAGCAGGTGCTGTTACCTATGCCCTATAGACGAGAAACAGAAGCCACTCTGTAAAGCAAGTGAGTAAATATTTAAAGTGAATAGAAAGAGAAGTAAAGTTAACCTTGACTTTTAAAAAAGATAACAAGCCAGGCAGTGGTGGCGCACGCCCTTAATCCCAGCACTCAGGAAGGCAAAGGCAGGTGGATCTCTGTGAGTTCAAGGCCAGCCTGGTCTACAGAGTGAGTTCCAAGACAGCCAGAGATACACAAAGAAACCCTGTCTCAGAAAAAAAAAAAGATACCAGCCAATGGCTGTCAACCTTCTGAAAGCTGTGACCCTTTGATACAGGTCCTCATGTTGTGACCATCTCAACCATAAAATTATTTTCGTTGCTACTTCATTAACTGTAATTTTCTTCTGTTATGAATCATAGTGTAAATGTTTTTGGATGCAGAGGTTTGCTGAAGGGGTCAGGACCCACAGGTTGAGAAACACTGTGTCAGACCATTAATAAGCACAACAGAGTTTTACTTTCGACCTTAGATTTTAGGCTACTGTGTATGAGGTAAAACTTCATTTCATCCCTTTGAACTTAGTTCCCACAAACTTGAATTTAAAATGTTTAATCAGTTCTCCTTTACAGTCCCTTCATGCTTGACCATTCAATTCTAACAAGGAAAAACACCACCACTTTCATGAACATCTATTTCCTGGTGCACTGGCCTTAGATGTTATGGTAAACGCTTCGCACCAGTCTCTGGCATCCATATACCCAGAGTCTGGGATGTTATGGTGGAGGTTCCACCCAAGCCACCCTCCCCCATCTCCCTCCAAACCCTGCTGCATCTCAGAAAGCCCGCCAAATGATGGACCCTCCCCCAGAGATGCTCGAGACCACTCCCACAGGGTATTTAAACTGCCCCCCCAGAGAACAGACTTGGTGGTTTTCCCAGTCTTTTCAGTCTCCTCTTGGGGTGTGTGTGTGTGTGTGTGTGTGTGTGTGTGTGTGTGTGTGTGTGTGTGTATGGGGGGGGGTGGAAGGCCGTCTGGGGGCTCTGTATCCATTAAACGTGGGCTTTTTCTGATTCGGTTTGATTTGGTCTGATTTGGATTGCTGCGTCGGCAGAGAGCTTCAGTGAGGTGGTGTAGAAACTTTTCAGTAGTATTCCACACAGCCTTCAGGAGAATCTGGCTTTCTTCTCTCAGTAAATTCCAAAACCTGATGTAGGGCTAGGCTCCTAACCCAAGTGGACCAGTTAGAGTAAGCCACGACAATTTGTCAGTGATTATCAAAGAAAGCACCCTAGTGTCTTAACGTTGCTGGCGGTGAGAGGAGAAGAGGCTGTGGGGCTTCTGAGATACTCCTAAAACCACAGTGTATCCAGAGACTTGAGACAAGAAGGTCCTGGTTTTGTCAGCCCTATTGTGTTGGCATTTCTGTCTGTTGGCTCATAGGAGACAGTAGGTGCACCCTTGGAGGATGGGTAATTTGTAGGAAGAAGAGAATTTGTAGTATAGGGAACTATGTCTGGAATCTGGCTAGGAATCTCCCCTTTACTTGTTTGGAAGCAAAGGGTGATGAGTTAGTTACGCATCAGAAGGGACAAGCATTGAGATTCAGTTGTCAAAGGTTTTGAAAGTCCCTAGGACTTCAGACTTGATGTTGTGAAGTCAGGTTGGGGGGGGGGGGGAACCATACTTACATTGAAGATTCTACCAAGCTCATTAACAATGAGAGTTTCTCTATGTAGAGAATTGGAATGTAAAGTATCTAGAGCCAAATTCTCCAGGGCTGTGTTCCCCCTGAATAGCACTCATTGCCTGCCTCTGTGTCTGCTGATGTACTTTCAATGATGAAGCAGAACATTTGGAATCTGTTACTTTTACAGCATAGTTACTTCCATCAACACAAAGCTACCATATGAAATCTACAGCAGAATTTTCTCTACTTTCCTATTACCTACCTTTCTTTGATATGTGTAATAAATTTCATTTTATTTTATGTGTATGAATATTTTGCATGTATGTATACCTGTGAACCATGCCTGGGGAAGTCAGAAGTGTGTATCAGATTCCTGAAACTAGAGTTCGAGACAGTTGTGAGCTGCCGTGTGGTTTCTTGGGAATTGAACTCAGGTCCTCTGGAAGAGCAGCCAGTGTTCTTAACCTCTGAATCATGTCTCCAGCCCTGTGACCCACGTTACTAATGTCCTCACTGATGTATTTGGTAAACACCTTTCCCCCTCTCTTTATCCCTTCCTCCCTCTCTTCCTTTTGGTCTTATTTGTGTTGGTGTCCTTACAGGGAGCATGTGTGCATGTTGAGGTCAGAGGTCAACACTGCCTGTGCTCTTTGGTTGCTTTCTTCCTTTTTTTGATAAGAACTCTTGTTGAATCAATAGCTCATGGATTCTACTAGGACGGCTGGCAATGAGCCCTAGGGATCCTTTTTACTGTGTCTCCAACTTTGGAGAGTTACATAAACATGTTGCCATATCTTTTTTGTTTCCTTGGTTAACAAATAGGGTCTCACTATGTATCCCTACCTGGCCTAGAACTCAATATAGACCAAATTGGCCTGGAACTCAGCATACGCAGAGCAGGTTGGTCTAGAACTCAAAGAGATTTGCTTGCTTCTCTTCTGCCTCTTGAGTGCTGGGACTAAAATAATCGATTACCACACTTGGCCCCCACACCCATCTTTTTATGTACAGGGGATATGAACTCAGGTCCTCACGCTTGTAGTGAAAAGATTTTTAAAAAGAACGGCGAGGGGAAGTGGGTACGGTAAGGATTCAGGCATTATGCTGACCCCGCCCCTTGACAATGGGCAGGATATGCACACTTTTGGCGGGCCCTGCCAGGGTATGCCACTAAGCAAACACGACACTTGCAATAGAGTTAGTGCAAGAGGTTTATGGGGTGGGGGAGGAAAGGGATAGCAGAAGAGTGAAAGGACTTGAGACGGGCAGCCAAGAGGAAGAAGAGAAGCAAGGGAGAAAAGAAGCAAGAGAGGAAAGAAGAAACAAAGAGAGGAGTAAGAGGCAAGAGAGACGAGAGGTTAAGAGGCAAAGAGGGAGAGCTGTTCCTGGCCAGCGCTTTTAAAGGGTGCACATACCACATAGCTGAAAGTGGACAGGCACCTGGCGCCGGGTGATGATGTGACTCTTTTAGCGGCAGAGGTGGGCTGCCGTGGTGGCAAAAACTAACATGTACAGCAAGCACTTTGCTGAGCAAGCCATCTCTCCAATCCCCTTGATTAATGACTTTCTCTTGTTCTGGGACTGTGACCGTTCAGATAACTGCTTCTGCAATGAAGTGTACTATTCTGGGCAACCAGGATGCGTTCGTTTCTTAGGCCACTGGGCTCAGGATAAACTACCTCTGAATCACTACGTCTTGCGTCACTGTGGTGCCAGTGTGGGCTCTGAGGCGGGCCCATTCTTTAGAGGAGTTAATTCAGACTGCAGGTGCCAATGCAGGCCCTCTGTGCCCAGCCATCCATATTATCTTTGCAGGAGATGGTTGCTGGGTTCTTTATAGGACCTGGACCCCCCTTTGTTTCAATTGAAGGTTCTTTTTTTTTTTTTTTTTTTTTTTTTGATGAGTCAGTGTTGGGGCTTAATGCCGATATTTTAATATAGACTTAAGCAGAAGAAAGTGAGAAATGGGGGTGAATTCCTTAAAGCAAAGTCACTCTGTTTATTCTGAGCTAGTTGTTTGAGAACCTTTCATTTAGATTCAGAAATTCAGATACTTTGATCAATAGCATTTGGCTTTTCCTCCCACCACCCCTTTTGATAGCTAGCCCTTCATGTTTTCCTTTATCCTCGCCTGTCTATTGGAGGGGAAAGTTTGAGAGTCTTACATAAAGACACCAAAGAGAAACGACAAGTATTCCCTCCAACCTGAGAGGTTAGAGATGCCAGGTGGTCTACCCAAGATGGGCAATGGTCTCAAGACAATGCATTTCATCCTTGGATTGGGTTAGCCAGGAAGATATACAGAAGGGACAATCCCTCAGGTACTGTAAGTGTGCAGGATAGACCTAGGTGATATGGGAGAGAACTGATCTCAGGGTAAGACCCAAGAGAGCTACTCCCCCAAACAGCACACGATCTGATCAAGACACAGATCCCTGAAGCTGACATAGAACGCTGAAATTTTTAGGAAAAGAAAGAAAACAAACAAACAACAACTACAACTACTACAACTACAAATTCCCCTAGAATGGGAAACTGAAACTGAGAGAAAGAAAGCTTTGAAGAAATCCTTCCTTGAGTACCCAGCCCATGATTTTACGTTGAAAAGTTACAATAACTCATCATCCAAGTGTTAAAAAATGAGGCAAATCCACTATCTCAAGCAAGCTCCCCCATACACAACAAATTAGAAATCTTAGGCAACAGACCAAAGATCCAAAATGGGCAGATCACTTTAAGTGGAATCTTTAAGCACCCCCAAATAGAAATTGAATGGGAAAAAAAGAAATAAAAGGAGGCGGACATAACTACTCCTAAGTATGGAGGAAATGTTTATTGCAGATATAAGGGACAGACAGAGGGAAGAGCCGGGGCTGAATATGGCTGGCAGACTAAACCAGACCTGAAGAGAGGGTGGGAAGCAAAAGCAAGAGAGGAGGTAGGAGGTGCTGGCCAAGAGAGGTAGTCCAGGCCAAAATGGCTGGATTATATAGGAATTAGGCTGAGGGAAGGGAAGCAGAAGCCTCCAGGGAGTAAGAGGGTTAATGTCCAGACCCAGTGAGAAGTACTGGGAAGAGTCCAAGGTACGGAGTGATGCTGGGAGAGCTGGCCATATCCATTTCGGTATGTTAATAGGAACCTGAGTTAGCCATTTGTCCCAGGTTTCTGAGACCTAACAGAAATGATGCAATTTACAAAAAGTTAGTAAGAGTTTGGGAACTATCAAAATAGAATTAAAAAGACATAAGCATAGGCTAATAATTAAAACTTTTGGAGGCTGTCTCAGAACTAAAGGTGATCCCTGGGGAGTCTGACTTTTCTCAAATCTGATTCACATCTGTCCTCTGACCTTGCCACCTCCTCCTTTCCGGTCCACAATTCTACTCTCTTCTCCAGTAATCCACAAGTGGAAACAAATTCTGCATCAGAGGAAAACATTCATACAGCCCATGAAAACAGCCTGGAGGGAAAAGTGATCCCGATACCATCTGTATTCTCTGACAAAAACTGGGCTAAAAATGTGATTATGAGGGTTCCTGAGTCATCAGGACCTGCTAGGATCTGCTAAAGAATTTCACGGCAACACCATTGACTTACAAAATAGGGCTGTCTCACTTCTATAAGACATTTCCATCTGTAATGACTTCTCTAAGCTCTTAAAACAGGAACTCACATTTGACCTTTCACTGGGTTCTTCTTAGACATCGAAGATGTAGAAATATGAGAGACATTCCCCCCCCCCCCCCATCAAAGGTAGCTAGTCTGGCACGGATTTGTATTTCTGTCCCCCTTCCTCTTACAACATTAGCCAATCACATCAGACTGTGAGGCTGGGCTTCCTGCAGTGGGATGAGATGTGGCCATCATTTACTTTAGGGAAGAAAGAAGGGAGCCATGTTCCACCCCCAACCCCCACCTTCACCACCAGTCTGCTTGCTAATCTGATTTGAGTTCTGGAACATACTTTTTACAATAAGACATGCCATGCCAAGCTACTTTTCCTTTCTTTGGGTATTATTTTATTTTATACAACGGACTCTTTGTGTTTCTAACACTATTTTGATTTGATGAAGCTGTGTTGTGTGCCCCCCTCCCCAAGTTAGTAAATGCAGTATCTCGAACCTTCATCCTTACGTCTTTACGCTTTGTTCTCAGGCACCCCCACCCGCACAGTGCTCTCCCCCACGCTCCATGTGTTTACCTTTGACCCCTGTCAGTCTGCCCTCTGCTTCCTTGTTACACATCTTTTATCCTCTCCATTCCACCTTCCTTAAGATCTTTTTCTCCTCTCATGATCCTTTTTCTAGTTTCACACTACAAAGACATATAAATGCATGTATATATGTATATATATACATATGTTATATATATATATATATAACATGTAGATTCATATATAGAAGCTCCACATACGAGAGAAAGCATGTTGCATTTGTCTTTTTTCAGTCTGGCTTATTTAGATTTTTAACACAATGGTTTCCATTTTCCTGCAAATGTCATATTTCGTTTTTCTTTATGATCTCAAACTTTCTATTTAGCTGAGGTTAAACCTTGAACTTCTGATCTTCCTGCTTCCCCTTCCAAGGGCTAGCATTATAAATACATGCCACCATGCCTGGTTTATGTGGTGATAGGAATAAGACTCAGAACTTGATGCATGTTAGGCAAGTGCTCTACCAACTATGCCACATCTTCAACTCTTATCAGTTTTAATATCGACAGCAGAATAGGAGTCCTGTTTTAGAAAGCATTAACTCTATGTGGGGCATTCTGACTAGATCACAAAATAATTATGGACCTATTTTAATAGACAAATCTCTAAATTTACTTGTAAAATTTGACCCATTTTATAGAATTTTCATTGGGCCTACAACCTTCAGTCCTTCTGATCAATAGTATGTCAGAAGCTGTTTTTGTGGGGCTGCAATTGCAACCAGCCAAGTGGCCCCAAGTTCATGCCTGAGTAGGGGTGTGTGGATGAGGGGAAAGCTAGCTATAGACAATAAAGAAAAGACATAGAAACAGAATAAAAGTCAGGAGGGCAGAATCAGTTAATACTGAATTGCCACAAGTTTATTTTTCACTGCTCTTATATACCTACCTTAACCAAAGGGGGAACATGGTATTATATATACAGAACAAATAGATTTTTCTTCCTCCTTACTCTAAGGGTTCAGTAACCACACCTTCGATTCAAGTCTTGTTCCCTGGCCTCGAGGAGCAGGAGTAGTCACACCTCAGATCAGGTCTGTTGTTATTTAGACTAAGACAGCCAAACACCCTACTGTAGCCACACCTTTGACCTTTAGGTCTTATGACTTGCTGAGGACAGTTTTAAACTCTGTCCTTGTGCCAAGATGGAGTGGAGCCATCTTTATGGGCACTGACCTGAAAGGAAGCTCACACAATATCCAGAATTTTGATGCCCTGCAAATGAAGGAGGAGGATGCCCTTTCAGCGGGAAACGGTGGGGCTAACCTTGATTTCTAGAAGGAATCATCTACAAAAGGCAGAGTGATGGCATCTACATCATAAATCCAAAGAAAAACCTGAGAGAAGCTGCTTCTGACAGCTCTAGCCATGGTTGCCATGGAGAATCCTGCTGATGTCATCGCCATCTCCTCCAAGAACATTGGCCAGTGAGTTGCGCTGACCTTTGCTGCTGCCACTGAAGCCACTCAGTCTAATTTGCTGACTGCTTCATTAACCAATTCCAAGCATCCTCCAGGGAGCCAAGTCTTCTGGTGGTGACTGAGCCCAGGGCTGAACACCAGTCCCTCATGAAGGCTTCTTATTTCAAACTGTCTACCATCACTCAGTGTAACACGGGAGCTCACTGACCAGGTCTGATATGGATGCTGGCCTGGGGAATTCTGTACATGCATGACACCATCTCCTGTGAGCATCCATGGGAGGTCCTGATTGGATCTCTACTTCTCCAGAGATTCTGAAGCTATCCAGAAGGAAGAGCAAGCCCAGCTGAACAGGCTGTGCCTGAGGAATGGACTGATGGCACTAGCTCCTGAGAGCACTGGTGCTCACCTGAGGTGCTCACCTGGTCTGAAAGTGTATGGCTGCCTCTGTGACTAGCCAGCAGTCACCTCCCAAAGACCAGAGTGTCCTGCTAGCCAATGAGGACTGTCACCAGCTCCCATTGCTCAAGCCACTGAATAGGTTGGAACAACCACAGTAGTCACACGCAAAAAGGAAAAACAAAAACAAAACAAAAAAAAAAAAAAAAAAAAAAGAAAAACGAAAAGAAGAGTTTCTAAAAATAAAATAAAATCAGCTAAACATGATAGTGCACACCTTTAATCCCAGGACTCAGGAGACAAAAATCAGGTAGATGTATTTCTGTGAGTTCTAGGCTATCCTGAGGAAAACGTTAACACTAATCATAGTTTGCAAATGAGACGTAGATAGATAACATTGTAAAAAGATTCATATTCCATTTCCATTTTTTTCTTATTATAAATAAAAAATGATTTGACTTTGGCTACAAAAGTTTTACAATTTTGGTCTCATCTCTGGCTTCTTGTCTCTACCTCGGCCATCAATAATATTTAGTTCATGGGAAAGGAGGATGTAACGGTTTGAAAAAATGGCCCCCAAATGGAGTGGCACTATTAAGAGGTGTGGACTTGTTGGAGTAGGTTTGGCCTCGTTGGAAAAGAATTATGTCACTTTGGGGAAGGGTTTTAAGATTTTCTATGCTTAGGATACTGCCCAGTATCTTAGTGATTTCCTGTTGCCTGCAAGATGTAGGACTGTCAGCTTCTTCTTCAGCACCATGTCTGTCTGCATGCCATCATGCTCCCCACCATGATGATAATGGACTAAACATCTGAAACTATAAGTAAGCCACCGTAATTAAGTATTTTCTTTATAAGACTTGCCCTAGTCATAGTATCTTTTCACAGAAACAGAAACTCTAAGACAAATTATTGTTTTTGAACAGACAATTAAAAGGCACTATATTGTTATCCGTTTTATTCTGAAATGTAAAGTGCTCATTTACTTCCCCACATCTGGAGTAATAACACGATAACAAGACAAAATTACTCGTCACAAGGAACAGAATAATTTGTACTTTAAAGACTGATGTTTCCTAAGTTAAAGCTAGCCACATGAGGTCATGCCTATAAAATTAAAGGGGCCCAAAGACAACTAGAGTTAAAAAGAATATTTCAAATATGGAAAACATAAGATAAAATATTTCATAGAATATAAATGACTGCAGACACGGGGTGGGAGACCCACATATAGCCAGTCTGGTTTTAGTGTTTAAGGGTTATGTGGTTAGTAAAAATACCTTCTCTTTTCTGATACATTATTTCTTTAGATCATACTGTGTTCTTGATTATTTTAAATTTAGGTCTAATACTCTTGTCATATGTCTGTGTCAATGCTATGTCAGAGAGGGAGGAGAAAAAGATAAGATCTGGATCATGATGGCTAAAAGCGTTAATAAAAATCTAAGAGTCCCTTCCTTAATGGCTCTCACAACTAGTTTTCTTTCTCTTAAACTGCATTCCTGCCAACTCAGGCTCATCAGTATCAGACCCAACCACTGAACCTTCCTACTATTGTGGGACACAAAGCAAAGTTTGATCTTTGAACACATAAAATACAGTGCTTGGCTGGCAAAGGAACCTGGAAACTGATGTTCCCACAAAAGTAGCCAGACCCTGACTGAATATAGCACAAGAACTTTGTGATTGTGGAGAGCTTGGTCAGTTTCTGACCAATACAACTCATTCCTTCCAACTCTGCTCCTAATACATAGACTACAGTTTACTTTATTCTCCCTCCACCCCCCCGGGCTGTCCTGAAACTCAATTTTTAGAACAGGCTGGCATTGAACTCACAGAGATCTATCTGTTTCTGCCTCTTGAGTGCTTAGATTAAAGGCATGTGCTACCACAGCTCAGCTGTTTGTTTTTTTGAGCCAGGGTTTCTCTGTGTAGCCCTGGCTGTCCTGGAACTCACTCTCTAGACCAGGCTGGCCTCAAACTCAGATATCTGCCTGCCTCTTCCTCCCAAGTTCAGGCATGCTGGGATTAAAGGTGTGCACCACCACCTCCCCCAGAGGATACACTAATTCTCAACTTTTCTTAACTTTAATCGTGTAATAAAGAATTTGGCTAGCTTTCCCATTTCTTAGGGAAAATTGTTGGAATTTCCTGTGTGATTAAGGTTATCTTTGTTAATTCTTCATGGTCCTTGGTAGTTAGTGCTATTGATGGGCCTCTAAAAGCTACAACTCTACATGGAGACTGAATACTCCAGCAAGACTGGTATGATTCCTGTAGCAACTTTGCAGAGGCTAGAAGAGAAAGACCATGTGTTCCACTATAGCTCTCACAAAAAATCCTGTTTACAGAAATGTGAAACAAACAAACAAAAACCCAGAAAGGCCAGTTGTGTGATCTAGACTGGGGTTTTTTAGTTGGGTTAGGTTAGTTCAACATGGTAGAGGGGAAGAAATCTTCCCACACATGGCTGATATTACCTGTACAACGAGTCCTTAATAAAGTTCTCTGGTGAAGCTGCTGGTGGCACAAGCCTTAGTCCCAAGCACTGGGGTAGCAGAGACAGGCAGATCTCTGTGAGTTCGAGGCCAGCCTGGCCTGAAACAGAGTGAGTTCTAGGACAGCCAGTGTTATATGAAAAGATTTTTTTGTGTCAAAAGACAAAAACACAAACCAGCAAACAAACAAACAAACAAACAAACAAAATCAAACAAACAAATTATAAAATGCTTGAAGGAAGAAACCGAGGAAGATGTTAGATGCAGATGAGCATATATGTTAGATAAATATATATATTTACATGTGCATATAAGCTATATAAAAACATATGCTCATGGATTGACAAAGTTGATACTGTAAAAATGGCTATATTACTGAAAGCAATCTATAGTGTCAACAATTCCAATGACATCCCTCGCAGATCGGAAAAGCAATCCTAAAACTCATATATATGGAAGCACAAAAAGACCCCAATTAGCTAAAGTAATCTTCAGGAGCAAAAGAAGGCAGGAGGCATCACAACACATGAGCCTAGTGTTCAGTATCAAACCCTGGGACAAATGGCTGGGGTGCCTATTCAGCATACCAAGGGGACCAGGCTGTCAGCTCTCCCAGCATCCCTCGTCCCTTCCTGTTACAGGGTATGGCTAGCATTCCCTGCCCCTTAATGTAAAAGTTTCTACTTAAAGGGCTGGGGTGCCCTTCCCCCCAGATGCTGTTCCCTATATAATCCAGCCATTTTGACTATCTGCCATTCTTTTACCTTCTGCTCTTCTTGGCGACTGCACCTGGTTCCTCTTTCTCCCCCTCCCCATCCTCCTCCCTCCCTCCTCATATGGCTCAGGGTCACATTCACTCTGAACTATCTCAAATGTCCCTGCCTCTGACTATGCTCTCCCTTTTAGCTACAATAAACTTTCTCCTCCACCATGCCTAGCAGCAATCATGTCCTTCCTTTGTATTTATTTATTTTCATTCACTTAACCTGTGTATAGAGTCATAGACAAAACAAACAAACAAACCAGACCTGTAGATCAACGGGATAGATAGAGGACCCCAGATATGAACCTATACCTCTATAGTCATTCAATCTTGTAAAGGCATCAAAAACATACATTGAAAAAAAAGGCAACGTTGTTGGGAAAGGGAATATCTTTAGGTGAAAGAATGAAACTAGATCCTTATTCTGACCCTGGACAAAGAACTTAGAATGGCTTAAAGGCCTTAATGTGAGACCTCAAATCTGCTAAAAGAAGCCATAGTTGATGTAGTTTGGATGCAGGCTTAAAGGGCTGGAGAGATGGCTCTGCAGTTCAGAGCACGTGCCTGTGAAGTAGAATAAAGTAGAAAGGACCAAATATTACTCATTTATCGAGTTGTTGTTGTTTGTTTGTTTTTCTTTTTCTTTCTGATTTTTATTATTCTTGTTGTTTTTTCTTATTTTACATATCAATACCAGTTCCCTCTCCCTCCCATCCTTCCATGCCCCTCGAACCCCCCCTCCCATGATTTTTCAAAACAGGATTTCTTTGTGTAACAGTCCTGGCAGTGCCGGCACTCACTTTGTAGACCAGGCTGGCCTTGAACTGACAGAGATTTGCCTGTCTTACAGAGATTCCTCCCAAGTACTGAGATTTTAAAGGTTTTTGCCACCCCCACCCTGCTAGTGATTTATTTAAAGCATTGCTTGCACTGCCTACTTGCCAAGCATGGATCATTGCCCTTAACAATCTGCTGACTGCCACATACGTGTCTGTAAAATCTCACTTGCTTGCCCACTTGTGGCTTTAGAGTATAAAATGAGGATACATACTGGATCCAGGATCGAAGCCTTTTAGGAGCTATCCCTGCTTTGGTCCACCAGTGACATCTGCTCTCTTCTACTCTCACTGGTGATGTGCAGAAAGATCCCATCACAGCTGCACCGACACGATGGCTCTCAACCACCTACCTGTAACTCCAGTTCCAGGGACTCTGATGTCCTCTTTTGAGCTCTGCAGGCACCTGACATACAGTCCACAAATATACATGCAGGCAAAAGACTGGTACACATAAAATAAAAAATTGAAATCTTTAAAAAATATGGATGTAGGAATAGGAAATAGGCAAGGACTTTTTTTTAAAAAAAAGATTCCAATAGCACAGTAACTAACCCCAAGAGCTGAAAATTGTGATTGTATGGAATTAAAAAGCTTTTCTAGCCCCACAGTGGTGGCACACGCCTTTATTCCCAGCACTTGAGAGGAAGAGACCAGGCCAGCCTGGTCTATAGTGTGAGTTTCAGGACAGCCAGAGCTACACAGAGAAACTCTGTCCCAAACCGTTTTGCCCTTCCCTAGAGAGAGAGAGAGAAAGAGAGAGAGAGAGAGAGAGAGAGAGAGAGAGAGAGAGAGAGAGAGAGAGGAGGCACTGACCAATTCGCCTGGGTCCACCTCCCATCTTACAGCTGGAGAGTTGGAATTACAGATGCAGGCAGTCGTATCTGGCTTTTTTACATGGCACTGGGGGAAAAGAGTCAGCTCAGGTTGCCAGGCTTAGGAAGCAAGTGCTCTTTAACCCATGGAGCCCCCTCCCCAGGCTCTAGAAAACCATCATCAGCTTGAAGAGACAGTTCCGCAATATGAGAAAATCTGCACCAATTATACATCCCTCTGGGGGCTAATCTCTAAAATGTAAAAGAATCACAGAAACCAAACACTCCCTAACTCGTGTAATCAGTTAATGAACTGATAAATGGAATCACCAGTTCTCCAAGCAGAAAAAACAAATGGCCAAAAGTATATCAAGTGTTCAACATCCATCTCAGGAAAAGTATAAGGTGAGTCTGGTTTGGGAAGGACTGGAGAGATGGCTCAGAGGGTAAAACACCTGTAACCTTTGCACAAGACCCAGGTTCAAAACTCTCACAACTACCATGATGGCACTTGTAACCCTAGTACTTGGGAAGCTGAGGCAGGAAGCTCAAGACCAGTAGCACACCCCACACGCAATAATTTAAACATTTGTCCTTATGCCCCCAGAGAAGTGTAGTCCTCACCCATCATCAAGGAAGTGCATCTCTGCAACAGACAGAGATAGACAACCGCAACCAATCAAGCTACAGAGTCGTGGAGCCCACATTATAAGAGCCAGAGGACCCCAGCGTTTGCTGTAAGATTGTGCCTGTTAGTATTATCAGAAGCTACACCCATGAGTTCTAACCAACATGATTGTCTAAACATGAGCTGAACAAGGACGACACCATGTCTAAAGTGGACAGAGGAAAGCCTACAAGGTTTCAACCTTCCGCAAAGAACTGCAGACAACTAAGGGATGCTGAGGGTGGGTGAAACAGTCTTCCCCAGGGAAGAGCACACCAACTGGCTATCCAGTACCAAACGGTCAGCCCTGAAAACATACTTACAAGTGACATCATACAGACTGAGTAGGTTGTATTTAGGAATATATTTGTATATACACATATGTATATAACAAGACTCAATGGGGGTAAAAGGTCATGAATTTGAAAGAGCAAGGAGGGATATAAGACAAGGTTTGGAGGGAAGAAAAGACAAAGGGAAATGATGTAACTATATTTTATAATCTTAAAAAAAATCCAAACACAACAAACAAGTATCATAATACAAAACAACACACACACACATACACACACTCACACGCACACACCCCAGAAACATGAATCCTTTCCCACTAGGGTTCAGAATAAGATAAGAATGCCAATCATTGACAGACTTTATTTAATTCTTCAATTTGAGCTATAGCACTGGGCAGGCTGCCACAGGCAAGCACTCACAGACAGTGCACACACAGGCCCATCTGGGCCACACACAGGCAGGAACAGGCCCAGACACAGCTTGGCATGCATGCCACATGGATGTAGGCACACAGATCCACAGGCAGAGATATACAGGAGAATTGGTAGAAGGAGAACAAAAGGACTTAAACCTCCAAGTTCACAACCATATTTATACTGGACCTACATAGAAGTGGCTGGCTATCCGCTGGGAATAGTTACGGAACAGATTACATCACTGTTTACTTTGGGGATTCCCAGGCATCCAGTGTCAGCCATTTTATGCTGACTCATAGCCCTGTGGATGTCCAGTGTCAGCCATGATTTACCCCACTCATACTGGATAGTCATACCAACACCATAGTGCCTAAATAAAAATTGGCCCTTATGATCCTGTTTCCAACAGAAAGGAGGAAGGAAAACTTTATTTAAAGTAGCCACAAAAAAAGCAACCAGAACCAGTCAATGAATCCATAAAAGTTATAGAGAAGACAACACTCAAAAGTCGATTCTGTCTAACCATCAGCAACGAGTAATACAGAGAATGAGTGATAAAACAACTTGACATTTTGCTCCTTCACACAGCACAGGTTTGTCTGGCCCTGAATTCATGCTCTTAAGTCTCTAGAAACAGTCAAGAGGACAGCAGACAGGTTCCTCAGGCCAGTTCTGCTTAGAAATTGGGTAGCTGTGAACAATAAGCAAGAGATTTCCCAAACTGTTTTGGTCCACCAGGCTTAATTTTCTCCTCAGTCAAGTGAACTTAGGTATAATATATGGGGGAAGTCCAAGAGCTTCATCAGTTAAGGCACTGGGCTCTGAGAGGAGGGCTCCTGGGTCCCCTCAGTGAAGGCAAAGGCATGCTCAGCTGAGAAGGATGGTTGTTTGTGTCCCCTGGATGCGGAAGAGTTTGAGCCTCTGTCTTCTCTGTGCCTGTCTCTCCACCATTCTATCACTCATCTTCCCCTAGTTCAAACCTCCTGCTCTAGTTAGAAAAGTGAACTCGAAGCTACCTGAACAAGCAAACAAAAGTCAGCTTTCCCCAAGAGAAAAAGATTATTGAGACAGTTTTATTTTGGGGAAGCTGTAAGCAAATTCATCAAGTGGGTTATTGGGGCTCTTCAGAAACTTGCCAGCCTCCCTCTTGCCTTTGCTGGTTGAAGATCTGTTACCAAACTGAACAAAGCAAGCACAGAAATGAGCAAAAAGTAAACTACTCCACTTGATGGTTCCAAATCAACACGCTTTCCAATTTAGCATTTTTTTTTAAAAAAAATATAGGTAACAAAATGTGTGTTTGTAATAGATGGAAGATATACACAATGGGGGGGGGGAGAAAACCTTACAGTATTTGTGTTCTATGTCCAAGAGAAAACATTTTGATTATTTGTAACAACATGAATCCTCATCTTTTCTTCCTCTTAAAACAAAAGTTTTTATTTGTTATGTGTATGTGATGTGGCTGTGTGTGTGTGTGTGTGTATGTGTGTGTGTGTGTGTGTGTGTGTGTGTGTGTGTGTGTGTGTAGGTGCCAGGGAGGCCAGAAGAGGGCACTGGATCCCCTGGAGCTGGAGTTACAGACTGTATTAGTTACTCACCTGTTGCTGTGATAAAATACCATGACCAAAAGCAAGTTTATGGGAAGAGATAGTTTAACCTAGTTCACATGCCAGAGGGATAAGAGGCATGACAGGGAGGCATGCCTGCAAGTGACAGGCATGGCGACAGGAACAGGAAGCAGAGAGATCACATCTTTAACCAGAAACACAGAAAAGAAGAAGCTGAAAGTGAGATGAAGCTATGGACTCTCATAGTCAGCCCACATGGATGTACTTCTCCAGTAAGATTCCAGAACTTTTTCCAATACTTTCACCAGCTGGGGACCAAGTGTTCAAATCCCTGAGCCTCTTGGGGACATTTCTTATTCAAATGACCACGCAGTCTGCTGTGAGCTGTTCACTGTGGGAGCTGGGAACCGAACCTCAATTCTCTGCTACAGGAATTTGTACTTTTAACCACTAAGCCGTGGCTCCAATACCTCTCCCACATTCGAGAGAGGGTCTTACTGTGTAGCCCTCACTGGACTCGCCATTTTCTTTTATCTGCCCCTGAGAACTAGGGTAACATAAGCAAGTGGCGCCACTCTCTCTGAAGAACTGGATGTTTAGTAAACATTTTAAAATTTAGTATACTATGAATATTTTCATGTTTCCATAGCTTTAAAAATATTATTTTATTTTGCAGCAATGGAGATGGCGTCTAAGGCCCTTCACATGCTAGGCAAGTGTTTTCCTGGTGAGCCATATCCCAGCCCAAGACAAAATTTTTTTGTTTGTTTATTTTGTCTTTTGAGACAGGGTCTCCCTACATATCCAGGAACTAGCTCTGTAGACCAGGCTGACCTCGAACTCACAGCCTGCCTCTGCCTCCTGAGTGCTGGAATTAAAGGTGTGTGTCACCATCTTCCGTCGACATAATTTTTTTTTTAAGAACATGACTTTTAATTGCTATTTAATATTCCTTGTTGCAATTCATCTAATCACCTCTCTATAATAGATTTACATAGCATCTTGCTACTCGAAAGAGGGCTTAGAACATCTTTTAACTTAAGTATGTTTTTCCAGTTTTTCCGGTGATAGGACTCACCACCTGAAACTGCTAAACTCTGTCAGTCAAGGGAGTTAAACCACCACAGGAATTTATTGCAAGGTGTTGGGCAGCCCACAGACTTTTCAGGAAAGCTGGCGCCGCCTCAGGCTCCGAAAATGGTTAGGAAGGTAGGAAGGCTGTGCAGCTGGAGCCCCAGCCAAAGCCTCCCTGAGGATCCAATCCAGCCAGAACCCCTTTGTTACTGCCACCGGAGAGCCTGCCCATGCTGGCACTGAGCCTGGACATTGGATATGACACCAGACACTGGGCTGGCAGCTCTATCCTGGAGGCTCCTGGAAACTGGATGCTGCTGGTCCGGAAGGAGCTCTGCGCCCTCCCATCTTCTCAGCATGACAACATTAGGTTAGAGTATCTGAGTGTCCAGGGGATGGGGAAGAGATACCAAGCCTCACAAGAAGGGGAAGTCCACCCACTGCCAGCAGGATAGACGGAAATAGTGTCGTGGTCTCACTTTAACTTGTATTTATTTGTTTGCTAAAGATAGACATCCTGTATAGCTGTTCTGCTTGCTACTGTGCGATTCTTCTTTTATGACTTGTCTAATCGTGTCTTTTGATGACTTTGCTATTGGGGCAGAGAGCTTTCTACACAGTGTCTCTTACAGCTCTCACTTTCTTAACAGTGACATTTTGGTATCCTTTGACAGTTCTTTATGTTTCATCTTTTCCTTATTCTATTTAGCCTTTAGCCTCTAACATAATTGAGGAAATTTTTTTCTAATTAAAAAATCCCTTTTCCAGGTTTATTTTATTTTATTCATATGAGTGTTTTGCTTGCACCACATGGGTGCCTGCTGCCTCCAGGGTTGGGGGCGGGAAAGGTGAGAAGAGGCCATCAGATCCCCTGGAACTGGAGTTAAGGGTGGTTGTGAGCCATTCTGTGGGTGCTGGAAATTGAACCTGAATCTTCTGCAAGAGCAGCAAGTCCTCCTAACTGTTGAGACACCCCCCTTAACTTAGGAATTTTTAATGATAGCCTGCAGGCGTTTATCTGCTTTAGGCAAGTTTGACATCTCTCCCCACACCCCTTTGAGCTTTGCTTTTAAACTTGGACTTTCCCTGATCTGAAGTTAACACCCACATTTTCTAGCCTAAGTAAACATAATTTCTTAATCTTCAGATGCATTGGCTACTTGGTCATGAAGTTGTAGATGCTCTATCTATATTCTAAAACAGTGGAACAGTCAACCTCAGTTCCAAGTGGCAACACAGTGTCCTTCCCCTGGTAAAGTCCAACAGTGCCCACTGTGAAAACTGAGATGTGGATTGATGTGTTAATAATGTATGAGCATACTTCAGGTCTCTGAAGTCTTAATAGAGAAATAGAGTGACTGCTCATTTAGAGATGCAGATTTGTTTGTTTGTTTCTTAATTTTTGGGTGTCATCCTGGAACTTGCTCTGTAGACCAAGCTGGCCTCAAACTCCTGCCTCTGCCTCCCCAATGCTGGGATTAAAGGCATATGCCACCACCCATTGAGAAGCAGATTTTAGAGGGTTATAATTAGGTGGCATTTTTGTGACAAGTCGTGAAAGGACCAAACCCTCACCCAGCCCCTTGCTTTAGTAGCCATGACAGGCTACAGAAAAGACCCAGCAAGATGTCAGCACATGTCTGACCTTGCCAGACTTGCCCCAATTGTTAGGAGGTCAGATACCCACCACGTAGCAAAGAACCAATCAGAAGTTAGCTGGAGGCCTCTGGGTGTGCTTTATGGTAAAAGTGGTGTAACAGGGGCATGAAGACCCTAGCAACCACCCTGGGAGGGCCTATAGGCCATAACAACCAATGACCAATCAACACAGGAAAGGTCACCCAAGCCCAGAAGTGAACCAATCCTGATACTGTTGTGTACCCCTAGATACTTCCCTTGCTCACCCAATAAATTCCCTGCTTCATGGCCCCTCTGGGTCCTTCTCACACCATCACACCAATTGATGTGTTGGGCAGACAAGGGAACCGAGTTAAGACAGTTAAGACTCTTTGATTAACTGTTGGACAGTATCTATGCTGCAGGAGAAATAATAGGGCTCAGCTGCTGCTTACTGATCTCAGAGAGGGTGCTTCTGCATGTGTGGCTGGTATCGTCAGGGCTGGTGATGTGCTGAGCATGAAGCAATGGAGTGGGAAGGCATGGGACAATGCTCCGTGACCACCCACAAGGGCATCAGAGAAGCAAAGGGGCCCAGAACTAATACCCTCAAGATATGAGTCAGATCTTATATGGGATTGCAGTTTCCATCACTTCCTCTTCACCCTGTTGGGGAGGGAGGGTTTCTTGTTGTAGGATTAGAGGCATGGCCAACACTAGATGCTGGATGGATGAGGACAACAGCAGTTTATTAGTCACATGTAGAAAGGAGAACATAGCATGCCACCCAGGGCATTGCAAGTAGGGAGAGAGTGAGCAAGTAGGGGCTGTGGAAAGCAGACTTATGGGATAACAAGGCATCTTCATGATGCCTACAGGAGGGTGTGATTGGTCCTGCTGGCTGGGTCCTGACACCTCTAGTTGGGGATGGGTGGAAACTGGGTCTGGCCTGGTTGATAAGGAAGGTTATTCATGGGGGAGCCCTTATCTCCAAGAGCAGAAGAGGAAGAGGATTTTGAGGTTAGACCATTCGGAGGCCTCTGGACTTCACAGCATGTTAGTGATGCATGTAGTATTGAGCACTAATGTAAGGCCTTTTACCACAAGAGCACTTGAGAGCATGGTTGATGCCGTGCTCCAGTGGCTATACCCATTATAAAGAGAGAAAGTTCTAGAAGAGAAAAACTTAGGTCCTGGGCAGATGTTACTTTCTTCATATTTGCAGAAATGAGAGAGTGTCAAAATAAAATGGCAGAAGTGACAGAAACCCTCAAGACAATTTGGGATTTAAGGGACTGAACCTGTGGTGGCTCTAGGGGATCTCTTCAAAGCCTGTGTCCAGAGAATTGTGAAATAAAGACAAAAAGTTTATGCCCACCTGTCAAAGCTGACGCTGTACTAACGGCAAATGGGGGAAGGGAGAGCTGGCTCCTTGGGCTTGATCTTTTGAGACTACATATCCAGTCACTCCACCAATAGTGAAGTATCTAATTCCCTTGGAGAAAGATGCAACTTGATGTAATACGGTAATGAAGGAAAGTGAATAAATATGTCCCAAGATGAGGAATGTAGGAAAAGAATGCTACTGTGGAAGCTGATATAAATTCTTTAAAATTTTTATTGCTTTCATTTCACATTTGGACTGGGGGTGGGCTGGAAGGGAGGCGAGTGAGGAGAAGAGGGAGGGAGAACTATGGTTGGGATAGAAAATGAAACTTAAAAGAATAAAAAGAAAGATTATTCTAAGATACATTCCATAGCAAAACATATTTTTGATCTCTGAACTGAGTCTTTTATATACTCGGAAATGTAGTGGTTTTACTTTTCCCATTGCTTTAAAATGTGCCATTTAACTCCAAGTCTTTACAAGTACCAGTCAAGAGGGGAGGGGCATGGAGGATGGGAGGTCTCTCACCTCTCCATTGCCGGGAGCTGGCCCACTGAGCACCCTTGAGTTTGATGGTATTCTCTTTCTCTCTCTCTCTCTCTCTCTCTCTCTCTTCTTCAGGAAACCCTCCTGTGACCCTATGGTGTCCTCTCAGTTCACGTTGGACGCACCTGAGGTGGCAGTTTGGAAAACAAATTGAAGTTTGATTATTTGGAGGATGAATCACATTAATCCACAGGGTCTACACTCACTGATGATTTTTCCCAGCATCACTTTTCCTGCTCCTAAGTATAGGGAGAGTTTGAATAGACAGGATATCTGCCCTTTTGATCCGCAGAACTTAAGCACATCAGTGTTAGCCCCAGCTCTACTCAACTTTGGTCAATAAGGCAGGAGTGGGTAGCCTGGTGTTCCTCAAATACCACTCAGGGGCTATTAAAATATGTAAATAACAAACAAACAAACAACCTTCCTGTCAGAAGTCCTCATTTAGGGAGTCTGGGCTGCTGTGTGCTATGAAGGCCACACAGGTCAGAGTAGAAAGGAAAAGCAAATACCCATACAACATAAAGGGAAACTTTTAATAATTATTGCTGATCAATAATCCAATTACCTTCCTGTTAGTGCATCACTATAGAAAGTTTTCTAGATGAGGCTGTTTCTGAGCAATTATTTTTCTGCTTCTGACGTAAAATATAACCATACCCTAAAGTTAATTCCTACACAATCTTGCTACTCTGCACCAAGGTCTTTATGGGGTAGATGTCATTATTACTTGACATTTTACACATGAGAACAGCAAGGGACAGGGAATGTAAACAGTTTGCCTAAGATTGGACAGCCAAGAAAAGATGAAGAAAGGACTTCTGTGAGGATAATTCCTGATATACTACTACCCCATGTGGCCTCAATCTTGGAGACATGCCCTGGCCTGAAGGAGATGGCTGGGTGCCTAGGCTATCTGTCAGTTCTTCCTAGGACCTTTAGATTTGATTTGAGTCCAGAGTGGGGAGGGGTTGGGTCAGCAGAGGCAAGGATTACCGGGCTGTTTCCAGCTGCTTTTTCCTGCTCATCTTCCTTGAGCCTTGCCATCCTTTTATCTTTCAGTTACTGCCACCATTTAATGAAGGTTTGCTAGCAATTTTTATTGCCCAGCACTATATGAATTGATATATATGATCTTAGCCATTATCACCACTCAAGAGGAGGGCAGTTGGTCTTCATTTTCTGATGTGCAACTGAGGCTGAATGTAATGCAAGAATCACGAATCAAGGTCAGGGTAAGTGGGATCAAAGTCCATGCTCCATGGAAAGGAGATTTGGGGATAGTGGTACTCTAGAAGGAAGGGACTGTCTAAAGGGAATTAGCTGCTTCTTTGGATCTCTCAGTGTCCACCTCCAACTGCACTACCCTATATAGACTATTGGCAGTTTATGTGGCCTAAGGCAGAGCCTGGAACTCTGTGTTTACCCTAAAGGAATATGTCAATGGGCATCTCTAACTTGAACCGTCATCTACTATAAGGGAGTATAAGGACTATACTAGAAACAAGATGTAATGTTTTCAAGGTTGGAGAGAAGATGGCTTGGTGGATGAAGTGGTTGCTGCTTAAGCACGAAGACTGTAGTTCAGGTCCCTAACATCCACATAAAAATCTAGATACATAGGGCGGCTTTCTCGTAATCCCAGCACTAGAGAAATTAAGACAGGGAATGCCCAGGGCAAGATGGCTGTCCAGAGAAGCTGAATGATGAGTTCTTGGTTCAGCAAAGACTCTGTCTCAGTAACGTGAAAAGAGTTGAGGAAGACATCCAGAGTCAACTTCTGGTCTCCACACATACGTACCAGCCCCCACATATGCCCATACACACATGTATACACATAAGAGAAAAGAGACATGTTATACATGTGTGGAGATGGAAAGAAGGGGCAATGGGCCTCTAGCCCCTTCTACCACTGCATGCTCAGATAGTCCAGAGTAATATGGCAGAGCAGGACCTTTGAAGCCCTTCTTTTAGTCTACAAATGAAACCAGTTGCCAGATTCCTACATCTTCCAAAAGCTGTTGGTACCATCATCTCACCTTCAGCTTCAAGCACTTCTTGGCAGCTGTGACTCTTCTGAGGCCACATGTGCATCAAACTCCTCCCCATGGAGACTCTTGAGTTTCCCAGAGAAGCCTGGGGTCTGCGTGACATTGCAGCCCTGGATGCATACACTTGCATTTCTGGGATGATTAAAGAACACACCCATCTTTCAGAACTCAGAACTGCAGAGCAACCAGAACTTCAAAAGGCTACTCTGGTCTTCCGTTCTAAGCTCTGGACAATAGGCTAGTTTAATGCATAAATGGAGATTTAGACAATGCAGAGTTAAATCTGAATCAGTCTCTGAGTAGCCATGTTCTCTTGGCAGGTGCCACGCTTCTCTGACCTTTGTGTTCTATTCTGAAGCAGCCTGACTGCTTCTACCTAGGACCTGGCTGGTACCCAACTCTTAGAGGTAGTGTGATTTCAGCAACACTGGGCAAGGCTCTTGGATCAAGACAAGTCCTTTCCCAATCAATTTCTTAATGCAATATTACACCATCTGCTGCGCTAGCACTAACAGGAAGAAGGAGCATGTGCTGTTCCCATATCAACTATTCCTTCTTGCTCACACCTTTTTCTCCCACACTTCCTCTGCCTCACTCACCAATACCTGATGCATACCTGGCCTCCATGATTATTTGTTGAAAAATAACCTATGAGACTCACGAGGCTGAAGATTCCCCAAAAGCTTTAGTAGTTATTTAGTGTGGATCCCATTGTCAAGTACGTTGGACACTTGGAATAAAACAAAATCAGACCGGTTTCTTCTATGTGGGGCTTCGTAGTGTTTGGTGTGTTGGCATGCAAGAGGAGGGGAAAAAAACAAAAGGAACAACTTTGTCATTTTATACCTCATTGGGAATAGATTTAATGGAAATCTTGCCTGAGAGAGTGATTTGGAATCAGAGAAGTTGTGAGGTCTTGATGTGGGGAACTCTGTCGTCATACTTCAAAATGCAGGAGTCCTGGGCTCTTGAGCAGTAGGGCAGGGACCTATTTACAGCTTACTTCCTACAAATGAATCTTGACTCAAAATGACAGCATGATTTTCAATTATCTTCCTTACCCTCCCTTCAAAAGACCTCTTCTTTATATCAGCCATAGAGGGTTTCTATCTAACAAAACATTGTCATTTTTCTCCTCCAGTTTAAAAAAAAAAAAAAAAAAGTGGCTCTCACAACATAGCAGAAGGTTCATTTGGCCAAGACACAGAGTTACTCTTAGCCTGGCTTTGCCTTCTTTAATTGCTTTTTAAATTCAGCATTGCTGGTTTGGGTTATTATATGTTTGGTTTTGCTCAAGTAGAATATCTATTTGGGTTGATTAAAAAAAAAAAAAACCTGAATAAAAGATGGACCAGGTAGGTCTTAAAGATAATTATAATAGAATTGAGATGGTGACAAAACAAACACCCTAGATGGGCTCCTGAATGGCAGGATGGAGCAACACCTGGGATCCACAATGGGGGAAACATGTGAGAGACAGAACAGAGGAGGGCTGGGATGTTGGTTGTGCTTCCTGACAATCCCAAGGCTCTGCCAATGCCAAGTGAGGAGAGTTTGTATCCTGCTCTTCTTTTTTCTCACCCAGCAGGGGTGCTCAGATTGTCCTCCTTTAGACTCATCTTCCCCAGGGTCTAGGGTGATGGTTCAGGCTGAAAGACTCGCTGTTCTTTCAGAGGGCTTCATTTGGTTGCCAGGACCCATGTCAGGCAACTGTGGTGATATATTACTTATGAGTTATTAAATCTTGCCTGAAGACTCAGAAAAGCAAAGTCAGCCTCAAGACATAAAAACCAAGCACATACCTTTAATTCCAGCAACCAGAAGCTGGGAGGTGGTGGTACACACCATTAATCCTAGGACTCAGGATTAAGAGGTAGAAGGAGCTCTGTGAGTCCAAGGCCACCCAAATCTACACAAGAGTAAATCAGTCTCAAAGAGAATTGTAGCGCACACCTTTGATCCCAGGACTCATAGGGGTGTGTAAGACAGGAGCAAGGTCTCAGAAGAGGCATTCATTCTCCAGTCATGCTGAGGAGAGGCAGCAGGATCAGCCCATTCAGCCTGAGGTAGTAGTAAGAGCTAGTGGCCTGCTACTTTGCTTTTCTGTTCTTCATCTTGAAGTTTGAACAACATATCTGCCTCTGGGCCATTTATTAATTAGTGTTACAGGCAGCCTAGAACCACCTATAACCCCAGATCCAGGGAAACTGTATTTTGTTCTGTCTCCATGGGTGTCTACTCAGATGTGGTACTTGCGCACTCATGTGTGCATGCACGCACACACAAACACACACACACACACACACACACATGTTTTCTTCCCTTTCATTTGTACTGACCTAAGATATAAATTATTTTTGTCCTACTCATTCAAATTCAAGGACTTGATCCTACCTTTCAATGCATGGATAATGGCTACAAAGGCTATTTCTTCCAAAGTAAATCATTTGAATTTTACAAGGGTCTTCTGGCTGAAAGCAACCAAGTCTTGGGTGATGGGTAAATACTTCAGGGTAGATTGCCTTTCAGTTCCCTTCAAGTTCTAGGCAGAGCCAGCTGTCTGCCCGGCTTGCTAGGAGTGGCTAGGCGAGGGTTCGGTGCTGCGTAATAAAGGTAGGTTAAAGGGCAGCAGAGAAGGAGTGGGACCCAGAGTAGAAAACAGCACACACGCATGGCATTTTGTCCAGGGATTGGGGATTACTACCCTAAGCAGCCAGGATTTTTCCAGTAGAGTTTTATACAATAAAATGAATGTGTTCTGCACTTTCAGTGTTTAAATAAACACAGAAGATTTATTTCTAGCCGTAATGTAAATTGGTGATGTGGAAAGTTATGAAAAGAGAATGCATACTAAAACTACAGACCGCCTGGTTTCTGTCACAGTCTGTGTACCCAAACAAAGACTTTCCACGTAGACAACTCACTCTTGTAAAATGTCTGTAAGATGTTTAGCTCTGAGTATCTCTCCCTTTTCGGAAAAGGTACTGTTTATGTGAACAGGAGTTTATGGAAACTAACACAAGTGGCCCAAGAACAAAGTGTGAAACACACACTTAGATGTTTTTTTCCATTGTATGCATGTTCAAAAGTAAAACTGAATGTCAGGCCCTAAACAATACATACTATTCCTAAAATACACACTGGAATTGTGATTTTTTAACCTCAAAAAGTTGTCCTGTTGTTCAGCTGTAACTGTATCTATATAGATGGTTTGTTTTCATGCCTGACACCCACGAAGGTCAGAAGCTGTCATCAGACCTCCTAGAATTAGACAGTCATGAACTGCTGTGTGGGTGCTGGGAATTGAACCTGGGTCTTCTGGAAAGGAAGCCAGTGGTCTTAACCTCTAAGACATCTCTCCAGCCTACAATTTTTAAATTCATGGAAATATATTTATTTTACTTTGTGACCCAACACACACACACACACACACACACACACACACACACACACACAACACAACACAAACACAAACACACCTAAAATAAATGTTTCATAAAACAAAGCTTATGCTTTCTATGCACAGTGCACATTCTATCTTTGTTTGTTTGTTTGCTTTTCAAGATAGGGTTTCTCTGTAGTTTTGGAGCCTGTCCTGGAACTAGCTCTTGTAGACCACGCTGGTCTCGAACTCACAGAGATCCACCTGCTTCTGCCTCCTGAGAGCTGGGATTAAAGGTGTGTACCACCACTGCCCAGCGACACATTCTATCTTTTATGTTTTTTATTTGTTTATTCATGTATTTTATTTTGAGACAGAGTCTTATGTTGGCCTCAAACTCTCTGTGAAACAAAAGATGACCTTGAACTGCTGACACTGTTGCCTCCACTTTCCAAATGCTGGGATTACAGACATCAGGTTTCTGCATTGCTGGGGACTGAATCAACCAAGCTACATCCTCAGCCCCTCGTTTTTCTTTTCTTTAAACACATACAGCCAACCAGAGCTGTACACACACACACACACACACACACACACACACACACACACACCACTTCATCAGCGTGTTGTGGCCTACAGTTTAAAAACATATTGATTTAGAGGAATTCTTGGATGCAAATAAAAAAGTATTATAGGAGCACTGTTTGAAATAACAGAGAAATGAGAAAACGGATATGGCCAGTGGTAAACATTGTGTATAACAACTGAATTAGGTTGCTAGGGAAAATAAGAACAGATTCAAATTTAGCTTAGAAGACACAGCCTGGTGAAGAATATTGTATACTGAACATGCTTTGAATGAGGAAAGAATATTGTATACTGAACATATCTTGAATAAGCAAAGGGTTGTCTGAGCACCCCTTAACCTGAAGAGGGATAATGTGAGTGAGCCATAGTGAACCAAGGGGACTTGTATGGGAGAAGATTGATAATTCCGGGGAGATGAATCATCCAATGTCTTGTAGGCAATATTAAGGGTGGTTTACTTTTATCTGAATAGAATGGATAGTCAATTGGAGGATGCTAGGATCACATGATCAAATTTATCTTCCCTGGCTTCTGTGTGGATAATGGATTAGATAATGGATGAAGGGAAATAAGGTACCACAGAGCCAGGAGAGATAGCATACAGCTTTCATCTCAGGACTTAGGAGTCTGGGACCTTTCATTTTCTTTTCTTTTTTTTTTTTTTTTTTTTAAGTTTTAAATGCATTGTTGTGGGTGGGCATGTGTGCCACAGCACTACTGAGATCATCAGGTGGCTTCCTGCATGATTCACCTGATGAGACAGCTCACTGGCCCAGGACATTGTTTTAAGAAAATAATAAGGGGGCTAGAAAGATGGCTCAGCAGTTAAGAGATCTTCCAAAGGACCCAGGTTTAATTCCCAGCACCCACATAGCTGCTCACAACTCTCTGTACTTCCAGTTCCAGGGGATCTGATGTCCTTTTCTGACCTTCATGGGTACCAGGCACACACAGGCAGACATACATGCGGGCAAAACCCCCATACACATAGAATACCATTAAATTAACAAACAAACATACAGGCTGGGCCTGGTGGCATACTGCTTTAATTCCTGCACTCGGGAGGCAGAGGAACTAGTCTACAAAGTAGATTCAGGCTAGCCAGCGTTAGTTACATAGTGTTCTAGTTGCCAAAATAAAACAGCAGAGAAGCTTTTGGTGGCTTAGACTGTTGTGATAGAAGAAACAAAGAGTAGTCAATCCACAGGGATTGTTCAGAAGTATTATTGCCTTTAGGCCTTAGTGATGGCTGATTTGGGATTGAAATTGGAGCTGAAGGAGGCAAATGAGAAGGAAAGTACAGGCTGTGTAGAAGATGATATATCTAGATTTTTTTTTTTTTTTCTGAAACAGTTTTTCTGTGTAGCTTAGAAGGCTGTCCTGGAATTTACTTTGTACACCAGGCTGGCCCTGAACTCACAGATATCTACCTGCCTCTGCCTCCCTAGTGCTGGGATTAAAGGTGGGCCACCACTGCATGGCTTGAGTTGTAGATTTTAAGTGGATCTCTGTTTATAAAACCCGGTTTTATTAATTCGGCTGGATTTGTTGGATTGCATTGGAGGAGAAACCCACAATAGGGAATTTTCAAAATTACTTATCACTAAAAGCTAGTAGGACAAGCCTAAGCTAATGGCCAAGCTTTCATAATAAGAAGTCTCCATGTCATTATTTGGGGGTTGGCGATACAAAGATAGTCAGACAAGAAAGCTGGCTACACTCCTGGGCATGTCTTGGAGTGTGGTTGATAAGCTTCCTGTCACTCCCCCCCCCCAAAGCCATCATTTACAAGAAGCTTTTTGGCTAGGGAGGGGACTTGGTGCCTACCCCCCTCTCTTTGCCTTGAGCTTGCTCAGGTCTGTGTGTTCGGTCATAGTCTCTGTGATTGCATATGTATTTCAGCCCTGTTACATCTGGAAAATGCATTTTCCTTAAAATCATCCACCACTTTCTTTCTATCATAGATCCCTAAGTCTTAAGGAGACCATTTGGAAGAAGGGGAGGGGGGATCCCAAATTGAATAATTGTAAATCAGGTCTGTTTGTATAAAGATGTCTGAATGCTACTTCCAAAGGTTCATCTGAAGTTTCAGAGGCTAAAGATGCCAAAGGCCCTCAGATGGGTGACAAGTGAAGGCACTGATGGTTTTCAGAGGAGGAAGGGTCAACGACAGAAAGGAAGGGTAGATCCAGGGGGTTTCCTGAGATCGTGCAGGATTGTTAGGAATCCTCTGAGACTGAATTAACTGGGAATCAGTTCAGAGGCTGTGGCTGCAGGTTGCAGAAAGCTCAAAACCAAGCAGATTATGCAAATAGAAGCTTGTTCCTCACCCCCCTCCCGCCCTGGTGGAAAGCCCAGAGCTGAGTAGATTTGAAACTGCAGTAGCTAAGCAAGGTCAAGGATTTCAGCCTTTCTACCATTCTGTTCGAAAACCCTGAGTTTTGAACTTGTAGAATGGCTGTTTTGGCAAAAAGTCTCCTTCCTTCACAAGACAGCATTGACAGCAAAAGAAAAGGAGAGAATTCCTTTTCAAGGAACCACCTAGACCTCTAGGATTTCTAACCCGTAGGTCTGGAAAGAGGAGTAGAAATACTGGAATTGGTTTAAAAATAATAATTAAAAAATTGCTTTGTTATTCACAAAAGGAGTTTTGGAAATTCAGTACCCTTTCCACATTTTAAAATTAATGTCTGCACACTTCCACCATCGTTTTAAATGTGACTGGACCTAGCAGCACGCAGCTTTAATCCATGTACTTGGGAGGATCTCTATGAGTGTGAGGCCAGCTGGTTCTACATAGCAAGTTCCAGGCTAGTCAGGGCTACAACAGTGAGGCCCTGTGTAGCTAATTGAAAGAAAATGGCCTCCAAAGGGAGTGGCACTATTAGAAAGTGGGGCCTTATTGGAGGAAGTATGTCACTGTGTGGGCAGGCTTTGAGGTCTCTTTTGCTCAGGGTAGCAGTCAGTTGACTTTCTGTTGCCTGCAAAATGTGGGACTCTCAGCTGCTCCTCCAGCACCCCATCTGTCTTCATGCCGCTATGCTCTTGGCCATGATGATAATGGACTGAATCTTTGAAGATGTAACCGAGCCCCTTCAATTAAACGTTTCCTTAAGAGTTGCCATGGTCACAGTGTCTTTTCACAGCATTAAGAAACCCTAACGAAGACACCCTGTCTCAGAAAGCTTAAATGTAAGTGGGATCTCAAAATTCTAGCTTCTTGGGAGACTGAGACCATAGGATCTCAAGTTCAAGACCTGGTTGTGCTACAATGTGAGTTCAAGAGCAGCCTGGGCAACTTAGCGAGGGCTGGAGATACAATTTAGAGATAGAATGCTTGATTCACTAGCGTTTGTGATGCCCTAGGTATAATCCCTTGTACCATATACAACCCCACACAGGATGGCAGCACATGCTTACAATCCCAGCACTGAGAAGGCTAAGGTAAGAGGATCTAGAGCAGAGGTTCTCATCCTGTGTGTGTTGACTGCATAGGGGTCATGTATCAGATACCCAGCATGTCATATATTTACATTATGGTTCATTAAGGTAGCAATATTACAGTTATGAAATAGCAATGAATAATTTTATGCTTGAGGGCCACCACAACATGAGAAACTGTATTGAAGGGTCACAGCATTAGGAAGGTTGAGAACCACTGCTCTAGAGTTTGAAGCTTGTCCTACCCAATGAGACTCTGTCTCAAAAATCCAAAACAAAGTAATCTAAAACTAGAAGAGTACTATTTGACATAATGTAAATTACCATCAAATAAAGAATAATTCCTTTACATATATCCACAAAACACAAATACTATGGCAATTTCATAACCACAATTAGTGATAAAAATGAACAAACTGAATATAAGGATGTTTCTTCTCATTTGTCAATTCACATTCTAGCAAAGAATTTTGTCCTGATGTGGCCTGAAATTTTTTTTACAGGTTATTCTAGCACTTGTCCCTACAGTAACAACATGCTTATCCATTAAATTTCAATGTTAAAAATTGAATAAACAGTACTTAAGATATAAAAAAGTACCTCTATTTATGTTGAGTTAGCATTGCAGGAAGCAGAATAATATAGAATAAAATAAGTTTGTAAGGAGGAAATCATTTATGAAGGAGCTGGAGAAATGGCTTAATGGTTAGAGCACTGGCCACTCTTCCAGAGGACCCAGGTATGACTTCCTTCATCTATACGGTGGCTGTAACTCCAGTCCCAGAGGACCAGATGCCCTCTCCAGGCACTGCACATACAGTACACAGATATACATGGAGGTAAAACACCAATACACAAAAATAAATAAATAGTTAAATTTAAAAAGAATTATAATCTATTTGCTTTGTAAACAAACTAACCAACAAATGTGACTAATTTGCTTAATATCTGAGAAGAATTTTAAGCCTTCTGAAATGTCTTGTTAAGTGTCACCTATTAATTATTTTATTAGTCACTCTTTCATTTAGGTTTTTTTTTTTTTTTTCTTTAAGACAGGGTTTCTCTATAGCTTATTGGCTGTCCTGGAACTCACTCTATAGGCCAGGCTGGCCTTGAACTCACAGAGATTCCCCTTCTTCTGCCTCCCAGGGCTGGGATTAAAGGTGTATGCCACTACTGCCTGGCTAGAAAGATCATATTTATGAAGGTAAAATTGGAGTAAGCCTGTTAAATTTTCTGTAAAAGTGAAAATTATGCATTGTAGTGTTTTCATTTTGGTCATGAACAAAAAGTCTATAATTAGTTCAAGTACTAAATTTTTAGTCCTTCTCAGAGTATTAGGAAGGTGAGCTTTTTCTACTGTTTTACTGTGAGATGATACTGTTGTTTTTCAACTCTCAAATATTCACTTCTTAGTAATACTACATAGACCAGGTTGCCCCAAAACTCACTCTGTAGCCAAGGTTGCTCTCACACATGTAATCTCCCTGTTTCCAACTTCTAAATTTTGGGATTATAAGCATGTGTCTCCATGGCTAGTTAAAACAGAAAGTGCAGTTATGAATTTAGCATCGTTGCAACAATTGCAAATCTTCACCTGAGAACACGAAGCCAGCTCTACATTCTAGGCCACATTTAGGGAAATGATTGTCCTAATCTGTACATAAGACTTCAGCGTGATATCATCTCTGCTCTGTGAAAACTTAAGAGAATATTAAAAAAGAGAAAGAATAATGGGCCTCTGTGAATTTAGGCTGACCAGGGGATCATTCATGATTGCAGTTCACAGACAGCATTGGGACAGTGTCCCTGACATTAAGGGGAAATGCATATGAATATGAATACTAGTAATCTTTTGATAAATGTCCATGAAAACCTGTTCTCAGTCAGAACAAATGTTGAAAACATCAACCCAGAGCCACACTCCTTTTATTTTAAGCTCCCTTGATTACTGGTTGGAAGTCAACATAAAGCTTTTTGCTGTGCAGGTTAGTTTTGTCAACTGAGGATCACCTAGGAGATGTTCTCTGGGCACGCTCATTGTCATGGTAACTGAAGTGGGAAGTCCTGCACACTGTGGGTGGCTCCATTCCCTGGCTGGGCTCCTGGACTGTGTTACTGTATAATGGAGAAAGGAGTGAGCAGCAGCAGGCTGCTTCCTGAGCATGAAGTCCACGTGACCAGCTGCTTCAAGATCCTACAGATGTGGACAGAAACCTCTGAAAGGAAGCGGTGTCTTCAGACAGATTGCTTGATTAGAATTTTAGTACTGTGGAGAGACTGGAATGTTGCAGGTCTAAAGGCTAATCACCTTGTCTTGGGCTAGTTCCAGCCCTCTAGAACAGCCACTCCTTTCCCAGTTCTGTGTCTGAACTGACATCATAGTTAGAAACCTTTTGGAATCTATTGACCTAAGAGATTCACTGGCTTCTACCAACTCCAAAACTGAGAATGTCATCAAACAGCATCCCTGCCTATAGGAAAGCTTCCCCTGCTGAACTGTACCTGCTTCTATCATGGATTCACCAAAGTATTTAAATTTATCTTGATTTCTGACTTTCTCTGTTCTGTAAAACTATAAATACCTCATGAAACTGCTCCAGAGTTGGAACATAGAATTAGGGGTAACCTAAATACATGTTCCCAGGCCATGGCCACTCAAAATGGCACCAGAATAGTATCTCTTACTCTCCTTTTAAGATGGTTTCATATTGACAACTACCTTGACTTCTCTATCATGACAGATCATGCCCTTGAACTTGGAGCCAGAATTAGTTCTTTCTCCCCTCAGTTGCTTTTATCAGGGCATTCATCACAGCACCAGGAACAGAGATTAAGACCCAACTACAGCTACTTTCCCTTGAATTCAACAAAATTCGTGACTGACATACAAAAGTAGACACTGGTAAAATATATACTGGCATTTGGCAATCTCATAAAATTCTCATTGTGAATGGAGAAAATTCAGAAACTCACTTTGCTACAGATCTCTCTCTCTCTCTCTCTCTCTCTCTCTCTCTCTCTCTCTCTCTCTCTCTCTCTCTCTCCTGCCATAGTTGGAGAAGGAACCCTTACTCCTAATCAACTTTCCTTGTGTTAATCCCACCAGGCAAGAATCAGACCAATCTTGAGCCAAATTTGAAGCAAGCTTTAATTAAATACTGGCCAGCATGATGGACTCTGGCCAGGTTCATTCCAAGGTTCCCAGAAAATGGCCACGAACTACATTGATATACACACAAACCCACAAGGCTGTGTACTCCCCACCTTCATCCAATCAGGGGCTTATACTTCCTACCTTCATCCAATCAGGGGCAAGCACACATCCGGTTGTGCCTCCTGCTACTCACATGTGACCAAGCACATCCCCCATAGTTGGGTCAGCTGAACTTGTTTACAGGAGTGAAAATGTGGCTTGTTATCTTCCATCAACAACAGCCCCCAGCATCTCAGGAATGTCCTTGGGCCAGGGACCTACAGGTTTCATTTTATGGATCTCTTAGACGCAGTAATTAAAACTTAGAACATAACTTTGGCTCTTATACTTGTGAACCAGTAACAAAATCGCCAGCACTCTTTGTGCCGTATCTTACAATATGTGCAAACTCAAACACCTTCATTTAGGCTAAATATTCCCTTACAAAACAGACATGAAGCCCTGCTGTGGGGTTATAGTGCATTGATTAAAGAAAGCTTCAGTGATATTAATATTTAGAAATGACCCTGGAAGCTGGATGTGGTGAGTCATCCATGTAATTCCAGTGCTTGAGAGGCAGGATTAGGATGGGTGACACAGTTCAAGGAATTACATATGAAGTACAAAGCAGCTTGGATCATGGAAAAACAGTATGTCTCAATTAAAAGGAAAACCAAAAGCAAAGGAAAGAAGAAAGAAAAAAAAAAAAAAAAAAAAAAAAAAACAACAACAACAAAAAGTACATAAAAACTAAAGGAAAAAACCCCAAGTGAGTGTTTGTTTGTTTGTTTGTTTTGAGACAGGGTTTCTCTTTGTTTTGAGACAGGGTTTCTCTGTATTGCTTTCGAGCCTGTCCTGGAACTAGGGCTGTTGACCAGGCTGGCCTCGAACTCACCGAGATCCGCCTGCCTCTGCCTCCTGAGTGCTGGGACTAAAGGTGTGCGCCACCAACACCGGACAAACAAACAAACAAAACACCCAAGTTTTAAAATGTCTCTTGAATTATTATTTTTCTTCATGACTTTACATCTCTGGATAGGTTACCACAGTAAGATTTCAGAGGGATGAAATGTATGCACATTTTCTTTAAAGTAAAAACAGCAACAAAATAGGCTGGATGCAGTGGGGCATGCCTTTAATCCCAAAACTCCTGGGAGCAAAAGCAGAGGCAGCTGGAAGAACCTCTCTGAGTTGGAGGCTAGCCTGGTCTACACAGTGGGTTCCAGGCCCATCAAGGCCACATAGTGAGATCCTAGCTCAAAAATGAACAAGAACAATAAAACAAAACTGAGAAGGGGGTGGTGAGAACAGACAGTGTATGGGAACATCTTCAGATGGATCAATTGAGAATTTATAAAGCTTTGCACGATGTAATTGAGTATGTGTGTCTGTATTCCTTTTGAATGCCCCTGTACTCCTCTGGGGTTTGTTTAACTCAGGTTACAATCGGTTGAACTCAGACTAAATGAGATTGTATGTCAGTTAAATATAGTTAGGATTCTACACACAAGGTCAGTCCTACAGTGTCTGCAGCAAATTGTCTTTTAAGGGTGAGTCCGAGAAATGGCAATTGCAGACAAAGGGATCTCAGGCTTTCGAGAAAACAAAAGTTAAGACTTCCAGGCTGTGTAGCTCACCCACGGAACTCTGGTATTGTGATGCCAATCTGAATTGGTTTTGCAATTCCTCTATCAACACTAAGGTGGGCAGGCCCTTACACAAGGGAGGTGAATGGTGGATTCATTCAGTCCTGACGTTGGGTAGGCTGATGCCGTAGAAGTGAAAGACAATTAAGTCCAGCGTCTATGGTAGTAGGATGCTGTTAATGATGGGCTTGGGCATCTAAGCTGGTACGAGAGGGGAGGACAAATGAGCATGAGGAAAATCAAAGGAGGAACAGTTGGAAGGAGGAAGCTGTGGCTGAGAGCTGGGATGTTTAAATCTGTCCTCTGTGCGATGATAAATTCATGGGCGTGAAAAGCTAGGCTTTCACCGTGGCCCTGAGTCCCCATGGAGGAATGGAGTGCTGTCAGGAAGCAGGAGGCTAGGGGACTGTGACCCAAGGTTACTATAAAATCGTTGAGGGTAATGGCTGTAGATGTGTGGAAGCGAGAGGCGTAACCCAGGCTCTTCCATCAGTGCAGGAAGCAAAGGAGGGACCAGCACATTGTTATTTCAGATGGGTGGGGTGGGTGTCTTTGGTACAGTGTGAACCTAAGAGGAGTGGTTTCTAAAGAGGGTGGAGTGAAATGGCCTGGAAGTAGCTTGGGAGATCAAGAAACACTTTTCCCTCTCAGCCTGTGCGTGTGTGTGTGTGTGTGTGTGTGTGTGTGGTACAGTATGATTGCACAGCTCTCAAGAGTGGGAGGTAGTATCCCTGGAACTTTACATCTCTGACACTAAGACATCAAATTGCAATGGGAAAAAATTATAATTTAGACTCCCATTTTGCCATATAAAAATATCTAGACATAACTGGATTTTTGCTATTGAGACAAGTCGACTTTGCTAACATTTCTCAACTTTTAGCTGCCTCTTTGTTATCTCTCTTCCTCTGGGTTTTGGTGAGGCTGGGCCTGACAGAAAAAGTTATTGTAAAAAGACTTTTTGAGCCTCTCAATCTGGCTACTATATTGACATAATGGGCGGCTAGGAAATGGGGATTTCTACAGGAATCTCATGCTGGGAGAGGAAAAGGGCAAGGGAGGAACTTGTTAGAGACTTCACACAGGGCTAACAGCTTGTCAGGTAACCAACCTCCTGTGGGTCACATCAGACTGAGGCTGTTTGGGTCCTGGTCCCCTATTTAAATTTTAATCTCCACTCAGAACACCTCCCAAAGAAGAGTTGGGGGGGTCATTTGCCCCTCTTCCCAGTGTGACTATACTGAGTAAGTTCCCTTTTTTTGCTTTATACCATTTGGTTCTTTTATTTATTTATTTTTATTATTTTGCACTTTTAGTTGGCTTATTAAGGATGGGTGGCCCGAGGATGGGCTGTGACTCCCACATTTGGTAAAATGCCCATTCTGTGGAAACATACAGGGGCCTGGGGACACGGCCTTGTGGGAAACCCTTGTCATGCAAGGGTGATGACTGGACTTGGGATCCTCAGAACTAGCAGAAATGACAGGTGGGCGTGACAAGCCAACTATAATCCCAGCACGTGGGAGGTGGAGCAAACTGGCTAGCTAGACTAGGTCAGTTTATGAGCTCTGGGTTCAAGTGAAAGACCCTGCCTCAATATATAAGATAGAGAGTGATTGAGGAACATGCCCCTGCCAACCTCTGACCCTATGAACACACATGAGCACCCCACCCCAAACACGTTTGAACATGAGAGACTAGGAGTTAGACTCCCTGGTAGGAAGATGGGACAGGGGCCATAGCTAGGTAATAAAAGTGAATTTCCAAAATGTTCTCTTATTCCTCGACTTCCTGGCTTGAGACAAAAGCTCCACAGCTTCAAACAAAGGTCTTTAGGCGTCTGTCTCCCACTGGCAGGCCCCTGCTGATGGACTGGCTCAACAAGTTTAAGGCTGCACCTGGGCATGTCATTCAACCGTTCTGGGCCAATCAGCTGTCCTATCTCCCTTCAAACTGACCGGACCTAATTTAGGGGAGGAAAACTCTTCAGAGAATTTAAAGCCCAGCTTTCTGGAAGATACTGGATTGTTTGGCTTTCTGAGTTTCCCCTCTGCAAAAGGGTCTTTATCAGTTTGATTGTATGTATATGTGTTTCCTCACCCCCAAATAAACACCTTTATTTAAGTGCTGATTCTGTCTGTGGCTGATTTTGGTGCTCAGAAATTTTCTACTGCTTCCTGTTGCACTGGGGAATTTTCCTGCCTTTTAATTATTGTTTTTTATTTAATTATTTTTTTATTACATACCGATCCCAGTTCCCTCTTCCCCTACCTTCCCCTCATCTTACCCCCCTCATCTTACCCCCTACATCTGCTATTTAGAGAGGGTAAGGCCTCCCAAAGGGAATCAATGAATTGTTCTGTCCCATCTCCATGTTGAGGCAGGACCAGGCCTCTCCCCCAACTCCCACATCCATGTCTAGGATGAGCAAGATATTTCTCCATAGGAAATCCTTTGACCTCTTTAACTGGCAAAGAAAACAAACTTGATGAAGACACCTAGACTACATCAAGCATGTGTGCACAACTACAAAAATGCCATTGTTAATCCCAAAGATAAAGGAAGAAAGACCACCAGCCCAAATCAGATGGCTAAATATCAATTAAAGCAACATTTTTTTATTCCTGTCCATGGACTGTTTCCCCCTAAGGTGGGGCTTGATAAGTCAGCACTGGACATGAAAAGGACAACGTTTTCATAGCTCAGGGTAGGGAGTTTCCAAACGGGGGATTTGGTGAGCAAAATAGGCAAGGTTATAGGAGCAGAACATAAGCCTAACAACTTAGTCTTAAAGACCGCCTGAAACAAATACATGGTTGCAAGGTGGGTACAACAAGGTTGCCATAACAACACAATTAGGTAGTCATAACAACTCTTTGAAACAAAGACATAGTTTGCTGGATAGCACAGAACCATTTGTAGTTGAGGTTACAGCTGGGCATAGAGCAATCTTTGAGAAACATAGGTTTAATTATAAAGAGGAATGAGCCTAGTTTGTGTTTACTATAAGATGGTTTTTAAGCCTGGATGGAGGCAGGCTGGATCATCACAAAAAGATACTGAAATGAATTTTGTTTCAAATCCTATCAACAACTACCATGCCTTTAATACAGCACTCAGTAGCCAGAGGCAGGCACATCTCTTTGAATTGGAGGCTAACCTGGTCAACATAGTAAGTTTCAGGCCAGCAGGGACTCATACTAAGAACCTGTCTGAAAACAAACAAACAAACAAAAAACCAAGCAAAACAAAATGAAACAAAAAAGGAAGAAAGAAAAAAAACCTGAAAAAAACAAATTCTATCATCAATGTGTTGCTATATTATTTATGAATTATTAAAGCCTGCCTGAGGATTCAGAAAGCAAAGCCAGGCTCGTGCTGTAGCGATCAGGCAGTGGTGCTACACACTTTTAATTGTAGGACTCCAGAGAAAGACAGATGGATCTCTTGAGTCCAAGACCACCCTGGTCTTTGGAGAGTGAATCAGTGCTCATGCCTGTGATCCCAGGATTTGAGAGGTATCAAATGTAGAGGCATTCAATCTGAGAATTAGTCTCTAACCATGTTGAGGAGAACATAGCAGTCTGAGTGAGTCTGAGGAGCAGTGACGTGGGGAGCAGTCTGAGGATCGTCCCTTTGGTCTGAACTGAGGTAGAGGTAAGAGCTAGTGGCTGGCTGCTTTGCTTTTCTGATCTTCAGCTGGAAGCTTGAATCCCAGTATCTGTCTCTGGGTTTTTTATTTATCATGTTACATATCAGAATAATTTTGCTTGCGGTACCATTACTTATTTTACTCATTTCCTTATTCTTCCTATGTTACATGGCCACATGGTGAGTGCCGGCTATTGTTCTCTCGCTGCAGCCATCGCCAATGAAACACAAGCACTAGACGAAATGCGCCCATGTGGAGTTTATTGGTAGAGAGAAGAGAGAGGAGGGTAGCTGGTGGCCAACTGAAAGCAGGAGAGAGAGGGGGTGTGAACCGAAAGCAGGAGAGAGAGGGGGTGTGTGCGGTGCTTGTTTTAAAAGGGAAACTTGACTTGTGTAAATGAGTCCCCTACGCAGCCCAATAATAAGTGACATAGTGATGACATGGCCATGCATGTCCCGCCCATCGTTAGGGGGCGGGGTCAGCAGAATGCTGGTTTCCAACACCAGGGACTTGTTGTTAGGCATGGTTAATCAGACATGGTTCCTCTCTTTAAGGAGCTTAATTTAAGAAAATGTGGGTTATAATTTGGGCATAGCACTTTCTTAGCAACATTGAGCATGACATATTCACAGATATATCTATATCTATCATCTATCTATCTATCTATCTATCTATCTATCTTGCCATAATGTGTGTGTGATGAGTGAAGATAATTTCTGGGATTTTAAGGTAAAACGTGCATTTTATTATCATTAGTTCAAAGGCAAATGGTTAACCACAGGAACAGATTAAGACGCACTGGGATGTGGCTAAGAACCTGGAGTTTGGAATTGAATAGACTTGAATTCAAATTCTACTTCCATTATCTTTCACTGGTTTGCTGTCTGCTATGTTATCATCTCCATATTCCTTGGTTTCCTCAACAAAATGAAAATAATCCCCACGATGCTGGAATAAGATATAGCTGTACAGTGTTTAGAAAATAAGTGATTTGGGTTGAAGAGATGTCTCAGAAGTGAAGAGCACACACTGGCTGCCCTTCCAGAGGTCCTGAGTTCAATTCCCAGGAACCACATGGTGGCTCACAACCCTCTGTAATGAGATCTGGTGCCCTCTTCTGGCCTGCAGTGTATATATAATAAATACATCTTTAAAAAAAAAAAAAAGTGACTTAATAAATTATGTGGGTGTGTGTATACGATACATGTGTATGTATAATGTGTGGACATACATGTGTGTACAAATTCATGTTTGAGAATATTGTTGTAAGTAATGAGATGTAGCAGTCGGAGGACAAACTTGGGAGTCAGTCCTTCTACTTCATTTAAAGTAAGGTTTTTTCACTGTCACTGTGGAAGCTGGTCCATAAGCTTCCAGGGAGTCAGTCTCCTGTCTCCATTTCCCATCTAATCGGAAGAGCACTGGGATTATGGATGTGTGTTACCATAACCAGTGTTCTGCAGAGTTGAATTAAGGTTTTCACATTTCACAAGTGAAATCAGTGAACTCTCTCTCTCTCTCTTCCTTTCTTTAATGATACAGAGCTTTCTTTGTAACTCAAGTTAGCCTAAATTCTCAGCAATGCTCATATGTCAGCCTCCTAAATTTTTCAGCTATAAGATGTTATTATTTAGATATAAGCTGATTTAGTAAACTTTATGTAAATGTACACACACACACACACATATATATATATTCATGTTATTAGTCTGTTTCTCTAGAGAGTCCCAACAAATACAGTAGTCGTTATTTTTAAAATAAAAAAAATGAAACTATTCAACTCATACACCAATAAAACAAAATATTTGTGGGAGTGGGAATAAGTAAGACTTTAAAAAAAAAGTATGTTCTATGTTCTATAGAAATGGTGATTAAGCTCTTGCCTGTTACTGGAACTCAAGATCAGCATTGCTGTGAATGATGAGTGGGAGGGTTTATGGAGACATGGTGTTCAATAGATTTTGTTGACATTTGCAAGCCTGATGATTTGAAGAAAAACTTAAAATGTCATCTACCTTTACAGTGCTTTATATGTATGCTTGCTTGTCATTATCCAGCCTCCCAATTGTCTTTTCCAGTAAATTTCAGAAAATAAGGGTGAACCTCAAGGAGAGGGACACTCTTCACAGTCTGCCTGTGACCACCATGACCATTGGAATTACAATCTGTACAAGTAGAAAAGTTAATTCAGTTCAATATGACTAAGTAGCCAGTGTGGGGGTCAAACTTCCAGAGTCTGGCCCCAAGTAGTTTAGTTGATGCATATTTAAACACAACATAGTTTCTGAAAAATTTCCTGGTAATAAATAACTCAATCTTATGCTCACAATAGAGCTTAAGATATGATTACTTCAAAACTCTTTGTAAAGTACATGTGACATTTTCCATAAAGATGGGTACTATGTATTGTCCTATACTCTGTAGATTGACAAGCTGTGATAAGCAGGAGGAGGATCTGGTGTGGTGTAGTGAGACTTCCACCCCACCCATACCTGTTGCACCAACCACGTCCATTGGGGCGAGGGGACAGGTGCAGACGTGACACGTGGGGTCTAGGTCTGGGGTCCCTGACCCCAGCTCGCCCTCTTACTTCCTGGTCAAAGACAGAGCAGTGGGGGGGGGGGGTGGCAGCCATCTGTTTCTGGTATAAGTGATTTCTCCCCGAATAAACATCAATCAGCCTGTATTGTGTTTCAGAATCTTTTTTGTTTGTTTGTTTGCTTGCTTGTTTTTGTTTTTTTGAGACAGGTTTCTCTGAGGTGTTGGAGGCTGTCCTGGAACTCGCTCTTGTAGACCAGGCTGGTCTCCAACTCACAGAGATCCGTCTGCCTCTGCCTCCCAAGTGCTGGGATTAAAGGTGTGTGCCACCACTGCCTGGTGCTTTTGTCCCAGAATCTTATTTCCCACTCAATAATGTGGTCTCATTCACACAGATAGCACAAAGGTCACCAGGCTATTAACCATGTTGACTCCTAGCCTTCTTGGCAGAAAACAGGTTCTACATCCCTCCTTTGAAGGGAGAACCCTTTGTGTCTAATATTCTTGGCTCCCCTGGTATTTACCTGTGAACACAAAGACCTCCATATCTCCCACTTTTTCTATCTCTAAAAGGTAGGCCCAATTCTAGAATGTTCAGTTACATGGTGCACCAGACTGGGGGGGTCAGGGTTTGGTTTTGTTTCTTTTTCCTTTCTCTGTTTATGTCAACTTGACATAAGCTAGAGTCATCTAAGGAGTGAGCCTCAAATGAGAAAATGCCTTCATAAGAAAGAGTAGGCTGCAGGCAAGCCTGTAGGACATTTTATTAATTGGTAATTGATGGGGGATGGTCCAGTGCATTGTGGGTGGGGCTACCCCTGAGTTTTAAAAGAAAACAGGTTCATCAAGCTAGAGGAACACATCCTGAAAAGGCACCTCTCCACAACCAGCCCAGAAACACACCTCTCCACAACCTGCCTCCTGCCTCCAGGCTCCTGCCCTGTTGAGTTTGGGTTCTGACTTCCTTCAGTGATGAACAAAGATATGGAAGTGAAAGTCAAATAAACCCTCCTTCTTCAAGTTGTTGTTGGTCACGGTGTTTCATCACTGCAATAGTAACATTAAGAAAAACAGCATGCCTCTTGGTTGGTGGCTGCAACCAGATTAACCTTCACACCAGAAAGACATGTCTCCATGGGCCTCTATAGAACAGACTTCCTCCTCTCAAAAACCTTTATCATCCTCCTCCACCTGATATACCTGAGCTACTAGCTACTGGGTCTTGTTTCCTTTTCTTTTTCTTTCTTTCCTTCCTTCCTTCCTTCCTTCCTTCCTTCCTTCCTTCCTTCCTTCCTTCCTTCCTCCCTTCCTCCCTTTCTTCCTTGTCTCTGTGGTCTTTCATCATACACAATGTCTTCTCATAGCCTCCCCTGCCCAGGCTGCTGAATAGGGTCACTTTGTAATTCCCATTTGCTGTTGACCGTGACAACTCTAGTCATGATAGAGCTAATGTCACGGCCAGGAGAAATTAAAACTCACACAATCTGCAGATAATCTGTAGTCTGATATATAGAATGTCACCAGGCTTAGTCACACCTTGGAGGGGACCTAGGAAAAGTGAGTCTGAAATATGGACTTGTATCCAGTACTGAAGACCAGCTGGGAAGATGTTTGGGATGGAGGAGTTAGTTAGCAGCAAAACAAGGAGTAAAAGTCTTGTTTCCCTATTGCCCCACCCTGCTTTCTTTATTGGGAGTTAACGCTCTTACCACTGCTCTGTTCTGTAAAGATACTTCCATTCTTTATTAGTTTGGCTTTGATATGCTTTGAGTATGTTTTCCATGTCCAAGGATCTATGTGTTGAAATTTAATACCATTGTGAGGTAAAGAGGGTGGAAACATATACACACACACACACGCACACACACACACACACACTTTATAAATACACACATGCACACACGCTTGTGGACGAATAGAAGGAGAAAACCCAACATACACATATGCACACATGCTTGCACATGCACACTGCTTCTTGACACATGACCCTTGAAGGACCTTGAGGGCCTTCTCAGTAGTGCTAACATGAGATACAGTAACCTAACCTTGAATCTCTAGAACAAGAACTCAAATAGATCCCTTTTCTTTACAAAGTAGCTTGTCTGGGTATTTCATTATAGTGATAAAAAATTTGGGAAGGTCCAGTATGTTGCTATAGGATGTGAGTATGAAGCTGATTTGAGCAGTGTTTTAGTTGTAGAGCACCAAAGACTTATTACACTGTACCAGCTTCAATCCAAAGCAAAAGAAAATCCAGACAGTATTGGCCTAACTGTTTGAGTATGAGTTCTTGATCATACTATCTGGGCTTACTGGGTGCATCACATGTCATTGCTAACTGAGTTACCTGTTAACTAGGTGACCTTGGGCAAGTTGATCTTTATGCCTCAATTTCATCTAATGTAAAGTATGGACAATAAAGGTGTCTACTGTATGGCATTACTGCTAGCATTATATGAATTGACAATACCAGAAAGGAAGTAGGCTTTCTAGACATTGCTTTTACTGGCAGGTGGCAAAATGGTGGGGGGGAATCTTTCAGGTAAACTGATGAGAAAACTTAAGAAAAAAAGAAAAATGAAAGAATCCTTGGCATTACAATATAGTAAATTAATCAGCAAATCATTAGATGAGACGAGAAAGCTACAGAATAAACTAAACAATGAAACAAACTGGAGGGTCTGAGAGCATACCCACTCCCCCAACTCCCCATTTTCACCCTCACCCCTGTTCACAAGAATCTACTATCTGATAAGAGTGACACTTAAAAATTGAGAAGAAAAGTTGAACTACTCAATAAAATAGTAGTAAAACAAATGCTGAATAACTAAGAAAAATTGTGAGACCTACTTTTTTTGTTGTTGTTTTGTTTTGTTTTTCAAGATAGTGCTTCTCTCTGTGTAGTTCTGACTGTCCTGGATCTCACTCTGACCTTGAACTCACAGAGATCTACCTGCCTCCGCCTCCCGAGTACTGAGATTAAAGGCCTGCACCACCACTGCCTGCCTGGCTCAGATCACATGAAGCATGAATCTAATCAATCTTAGTCAGATATTGGGGTAAAAGCTGAAAGATCAGAGAAGCAGCCACCAGAGACTTCTTACCTCTCTCAATTCTCTGACTAAAAGGGCTAAGATCTTCTCTTTGCCCTGCCTTATCACTCTTCCTGTCTCTTTGTCTACTGTCCTCCAAACCTCTATGGTTAACTAGTGTCTAGCTCCACCCTCTGACTCCAAGCAAGCTTTATTTGTCAGAACACAAACAAAATACTACACAACAATCACAATAAAGTGATTTACGTAGGATAAAGGTTAAATGTAGAGACATGAAACTATAAACAGGCATAAGGAAATGCAAATCAAAATTCATTGAGAACCTTTTCCCCACCAACAGAATAGCATCATCATCAAGAAAACAAATGCTTCTAAGGAGGCAGGGAGTTTATTTAGTATTGGTGTGAAGGCAAATTACTCCATGGATAATGGAAGTTAGTATGGAGTTGTGCGGTGGTTTGGATAAGAATTGCTGCCTTACAGGCATATATTTGAATGCTTAGTCATCAGGGAGTGGCCGCTATTTGGGAATAATAGACAGTGTAGCCTTGATGGAGTAGGTGTGGCTTCATTTGGGGAAGTATATCACTGCGGGTGGGGTGGGAAGGGGTGTCCACTGAAGCCTGAAAAGCTTCCTCTTTCCCTGATGCCTTTGCTCAGGATAGAGGACTCTCAGCTCCTTCTCCAGCACCATGTCTGCCCGTGTACTGCTATGCATCCCCCATGATGATAATGTACTAAGCCTCTGAAACTGCTTTGTTCTTTTGTTTGTTTGTTTTTTGATTAAAAAGTTGCCTTGGTCATAGTATCTCTTCATAGTAACAGAACAGTGACTAAGACAGGTTGTGCCTCAGAAAAGTGAAAATATAACTCCCATTTGCTCCTGCTGTACTACAGCTGGGTATTTACCCAAAGAAAAGTGAATCAATACACCACATAGATGCCTAGACATCATTTTCTTTGCTGCCACATTTATAATTTCCATGTTATAAAATCAGTGTGGTTTGTTCATCAACAGATGACTTATTAAGAAAATGTGGCGCACACAACAGGGAGTTTTACTCAGCCATGAGTAAATCTTCAGAAAAATCGATCAAAACCGAATATTATCATGAAAGTTCACAATCTTCAGAAAAACCGATCAAAGCCGAACATTATCATGTTAAGCAAAATAAACCAGACTCAGGAAAATATGACATAAAAGTAAAAGGCGTCTTAGTTTAGCTTCTATTGCTGTGATAAGCACCATGACTAAAGGGAACTATGGAGGAAAGGATTTGTTCAATGGTTTGAATGTCCTCCTCACAGTCCATCACTGAGGGAAACTGAGGTAGCAATTTGAGGCTACAACCTAGGGTCAGGAAGTGATGCAGGTTGTGTAGGGGTGTTGCTTACTGGCTTGTCTCCATGTCCACCTGCCCCGGGTGGCCCCACTCCCAGTGAGATGGGCCCTCCCTCATCAACCATGAATTGAAAAATGTCCCACAGTCAACGTTATGGAGGTTCTCCTTTCCAAGAGTATGCTAGCTCCTGTCAAGTTAGCAAAAGGTTAACCAGCACAGATGGGTATGTGGGAAGAGGAAGGGAAACAGAGGGAGGGGACCAGCAGGAGGGTAAAGAGGTAGGAGAAGGCGATGGGGTGATGGGCAAAGTACAGTCTTCATATGAAATTGTCATAGTGAAGTCTATCATTTTGGGTTTTTGTTGTTGTTGTTTTGTTTGTTTGTTTGTGTGTTTGTTTGTTTGTTTGTTTGAGACAGGCTTTCTCTGTGGCTTTGGAGGCTGTCCTGGAACTAGCTCTGTAGACCAGGCTGGCTTCCAACTCACAGAGATCCCCCTGCCTCTGCCTCTCGAGTGCTAGGATCAAAGACGGGCGCCACCAAAGCCCGGCGAAGTCTAGTATTTTAAACAGTGAATATATAGTAAAAAAGATAATCAAAATAAAAATATATAAATGGACAAAAAGTAAATATAGATAATAAAGATTATTAATCAATCAGCCTACAGGGTTAGAAAGGATAGGGAAATGCCTCAGCACTTGCTGCTAAACCTGATAGCTTGAGTTTGATCCCCTGGTAGAAGGGACAAACTGACTTCTGAAAGTTGTTCTCTGATCTCAGGTGTGCTGTGACACAATCCAAACAAACAAACAAACAACAAGAAAAGCCTAAAACAAATAACTTGTAAAACCTGCATTTGGTCTTGAGAGCCTCCCTAAAGCTCATTTACACAGCAATTAAAACTACAGTGCCCACTGAAACAGAGAAAGAGATAAAGGGCATAAGAAGTCAATTTATAAAGAAAAACCTCCCAAGTGTTCGATTTTATTTTTAAAATGCTGGGGCCTTTTGTAAACTTGGCAAGCATTTTACCACTGAGCAATATTGAGAGTCGTGGTGACCAAAATGAGATAGAACTCCACAGGGCAGGGAGAAAGGCATTTATCACCAATTCTGACGATTCGGGTCCCGTTCCCAGTACCTGCATGCTGGAAAGAGAGAACGTTATTTGTTGGGTCTGTAGTTCATAAATATTTTCTACTGGTCTGTAGCTTGTTGGTTTATCTCCTCCACATTCTTCACATTGTCCTCTACTGCAGAAAACCTTTACTGACCCTACCTACCAAACAGATGTCTCGCTGATTTTAAAGGTGTCCCTGTTCTGTTGCTGTGAAGGGACACCATGACCACAGCATCTCTCAGAAAAGAAAGCATTTTACTTGTAGCTTGCTTCCAGCTTCAGAGGCTTAGTCCATGATCATCCTGGAGGGGTTCATGGTGGCACACAGGCGTGGTGCTAGAGAAATAGCTGACAGCTACATCCCGAGCTGCAGGCAGCGGGGGGGGGGGGCTGGCATGGGCTTTTTAATTCTCAAAGCCCACCCACAGTAATACACTTCCTCCTACAAGGACACACGTCCTAATTCTTCCAAACTGTACATTAACAGGGGGCTAAGTGTGCAAATATATGAGCCATTGAGGGCCATTCTTATTAAAATGACCACAAAAACAAATGGAGAAATTATTTTTTTTAAAGTAGTGATTACATAAGATTGATGGCTCATTTACCAAACTAGCTAATGCTACATAAGGTCATAACAGCAGACAGCAATTATTTAATTTGTATCAGACAAGATTCGCTAAGATCATCTTTGTGCTTACCAAGTTGTAAAGCCATCCAGTCGCTAGGGAGTTAAGCTTAATGATCCACTGCAGTAACACTATTAGCCTCAGTTTCTTCTTTCTGTGCTCAGTGATTGTCAGGAACACAGCATGAGTCCTGAGCTAGCGAGAGCCCTTAGAACCTGAGCTTTAAATGGCAGGCTTTGCACACCCAGGTAGATGGATATAAGCCACTGGCTTTTGGTAGACCTATATACGGTAAACAATCCATGAAGACCAATTAGCTGAACAATACTAGGCTTTTGCTTCCCAAGGTGGTTTGAGGGGAGCTCCATATGGTGTGACTTCAAATCTTCCTGGGCAGTTGGTACAAGCCAAAGGAACTCAGTAGCACAATACAGGGAGAACTCTCCCTCTGCACTACTCTGCTATTCTGGGTTCCATTTAAAATAGTTGGAGTCCTCCCCACAGGCTACCATCCCTGCAATGCTTTCTACCTCATCTCAGGGCTCTTTCTTGGACCACCCTCCCTCCACGGGGATTGCATGGTTGCTAAGCACACCAGTGTTTAAAACACGTCACTGATGGCCCTTTCTGTTTGGTTGTAGACACTAGGCCTTGATGTCTCTGCTGTTAGATCCATGCCTCCCTTGTCAGTTTCTCAGTTGGAACCGAGAGGGTAAAGAAGACAGAAGCAGGAGACGAAGCAGGCCTGAAAGAAGCACAGACATTTGTCTCATACAGCAGCTTCCAGAACCTGCTCCATTTCTGCTGCCCAGGACCTTCACAGTGGTCTAGGTCTCCCATGCAGGAGTAAGAAAGATCAAGATGACCTGGGTTTGATTCATTAAGCATTGTTCAGAACCATGCTCATTATTGTAAGCAAATCTCTGAAGTCGTTCCATGTCTTCACCCCAGGTCTCAGTCAACATCTTCACCTCCTGATTCAATGACCCAAAGTAAGTTTTCTTTCTAGGAAAGATGATTTTTCTATTGCCTCATCCCAGCCTTGAATTTATTTGTTAGCATCTCTGTTTTCTCTTTCTCTTTTCAAGACAGGGTTTCTCTGTGGCTTTGGAGGCTGTCCTCGAAGTAGTTCTTATAGACCAGGCTGGTCTCGAATTTACAGAGATCCGCCTGCCTCTGCCTCCCAAGTGCTGGGATTAAAGGTGTGCACCACCAGTGCCTGGCTTCACCACGAACTCCCAGCTCTTTCTTTTGTTTTTTAAAAATATAAACATCTGGGCTGGAGATGTAGCTCAATGGTAGAGCGTTTTGCCAAACAAGCACAGGTTTCTTGGTTCACATGCAAGCACACCTCACACAAAATCTATCATTTATTTGTCTGTCTGTATCTACTTACCCTACCCATCATCTATCTATCTATCTACTTAGTTTTTGTGACAACATATACATAGGAAGAAGAGTAACCAAAAATACTGCACTGTTAATACAGACCGATGAACATTTGTAGAAGGACTATCTGATTAAGAAAGAATGCTGATGAAGAAAGAGGTCCCAGGATGCTCCTTTCTAAATTTAGCCCTAACTTCCTTTTCTCTCAAAGGAAACCACTATTTTGATGTCTGTGGTAATTATTTTCTTACTTTATATATTTGTGCATTTTGTATGTATACGCTTACAGCATCATTTAATCTTTGTTCTTTATGGTGGACTCATATAACTTGTTACTCACATTTATTACTATGTTTATGAAGTTCATTCACTGTGCTGGATCTAGGTTGTTAGAATACTCAGATATATAGTATATAGTACACGATGATACCACATGTTTATCTGGTATGGCGTTTAATCTCGAGTGTCAGCCTGACAGGTCACCATGGAAACATACCATTGAGTATGTCTGTAATGATGTAAACTAGAAAGGTTTTATTGAGTAGGAAGACCCAGCCTGCATTTGTAGGTACCATGCCACAGGCTAAGGTCCCCAAGTAAATAAAGCAGTGAAGTCGAGCTGAGCACTGACATTTATCTCTTTCTCTTCATTCTGAGGGTGTGATGTTACCAGGTACATAGAAGCTGCCGTGATTTCCTGTCAGGAGGACTGCAACCTCATACCATGAGCCAAAATAAACTCTTTCATACTTAAGTTGTTTAAAAAAAAAAAACTGTGTATGAGCTCACACAATAGCACATCTTGGGAGGTCAGGCATGAATTTGTGGAATGGATTTTCTTTTCCCTTTTCCTGGATTCTGGGGATGGAACTCATGTGTCCATGCCCCATTGAGCTATCTCATTGGCCCTTAAGTAGGTTTAGTCAGGCGTTTTGTCACAGCAACAAGAGAATTTATGAGTACACCTGCTAGCAAAACCATTGATGCATACTTAAGTTGTGTTTAGTTTTAGGTTTTATTTTTTTCCCCCCTGAGATGGGGTTTCTCTGTATTGCTTTGAAGGCTGCCTAGAACTAGCTCTGTAGACCAGGCTGGACTCAAACTCACAGAGATCTGCCTCTGGCTCCCAGAGTGCTGGAATTAAAGGCATGCACCACCACCTCCTGGCTGCATTTCCTTTTAGATACTACTGTGACCATTCCGTATATATTTACTGGTACATATGTGCACATACACCACCTGCATGCATGTGCACACACACGTGAGGAAGAGGCACTCTAAATGCAGCTGTCCTCCCCCAGAACCCTCTTTTACAAAAGAATGCTCCAAACTCCTGTCACCTAGAAATGATGATATCCTTTGGACTGCAATTGTGTGCCACTAACGACTCAAGGATCTCTTAGTGTGCCCTCAGGCTTTTGCTAATACATTAGAATTTTAACTCAAGTTTATCCATACATCACTTCCCTTCTTTACACTATTTCCTTGGAATAATCCTTTTCCTTTTCTTAGCATCAATCTTATAAGAAGGTTTGGTAAGTTAAAAATATTTTTTTTTCCTGAATCGTGATGTATACTAAAACATTTAAAAAAAAAAGTTGCAACATCTGCATCCTAACTCCTACACTGGTGTCTCAGGGAAGGAGCAGAAAGAATATAAAAGCCAGAATACCAGGAGCCTGATGTGACACAGTCTTTCCTAGAAATGGCTACATAAACAAAGCTGAAACAATGGCAATATCAACATACATGTTAATGTGGGAAGGCAACAGTTTCCTAGGGTCCTATTCCTAGACTAAGACCTACAGGCAATTAATGAGGAGTGGGAGAGGGAGAATTAACTTTTCCCAGGGATGCACCCCCTTTTTGGTTGTCCATTGCAGAATGATCAGCCCTGAAACCACATATACCCAAACAACAAACACAGATTCAGCAGGTTGCATTTATATATTTGTGTGCACAAATGTAAATACAGTGTGTAAACGATAATACTAATAAAAGGCTATTAAGGTGAGAGTAGGGTAGGGGACACAGGAAGGGTTGAAGGGAAAGTACCTGAGAGGGGCTGGAGAGAGGAAAGTGTAAGGGGAGTACACAATTCTACTTCAGTTACAATATATTAAAAATGTGTGTATTAATTTATATTCCTGTCAAAGATGTCAAATGAACAATGCTGATTTTTTGGTGTCCTCAGTTGCACACTTAGGGCTGCACTGGTGCCTGCAGAGGTCTGAAGACTGTGCAACCGTGAGGATGCCCATGTCACCCTATTGCACGGCTCCAGAGAAGACTGTTGTTATCAGGACACTCCACCATCACCCACCTGCTGAATCTGGGTCCTGGCTGCCCTCTAGGCTCACATTTTCATGAGCAAGTGAGTTCTGTGCAGCATCTGCACTCTCTGGCTTCTCTCGTCTACAATGAAGTCCAAACTGGTCATTTGCAACCCATGAAGCCTACATTACATGCCTGCATCTCTGTTGCTAAGGAGACAAGGGAAACGAGGCAGGCAGATTTCTGAGTTCAAGGCCGGCCTGATCTACATAAGATCTCACCGATCAAGAATAAGACAATTTTAAGCCAAATCTGAAGTAAACTTTAATTAAATATACTGGCCAGGTAGATGGGCTCTGGCCAGGTCCATCTCCAGATTTCCAGAAGATTGCCTGGAAGCATGGTTTACAGTGGCTTAAGTATTTCCCATGAGCTCCAATCAGGGGCAAGCACACATCCTGACATATTTCCTGCCCGTGTACCTCCTGCCCACATGTGATCAAGCACATCTGTGCAGATGGGTCAAACAAACTTGTTCAGGGGAGTGAAAACATGTGGTTTGTTATTTCCCATAAACAATAGCCTCCAGCATTTCAGGAACTATCTGTCCTTGGGCAAGGGGCTTGAAGATCAGAGGCATTTTTGTTTCATGGATCTCTTAGGCACAGTAATTAAAACTTTGGCTCTCACACAAGTTCCAGGGCAGCCGAGGCTACATAATGAGACCCTCTCTCAAATATAAAACAATTAAAAACAACAAAAGAAGCAGGGCTCACGATTTAGGAATGTCTCCAAATGTAAGGTTTTTTGAAAATGCTGGTGGCCATAGAAACGGTATATGCTCAAGCCACCTTCCATAACTGCCAAAATTAACTAAGAAATAAATTGCTTTTGTTAGTAAAATATCTTTTCATTTTTAATCTGATTATCAACCCCCCTTCCCAAGGTTTTATGTGCTAGTTTCATGACTATTAGCACAAAGCATCACTTTTCCTTGCCCATTTTCCTCGAAAAGTGCCTGTGAGTATGTTTATTTATACATTATTTATTTAGATTTGTACAGAATTTTCTATCCTATCAAGATTAACCTCAGCCATCTTTCCAAAGTTAAGGTCTTTTTTTTTTTTTTTTTTTTTTTTTTTGTATTTCAAGACAAGGTTTCTCTGTGGCTTTGGAGGATATCCTGGAACTAGCTCTTGTAGACCAGGCTGGTCTCAAACTCACAGAGATCAGCCTGCCTCTGCCTCCCAAGTGCTGGGAATTAAGGCATGCACCACCACTGTCTAACCTGAAGCTACAATCTGTCCTGTCCATGGTGAAGTTCAGCTATGTTCAACCTGTCCAGCACCGCCCCTGGTTTCCTCTCATTGCTATGCTATGGTCTATCAAGAAGCAGCTGTACTCTATACCAATGTGTTGACTTGTGCCCAGAGAATTTCAAGTTAACTCCAAAGAGAGAACAAAATAATCCACACAGTCACAAATATTTGCTTTGAGCATGGGAACATTTCATGACTCTAATAATTTTAGAAAGGAGAGTAGTGTAGGGAGTAGGTTTTTCCTCCCACCACTGGTCTTGTCCCGCAGCTGCGCCAGCCGCAATTAACACACCGAGACTCTGTATTTGATATAATGCTGTTGGCCAGGTACTAGTTTATGTTGTTGGCCAGTTACTAGTTTCTTATTGGCTAGTTCTGTCTTAAGTATTAACCCATTTCTGTTAATCTAAGTATTTCCATGTGGTCTCATCTTACCGAGAGCAGGCTGGTGTCCTGCTCTCTCCAGACTCTCCATGTTGACCCCTCCTTCCTACTTCCTCTTTCCTCCTTGTTTCCTAGACCCGCCTGTCTTGCTTTCCTATTGGCCAACAGTGCTTTATTCATTAACCAGTATGAGAAACATATTTACAGAACGACATCTCCCATCAGAGTAGCATTCTGCCTTTAAGTGACTTCGGCCAATGCTCAGGTTTCCAATGGTATTTATTAAGTAAGTAAGACAGACTTGACCTTGACACTTTCCCATCTTCACTGTGGACTGATTAAGAGCCAAGGGAAGTGATATTTGTCCCATCTTTCATCTGATTGAACCTATGTCAGTTCACTACTCCATACAGTCATTGCATAGTAAAAAACTAGTCAGGCATTTTTATCAAGGACAAAGTCAGGAATAGACCTCTCTTCAATCTTGGTGCCTTGCTGTTATGATTGCATTTGCTCTTCACGGACATTTCTTTCTTCCTTCCTTCCTTCCTTCCTTCCTTCCTTCCCTCCCTCCCTCCTTCCCTCCCTCCCTCCTTTCTTTCTTTCTTTCTTTCTTTCTTTCTTTCTTTCTTTCTTTCTTTCTTCGTATCTTTCTCCACAGACATTCTTAAGAGCCTGGGTATTGGGCAGCATCCTGTGAATGAGCCAGGCTATGCTCTTTTTCTTCTCAACTAACAATATTTTTCAAAGGTGCAGATGACCTCACAGATCATTGAGCAATGCCTCAATCCTTCTGGAGCAATCTGTCTGTGCTTTCTGACACACATGGATTTGTCCTTGTTGTTGACACCTATGTCTCAGAAGGACTCTGACGGATGAATGGCACTTTTTACTACTGGTGAATTGTGAGCTCCAGTAGATAATAAAAATAAATACAGCCAACATGATTGCATTCCAGAGAGCAGCAGAGTAGGGAGCAACCAATCAAAAGTATTCAGAGCTCCAAATTATGCCCCAGAGGAGTCATCTTGCATATCCTTGGCTCTGTTTCCATGGTAGTAAGGATTGCTTGGGATATTCAAAGGCAATTTAAATGCATTTAGGCCACAGCTTACAAGGGGATAATCTTAGGAATATCAGAAGTGAGTAAACATTAACAGCCACTAAAATAAGCATTATTAAGGATACATTCCTTGTTTTTCAATTCAGTGTAAAATATATATATGTTTAAATCTGGAAATTAAGTCTGTTCCTAATGGAGGCTAACAATGACTCATTTCTTTTTCTTAAAAAACGAATTAATTAATTAATTTGTTAATGCTTTATTTATTTATATTTTATGTGTATTAGTGTTTTGCCTACATGTATGCCTTTGTGAGGGTGTCAGATCCCCTGGAACTGGAGTTCAGACCTTTATAAGCTGTCATGTGGTTGGAGGGAATTAAACTCAGGGCTTCTAGAAAAGCAACCAGTGTTCTTAACTGCTGAGCCATCTCTCCAGCCCCATAATGACTTATTTCTAGCATCAGCTAGATTGAAGACGTCTGGTGAAGGCATCTGGTCTGTGGACCCTTTGGGTGTGTCTTCAGGCAGATGGAAGCAGAGAGGAGCTTAAGGCATGGCTTTCCTTTGTGCCCTCTTTCTGTTGAGTCAGTGGATCCGGTAGGAACCGCTATGGTGGCTCTTTGTATTTTTTCTGTGTAACTGTTCCCCAATAAAGACCCATTTATCATTTATCTTGGGTCTAGTGATGTAATTACATCCTCACCTTCAATCTGGGGCTGCCTAGGTTTTCAATAAGACTTTTTAGATCAGAGGTATGTGTTACTTTGTTCACAGTATCATTCTCTGCAGAAGCAGCTTCATGACTGTGCAGACCATGGAGGGTCATACATGGAGGGTCATTGGAGAATACAACCTACCAAAGGTTCAGGGCTGGAGAGTGGCTTCCTCAAGTTCTGCTGGCTTCCCTGCCTCTCAGAGTCTGTAGAGGAAAGTCAAAGGACACAAACTCAGGGAAGAAGGATTAGCCTGGCATCTTCATACTCATCATCAGCTCTTTTCATCTCTCTGGAGCCTGGAAAGAGGAGACCTGGGAGGGGATGGGCAGACTCGATCACACTTCATAGTACACATATATGGAATTCTTAAAGTCAAAGAAAACATCTAATAAAAATAAATACATCCACATGGGAACATACACACAAAAGGACACAGAATGGATGCTGGAAGAGAAAAGCAAGGCCGAGAGAAGGAAGTGGTTGCAATAAAGACAAAAGCATTGTTTATCCTTTCCTGCAACACTCTGCATAACTGTAAAAATAAGACGAGGTCTCACGTTCCATGTCGACTTTTAGGATTTTTGCCTCACAAATATGTCTTTATAGCGCTTGCTCTGCACTAGACACATGTTATAAATATTAATTATTACTTGTTGTAAATATTTATTTCTTATAGAAACTTCACTTCTATTTCTGTTGGGTCCGTGAAAAAGAACAGAGCTTGAGGCAGTGAGTCCTCAAAGCCATGGGCTAGCAAACAGCAGGGCAAGACCTACAGAGCACCCTTTGAAAGCGTAGGTATTGATAGCAATAACTCTAGGAACTGATCTTTCAGTTGGAGAATTCCTAACATTTAGAGGACCAGGAAGAAAGATGCTTGGAAAATTCTATTCCCTCATGTGCTTCGTGTCACATTAAAAGAGCTACGGAAACTCCTGATGTCTGCATTCACTTATGAATAAGAGACTTTGATGTTGATCGAATAAAGATTTTAATCTTAAAAAAGAAGAAAGCTTGAATTTTCCTGGAGGCAGATGCACAAGTTTGATGGCCTGTGAGGGAGTACTCACTTTCAGTCCTTTCAAGAGAGGAGAGGAGGGAGGGATATTAGGGAAGGAGACTGACAGTATTTTGTGGCATCTGAACTCTTTCTTTGTGGCTTAGAATTATGAGAATTTTCTTGGCCTGAGTTGTGAAGGTGGCATGGTCCTTTCTCTATGAGGGATGTGAGCTTGTCACCATTTCCAGCTGTACAATTACTTCATTATGTCCACACCCACATCTTTCTGCTCATGGACAAAGAAAGGGCTCATTGTTGACACTGAATTGCCACCTGAAAACTACAGTATCAAGATCCACCCAGACTATCTGAGACGGTTCTGAGAAACAGCTGGAGTTAGCTGGACTGGAAGAGCATTGCCTGACACCATCCCACAAGAAGAGTTAAGACTTTCAACTTTCTGTTTAAGACACCTGGCAAGTTACTAAATCTTTAAAAGTATGGAAAACATAGCTGGGAATATAGCTCCATAGTAGAGTACTTGCCAAGTTTGCACAAAGCTCTGGTTTTATTTCCTGGGTGGGTGGGTGGGGGGCGGGGGGGAATAAGGGGGTGGAGTAAGAAAGAAAGAAAAGAAAAATAGTTCTTTATAACCCTGAAAAAAAAATGTTGGTGTTGGAGAGATGACTCAACAGTCATGAACACTACTATAGAGGACTCAAATTCAGTTCCCAGCACTCATGTGGGGTGGCTCACAAATGCTTGTGACTCTTAACTTCAGCTTCAAGGAATCCAATGACCTCTTCAGCCCTCTCAGCCACCTGCTTTCACATGCTCGTACATACAGGCACACATGTACACATACACTTTTAAAATGTGTTTTACTTTTTTTGTGCATGTGTATAGTTATCAAAACCTAGGTTTTAAGAGCTGCCAATAACATGGATTTATGTAAAACATTTTTCAGAGACAATGGCACTCACAGGTCTCAAGAGTAACTTTGGCTCTCAGGGAACAACTGGAAAATGTCTGTAGCTACTGATAGTTATCAGTACTGATGGTGGAGAGATACTGCTACTAGCATCTAGCAGACTGCTACTAAATGTACTATAATACATTTGGGCAACCTCTTACAACAAATAATTATCTGGCCCAACATATTAAGAACATTGAGGTTGGAAAACAAGGTGATAGAAAATTTCAAAAGTAGTAGGACATTTGCACAGATTATTTTATTGTTTGTCTTCTAGACAATATATACATATGGATAGCCTGCCCTGGAGCCTTTTAGCTCAAAGGGGTGTCCAACAAGACATAGTGACTAGCGAGGATCAAAGCAAGTCCATTTCAAAGCCAAAGGGACTACGCCACACTAAACACAAGTTTGTGACCTAACTCAAGAACTTCTTTCTTATTTACAATTTAGGAGAAAGTATTTTCTGAACTTTCAACTTTGAATGGACTTTTGGAACACACTTCTTTAAAAACTTGGGAGCACAATGTGAGGAAAGAAAGAGGATATTTGGTTCTGGTTGCCATCCGTGGGGCCTTTCTCCATTCCTCTCTTAATTGTACTGCTCAATTGGCTCAGGGTCCCTCGAGGAAAGGAAGAAAATTAGTATCTCAGACATTCTAATATTGGGGACTAAGAGCACTGGCTGCTCTTTCAGAGGACCTAAGTTTGATTCCCAGCTTCTCTGTGGCATCTCACAACTGTCTATAATTCTAGTTCCAGAGGATCTGATGCCCTCTTCTGCCTTCCTTGGGTACCAGGCATGAATGGGGTGCACAGACATACATACATGCAGGCAAAACACCCATATACATACAATAAAATAAAATTAAAAAACAATTTTTAATATCCACCCATCTAACTGTCTATCCACCATCTGTTCATTTAGCCTATCAACGTTCATCAGCATTTTAATGTAGCTGGTACAATGTGAGAACTTAGAGGTAAAAATTAAAACACTATACACTCCACTTGCACCCATTGCTCAGAAAGTAAACTTTCCTTTTTCTTTTCTTTTTTCCCAAAGAAATAAGCCACCACCCCACAGTGGTTAGTTCTCTGATAGAATTATAAACGGGGTTCTTGAAGAATATGCAAGCTGAATAAGAACTGAACCTGAGAGCATCCAAGAAATCTAGGCTCCTCCCAGCAGAGAAGGCACCTGGCCTGAGCTCTGAAGGCAAAGTAGGAGCTTTGCAAGCATGTGGGAGGTGTGCAGGAGAATGACCGCTGTTCCTGTTTCAGGCTTGAATACCCAGGGAAATAATGGGGGCAGCCGTCGAGAAAGAGGATGCAGAAGGAGAGCGTTCTAGGTGTGCTGCTCCGAAGTGACGGCTTCTGTCAATCACTCTCAGTTGTCTAGCACCCACATGGTCGTAGGAGACTGGAGAGAAAGAGCAAGACAACGATGCTTTGGTATATGCTGATGTGTGTTCAGGAAAATACATGCTCCATTTCATTTCATTTTCCCCACATTATGTGAACCTCACACTGCTGTCTCTACCTTATAGGTAAGAAGATTATCCAGTAGCATAACTAGAATGTAATTCCAATCTGTTAGAACTAAATCCCGTGTCCTTCCTAGGATCTAGGGGGAGAGAAGAGAGTAGGGATGCAGAGTCGGGTCTGAGAGCATTGAACTCAGAAAGGAAGATTAACTCTATTCAATTTGTCTTATAAAATCAATCTAGTGTGCCTACTGCTACTGTCAGAGCACAGAGGTTGTGGGGGTAACCAACTCCCTTCTGGTTGGATTTGAGGCTTGCTTCACAGGAGGGAATCCATGCCTACTACTGTAAACTTTCTCAAAAGCTCATAGTTTGGGAAACCATAGGCCCTGGGAAAACATTACTATTGCCGTGTTCCTAAATGGGCAGGCTATCAAACCATCTTCTAAATAGTTATGTTTATACCCATGGGTTATTGTGGCTCTCACCAGAAAGGCTTCTCTCTGTAGTGGGTAGCAGAGAATAAAGAGACTCACAGGTATTCAGAGTGCTTAGAATAAATGACTACCAGGTGCTCAGCTCAAAGTTGGATGTTTATATTAATCTCCAAGAGGCTCATCGAGCATGGAGGAAGTAAGGGCAGAAAGAATGTAAGAGCTGGAGGAGGGTAAGAACGCTGTGAAATGCGGCCCTTCTGGTCAGGGCTTAGCTACTGCATTCAGGAGCTCACTGCAGATATTGTTGTCCACATAAGATCAAGACGAGGTCAGCTAATATTCCATCAGGCAGCACTGAGTGATTAGTGGCTTGTGAGAGATAGAAGGACAGACAAAGCAAAAGATAGATATAGATAGACAGACAGATAATAGAGAGACAGACAGACAGACAGATAGATGTGGACAGACAGACAGACAGACAGACAGACAGACAGACAGACAGTATGAATGTGAGAAACAACTTATTGGTGCCAGGGGTGAGGTGTTTGGAGGAATGGGAGGGGAATTGGAGAAGGGCATAATCAAGATACATTGTACACGTGTATGAAATCGCCAAAGAATCAATAGGAGATTTAAAAACTGCATCTAGGTGTCTATGACACAGTAATTTATAGTACATAATTGAATTCTGTTCTTTTCTTTGTAGGAACTACACAATAGTATCTTTTACTACAGTTCACTTTTTTCTTACCTTGAACGTTAAATTTCAAAGCATGTTTCAGTTCGTTTTGAAGCATTTACCACATCAGGTGTAACAGGTGACCAGCTGAGTTCCATCCAGCCACACTTTAATCTGCCTTGATAGGAGTGTAGCATCTGCACAGCAAGCGATTCAGTCATTGCAGTCGGTAGAGCTGGCATTCTGTCTCCACAAGATGATAAGTATGTCCTCTGTGCTAGGATTAGCAGACTCATAATTGGCCCTACAATTGGTGATGTCACAAGGAGAGGTTTATTGAGCTTATTCCTGAAGTCACCGAAGTAGAAAAAGGGTTACTCAATTCAACTTTCTTTTAACCGCTTTCTCTTTTCCGGGTGTCTATTTGTCTTTCTGTCTCTCTCCATCGTTAACCTATTTGAATTCATTTTTCAAAGCTGTGATCCTGGGAACCAGAAAGCCAGAGGTTCTCTCAAATTCTCCCTGAACATATGAACAGCTCAGTTGGCTGGTTTCTACGTAAATGCCACAGACAATAAAGAAAAATTATCAAAAATTCTATTTGTCACCTTGGACCCACTTATTTAATAAACACAAGCCATCCAGTAGAGGGCAGTGCTGACTTGTTCATTAATACCCCCCATGGTAAATGCAAATTAACTAATAAAAATTTTTTCTTGATGTAATTTGTTCAGCAATCAACTAAATGAGATGACTTCGAATGCAGTAAGCCATAACAATTCACATTTAATGCAATCAGGTTGTCATAATTTGCCTGGGACATAATGCCCACGATGTTCACAGCGGGCCTTGGGATTAATCTCCTGTACCTAAGTGGAGACTTCTCTGTTTTATATGTTGGAGACAGACATCGCTGTCAGTGTAGATGCAGAGCTCTCACTTCAAAGGGATTAAGAGTTCACTCTGGAGCTCAATATAGGTGACTATGACCCAGAAACAGAATCAGATAGTCCCAAATACCATGTCTCAGTTTCATATGTTTTTATGGTAACAAAGAACATTATGAATCAGGTATTATTTCCTCCTCCTCCTCCTCATTGGTGGAAATATCAGGTAGGCAGGTTACAGCAAAGCAGGGACATCTCTTTCCTAGGTCCCAGATGTTATCTGTTAAATCCAAAGACCTGTTTATACACTTCAAAAAAAGGCATGACCTGGTAGTCACTACGATGTTAAGCCAAACACTGAGCGGGGGAATGAATGGCTACTATGGAGACTAAAGATAGCAAAAGATCATTTGACTCCCAACCTGCAGCATCTTAGCTCTCCACAATTACTTAAATTCTACTCAGCCAATCAACCTTATCGAATATTTAAATAGTTAAATGATTATTTTAAAATAACCATAGCTTTGCTTCTGGGAACTTCCTAGTTCTCTCTGCTGGCCAAACATAACATTTTGTGTACTAAACTAGCAAGCAATTGTCAAATGTCCCACAATACTTGCAAGACTCATTCCTAGAACCTTACATTAATGAATAGGCAGGGAAGTAGTCTTCAATGTTGATAAATAGAGCCATTGTGGAAGAAATCTCTGGATCATTTGAAACATATCACTCGTTATGCTATAAATTTTGTTTTTCTCCTTCTCTATTCAACATTACATTTACACGTGGCATATAATTCCTAAAGTTAAAATAACTAGGATGGCCTTAAGAAGTGAAGGATGAGGGAAACGCATTCTAATCAGCCGAAAGTGGCATATTCTTTTAACTAGGTCGACTGTGTTTCCCCTTGTACCTGGAGTTATTTGTACTCCATGGAATATTTGAGGCATTTGAAATTACTTATGATCTTTAATTCTAGTTTGGAAAAGTCACTGGACAGTCATAATACAGAAAAAAATTGATAGTGATGTAGACATTTATTAAATTTTCTTTTAACAAATTTGTCTTTGCCATATATCAAATATTACCAGTGGTAGGGATGGAAGGAAGAGATGAGACCTGTGAAAATTAACAATTCCCTAATTTTGTGGCCACAGCCAAGTCTTTGTTCTCACGTTGTAGAAAGAAGCGGGAAATAGAACCTCAAGAGAAGTTACTTGTAAATATTATTTTGTATAGGCAAAATAAGACTATTATTTTATTTTAAAAGTTCTAACTAATTACAGTATAGGACACCTTAAATATTCATTCAAGAAACACACCTCTCAAGTTATAATTCTCTTTGAATATTACTGTTGTTGGTCAGTAATTGGTCTTTTAATTAGGAGGTGTTGGTGGTAGAATCTGTTCAAGAGTTAACTCTAAATTTTGGGTTGCTCTAACAAGAGTCTGGGGAATTAAAGTCATTCGAAGGGAGTCAGTAGTCTGAATATGCTAAATAGCCCCTAACTTGTCATATCTGAGCATTTTTATGCCAATAAAAACATGGTGATCTAAATGATTGGAGCCAACAATGTTGTTTCCTTTCTCCTACTAGGCAGTAATGTGTTTGTTTTAGGATGTAGAAATTTGGATTTAAAATGTGTGCCTACACATGGAGTTCCTTCTAGAAAATTAAACATGTCATTATCAGTTTAAAAACTGGGTTTTTAAAAACCCAAATTCTTTTACATGGTAGTGAAAATACTTTAATCTTTTTTAGTATAAAGAACATAGTTAAGTGAAAGATGGGAGAGCTGTAAGCAAACTGTCACAGCAAGAACACAATAGCATCGTCCTTTGTAAATGCTCTAAGACCAAAATTGGGGTTGTTTTTTTATCTCTAGCAAGCATACTGAATAAAATTTCAAATATATTAGACAATTTTTAAAATATTTAAGTATAGAAGGATTTAAGAAATATTAAAGTGAGAGTTAGTAGAAATGTGGTCAGAGAGGTTTTGAGTTCAGTTATTTGGGGAACTTAATTTTTATAAATCAATAAATAATAATAGTTGTTGGTGGTTTTTCAAGACAGGGTTTCTTTGTGTAGCCCTGGCTGTCTTGAAACTTGATTTATAGATTAGATTGTCCTTGAACTCGGAGATCCACCTGCCTCTGCCTTTCAAGAACTGGGATTAAAGGTGTGTGCCACCACTGCCTGGCTAGAATAATTATTTTCTAAAAAATACTTTATTGCATTTACTTACTTAGCATGTGTAGGGGAGAGCACATGCCATGACACACATGTGGAAGTTAAGAGGACAACTTGTAGGAGATGGTCTCATCTCCAGCCATTTGGGTTCCAGGGATCTGCTGGGGTCATCAGGCTTTCAGACAAGCAGTGGCTATCCTGTGAATGGAGGCTTAACCCTAACCACCAACCATATAAACTTAATGTTTGAACACAATCTAATCAGTTTTAAATGGTTCATTCAATGAAAGGATAGGCCATAAAACTCTGGTTTTCTAAAGCAGTTTTGTGATAATATTATCTGAAGATCTTTTCGACCTCAAAGTGTTGAATTTCAACATTGCATGACCTTTTATTATGGTCATTTTAGTTATAACTGTGATGTCATCTTTCTTTAAGCTTTAGCTTTTCATATCCTTTTTATGATATACTTTGTCCCTTTTCTATTTTCCTGTTACAAACAGTTTTCCTGTCAGCCTGGGCCTAGAGCCACATCAGCCCCAAAATAACACACAGAGACAGTGTATTAATTATAAAACTGTTGGTCGGTTACTAACATTTCTTATTGACTAGCTCTGTCTTAAATATTAACCCATTTCTATCAATCTAAGTGTTTCCATGTGGTCTTAACAGAGAGAGGGTCTGGACCTCTTCTCTCACGTCCTATATCTTGCTGCCTCTCTATTACATATCCCAGAATCCTCTTTGTCTCCTAGTCCTGCCTATCTTGCTTTTCTATTGGCCAACAGGGCTTTATTCATTAACCAATAAGAGAAACATATTTACGGAATGACACCTGCTATCATCTTTTCTTTTTTGTCTCAATGAAAAGAAGGGCTTTAACTTTAACATAGTAAAATATATAACAAAATAGTTATCAAATAAGAACTATAGTTAACAATATTTAGTCCATGAACATTTAGCAAGATTTAAAGAAAATATTTCACCTTCTGTCCTATCTTTGTGAGTCTAAAGTCTTATATGTAACTTATTTTTAATCCTAACTAATGAAAACTATAACCATAACTATCTGTCTTCAACTCATCAAAGACCACAGAGAGAAGACGTCCGGACCATTTCTCCAGTAAGATAAGACCACGTGGAAATACTTAGACTAATAGAAATGAGTTAATATTTAAGACAGAGCTGGCCAATAAGAAGCTCTAGCCATAAGCCAACAGCTTTATATCTAATGCAGCATCTCTGTGTGTTATTTGGGGCTGATATGGCTCTGGGACTAGGGTGGCCAAAACTGCTTGTAATTCTTTTCTTTTCTTCCTTTCTTTCTCTCTTTCTTTCTTTCTTTTTTTTCCCCCTTTTCTTTCTTTCTTTTTTTTTTTTTTTTTTTTTTTTTTTTGAGACAGGGTTTCTCTGTGCTGGGATCAAAGGCGTGCCAGCTTGGAATAAGTCTTTGCCTTAGGACACAGTTTTAAATCTTTTTATTACATTTATTTACTATGTATGTATGTGAGAACATATATGTGTGTATAAATATGTGTGTGTTTACATAGGTATACATGACATGGCACATGTGTGGGGTTTGTGATGATTTCAATAGGTATAGTCCTCATAGACCCATGTGTTTGAATGTTTGGCCAAGAGAATGATGCTCTTATGAGGTGTGGCCTTGTTGGAGTAGGTGTGGCCTTGTTGGAGAAAGTGTGTCACTGTAGGTGTGAGCTTTGAGTCTCCTATGCTCAAGCTATGGTCAGTGTGAGACAGTTTGCTTCCTGTTGCTTGTGGATCCAGATGTAGGACTCTCAGCTACCTCTCCAGCACCATGTCTGCCTGCATGGTGCCTTGCTTCCCACAATGATGAAAATGGACCTATAAGCCAGCTCCAATTAAATGTGGTTTGGTTTTTTTATTTTTATTTTTTTAAATAAGAGTTGCCCTGTGTCTCTTCATAGCAATAGAAACCCTAACTAAAATAAAATCAGAAATCATCTTGGTTTTCTCTTTTCAGCAGGAGGATTCTTGGGGAGCAGGTTTAGTGGCAATCTTTGCTTGAACCAACTTGCTGGTCCTACTTTAGGGTAAAATCTTCTTTTACAAAATCCTTTTTCACAGAGATCTTCTTGCCTCTGCCTCCCGAGTATTGGGATTAAAGGCATGAGTCACCACCACCTGGCAAATATTTCTTTCTTAATAAAATAATTTTATTTCAAATGAAAATCCCAAGAAGCCAAATATGAAACACAGAAAACATGTATATCATATTTAATATCTAACAGTTATAAATACAGGTAAAAATGTTAATATTACTGCCTTTTCTTAATAAATTTAATTTAAATATTTGTTAAAGTATTTCCTAAGCCAAACTGTATTCTCACTCTATCTGAAGACACCTCTATTGCTCCATGCAGTCGGTGACCACACACTTCTGTTGCTTAAGACTGCCTGCTTTCCTGACCTCTATTTCTGAAGGCGTGACTTTTCCTCCTGTCTTATCCAGCTTCCCACTCTGGCAGCTTTCCTGCCCTGTTGTTTTTCTCTCAAACCCCAGTAAAATTGTCCACTTTGCCTCTGACTCCATCTTTCAATCCTCATACCTACTAGACCCCATGTTTGCTGATAACAGAAACCCAATGGAGGATCATCACAGTAATCACCAACTATGACAGACAAGTCTTACAGAACTAGCAAGTGCTCTACTTAAAACACCAAGCAGAGCAGCAGGGCAGGGGAAGGTTCTTCATTGTCCCATTGTGGGTTCACAAACAAGAGAGAGAAGGGAAGATCTCAAGTAGCAAAGGCAAAATCTTGGAAGATCCAGAAGCTGTGAGGAGCAGTTGATGGGCAATTACCCGGCACAGGCCACCCTGTGTCTTGCTTACATAACACTGGGCCAAGGAGGAGCAGATACCAAGAGAGAAGACAATACGGCTGCTCTTCCAGGAAAGGAGGGGAGCAGAGAAAGAACTCATCATAATCCTTTCTCCAAACACCCAAGGCCACTGCCACTCATAGTACCACGTGGACACTTCAGAGTGTTGACCTGGACTGGAACTTAGTGGAAACTTAAACAAGCCAAGACCAGACCACAGATACACGCCCACAAAAAGTTAATCAGAACATAGCAACAAAGTAAATAAAACCCTGGGTGTGGTTCCATCGGGACCTCAGAAGCTGAAATCTGTACAGGCTTGGGAGCAGCTGCCCTGGATGGCAGCAGTTTGGAGAAGCACTGCACACTAGGGGATGAGAACCTTGGCTCCCTGGACAAGGCCAAGGGGTGCTGGGAAACTCCTATTGCAGGCAGAGCCAAGGCCTGCTCATGGCCAGGCAGAGTCACCCCTCAGATTCTGCCTACTGACTAATCTGGTCTAACCAGTTTGATCTGGAACCAGGCAGCAGGTCTAATTAGCAATTTGCTCCCTGAGACATTTCAGAGAGAGAGTAGAGATCCAATGCACATCCCCAAAAGCAAGAACTATTGTCTGATCATATATATGTGTAAATATACATATGCATATATATATATGTATGTATGTGTGTGTGTTTGTGTTTGTGTGTGTATTCACAATAAAAACCTTCCCATATTCATATGTATGCATATAAATACATAAGTACATATATATACACATGTATGTATGCATATTTGTGTAACTTTGGATTTTATTCATTGGTCCATGAATACTTAATTCATTTTGTATTGCTTGACTGTATCTCAGGACTGTGCCATCTGTATCTGCTGTTGTCCTGTTCTATTCGCTCGGTTTCTTACTCAGACAACCCACACGCTTTCCTTCTCACTCATACCTCATTTCCTCTTTGACTCATTTTCTATCCTCTTTTTATCTCTTTAAAATGTTTTTGAAAATTATTTTATGTGCATGGATTTTGCCTGTATGTATGTTTGTGCATCGTGTGTGTGTGTGTGTGTGTGTGTGTGTGTGTGTGTGTGTGTGTGTGTAATGCCCTTGGAAACCAACGAAGGTATCAGATCCCCTGGAACTGGAGTCGCCATGTAGGTGCTGGGAATTGAACTCAGGTCCATGTAGAACATCGGTTCTCAACTTTCCTAATGCTGTGACCCTTTATTTGTGGCGAGCCCCAACCATAAAATTAATTTCATTGCTTCTTTGTAACTGTAGTTTTGCTACTGTTAGGAATCATAATGTAAATCTCTGTGTTTTGGGTGGTCTTAGGAGCCCCAAAGGGGTCTCGACCCACAGGTTGAGAAAACGCTGCTTTACAGGAGCATCAGTACTCCTAACTGCTAAGCTGTCTCTCTGGCTCCCTCTTTTTACTTCTTAACTAAGTTTCCACAGCACCACTAATCTTTAAATTGCACCTATCTAGTACTATCCAAGTGGCCTCTATTTACCTGCCCCCTTCATTTCTTCCCTGCTGCTCTAATTCTAAACCCGAGTTTTATATTCAGCTATTTTTTCCTTTCCTTTCTTCCTTTAATAATGGATATCTTAGTAAACACCATACCAGTCCTCCAATGTTATCAGTGTTAAAAGAGGTGACTGGTTTTAAATGACTGCTATATTTGTATCGGTTGTTGCTTCCTGCAGCTTGGTTTCTGTTCTTACATAGGTTCTAGTGATTGTTCACAGTGCCATTAGCATGTGGACTTGTGACAGAGTAGACTAAAAATTATATATAGAAAATAAAAAATGAGTATGTATGTACATATATGTGTCTGCACATATGTACATACGTATGTATGTACGTACGGATGTATGTATGTATGTATTGGTTTTCTCTGTCAGGTATGCCTTACCAGGAAGGACTAGTTTTTCTTTTGCTGAGCTTTTATATTAGCGAAGTCCTGCAAGACTGCTTTTCTCCCTTGTGTCTATGCAACGATCTCTTCCTTTTAGGTGGTGTTCTGAGTTTCAGGGAGACATTCAGTGATCCCTTGCTTATCACTGTTTTTCACTTACCAGATTAGTGTGCTAATATATGCCAGTGGGCATAGAAAAGAATCCGTCGGTTATTGGGGGAAGGTTTTTTATTGTGAATAAGAGACAGAAAATGTCCAGAGGCATCTGGAAGGGTCCAGACCAGAGCTGGGGAAGCCAGAGAGTGAGAGAGGAGAGGAGAGATAGCAAGAGATAGATCAGTGGTTTCCAACCTGTGGGTCGAGACCCCAAGGGAATCAATTGTCCCTTTCACAGGGCTCACCTAAGACCATTGCAAAACACAGATACTTACATTATGATTCATAACAGGAGCAAAATTACAGTTATGAAGTAGCAAGTAAATAGTTTCATGGTTGGGGTCACCACAACTTGAGGGACTGGATTAAGGGTCTCAGCACTGGGAAGGCTGAGAACCAATGAGATACAGCCTCTGTGCCAGACCACAGAGAGCCAGAGTAGTGAGAGCGAGCAGCGAGTGAGGTGGCCCTGGTGGGCAAATCACGTGCACTTTAAGGATGATGAGTAGGTGTGGGAGGAACTCCTTTTGGGGATGGACACCTCATTTCACAAGTTCCTTCTATAATCCAATTTGAGACCATTTCTAGAAGTATGGAGGGCCTGAGACCTCACAGTTAACAGGAATGGAATGCTGGCCAGGTCTGAAGAGGAATTTCAAACAAAAGATACAACATCCCAGCCTACAGACTCTCAGAGAACACACCAGAGGACAGAGAACTTTGCCTAGTGTAAGAATCATCCACCCATCACCCAATGGAAACTCGTGAGACCTTTTCCCTTTTCGAAAGTAGGAAATGCTTTTTCTGTAATAGAAGTAATTTCTATTTATTTCTCCCAGTCTCCATCTCCCAGTTTAATGGGGAATCAGATTCCCTTTTGGGGATTTTAGTCTTGCTAATAAGAGAATTTAGGAACAGCCTTGGAAGGAAACTCAAGGATAATTTCAGTAGAGCTTGAAAGAAACACAGCAAAGCGGGGAGGCTTTTATTTGGGCAGCTACCAGGAGGAAGGATGAGGGAAACGAAGAAAGCCATGCCTTTTTGAGGTAGGGTCAAGAAAACCAGAATGTTCAGCAATGAAGGTGAGCAAGCAAGAGGAACCACAGAGAAAGAACGAGAAAGCCCAGAATGTTGGGGAAAGTATGCTTATGCTTCCCCCCTTCCTTTTGTGTGTGGGTATTTTATCTGTACCCTGAGCATGCCGGGTACCCAGAGAGGACAGAAGAGGGCATCAGATCCCCTGGGACTGGAGTAACAGATGGTTGTGAGCTGCTGTGTTGGAAAGAGCAATAGAAACTTTTACCTGTTGAGCTGTCTCTCTAGCCCCCACATACTAAGGAAAAAGAAATGATCAGAGTTTTAAACGCATGCATTCTTAGCAGTGCTGCAGGTTGGAAGGCCTCAAGCATCGTCACTGAGGGAGGGGCCTCTGAGAAGGACCATTGAAGGAATAAGGGAATCATTATTCCTCTCATCTCCTTAGTGCGTTTTCAAGTGAACCCAATTTTTCATGGGTTGGTGTGTTGACCAGGTAGGTCCAGGTAGATCCACTCTTAAGGGAGAGACAACACTATGTCACTTTCTAATCTTTGGAGAAGATCAGAATGTCATTTCTCTACATGGGAACAAGACATAAAACTCAGATTTCATTTTTTTTTTTTTTTTGAACAGTAGGAGGCAGCTTTGCCTTACAGAGCCTCAACAAAGCCCTAATATCTGCCCATTTTACATAGTATTTTAAACCCTAAGGAGGGGGAAGCTATGATGTTTACCTCTCTAGTGTTCTCAGGGAAAATAAGAGGTGGGGTCCAAAGGTAAACATGGTGGGGGTCCATCCTAAATGATCTCTAAGCCTACTAGTTCTTGTAAAAGAAAGTAATGGGTTTGTAACCGTGTGGCAGGACTGTTGCTATTTTAAAGAAAAATGTGCACCTCTCCCTATCATTAGCAGACCAGAGACAAAGGACCTCAAGGGACAGGAATTCCCTCCAGAAAGAAGTCAGAAGCCCCATGCCTGTCAAGGGAAGAACCTGACTCCTGGAAAGAAATTTCAAAGTTCTGACAACTTTCTCAGCTACCTTTGTAGGGAGAGAGTGGAGCAGGGATGTAGGACTCTCAGCTACCCATCCAGCCACATCTGCACAGACTGCTGCACTTCCCACCATGATGATGATGGACCTCTGAACTCTAAGCCAGCCCCAATTAAATGCTTTACTTTATAACAGTTGCCATGGTCATGGTGTCTCTTCACAGCAGTAGAAACCCTAACTGAAACATCCTTTGTGGTAAAAATCTCAAAGGAGCTAGACTTGTAGCTGTAACCACATTTGTGAACACAACAGACTGTATACAACAGGCCAATAACGAACATCATGCTAATATGAAAAGCATTTCCACTAAAATCAAGAATGAGGCAAGAGTATCCAGTTTCTCTGCTCTTATGACAATGTTTGACATCTTAGCTAGAGCTATAAGGCAAGCATGAATAAAAGGGATGCAGACAGGAAAGGAAGCAGCCAAAGTTTCCTTACTAGCAGACTACATGATGCTGTATGTAACTGACCCTAAAGAAGACAATAGAAATATCTCCCAACTCAAACACTCATTGATTGGCAGAATTAAGATAATAGGAAGGGCTATGTTGGAACAAACAATTCACAGATTCAGTATAATTCTCAAAAAAATTCCAAAACCATTCTCCACAGAATTAGAGAAGACAACCCTAAAATTCATGTGAAAGCTCAGAAGATCATGAATAGTTAAGGCAATTCTGGGAAAAAAGAAATTAATACTGAGGCTGGGGGATGGCTCAGTGGGTAAAGGCTCTTGCTGTATGGATCTGATAACCTGACTTTGATCCCAAGGACACATGTAGAACTAGAAGAACACAACCAAATCCACAAAGTTGTCCTCTGACCTCCACACATAGTCATAGGACATGCCCCCACACCCCATGAACCTCATGCACACACACAATAAATAACAGTAATAAATAAAAGGTAATAATAACAACACTACTGAAGGTACAACCCTACCTGCTATCAGGTTCTACTACAGATCCATAGCAATAAAACCAATATGATCCTGGCAAAAAAATATGTAGGTTATTTGAATAAAGGATCCAGAAATAAATCCACATAGTTATAGTCACCTGATTTTTTTTAAGTTAATTTTTTCACAAATCTATCAAAACATGCATTGGAGAAAAGACAGCTTCTTTAAGAAAGCACAACTGAACATTCATATGTAGAAAAATGAAAGTATATCTTATTCTACACAAAAATCATCTCCAAATGAACCAAAGACCTTAGCATAAGACTTAAAACTCCCAAACTGTTAGGGGAAAAAGTGGGGAAAGTGTGCCTGTGGGTATGTGTGTATGCATGCGGACACACACACACACACACACACACACACACACACACACACACACACACACACTTTTTGAATAGACCCCCAGTAACTTAGGAAACAAGATTGTCAATCAACAAATGAAGACCTCATGAAACTGAAAATCTTCAGTACAACAGGTTGTTAACTCGAAAGACAGTTGGAGAAACATCTTTGCCAGCTACACACCTGGCAGGGTTAACATCTGGAATATACATAGAACGAAAAACTGAACAAGAAAACATCCCAATCAATAAATGAGCTAATGAAACAAACTGCCAGTTCACTAAAGATGAATTATATTTGACCAATAAACATGTGAAAAATATCCAGTGTCCTTAGTCATTGGAGAAATGCAAGTCATTGAGATTCCATCTATTCCATGCTGCCATGGCTATTGACAAAGGCAAGCCCCTATACCCTACAGGTGAGGATGCAAACTAATCCAACCTCTGAGAAAATCAGTGTGGAGACACAAATCCAACACATGACCCAGCTATACCTGTTGTGGAATATCAGTTAAAGATATGCTACATTTGTTTAGTGCAAAGATGTGTTGCATTCTTTTATGTTGCATTTGTTGAACTCTGTGAAGCTGCATTATTTTGCCTGTCTAAAACACCTGATTGGGTTAATAAAGAGCCTAATGGCCAATAAGCTCTTTATTAGCCCAGTCAGGTGAAAGGCTAGGCGGGGTTGGCAGGCAGAGAGAATAAATAGGAGAAGAAATCTAGGAAGAAAAGATCAAGGATGGGGAAAAGAAGGGGTCAGCCACCCAGTCCACACAGCCAGACATGGAATAAGAAGGAAAGAAAGATGTATAGAAATAGGGAAAGATAAAAGCCCAGAGGCAAAATGTAGATAGCATAATTTCAGTTAAGAAAAGCCAGTCATTCGTAAGAAAAAATAAGCCTCCGTGTGTGTGTGTGTGTGTGTGTGTGTGTGTGTGTGTGTGTGTGTTTATTTGGGAGCTGGGTGTTCTGGGCGTCGGGCCCCCCAAAGAATAAAGAGTAAAAACAAACAAACAAATAAATAAATAAATAAACCAACATATACCTCTCCTGGGTATATACCTAAAGGATTTCAAGTCAACATATCGCAGAGACACTTGCACATCATTTATTGCAGATGATTCATAGTATCTAATGACCTAGATACCCAACAACTGAAGAACACGTGAGTGAAATACGGTATCCGTCTTCACCCATAAAGAAGAATGAAGTTACATTGTTCATAGCCAAGTAGATGCCACTGGAGGCAATCATATGTAGTTAAGCCAGTTTCAGTAAAACAAATAACCTGTTTTCCCTCTTTTGTGCTTCCTACATTTTCTACAATCACATCAAGTCACACATGCATATATTAGATGAAAATAGATATGAAATGTCTAGGGGAATAAAGGGGCGAGTAGGAGGGGTGGCAGGGAGGGGGAGATGGGAGGAATGGGGAGAAATTCTCTCAACATATTATAGCTATAAGAATTTTCCTTTTTTAATTGTTTTTTACAGTCCTATCCAAGTTCCCCCTCCCTCCTCTTCTCCTGCTTCCTCTCCCCCCACTTCTCCAATCTGCTCCACGGAGAGGGTAAGGTCTCCCCTAGGAAGTCTACTAAGTCTGTCCCATCATCTCATTGAAGCAGGACGAAGGCACCTCTCCACCCCACACCCCTGTGTCGAGGCTGGGCATGGTATCTCTCTTCATATAGAATGGGCTCCACTAAGTCAGTTTGTGCATTAGTGTTAGGTCTGGGACCCACTGCCAGTGGCCTCATATATTGTCCCAGCCACACCATTGTCACCTATATTAAGAGAGTGTAGTTCAGTCTTATGAAGAAAAAATTTTAAAAAGATAAATCTAGTTATTGGATAGAGAACAGATATGAAGCCAGATGTGGAGAAACACACCTTTAGTCCCAGCACTTGGAGGCAGAGGCAGGCAGATCTGAGTTTGAGACCAGCCTGGTCTACATAGAGAGTTCCAGGCTAGCCAGGGCTACATAGAGGGATCCTGTCTGAGAGAGAAAGAGGGAAAGAGGGGGTGGGGAGACAGAGATAGAGAGTAGACAGGAGTAATGAGGAAGTAAGAGTGGAAAGTGGAAGTGATTCAGTAGAGAAGCGACATCAGAAAAGGCAGGGAAGTCATGGAGAGGAGCTGGGGAGATGGCTCAGTGGACAAAGAGCTTGCCTTCAGATGTGAGGCTCTGCAGCACACAATTAAAGGTAGGTGGGCATGGCGGCTGCCTGTAATAGTTCTCTGGCTGTGGAGAGGGAGTCCTGGGGTCGGAGGAGTCTGGCTCGCTAGACTAGCTGGCCTGGTGAGCCCTTGGTTCAGAGGGAAACCCTGCTCCAGTAAATAAAGCAAGAACAGTAGAGGAAGACACCCAATGCCACAATTTTGGCCTCTACACGAACTTGCACACATATTCCCGTGCACTTGTATGTGTGTGTATGTGTCCACATATGTGAGAAAATGCGTACTCACATGCACACACATATACCACATATGCAAACACATACACAAGAATGTATGGGGGAAGGCAGATTTGAGATATGATGATGGTCTAGGGGAGAAGCTCATTTGTGGGTAGATACACCTTTACCTGGGTGATGTCCATCTGAAACCTTTGCCCCTACCCCTGGATTGCAGGAGACTTCTTCCCTTCCTGAACCATTACAGTATTTCTGACAGGTGGCATTGTTTTCTGACCATACACAGACACTGAAAACTTGATTCAAGTTATTCCTGATGGGAGATGTCACTCTGTAAATATGTTTCTCGTATTGGTTAATGAATAAAGCACTGCTGGCTAATAGGAAAGCAAGATAGGTGGGACTAAGAGACAAGGAAGATTCGGAGATAGGTAGGAGAGGATTCAAAATATAGGACCGAGAGAGAACTCTGGGCCCTCTCTCTGGTAAGATAAGACCATGTAGAAATACTTAGATAAATAGAAACGGGTTAATATTTAAGACAGAACCAGCCAATAAATAATGCTAGTAACAGGCCAACAACTTTATATCTAATATGGCGTCTCTGTGTGTTATTTTGGGCTGGCATGGCTCTAGGACCAGGCTGGTGGGAAAACCACTCATAACATATTCCAATACAAAACTTGACTTCATTTCTCATTTTCATATTAATTTCTACTGTGGAATTCAAATTCGCTGGGAAAGACCAGAGGCAGACTCAATTGAAATTCAGATTAGAAGACTATCAGCTTTGAGCTAAACAGTATGCCTACCAAAATGGGCTAAGGGAAGAGTTTATTTACTTATTTATTTATTGTTTGTTTGTTTGTTTTGTAAGACAAGGTTCTCTGTGTCGCCTTTTCAGTCCTGGAATTTTCTCTGCATTGTTGAGGGAGGTCCTTTCTGTATGCTGTGAATATATGTTTCTCTTATTGGTTGATGGATAAAGCTTTTTCGGCCAATGGGCAGGCAGGATATAGCAAGGCAGGAAGTATAACCCACAGCCTTGTGGCAATACATAGTTTAATAGAAATGGGTTCATAATTAGGAGAGAGCTAACCAACAGAAGCCTGAGCCATCAGCCAAACAGTTTATAATTAATATAAGCCTCTGTGTGTTTATTTGGGAGTAAAGAAAATTCCTTCTACCTTGTATAACAGACTGGTCTCAAACTCACAGAGATCATCCTGCTTCTGTATGCCACCATTGCCTGGCTTAAATGAAGAGTTTATAAGGGTGGATGGAATAGTACTAAAAAGACCACTTCATTCCAGTTCCACTGCAATAATCGAGTTTACAAAATCAGAAAGCAAGTGGTTAACTACTTCACATTAGGAAAACCACCATCCTATTCTTATCTCACTTGCAGGTCACTAGGATCTCACAGACATTCCAGGGCAAAGGTGATTCTCAGTATTGTATTAAGTTTCTTTACACAGGGAGATATGTGTAAATTACTATGTATGCCTGAGCACTTGGGAGAAGTGTCACTAACTGACTAGGATAGAGCAGGCAATAATGCAGCTGCACCAGGTTAGGGCTGGCTGTCACACCCCCACATCTCGCTGCTACTCCAAGTCTCCATACCCTCTTACAAGGATTCCCAAGCATCTCCCACCTGACCTCCACATCCAGGCATCTGAAACTAATTTGGTCTCTTATAACCTTCCAATTCCCTCCCCTGGGTCTTATACTGGGGTCCCTTTGCTCTTTAACTATTACTTCATTCCCTTTCTTGGATCCCTGGTATAGTGGTTTGAAGAAGAATGGTCCCCATAAGCTCATATACTCCAATGCTTGGTCATTAGGGAGTGGCATTACTTGAGAGCGATTTGGGGACAAGACTGTTGGAGTACGTATGGCCTTGTTGAAGGAAGTGTGTCACTGGAGTGAGCGTTGAGGTTTTCAAAAGCTCAGGCCAGGCCCAGAGTCTCTTCCTTCTGCCTGCCGAACCTTCTGTAGGACTCTCAGCTTCTTCTCCAGCACCATATCTGCCTGCATGCCACCATGGTCCCTGCCATGATGATAATGGACTAAACCTCTGAAACTGTAAGCCCACCCCAATTAAATGCTTTCCTTTACAAGAGTTGCTGTGCTCATGATGTCTTTGCACAGCAATAGAACAGGGACTAAGACACCTGGCTTGAGGAATTTCAGAGACATGTGGCACCTTGCTGTGGTCCTAAGGGCAGCCCCACAGCAGTCTTTATGTCTGTCTTCCTTTCTCTTTTTGCTCCCTAAGCAGGAAGCCAACAGGAGGCAGCCCTCCCTTCCTGGCTTAGGGGAGGCCCTCACCGATTTTTCCATAGGTAGGAAAATTGTAGCTCCTCCTGGAGGCTGTTTACTCACCCTAATTTCCCAAGACTCTGACAACATCCATCAAGGGCGGTTTGGAAGGGTGGGAAGGTATTTGTTGGGATCATTTTTGGGAATGACAAAACAGGCTCTCAGCTATAAATAAGCGTAAGGAGGTGTCTAGCCCTCTTTTAGAACACCCATTGCATAACACAGTTTTCCTAGGAACTTGGTGCTCTTTGCCAACTCTCTGGCCACAAGAAACTTTCCACTCAGCAGCCTATTGGGTTTGTGGCCTGTGCAGACGAGGGCAGGAAAAGCTCAGGAGTGGGAAACTTAGGTTCTATTTTGGACATTTCCAGATGAGTGTAAGAAACTAGTAGGGGAGTGGGTGTGGAACTCGAGGTGAGGACAGTCCTGCCAGTTCACCCCGGGACTCCTCAGAGTCCATAGCAGACAAAGAAGAGGTTACCGGGACATATAACAGACAGAAGGGCAGGAGGGGTGGGGGAGTATCAATCCCCACTTTCAAAGGTCAGGAAGAGGAGGAGGGGCCAGCAGTGAAGGCTGGAAAGGAGCCAGCTCCTTTCCAGTCAGAGCAAAGGCCTAGATCTTAGGACAGGTGTGCTGACCCCTGGCCAGTGTCTATGTCAAGGACAGACATTTGGAACAGGACAAGAGTGTTTGCCATGGTACAGACTGGCAGAGCCTGGAGAGCAAATGAAGGGGATGGAGTGGGCAGACAGTGCACACGAATAAATTCTGAATTTTGCTTTAAGGGAAAGAGTGAAAAATGGTAGCCATAGCTAGGAGGGAATTTGGGAGAAAGAAGGGTCAATCCTTCCTTAAAATGGAGTAAATGATACACACTTTGGTGTAAAAACATTTCCTCTACGCTAGAGGAAAGAAAAATCGGGTAAAATTGTACTTATGACGAAAACAAATTAAAATGAAAGTTGCAAGCACGACTTCCACACAACAAAATTCAAAGGCGCTATGTCAGGCAGGTTGCAAGTGATGAAAATGCCATCCAAACCAACTGAACTTGAACGGAGGTGAAGACCCCCACCCCGAAAGAATTTATTATATAGACACAAATGCAGGTCTCACCTCAAAAGTAAATAAGAAATAGTTTATTCTAGGACCAAGTATGAGTGAACATGACCTTGGGACATGGACTTAGGTCGTCCCAACTAACATGTTCCTATGTGGTAACAGTTTCCTGAAGTTTTTATTGTAAACGTAATTGTAAATCAGAGCATCCCCCCCCCCCCAAACACTATTGTGAGCATTAGGGAGTGAATCATAGCGAAACAGGGAAAGGCCCTGCTGTAGGTCTCAGGTGCTACCTATGACAGGCTTAGCTTTGGGGTTCGTGGAAGTGTGTGGTCTGTTAACATTCCAGAAAGATTTAGTAGGTAGTCACTGGGATATTAGGTTGGATAGGGCACAGAGGTGGACAATGAGTGGCTATTATTAATGGGCTGATATAAGTAGCCTGGGATGATTTTGTTATAAATCAGCAAACATTTGCTCTCCACAGGTAGGAAGGCTAAGTAACCAATGAGCCATAGAACTTTTACCTTAGGTGTAATTTATTTATTTGTTTTTCAGGTTACAGTAAGAGCGGTCAGTTGAAAGAGTAGAAGATGGGCCACAGCACTGAGAGAAAAGTCTCGGATGCCAGCGACATCTCTGCGGCCAAGTGTCTCACGTCACTTGACTATCATTAGTTTCTGCTTTTTACTTGGTGCCCTTACTCTCTTGTAGCTAGGATGTGTCTTTTTTCATTTCTCCCCCACTTCGAGATAGGGTTTCTCTCTGTCCTGGAACTCCTTCTGTAGTCCAGGCTGGCCTCGAACTCATAGAGATCCACCTGCCTCTGTCTCCTAAGTGTGTATCACCACACATGGCCTTCTTCTTGTCTTAAGAAAGAGATCTCAACTTTGAACCTCAAACTGATTCTCCTTCTCTAGTGCTGAGGGTTATAGCCACCACATCAGATGGGGATGCACCTTTCCTGTGGGATCGTTCAGCCCAAACAGCTTCCAACCCATCTTCCCAAAGACAAGAGAAACTTTCCCCAACACCAGCAAGTTCAGATGAGTAACTGGGCAGAGTTAGCTATCTACTTCTGAACTTCAACTAGACTTGTGGGGGAGTAAGGATTCTTTGAATGGCCAGATCCACACATCTCTTCTTCCTATACTTATCATTTGTTTTGCTTTAATTTGATGTTGTAGTTGTTGTTGGTGATGTGTGTATGTTGGGGTTCAAATCTAGGTTGCATGCATGACGTGTGTTTGAACACACATCCCTTGCTGCACTCATGGAGGTCAGAAGACAATTTTGTTCTTTCTATCCACTCTTACATGGGTTCTGAAGATCAAGCCAGATCACCAGGTTTATGCAATAAGTGCCTTTACCCATTGAGCCACCTTGCCGACCCTCCTCAGTTTTGCTTTGAAATAGAATCTCCATGTGTAAGCCAAGATGGTTTTAGCCTCTATTTTTCTGAGTGCTGGAATATGGTATACCTGTTCACATGTCCTTTTAAAAATAGCTGTGTTTAACTTTTCAACATTATGACATGACATTGTCATCTACAAAGTTCATGCTCAACAACTGCACAATGAAATTATATATACATATATATATATACAAACAAACATACTATACACACACACACACACACACACACACACATGTACATATCTTACAAAAAAAACCTCTTTGTAAGTTTGTGATTTTGTGTTGGCCATGCTCATAGGGCTTGCTATGTGTGACTCCAGGTTGTGCAAACAAGAGCCATTCTTCCTAAATTGCCTACACTTTTTTTCTGTCATTTCTTTTTTTCCTCCTTGTAAATTGTATTTTATCTTTCTTATTAGAATCTTCTCTCTGATGTAAGTGAGTAAATTTCCAACAGGCAAACACCTCCAGGTTAGAGTTCAATTCCTAACAAAATGAAAGAGAAAGGCAAATTTATCAATTGACAGGGAATTGGTGTTAGAATCCTGGGTATTCTAGTGATGTTTTTGTTGATTTGCGGGTCCCCTGTAGTGTGGATCATTTCAGAGATGTGACCCATTCACAGCTGGCTTTGTGTGTGTGTGTGTGGGGGGCTGCTGTTTAGCAATTATATTAATAGTGTACATTGATCTTGTAAGTCAAAGGGATTCACTGTGACATTTTCATACATGCAAATTATGAACTTGTATCATATTCACCCACGTGAACAACTTAGGAAATTATTTGCCTTGCCTACGGTTTCAAAGCCTTGCTTCTGGCTTTGTTATTTTGAGCTTGAGTAAGAATAATATCACAATAGCCCTTTCTTACCCGGGCTTCACCTAATGGACAGAGAGCATGTTTGCGGTGAGACTTGGGGAAGCCCTTGGAATACAAACAGGAGAGGCAGGTCTTGTACAGGGCAGTGTTTCACTTGGCTGGTCGCTACCAGTTTCTTTCCTCACTTCATTAGTGTTGACATTTAGCCATGCCTGGCCCGCCCCTTGGAGACCTGGCAGAGTGCATCACCCCTGCCCGAATGCCCAGGCAGTACCTTAGCCAGCTGTGTGGTCTCTGTGCACATGCGCTGAGCCCCTCCCTTTAAAAGGAAGAACCCCCAAAGAAAGGTCTAGAGAACTACAAGACTGCTCCCAACTAACAATTTGAGCTTCCGTGGAAAGGCTACCATAAATGCCCTTCCTGGAGAGTGAGATCAACAACTAACTTCTCCATGGAGCCCTCAACTAATGCCTGTTGGAAACAGGATCAAACACCCATACATAAACACTGAGTCGAACTAGAAATTCAGATGCAGATGGAGAGGACAAGACCATGCGGCAGAAACATACAGACAGCTTACCTGAACAAGGAGGAGCTAATGGCCACTAGACTGATAGCTGGGAAGCCAGCATGGGACTGACTCAGGCCCCCCTGAATATGGGTCTCAGCCAGAAGGACTGAGCAGTCTAAGGGACCTCAGACAGTGGAGCCAGGATGTATCCCTGGTGCACAAAAGGACTTTGCGAACACATCCCCCATGGAGGGATAACTGCCTTAATCTAGAGACAGGAGAGAAGCCCTAGTCCCTACTTCACAGGACCTGTCAGATCTACATGACCCCAACTGGATGGCATTCCCCTACATATGGAATTGGGGTGGGGGGATGGGAGGGGAGGGTGGTTAGAGTGCATGTGAAAGGCAGAGAGGATAAAAGGGAGGGAAGGAGGGAGGGAGAGAGAGAAGGAGGGAGGGAGGGAAGGAGGAGGAAGAGGGAACTGGGATCAACATGTAAAATAATAAATTAAATTAAAAAAAACAGTGCTTTGACTCCAAAATTTAAATTGAAGGACAAGTTACTGGGGAAAAGGATTTCTATTTTTGTTTCCACAGAAAATGAAAAGATATGGATTCCTTCCAGACTAATGTGGTTTGATCAAGCCAGACCACCTGAAACAGAGTACCAGGTGATCCTACATTCAAAACAGCTGGACAAAGCAGCCTTACAGACTACAGCCAGGATTTCTGAATCTTCTTCGAATCCCCCATGACAGCGCCCCTTACCAGCAGGAAGTAGTTTGGAAAGAACGACGCCCAAATTCCCAAATATTGTGTATAAATGTTTGTTTTCATTTAATTGGACTTTGTTATATAAAATAAAATAAATTAATAAAAAAAAAAAAAGAAAACCAATGTGTATAGTTTAAAAAAAAAAAAAGGGAAGAACCCACCTGCTTTCTCTCTCCTTTTCCTCTTCCTCTTTCCCCCTCCCCAAGCCCTGCCCGTCTCTCTCCTTCTCTCTCTCTCTCTCTCTCTCTCTCTCTCTCTCTCTCTCTGTCCCCCTCCCTTTTCTCATTCCCTTTCCCCAATTTAAAAAAAAAAAAAATCCTCCCATGTGAGCCCTGTTGTGTGGCATGTCTTCTTTCGCTGTTTGAAGAATTACAACAAGTAGTCTTCTTCCATTCTTCAAAGCGCGTTTCCTTTCTTAACAAGCTAACTCTATTTATAATCGCACGTCCCTGGTGCGGTGTTTTCCCGTAGGACGAAGGAGCCTTGCAGCTGAGATTCTCGGGCCTTTCTCACGGATTCTCTGGTGTCTGTGGCTAACTTTGAAGACGGGCCTCTTTTTCAGTCTCCCCTCCTCCTTAAGGGTGCTGGGGTTTTCAGCTCACCTATGCTGTTGTTTCTCTCAAGCTCTAATAGGATTGTCCTCAACTTTCTTTCTGGGGTGATTTTAAATTCTGTTAGTCATGAGGTTAGAACCCCACACACCCAATAACCCGAGTTGGGTTGGTAAGGCAGGCCCTTGATTGAAACTGTTCAAAGCATTGTAGTAGCCTCCAGAAAAGACCGACTCCTATTCTGTCGTTCATTTGAATTGAGAAGGTCAAGGAGGCTTAGCCGGCAAGGGAGGAAGTCAGTTAGAGACAGCTATGCTTTTGTGTTCGTTTTTGTTTTGTTTTGTTTGCTATGTTGACACTGAGCTCTAAGTATTGCTGGTGCTCCTAATGAAACACCAGTATTGGGACAACTTCTTAAGGACGACCCCCTCCCCATCCCGTTTTGTTTTGTTTTTGAGACAGCCCTCCCCATCCCGTTTTGTTTTGTTTTTGAGACAGAGTTTCTCTGTGTAGCCCTGGCTGTCCTGGAACTCACTCTGTACACCAGGCTGGTCTCAAATTTGGAGATCCTCCTGCCTCGGCTCCCGCTGGGACTAGAGACCCTTCCCAAGGAGCCTTAAACTGGTTGGTGATCAGAATGAGCCTTGAAAACAGCAAGAGAACTGTCCAGCTGGTTCTCCTCAGAAGCAGCCTCGAAGAGAGGTGGGATTAGGGACATGACTAAGGGCTTCACAGCCCCTCAGATAGACATTTCTAGAGAAGCACGGTTACTGGCCAGGTGAGTGGGCAGGTTTTCAGTGGGGTCAGAAAGTGAGAAGGATGGACCCTTAGGACCCTTAGTTTAAAAGCAATCCTCTCAAAAACACTTCAAAAGGGAAGCCAGTCAGCAAACCGGGACGCCTCATTCAGCACCGGCAGACGGAAACCCTATCTTTTCTCATGTTCATTATTAGTTTTTTGGCACACCTGTTTGTTTGTTTTTGAGACAGGGTGTCACCTTGTAGCTCAGGCTGGCCTCGGACTTCCCACAGTTCTCTTGCCTCAGCCTCCAAAGAGCTTGTACAGCCGGTGTGAGCCACCAGTCTATTCCCATTTGCTAAGGAGCAGCTTTGATGTCAGAGCATGTATTTTATTGCTGGAATTAGACCTCTCCACATTACCTTTCTCTAAGGGTTGAATTTAGGGTCCCCTCCATAGCCCACTGTGCACTCTACCAGAGAACTACACTGCCAGTCTCCCAGAAAGCAGAGAGACCAAAAGCTTAAAAGGTTTTGCCTCATCAAGATTGAGAACTTGCCCCATTTGAATGTGGTCTATGCTCATCTTGCACGCTAAATGTGTCCCCATGAAGCTCCAGGAGTGAAAACCCTCTCTTTTAAATGCTTGAAAATAAGGACATTGCTACTCTCAAGGTGTTTAGCAAGAAGCGGCGAAAGCGTTTCTAATGGAACTAATCAAGAATGATATTTTATGGCAGTCTATGGAAGTAGGCAAGATCTCCTGAGTGTTTATGGTGCCACTGGCATGGGCATGAGCCTGTGGGAGGGTGACAGGAGATGGGCACACTGAGATGGGTTTTGCGGTTGATGAGTAGACATTAGTGAAGTCTGTATTGTCTGTCAGTGATGCCGTAAGGTGTCATGGTGTCAGTCCTCTCTGTTTGCTTTGAATTATGGGGTCCGGAATGGGAGCCACATTCTTTTTTCAGGAGCATCCCGACTTCCGGATGAAGTGGCCAGGAGAGGAGGAAGCTGCTGCCACTCTTTCAAATGGGAGTGGGGGGAGAGTTACAGCAAGAGGGGATTCTCTTGTCATTGTGTAACTTTCCTGTTCAGAGGGCAAAGGATATTGTATATTAATGTAGCCAGTGCTTGAATTTTGCCCTTTTAGTTATTGAAATTTTACATCTCAGTGGTTAAAATTCTACCAGGTTGGGTTGGGCTGGACATGGTGGCACTTTCCTATAATCAGGTACTCAGGGGGCTGGGGTAAGAGGGTTGCAAGTTTGAGACCAAGCCAGGCTACACAATGAGTTCCAGGCTGGCCTTGTTTGTTTCTGTCAAAGCATCCACACCAGCTTAAGGACCACTGCTTCAAGAGAGCCAGCGTGGTTTGCTCCATTATCTGCACCCAGGTCTCAGCAGAGTCCCCACATTTGCTCACCCAACCTTCATCTGTTTTCAACGCTTAAAATTTCAAATTCTACAGTGAAGTCTAGAGAATGGGAGATGCAATAGTGGTGATGGCTGTGAAAAGAATTTGTTGAGCGTCTTCACCACAGAATCCAAGGCTGCTATTGCTTGCCCTTTCTCACTGGTGAATGGAATAAATGAGGATAGTTTTGTGTCACAGAGATATGTGTAATACATAAGTTATCCAATGACTATTGAAATGGACTTGCTAAATATAAAACTGGGTTCAGTGGTAGAGAACTTGCCTAGAATTTTTAAGGCCTTAGATTTGGGCCTTAACACACACACACACACACACACACTCACACACACACACACATACTCACATACACACACACTCACACACGGTGGGGTGGGGTGGGTGGGTGGGTACACGACCCAGAGATGTGGGGGACAGAAATGAGTCCCACATGAATTATTGAATTATGCCTTTATTGAAGTGAAAAATAATTTCTGAAGTTGAAATTTGCTTGTGTTTTTCTTCTCTAATGCAAAAGCTACCATGTGATTTTATAATAGCCTTTTAATTATTCAAGATCTTCCAGAGAAACAAAAACAATTTGATGTCAAACGATTGGGATGGGGTTAAAGAATGAGCACACATGGCTTTGGAACTCAGCAGGCCTAAAGTCTTTGACACACACCAGCGGCTGGAATTCCAGGCAAGACTCAGGTAACTGAGTCCAAGGGCAATCTAGAAGCAAGAGCCCCTCTTGCTCCCCAACTCTTAATTGTTTTTTTTTTTTTTTTTTTTTTTTTTCATGAAGGGTCAACTGTCTGAATGAACTCCTTGCATTATGGGAATACACTTTATTGGAAGTCCAATGATTTAAGTGATAAATACATCTTTATAATACCTCCACAGCAATATGTGAACTGATGTTTGAATAAAAATAGGATATCATGGCCTAGTCAAGTCAGAACATAAAGTTAATTAATTAAAAAACTCAGAATTTTTTTTTTTTTGGTTACAGGGACTCATGCTTTCTAGTATAACCAGCAAGAAACCTTCCCATTGACATTCCTATGGACCACAGTTTAGAAGTCCAGTTAGAGACAGAGAAATAATGACCAAAAATCCTTGCCAGGCTTTGAGCAGTAAAGGAAGAGGGTAACTTATCTGACTTTGAATGTTGAATGGCTAATATTTTATCATGTAAGTCTTTCCCATCAATACTCAAATAATCATGCGATCATCTTTGCTTGGAGAATAATATTAATAGCAGTGGGGACACCAACGAAGGTCAGTTCTTCTTTTTTTTTTTTTTTTTAAAGCTTTAACTGATTGAGTGAACTGCCCATGAAAAACAAAACAACAAAAAAAATTGATATACCTCATTAGAACCCTGTCTAATTTTAGAAAGTTTCTCTGCCTTTTTTTTCAGAATTTGATAACTTGCACCATGCCTATAAAGCCGAAGTATTGAATTGTCCATAAGCCTCGGGAGGGTATTTGATCTCTTGTTGAGCGCATATATATATATATATATATATATATATATATATATATATATATCTTCTCCTGTTAACATTTCAAAACTTATGGGCACATCATTTTATTGATTCCTAATTGCTTGGTCCTGGTCCTGACATCTTTTTGAATGCTCAGTCTTCCATGGTAAATATTCACTCCCAGTAAGACAAGCCTTTGTGAAGATCCTCCAGTCAGAGGGCAGAAAACCTTCCCCAGGAGTAGAAATAAGGAGAGACAGTGGAAAAGGAGCAGTTGGTCCATATTGAGCACAAGGCCCTTTTAGAGCCTTAAGAGTCTTAAATGAAAGGGTATACATATACATATGCATATGCATATGCATATGCATATACATACAGTTTTCCACTTGTTGCCCCGGGTTCTCAGGATCAGGTGTTTTACTCTCTGGGAAAAGAGAAAATCCTTCCATGTCTTCTCTTATCTCCAGGGCTCAATACAGTGCCTTGGCTGGGAGACCCGCTCGGTGACTTTGAAGGAATTGTCTTGTGGAGGGTGAAAACCTCCCCACAACCTCAGAAAGAAATGAAGCAAAGCAGGGAAAAACAAAGTTTCCACGCTATCAGGAACTTCAGCTGATGCAGAAGTTTTAGAACAGGAGGGAAATTAGAGCTGGAGGTGGTGTGGTGGGCAGAATCAGCACAGGGAGTAGGAAAACCCTCAACCTCGTCACAGAGAGACTAGATAATATATATCTTCCGGTTCTAAGTTTTCTTCTATTCTTGTGCTAGTTCTGCTTGTTTTGGATCATTTTTATTTGTAATTTTGACTGTGACATTTTTATCTGTGTTTTTATTTCTTTACAAAGCTGAAAAGCATCACTAGGAATATCTTTGGTCCCCTTGCATCTAATTGTCCCTGAATTGTTCTTCCTAACTAGGAACAAGTTCCGAGGACCAGAGATTCCCTCTTCAGGGAAAGAAGGCTGAAGCTACTAATGAACTCTGGGAATTTTATCAACTGATGGTGTCTCACTTTAAGTTTTTCCTCCAGCAACTTTGTTGCTCCTTCAACCCTGCCTGCCTCATCTTTTTACTGCAGTGAATGCTCCTGCCTTATTATACTTGTGCACATACTCCTCCAGGGGTTCTTCACCTTTAACCCCCCCCCTTAAATCCCTGTATTTCAGGTGCCTGTTCTTGGTGCCACCTTTAAGCACCTGTGCTTACTTATCTGGCCAAGGTCACCTGATATGGCCATGAGGAATTAAATCAGGTTGGGCGGCAGAGCCACAGTGCAATGAGGCTGTGACAATTTTATTGACAACAACCAGACTTTTTATGCCTTTATCAGAAACAGATTACAATGGCAATTGCTAGGACCAATACAATTGTAGTTGCCGGGACACAGTGAAGTTTAAAGCCATATAGGGTACACAAGGTTAATGTCTAAGACCAATTGCCCTGTCAAGCTTCCATGCTTCCTTGGCTACTAGAGGAACACACAGAGAAACACAGGGTATCCTGACCGCTTCACTGTCTGAGGGAGAGCATCAGTCTCTCGGGAACTGGAAGACACATTGTGCCCCAGGAGCCATGGCCTCTAACCTGAAAAACCTATGACCCAGGCCATACTAGGCAGCTTGGCCGGGCCAACTCCATGATTCCCTGCAAATAACTATACATATTGGCATTCATATTAAATAAAATCATCCTATTAAAAGATATACTCTGGAGTTGAGAGATGGCTCAGCAGACAAGGGCATTTGCTGCTTGAATGAAAAGAAGAAATAAGAAGGAAAGGAACATGACTGGTCTCAGGCACGGCGGAGGAGAAAGTTTATTATAGATAATAGGGAGAGCATAGGCAGAGGCAGGGACATCTGGGAGAGTCCTGAGTGAACATGACCAGACTGAGCTGAGCCATGTAGGAGAGGGGGAGGGGAAGGAGAGGGGAAAGCAGGGGAACCAGGTGCAGCAGCCAAGAGACCCACAAGTACACCTACAGCAGGTAACCAAAATGGTTGAATTATATAGGGAAGGGAAGCCTAGCCCCCTGGGCTAGAGTTCCTGGAGAGGGGGAGAATGCAAGCCAGGAGGACCCTGGAACAGGTCGTGACTGAGGGATGCAGGGAGAGCCATGGCCAGGTCTGCTGTGATGTTTTAAATAGGCACCTCAGCCATTTGTTCCAGGGTTTGAAACCTAACAGTGCTAAATCTGATAACACGTGACTGATCCTTAGGACCCACAAGGTGGAAAATAAGACTGACTCCCCAAATTGTCCTCTGAACTCCACACATGTGCTGTGATCCACTTATGCCTATATACTTATATGTGCCCATACAGATACATATATTTCAGTTAAAAGGTTTTTAAAATTACTTTTTGTGCATATTAATGTTTTGTCTGCATGTATATGCATGTGACTGCTTGATGCCCTTGGAGATCAACAGAGGTAATTGGCTTCCCCAGGGCAGTAGTTACAGACAGAGATGAGTTACAGACAGAGGTTGAACCCAGGTCCTCTGCAGGAGCGAGTACTGATAACAGCTTAACCAACTCTCCAGCTCCAGGAAGTAGAAACATTGTAAAGATCTGTTTTGGCAGGTTGACATTCAGCATGCACCCAGATCTAATCCTAGGGGTGGGCAGGCAAGAGATCATACTTTCCTCCAATCCCTCCTCCCCAGAGTTGGGGCTGGTGATCTAGACTTCTCCAGCTTGTGGTGGAACGTTAGTTCTACCTCATTTTTACAGAAGCCAAATGTTTTGAATACGGGTCAGCATGATGAGATTCTGAGCAGTGTTTTAAGACATCTTATTGTAAAAGTTGTGCAAGAAAATAAAATTCACACGACCCAGGTGACATGCCAACTAGAGCAGTTCTTGGCCAATATTATTCCAAATGATGATCGTGGTAAACAGTCCCACAAGGTCAGAATTAAGCTGACCTTGAACTAAACTACGGCAATTTCTGATTCACACTAGACATTTACTGAATAATGTAGACCTTTATAAACAGTACCTTTCACTGTAATGGAAGAAAGAAGTGACAATTCATAAAAAGGACACCAACGATATGAAAGAAATAATACAGTTATTACAGAACACAGAAGCAGTAACCCTACAGGCTTTTCCTCATTCAAACCTTCCCATGGATTCTGCGTAGGTACAGATAACGATATCACTTTCAGAGTGCCAGAGGGCTCAAACCTGTTGATTTCAGCTCCTGAACCTCACCAACAGAAGCCTTCCAGTCCAATTAATTTTATGTTCTGATTTGGCTAGGCCATGATATCCAACTTTCGGCCAAATACGAGTGTCCTTTGTAATGTTTTTCTAAATATAAGCTGACCATCCATGAGGGCAACCTAGTTCAGCTGCTGGCTTACCTCGGTGGGGTGTTTCTAAGTATGCTTATCTCAGTTCACAAAGATAAAAAGAGAAAGAGAAAAGCAGATTAGGAAAGGAGGTGACAGAGTGAAGGTTTGACTCAGCGGTTGGGCGCTTGCCCAGCATGCAGAAGGACCTGGGCTCAATTCCCAGCGTGGGGCGTGGGAGGTGTGGGCGGGCGGTGTTCAAAGTTAGAATGTTCGTTTGGCACAGCCAAAACCTTGAAAAGTACGTCGTCCTAAAACCAGCTATTAAAGACTTGTTCATGCTCTCAACAAATCTTGTTGACTGCTCTATCAACAGAGGTGTCGCCAAGTAGTTTAAGTCTTCCATGCCTTCTGTTTCTATTGCAACACTCCATACGCAACTGAGACGCGCAGAATCCCAGCACTCGGACGCCTGTGTATTATTTTCTGACGCCGCGGTGCAGCTCGGGACGCAGCCCGAGACCCCGCCTTCAGGGGCTCCCTGGGCGGAGCCCCGGGGTGTGTGATCTGTGGCGCAGGGGGCGGGCGCGGACTGTCTTCCGCTCGACGCAGAGCTGGACCGGTGGGGACAGCAATGAGCTGGGAGCTGCTCCTCTGGCTGCTGGCACTGTGCGCGCTGATCCTGCCCGTGGTGCAGCTCCTGCGCTTCCTGCGGGCCGATGCCGACCTGACCTTGTTATGGGCCGAGTGGCAAGGGCGACGCCCAGGTGAGCACCCGTAACGGCCCAGGCTCCAAATGAGAGCCCCTGCTGGGAATGGCGGAAGGAGCATCCCCATCTCCTCCAAAAGTGAGCAGGGTAAAGGTCCCTCCCGGTAGGATGGAGTCTCTGTGGCCAAACTAAGCCTTGCCCGAGGGCAGAGGACCCAGGAGGAAGAGGCCGTGGCTAAGTGGGCAGTTCTCACTCTGTCGCTTGTATTAGTTCAAGGATGGTACTGCTGCGTCGCTCAGACTAGGAGAGAAAACATCAAGCTCCAAGATGCAGGACACAGACTTCTTAAGTAGGCCCCCCCAGGGATCCCAGGACACTATCAGGGAGAGCAGAGTGTATTCCCTGCTTTGTAAGAGACCCAGTGTCTGTTCATCCTGAACATGTTTTTCCTGTGCTTTTAACTCTCTCCCAAGCACTGGAAGAAAATTCGGTCTGACTCATCCACTTAACCAATTGCTATAAATGTCACAATAGAAAGCACCGAGCTGGCATGTTGCCAGGAGTTAGATCATTCCGGGCACACTAAGGTACATTTCATCTGCTGTATCTTGGTCTGTGCCTTGTTCCGTGTTTGATACTCGGCTAATACACGGTTCACATGCTTAGATATATCAGTTCACAGGTGCTGCTGCGTGTTGCGTCAGTGTGCTCCGTACTTCACCAATGGCCCCTGACCTTTGGAACAATTCTTATAATATGGGTATTATTCGACTTGTTTTTTTTCCAGTTAGAGACACTGACAGAGAAACTAAAAACCTACCCGTGGTAGGCTTTTGATCCTTCAAGGACTAAGTGGGATTCCACTATCCATGGTGACAAGTACACAGAACATCTCAGAGTACTTTGAAGTTGCTGGTCACTTAGAAGACAGTGTATTCAAAGTCTGCAGGGCAGGGGTAGGTGAACATTGGGTCTTGGAGATTAAAAATAATGAGAGGGTAGTATTTTGTGCCCTTCTCAAACTCTGGCAGACATCCTTGCTGGGTTTCTTTGGCTCTAACAGGTGTGGTACCGACAGACCCATAGCACAGTGCGCTTGCAAATTCAGTGCCGCAGAACTGGAAAAGACATGGCTCTGACCTGTAGACTGTACCCCAGATATTAACTTCTATTAACTCCAATTCCCTCTCCCCTGGCCACTGTTGATGGGATGATGCCTGTTGATCCGTTGCTGTTATTTGCCTGTGGGTGTTGTTTGCCTTTGAGCCTCCATGCTTTCATTTAATTTGAAGACTGAATTAAAATCAGTTTGTAAATTATATGATTGTATACAAATCAACACATTAAATGTAAATGTAAATGTAAAGTTGTTGACATATCCAAGGGGCATATTGTTTAGTTAGCAAAAGTTGTGTTTTTTCATAGAAAGCAAGAGTTAAAAGCCACTAAAAGTAATAGTTTGTTGACCCGTTTCTGAGACAGAGTCTCATGTAGCCCCCAACTGGCCTTGAACTCATTATGTAGCTGAGGATGACCTAGCTCCTCTTTCCACTTCCCAAGTACAGGGACTCCAGGCAGGCAGCTCTATGCCTGGCAAGAATAAGTACTGTTCTTAGGGAGTGGTGAAGGGGCTTGAGACAGGGTCTCTACATAACTCTGGCTGCCCTGGAACTCACAGTGTAGTTCAGGCTGGCCTCAAACTCACAAAGTGCTAGGATTAAAGGCGTGTGTGCCCCCCCCCCATCTCTTATTAATGCAGAGTCTTTGGTCAATTGTGCCTTTTTTCAAGAGCATCTTGCCTGAAAGGAAAGCTTTGTTTACATAGTTTGGTTCTTTCCAGGACATGTTATGTGTGTTCATAGTTTTATGAACCAGTTGGGTTTTGAAATACTGTTTCTGTTTAGGGCTTTGACTGTAATTGGATAATAGTACATATGTCTATAATGTTTGCAGCATGGGTAGTCCTCAGCAGTGGAGCGCTGTGTTGACCATATCTGTGTACACCATAGGCTAGCAGACAGTGGGGGTTGTTTCTGCCAGAGTTCTTGGTGTTTATTCAGTTGATACTTATTTGTGGAGTCCTTTTGATGTTCTACTCTCTGCAAGGTATTAGGCCACTACTGTGAAGAACGAAGATAGGTCTCAGCTTCAATGGATTTCATGGACCAGTGGGGGTAACTTACTCAGTTTCCTGACAAACTCAGACTCCGTGAAGTTCTTGGGAGGGGTTTAATATGGGATTGTGTTAAGCTCATAGTTAAGAATGAAGTGAGGGCAGCCTAGATAGCCTTATTAACCCCAGTCATGAAACAAGAAATCAGGTATGAGTTCTGGTGAGTTTAACAGGCCCCCAGACCTTGGTACAACTGACTCCATGATGGAAGTGTATTCAGATGGTAAAGCCTAGCATGCAGACAGAACCACCTGCCAAAAATGCAAACAGAGACCTAATCCATCAAAGTCCATAGTCTGAGAAAAGTCTCTTAAATGTATTTATCTTGATCTTTGGTTTCCCTAGTTCTGATGCTGGCCAACTGTTCTTGTTGAATGAAGTATCAACCCAGGACATGTTTTTAGTGTTTAAAGGCTCACCCTGAGAAAGGCTAGGTGCTACAGTGGGATCCTGAACACTAAGTATAGTTGCTGGCCAGCTAATAAAGACTGTCTATTGGTTTAAAGCCACGCCTGAGTGGTCTTCTCTGGTGGGTATTCCACAATAGTGAGACCGGCAGTTAGAGCTGGGATGATTACATCATACTATTGAGCAACATATGGTATTTTCAAAGGCTTCATCTGTGGTTTCTCTCCATAAATTAGAATTATAAAACTAAAAAGTGGGTGGGAACTTTAGAATCATTTATCCGGGTCTCCTACTTAATAAAGAGAGCAAAGAGTTTCTAGTCACTAGCTTTAATTTTCTTTGTCAAATAAGTAGATAAATTGAGACTTAGAGTGAAACTGTGTAGTTATGAGGCTTAGCTACAAATAGATTCTAGGAAATTCACCCAGATTCCAAAATATTCAACATGCCATATGGGTACTTATTAATAACATGGTTTGTATTCACATTTTTAAAGATAACACTGGTAAAATATGCTTTCTTAGAATGCTTGAATTCTATTTACTCACTTATTTTGTTTGTTTGAGACAAAGTCTCGGTATATTAAGGTGGTTCCAACTGACTGGGTAGCCACATAAGTATGGCGTTGAACTTCTTTCCCTCCTGATTCTACCTTCAAAGTTCTGAGAATGTAGACCTACACCACCATACCTGGCTTATGGAGATGCTAGAGATTGTTCCCAGACTTGTGTGCTCGAGGCAAGTACTCCCACAGCCGAGTCAATCCCCCACCCACGACACTTGAAATTTCATGCTGCACACATTAGACCTTCATATTTAGTAGTGGTATGTTTAAAAGTGTATTTACTTCATTCATGTTTTACTACTCTTTTGGTATATGGGCGTCATTTGTCACATACTGGCTCCCCTGTAACTCTCCTCCTTCCTCCACAGAATGGGAGCTGACTGACATGGTGGTGTGGGTGACGGGAGCATCCAGTGGTATTGGTGAGGAGCTGGCTCTCCAGTTATCTAAGCTTGGAGTCTCTCTGGTACTGTCAGCCCGAAGGGTCCAGGAGCTGGAGCGGGTGAAGAGAAGGTGCCTGGGTGAGTCAAACCCTAACCGAAGCTGTGCTTCCTGGAAGTGAGAATCTAAACTCAAGTGCAGCTCCGGGAAGTGGGGGGGGGGCGTCCTGTGCAGTTCACCCTGGCTCCCGAGCTTCCTGTGCACTGTCTGGCTTCCTCTTCCATTACCTCTTTGCCTTCTTTTCTGCCATCTCCCACTGTTGTTTTATACCAGCCCTCAAGTGCGTGTGGAGTTTAATGATCAGGTGACTTGTATCTTTGCTTTAGGAGAAGGGGCTCTTACCCACAGCATTCCTGTGTGTAACTAATGAACTGCAGTTAGGAATGATCCTTATTCCTTTTGCTTTATGTCAGATATTAAAGTCATGGGCAGGTAGGTGTGTGTGTGTGTGTGTGTGTGTGTGTATTAGGATGATGAAATAAAAAGAAAGAAAATAAATAAGGCTTTAAAATGAACCCAAGGACTAGTACCTTCTGTACACATAATGGATGACACTGTTAATATTTTCATTGGTTTTAGTTTTAGTATAGTCACATTCACTTTACTTTATTAGTTTCATGGTGTATTTAGCATTTAGCCCTTTAATATAGCCTTAAATGATCATATCTCTCTCTGTCTCTCTCTTTCTCTGTGATTTCTACTTGTTACTCTTCAATTATCTTTCTTTCATTTTGCTGACTTCGTTGACCCAGTGGTAAAAGTTCTTTGCTCCAATTCTCAATTAAGTCACAAGGTCCTTTTCACAATGTTGCTTTCAAAAGTTGCTGGTGTTTTAGTTCTATGCTTTTTTTTTTTTTATGGTCATTTGTCCTCTACTTCTGTGACTTGTAAGGCATGCTCTAGCAGAGATGATACATCATGTGAGCTATGCTGAGCTGGTGCCCCCCCTCTTAGTTGGGGTTTCTATGTCCATGGCATCTCTTATAAAGGAAAACATTTAATTGGGGTGGCTTGCTAATAGTTTCAGAGGTTCAGTCCATTATCATCATGATGGAGATGGGGAGCATGGTAGTGTACAGGCAACGCGGTACTGAGGTAGTAGCTGAGAATCCTTCATCTTTCGGGCAGCAGAAAGTTGACTGGGACTCTGAGCATAGGAAACCTCAAAGGCTGTCCCCACAGTGATACACTTCCTCTAACAAGGCCACACCCACCCCAACAAAGCCACACCCCCTTAGTGCCACACCCTATGACTTTATGGGAGCCAATTACATTCAAACTACCACATTCTACTCCCTGGCCCCCATAAGCTTGTAACAATATCATAACGCAAAATACATTTAGTACAACTTCAAAAGTCCCCATAGTTTATCACAGTCTCAACTATGTGTAAAAGTCCAAAGTCTCTTTTAAGATTCATGCAATTTCTTAACTGTAAAAACCAAACAGGTTATATTCTTCCAATATATAATGGCACAGGATATGCATTACCATTCCAAAATGCAGGGAAGGGAGCATAACAAGGAAATACTGGACCAAAGCAAGACTGAAAACCAGCCGGGCAAACGCCAAACTCTGCATCTCTGTGTCTAATGTCAAAATGCTCTTCAGATCTCCAACTCTTTTAAGTTTTGTTAACTACAGCACTCTTCTTTCTCTTGGGCTGGTTCCATCCCTGTTAGCAGCTGTCCTCAGCAGGTATCCCATGGCTCAGGCATCTCCAACATCTATAGTTCTCCAAGGCAATCTGGGCTTCAACCTCACAGCTTCACACTACGGCCTCTCTAGGCTGTCATTCAGGGACACCCCTGACACATGCCTGGCCTCAGTGGCTTTCCTTAGTCACAGGCAACTTCTATAGCCCCTTTTTTCAGTTCTTAACTCTAAAGCCGGAACCATGTGGATGAAGCTGCCACGTTCTGCAGCTTACCAGGGCTGGAACGTGACACCCTCCCCCCACACCCCCTCGTTCAATCACATCTTCACCAGCTTTCTGTCTTTGGCTGCCTAAGTTTGGGTGTCCCGAAACTTGCTCTGCAGGTCAGGTTGGCTTCAAACTCAGAGATCCATCAACCTATGCCTCCCCATAGCTGTGACTAAAGGTGTGCCCCGCCATACCCACCTCTAAGCTTTTCTTTAGTTCTTTTTCTCAAGCTGGAAACTTAGCTGGGTGGGATCTTGTCCCGAGGTCACCGATCCCTGTATCCCCTTGAACACAGGCCTTAGCTCCATTCCACTTCCTGGTGTTTTGTTTTTCTCCACGAAATCTACATGTTGTGATTTACCCTGCCCAGATTATAAATCTTTATAAGCATGAACACTAGTAACCACACAGCAGAGTCTATCCTAGGCTGTTTTGAAATTTCCTCTGCTAAGGGAATTAATCCAAAATTCTTAACTTTAGCCTCAGGCAGTTTCGTTGGACAAGGGTAAAAGGCAGCCACTTTCTTCACCAAAATATCATAAGAACAATCTCTAGGTAACATACTAAAGTTCTTCTCTGAAACCTCTTGAGTGAGTCCCCAACAGTTCAAATAACTCTAACACCTCTGTGTTCCATGCCTCTACTAATATGGCTAATTAAACAGAGCTTAAAGCACTCCACTGCTTTCCTAACACAAAGTACCAAAGTCCTTATTACTCAAAAACAAACAAACAAAAAACAAAAACCAACAACAAAAAACAAACAAAAACAAAAAACCCAAAAAAACAAACAAAACATGGCCAGGCCTATCACAGCAATACCCCAGTCCCTGGTACTAACTTCTGCCATAGTTAGGGTTTCTATTTCTGGGAAGAGACACCATGACCATGGCAACTCTTAGAAAGAAAACATTTAGGGGGCTGGAGAGGTCCTGAGTTCAATTCCCAGCTACCACATGGTAGCTTACAAGCATCAGTAATGAGATCTGATGCCCTCTTCTGGCCTGTAGAGGTACATGTATGCAGAATAAATAAATAAATCTTAGAAAGAAAGGAAGGAAGGAAGAGAGAAAGAAAGGAAGAAAACATTTAACTGGGTGACTTCCTTATAGTTTCAGAGGTTAAGTCCATGCAGGCCACTGTGGTCCTGCAATAGTAGCTAAGAGCGCTACATCTTGCAGGCAACAGGAAGTTGACTGAGACACTGGGCATTATCCTGAGCATAGGAAACTTCAAAGCCTGCCCCACAGCGACACACTTCCTCCAACAAAGCCACACCTACTAATAGTGCCACTCCCATTGAGATTAGGCGGGCCAATTACATTCAAACGGCCACAGTCTCAGTAAGTTTTTAGGTGGGAATTGTATGAAGGACTTTGTGCTTTTCCTTATTTACCTCTTGGTAAATAAGGGAGGGAAACTTTTACCTACATCCCACTACTGACCTTCTCCGCTTCTTACAGGTTAATGGGATGAGCGTAAAAGAAAAGATTTCGTTTTTAGCTATGTGTATATGTGTGAGTCTGTGCATGTGAGTAAGGTGCTCTTGCCAGAGGTGTTGGCGACCCTGGAGCTGTGATTATAGATGGTTGTGACATGGGTGTTAGGAATTGAACTCGTGTGTTCTGCCAATGCAGTGCAAGCTCTCAACCACCAAGCAATCTCGCTAGCCCTAAAGTAGTGTTTTAAATGTGTATGCATAGTCAGCTGAACTGGGTGAGTCTATTGCAAAAAGAAAAGTAACTCTATACTTGTTTTTTTTTTTTTAAGCTGCTGTACAATATTTCATCCATTTTTGTGGGTGGAGCTATTGTTTCTTTTTGATGTGCAGCCTATGCTGGCCTCAAGATCCTAGTCTCCTTGGCTCCACACTCAGAGTAAACTGCAGCTGTGGACCACTATGCGTGATTGGTTAAGTTTCCTGTGTTTCTAACAGTATCACTTTTGTTTTGTTTTGTTTTTTGAGACAAGGTCTTGCTGTACAGCCTTTGCTTGTCTGAAACTTGCAATGTAGACTAGAAAGAACTCAAGGTTCTGCAGTCCTCTCTCCACCTTCCAGTGCTGGCGCTAGAGCTGTGTCGTCCTATCCAGCTTGTTCTTTGCAGAGTTCCTCTGCATATAGTCAAGGGGAAGCCTGCTGGCTGGTCTGCTTCCTGTTGTGGGGAGTTTTCTTGTCCTGCTGTCACTCTCAGCCCCAAATGAACACACAAAGACTTACATTAATTATTAAACTGTTGGCCAGTGGCTAGGGCTTCTTATTGGCTAGCTCTGTCTTAATTATTAGCCAGTTTCTATTAATCTATGTATTTGCACATGGTCTTGGCTTACCGGAGAATGCCTGAACCTGTTACTCCTTTGGCAGCCTATATGGCCACTCAGTGGCGGGCTCCGTCTGCCTACCTTTCCGAGAATTCTCCTTATCTCCTAGTCCTGCCTGTGTTCCTGTTTGGCCAATTAGCCAGTCAGTGGTTTATTCATCAGCCAATAAGAGATGTCTCCCATCAGCTTCCAGCCAGCTGGGACTGAGACATTGGTCTGAGACATTGATTTGGCGGAGTCGCCTAGAATGAGTTCATTGCTGGCTGCCTTTTTGTGCTGCAGAGGTTAAATTGAGCTGTGGAGTGGCTTGCTTACTGTTCATGTGTCTTTTTCAGAGAATGGCAATTTGAAAGAAAAAGATATACTGGTTTTGCCCCTTGACCTGACCGACACAAATTCCCATGAGGCAGCTACCAAAGCCGTTCTGCAGGAGTTTGGTAAAGTAAGTTGCATTTTATAACGATGAAGCATGGCTGGTACTGCTTATTGCCTTTGAAAATAAGCTGCCAAAGGGATTTCAGCTGTGGATCTCCTTCAAAGGGAAGGAGACAGATGGAGCACATGCAGTGAGGTCAGCCCAGGACTTAGCTTCTTAACCGCTGGCTGTTTGCTTTCAGCTCGTCCGTACTTTTCATCCCCTCCCAAGCACTTATTTCTCCATGAAGAATGAGAGAAGTTAACATCTACTGATGCTTCTCTTTTTTTCTGATGCTTGTTACTTAACACTTCAAATGGAAATTCTCCAGTTCTCCAAGTGAATTCTGCCCCTTCCTTTTCCATCCTTCCTCCCTCCCCGCCAACCCCCATTTGAGACAGGTGTGATGTAACTCTATTCAGGAACTCACTATGTAGACAAGGCTGGCCTTGAACTCAGAGGTCTGCCTGCTTCTGCCTCCCAAGTGCTGGGATTAAAGGTGTGTCACCACACCTGGCTTTGCTTATTTTACTGTTTTTAGCTGCCACTAGAACAACATCACTGTCCTGTTTACTCTTTGAGTTAATAATACAAGCAATCATTTTCTTAGACTATCTTTAAGTACCCATTTTCTGATTTTTAGATTGACATTTTGGTTAACAACGGTGGAAGATCCCAACGTTCCTTAGTTCTAGAAACCAACCTGGATGTCTTCAAGGAACTGATAAATCTGAACTACTTAGGAACGGTGTCCTTGACCAAGTGTGTTCTGCCTCACATGGTAGAGAGAAAACAAGGGAAGATTGTCACTGTGAACAGCATTGCAGGGATTGCATCTGTGGCACTTTCCAGTGGGTACTGTGCCAGCAAACATGCTCTCCGGGTAAGGCGGCCTAAACTTAACTGAAAAAATTGGCCTCTGTGTGTGTGTGTAGGGGGGGTGCATATGATGTTCAGTGGGTGTGGTGATTGGAGCTGGGCCTTAAGTGTGAGATGGAGACAAGAGAACTTGACATCTCCGCTTCGATAGATTCCCTGGAACTGGCGTTACGGGTAGCTCCATGGGTAAGCTGCCACATAGGTGCTGGGAACCAGTCCTACAAAAGCCACAAGTGCTCTTAACTGCTAGGCTATCCCAACCTCTCTGAGAGTGAACTTTAATCACTGTGTGTACACCATATGCCAGGAGAGGAGTCAGTGTCTGTGCTGATTGCTTGGTCCTGTGTCTTGCCACAGAGGAGAAAATATTAAGGGTACAAGAGCTCTTTATTCTTTACCAAGCATTTTGTTTCGGACCCTCTCTGAGGTAGGCATTGTGTGAGGGTTGTATGTCACCATTTCTGGGAAGACATGAACAACATCTACTCACCCCAGATAAGAACAGATGACAGATAAAAGTATAGGCACTATGGAAGTCCAACTTGGTGAACCAATGAGTCTTATCGGAATTACTTATGGAAATATGGGTGAGGGGTTACTGACAGATATGACTCAAAGCCGCATCACCCAAGTCCACTGCAGCATGGGTGACAGCTCACAAAAGCTGGGGCCCTGGAACACATTGCACAACCTGTAGGCGGCTCAACAGGTTGGAGAATGTCCTCTCCAGGAAGCTCAGTTGGTCTGAACATTTCCTGGACAGCTTGGTTTGTCTCTGTTTCTTCCAGCCAGCTCAGCTTGTCTGAAAGTGCCTCTCAACAGTCCTGATAACTTATACATGCTTAGGATGTGTGTGTGCGGGGGTGGGGTGGGGGGATAGAGGGGTTGAGGGTGGGGATGAGGGTCGGGGTGAGGGAGGAAGGGACTAATGAATCAGGTCAATTTCAGGGATTTCCTGAAGCTATTTTGAGTTGTTTCCTTTCTGAATTTAAGGAACTTTGCTGCAGGATGGAATGATTTATTTCCCTTTAGAACATTCTGTTTCACCTCCTCTCAAACATTCTGCATCTGAAGGGGCTTCCCTTCAAAACAGAAGGTTTTAATTGCACAGGAAACTCCTATTCAGCCAGTCTGTCAGCAGGGATCACTTCTGTGCTTGTTAGGAGTTAGTACTTAAGAGTGGACAAATATTTAATGTTAGATTCTATACAAATGGATCACAATTTTGCTCCTTAGGGTTGTAAGTATGGTTTCTTTGCTTGCTTTGTTTTGTTTTTCTGCCAGGCTCATGTGGCAGATGTTGGCCTCCAATTCCCTTATTTGTTAAGGGTGGCTTTGAACATCTGATCCTTCCATTTTTCCATTTCTCCTTAGGGGTACCAAGTGTGAGCCACCATACCTAACATCTGGTCTTTAAAATAATGCAGGAATATATTCTAGTTAAGGAAAAGAAACAAGGGGAAGCAAATATTTCCTTATTTCTATTGGTTTGGAAATGGCCTGTATCTTAGAGTGCAGATTTATCTTGGTCCTTGGAAGGTCCTGCAGTAGATGGTCATGTTGTATTTGTGACTAGTCATATACTAGTATTCAGTTACAGAATGATTAATTCTTCACTGAAATTGAAGTAGACACCACCCCCCACCCTAACAGTGGGTGCTTCCCCCCCCCCATGCTGGATTAGGCACAAGCCACACCCAAACACCTGTTTTCACAGAGATCCTTTATTAGGGGGGGAAGAAAAGTTAAAGCGGCTGCTTTCTGACTCAGGCAGCAAATGACCTTGCAGGTAGAATTTTTAAGAGGACAAAAAAGGAAGTCTAGGGTGTGGTGGTAAAAGAGACAAGGAGAAGGGGAAGGGAACAAGGGAAAGGGGTGAGGGATATTTGTCCTGGAGGGACAAAGGACTGCCTCTGGATAGAGGGGAGACAAACATGGCACATTGAAAATGGGCAGGTTATAAAGGTAAAAACGGGGAAAACTGTAGTAAGATAGCCCACTTCTGACACCAGATATCGCAGTTAAATAAGGATCAGGATAAACAAATAGGCCGAACAGATGTTTATTCAGGGAGAAATAACTCACAACCTAGACACATGAACACCAGCAAGTTCCACCGGATGCTCTCCTCAGGGTCCTGCCACCAAGAGAGCATCCCTGGCTCTTCCTCAGACCTAGTTCCACTGGTCACTTCCGCCCCTGGCTCCACCCCCTAATGGGCGTGGTCAGTGCCACAGAAACAGACAAAGTGAATATCTCACTACAGAAACCCTGTATTAGGATGAGGTGTTTAATTTTAACTGGGCATGTTAATTAGGTGAGCCAGAGGGGGCTTTTGATTGCTGGACTTTGGTAGTCAGTCCCAGGAGGAGGAAGTGGTAGAACCAGGGAATAGACCCTGGTGGTTAAGCTTTAGGAACGTAAGTGGGCTGGTATCCCTTCAGAAATGACCTCTTCTGGATAAATTAGTAAAATAAACCGAGAAACTGAATTTCTCTGTGCTGATTACCATGTGGTTCCAGTCTTGCTTTTCTCCATCTTTGCTAAAACATCCACACATTTGTCCTTTTGGAGGCTTGAAGAGGAGCTCCTGTCAGGCATTTTGTGGTGGGCAATAGCTCCTTTTGGTTTTTCAAGATAGCTTTCTCTGTGTAACAGCCCTGACTGTCCTGGAACTCTATGTAGACCAGGCTGAGACTGACCCTGAACACACAGAGATCTGCCTGCCTCTGCCTCCCGAGTTCTCTGAGGAGGGTTTCCCCAGTGGAGGTGTTACAGCTCTAAAGGGAAAGACATCTTGGCAATCCAAAGCCTAGCTGCTCAACAAACCTCATGCAAGAGATTTATTTAGAAAGACACTAGAGGGTGCTGCTTCAAAGCAGCAGGGAACCAAGCAGGAGACAGGGTTATAGGGCTTTTGGGGGAGTAGAGATTTCCAGGGTGGGGATTGGTGGGATTTTGAACTCAGGGATTGGTGGTGTTTGGGGCTCAGGGATTGGTGGTTTTTGGTAAATTTTTAAACCCAGATGTGGGCTCGGACCGTTTACCTTCCGCCCCCCCCCATACACACAATTACAATTAACCAAAAATAATCTTTAAAAATTCCTTAGTAGAGCCAGGCTTAGTGGCACAGGCCTATAATCCCAGGCACTTGGGAGGCTGAGGTAAGAGATTTGAACATTTAAGACCTGCCTGGGCTGCAAATAAGTTCAAAGCTAGTCTGGAAAACGTGGTTAGAGCACCGTCTCAAAATAAATTGCAAAAAAACAGTGCTGACAAGATGGCTAGTGAGCAGACACTTTTTTGTCCTACCAACCAGCTCCCAAATAACTTCACAGTTACTTATTATTAATTATAAATGCTCTGCCAATAACTAGTTCTTATAACGTAAATCAACCCACATTTCTTATCTACGCTATTCCATGTGGTGGTACCTTTTCTCAGTCAGCATGGCGTGTTTATCGCCTGCTTCCTCTGCATTTGGCTGGCGAGTCCACCCTCTTCCTTCCCAGCTTTCTCTCAATCTGGCTCTCCCGCCTAACCTCTTTCTGCCTAGCTATTGGCCAATCGACTCATTAAACCAATAAGAGCAAAACATCTTCACAGTGTATAAAAGGACCATTCCACAGGAATGGCTCAGTAGGTAAAGATTTGCCATGAAACTTGAGAGCCTGTATTTGTCCTCTGGCCTCCATATTGAGTTTTAGCGTGCTACACCCCCAAGTAAACAAATACATGTAATGAAATTATTTTAATTTAAAGAGTACCAGAGATAGAAGTGATAGAGCTCTTGCCTAATGTGTACAAGGTTATAGGTTCAATTACCAACACTACAAGATTAAAAATAAATGAAAGAACAAATAAATAAATAGAGCCTGATATGCAGGCATCACTGCCTGCCTATTACAGAGCATGCATTTGGATAATATGTTATATTTCCTTTTTTGCCCCCCTTTTACTTTGTCCTTTCCTTTCCTCTTATATTCTTGTTTTGTGGTCCTTAGGGTTTTTTCAATGCTCTCCAGTGTGAGCTTATCCAATATCCAGGAATAACATTTTGCAACGTTTACCCAGGGCCTGTGCAGTCTGACATTGTGAAGAATGCCCTAACTGAAGAAGTAACTAAGGTAAAAGTTCTGGGGGGGGGGGGGAATGGAACCCTTTACCAGCTATGTTTGCTTTATCATTTATGTCAGGTGCCTATTCAGAATGACTTAGGAGTTGTTCTCAGAAAGTGATAGCATTAAGAAAAGCATTCATGTCACTTGGCAGTTAAGTATTTCAGTGTCTCGTTTTAACAACGGTTAGTGACATTGCTAGACGGTTGCTTATAAGTAGTTCACCATTATGGATCCACCACTCTTAGTAAGGGTGTCCTTTTATCTTTTTATATTTCTTCCCCATTATGCCACTTGTTAATGTTATTTTTATGTTGTGTAGTGCTGGGGACTGAAGCCAGGAGCTTATCCCATCTAGATAATCATTTTACCTCCAGACTGTACATCCTCAGCCCAATGTAAATCTTTGGTGTTTCTGAAAATGTGATAATAAAATGGGCCTTGGTACCCTATTATGAGGTGGTTATGATTGAAATTAAAGAGCCTTCAGCATGTGTAACCTTATGTGGTGAATATATGACTTTTAGGCTCTTTAGGATATTGTCACTTATAATCCTGCACCTATGGAGACTCCTAGTTGACAGGTCATATCCTGAAAGAGTCTCACTACTAGATGGCCCCTGGGTGCTTCCTAGTTCACATTCTCATGAAATGGTTTGGAATCCTCAGCATTCACTTCTCTTTGACTTTCAGCCCATGAAAAACGGTTTAGATCAGTCTTACAAGATGCCAACAAGTCGCTGTGTCCGGCTGATGCTAATCTCCATGGCCAATGATTTGAAGGAAGTTTGGATCTCTGATCACCCTGTCTTGATGGGGGCATACCTGTGGCAGTATATGCCAACCTGGGGCTTATGGCTAACCTCCAAGTTGGGGAAGAAAAGAATACAAAACTTTAAGAATGGTTTGGTAAGAGCAGTTTATACATTTCTTCACGGTATGTATGGATCCTGTGTGAAAATCCAGTTTTCAAAGTTCTTAAAGATTTTTTTTTTTTTTTTTTTTGGTTTTTCTGACTCCATTTTTGTCTCATGATTAAAACACCAAAGTTGTAGAAACATATCCTGTTTTCACACAGAGAGCCTGATGGTTTACCACGAGATTTCTAATTTGGAAGAGTAAAATATTTGTAAGGGAAAAGTCAAAGCGAAGGCTATCAGTTTCTCTTCTTCACTCAAGTTGTCATGTTTGAAAACATCCCTCGCCCTGCCTGCCTCACGACTTTACTAACTTTATAACTATTTCTAAGTAAGCTGAGCGCCTCTTATTTCCAGGCACCGTTTTGTGATTATGATAACCCATTCTTTCCATAGGGCAGTAGCCACACTCCACCTTGGGTTATAAATTTTGTCTGTGTTTGCACAAATTTTTGGATAAGCAAATGTTTGCCCTTCCCAAACAAAAGCCACATTTGGGGTTAAGAAGTTGCCTTGTTCTATCTTGTAAACAGTGTATTTATTATAAGTTCATAAATAATTTTAGAGATACCCCAATTATCTTTTCTCCTTCTTTCCTTCCTTCCCCCTCCCTCCCTTCCTCTCTCCCTTCCATTCTTCCTCTCTCCTTCCCCTCTTCTTTCCACTCTTACTGCATATTCCTGGCTACCCTTGACCTCCCTACAACTCCTACTTGGCCTAGAACTCCCAAGTACTGGGATTAAAGGCATGCATCACCACTATCATCCTGATATTTGAATTCTAGATACTCTGACCTATTTTGCACACAGCTAGGCTATCAGTAGGTGTGATGCAGAGAAATAACAATAAGAAGACTCACTGTTTAAGCGATGAATAAATAGAAAAGAAACGACCCCATTCCTGCCACATGGAGAAGATAAAAATACTAAGCCCGAGGGCAATTGCATGTAGATTAAGAGTTTTGGCTGTGATATTTTACTCCCAATGAAAGTGTTTGCCCAGGGATTGCAAAGATCACTGTTGGTGGATGATGATATAGTACAGTTCATTAACAGAGAAGCTTGGTTGTCAAACACAGGTAAATAAGAGAAGTCTGGTTCATGCTCCTGTCACTCTTTTACAGGATCCAGACTGGTCTTTTAAAATCTGGAAGACAAAGAGAGACTGAAACAACCTCTCTGGATGTCGGAGCCACTTGTTGAGAATGACAAACAGCATAAGTATAGTAAGCTTACACACAGAAGGCGGGTCGGTGACTGCTTTCTGGTGTCATTTTTGATACTAATTTCTATTCAATATGTAACGAATAATAAATAAAACCTTGCCCTGTGTCTTGAAAATGTGTATGAATGTCGAGCGCTATCGCCTTGCCTGCAAAAATGACGCTCAACAACAGGATTCTTCTGCAGCTATGTTTATTGCGCGGCTCATTACAGCAAGTTGAGGGAAGACCCCGAGGAGGAAAAAGGGCTCTGCTTATATATGCTCAGAGGAGTCGAGTCCATTACTGACAGTTGCAGCCCGCAACCCTCGTAACGGTCACCCCATGACGTGGATCGAATATCCGCGCCTTGCTGGCTTATGGACAGGAAACCGGTGCCATCTTCGGGAATGGCAAAAGTGGCTCTCTACATATGAACACACACTACCTTCTTGAATGAAGGAACATTCAAGGTATTTTAGCATGCAGACTTAGAATTGTGATTAGCACATCTAACCATTTAACCCAGGAACTGTAGCTGTGTAGTCAACATTGTCTTAATTCACTTACGCTTCTAAATGAAACTACCACTGACTGGCTCCCTGTAGACCATAACAACTTGCTTTTCACAGTTTTGGGGGCTGGGAAGTCCACGATCAAGGCATCAGCAGCACTAGAGACATGTGATTCTGCAAGGCCACAGGGCTATGCTGCTGTGTTCTCTAGAGAGAAGCGCCGATGATGGAAAGTTTGGAAGAGCAGGGTGGATCCTTTCCCCGAGCTCGCTGTTTTCTTTGTTTCTTTTTCTTTTTTTTCAGAACCGAGGGTTGAATCTAGGGTCTCTGCACATGCTAGGTAGGCATCCACTCTACCACTTGTGTGTGTGTGATACACATGTGAGTACAGGCATACGCATACCACTGGAGGTCAGAGGACAACCTTGAGTATCAAGTATCCAACCTATCACCGCATTTGAGACAGGACTTCCTACTTCCTGCGGCATACAATAGCTTAACTGGTCTGCAAACTTCCAGGAATCTTTTCTCCATCTCTCCTCTCTCCATCATCGGAGCACTGGAACAATGGTGTCACTGAGGCTGGTTTTAGAGCGTTCTATCTAAGCCCAGGTTCTCATCCCTACATGATGAGCTGGCGTCTCCCCAGCCCTACTTCCCTTCCTTCCTTCCTTCCTTCCTTCCTTCCTTCCTTCCTTCCTTCCTTTATTTGTTCCTTCCTTCCTTCCTTTGTTCCTTCCTTCCTTCCTTCCTTCCTTCCTTCCTGTCTTGAGAGAGAGAGTCAGCAGTTTGTCCAAACTGGCCTTGCCCTCCACCTACAGCGTTACCAACAATCAAGCTTGCACTCTTCCTGCCATAGCCTATCATGGGGCTGGGATTAGAAGCCAGGGCCACCCGGTCCTGATCACTAAGCTGTTTTATAAGGGCATCTAATCCCACTCATGACTCAATCTGCTCTTACAGGCCACGACTTTTACTATAGTGTTGCCCTGGGATTTTTCAACATCAATTTTGAAGAGAACAGATGTAATTCTAAACACAATAATGTGAGTATTGTACACAGAGTCCACTGCAGGGCAATGAGTGGTTTGGAAAGAATTATATCTGGAACAATCCTCCACTCACAAAGCTTACACCGTCTTAAGAAGAGTGGGTAGGTACAAATGACTAGCTTGTAGCAGCTGGTAGGATGCATAGCAGCCTGTGATAGGCATCGTTATTAAACACCTGTGATACACCATTTGGTATTCTCCCACATAGCAACCACTAAGGTAGGTGATGTTTTCTACCTTTTCTATCTGCAAGAGATGGCTAAGGTATCTCTTTTTTTCAAGATCCAAAAGCTATTTAGGCACAAGTAAACAGCCCAGGAAGAACCCACTGGTAAACTCCTCTTTGCGATTACCATCAGTTTTATGGTAACATTCAGCACCATACAGTACGAAATAAACACAGGCTATGATAAAAAAAAAAAACAAACAAAAAAAAAAAAACAAACCAGCAGAAACAACATCAGAAAGCCACAGTTATTTACAAGCACTCTGCAGTTTAGCTGGGATCAAATAGCACACATAAAATAACTGTAAATAGTTGTTAGGCACATGGGAGTCTGCCCTAGGGCTATTCATGGGAAGGGGGAAAGTGATGTGTGGATATATTCCACTAAGTATAGTAGACAGAAGAAACATTGGGATAAATGCAGAGTTCGTCCACGAAGCATAAAGCACAGCACTGTTTGCCTAATAAGAGATCATATAATAGCTGATTACCCATATCCCTATGGCAGCTGTGTTATATAATAGTTGCTTAGGATGGGGATGTGAATGGGGTATGCCAAGCATATACAAGTAATAGATGAGAGAGGACTGTTGCACAACCAGTGATAAAAATGGGATTATGATTCATTGCACACTTCATATCTTGGGTAAAAAAATAAGAACACTAGCAAGTAGTTGAGGTTTTTGGGGGTGGGGTGGGGTGGGGTGGGCAACATTTGAAGACTTATTCTTACTATTGCTTTGGTTGTTTCTAACCAGCTCTTCTAACTGAACTTAAATTATCCCATGTCTCTTTGAGTACATTTTGCCTTTGGGTTTTTTACCTTTCTTTACTCTACATATCTTTGTTTCTTTCTTACTCCACGACTGGCTGTGTGGCTGGGTGGGCAGGGCCCTGGCATCCCTGTCTCCTTTTCCCATTCCTCCCTCTTTTTTCTTCTCCTATTTATTCCTTCTCTGTGCAAGCTCCACCTGTCCCTCTCCTGCCTAGCTATTGACCAGTCAGCTCTTTACTAGACCAATCAGGTGTTTTAGGCAGGCAAAGTAACACAGCTTCACAGAGTTAAACAAACGCAACACATCTTTGCATCATTTAACAAAAATTCCACAGCATAAAGGAATGTAACTATTTTCAACTAATCTTCCACAACACTAGCATGCAAGAAATAACAGTACATATCTCATATGTTAGGAAAATAGATCATTGTAGGGGAATAATGTTGAAGTTGTGGCATGATTGTCCCAGTCATCTTGAAAGAAGAGAATAGAGTCAGATAAAGAGCAGAAGGTCAGGGTATCAGAGGTGTTTGCTTTCTGTTCCTGTGATAAACATCAAAACCCAAAGCAACTTAGTGGATAAATGGCTTTACTTCATCTTATTTCCAGGTCAGCATCCATCATTGAAGGATGTCAGGGCAGGAACTGAAGTACAGACCATGGACAAATGCTGTTTACTGGTTCACCCTCTAGCTCATGCTTAGCTAGCTTTTCTATACAGTCCAGGTCCCCTGTTCAGGGATGGTGCTGCCCACACTATCCTGGGCTCTTCCACACTGATCATTACTCAAGACAGTCTCTTACAGACATGGCCAGGCCATAGGCCATTCTTCAGTTGTGGGCCCCTCTTCCCACAGTTGTGTATAGGTTGAAGATAGGTTGTACCAAGTGGACAAAAAGAACAAAACAAAAACAAACAACAAAGTGAACAAAAACAAAACGAACAAAACCTAACCAGGACAGGAGGATTATTTTGTTCCCAGTGCTTGGCTGGTATTGTGCAAGTTGTATTTGCCGAGTGTGAAGCAGATATTGGGCAGGCATTTCTAGCCTTTAGAGAATAGACAAAGTAGGAGAGGCTTGAAAAGAAAACCACTGTGGTCAGTTTCTAGCACTCTAGGAATGCAGGATTGAAGGGTACGGACAAATCAACTTGAAGAGTTCATGCACGTGGCAATTTTCCATAGCTTATAATAATTAACTGGAAAAGTAACAAGGCTATACTCATTTATCTGTAGACTGAGCAGGAGAGGCCAGCTCAAACCAGAATTCATTTTGTTAAATACAACATAGAGTTGCTAACCCAAGTGATTGGCCTACTTCTCCCTTCTTACTCCCAGGTGTTTGTGCTGGGCAGAACTGACACATTTACAGATCATTACCACTATTTCACTTGCACAAGTGAGTCTCAACCTCAGGACCTGTCCCCCCCCCCCCCCCCCCGCCTCCTGAAGCCCCAACAATAGTCTTTCGTGGCCCTTTGAAATGAAGGAAGGGCTCATTGGGCCATCCATGAAAGCAAGGCATGATATTCTGCAAAGGGGCAAATTGGACAAACTGGCACTTTTAGGATTAGTCTGCATAATATTAGCTACACCAGTTAGCGACTTGAGACCACAGTTCCAACCTGCTAGTCAAAGGCAGTTTATAGTCATTACCGATTATTTCTACCACCCAGGCCCTGTACTGAGGTACAATTAATATACCCACCACACTAAACATATATGAAGTGTTCACTGGGGGAGATCTGACCTATAGGTACAACAGCTGAGTGGAGAGGGGGCTCAGCAGTTAGTACTGCCTATTCTTCCACAGACCCTGGCTCAGATCCCAGCACCCACATGGTGGATCAACACAGTCTGTGACTCCAGTTCCAGGGGACCAGATGCCCTCTTCTGGCTTTCTGGGGGTATGTGGTGTACTTAGATGCAGGCAGAACACCCAAGCACATAAAATAAAAACAAATCTTTAAAGGCCACCTACAACACTATGACTACAGCAAGAAGGTTAATTTACCCATGAACGTGGAAAGTTCTGCTGTGGTCTTGTGAATGGTTTCTAGTGGAGGTCCAATGGGGGGAACATTGAGGTATATTGTTATTTGAGTAAGAGATTTATTAAAAGCATTATTCATTCCATAAACACAGACAACACAAAGGTTCTTTGGAAAAAAAAAAAACAAAATAAAACAAAGCCAAAAACAAGCCAGTGTGGCACATTTCTTATACTTTTAAGAGGAAGAGGTGTTCATATATGTATGTATGTGTGTATGTATGTATGTACGTACGTACGTACGTATCACATGACTGATGAGCAGTCCATTGTACATGCTTTATAGTCAAGCTATCTGTGATTCCTGTCTGATGGGAGGTTGAAGGTACATAAAAGAGGGTGGGGTTCATTAGCCTGCAGCCCCTATCAGCTATGAAGGTGAGGAGAACAAGAATCTAGAGAAAGAAAATTAATGGAATTGCTGTCCAATTTGCTGTGGCCCAGCTTATATTTTGCCATCACTTGCCCAGCAGATGGGTGTAAAAAGGAGTTCTTAATTGGTCTAGATAATAAAAACCAAGACTCAGAAATAGAGGGAAAAGGCTGAGAGATCCTGAGGGGTGAGCTTTGAGGTTTCAAAAGCTCCTAGCCATTCCATTGTGTATTGCTTCCAGTTTGTGATTGTGTTGCCTACTGTCTGTGTCCTACTATCAGTGGATTATTATCCCTCTGGAACTGTGTTTTAGTTAGGGTTTTATTGCTGTGAAGAGACATCATAGCCATGCAACTCTTATAAAGGAAAATACTAAATTGGGCATGGCTTACAGTTCAGAGGTTTAGTCCACTGTCATCGACAGGTAGCATGGCAGCCTTCAGGCAGACATGGTGCTGGAGAGGGAGCTGAGAGTTCTACATTTGGATCCCCGGGCAGCAGGAAGAGAGACACTGGGCCTGGCTTGAGCATTTGAGACTTCAAAAGTCTCCATACTCTATCTCAGTCTCAACAATATTTAAAGTTCAACGTTTCTTCTGGTATTCATGCAATCTCTTAACAGTAATACTCTGTAAAAAATCAAAATTAAAAATGCAGGTCACATACTTTCAACATATAATGGCACAGAATATACATTACCCATCCAAAACAGGGAAGGGACCAAAGCAAGACTGAAACCAGCTGGGCAAACATCAAACTCTACACCTCCATTTCTGGTGTCAAAACACTCTTTAGATCTCCAACTGATCAGCTTTGTTAACTGAAATCTACTTCTTCCTCTTGGGTTGATTCCACTCCCTGTTAGCAGCTTTCTTCAACAGATATCCACAGCCCAGTCATCTCTAATATCTCAGGGTCTCCAAAGAAATCCAGGCTTCAACTTCGAAGCCTCCTGCAATGGCCTCTCTAAGCCTTCATTCAGGGACACCCCTGACATATGCCTGACCTCATCCTTTGCCTCAGGGGCAAATTCTACAGGCCTTTTCTTCTATCATTAACTCCAGAACTATTTGGATGAAGCCGCCAAGGTCTGCTGCTTACTAAGGCTGGAACGTGTGGACCCCTTGTTCAGTTACATCTTCACCAGCCTTCTGTCCTTCACTGCCTAAACTTGGCTGTCCTGAACCTGGATCTCTGGACCAGGCTGGCCTCAAACTCAGAGATTCACCAGCTTCTTCCTTCCCAGTGCTGGAATTAAAGGTGTGCACCACCATGCCCAGCCCTAACCTTTTCTTTAATTCCTTTTCACAAGTTGGAAGCTTAGCTGGGTGGGTTCTGAATCTGAGGCCATCATTCCTTTCATTCCACTTAGCATCAGACTTTTAATTGATCTGTTTACATTTCCTCATGCTCCTTTTCTTAAACTGTATGTTTTGTATTTTTCCTTGCTCAGCTCACTCCTTTTCATTATAGATCTGTATAAGCACGGCCACTAATGACCATATGACACTGACATAGTTCACATTATTTTTTGTCATCATCATCATAATCGCCGGTATTCAAGTGTAACAACCTAATATTGTAACAGCCAGTGCTCCATAACCTCTGAGCCATCTCTCCAGCCCCAACCATGGCAGTTCTTACAAAGGAAAGCATTTAACTAGGGCTGGTGAGGAGCTGAGAGTTTTACATCTGGGTTGGATGCCAGCAGGAAGAGCAAGACACCAGACCTGGCTTAAGCATTTGAAACCTCAAAGCCCACTCCCAGTGATATACTTCTTCAGCAAGGGCACACCTCCTGTTGGTACCACTCCTTGGTGACCAAGCATTTGAATGCAGTCTATGAGGGCCATTTTTATTCAAACCATCACACTCGAGGAAGACTTGAAGACAGAGACTAGGAAACTGGGTGAGAGGGTTCCTGGGATTAACACATAAAAGACCGCAGCAGTGGAAAGATGATCAGTTTATCTGGGCCAGAGACAGAATGTGGGGGAGGGGAATCAAAGGACAGAAAGGCTCTGAGGATTCTATAAAAGATTAATCCAGAGTCCACAGACACTGTCAGCCTTGGAGCCCTGTCCTTCCTGATAGGGATCTTTCTGTTCTTTGCCTCTGCTTAAATAAATACTTGTTTTCACCTCTTCAGAGTCTTTATTTGTTTTGATTGCCTCCGGCAAGAACCTGCAAACCTTCAGAGGATATGAGAATCAAAGTCCATTTTACCCCTGGAGGGCTGGGGTTTTTAAATGATTTTAGTTAGTAGCTTAGGATATGTTCCCATCCTTTCATTTCAGATTGATCAGTTTGGACAAAACAATACAACCCCCCCCCAAAAAAAAACCAGTGGGGTGGAGTGTGGGATGTTAGTGGCTGATAGGCCCACAGCTTCAGATAAACAAGTTCAGGCCTGACCTTGAAAGTATCTTACTTGGTGGGATCCAAGGGAAGGGGGCAGGGCAGTCCCCTGGTGGAGAAAAAGTTTGGCAGGGAGGGAGAAGCTGAAAGTTTGTCATCTTCATTATTTATCTGTAGCCCCCCCCTTCCTATCTGCCTGTCTGTTGGGGGGTCTGTGTAGTTCCTAGTCTCCCACGATGCCTCCAAACGAGGTGTTATATCTTATACAGAAACAAATTAGGTGTTATATCTTATACAGAATCAAAACAGAAATGGGCTACTTAGCAAGGATACCACAAACAGATTCAATATGACTTATTTGTCTTAAACACATAGCAAATATTTTTGTTTGTGTGGGGTGGACTATCATGTGTAGCCTTGCTGTCCTGGAACTTCCTGTGTAAACCTAGCTGGCCTCAAATTCACAGAGATCCACCTGCCTCTGCCTCCCAAACACCTGGCTCAGAAATTAGTAGGAGTGTCCTCATGGTACCTTAAAAGACAGACATGGACTGCTCTAGATACTGGTGTCTTTCTAACATGTGCCTATTTGTTTTACATAGATATGCAAAATCCACAATTAAAAAAGAAATCCTGAGCCTATTATTTTATTGCTATACTAATTCAGGAAGTAAAACTAAGCCGCTGCCCTTCTTTAATAAAGGACAGGCTCAATCTAAGAAAAAGGTTAACACACACCTCCTTGCCATGGATATAAATATCTTCTGTCATTCACAGGCATGTCCTCAGGAAAGAGGTCTACAGCCAGGTTACTCCCTCCCTATGATCACATCTGTCCCTTCCGAGTCCTTAGTGCCTCAAACCTGTTCTAAAGATTCTCAGATGCATTCTAACACAGCTTAAGCCCCCTACATGCAACAAACAAGCAAAAACAAACAGGAAAAAAAAAAAAAAAAACCCCAAACGTCTAAGAAAAAGTGCTGGTGTCCTTTTAATTTCACAGACAGATAACCCTGGACTGCTATTGGAGTCTAACACTCTAGCACCCCCCCCACACTCACTCAAAATTACCCTTTCCAGACAAACTAGACATTTAGAGTAAAAAATTATTAGCCCCCAAACTTGTCTGCCAGGTCATGTGTCTGACAAGCGTTAAAATAAACAGGTTGTAAAATGTTTGGACCCACACACAGTTTTTTTTTTGGGGGGGGCAGGTAAATAACAGAGGGAAAGATAAGACCTGAATGGAATGTAAGATTGCAGTCTGATTAGTCAATGAGGAAAAGTTTCTCTCATGCTTTCATGGTTATGGAGATTGTTATCTGCCTCAATCGGGAGCCCTCACTTGACATTCTGGTTTGATGCCTGACTCTGCAAAGCCAGAAAGTAACCCATCTCTAAGGGAGGATCATTATCCTCACTACTTCTCTTCAGACACATACAGAAAGCATCACTTCAATAGGGTAGAGTTCCACTTGCAATTTGTTCGCAGCTCTAAGTTTTCTTTGTGATTTGGTGTGCTTCTTCAATTTCCTTTAGGCACGGTTGCTACACTACACACCCAGTAGTTTTATTTTACTTGCATTCCTTTCCTTTAATCTAGTTCATCATTTTGACTCCTTTAAAAATTTAATTTTTTCTGCTTTGCTGCATTTTTGGTATATAGCTCTATGCGTACATCTTGGGTGTTTTTGGTTTTTGTTGTTTATTTTTTTTAACAGTCCAAAGGCCCTCTCTTTAAAAGTCCAAATAGCATAAGCAACTGCACTAAAAGGCTTAATGGGTCCTTGGCGTTCTACATCAGTGCAAATAACCTGTGCCATTGTTAAAAGTACCTTGACACCTAATGTAGACACCTTGACACCAGGGACAAATCACTAGTCAGTCCTCCAAGGTTTAAATGCTGGTCTCCCTCAGACTGCCTTACGTTCCAAAGACTGTAGTCTCTGCCCCCATGATAAAGAGGCTCAGCAGGTTTTTGGTGCTAATCTAAGAGAGAGGAAGTCATCTAAGCACTTATTTTGCATAACAAGTCTTGACCTAACAGTGGGTTTAGAGATTCCAGACTGTAGAGAAACCTGAGTTTCGCTCTCACAGCTCTAACCTGTCACTCTACCTGCTGAAGGAAAGGCTCCTTCCTTTTGTAACAGGCCTGTTGCTTTTCCCTTTTCTGGGTTGAGCTAATTTGTTACTAATAACCGAATAGCTACACTGCAGTCAACTAGGAATATTATCATTCCGCGCCTCACTGTTAGTTGTACCCTGGGCTCTAGTAAGGTTAATTACATTGGCTTTAAAGATCATATCTCGATCATACCCAAACCCAACTCCCTCCTTCAACTACTCTAACATCCAACATGGGGGTTGTCCGTCTCCCTTCCGCATTCTGGGGGTTGGTTGTTTGGATTTTTTTAATAACCCACTGCCTTCTGGAATGCTGACTGCCCTGTTGAGTTGACCTTGTGCAGCTCTTACATAACTAATCAGAGCTGCAGTGACTTGTGAGTGCAATGGCCACATCACATATAGAAGACACCCATTTTTAAGATCCTGAAGATAGCAGCAATGTCCATGAGCAATGCATTCATTTCCCTAAATAACGAATGTTTTTGTTCAGTTCATCTAGTTGATACAAAGTCTCCGGTGGGAGCACAGCAGCACCTACCCAGCTCTGGCAGAAGCCTGGGTTCCATCTCCTGCAAGGGCAGGGGAATGAGGAGAGAGGAGGAGGGCTCTGGGTCCCTAGATTTTGGATATTTGTCTTCCACCAAAGTGTAGAAAAGGCCTTGAAAAGAACTCACCTGCAAAAATAACTCTTAAAGTGATCTCTTCTTGATATTGATGGACAGTTTATCAAGAGCCAGTGATAGTATCCTCAAGTACTTGGGTCATTCATGTTTTTTGTTCTCATAGAAACATTTCGTCAGACATCTAAATCTGTGTCTGTGTTCGCTTGGAGCCAGCATCCCTCATTCCTAGAACCCTAGGCAGTGCAGTCCAGGACGGTGACGGTGCAGTCCAGGATCGAGCCGGTAGTGTGCACCTGGCCTGCCAGGAGCACCCCTCCCACCCGCCGGCCTGCCCTCTGGGCGGAGCCAGAGCCCAGGCCATATACTCAGTCTCTGCCTGCAGCCAGCTATCCCCCAGTTGCCTTCCACTCGCTGCGATGAGCGGGGAGCTCTGGCTTTGGGCATTGTGCGCCCTGCTGCCAGCCTTGTGGCTGCTGAGCTTCTTTCGCACCGATTCTGACCTGACGCTGCTGTGGGCTGCGTGGCTGGGTCGGCGTCCAGGTGAGGACCTTCTGTGATCTCCAGTTTCAAAGTGGGAGACCTGATCTCTACTGGGTCTGGGTCCTTCCGGGCCCCCACCTCTGGTCGTTGAAGCTTCAGTGATGCCAGCCTGGGCGTTGCCCGGGGTTGAGGGTCAGGGAGGAAGAGACTGTGCAAAAGGAGCGATTTGGCGTTCTTATAGCCTGTCCCGATCTAAAGATGGAAAAGTTTTCGCCTTCCAGGCTGGGAAACCTCTCTGCAGGTTGCCAAACTGCTGCCTAGACAGAATATCTTTAAGACCTTGCCTAACCGGAATCCCAGAGATCCAAAACATTATCAGACATTGTGGGCAGCACTGAACACTGCCTTGCTAAGGTGCCTCCTTGGACAAAGGCTCAGGGCCTCTTAATTCCAAAAGTGTGTATCCTAGGCTTGTCGTTCTTCAAAGTTTTGAAGCAGAATCTTTGACAACCTGCTCCTAGAAGCTCAATATAAAGGACCCAGGCGTTTTTCCTGAAGTAACATGATTTTTGTCCATTAGTAGGAATTCTGCCTGTCGCTTTGGTCCGTGTCTTGCTTCATATTCGAGGGGACTATACCTGTGGGTTAAACACCTATATGGGGTGACTAAACACATGCTGTGTGCTCTGTAGGCAATGCACTCAGAGCTTCGCAACCCCTGATCTCCGTTCACTTCAGCTCAACTCTAGAAAGCAGGTGTTGTGGCGTTGTTTGGCAAACAGGGCAATCACATTCCAATGAATGAAATGGCATGCTCACAGGTAGACTTTGGATCCTAAGAGTTCAGTCAAATTTTCCTAGACTCTTAGGACAGTACCCAAAATATGCTGTGACGTTTGTTTCAAAGTGATAGCTCAGAAGACAATGTTTTCTATGCTAAGTGGATAAAAATTGCCTGGGGAGGGCGCGACATGACTGATAATACATTTTTTTGTCTTCCTGTCTCCCTGCAAAACTCACCCCCCAACAGGTCAAAATCTTGATTTGGCAGCCAGTACGCAGAGGGAGCAGATGGCTGTGCTAAGTGAACTTTCTCTTTCAAATGAAATCATCGGACATCCCTTTCTTATTTGATAAAAGAAACTTCTCTTGATCAATCTCTCCGATTAATAATTTCACCTGCCAAAGGCTCATGGGTGTTTCATGTTGGGTGGCTTTGTGTAAACTGGAACTTAGAGATTGAAACAAAATCAGTATTTTTATTATGTAATTCTGCAAAGGTCATTCAACTCATCAAAAGAAAAATTGTTCATTAAATTATAAGATCAGTAAAAATGAATTATATGACATTAGTTTAATTATAGTGCCATAAGTAATTTTAAAGCAAGTCATACAAAGTTAATAGCTTTTAAGATTTAACTCAATCTTGAAAAGTATTCATTCTTAAACCTTCATTGACGAAAAAGTAAGTTTCATCAAATTTCATATATGTATATTCACTTATATGTATAGGAAAGCACAGTTCTACATACAGAAGAATATAGGTGAATATATCATGTATTTGTGGAATTAAAATTTCATAGGGGGCAGTTTTAGGGGAAAATGTCTCAAGAAACTTAGAGTAGGATGGAGAGTGAAGAAAATAATACAAAGAATACAGAAATAGACACAGATTCCTAAAGCAGCATAGACTGGAATATGGGCATGCTTTATGAAAATTTTAAAAGGAAAAACCTTCCCTCCTGTAAATTATATTTTGTCTCCTTAAAAATTAATGAAGGTAAAAACACAAAATTCTAGAATACAAAAGGATAAACAGTAAAAAGTCCAACAATCCCCCACCCTAGTCCTTAGCCTCTCGGTATACCCTCTCTAGTGACAGCCTTTACTTCTGCCTTTTCTGAGACCTTCTGGAAAAAGCGTTTGCATCCCCAAACCTGACTCTCACAAGGTAAAATTTAAGGTTTGTTTTCAGTGATGAATGCAATTGGCATTTCTTCAGTGCCAATTTAATGCCCTGGGAGTTTTGAAGTTTTAATTCATTTCCCCAACACTCCTGTGAGGAATGATTAATTATTTGCTCTGAAGTTGTGAGAACTAAAGACTCTGAGCACACACTGAGGAGATGAAAATGGCTGTGCCCCTATGATGCAGCTGGATGTTGAGCTTTAGCAGGCTCCGGAGATGGTCTGTCCACAAAACAGTATTTACTCAAACCCCTTGGATGGGCCAGTTTGAAACAGCACACTAGAGTACAGCTTTTAACACCTCTAAACCAAAATCAGAATCTGAATATATGTGATACTTTGTTTGCTTGTTTTGGTCAATTCCACATAGTTTTTTTTTTTTAATACTTTTATTAATTCTTTGAAAATTCTGTGCATACAATGTATACAATTTTATCATCTCCATCTTCCATCCCCTAGCCTCTCCCAGATCCATCCTGTCCTCCTCCAACATGGTATTCTTTTCCTTTGCTTTCTTTTGTTTGTGTTGTACCCATCCAAACCCCATCCCAACTCATGGAAGCCAGTTTGTGCTTCCCATTTACTCATGGGTGTGGGGCCACTCACATAAGCCTAATTGACAGAAAACTGACTGTCCCTTTCCCAGAAGCCACCAGCTGTCAATAGCAGTGAGCCCTGATCTAATGAAGATTGTCCAGATGACCAGTTAACCTTGGCTACTGCCAGTTCATGAAGGCAGAGGTCCTGTCACACAGAGGGGGCAGTTTCTGTTCAGATCCTCCTCAACTTCTGTTTCTTATCATCTTTCTGTCTTTTCTTCCTTGATGGTCCGTGAGCCTTGTGGAGAGGTTTGTTTGTTCATTTTGTTTTTTTAAGACAGGATCTCATGTGTCTCAGCTTAACCTCAAACTTGCTATATATCTAAAGAGGATCATCTTTTTGTTTCTGAATCTCCTGCTTTTGCCTGGAGTGCCGGGATTGTGGGTGTGTGCTACTACAGCCAGCTTATAAAGCTAGGCAAGAATTCTACTAGCTGAGCCGCAACTAGTGCCCTCACAACTCTGACTTTTTTTTTAAAGACAAGAATTTCTCACCACTGTGTATTGATGTTGCATTGCAGGCGCTGCAAGAAAGGCAGAGAGAGAGAGAGGGGGAGAGGGAGAGAGAGAGACACTCACCAAGATGCTAAGCATTTATTTCCGAAGGAGCAGAGGGGTGCAGCTTTCTTGGAAAAAACTGACACCCAGCTAGCTCATTCCAGTTAATTTTTGAAATATACAGAAGGTTAATTGGGGTTGGGAAAGGTTCCAACTACCAAAGTCACTTTGCTTTCTCTGCCCATTAGAGCACATAACCCATACAAAATTAAGGCAAGGAATAATCAAAAGTGAGAATTTCAGGTCTGCTAGGAGTGTCTAGAGGTCAGTGCAGCTGTATGTTCTCAAGTAGCACAAAGTGCAGTCTCCAGAAAAACAACATTTCTCCAAGGGTTAAACAGTCTCAGAACAATTTCTCAGCCTCTACTGATTAACCCAAATATAGCAAAGGTTTTGCTGAAACATTTCCCTCAAAACCAGACACAAAAGCTTTATTCATACTTTACTACTACTTTAGACTTTGGTCTAAAGGAAACTGGAGATCCTTTCCCCCAATACGTCCTCCTGCCTTTTGTGTGGCTGCTGTATCATTTGAGCAGTCTTTATAGGGACAGAGAAGCTGGGGGAACCTGACACACATTTCTGCCCTGTACAATGCATCTTGTATGAACTACTACATCCTCCTAAGATGAGAGCACCTACATTGAGGAGCTTGTTTATAATATGATATTATCTGAAAGATATAAGATATGATTGGCAAAGGAAGAAAATACTACTTTTAAGTGCAAGATGGTCATATACCATTGACTAGAATTTGGTAAATTCAGATCCTTACCAACAACAATACCACAAAAAATTTGGAATCATAGAACTGAAAACTTGATGGAACCCAATTATCCAATGCAAATATCCCATTTAAAGGCTATGATCATTGCATCCAGGCGATTGGTTTCTACTTAGCAACTTTAATTTATCTTTATCAAATACATGGATAGAGTCTTAGTCAAATGAAACTACTAGAATTTGGGTAAAGACTGAAAAATTTACCAAAAAATTTGAATATATAAAATATTGGATGCGTAAGAAGCATATTTGTGCTTTTTAACAAATTGTAGGAGATTCTGCATAATAGGTTGTCATATTTAATGACATGGTTTAGAGTTTATTCTTTTTTTGTTTGTTTTTGCTTTCTGAGACTGGTTTTCTCCACATAGCCCTGGCTGTTCTGAAACTCACCATGTAACCCAGGCTGGCCTCCAACTCACAGAGATCCACCTGAATCTGCCTCCCGAGTGCTGGGATTAAAGGAGTGCACCCCCCCCTCCCCAGCTAGTTTATTTATTCTTCATTTATGTTTTGCTTCTCTTTGATGGATGAGTACCGCTATCCCACACATATTCCTGACAACGCTCCTCCTTCCTCCATAGAACAGGTGCTTACTGGCATGGTGGTGTGGGTGACGGGAGCATCCAGTGGTATTGGTGAGGAGCTGGCTCTCCAGTTATCTAAGCTTGGAGTCTCTCTGGTACTGTCAGCCCGAAGGGTCCAGGAGCTGGAGCGGGTGAAGAGAAGGTGCCTGGGTGAGTCAACCCCTAACCACAGCTGTGCTTCCTGGAAGTAAGAATCCAAACTCAAGTGCAGCTCCGGGAAGTCGGGGGGGGGGGGGCGTCCTGTGCAGTTCGCCCTGGCTCCCGAGCTTCCTGTGCACTGCCTGGCTTCCTCTTCCGTTACCTCTTAACAGCGACCCTTGTTTAGCGTCTCCATTTCTGCAACCCTTCTCCTATCATTTTTGCAGATTCTCGTCCCTGGTAGGATTATCAATCCTCTCGAAGCCAGTTAATGATCAAATTGATGACCTAGAACTTGCTATTATCCATAACATGCAAATGTGGCCATTGAAACGCAGCTCACAGGGCGACCATACTATTTTTGCTCTTTGAATTTTAATGTAGTCATGTTCAATCAGAAAGCAGGTTCAAGTAAAAATGTGATGATCACCCACAGAATTTTGAATTTTTCTCCAGAATATATTTTTGGATGACTTTTTTTTTGTTGTTGTTGTTTGTTTGTTTTTTGTTTTGTTTTAGTTGTTGAACTCTCTGGCTGGGCCACACGCCTCTTTCATAATTTGGCTTGCAAAGGCCTTGGCACCTGTGGCAAGTCTGGTTGCTGGTTCTTGCAGTGATCTATCTGCCATACTTTGTGACTCAAACTTCCTGCTCTGATGGAACAAAGGACATATTTTGGCAGCTCTTAGCTGGCTTCACTGTGAATCAGGAGGTATAGCCTTTCTGTTGCATTTTTAAAATGATTTACATTTTTTGAACGATTTCATACAACTGTATTGTGTGTTGAGTGTATTCCCTAGTCCCCACACCATTCCATGTCCCCTCCCCCACTTCCCCATTAGTTCACCTTCTGTCCTTAGACAGTTTCACATCTACTTTCTTGTCACATACACTCGCATGCTCTCTCTCTCTCTCTCTCTCTCTCTCTCTCTCTCTCTCTCTCTCACACACACACACACACTTATGTCTCTTGGTATTTATTTCTAGTTTTCTTTCTTTATGTTCTGTTAAGATACAAGAAGTTCTTCTGAGTTTTTAGCATTAGTAAAAACGACCTTAATGGTCTAAAATGTTATCTTCTTTTAGAGAAAGTATGGGCATCTAGTAAGCATGAACATTCCATAGCTAGTGGCTGGGATAGCTTGCGGAAGCTCATCAGTTTTATGTGATCAATTGTGAGGTTGAATTGCAGTTTTTTTGTTTTGTTTTTATTTTTATTTTTTTATTTGGTCTGAATGAACTTTCTGTTGACAGTGGGGTATTAAAATCACCCACTCTTATTTTATTTGGACCTAGCTTCCCTTTTATGTCCTGTTATGTAAGATTGGGTACCCCTTTATTCAGTTCACATATATTTACTATTGCATCATCCCTTTTAGATTGTAGTGATCTTCTTTTCTAATTTTGTTTAAAGGATCCTTTATCAGTTATAACTGTCTTAGTAAGTGTTCTATACTATGAAGAGACCGCCATCATCATGGCAACTCTTATAAGGGGAAACATTCATTTGGGCCTGGCTTACAGTTTCAGAGGTTTAGTCTACTGTGGTGGTGAAAGGGAGCACGACAGCATGCAGGCAGACATGGTGCTAGAGAGGTAGCTGAGAGTTCTATAGGATGTTCCAAGGGCAGTAGGAAGTGAACTGGCTTGAGCTTCTGAGACCTCAAATACCACCCCCTAGTGACACACCTCCTCCAACAAGGCCACACCTCCTATTAGTGCTGCTCCTGTGGGCCTGTGAGCTTTTTCTTTGCTTAATTGACATTCATTTTTGACATTTATCTCAGTTTCTGTCAGCATCTCAATTTCCTGGCTCAATTTCTCACCCTTGCTACTGTCTTTTGCTTTTCTATTGCTGCCTTTATATATAATGGTATAATTTTAAAAGGTGCATAAATGACAGAATTAGATAAGTGTAGGAAGAGGAATCCAAAGAAAAATATAGTGCTTATTTTTACAAAAATAAAATATTGGGGTTGGAGAATTAGCTCAGTGATTAAGAGCACCCACATGGCAGCTCATAACTGTCTGTAATACATCTCAACGTGATCTGACACCATTACAGAGACATAAATGTAGGCAAAACGCCAATGCACATAAAAATAAAATAAAGGAGGTAGATACTCTTCAAAAAGAAAGAAAGAAAATATCAAAATATTAAATGTATAGTGATTTTTTTTTTTAAAAAAAGAAGCAAACATACAAGGGTAAAAGTTGATATGGTGGTTTGAAAGAAAATGGCCCCCAGCTGGGTGGTGGTGGTGCACAACTTTAATCCCAGCACTTGGGAGGCAGAGGCAGGCAGATCTATGTGAGTTCCAGACCAGTCTGGTCTACAGAGCTAGTTCCAGGACTTCTAGGGCTGTTACACAGAGAAACCCTGTCTCGAAAAAACAAACAAGTAAATGTCCCCCAAGGGGAGTGGCACTATTAGGAGGTGGGCTTTGTTGGAGGAAGCATGTCATTGTGGAGGTAGGTTTTGAGGTCTCATACATGCTCAAGTCACACCCAGTGAGGCAGACCACTTCCTGCTGTCTGTGCAAGATGCAGAACTGTCAGTTACTCCTCCAGCACCATGCCTGCCTCATGCTGCCATGTCGCACCATCATAATAATGGACTGAACCTCTGAAGTGGAAGCCAACCAAAGAAATGTTTTCCTTTATAAGAGTTGCCATGGTAATGGTGACTCTTCACAGCAACAGAAACCCTAACTGAGACCCATAGGGTATGGGTTATCTCTTTCCTTGGGCCTCTAACGTTTCGTCTGCTAGGTTCAGGGAAGGGACAGAGTCCAAAAGATGGAGTCTCCCATCTTTCCTACCAAATAAGCTGACCACAAGCCATGTGGCAGGTTTCTAGCAGAGCTTTCTTCCTTGTGGGAGCTTCTCTTTTCATACCAGGAATATCTGATGATCCCTTAAAACTTTGTAATCTAACAGCATGCTTCATAGGCTCCCCAGTCAGTTCACCTTGGAGTGACTTTATAGGCAGGATGTGGCTTCTGCCTTGGGTGGGGCTGGTGGGAAGGGAACAGAACACTGATTGGCATCTGTTCAGGCAGCCTGTGCTTCATTAATCACTTCCTCAAAGTCTTGGGAGGTAGCTCTGTGGTAGAACACTTGCCTAGCATGAATGAGACCATAGGTTCAAACTCTAATTCTGCAAAATAACAAACTCTGCTTCTTAGTGTCTGGCTGTTGTATATACTCCAGCAGATGGGCTCTGAACTTGTAGCTGATCAGAATGTAACTCACTGACTTTGGAACTGTGTGAAAGAGCAATTAAGCATTGGGGTGGGGTGGGAATTTAACTCTGTGGTAAAGTACTTCTTGGCTGGTGTCAAGTTCTGGGTTCAGTTGCCAGACCAAAGAAAACAGAAGAATAGCAATGGCACTTTGTGAGCATATTTCAAAAAAAAAAAAAAAAAAAAAAAAACACAACTCTATACTTCTAAATGAGCTGTGGTGATTTGTTTTTTTTGTTTGCTTGTTTTGTTTTGTTTGTTTGTTTTGTTTTGTTTTATTTTTTTCCTGTAGGATAATCTTTATTTTGCCAGAATTCTTTTACAAGTTCCACTAGATCCATCCATCCCTTCTGGAAGGTTCAGGGATAAATTTGGAGAGCAGGAAAGAGCTTGATTGAATTGTAGCATGGCTTTGTCACTAAAGTGTTGGTGTGTCTTAATCTAGAGAATGGCAATATAAAAGAAAAAGATATACTGGTTTTGCCTCTTGACCTGGCTGACAGAAGTTCCCACGACATAGCTACGAAAGCCGTTCTCCAGAAGTTTGGTAGAGTAAGTAGCAGTTTTTGTTGATAGAGTATGTGTTCTATCACTTTCCCCAGCTTGGTTAAAATTGCCAAAGAGATTCTTGTCTGTGGTCTCTCACTCCAAGAGATTCAGGCACATGGGATGCTCTAGTGGGTCAGGTCTTAAACCTCTTGATCTCTGGGTCTTGGACTTAGGCCATTAGCATTTTTCTTGCTTTTAAAGCTCTCAATTCCTACTGTAGGCAAAGGAGCTAAAAATTCACCACAACTTTGATATTTATGAAATTTGCTGTGTTTTATGAAATATTACTTAAACTGAAGAGGTGATTTGTGTTAATTTTATCTTTTTGTTTGCTTGCTTGTGTTTTGTTTTGTTTCAAGACAGGGTCTCACTATATAACTCTGACTATCCTGGAACACACTGTGTAGACCAGGCTGACCTCAAACTCACAGAGCTCTGCTGGCCTCTGCCTCCTGAGTGCTCAGATTTAAGGCTTGAGTCACTACACCTGTCTTGATTTTATCTTTTTATTATTTTAGAAATGTAACATTGCTCTACTGATTCATCAAATTAACAACACTCATCATTAGGAATTCCATTAGTACATTCAAAGACCATCTCTAAAAAGTCCTCTCTCTGATTTTATTTAACTAGGTGGACATTCTGGTCAACAATGGTGGACAAGCACATTGTTCCTTTGCTGTAGATACCAACCTGGATGTCTTCAAAGTGCTACTAGAGGTGAACTACTTAGGGACAGTGTCCTTGACCAAGTGTGTTCTACCTCACATGATGAAGAAAAAGCAAGGAAAGATCGTGATCATTAATAGCCTTGGGGGAATTATACCCATACCACTTACCAGTGCATACAATGCCAGCAAGCATGCTCTCCGGGTAAGGTTGCTTGAACCCAGTTCTGTTAGCAATGACGATGATGTGCATGAGGGATTTATCCATTAGTGGGTGAGGTCAGTGGCACTGAGAGGCCACATAAAGAGAAGACCTTTGAGAGGACACCACCAGTAAAAGACCAAAAATATTTGAGCTGCATGCTAGGAATAATGCGGTGTGGGGAACCTTGGCAGATTCCATGGTAGGCAAGGGTGATAGAGTCGGGGGACAAACATACCAGTCAGACAGAGCTTAAGTAAGAAGTATTATTAGGAAGGGGAGGGGAGGGGGAAGGAAAGAGAACAGAGGTAAAGAGACACAGAAACAGAGAGAGGACAGAAGAAAAAAGGGAGGCAGGAAAAGTTCTGTCTGCCCCAGGGGGACAGCGGGGGGGGGGGGGGGGGAGGAAAGAGAGAGTAAGTGCCTGGGATCTTTCTTTGAAAGAGGTCCTTTTCACCTATGCCCAGACTGGTAATCATGGAACCCTGGGCTGACCAGGGTCCTGCTTGAATGCATTCTGCCAGGTGACAGGGACAAACCAGCATAATGCCTGAGTCCTTACACTGCACATGCTTATTCCTTATTCAACAGATTTTTACTGTGCCCTTGCATGATGCTGCGCTGAGATGCATCGTGGGGAGAAAGATGATTTCTGCCCCACCAGGCATATGTTGTGTATTGCCTGAGCTCTTTGTGTACAATATTTTCAAGTCTAACTGCGAGTCAGCCCTCTCTTCTCTGGTCTTATTCTGTATGCATGACTACTGGATGATTGATCCTGGGCTCCATATCCCTCCTCCAGAAACGTGGATGCTATTCATTCCAGTTTCATGGAAAGAAGAAAAATTTCATCAAGGAAAAGACTAGGAGAAAAGCCTGACCTGTTACAGAACGGAATGATTCTTATGTTGGCTTAAGAGTAAAACTAAAGACATGATAAGGCCAGTGATTAAGGAAACATAAAATTTAACTCATCCTATTGAAAGTGAATCCATCCCCCCCCTTTTTTTTATTGAGTCAGAATTTCATTCAGCATGTGTTAGCCTTGAACTCTCTATGTATCTGAGGCTGGCCTTGAACTCCTGGTCCTTCTGCCTTTGGCTCTCAAGTGCTGGGATCACAGGCATAGGCTAACATACATACATGGCTGGTAAGTAAGTTTTAATGGAATCTATTACCATTGGGAATTGCATGGTGCAGTGGTTCAGGTCAGCGTAGTTCCATAGAAATTGAAGGTGTGGTCCAATAGGACCTCCCTCTGCCACACAGAGCACACAGGTGCATAGTGATGGGGTGCTGCTCATATGCTCCCTGAAATTTAGAAAAGGGCTGCCAATCAACCTCCAATAGAGACAGATACACATTAGGCAGGCAGATGTGGGAGAGTGTCCATCCCATCTGCTGGGACCCAGGCTTACAAGACATCTAAAAAAGGAGATGAGCTCCTCCACCTGTTTCCAAGGCTCTGTTTTAATTGAATTTAATAAGCTGGCACAATGTGCCCAGTTGATACGCCTGGGAGATGGTGCAGCTGATAAAAGCACTTGCCCTGCAAGTTTGGGTCACCTGGGTTTAATTCCTCAGTACTCAAGGTAGAAAGGAAGAAGCAACTACCCACTCATGCACACGCATCTGACCTTCATATGCATGTGGAGGCATACATGCACACAGGCATGCACATGTGCACACACACATGCATACATACATCTGACCTTCATATGCAAATGGAGGCACACGTGCACATGCACCCACACGCATCTGATCTTCATATGCATGTGGAGGCACAGTGCACCCATGCACGCACATGTGCATGCATACGTACACACATGCATGCACACACACACACATAATCAAAAGTCCGATTTTTGAAAATATGACTGCTTGAAGAATTTGTCAGCTATAGTTTGGTAGTTGGATGCTAAGGTCAGCAGGCTTGTAAAATGCACATTTCCTTCTCAGTTCCCAGTAATTTTGAGAATGACTTTGTCAATGGAGTTTATACACCTTCCTTGGTGTGGTTTTACACAAAGAGGGAGGGGGTTCAGTGCTCCTGGGCTGGCGGACTGGTGTTCCTTTCTTCTGCTACAGACCAGCAGAGGCTAAAGGTATGGGAGTGCTCCCTACCTTCACAGGGGTTTTGTTTTGGCCCACCCCTGCACCAGTCTCTGACTGCAGAAGCCTTCACCATCCCTGAGCTGTGTGGTGGGGGAGGATGTCACATTTATTGCCATCAAACCTTTTAATGTTGCTGAATCCAGATGCTGATGCGCCTTTGGAAGAGAGAGTGGGCTAGAAGGTCATGTTCAGTAGAGTGAGGAATGACTTACACCTTTGTAACCCTGGTTGCTTAGGCTAAAGCCTCCTCCCTTTACCTTGAAAAGCAGACACTAGCAAACTATCTTAAGAAAACAAACGCACTACAGCAACCACTTGAAATCTTTTCTGCTTTGCTTTTGTAAACATGGCTAACCACAAGGAAGCTGGCCCTGAGTTACCAAGGCCATCTGCAGAAGGTCACAGTGAACACACATCACAGTAGATAAATTCACCGAGACTGAAAACATACCAATTCTATGTGACTATAAACCAGGCCCCCGCTGAGCCTGCCAACTCCCCAACTGCTGCCTGGGTTCTTCAGAACCTGCTTTCCCAAACACCTTGAGAAGAAAATTTAGACATTTCATTAGCTGGCCTGGTTGCTGTTAAATCAATGCAGTCTGAGAATATTTCCTACTTTAGAAACAGATGAGGAAAAGCAGATTTTTGTTTATTCACAATCTCCAGTATCTTTAAGTCTGGAAGGCTTAGCTAGCTATTCTTTTTTACTGGAAGGCTTAGCTAGCTATTCTTTTTTTACAATATAATATTTTTATCAAGTTTTTTTTTAATTTCATGCATGGACACAAGTGTATTCTCATCATATGCAAGTCCCCATTCCTCCCTATAACTCCTCCAAGGCCGTTTCCACCCTCCCCAACTTCCTATGATTGTTTCCTTCCTTCCTTCCTTCCTTCCTTCCTTCCTTCCTTCCTCCTTCTCTTTAAATAACTCACCAACTCCAATTTGTTATTTACAAAGAAAAATTTCTCTGATACAGTCTGAGAGCTGTACCAATCTATGGATATATGTAAAAAATATACACTAGGCTGGGAGGCAGAGGCAGAGGCCAGCAGTCAGGAGGCAGAGGCTGCAGATGTCTGTGAGTTTGAGGCCAGCCTGATCTACAGAGTGAGTTCTAGGACAATAAAACCCTGTCTGGAACCCCCCCCAAAAAAAAACCCAAAATGTATATTGGTGTGTTTTTCCTGAATGTATGTCTCTGGACCAGTGTGTACCTGGTGAGGTACCACATAGGTGCTGGGAATCCAACCAGGATGCTCTTCACCACTAATGGACTCTCCAGCCCCTTGAGATAGAGATTTAGAGGCCAATCACATCGTAGTCATGACTAGTTATGCACTAGTCATCAGCCAAAATTTACTTCATGTAAATTATTTCACCAGTTAAAACGGTAATGCAAATTGAAAAATGGATTTATCTATGGGAGTTATTGTGAAGTTCCATTCCTGCTTTTTGTTTTGTTTTGTTGTTTGCAACCTTATCTTTAAAAAAAAAAAAGTCTATCCAGGGAAAGAAGAGATGCCCCCCCCCATCCCTACCAGCGATCCTCTGTGAAAATAAACATTTGGAGCGGGGAAATGAAGATTGTTATGAGGAGGGTATACAGGGGGTCTTTAGAGAAAAGTCTAGTTCCTGCTCAGTGCTTGTCTGCTGTAGACGCACTGATGTCAAAAGCTACTGCTAGCCTCCTCTGAATCCCTGGGCTCAGGCAAGAGCTGAGAGTACCTGCTACGGTTGTTTGTGGCCGTGGCCTGTGTGTATACTATGTGTCCTTTTCTCAGGTACTTTAGAATATAGCCCCTCAAATCATGAGACTATGAATGGAGACCCGTATCTGCATTTAATTTCCTTTTTCTTTTTTTTTTTTTCTTTTATTGCTTATTAGGGATTTTTAAATACCCTCCAGACTGAGCTTTTTAACTATCCAGGTATAACAGTGTCTACCATTTGCCCAGGACTTGTGCACTCGAATATTTTCCAGAATTCTTTTACTTCAGAAATCACTGAGGTAAATGTTTTTGGTTGAAAAATAGTTGGAATGCTTTATTATTTAATCCCACGGTGTTGACTCATATAGGTCAGGGTCTCTGTCAGAAGTACTTAGGAATTAGCCGCATAACCTAACCCCAATTGTTATGAGTCATGCTAAATTTGGCTGGTGATGTTTGACATCCAGTTTTTATAAGACTAATGAAATTGCTGCAGTATCAGATCTAAGTTGGCCACCCTGTCCGCTGTTGTGCAATTCCTCTGTAGTTGGTAATAAAACCCCTTTTATCTTCCTCTGTCTCACCACAGATGAGTGGGATTTTCTGGGGTTTTCATATGCCTTGTTAGGTAACAACAATCATTATGCTTCCTAGTGAAGAAAACAGGGAACTTTGACCTTTCAATTAGTTGGCCTCAGCCACTCCATACATGATTCCTATGAGGGATGGTGGAGTATCATGGAAGTTTATGACTTGGAATAACACCTGCAGACACTTGTAATGGGTGCGAGGCCCCACACCACATGGCCCCACTGGCACTTGGACTTTGGCTCCTTCTTAATATAACTTTCTGTAAAATAGCTTCCATTTTATTTTAAACTTTTAGACTTTAGGGAATAATGCAGACGTTCTTTCCAAGATGGAAACGAGCCGCTGTGCCCGGCTGATACTGATTTCCATGGCTAATGATTTGAAAGAAGTCTGGATCGCTCAGCAGCCTGACTTGTTTAAGACATATGTGTGGCAGTATGTGCCGATCAGGGACTGGATATTTTCAAGGAAGATGTGGAAGAAAGTAATTGAAGGCTATAATGTTGATATGGTAAGTGACTTGCTTCTTTTCTAGCAGTTCGTATTCATCTTGCATGAAAATGCAAACTCTTCCAAGGCTTGGAGAATAGTTTTTGCTAACTTCCAAACCAGCTCATAACCAGCTCATAATATAAATACCAAAACCACATAAGAAGTATTCTGTCACCACATGTAGCTGACGGTTTTCCATCAATTGCCACCGGTCCAGGTGCTCTAGAAGATTCTACATGGCAAACAAAAGCTGCCATTTTTTTCTTGTATATTTACTGCTTGAGAGAGTAAGTTTCCCGTCCATCATCGCCTACCCAGCCTTCCCATCTCAGCTCAGGAGTCACCTCCTTGAAGGGATGTGCCACTTCTCTGGTTCAGGTGCCCTTAGCCCTGAGTTACCCACCTTCAAAACAACCTGCTACACTAAGACAGCTGCATCACTCGCTGTGCAGTCCTTATTTCTCCTGTCTCGGCTGGCAAGCACACTGAGCATCCCAGGTATGCAGGGAGCAGGGCTGATTGCCCTTTCTTTCCGCATCACTCCTACAACACTGAGGGGAATATTAACTGTCTCTTAAAAAAGAGGAAGTGCCATCACAGCAAATGTAATGGGCTAAGCCTAAAACCTTTAATTACCATTATACATAAGGAAGGCTGTTGTTGTGGGTCGTTGCCATTGTTTCGTTGGGATGCTTTGTTACACACATTTTTTTAAAAAATTATTTTTAGTTATATGTTTGTGTATTTGTATGTGTGTGTTTGTTACGTGCCTGTGGATGCTTATAAAGGCCAGAAGAGCGTGCTAGAACCCCTGAGAATGGTTATGAGCCTCCTGATCAGGAGCTAGGATCCAAACTCAGGTCCTCTGGAAGAACCTCAAGTACTCTTAACTGTGAAGCTAACTCTCCAGCACTTGGTATAAACCACTTCAAAAACTTCATTACTATATAGCTGGCTATGGTGGCATATGCCCTTAATTCTAACTCGAGGCAGAGGCAGAGGCAGAGGCCAGAGGCCAGAGGCAGCTCTTGAATTTGAAGCCAGCCTATAAACTAGCCTGTTCTACACAGTAAGTTATGAGTTCCGGGACAGCTAGGGCTACATAATAAAGAAACCTTGTCTAAAGCAAACAACTAAAACAAAACAAACCAACCAAACAGGTAAACAACAACAAAACAGATGAATAACACTATATAAAGAAGGTCATAATTTACAGAGTATGTAATCTATCAGTAATTAAATAGTCGTCTCTATTTTTTAACAGTTAATTATAGTGCTAGAGAGACCACTCAGTGTTTAAGAGCACTGCCTGCTTTTCCAAGGGTCCTATGTTCAATTCCCAGCAACCACAGGGTGGCTCACAACCATCTGTAATGAGATCTGGTGCCCTCTTCTGGCCTGCAGGCATACATGCAGACAGAACACTGTATACATAATAAACAAGTAAATCTTTAAAAGACAAAAGACCACAGCTAATTACTTCTATCTTTCTATGTTGTAGTAAAAATGAATCAGGCGAGGGAGAGCCAAGAGAAAACTATAACAAAATGCTTAAAGACATTAAGATTATAAAACATTTACACGGTGCCCTAAAATGTAGAGGTTGAAATGTCGTAAATTTGGGGTCTTGGGGATGTGAAGTGGTTCTAAAGACGGGCTTCAGGGAGAAGCTACCTGGGCTTTAAATCCAGAAGGATGATTTAGGAGGCATTCTGGAGCTCAATAACAGAGAAGCCGTGGAGGGTACGGTTCTGTACTAGAGGGAGCTGGGTGCCCTGGGTCAGAGCTTGGCCTGGTGTTGGGCTATCTGGTCAAACACCAGGTCTAAGGCCTACTTGCCCATGACCTAAAGTAGGTCTCCCCTCTGACTTAAGTGGTTTGTCTACACAATGGGTAGTAGATGTGACAAGTCATAGGGTTGTTATAGGCATTAAGTAAGAACAGAGGGGCAGAGGCACTTCCTGAGCATAGTCTGGAGTGTTCTTGGGACTTCTACACCTTTATTCTCCCTTTCAAGCTGAGTTTGGGAGAAGCAGGGCAGATGCTTAAGTTGTTTCTCTGTTGTGACTTTTATGAATGGTAACAAGCAGATGGGAGTGCCGTATTGCTTCATCATCCTGGTTTCAATTCCTTCCAGTGTGTACCCTGATATGATTTAGAGGTGGTTGATCCTGCAAAGCTTCATCCCCATGCTGAACCTCATGTAAGAGGCAAGGCCTGATACAAGGCCATGGAGGCATCGCCGTGGAAGGGATGAATCTTTTTTCTCCAGGGCTCTGGTAGTTCTAGGAAAGTGAGTTGTCATACAGCATGGCTACCCAACATGCCTGGTTTCTTTTCCATTTCTCCACAAGATGACAAGCATCACAAGAGGCTGAGTGAATGAAGCTGCCTAATCTTGCATCTTTAGCCATCAAATTGGTGAGATGAAAACCAATTTTTCCTGCAACTGCAGGAATGGACTAATTCCTGCAACTGCAGGAATGGACTAACTGTAGTAGCTGAGTGTCATGCCACATTGTGCCCAGATTAAACAGCTGGGAGGAATTAACATACCATTCATACAGTTATGATGCCGGCTAACAGTTTTGGTGATTTCTGCTAAGGCAGAGAAAGAAGACATTCAAGAGACTGTCCATCAGAGGGAGGGAGGGACCAAGTGTGGCACTTTCAGGGGCACAGCCTTTCAGGAAGGGTAAGTCAAGGCTGGCCTGTGGTTTTTACAGAGTCTACCTAGAAAACACAAATGTCACCCAGAACATCTTCTTTGGATTTCAAAGCAAGTGATATTAGTGATTTCAAAGGCTATGGTCTTTTCTTCCTCAGATCAACTCTTTTTTTTTTTTTTTTTTTTTTGGATAAATTGAAAACATTTATTTTATATACAGCATCACCATGTACATATTAAATAGTACTATAATAGGATGATTTGATATAACTCCTCCCTCCCTCCCTTCTTCCTTCCTTCCTTCTCATTTTTACAGAGAGGTTTTCACTATGCAACCCTGACTGGCCTAGAACTCATTATATATAGTGATCAGGCCTCCAACTCATAGTGACCCTCCTGCCTTTCTGCCTCTGCCTCTCTGAATCTGCCAAGTGCTAAGATGAAAGGCATTTACCACAGACAGTTTTAAACAGAAGAAAAAGAGAAAAACTTCAGATTATAAAGTCCTTCCCAAGAACAAATTTTGTTTTTGAAAACTAACTTTTCCCAAGTGGTCAGTAAGACAAATATATTCATGTGCCAACATCATCTTCAATAAATACGTTGAATAAATAAATACTTCCTATTCTCCATCACTGCTTTTTATGAGATTTTTCTCACTTCTCAGTATCATTTCCTGGATATGATGCCTCATTTTAATCTAGCACCAAAGAACAATAGCCACAAGGATTATTACTTTGCATAAAATTTATTTAATTTCAGTCTTCCTTGGTGAATATTCTTGGGGGAGGTAAGTGGCCTTATTGTCCCAGAATAAAGTCACATCATGGGCACACAGTCAAGACATTGTGTTTTCCTCTTTACATAATACATGGAAAACTTACACACATTTATTATTTTTATTTACATTTGAAACATTAAAGTATAATTACATTTCCTTCCTCAATTGCTCTCCTGCAGTCCCCTTTGTTTCTCTCAAACTCCTTGCCTCCTCTTCTTTAATTATTATTGTTAAATACATTTACACATAAAGTTGTTGTTATTTGAGTTCATTCAGTGTTGCATGCATACAATTTCGGGGCTGACCATTTGGTATTGGAAAACAAATTAGGGGATTCCTTCATAGAGGAAGACTGACTTTCCTTTAGTGGCTGAAATTCTTTGTTTAAGGGAAGGACCCTGTGATTTTTGTCTTCTCCATCGCCATGTGTACTGATGTTGTCCTTGTTCAGGTGGACTTATTTTCCAAATATTCCAATTCTAAAGACTTGACATCATTGCATGTATCTAGAAGGGCAGTCAGCATGGATGTGATGTACAATACAAATAAGAGAGTGCATGAGATTCTGTGCGTAGACACTAACCAATGGTGTTTATGCCACATACAGATTATAGTGATGCTAAGCCCAGGGATGAATATTTGTGTAACAGTCTAGAGTTTTGAATGTGATTTTAAAAATCCATTGTAAGCATTTGAGCAGGGTTTTAAATATTCTTGTTTTTGTTTTTGGTTTTTTTTGTTTTTTGTTTTTGTTTTTTTGTTTTTTGGGTTTTTTTTTAAACTCAATAAATTTATTTTCTTATGGGGATTGGGGTTTGGGTTGCATGTATGTCTGTGTGAGGAATGTACATTTCCTGGAACTGGGGTTACAGACAGTTTTGAACTGCCATGTGGTTGCTAGGAATTGAACCCTGGTCCTTTGGAAAAGCTGCCAGAGTGGTGAGTACTCTCAACTGCTGAGCCATCTCTTCAGCCCCTGTTTTAAATATTAATAACAGGAAATATTAATGATGTAGATCAACAGAACAGGATTGCATTTCAAACAGCAGGATGAATATGAGGGATGTAGTCATCTTACTGCCAATGTTTTACAGGCAACACACTCCTCTTGAAGTCTGGAAGGCAAAGGATGATAGAAGGGAGCCTTAGCCATTTCCAAGTCACCAGAAAGGAAGCTGAGAAACATGATGTTTTTCTTGTGCACAGAAGACTAACTGAGGACTGGACTATAATTTTATGTTTGTTATGCTTCAAAAGAAGGCTGGCCAGGCAGCCCAGGCTGGCCTCTAAGTCAAGATGCTCCTGCTTCAGACTCCTGAATGTTGGAATTGTTTCATGCTTTATTTTAATTTTGATATAACTTTTTAAATATGTAATAAATAAAAAGTAAAACATCACTATGAATATTGAGAAAAATCATAATGCATATTTGAATAAAATTACATTTAATTAGTATATGTGTGTGTGTGTCTGTTTACATTTGTGGGCCTGAGGTTAATCTCAGTTGCCATTCCTCAAGTATCATTCACCTTTTTGTTTGTGTTGCTTTTTAATTCTTTAAAAAATACTTTATTTTATGTACATGGGTGTACATGTATGTCTGTGCATCATGTGCATGCCTGGTGCCCAAGGAAGCCAGGAAAGGGTGTCAGATCCCCCTGGAACTGACGTTACAGGCAGTGTGCGCTGCCACGTGGGTGCTGGAATTGACCCTGGGGTCCTCCTGTGGAAGAGCTGCCAGTGCTCTAAACCACTGAGCCACCTCTCCTGCTCCTACCTTGTTGTATTTTGCTTGGTTATTTGTTTCGTTGTTTTGTTTTGTTTTTTGAGGCAAGGTTTCTTTATTTAGCTTTGGAGGCTGTCCTGGAACTCACTCTGTAGATGAGGCTGGCCTTGAACTCACAGAAATCCACCTGCTTCTACCTCCTGCGTGCTGGGATTAAAGGTGTGCACCAGGAGCTCTCACTGACCTGAGTTATTGGTTAGGCTAGGCTGACTGGCCACAGCCTTAGGGGTCCATCGGTCTCCAACTCCCTACTGCTGGGGTTACAAGCATGCACAACCATGTTTGACTGTTGTTTACATTAGCTTCTATGGTGATTCTCCTGCAGGGTTTACAGCAGGCAGGGAAAAACAATTTTATTATAACCAGTATTGGTCCAGGACTTCTAGAGTCTGACCCATATCAGTTTACTTTAGCCACATTTAAGCACAGTGCAATTTTGGAAAAAGTATTTAGGTAACAGATGGAGGACGTCCTTCTGTATGCTATGACTATATGTCTCTCTTATTGGTTGATGAATAAAATTGTTTTGGCCAATGGACATGCAGGATGTAGTCTGGAAGGAAGTATAGACTAGGAGGATTCTGGGAAAAGGAAAAGCAGAGAAGCAGGAGTGAGACACCATATAGCCACAGGGAAGGTAAGACTCCCGGACATTCTCTGGTAAGCCAAGATCACCTGGAGATACACAGATTAACAGAAATGGGTTAATAATTAAAAGGGAGCTAGCCAATAAGAAGCCTAAACCATAATTAATATAAGCCTCTATGTGTTTATTTAGGACTAAGCAGCTACAGGACCAGTTCTGACAGAAACTTCCCCCAAAAGGTGACAATTAGCTCAGTCCCAAATGCACAACAATTTAAGGCTTGTTTACACTGAGATTCCTTACAAAGTTCATCTGGCTCTTTCACAAGAATGGGTACCGTTGATTCATAGATAGTGCCCAAGATTTAGGGTCCAGGGAGCTTGACGGGGGGGGGGGGGAGTAAACATAATGCCTGTGGGTGTCAGGACTGGCCTAGCCCTAAGACAGCATGGGAGTAACTTAGGCCACAAAAAGCCCAAGTGACATTACTCATATAAGAATGGATTTTATGCTATAGAATTAATACTCAAGGTTTTAAGAGGAAAGTGTCTGAGATAAGTAAAAACAAAAATTCTAACAGATGCAGGCAGAGACTGTCCCATCAGACATCAAAGGATCATTAATCACCCTTGGAATTCCACGAAGAACAGCTGTGCACCTCATCCACTGAAGAGGTGAGCTGTGTGTTTAACTTTCCTGGCTTCTCCGGTGCTCATCTGTATGCACAAGGCCTCCTTGCCCTCTACAAGTTCCTTTTTGTTATTGAACAATGAGAATTGATTAATGATTCTATGTTCACATGTATTATCTTCTATGTTATTAATGAAATATACAACTGTTACGAGTAGTTTTCCTGCCAGCCTGGTCCCAGAGCCACATCAGCCCCAAATAACACACAGAGACGCTGTATTAGCTAAAAAGCTGTTGGCCTGTTACTAGGGCTTCTTATTGGCTGGCTCTGTCTTAAATATTAACCCATTTCTATTAACCTAAGTGTTTCCATGTGGTCTTATCTTACTGGAGAAAGGGTCTGGAGCTCTTCCCTCAAGCCCTTACATCTTGATTCTCCTACTACATCTCCCAGAATCCTCATTGTCTCCTAGTCCCACCTATCTTGCCTTCCTATTTGCCAACAGTGCTTTATTCATTAAGCAATAAGAGAAACATGTTTACAGAATGACATCCCCCGTCATACAAGAGCAGTGAAGAGGTTCATTCCATGGCTTCTTGGGATCTAACTTGGGTCCTCATGCTAGCATGGTGTCCTGGCTAGTTTTAGGTCAACTGAGACAAGGTAACCTCAATTAAGAAAATGCCTCCTTAAGATCAGGCTATAGGCAAACCTGTAGGGTGAACTGTTTTCAACCTGTGAGTCACAACCCTTTGGTGGTGGGAAGGGTTTAATGACCCTTCCACAGGGGTCATACATTAGATATTCTGCATATCAGATCATTATATTACAATTTATAACAGTAGCAAAATTACAGTATGAAATAGCAATGAAATAATTTTATGGTTGGGGGTCAATACAACATGAAGAACTGTATTGAAGTATTACAGCATTAGGAAGGTTGAGAGCCACTGCCTTAGGGCGTTTTCTTAATCAGTGATTTTTGAGAGAGCCCAGCCCACTGTGGATGGTACCATCCCTGGGCTGGTGGTCCTGGAAGCTATAAGAAAGCATGCTGAGCAAATCTTGAGGAACAAACCTCCATGGCCTCTGCATCAGCTCTTGCCTCAAGGTTCCTGCCCTGTTTGAGTTCCTTTCTGACTTCCTTCAATGATGAACAGTGATATGGAAGCATAAGCCTAATAACCCCTTTCCTCCTTAACTTGCCTTTTGGTCATGGTGTTTCATTGGAGTGACCCTACCTCTAAATGCTGATATTATCTCAGAGTAGTAGATCTATGGAAATCATAATCTGAAGTATCAAGCATGAGTCATAGTGACATCATTTGCTAAATTTCTGTAGTGTGTCACTTGCTGTATTTGACTCTCAGTATTAATTACCTCACTTATTCATCATAACAGCTACTAAGTTAAGTATAAGTGGTATTTTCTAATTTTTTTTTTAATGAAGAAAGAGACACCGAAGGCTTTAGTCTATTTTTCCTAAGGTCCCAGCTATTACAGAGTAATGCATAATTAATTAAACTTAGCTCAGAAGGAATCCACTAGTAATTCTTTATTACTATCAGAATTAGTTTTGTTTCAGTGCCTAGTGCTCTATAGAAGAAAATATACACTGTCCAAATCAACAGGGTGACAGAAAAAAAAAATCATGGTCCTTGCTTACAAGAAGTTCAGTTTAGCTGGAGTTAAATTAACATGCATAAATTAAAGCTAGACTAGCTATTGAACCCAGTAGAGGCCATTCTTGTCATTCTTGTCCTATTCATGGGAAATGAGAAAGGGACAAATAGCGTATGTATTCTGTGAGAATCAGAAGGTAGAATCATGAAAGAAGTACATGCCCATGGATATATCCTAGAAGTATTATCTGTAAAACACTGGTTATCTATGAATAAGAATAGAGAGAAGAAGTTGAGCATGGTTGTCCACACCTTTAATCCCAGAACTATGGAGGCAGAGGCAGATCTCTGAGTTTGAGGCCAGCCTTGTCTACAGAGCAAGTTCCAAGACAGCCAAGACTACACAGAAGAATCCTGTCTCAAAAACATCAAATGCTTACCTTGTGAGTAAACATACTATGACAGATAGCTTTTGTGGGAAGGGGATTCAGTGTGCACCAGGTTCACAGAACATCAGAAACAAGAAAGAGGAAGCTTGCATGACTAGCGACAAGCATGACATTTATGGTTGGTGCAATATGGCACATTAAAGATACAAACAAAAAGGCAGGAATTATTCTAGATAACAAAACATGTCATGTGGTAGAGTAGTGATGTAGAGACCCACAAAAGAGTGGTCATAACTTGTTCTGAACTTCAAGGGAGGGAACTATGATGATGAGAGGGTCAGAAAATGAGACTGTTTCGCCCCATTGGTTTTTCAATCCTCAGATCTGCAGTGTTTGCTACATGTCCATCGATGTTTAAGGTTTGTTAAGAGAATGCCAGACAGAAAAGCTGTGGTATTTTCCTTTACACTGTGTGAATATATGTTGCTATGATTGGTTTAATAAATAAGCTGACTGGCCAACAGCTGAACAAGATACGGGTAGGTGGGAGAGCCAAACTGAGGATGATGGGATGAGGAAGGGTGGAGTTAGGGGACTTGACAGCCAGCCAGAGAATGAGTTGGATAGACAAATGGGATAGAGGTAAAAGCCACAAGCCTGGGGCAGCACATAGAAACAGGTTAAGTTGTAAAAGCTAGTTAGTAATAGGCCTGAGCTATTGGCCAAGCATTTATAAGTAATACTAACCCTCTGAGTGAATATTTGAGAGCAGCTGCAGGACATGACAACTCTGCCTACAGTCTCTTGCCTGCAGAGTATCATGAATGAGAAGAGACTTAATAGAATGGTGATGAATGGCAAAGTAACATGATGCTTGCTCCAACTTCCAGTCAGTGAAGATGGAAGAGATATGTGTAATTTAAAATGATCGTTAATCTCTTTGATATTTTCCCATGAGAGGTTATAATGAATCAGAAAAGAATGCCATCAAACTCCAGCAAATATATGTTCTTTCTTCCTAAGCCTTACTCGTTAGCAAAGATGAAGAAAGCAGTTTCATGTCAAAGATCTCTTAGTCAAGATAGCTAGTAGGCTTTTATTTTTATTTATTTAGTTATTTTTTAAAAGCCATGTTCTTATGATTTCTCCCAGGCTGTCCTCAAATTAGAGGTTCCCTGGCCTCTGTTTTCAGAATTGTGGAATTGCAGGCGTGTGCTACTATGCCAGGCTTGAAAGTGTTTATTCTGCATTGGCCTCATATTTCTCAATGATTTTTTCACACAGCGAGGAAGCCAGTGCTCTGCCACTGAGCTGCATGCCTAGGCTCTGATCATAATCTTTTCACAGAACTTTGAAATGTGAAGGTAATGGTTCATTGGACCAACCATAAAGGCAGGGTGTAGTTGGAGCTGCATAAAGTCAATTGTGTGTCACTATTCCTGGGTACATGTGAACAAATGTCAACTTACCCCAGATAGAGAATTGATGACAGACTGAAATCAGGATACCACCAGATTCCAACTTGGTGGACCAATGAGTTGATCTGGATTACTTCTAAGTATATGGGTGAGAGGTCACTTACAGGAGCAGGCACGATGCAGAGGTTGCTACATACCTGAAAGCCCACACCAGCATGAGTGATGGCTCATGAAAGCTGGAATCCTAGAATTCCCTGTTATGATTTGTAGGCAGCTTAACAGGTCAGAGAGTGTCTCTTCTAGGCAATCCAGACAGGGTGGGCCTTTTCTAGACAACTTGGCTGGTCCCAAGCCTTCTCAGCAGTCATCACTACTTACGAAACTCTGGGCCTTGCGCTGCAGAATGGAATGCTTCATCTCATGTTAGAGCATCCTGAGTCTTCAGGGGCTTCCCTGCAAGATGGAATGCTTTATCTTGTAGGAAATGGCTACACAAATGGAGGTGACAATTCTTGCCAGTAGAGGCTATGGCTTTAGGATTAGTCAATGCAATCCTGGATGAACAAACTAGCAACACGAGAACACAGCCATGGCTACTAATTTCAAAGCAAACAATAAACATTATTAAAGTTTTAGTAGGGGGGGTCAAGAATGGATAAAATCTCATTTTCCTAGGTTCCACAAATCTTTTCAAATACATACATAAACAGTGGTTAAGTGGAATTATAGAGGGTTAGTGCCTTTCCCAGGCACAATAGGGTACAAACAAAAGCTCATTGTTAGCTATAGATTATCATCCTTCAAGCTGTTGGTCAATGGGTTTCCACAGACACCCAAAATAATATGGATGATTGCTGTTGCTCTTGGTTTTCCTCAAAAAACTTGATGGTAAGTCCCCCTCATCTCCCCACTCCTCACCCCTACCCCCCACCCCCTGACTTTTTTGAGACAAGATTTCACCATATGGCCCTGACTGGCCTGGAATTTGCTTTGTAGACCAGGATGGCCTCAGACTCATGGAGATCCAGACTCTTCCTCCCAAGTGCTGAGACTAAAGGTGTATGCCACCACACTAGGCTCAGACTATAGGTTATTAGGAAGGAAAAATCAGTTTCTTCAAGGATATGGCCATCCAGTTGGATGGCTCTATACCCATGAATATACTGACAGCATGAAATAGGCTCAATGCTGTGGAACAATCTTTGTACACTGTAAATATGTATTACTCTCATTGGCTAATAAAGAGCTGATTGGACAATAGCTGGGCAGGAAGAAATTGGGTGGGAGAGTCAGACTAGGGGAATTCTGGGAAGAACAAGAGTGAAGTCTCTGGAGATGCCAGGAGACACAGAGGAAGCAAGGCATACTGGAGGACAGGTAAAGCCATGAGCCACATGGAAAAATGGAGGTTAATAGAAATGGGTTAATAAGCCTGAGCTATCACCAAGCATTTTGTAATTAATATTTAAATCCTGAGTGATTATTTGGGAAGTGGCTGCCAAGACACAGAGAAACTCTGCTTATAGCTCAATCAGTTAAAAAAAGAGTTTATGAATTTGGGAGGAAGAGTGGTGGTGAGAGGTGTAAGAGGAGCTGGAGGGGAGGGAAATAGATAATAGATTTGATCAAAATACATTATATTCAAATGTGACATGCTCAAACAATAAGAAAAAAGAAGTGCCAAATGGCTTACTAAGGCAAACCAATCAAAATTAACAGCAAATCTTTCATCCAAAACCCTGAGGACATGAGGTGATGTATTTTAGGTAAGCAACTGCCTATTACAACTATTACAAGCAGTTAAGTGATCTTTTAAACTCGAAAGAGATAAGGACATTCCATGAGAAACATAAAGTAATTCATGCACCATTAATCTAGCAATGTAGAACATGCTAATTAGTTTTTTGTCCACTCGACTCAATCTAAGGTCATCTGGGAATAGAGACCTTCAGAAAATGTCTCCATCAGATTGGCCAATTTGTGGGGCATTTTATTGATTAATGATTGATGTGGGGGAGGACCCAGCCCACTGCGGTACAGTTTGGTTAATACTCAAAAGGTCAAGTCTGCCAGGCAAAAATCTTATTCCTTTCCGTTTCATTTCAGTGATTGAGTGTATTTCGGAATAATTGACGTGGCACTATCATTGAAGTTGTAGAAAACGCACAGGTGTACGAATTCAAAACTCCATAGGTGGCTACAGTGGTGGGCTTCTCTTCACGTAAAAAATGGTCATCTCACATACTTCACAATTTGAAGTAATTAGGATCCCCTCCCTTGAATGATTGCCATTTTCAAACAAAATTAATTTAAATCTTCTATAATGAAATCCTGCCAAAGTTCAACCTATGAAACTATACCTGACCATGAAAACATACTGGTTTAAGTTGGCCCTCAGTAATAAAGTCACTGAAAATAATTTTTAAGACATTAACTTAGTTTCCTATTGTCTCACTTTGCTGGAAAAATACATTTTAAATGATTTGTAGTGGAATCAGGACCATAGCATGTTGCTATATGGTTTGGACATTTGAATACTAATTATCTATATTACATTTCAGGCAGTAAGTTCTATTAAAATGGTTAGGTCTAAAGGAGACTCAGATTCCCCCACAGGCCGTCCAAACATCCAGAAATGGGCCCAGCCTGAACTATAGGAGGGTTTCTGGAGGTTAGATAAAAGCCAGCACTCCTCGGGAACTTGTGAAACTGGTTCTCCTCTTCCCAAAGGAGTCATCTTCCACACCATCGGCAGAAGGCCACCCGTGGTGTCGATTAACATATCAAAGCCCATCCTGGTTTCCAGGCTCCCTCAGTTTCAGTACTAGCATTACATTTCAAAGTCCCTGTTGGCATCCCTTCTCCCCTCCTCCCTCCCCTAAACTCCCCCCCCCCCAGCTCAGGGATTCCCCTGCCGCGCCCCCACTGCCCCACCCAACTCATTCTCCTTATAACTCTGCTATTCTTTATATGCACTCTCTTTTCCTGACTCCTTCCCTCTCCCCTCCCCTGGCCATGTACAGTCTGATGGTCATGTTCAGTTTACTTTTTCCTCTCTCTTCTCTGGCTTTTCTCTCTCCCACATATCTACTATACCTTTCCCTTAACCGCACCCCTGGAGTGGTTATGTCATCAGGTTATATAAAAAACTGTTTAACAGCTATAAAATATTAGTTGGTTTTAAAGTTGAGTTCAAGTTCTAATTTAATATTAAAATGTATTCCTTTTAAAATCTTCATTGTATAAAGAATATACTTTTTAACATTACTTGTGTACATAAAGCACAGGCTTTATGTATAACGAGCATATGTGTATTATACAGTACATCTGTGGAATTAAAGCTTCAGAGCAGGAGTTTCTCCCGGGGAGTCTTGGTGGGGAAAACTATCTCCAAAGACTCATAGTTGGGTGAAAGATGAAGAAATATTATAAAAGGGATGTAGATTCCCCTCAAAAGCACACACCAGAAATTCCACTTCATGTGCCTATATGTATAATTTTTATTATATATATTTTATAGTTTTGCTATACATAAAACTACATATATATAGACACACACATATATACATACATATATACATACATATATATATATTTAATCAAGTTTAAAAACTAGACTGTATAGTCCTGTGAAATTGAAAAATGCAAAAGGATATGCCATGTTTTTAAAGTGCCTTCCTCCTCCCAGTATGCCTCTCCGGAGGCAACCACCTCTCCGTCCTCTTCTGTGCCTTCTAGAGAGAGCCTCCACAATTCCAAGCAGATATCTTACACAGAAAATTGAAGGGTGCCTGATTTTTCCTATTGTTCTCAAGTTCAGCAAAGCCGATAGCACAAGCCCTTAGTCTGCGAAGAGCAATGCCACCTCAGTGACAGCCAAATGAGAGACAGAGTGAGGAAAGTCACCCAAGGATACAACTGTCTTGGCATTGATTGGGCCCCCATGGACTGTACCATCTGAATGGCAAGGGAAATGTTTGAGGCATCTTGCCGTACAGTGTACTGTCCAGACCCTCTGGCACCCTACGCCCTGTTCTGTCTGGCTCTGGTCACTTGGAGATTTGACCAACCTGACTTAGGCAGAGGGGTGTGTGAGGAGTGAGGAAACCAGATGCCATGTCATGTGAGGACAGATGGCAGAAACTAGGTATGTTTAGCCTTACAGAAGCCAGAGATGACAGGAGTTAGGGAGGACATGTCAGCTGTCTTCAAGTCCATGAGGGATTGCCATGGGGATGACAGGTTGGTTTATTCTCTCTGATGCCAGCAGGCAGAGCTACTGTAGATGGCTTCCAGAATTAGAGGCATGTCACATGAACAGAAGAGAGACCCCTTGAAAAGGCAAAGATGACTATCTCCCACACCTGCAGAGGAAGGTGGTAGGGAGTAGCCAAGGCCTGAGTGGAGAATTCCCAAGGGCATCGACTCTAGATCTCCTTTCAGCGCTAAGAATCTGCTTCCAGAGGGACCTTTGAGGGAGCCATTGCTTTTGCTGGCCTCAGACGAATTGGTCAACAAAAGCTGGGGCTGAAGAAAACATACTTGCTGCAGGGTAGGAAGACAGGTGCCACATCTGTAACCACCACAAGGCAAACAGGAGCAGGGAGACTTGCCACCAACTCAATAGTTGCTTATTGATAAAAATATGAAATCTTTGTGAGCTGGAGGCCAGTTAGGAAATAATTCCAAAACATTAGTCACTGTGGTTTCTGGGACTTGTAAAACTTTGGGATAGTGAGTCACCAATAAGTTAATAAACAGCCTTCTGAATTTTACTCCATAATTGCTGTTAAAGCCTCTATCTACCATGCTTTGATAAAAAACTATATTACAGGAAGGACAGCTTTGCACGTAGGCATTGGATTTGGGATAGTTACCTTAGTTATTTACGTGGCTATCCCCCCCTCCCAAGGACGAGTTCTATTTCCCCAAGCCCAAGATACAGTTTGAAAATACTATTTTTAGGGTTAGAAGTGTCACTCAGTGGTTGAGTACCTGCTCAATATACAAGGAGCCCTGAGTTTGACCTGTAGCAAGAAAAACTGATCTTATTTGAATGTGTGCACCATAGAGTTCTAGACAGTAGATACCCTGGGGCTCATCTTACAGCCTCACCACGTGGGTGTGTATGGAGTCCTTTCTATGTGTCGGTCTTTTTGCTAGGAAGAGACCACAGCACATGCAAGATAGAAAGCTTCTCCACCTTGATGGAATTTATAGGGAATTACAGTAAATTAATCACTGTAAAACCATTTCCTTTTTCTGTAAATCCAAGATAATAGTATGTATGTCGTGAAAGTTCTATGAGGTTTAATAAGGCATATGTTCAGTACATAGGAGGTAGTGGAGAAAAGCGTAGGCCATGAGTATTAGGAACTTCACTGTTGCGGGCTGGAGGAACTAGGGGTCACAACCATTGACTACTCCATGTTTTGTTTCAGTTGACAGTCAACATTTTTAGTGATAATTACAATTAGCATTTCCTAAGCGTCAGGTAAGGGACCAGATATTACTCTGAGAGTTTTCCATATGTTGCCTCATTTATCCCAACAATCTTGAGGATGCCTTATTATCTGCTTTTCTGGTTGTGGGGAACGAAGGTGCTGTTCTCTTCTGGGAAATGCACATCTCCATCGTCTCTCTTAACAAAACAGGATTTAACAACGACTTACTAACACCAGGCTCTGACTTTCAGCTTTTGTGATGTTACATGTGAAATGTAGTGTGATACGGTACCTTTGTTCTATTTTCATTTCTGTTGCTGCCATAAAAGTCTCTGACCATAAGGAACTTGAGGGAGGGAAGGATTTATTTGAGTTTATCCTTCCGGGTCACAGTCTAGCGCAGGAACTGAAACTGAGATGGAGGAATGCTGTTGCTTACTGGAAGGCTCGTCCCTGCTCATGCTCAGTCACATTTTTTGTATAACCTAGGCCCACTTGCTTAGGGGGTGCCACTGCCTTCCCTAGGCTGGGCCCAGCCACATTAACCAGCAGTCAAGAAAATGCCCCATAGACACAGCCATTGCAAGTGTAATCAAGCCCATTCCTTGGTTGGGCTTCCCTCCTCTACCCCAGGGCTGTTTACAGCTGAAGCCATCAGGACATGTGGAAGTCTGCTTGTTTTCCTACTTCTGTTTGCTTGGAATTATTTCCCCATTCTTTTACCACAAGGTCGTATCTATCTTTGATGGTGAAGTGTGGGTCTTAGAGGAAGGGAAAAAAAAAAAATCCTTTTCCGATCCGATCTGTTATTGTGTGCCTTTTGATTGGGAAATTGAGTCTACTGGTAATGACTCGTTATTGAACAAATGTATTAATTCCTATCATGTTGATTTTTAGTTTTCTTAGTCCTCCCTTGCTTAGCAGTTGCCCTGGATCTTTCTTCCGGTAGCCTGCTGTTGGGTGTTTTTTCATTCTTTACAGTCTGAAGACTCCCTTCATTGTCCTCTAGAGGAGGCTTAGCGGTCACAGGCTGCTTGAGCCTGCTTTTTTTTTTTTTTTTTTTTTTTTCTCTCCCTCCCATGGCCAGGTTTCCTTTTTCCCTAATTACGCTAGTTTTTCTAGGTCTGATAGTCTGAAATGGTGACATCTGTGGTCTCTCAGAACTTATAACCTACCCTTCCATTCCAGTCTGGCTTTTAGGGTTCCATTGGAAAATCAGCTGCTACTCTGATGGACCTGCCTACATATGTGTCTCTGTCTTCTCTTTTGTTTTTAATTTTCCTTTTTACTTAATTATTGCTGCTACTTGATGTGTGTGTGTGTGTGTGTGTGTGTGTGTGTGTGTGTGTCTAAGGATGTGTGGTGTCTATGTATGTATGTGCACAAGTGTTTGGATGCGCCTACCTATGTGCATGGAAGCCTGAGGACGGTGTCAGGTGTCCTGTTCTGTCACTCTTATTCTTTTCCCTTCAGACAGGTGCTCACACTGACTCTGGGGCTAGGTTGGAAACTAGTAAATCTCAGGGGTGCTCCTACCTCTACCCTCCCTAGTGTTGGAGTGAGAGGCTCATGTGGCCATGCCTGGCTCTTTAAGTAGGTGCTGGGGATTTGATCTTGGTCCTCATTCTTGTACGACTCTAAGTCAGTTGTGGGGGCCTTTGGTGCTGACTCATGGATAGGGTGACTGAGGTGAGCCCAGCTGGTAAGCTAGAGTCTGTTGTGTGAATCCAGATGAGAAGGGTGGTCACATGTGCTCTGACCACAGAAACCAGGGTGCTTCGGGTAAGTAAGTGTGTGTTGGAGGCAAGGGGAAATAAGTCAGAGTGACTGTTCTGTGGCAGGGATGTGGGCTGGGGTTTGGGAGTGTGAATGTATCCTCTGACTTCACCAACTAGGTTCTCAAGTTGCTGTGGGATTATGGGTCAGGGACAGATGGTGGCAAGCGCTGTGATCTCAGGAACCAGAGCATGGCACAGTGCCAGGGGTGGAGGAGGCTAGGCATTCTCTAACTGGGGTGGAGAACATGGGAGGAAACAATGGGTCATCTGACCTGACCAGCGGACATGGGAGACATGGCTGTAGCGTACACAGGGGACTGAGTGTATGTATGTACACTGGGTCCTGCCCTCTGACCTCTGAAGTTTGCTTCAGCTGCGCCAGCAGTGAGCACTAGGCTGGAGGAGTGAGTGCTGGTTGACTTGACCAGTAGGGCTAATGTGGGGTGATGGGAATATGCTGGGGAGGGGCATGAGGAGTTTCACAGCCAGGGTGTGTGCATCGTGACAGTGGGGTGTGCACGGTGCGGAGGTATACCCTCTGACCTGGACAGTCTGGGTGTGTGCCACTGCAGAAGTGTATGTGGGGTAAGAGTTTGTGGGTGGCTTATATGCCCTCTGGTTTTACCAGTTGGGGTGTTCCTGGTCTGGCAGGAGTGTGTCTGGGGCTGGGGTGGAGCATGTTGTTGGGATGACTTCCACACTTACGCTTTTCTATGGGGGAGGGGGTCCCTGTCCCTGCAAGCTCTATGGCCAGCACTGGAACGATCTGAGGAGAGGCAAGAATGAAGCTCTCCTCAATATGACTTTAGGTAGTCGTCACTGCTTCAAACTTCTGCAGTCTGACACCAATTGGTTTACTTTAGCCATATTTATTAAGCACAGCATAATTTTGGGAAAGCGTTTGCTGATGACAACTCAGTCCAGACTGTACGACAAAGTTAAGACATGTTTACACTGAAATCTTTACCAAGTACATATGGCTTCTTCAATAAAGATAGGTTCTGTTGACTTAGAAACAATGCTTAAGATAAGGAACTAGGAAGGACAACTGAGGTAAACCAATGGCTGTGGGAGTCGGGATTGGCCTGGCCCCGAGATAACTAGAAGTCACTTAGGCTGTGGTAAAGTGCAAGTGGCATCTCTCATAAGGATGGGTTTTATGGACCGAGAAGCAATGTTCAAGATTTGAGGTGGGGAGAGTCTGGGGTAAACCAACATAATAGTCTAGGGGATTCCTGTGAATCGTGGACCTACAGATAGCAAAAGACCTCCAAGTTATCAATTACACCTTTCCCCAGAGTTCTGGGTGGAAGACAAGCAAAAATCCTTTCTTTGAAGAGACAAGTCTGCATGTTTATAACTTTCCTGGCTTCAGTGCTTATCTGTGCACAAGGACCTCACACCCTCTACATTTTCCCTGAGAGAATAGTGATTTAAAAGAAAAAGACATCCCTGACAAAAGTTCCCATGATTCGGTCATCAAAGCCATTGTTCCAGGAGTTTGGTAGAGTAACATTTCCTACCAATACAGCACTGTATTGCTTTGTCTGTTTGAGGTAACTGCTGGAGAGTGTCTCATCTGTCCTGTCTCCCTCAAATGGATTTAGGGGTGCATACAGTAAGGTCAGCTCCATGAATTGGGTCTTGGCCACTCAGTTATTTGTATTTTCATACCTTTATAAGTAACTAATTCTTCAATGTAGAACAAAAACTTCTAAAGTTGGTTGCTATTTTTATTTTCATGACATTTGTACTCCTCACAAAAAGTTACTAAAATATATGACTTTCATAGATTCTGATTTTTCTTTCTGTCTTTGTCCATCTTTCTTGAAGGCCAGAAGTCAAGGTCCACTGCCTTCCTTCTATTGCTGTTTATTATCTGAGACAGGACCCTTGAGCTGATTTTCTGCTGGGCCTGCCCATCTCCACCAGACTCCAGTGCTGGGATTACACACACACTGCTGCATCCAGGTTTTAAATGGGTGCTGGAGATCCGAACTTGGATCCTCACACTTGTACACCAAATGCTTTGCCCACTGAGCCATCCCCCCAACTCTGTTACATATTTTTATCATTGCCTTCTAGAAATATAACACTGGTCTATGAAGTTAACAATGTGACTAGCCATCAGTAAGATTCTATCGTCGAACTTCTTCCCAGGGGCACTTTCTAATTTTCTTTACATGGATTTATGTGTTGGTCAATGATGGGGAAAGAGCTCAGATTTCCCTGGCTTTAGATAGCAAAGTGGCTGTTGTCTTTAAGGGTCTGACAGAGCTGAACTGCTTAGGGACGGTGTCCTTGATCAAATGTGTTCTACACCACATGATAGAAACAAGGGGGTTGCTACTGTGGGAATCGTGTATGTGTCCTTTCTGGTGTGTGCTGTGTCAGCAAATATGCTCTTCAGGTGTGGCAGCCCAAACTCAACTCTGAAGAAACCACCTTGAGTGTATACAAAGCATGTTGACCATGAGTGGGAGGGGTGGTAGCCCTCATCCTCATCTCCATGACACACTTTCATGGAGGATGAATGGTCTATCCTTACTGTCTCTTACACTCACCTCAGGATGAAAAGTTTGTCTCGCTTCCATGACGACTTTTATTTTCCCTGACCATAAGCAGAAATTTCCTACCTGATGATTAATCCCAGGCCCTATCACTCTACTGGGAAATACACTGACTATTAACTCTGGTTTCATAGGAAGAAGAAATCTAGTCAAAGACAAGACTAGAAACAAAGCTTGATTTGGACCATCCATCTTATAAAATTGTAAACGTTATAACAGCGTGAACTTTTATTATTATTTTATTTCTGTAATGTTGTCAGTGAATGATATCACTAAGCCTACAATCTCTTACTTTTCTTTTTGCAATTCCACATTGAGGTTTTTCTAGTTTCTTTTTCCTCTCCCAGCCTTCTGTATCCCTCTGCTTTTATGTTTCTTATAAAGTGATTGAAAGCTTTGTTTCTTTCTTTCTTCTTCAATTTTTGGTTAATTCATGCCTGATTCATACTTGTCCTGTTTTATGATTTTTTTTTTTTTTTGGTCTTTTTTCTTGCCTAATTGTTTCTACCTCACTCCTCCACTGGGTTTGTAATTATACTTGTTAATGTTAGCTTTGCCCTGTATCAATCTTTGTTACTCTGCAGATAATACTGGAAATTATTATTACTTGGTAATTTCAACTTCTCTGGATAACATAAAATGAAAATTCAAACTCTCATATCAATTATACACTGTCACACAATTTGACATTTCAACTAGACACTTGTGTTTATTATTATTACTTCTTTTTATCTGAGATTAGGAGGAGGGTACTTCCCTCTGAAGAATTTCCTTTACTAAAAACCCATTGAACTTACTAAGTTTGGAAGTGACTTTATCTTGATTTTTTAAGTCGCTTGGAGGAGGATTAGGAATAAAATTCTATGTGTGCAGTGGTTTTCTTTTAGGACTGCAGATAGCATTCTGTTGTTATTCAGTTGTCCCCCCTCCTTTTTTTTTCCTGTTGAGAAGTCAGTCATCATTTTAATGTAATTCCTGCTTCTTGTATACCTTTTATGCCTTTCTGACTATATTAGTGACACCCCCACTGTGTGTATGTTTACGGCACACAGGGCTGAGATTTTATTTTTATTTCTCATGCTTTGTTCTTGTTGGTCTTGGTGTTTCTTAAAAATTTGGATCTGGGTATATAGCTTTGTGATAGAATACCCAGTATGCACAAAAATATGTGTTCAATCAGGAATGCAAAATAACTCCATTCATTGAACCCTGAAATATTTGGGGACTTGCCAACTGATTCTTCTTTGTAGTTTATAGGTGGAGTTTCTCTGTGTTTTAGCAGCCACTCCCAAATAAGCTCAGGCTTGTTATTAGCTAACTCTTACATTTTAAATTAACCCATATCTCTTATTTACCCTCTGCCATGTGGCAGTACTTTATTTCAGCATTGCATGCTCATCTTGCTTCTCTCTGCATCTGCTCAAGGCTTCTGAGACTCCACCTTTCTTCTTCCCAGAATTCTCTCTGCCCAGAAAATCCTGCCTAGCTGTTAGACAATCAGCTTTTTGTTAACAGCGAGAGCAACACATTTCACAGTGTACAGAATTATTTCACAGCATTTCCCCCTTTATGTCTGAGTAAGAAGGAAGGTTATAACTTTAACATAGTAAAATTGTATCTAACAAAAATACTTATCAAGTAAGAATTATTTACAATATCCTGCCCATTTGTATTTGGCAAATATAGAGAAAATACTTTTTTATTTCTCTTATATTTGTGAGTCTAAAGTTTTATATCTAATATACCTTTTATTATAACTAAGGAAATTTTAAGTCTAATTATTTAGTCTTTAACTCCATCAAAGAGTCCAGAAGGGTGAAATGTTACCTAATGACAAGGACATCTGGATGCCTGGACAGTCACCCAAAGTTGTTCTGTAATGTTGGGGCATCCAATTTTGAAGGAATGTCCTATCTTGCCTTGGCAAAATTTGGCATTTGCTTTTTTTTTTTTTTTTTTTTTTTTTTTGCATCCTGCAGGTCCAGTTTGGACAGTACACTGTCAGCAGCTGAGGCAAGGGCAGTTTCTTTGCCCAGATAGCTAGTTTTTGCCATACAGAAAACAAACTCAACATGGAATTTCTTCAATGTCCATTATCCTCTTTTGAAGTAAATTGGTGCTGTTAGGAGCAGACATGTCTCACTGTCATGAAAAGCCTTAAGTTATCAAACATCTTAAATGCCATATTCTGTAGGTCTTTGAAGCATTTGAAGACCATCTATCTATCTATCTATCTATCTATCTATCTATCTATCTATCTATCTATAGATATCTGTTTAACCTTGAAAACATACCTAATATGACTATAAGTTCGATTATCATAGATGACCAACTACTAACCTGCATTTCCTTATTATTCTAACTAGTTTGTAACAATAACTTTCACATTCTAGAAGTTTAACATTACATTGTTAAATGAGCTGCATAGGTATAGTACCTTAAACCAGAATAGAAACGTATGTAAAATATGTTCTAACAACAAATAACCTTGGATTTGTATCAATATACAATAATATATTAAGAGCAGAAACATATACATTATAACTAAAATAATAACTAAATATATTACATATAATATATACATATAACTAAAATTTGTATCAATATTCAAAAATCTATACAAATATAAAATATTTAAGACTAGTAGCTGCCTTTTTTTTGGCTTAAAAGTAGATCAAATAATCTACCTTTTTATATCATCATTTTTACATCCCCCTTTTTTCCTTTAGAAAGAGACCTAATTTAACTCTTTTGTTTAGTTTTTTTTTTTTTAAAAAAAAAAAAACTATGACCAATAAACAACTTGTAACTCCTGCCTCTCAAATGATAACAAACATCCATAAACCATTTTTTGGGAATTTTTTTTTTGACTACTTCCTGTTGGTCCAAATGGATATATCAGTTGCAAGAATTGTGTAAGGAGTCAGAACTATGGGATGGCCTCTGGTTGTGAGAACATCCATGGTGAATGAAGAGAACTGTTTTATTTACATATAATGAAAAATATTTGGAAAGATTGATAAGATTTTATTGTAGGGAGGCTGGGATGGTATCTCATTTGGTAAAGTGCTTGCCACCCAAGTATGATAACCTGAGTTTGATACCTAATACCCATATAAAAAGCCAGGCATGGTGGCATGTACTTCTGATCCTGCTGCTGGGGAGGTGGACACAGGCTGGTTAGTCTAGCGAACTCAGCAAGCCCCAAGTCCCTGAGAGAGATACTGTCCAAAGTTGACCAACACATATGTATGCACCTCTATCAACACAAAGAATAAGATTTTACTGGTCATATTTTATTTCAAGTGTTTATGGTTTTCAAACTGAAATATATGAAAAATGAATACATTGTATGGGACTGTTTATACCATGTTAAATGTTAAAACTATATGACATTTGAAAATACTAAAAATTAACTACATTTCAAATAAATATATAATATATATACATGTTATGTCAACCATTAAAAGGATTAATCATTATTTAAAAACACTGATATGAATATCTTTTAAATATGTAAGTATACACATGTTGACTTTTAAAAAGACAAACTACTTTTCAGACATTTAACAAAGCAGAAAAAAAAAAAAAAGAAACAAACAAAAAAAAAAAAATCTAATCTGGTAAGGATGTCTTTGGCTACCAAAACTTATCATAAATCAGACAGCACAAATATTGGCCAACTACTTCTGCCCACGTTGGGCATAGAGGAGCTGCTGTTTGAGTCATTTAGATGGTGGAGCAGCAGCTTTACAGATCTTAGTTCTTCTCTCGGGCATCCTTGGGGCAAGAAGAAAGTCTAGAGAAATTACAAAACTTAGAGTCTTCCTTTGTAAATAGTGACTCCTCTGATGCCCTCGCAGTGAGATGTAAAAATGGACTAACACAAATGTATAGGGAGAGGTTTTGAAGAGAAAATTGGATATCCCAAGGGTGGGTCAGCGGCTTGGACAGTGAGGTTCCTCAAAAGGAGTGGGTGAGCTTGGATACTGTATCGCTCCTCATCGTCGTTGGTGGCATAAAGTAGTTCCCATGAGAGATTGGCCCACTGGCCTCGAACAGCCTCTGCATTCAGCTTCCCGATGTGTACCAGGAGTTCCTGAAGCACCAGGACCCTCGCAGTGTAAACGCCCTAGAAGTGTAAAAGGGGGGAGAGTGTCACTGAACATAAAGCAAAACTGCCCACCACATAACAATAGAGACTGGCCTCTTAGGACGCAACACAGTTGCAGTCGCTTTTGAATCAAGAATCATCTGTTTCGTAGCTCTCTAAATAAATATGAGAAGAAAGATTTCACTTAATTACTATGCCAACAAAATTTCAGCTACTTGTTCAGTGACCTTGGCAATGCACAGCCATAAACGTTAGTGGACAGACTGTTGTTTTGTCATGGATGGGACAAAATACTGGATAAGAACAACTTAAGAAAGGAAGGGTTGGGGCTGGAGAGATGGCTCATCGGCTATTAGCACTTGGATGCTCTTGCAGAGTTCCTGTGTTCAGTTTCCAGCAATCACATGGCAGCTCACAACTATTGTAGTGGGATCTGATGCCCTCGTCTATCCTACAGGCATACATGCAAATAAAGCACTCATATAAATAAAATACATTAATAAAAAAATCTTTAATGCCTTTAATCTCAGCACTCAAGGCCAGAGGCAGGCAGATCTTCATGAATTCAAGGCCAGTCTGGTCTACAGAGTAAGTTCCAGGACAGGAAGAACTACAGAGAAACCTTGTTTCAAAAAACAAAACAAAACAAAACAAAACCAAAAACAAACAAACAAACAAAAAAACCAAAAAAAAAAAAGGACAGGTCGGGTTTATTCTGGCTCAGTTTGAGGATGTCTTGGCAGCAAGAACATGCCCTCGAGTTTGTTTACACAATGATTCTGTCACCTGTTAAGTTCACAATCAAGATTAATCACCACAGTAGACAATTGTTCAGCAAGCCTCCTTCTCATTAAGTTTTAATGAGATGTAGTGGGATGTAGTTCTGCACACTTCCCTCATTTCAATGGTGAAGTTATAACCCAATGGCCCTTGACCACTCACACAATGCACAGTAACTGCCACAGTCTGAGAACAGTTCTTGGGGCCTCAAAAAATGGGTACTGTGCTCTCAGCTGTCACTTGCCTAGCTCCTCATTCCATTCCCCAAAGCAACTACAGTGACTCTGCCTGAGCACTCGGTCATGGACCTTGGAGCTTGAACTCTCTTTCCTTCATTCCTTTCCACGGCTACAGGTGTACCATAAAATATCTATCATCTGTCACTGCACTGAGAGGCTGAACCGAGCCTACCTCTCAGCCACTGAAAACACTATGAACATCTACGTATAGGTGGTTGGGTCAGCCTACGCTTTTGTTCCCTTACAATGTAAACTGCAGGATCATGTAATAGTTTCAAGATCAAACTGGACAAATGACCTGAGTATTTTCCAAAGTGACTGTAATATTCCCAGTGTCAGTATATAAGGGTTCTAATCTCTTCACATCCTTGTCAACACATGCTATTTGACTTTTAATTTTAGCCATCTCTTGGGTACTGATGAAGACCAAGCCCAGAGACCTACATGCGAGGCAAGCAGTTTTACCACTAAGCCACATACCCTAGCCCTAATTTTATTATCGTTTTGAGTTGGTTCCTGACATGAATGATGTAGTGCATTTGTGTGTGTGTGTGTGTGTGTGTGTGTGTGTGTGTGTGTGTGAGAGAGAGAGAGAGAGAGAGAGAGAGAGAGAGAGAGAGAGAGAGAGTGTTTATTGGTTACTGTGTGTCTTTCGCTTTTGTCCATCTTCAGTCAGGCTATGTTTTTATGAGCGTCTAAGTTCTTTACGTATTATAGTAACAAACCTTTTATGAAATAATGTGGTTATTTTTCCTATTCTGGGTTGTGTTTTCACTCTCTGACAATATCTTTTCAAACACAAAGTCTATATTTCCAATACTGATTTGCTTTGAGGCAAGGCCTCATGTAGCCCAGGTTAGACTCAGACTCTGTATTCTGTGTAGCAGAGGATGACCACGAAGTCTTGATCCTCCTGGGGATTAGAATGTGTGCAAACCCTTCTATCTCCTCCTTGTGATAAATCTGTTTTTGCTCTATTATTTTGGTTCTTTTTCAACTTTTTAAAGATTTACTTTATTTTACACGTCTAAGTCTTTCACCTGCATGTGCACAAGGCGGTCAGAAGAGGGATCTCATCCCCTGGAACTAGAGTTACAAATGCCTGAGAGCCACCATGTCAGTGCTGGGAATTGAACCCGGGTTCTCTGCAAAAACAATAGGGCTCTAAACCAGTGAGTCCTTGTTTTGTTGTTGAGACAGGATCTTATGTGGCCACAGATGTAAACTCACTATAAAGTCCTCTGTAACCAAGAATGACTCTGAACTCTTGATCCTTCTGTTAGGGTTACGGACGTGTGATATTTCAAAGAACTTTATTTTTGGTTAGTTGGCTTCAACCTAAGGTCTTATGTATATGAAGCAAACATTCTACCAATAAGTCACTCCCTCACTCCTGGTTAAGCTATTTATTTACTTTTTCTCTTTTTTGACCCAGGCCCCGCCCCACATAGTCAGGATGAATGAGTATATGTGGTATAGCCATGGGTAACCTTGAACTCCTGATCCTCTTGCCTCTACCTCCCGGGTGCTGCAGTTACAGTACTATGTTACTGTGCCTGATTTTCTGTGGTGCTGGCAGTTAAACCTAGAGCTTCAAGCACCCTATAAAAGCTTTTAGCAACTGGGCTGCATCCCTAGCTGCAAAGTTTTATTTACATTCTTTTCATATTCATTTTTAATGTTTTGCTTGGATGTATATGTTATTCATTTTTAATGTTTTGCTTGGATGTATATGTGTATACTATATGCATACAGTGCCTGAGAAGGCAGGGAAGGGTGTTGGGTCTCTGGGAGTTCTAGATGGTTGAGAGGTACCAAGTGGCTGCTGGAATTGAACCCTGGGCCTCTGGAAAAGCAGGCAGTGCTCTTAACTGTTGAGTTTTGGCTCCAGCCTTTAGACATTTTAAATGAAGCACATCAATGTGGTTTCACTTGCTCTTCATCCGTTTGTTTTCATGTTTCTCATGCTTCTGTTATGTCATGAGGTTATGGAGATTATGCTCACATTTTCTCCCAAAATTTCCATGGTTTTAGCTGTAACATTTAGTTCTTTTATGCAATGAGGTGAGTTATTTAATATGGTGTTAGCTGAGGTCTTCGCTGGATTAACCACGTTGGGCGCCATTTGTAACGAGTACGGTTTTTTCCGCCCACCGCAGCTGGTCTTGACCAGCAGCCACGCCGCCAGCCCCAAATAATACACAGAGACTCTGTATTTGATACAATACTGTTGGCCCGGTTACTTGTTTCTTATCGGCTAGCTCTGCCTTTAATTATTAACCCATTTCTACTGATCTATGTATTTTTCTTACCGGGGAGCCGGCGGCATACTGCTTTCTCCAGACTCTCCATCTTGACTCCTCCTTACTACTTCCTATTTCCTCTTTGTCTCCTAGTCCCTCCTATCTTCCTTTCCTATTGGCCAACAGTACTTTATTATTAACCAGTATGAGAAACATATACAAAATGACATCTCCCATCAGAACAGCATCTTCAAATAAGATGAATGTCAGTCCTAACCCATAGTACTTGTGAGTATGACCTTGACTGGAATGGGTACTTTGAAAATGTAACTAAGGATGTTGAGATATGATCATCCTGGATTCACATGGATCCTAAGCCAATGTCCAATACCCTCATGAAAGAAAGAAGTAGGGGAGCACCCCAGGATACAGAAGAGAGGGCCATGCAAAGATGGAGACTGGAAGTACATATGCTTGCAAAAGAAGCAATTTGTCACCTACAAATTAATTTCTCTTCTTGGAGTTAGCACTAAAGTAGTAATTCTTACACTTGAACTGGGCATAAAAAAACACCACAAAGTATCAACTATTCTAGAGCAGATTACATACACTGGCTATCTCATAGATCAGCTGTTGTAATTACACAACATTTTTATTTGTCCCCTATTCGGCTGGCAAAAGGGAATGAGTCAGCTATTCTAGATGACATTACCTGACCACACAGCCATATTTATAAATGCCTTGCAATTGTCATAGACACATTATCAATAGCTAGAATATCACACCATTTATCAGTTCAGATACTCTACATTTTCCAATCTTTAAGGTTTATTCGTGAAAGTGCCTTACCATACTAGACTCATACCCCAGGGAAAACAAGCATGGCTTTTCTTCTAGAATTGCTTCCTTCCACTGGTCTTCAGACACTAAACCAATGTACCAGCTCCTCTCGTATTCTCTGAGGCAGTTGGTCAGTTCTTCAAAGTCTTCTATTGGGCCCAAACTTGCTTTATCAACCATTAGTTTCAGTGTATACCTAAAAATGGGAACCCAAACAATTTCAGAATATTTTATAATAAACTTCAAAGATGGAAGGCAGTTGTTGACTATGGGAAGCATCCCATGTCAAGCCAACTGTACTGGTATATAAGAAATACCCACAATGAGTTTCCAGGCCAGCCTCCCCTAAAATGAAATAATCCATTTCAGATAAAAATGGAGGGAAATGGGGCTGGAGATGTAGTTCAGATGCTGTGTGCTTGCCTAGCATGGACAACTAAGCCCTGGGTTTGATCCCAGCACCATGTAAACTAGGTGGTGGTGTCTCATGCCTTTAACACCAGCATTCTGGAAGTGGAGGCAGGATATTCAGGTTCCATCCTCAACATCAAGAGAAACAAACAACCAATTAAAACAAAACAAAACAAAAACCCCAAAAACTCTAAACATATAAAGTGAGGGAGAGATGAAAGCAGCTAAAATTAAGAAATCCAATGAGTCACATTAAAAAAAAAAAAAAAAAACTAAAAAACTTCTATACAGCCAGGTAGTGGGGGCACACTCCTTTTAATCCCAGCATTTGGGAGGCAGAGGCAGGTGGATCTCTGTGAGTTCAAGGCCAGCCTGGTCTACAAAGTAACTTCTGGGATACCTAGGGCTACGTGGAAAAAACCTGCCTCAAATAAATAAGTAAATAAACAAACAAACAATAACAAAAACTCTCTACACAAATAAAATAAAATAAAGTAGAAATTAAACTGTTTCCAGTTCAATCACACTATAGACCAAGTATTTTATTTTTATGAAAGCAATAAAATTTATAAATGAAAGAATCTTCTGGTGATTGATGAAAAGAACCATTTGTGTATAATTAAAATGAGTTACCTGAATGCTTTCTGAACTAGTTGGAACAGTTCTGGTTTTTCTGAGAGCCAATCCAAGGTGCCAGAGCATGGTAAGCCACCATTGTAGACTCTTACTATCTGACCAGGACTAGGCACCATGTTGTCTGTTCCAAATAAGCCAATATAGCACGCCATTACTGTATGGACATATAAAGCTTTTAGAGCTTTATCCTTTGCAATTTCTTCCAGGATACTTGACTTTCCTTCTGAGTGAAAACATTCCAACTGCCTTAAAACAAACTGATACCAGTCTTCTGGAAACAAGGGGCTTGCCTCCGTTATTCTGGAATGGGGTGTACAGTTAGACCTCCATTCTTCAGGTAAACTCAGCAAGTGCGACTGTGAACAAGTGAACTCCATGAGAGGGATGTACGCCACGTCTTCTCGCTGGCCCCTGTCAACAGCAGGGAAACCCAACAAAACCATCCTGTAAAGATCATTTTTGGGACCTGTGTTTGTAGAATGATTGTCTGTACTCTGAGTGTCGACTGACCCTGGAATAGGCAAGTTTGTACCTGGGAGATCTTTGAACTGAAGTTTTTCTTTTCTATTTTTGATAGCTGGTTCATCATCAAAAATACTACCATCAGACCAGTCATGGAAAGTGTCTGAATTTAAACTCTCGGAGTCCTCCAGGGATTTGGGGTGCAGTGAAGTGTTCAAGGCAGGCTGGGCCACTGGTGAGGCCTCTCTGTTCTTTTCAGCTTTGTGAATATTCTTCTGTGGGCTGGGCCTTCTAGAGCAGTACTGAATAAGCACCCACACAAGCACTTTAACAAGGTCATCCTTAAATTCCTTCAAGTTTTCATGAGAATCAATTATGCCAGACAGGACACTCCTGGCATCAGAGTAGAGTTTCACAGGCAAAACAGCACACGGTGTCAAGACATTCCCCACATGCTCATTAAGGGAGCACATTTGTGGATGTTCCTGCTGAAAAGCACTTCCAAACACTTCGTCTACTCTCTGGGCTTCAGCAGTGTGGCAGGACGTTTCCTGCAATTCTAACCCCTAAAGAGGAAAGAGAAGCACTTGGGTTCATGACTGCCTCTTACCCAGGGGACAGAATCCAGTCTCATGAGTGCAATGGAGTCTCATCACACAGAAAGGGAAAAAGAAAAAGCGAACTCTAAGAGCAGCTACCACTTAAACATTTTATCATCTAACACATTTGATGTTGGGTAAAGAGATTAAAAGTAAGGATACTACTATTTTAAAAGAAATTAGAGAAAATTCCACAAGAAGTTGGTTACTGAGTATGGCTACACTTTTATAAGACTATCTGTTGTCAAGGCTGACTCACACATTAAAAATGTCTAAGTCAGACTTACTTATTGGTGGTGGGGAGTAAAATCATACTGTAAAGGATGTTTTAATAGTTCTGTATTCTTTTTTGCTTTTCTTTATGCGACTAAGATAATTATTCTAATGCATGGAAGTGCCATAATTTATAAATCATATTCTTATTTTAATTTTTAGTTACATTTATTTGATTACTGTCTGTCTCAACACAACTGCAGCATAAATTTCACTGAGCAGCTGTCTCTGCTCATTCCCAGTGTCTGAACCAGTACCTACAAACAGATGATATGCACAAGAGTTGTTAACTTATTTACGGATATTCCAAAGCCACCAGTACCTTTTTAACCCATTTTTAAGCCACCACACCACACCATGTGCTACATAAACCTCAAGAGATCCCCTGTCTTCTCTGAGGTCCCTATTGTTTCAGAGGAAAACATCAAATCTAGAAGGTAAGTGAGGGTGGGGTGCTCAACCCTCAGAGGGATCTACATCACAGCCAGCTCTCCCCATAGCTTCAGAAAATCAGCAAGGCAGAGCAGGAAGATTTTAGGAGCCCGAGGCTGGGAAGGACAGCTGCTAAGCAGTGTCTTCTATACATGACAAAGTTGCTGCTCTCACAACTCCACTGAGGCTGTGGCTGTCTGCAAGCCATCAAGCAGTTAACGTGGAGAGTGTGGACAGAGGGGGGAAGGGCTCAGGATGCCCCATCCCTAGCTGAGGAACTTTTGGCAATTGATGACCGCCAGAGGAGGGAGAGTCAGTTTTCTTCAGGGTGTGTGTGTGTGGCCCACATAGGTTATCAATGCTCCATCAGGTGGCCCCACACCCACGCACATTCAACACACTAATAGCACTAACGAGACTCAGTGATTTATAAAAACAAAACAAAACTCAAACACCATGTTGGCTGGGGACCTAGATGGAGGAGTGTCTGCAAGGAGTTGGAAGATGGAATGGGCATAAATATGATCTAAATATATTGTCTGCATGTATCAAGTTACCAAAGAATAAAAAAATAACTCTAGTAAATAGGTTTATGAAGATTAAGTTTTGTAAACTTCCAAGTATTACAAATATTACTAAGTGGTAAATGGTAAATCCTAAGTAGCTTGATAAAAAAAAAAAAAAAAAGAAAAAACAAAACAAAACAAAACCAAAAAAAAACCCACAAATGGGTACCTATAAATAGTGTGAAAATCATGAGAGACCATTAAAAGGATTTATAGTAAGCCATATGATTTAAAAGTGAAATAAAACAAAGCAAAAACACTCATGATAGTCTACATGTATCTTCTTTCCTTCTCAGGTTTGTACAGGAGACAGAGCAACTTTAGGTGGGATGGAATGGCGTGAGGGCACTTTAAAGTACAGCAATGATTTGGGAGGTCCAGGGTGGAACTCAGGCATTTCCATTTGCAGTTAATGCAATTAGACTGGGGACTGAATTTTGAGAAGCACTGTTGTACGGGGACAGACTTTGGGTCACTAGCACTTCTATTCAGTATCTGTTAAGAGAAGGAATGTAGCCACTCACTATAGACTCAGGACTATTTATTACAGGTCTGCTTTGTGTTAGGAACTATTCCAGAGCCTTAGCTCACATTCTTGGATAAAAGCATGAGATCTGTGTCCCTGTGCCATTACATTAGTGAAGGACACTGACAATCAACAAAAAGCAATCATTTATTTAGTTTTTCGAAGGTGTAAGTGCTGACAGAGCAAGGGCTGGAACTTCTGGGATGGGAGAGGCTGTTGTTTTAAACACAATGACTTTAACACCTAGGAGAAAACACTGGGGTACAGACTTGAAGATGGTAAGGGATTTGGCCACATGGTTGATTATCTGAAGGGAGAAGAAACAGCCAGTAGACCAGAATAGATGTTAAAGTAGCACATTCGGTCAAAGAAGTAATAAAAGCCTGACTAGAGCCTTGGCTTTGAATGAAAGAGATCCACTATAGCAGTGGTCCTCAACCTTCCTGATGCTGAGACCCTTTAATACAGTTCCTCATGCTGTGCTGACCCCCAACCAGGAAACTATGTTGCTGCTTCATAACTGTAATTTTGCTACAGTTATGAATGGGAATGTAAATATCTGCCTCGAGGGATATCTGCTATGCAACCCCCAAAGGGGGTCACAGCAGGTTGAGAACCACTACACTAAAGGGTTTCCGATAGAGAAGTGACCTGACCTCATTTTCAAGACCATTTTGGTTGATAATAGATTAAGAGGCTACTAAAATCATGTGGGGGCGGGTAAGGGATGAAGATTACCAGGGTGGTGAAAACTGATGGAGACAGATAGAGTCCCTGCAGACTGAATGTGGGAAGCACACAGGTATGCAGTACTTTTGATCTGGACACCAGAAGGACAGGGGGCTCAGAGGACTGCTGGGCTCTGGGACTCTGAACAAGAGTATCAAGTCCACTGTTGCTGGCTGGCTGAGTGGGGCAGGGCTGAGGACAAACACAGGAGTTAGCAAGGTGAAAAGCCACTGAGGGCCTTGACAAGTGCAGGCTTGGTGACAGAGGCAAAGACTCGAGGGAGGTGAGGACAGATGGGAAGAATGAAACTGGAGATTTAGAGTTAACAATTCTAATCAGGCCCTTAAAAGAAGGAAAAAGAAGGAAGACTAGGGCAGCATGTAGGGTACTGGGGTGGGAAGGTGTTTATATGATACATGGGGATTTAGGAAATTACTGATTCACATTTTTGAGGTGCTCAACTAGACATGGATGACAAGAAAAACACCAGGAGATGTGGCGGCTGGAGAGGTACATAGCAGTTAAGAGCACTTGCTGTATTTCCAGAGGACGCAGGTTCAAATCCCAGAACCCACATTAAGATGGCTCTTAACCATCTATAACTCCAATTCTGATGCTGTCTTCTGACCTCCATAAGCATCAGGCATGTGTGTGGCCACACATGGAGGCAAAACACCCATAAGCATAATAAAATAATAAACATAAAAATTTAAAAAGATTAGAAAAGAATGTCAGCTTTGTTACCATGTTCTAGTATGCAATCAGCGCCAGTCAGCTATATGACCTTATTGAAAATATACCTCTAAAAATCATCAGGTCTTTCCATCAACTATGATGTGCTTCTTTCAAGCTAAGTAATTCATGTGTACATAACAGGTAGAAGTGTACATACGCTCTATAAAAACCACTGGGGAAGATTCAAGTGTTACTGACCTTAACATTAATGCAGCAGTAAGGATAGCCATGTTCTAGGACCATTATCCATATTAGACGATCCTCAAAACGGCCCAAGAAATGAGAACCGGGTAGGAGGAGACCTAAATGAAATTAGAAAAGGGAGGGGACAAAGTTAAGAAATTAACTCTGAACTTGTTTTCTTTTGTCCTACGAATATTTAAAATGAAATAGCTAGGACCCCATTTCAACAACTTTGTCCATCATTAGGTCAAGAACAGTAAGAAGAACCTACAGCATAGCAAGGGATTCCTGAGTGGGCACTTGGTGAGGATCTGTCGCTCACCATTTGTGCAAACAGTACACCCTTTACAGGTCTCCTACTGGGATATACTAAGCAGGGTGACCCACACAAGCAGCTGGCTTTCCTCCTTATGGATGGAACTCACTGTATCCATTTGGCAGAAATTCATTATAAGTTCATGGAAATTATGAACAGAAAGGTGTTTGTAGGCTTCAATGGTGCGCCTGTCATCTGTGTTTATTTAAGCAAATGTTTTCCTTTTTAAGCTGTCAATCACCCCTGACAGGGGATGTCCTTCTCTTATTGGTTGATGAATGGAAATGCTGTTTGACCAATAGAGGCAGGAAGATAGGTGGGACTAGGAGATGAGAATTCTGGGAAAGGTGGGCAGAGATACCGTGTAGCCAAGGAAGGAGTAAGAGGTCTGGACCCTTCTCCAGAAAGATAAGACCACGTGGAAATACTTAGATTAATAGAAATGGGTTAATAATTAAGAGAGACCTAGCCAGTAAGGAGCCCTAGCCATTGGCCAACAGTTTAATAATTAATATAGCGTCTCTGTGTGCTCATTTGGGGCTGAAGGAGTGGGATCAGGTTGGACAAGAAACTCCAGCAACAAACCCTATGAAATTTTCCCTAAGTATTTTTTATTTTATAACTTTATTTATATATAAGCAGCATAGATACAATTCTATTTCATATTTAGTCTCTGCCTATACATCAAAGTACTGGAACTTGTTCTATGGTTGGATCAAAAGGTTTTTATTTTATTTTATGTTTTATTTTTTGGTATCTCAGCTAGATCAGTAAGAACGTTTTGAGTATAGCTCACCACTCACCTAAACTTCCAGCTGCCATTGCAGTCTGCAGAGCTGTAGTCAACCTGGGGATCATCTGGTGGTAGAACACTGTGTCTGTGCACACACAAGCTGAGGTGCCCACTGCTTCTGGCCAGCTCTGGACTGGACGAGGAAACCCCACCAAGAAAACAGGAAGGGTGAAGAGGGGCAGTAAAGGAGACGATAGTAGTGCTGAAAACACAATAATAACCAATACAAAGGGAGCGAATACAGTGTTTAGTACACACAAAGTTGTTGTTGTTTTTCTATGCTGTTTTTTTTCTGTCCATGATGCCAAAAGTACAGTCATAGCAAACTGTAATTTAGTGATGAACTGAAGCAAACGGTCTCTCATGATACCAATCTGTGGATACACAAAAATGATTGTTTATCTTAGCAAGTGCCTTATGGACTTTCAAAAATCACATAAGGGAAAAACATAGTAATTATATTACTATCTCGGTATTTTGAGGGAACAGCCCTAGCATGCAATTCCTCAAAATTATAAGTATCTTGGGGTTTCTATTGCTGTGAGGAGATACCATGACCATGGATACATACATACATACATATATATATATCTCACATTTAATTGGGGCTGGCTTACAGGTTCAGAGGTTTAGTCCATTATCATCATGGCGAGAAGCATGGCAGCATGCAGGCAGACATGGTGCTGGAGAAGGAGCCAAGAGTTCTACATCCAGATTGGCAGGCAGCAGGAAGAGAGTGAGACACTGGGCCTGACTTGAACATCTGAGACCTCAAAGCCCACTCCCAGTGACACATCTACTCCAACAAGACCACACCTCCTAACAGTGCCTCTCCAGGGGCCATTTTCATTAAAACCCTCACAATAAATTTCATCTTTTTTTACTTTCTTTCTTTTTTTGAGGCAGGATCGTATGTAGCCCAGGCTGGACTTAAACTTGCTATGTAGTTGAAGATGCCCTTGAATTCCTAATCTTCTTGGCCTTCATCTCCTGAGAGGTTAGGAATATGGACCCCTGCTGGCACTGGCAGGTTCTGTGGGATCTTTCATGCAAACTTATCACTCCACCAAGTAGGCCAAGTTTAGTCTTTCTAAGGACAACAACAAAACAACAAAACCAAGAAAACAAACAAAAAACAAACAACAACAACAACAACAACAACAACATCAACAAAAAGCCCCAAACAGAAAACAACTAAGTTACACAATACCACTTAAATCTTATTGGCAAACAATTAATCACAAACTATTAAATTAGGTGGCTAAGATAAACTCTTCAAAAATAAACTTATTGAAGCTAACTGAAGAAAAAAAGACTAGATTGATAACAAAGGACAGATTTAGACTACATTGAATTCACTAAAATTAAATTAGTATTTTTATATTCAAAGTATAGGTTTGCTAGTTAGAGATATTTCATTTCTAAAATGTGGTGCAATGATTAAAATTTATGACTCAATATTATATACACAGCTAAGTAGTATTTTGTGTTACTGCTACTTTTTTCAATTAATTAATTTTTCTTGACAATTTCAAACATGTATACAATGCATTCTGCTTATACTCCCACAATCCCATTGGCCCCCATTCTTCCCTACAAATCTTTTGCTCACATTTATGACTTTTGGTTTTGTTCCTTGAGTTTAATCTGGGACATCTGTGTGGTGCTGAGTTTGGAACTGTTCCTGGAGCCTAATGGGCTTGCCAGTGGGCACACAACTGAAAATAATGGCTTCCAAAGCTATGCACATACAACAGCTAACATTTGGATACCTTTAATATTATGGAATACTATAAACTATAAAACACTTAAATATTAATATTTACTGGTTATTATAAAACATTGGGAATATTCAATACCAATCTTTTTAACCAGCTCTTCCAGAGAACCTAAGTATATGGAATACTTTTAAATTCATTTTATGTGGTCTTGATATGTAAACCTAGACACCATCACAAGGAGAGGTAGCTACAAATACACATATACACATAGGTTAGACACACGTTTTGACAATACAAATAATAGATATTAGCCAACTCAATACCACAACATATGAAAATTCTTGGACTGAATGACCAAGTAGGCCATTTAGGAAAATAAAGCTGGTTTAATAGTTAAAACTCAACATACTGTACTGTGTTAAGAAACACAGAAAAAAATAATTGATAAACTCATTATAAGATGGAGCACATCTATGCAGAATGTTTAGTGATAAAAGACTGCCATGTTAATGGAGGTTGAACACTTCCCTCATGAAACGCCTGTCTTTTCTCTCCAAGTGAACATTTTCCTGCTTCTCAACATGAAACAAAACAACAGAAAAAATAAAAATAAAAAATAAATAAAAATCGAAGCAAGACGGCATTTTACACCATGAGTACAGTCATAATAAAAATATCAGGTAACAAGCATTGAAGAGAATGTGGGACAGCTGAGAAAAACTCATATACTGCTAACAGTGTGTTTCCAAAATGGTATATTCAGGCTGGAAAGCAATGTGCCAGTAGCCTGAAGTGTGAAACGTAGATGACCAGATTACTACGTAGCCATCCGTCCATTTGTCCGTTCATCCATCTATCCACCTACCTACCTCCATGGGAAATAAAAAAGCATGTCTATATAAAAATATGTACACAAATGCTCACAGTAATATTCCTGCCAACAGTGAAAAGCAGAAACCTAAGTGCCCATCATCTGATGTATGTACGAACCAAATGTAGTAAATGGCCACACTGGAATTCACTTGACACAAAGAAGTACTGGTAAATGCTATAGAAATGAACCTTGAGAGCAATATACAGGTGCAAAGACCACACATTCTATGACACCACTCAGGTAATTCAACCAGAAGATGCAAATCTACACAGAGAAAAGGAGGTCTGTGGTGGCTGGGTCTGGAATAGATACAGATGATAGGGAGGGATGGAGAATGGCCGTAAATGAATACATTTGGAATGTTGAAAAGATTAGATTAGAATGATGGCTATACTACTCTGAAGATACGACAATGATGAGTTTTATTGTGCATAAAAAGAAAAAAAAAATCTCTCCACGGAGCTATAGAAATATACTTACCAGTAACAGTCTGGTTCCCGTGTCAAGGTTCCTGGTCCACCAGCAATCTGTGTCGGATACCACATGCACTGCTGATACAATTACCGTCTCTAGTAAAGCATTTTCTGTGCTCTGCCACACCTACAGTACATAAATTATCCACTTCTATAAGGCTGAATTCGATAGTCTAAACAAACTGTTAAATAAAAATCATGATTACACAGCCCCAGGAAGTGTCACGCAATGCATTCTGGGATTACCGTTCTGAAGGCCCTGGTGAATCCGATGGAGACAGACACAGAGTGTAGCCGGTGTAAGGAGCTATCCAGTGCAAGGAAGCCCACCATAGCCAAGGGCGACACTAAAGCGAGATAGACAACGTGCAGGTGAGTTTGATTACGGGAACCTCTCCTACCACAGTTTCTCTTGCTAAATAGCTTTCAGGAGCACATTTAAGCAATTAACTGAAAAACTAGTGAGCAACAACAAAAACAAAAATCAAACATAAAGAGCATTAGGTGTACTACACAAATGAGGATTCTTTCCTGACTGCCATTTGAAAGTGCCAGTAGATGGTAACCCCCTACCTATAGTTAGCAAGATCCATCTGACTACTCCAATCTTCAAGAGCTTGTTTTGCTTTTCAAAGAATACAGACACAGCTTGTACATCCTTTGGATAGAAAGGGTTTCGGAAAATTCCAAAGATGTAGATGCTCTGAGTTTCCCTCAGTATCCACAGTACTGAAAGTAAAGTAATCAGAACATAGCCCAGGGCGGACTGAGAGCTGCTTCCAGAAACCTGTGAGAAGCTGGAGTAGTGATGCAGCAGGCCGGCCTCCAGGAGAGCCACGCCCAGCATAGCTGTGCACAGAAGGCAGTCCCTCCTCCTGAACCCATGTCCAAAGCTGCCTGGGAAAGCCTCACGGCTGCTTCCCACTCTGTGCCTGAAGGCCAAGCTCATGTCACTTAGGTTAAGACTCAGTAAGAAGCCAAGTCCAGTCATGAAAAGAACCACACCAACGGTGCTGGGGATGAAGTAAGAGACGACAGGTGTTCCGGCAGAAATGATGAACATTACCAATAACCTGTAGGGGAAAGAAGACAAAACGATTTACTCGAAAGGAAATCTGTTCTGTAAGAAGTTAATCAGAAGAGCAGGCTGGCTCAGTGGGTAAAGGCACTCGTTGCCACTGACCCGAGTCCATCTGTGCAGCCCGTATGGCGGAAGGGGAAAACTGACTCCTGCAAGTGTCCCACCACCACAATAAATAAGTAATGAAAAAGTACAAACACAAGTTCCACCACACTTCAAAACTCAAAAGAAAACAACTTACCTTAGGTGAGTTGACATGGGTGAGCCTCCCAGACCAAACTCTAAAACCTGCTCCACGGCCCAAAAGAAGAGCGCGTCAGGTGGGGGCAGAGTCCCCAGTGCCCACAGGAGAGGCAGCAACACAAACAAGATGTGCAAAACCTGATTCATCTGCTCCAGAGCTGGCGCACTGACAATAAACCTGTACGAAAGAGAAAATACTTCAATCACACCAAGGACTAAATGGACCCACAAAATAGCACATATCACACACACACACACACAAACCCAAGCTTACAGGAAAGGCCCTACTCCCAGATATCTGTGTATGTTGCGACTACTGCCCCTAAACCAGTAAGTACCTCAGCTGTGCACAAACTTTACAGATATGTGGATTCAAGTATGCAAAGAAAGAAACCAATGTAGCCATCTGTAATACTGAATAAATGAGGCCAGAACACATTACATTCTCCCTCTAAATCTACAATGGCTGCAGTCCTACCAATGATTCTTTGGACTTTATGACTGCAAGTAACTTTGGAAAGCCAAAGCTGTAGCAACATGCACTTTTCAGCAGCTCCTTTCTTCTCTCTGTCACTGTCCTTCTCATAGGTCTCAGAATCTGAAGTCACTATAGATGACAGCAGTGTGCAGCTTAGGTTATGACAGGTCACTGGGGACTTAATATCATTAATAGTACTCTTCTATTTTAGACCAGCAATGTTGTTTAAGACATATTTGTATAAGACAGGACAGGCCCTCTTCAAACGGGGAAACTGATACTCAGTAAAACAAAACAGATTCGAAGGGTTTAGTAAAAATTCGATACATTCGAAAACATTCTCAACCTATTGTTAATTTTTCATAATGAACTTAATCAAACACTATGTCATGGGGCTGACATGGGTGGCAGTACTAATGGGATACCAGAGACTTTCAAGAGAAAAACCAAGACCCAGACTTACAGCAGAATCGCACTCGACAGCTGAGCTGTTGAGAATCGAGGACAACGGTTGGCCATACTTCAGCTTTAAGAGTTCACAGTCTGCATCTATGGCTGTAACAGTGTTCTACATGTATTTGCACATGGGCATGCCTGGCCTATGCTAGTCACCACATAGCTTCACACTGTATGCTCTTTCAAATTGTAAGCAGGGAACAAATGAGCACAGGGTTAATATGTGGCGCTAAATTAAAGGTCACTCTTCCTAGTGGTGGAATCTGAAATAAATAACTCCATTCTGAGGAGAAAGGTCCAATCAACAAAAAGAACTAAGCAACACATAGCAACCTCCGGGTGGTAAAGGACAACCTTCCTCTCCAAAATATCCTCAAGAGGGGAACTTCACGAGAACAACCCAGTTCAGGAAGTGTTTTACAAAATAAAAGCTCTATTTTGAGATCTTTTTCTTCTTAATAAGCAACATCTTAGCAACAGTATTTATCAGATATTAAGACAAATATGAGGACATTACATAAGTATAAACATATAATTAAATTAGCCAAATACTGGTTACTTTGCTTCATCTATAATTTGACCTTCAAAAGATGATTACTGTAGCAAATTACTTTATATGAGAAAATATTTAATATTTCTGATAATATAACAAAAAATTTCTTAGGATTAAAAAAATCAGGTGTTAAAAAAAGATTTGAAAATTAAAAACTATAAAAAAATTTTCAAATTTTATATATCTGAAGATCTACATGCCAAGAAATGAACCTCGCCCATACAGTGGCTAAGAGGGTATAAATGTATATCATTTCTGCAGGTAAATCTCGTCTCTGAGCTTAAGCACTTGCTTTTCATAATATAAAATCCATAGAAAGCCATTTGCCCTTATCATAACACAACTGTACTCCACAGAGTGGGGGAGAGAAAAAGTTATGGGCTGCATCTCTTCATGCACTTTGGTATACACACTTTGTACACAGGTTAGCTGTGTCATACCTACCAATCAAAGACTTGGTGTCTTTGTTATCTCTAAGATATTTTCTAAAAATGAAATGAAAAGTTAACTGTCCGGCATTAAAACTGTCATTTTTATTAAAAAAACAAAACAAACAAAACAAAAAAACCAAAAAAGAAATGTGAGATTTTCTTTGTCTCATGTTTTAGTCACAGACTTAAAAAAAAAAAAAAAAGCCTTGTAATTATGAAACCTTTAAACATTTAAAACAGTACATTAAATCCAACAAGAATTTAGTAAGAAATGTTATATACTTCTATTTATAGATAAATTATGCTGTTTTAAAGAAAATACAATAAAAAAAAACTTAGGACTCTTTAAAATGCTAGAATACAGTAGGCATTAGTTTCTGACTTCTGAAATTAAATAATGGGATAGGAATTCACACATTTGTATTCTGACTCAGGAGGTGTTAATTCCATAGATGCAAGGAGAAAGGCCACTGATCCAAATATGGCCCAATTCATTAAAAAAAGGCTTTATTCATGTACACAGGCTGTTGCTCCCTATGGCAGGGTTCAAGAGATCAGCACTGTGTTGGGGGGAAGATAAGGTTTTTATAGCTCAGGAGTAGGGAGTTTCCCAAAGGAGCATTTGGCAGGCACATAAGTGGGGTCACAGAAGCAGAACATAAACATAAGTCATAAAAACCTTTACTTCATAAGGTTTATAAGGTTGCCATTTCCTAGAACAGGCACTACAAAACTATTTGTATTTAAGGTTACAAGTGAAGCACAGCACAGTCCTTAAGAAACAGATTTACTCACAGACAGGAGTGAGCCCAGTTTGTCTTTACTATAAGATGGCTTTTGAGCCTAAGATGGAGGCAGACTGGTTCACCAGAGGCAGAGGCAAGAATATTTCTGGGAGTTTGAGGCCAGCCTGGTCTACATAGCAAGTTCCAGGGTAACCAGAATTACTTTGAGAGACTGTTTCAAAAATGAAAAACAAAATAACAAAAATACATTCTAAAATTCTGAGTCTTATAAACTTGGATTTTTAAAAAAAGGTTGTACACATGCATTCCATTTTATAGCTAACTTTTAAAAACCAAGCTTTATGGTGCTAGAAACCAACTAAAGGTCCCACTTGTGCTTCCTTAAGTTGGATGAAGAACTGCACAAGTCTCAAACTGTTCTCTGATCTATAAATGTAGACCAACAGTTAAGGACATCGGAGGTCAATTTCAGCACACAAATTGTTCTTGTATTTTCAAATGTCAACTTAATTCAGTTCCTCATCGTACAATACAATAGTGTGTGTGGCTTAAAATAATAGAGATTTATATTCTAAAAGCTGAGAAAGCAGAGGGTGCTGGAAGGCACAGTGAAAATGACATCGGGAACTCTTCCACACACTACAGATGAAGCAGCTCTGCCTTGCCCCTTCTTCTGAGGGGGCTCACTCCATCAGACCAGGTTGCATGTTCTGATGGTCACCCTCAAAGGCCTTACTCCTAATTGCATTACATTTAGGGTTGTGCAACACACAACTCAGTCTACATTTCGCACCTGACCAGTCCACAACATAGATCCTTTTTGGATGAAACATTGAGGACATGACTGCTCCAAGGATAAGGAGAAGGTTTATTGTAGATATGAGGAAATAAACAGCCAGAGGTATCTGGAATAGTCTAGATGAAACTGGGCCATGAGAGGACGGGGGTGTGGGAGAATGAGAGAGTGAGAGAGAAGAGGAGAGGAGGCCACAAGAGGAACCAGGAGCCAAGAGGTGAAAAGAACCAATAGGCACATAGCCAAAATGGCTGAGTTATGCAGGGAAGAGAACTGAAGCTCAGGGGCTGGAGAGGTTTAGGATAGGGAACTGGGATATGCCAGCCAGGATGACTCTGTAACAGGTACCTGTGATGCTGAGAGCCTGGCAGCTTGCACATGCTGATTTGTGAAACTGCCACCTCAGCTAGCCATTTGTCCTGAGTTTCTTTGAGACCTCACACTTCTCATAGACACAAATACATTTTTGTACCAATGGTCGCCAAAGTCTTAACTTTTTCTAGCCTTAATTCTAAAACTGCCCTAGATGCCTAACCTTGTCTATGTACCACCTACATTAGCAAATGGTGACACTCAAGGTACAATCCATCCATTCTATTCCAACTGTGATTCTGAAGAATTAAGTCGAATGCTTTTCACATTGGGTGGTGATGCAGGCTAGGACAAACACTCAATGCCAAATGGTGAAAAGGAAAAGGAATAGACAACTGGGCCCAAGGAAGTTCTAACACAGCGAGACAAATGGCGTCACCTTTTAGCTTGGGAGGAATCCTCTCTGGTTCTGTACTTTGCCTTCTCACTCACACCCTGGAGTGAGTGGCTGTAGCTTGCATAGATCCATGCATAGACCATTCTCTTTGCTCTAGGGACCCACCCTACCTGCCTGGCTAGAGACAGAGGCTATTTGGCCTGAAACCAAAACAGTGGTCCTGGGGATGTTGGAGTCACTCTGGCCATCATTTTCCCCTGCACTCCAACACTGCACATTCACAGTTGAATAACTCTGTCAATCTATGCTGCACAATCTACGTTCAGGAGCTTTCTTTCAGTTCATCACCATGTTTCCATCGCTTTAATTCAAAGCAGCTGCTTCTGGGGATGCAATCAGTACTTACTGACTTGACCGAGAGGCGCTGCGGCCTCCTGCTAACCTTCTCTCAGAATTTGTTATAAAGTAGATCAAGAAGTTTCCAAATTTCAAGTTCTGGTTCTTTTTTCCTGATTAACGTTTTCTTCACCTCTCTCCTTCTGCATTCTAAAGTATGCAGTCAGGATGAATAATATTTCTTTTCATGTATGTTTAAAAATTTCCTTTCTCAAATATCCCATTATGTCACAAGTTCTACCTTCCACGAAACATGGGCAATTGGCCAAGTTCTTTGCCAATTTACATATTTAAAAAAAAGGTTACTTTTCTTCTGGTTTCCAAGAATATGTACCCCATTTCCACCTACAATCCCTTTATGTCTCAATTTCTAGACTGTACACCCCAAATCTGCCCACTTATGTAACCTCCGTTTTCTGTTTAGGTATTTGTTATACCAACCCTCCACTTCCTTTGTCGATTTGGGCTGCTACAACAAAATATCATAGACTGGGCAACCTAAACAACAGAGTTGTGCTTTCCTGTACTTTCAGAGTTGGAAGTCAAAATCAGCGTGCCAGAGAGGTAGTGTGGTGAGGGCTCCTTTCCTGGCTTATTGATGGCTACCGCTGTCTCTCAGGTGATGGCGAGATCAAGCCCTCCCATGTATCTTTCAAAGGTACCAGTTCTATCAGACCAAAGTTCACCTTCATGACATCATCTTTCAAAGGCTCCATCATGCATTTGCTCCATCACACATCTGTGCATTTCTACCTGTCCACTCATTTGGTAAAGAGAAAGCTTTGATCTATAGAAACCAGATTTGGAAAAGACAAACACAAGGAGTATCAAGCAGTTTTGTAAACTGTTTGCTTTAAAATAGTTCCCACTTTTTCCTTCTAGAACTAATCTAAACACCATCATTCTGTCTACATTTTAGTGTTACTACAAAAATTAGAAGTTTCCTACTCATTAAATTTGCTCTTTATATAATAGTAAGTATAGGGTAAAAGGGCCAGCCAAAGGAACCCACCTTGGCCCTGGAACCAGAGCCGATGAAAGAAATATGACCTGGCCCCAAAATTAGAGCAAAAAAGCAAAAGCAAAAACAAAAGCAAAAGCAAAAAGAGAAAAAAGAAAAAGAAAAAGAAAAAAATAAGCAAAGAAACACAGTTTGGACCTGAAACCAGAGCCAACTCTTTCCCTGACCAACTGAAACATGAAACCAACCAATTGCTCTGCGGGAAACCAACCAATCCCTGAACACACTGAACCTGAACTCAGAGCCAGTGAAAGTAACACACCCTTGATCTGAAACCTGAGCCAGTGAAAGAAACACTGAACCCAGAAACAAAGAAACAAAGAAAAACACCCTGAGATTCTGAAACCAGAGCCAAAGAAATAAATACACTTTGGCTCTACATCCAGAGTCAGTGAAAGAAATATGCCATAGCCCTGAAACTAGAGCAAAGACAGCTAAAAAGGGCAGGAGTCAGCTCTGCCTTGACCAACTAAACTAACTGATCCCTGAGCAGAAATCTCCCTGGGTAAATCCCGTCAGGGTACCTTATCCAGTGTTCAGAGCTGACCTATTGCAGCTGCAGCCTCCAGAGCTGTAACACCAACACTCCCTTGCAGTAAGTGCATAAATCCTAAAATATCCTCTTCCTCCTTTAAAGTCTTACCTCTTTCCCTGGTTATCACATTAAAAGAAAATAGTCTTGATTTAAAGTGAAGTACGGGACTCAAAAAATTATGTCTGTCTTGAAAGACAGAATTTTTCTCTGTAGCCCTGGCTGTCCTGGAACTCTGTAGACCCAAACTTAGAGATCCATCTGCCTCTGCTTCTTGAGTTGGGGTTAAAGGCATGTGCCACCACCACCCAGCAAAATTATGTTCCAGCACTTGGGAGACAGAGGCAGGTGGATCTTTGCCTGTTTGAGGCCAGCCTAGTCTTCAGAGCAAATGCCAGGACAGGCTGCAAAGTTACAGAAAAACCCTATCTCAAATAACAAAAACAAAAATACTTTTGTTATGTTTTGATTCTAAAGTAATTTTTTAGCTTTATATTCATATTTATAATATGAATATTTTATAGAGATCATTCCTAAAAGATTAATCATGAAAATAACCTAAGTATTAATGATTTTGTCTAAATTTTTAATTCACTGACTCATCATTTGTAAATACTAATTAAAGTTCTCTTGCCAGGTACACTTAGAAACAAAGCAAGTTACTAAGTATTCTGTAAGCTTTACCTGTGTGCAAGGTCCACAGAAACAAAGAAAAGAATATAAAGTGGTCGCATGAGAGGAGTGATTTCGTAAGTATCCTGGGTCTGAAATGTGGCAGTCTCTGTGGCAGTGTTTACAATTAGTGAGTACTCTCCTATGCAGAGTGTTATCCATCCAAAAACAAAAAGCGCAGAAGTTGCCCAGGGGCTGCCATACAGCAAGGTTATTCTGTTTGGGAGCAGATACCATGTTCCAAGGCCACACACCATTCCCGCAAGAACAGAATGAAAAACTGTATTGGCTACGTATTTTTTGCCAGGAATCAGAAATTTGATGGTCTCAGCACCAGTACAACTTGTAAATTCATGTTCATCCTCCTCTGCTAAGATATCTCTGACTATCATCCTTTTGACCACCACCGATTTGCTCTTGGCGTACACACTCATGAGCTGGATGACAGCTGCAGTGATCACCATTAGTCCTCCAGAGAGAGCTGCTGCTGAGTAGTCCCTCAGGATGTCCAGCTGGTACAGAAGCGTTCCTGTTCCACCTAAGGCCCATGGCATCAGGAAAAGGACAATCTGATTAACATATATGTAAGGAGGGGCGCAGTAGCCTAATTTGAGTCGAGGGCCTCCAAGAACAGTCTGTGGAAAACGCTTCAGCAGGAAGTCCTGTTTGTAATCATTTAGCAGAGGAACATCTGGACTCATACTTCCCATTCAGGATTACCGAAAGTCACATCTTTTTCATAACCAGCAGTATCTATGAAAAAGAAAAGACAAATTACTATTTGAAAATATAACACTTCTACTTGACCTCCTTAGTTCCTTTATAGGCAGGATTCTAACCTTGATTCTTTCTCAACCTTCACAATATAATTGGCATTAAGTTTTTTCTCTTCCCATAATAATCACGCTAACTTATTTTCTTAAGAAATGGTATTCTTGGGCTTCCAGGTGGTGTGAAATGCCTTTAATCCCAGCACTCAGGAGGCAGAGGCAGTTGAATCTCTGAGTTTGAGATAGCCTGGACTACAGAGTTAGTTCCAGGACAGCCAGGGCTACACAGAGAATCTCTGTCTTGGTTATTTCTATTCAAAGGTCATAAAAAGCTTATGTGTCAAGTGCAGTGAATTCTATTTACTTTTCCTCAACTGCTTATTCTGAAAGTAAAACAGAATTAAACAACAAAACCAGTTGCTTGATATAAGATCACCTAGAAAAATATTATTTCAGTGGATCATCTGTTAGTTTAGAAAACTTAAATACCTTAAAATAGCCCTTTAAACTAGTCCAGCTAATCTGTGACAGCCAACACCTGTTTGCCACAGTTAGATGCTCTTTAAACTGTAAATATCTGGCTTCTTTCACCTTTAGTCAACTGTCCTGCAGCTTTTACTTATGTAGCAGCCTGGTATATTCACAAGGTAACAGCACAGCAGAGTGATTCTGTAGTGATCTGAATGAAAATGGCTCCAGTAGGCCATTAGGAGGTGTGGTCTTGGAGTAGGTGTGGCCTTATTGGAGGAAGTATGTCACTGGGGGTGGGTTTTGAAGTTTCAGATGCTCAAGCCAGACCAGTGTCACTCTTCCTGTTGCCTGCTGACCCAGATACAGAATCTTCTGTTTCTCTCCAGCACTAAGTTGGCCTACATGCCACCATACTCCCCACTATGACCATAATGGATTAAACCTCTGAACCTTTAAGACAGCCCCAAAGGAATCTTTTCCTTTATGAGAACTGCTGTGGTCACGTCTCTTCCCAGTAATAGAAATCTTACCTGTGACAGAAATCAGAGACTGGAGTATTGCTGTGATAGGCCTGACCATGTTTTTGCCAGGAGGAATATGGACCGCTTTGGACTAGAAAAGTGACTTGACACTTTAAGCGGGACTTAATGGGACTTACTAGTAGGAGCATGGAAGATAGCGGTGCTGAGGGCGATTTGAATTGTGGGGCCCTGGTAAAGAGTGGTGGGATACCTGGAAGGAAAGGCACTAATGGAGTGAAAGCAGCTCAGGAGAAAGAAATGTGTTGAGGTCAACAAAGCTGAAAGGAGTCGAGAGCTTTGAAGAGCATTTGACACCAAACGTAGAGATGCAGAGTTTGGAGTTTGCCTAGCTGGTTTTTGGTCTTGTTTTAGTCCAGTGTTTCCTCGTTATGTTCCCTTTCCTCCCTTTTAGGATGGTAATGTATATCCCATGCCATTATATGGACATATGTGACATGCCTTTTCACTTTGATTTTTACTGGGATCATAGTTAAAAGACTGATGAGCCTCAGAAGAGACTTTGAACTTTGGCTTTTTACATAGTCATGATACTGTGACAGACTACGGGGACTTCTGAAGTTGGATTATGTATGGCTACAAGCCTGTGGGGGCCAGGGAGTAGAATGTGGTGATCTGAATGAAAATGGCCCTCATAGGCCCATAAGAAGGAGCACTATTGGGAGGTGTAGCTTTGCTGTAGGAGGAGTGGCCTTGTTGGAGCAAGTTTGTCACTGGGAGTGGGCTGTGAGGTTTCAGACAGTTAAGCCAGACCCAGTGTCATTCTCTCTTCTGCCACCTTCCATAGGACTCTCAGTTCCTCTCCAGCACCATGTCTGTCAGCATGCTGTCGTGCTACCCACCATGATGACAATGAACTAAGCCTCTGAACTGTGAGTGAGCCACCCCAATTAAATGTTTTCCTTTATAAGAGTTGCCATGGTCATGGCATCTATTCAAAGCAATAGAACGCTAAGATAGGAATCTTAATAAAGTGCTTTTTGCACTTTTCCCTCTATAAAAGCTTATCTGCCTCAGTGACGTTAAGCTCGGTGTTCTGAAATAGTCTCCTAGTGTCACAGGGTCAGAAGGCCACCTTCCCACAGATGGGATACACGTGTCAGCATGAGTTATGTATGGCAGATACCATTAGTCAAGAAAACGAGCCTCATTGGATGGTCCGGATTTTAAAGCTTGAAGTACCTAAGTTTTCTCCATGGAATTAAGAAAACTCTCCTCTTACCCCATGAGAGATGTCAGGAAACAAGACAGAGAAAGGGAGACAGACGAGTGATATCACTTAAAGCTGATTATTTATGATAGTAGCCATATTCATTTTCCTCCTAGCAGTTCTGAACCTTTTGGAATAATCGAATGTCAACAGAGAAATATGGAAAGACACTTAAAGTAAAATTAATAAATTGTTGATGGCATTTGTATTAAAAAATATACATATCTATGTATTAGAAAGCTGGGCATCACTTGCATACATATTAAAAGTTAGATAAGGATGCTAAGTAAACTATTTTATAACATTTTCTACTTCTTCAAATTACTAACCGTCCCCCACAGCTCTCAATCCCATGTCCTGTGAGCATCTCCTGTGCTTTTCCTCCTAGATGTCTCTTCTCATGTCCTTTGCCTACAATGTCCTCCTTTACTTCCTCTAGTCAGTAATTTTAGTCAGCTTTCATTACTCAACCTAATCATTTCTAAAACTTCTGGGAAGCACTTAAAACAGCTTGTTCTGTAGCACTCATAATCTTGGAGTAGGCTCTCATGTTGTTCAGATCTTCACATGTTATCTGCACATATGTATTCCTCTTCTTTACTAGCAATATGTTATTTGTAGCAAGGGACCAAATCTTGAGATTCGTTTGATTCCTCAAACTCAGCAGAATACCTTGCTATGCAGAAGCATGTAGTATGCTAAAAGTATAGCTTAAGTAAGATGGGTCAAGTTGAAAAACAAGATACCTTCCTATTTTAAGGGAGGAATGCAGAGTTTAACAATTTTGAGCCTTTTTGCCTGTATTTTGTTCCAATTAAAACTATAAACAGCTTGTCACATTTTTGGAACATGGAAGGTGTCTCCATTTATCTTTATTATGGAATAAATTGTGATGGCTATTGATATTTTTGGTTCAGGGAAGACTGCCTAAGAAGGGTATCCCAAAATAACAAATGAACAACAGAATGGAATATGAGGGGTATAACACAGCTAGTTTTCTCTTGTGGGTAAGGAAATGGCAGGAGTAAGATGTTAGGAAAAAAAAAAAAAAACAATTTTAATCCCTTCTTTGTATTATAGCTTAATCTCCACATCAAGAAAGTGAAGACTTCATACTGAGAAAGAAGTCAAGGAGAAATGGCATACAGATGCACCCAAAGAAAAGAAAAATTATGAAACCTGATAGGCAGAATGTCAGACATAAAAATTGATTTAAATCTTAGATATTTTAAAATAAGATTATAAAGATTTTAAAAATTGATGTCTATTTCCAAACAATTCATTATGATCACTATGGGAAAAAGTATATACTAAGCAGGTCCAGTTAACTTCAAACATTCATTCTAGAACATAAAAGTTTAAAGAGATTTAAGGATTTAAAATATTTTTTTGAGGTACCACCAATTACATTTATGTGGAGAAATATTCTAAATGCCAACCTGAATTATGTATAAATATAATCAGAACAACTAAACTCATTCCCTGGAAACAATCTGGCATGTGCTTCTGAAGGACTGTTGGTCTCTGGAGGGACAGATAACGTTTTCATGGTCTCTCCTTCTAGTATGCTCAAATAAAAATAGTGCAAGTCTGAGGAAGCAAAACTGTGATGAAGATGGCACCACAACACTGATTTAGGCCATATGTTCTCTTCATATGCTACTCTGAAAGCAAGCCAACAAACAGACTCGGAGATGTTGCTGTATTTGAAATCTGAGTCACAAAATTCCCACAGGGGTAAAAAAATGGTACAAACTGGCAATCTGCTATGAGGGAATTCTTAGTTACCAAAAGCACAACTCATCAATCATATGATAGTGACTAAAATCCCTTGAAACAAAGAAAAACACAACAAAAAGTAGTAGTTTGAATACATATATGCACATGCACATACATTTATCTAAGGCCAGAAGAAAGAAATTTCTAGATAGTACTTTTGGCAATTGTCTGGATTTTATTTAGGTTTATTTTTTAAAACGTGTTATTACTATTATTCTATGAATACAGTGTACTCATCCTTGTTCCTACAATATATGTCATAAAATTTGAAAGAAAATATACCACAGGTTTACTTTTTCAAACACCATTGCATTTACTTATTTTCAGAACAATACTCTGTGACCCATGCCACTGTACTCAAAACCCTAAAACAACACAATTCTCCATTTCTTAGATAAAAGTCACTTGTTACCACTAGAGCAGTTCTAGAAGTACACAGATGTGGAGATCGTAAAGTGTTGAGTGCACCTGCTCGAATCCACAGATACAATGCCAGCTGCCACTCCAATTCTGTACATTACTCTAGGGATCTTAACGAAATGACACATCATGAACAGACAACTAAATTCTTCAAGAGCCTTTGAAAAGACATTTGATGTGTATGTATAACACACACATAGTGCACGCTGTGGCTCACAAAGCATGTCTTGCTTTCTCCCCCATCCACCATGGAAAGGAAATTAGTTCAAGCGCCTGAAGAGTCAACATATCTGTTTGAACCTATGGCATTTATTAAGACCTTAGCAAGGTCTTTGGAGAGTTTTTTTTTTTTTTTTTTTTTTTTTTTTTTTGCTTGTGTTTTTATTTTGCCCCCCCCCCGGAGTAAATCTATAGGAGTGGTCCATAAAAATAACCACAAGCAAAGTGGCACAGATCTCTAATTTCTGCTATTCAGGAGGCTAATGCATGAGGATGTCAGGTTCAAGGCCAGCCTGGGTAATATTGAAACCAGTTTCACATTTTTGAAATGTAAAAAAGAGCACTTACCATGCATGTATGGCACCTTAGTACCCTATCCCCTCCACCTGGGGAGACCAGGCAGTTCAAATGGGCAATGCCTCACAAGTAGTATAATGAGTTGTCTGTTCTCCTTTATTTTTCCCAATGTACAACACCAAAATATAAGTTAACAGCTGTCTTAGTTAAGGTTGCTATTGTGGGGATGAAACACTAAAGCAATTTGGGGAGAAAAGAGTTTATCTGGTTTACACTTTCATATTGCTCTTTGTCATGGAAGGAACTCAGGCCAGGAACTCAAACAAGGAAGGAACCTGGAGGCAGGAGCTGATACAGTGAAAAAAGAAGAGGCACAGATCAGATCATCTGGAGGCCTAATATATAACAAACGGGAATGGGATTCATTTACGTAAATTCTGGTCTTTGACACCCAAAGGATTATATGGAGACAGAAAAACCTGACAAACAAGCTATACATATCCAGGTGGCCAAGAATGAACAATTTGGGGCAGGAGGGTTTGAGATGGGGAAAAAAACAAAAAAACAAAAACAAACAAAAAACCTCAAGAAATAGTAAACTCTACATAAGGGGCACAGACCTTGGTCTTGATTAGGGTAACAAGCTCATCCCTACCACACTCCATTTCACAAAGGCCTCTCAGAAAGAAAAAGCAGCTCCACGGGGTGCAAAACATCCTGTCCAGTTGAAACCCACCACGGGTCTATCAAATCAGTTCACCCCGAACTTAACAAAGAGCAATGGTTGCATTTAAAAGCTTTGAAGCAGAGATCAGAAGACGTTTGTTGTGGAAATAAAAGCTCAAAGAACCGGGTAAGTATCCACGCTGGAAACTAAGGCAGCAACGAAGCCCCAGGTGGGTCTGGGACGGGCATTACCTGGAGTCACCCGAGGGGAGGGGCGACGCGAGGGCGTCCCGGGACCACATCTAACCCTGGGGAGGTCAGTTGGGAGCTCCCGCCCCACGATGGATGCCGCAGCACCAGCAGCTGACCCGGGGCCTCTAGGACCGCTCGCGTTTCCATGGCTAACATCAACTGCGCTCGCGCCTCCCAGGAGGCAGTGCGCACGCGCGCTTGGAGGCGGGGCTGTGCGTCTCGCTCCGCCCCCGTCGCCATGACCCCGCGGGAGGAGGGTTCTGTGCGCCGCGCGGCAGAGCCGGATGGGCTGTGTTTTCTCCGCGCTGGGCCCGGCCATCCTAGAGCTGTTGGCTTCGACAGCCACTCAGGTTCTTGAACATCCGAAGCACCACTTCTGAGCTCCGGCCCGGCCTCGCTCAGACTCCGGAACGTGGTTGCCTTGGTGACGAGACTACCTGCTCTGGCAACCTCCAGGCTGGATAGATGCTCGACTACCAATTTGGGAGCCTATCTGCTCCAAGATTGGCAGATCCAAGACTCAAGAATGTAATAGGAGTCCAGTCCGCTAGGGTCCCGAGACCTCTATTAATGACCACAGAACTAAAGCCATCCAACAACCTCGGGGTTCTGAATGCTTTTAAATGGTACCATGTGCCCCATTCTAAGATTTGAATACCCATGTTTTCTTGCACTACTAGATACTCCCTTCTTCTGTTTACAAAATGAAGGTTCATGACCCAGCAAGTCTTGGTACCATCTTACCAACTATAGGTGTCTACTTTTGTGTCACATATCGGCAATTCTCAAAACATTTCAAACTTAATGTGTATATTTGTTACATTCACGATCTCAATGCACACATTATCACTTTTTTTGTTTGTTTGTTTGTTTGACTTTTTGAGACAAAATTTCTCTGTGTTGTATAGCCCTGGCTGTCCTGGATCTCACTCAGTAGATCTGGCTGGCCGTGAACACACAGAGATCTCCTGCCTCTGCCTCCTGAGTGCTGGAGTGCTGAGATCAAAGGCATGCACCACCACCATCCTGCATGTTTTTACTCTTAATAGTTTAATACTTTGGGGGACATTATAAACTATATTCATCAATGACAGGTGGACCAAGGGCCAGGGACACAATCTGAGTTCTTTTCAGAGATCAAATTCAAATTCTTGAATTTGCCACAGGGGAGACAATTCAGGGTGGGCCTGTATGAATCAGGGTTGAGAGTTTGCTAATGATTTTATCGTACAGTACAGGGGTTAATAGCTGTGCTCAATGACAGGGTAAGACACAAAAGTGTGGGGACTTTTCACACAGTCACATATACGATTTTGGTGTTTTCTGAGTTTACATAGAAAGCTATGCTACGAATGTGGAGTGACATAAGGGTGTCCATTGGATCCAATTACAGCTGGTGGATTAAAAGGATGTTTTGAAAAATATGTTTATAGTTTTGTTTGTGAGATTCCCAGAACTTTTCAGATTTATATATTTTTGGAAAAGAATGAGGTCATAAATACTCAGGCTCTAAGCATGACTCATAGATATTTAAATATTCTTATTTGAAATGCTTCCCCAGAAAAAGGAGGATTGTCTCTCTAAAGGCAGTCTTAACAGGAAATTTTAACTCTGCTGGGATTTTTGCTTCCTGGGCTTTTTCACCTCAAATGTCAAAACAACTCTTTCAGCTTCTCAACACATATTAAAGTTCTATCTTATTATATTGTGGGTTGTTAAGTGCACCATAGCATTGTATCTTTAAAATACCCAACATTTGTATCTTAATTACAAAACACTTCCTTGGGGGCCTGGAGAGGTGACTCAACAGAATTCTTGACTCTCAGCTAGTAGAACTTCAGCCAGTCTCTGGAGTGAAAGACTTCTTTACTTACCATGCCCCCTTCTTTTTCCCTTTCTAGTTGTCTCAAACTTAACTGATAAATGTGTTCTTCAGAGTCATTGATTTCATTTTTCTTCTACTTCTCTAGCCTCTCTATTTCTTGAGACAAAACAGTATTGGATCTAAGCCAGTTAATAACTCTAGAATGATCTCTAAGTGTCCAAGTCAAGGGAAGAGCTGGATATCTATCACTTTAAAACAAAAGCCAGAATGACTAAGCATGGTGAGGCAGGCATGCCAAAAAAGCCAAGATAGGCTGAAAGCCAGGCCTCCTGGACCAACCAACCAAGTTGTGAATGAAAAATTCTTAAAGGAAATTATAAGTAATGCTATCATATAAGTAACACAGAGATAAAAAGAAACAACTGTTTACTGCTGGTGTGGAGAAAATCTTAGTGGTCTGGATGAAAAACCAAACCAATTACATTCTGTTCAATTCTATGAAGGCTGAGAGTAGTTAATGAAGTTACAGAAACAAAACTTGAAGCTAGAATAGGGTGATTCATGACGTTTAAAGAAGGAAGCTGTTTTTGTAACATGGCATGACAAGGGAAGGCTGCAAGGACTAATAGATCTTCTATAGGGAGTAACTTTGAAGATCTAGTTAAGATATTGAAGGTGGTCACACTAAACAGCCCATTTTAAGTTTAGAAGTAAAGCTTGGAGATGTGACCAAATTACTTTAATCGCATGGTGAAACTTCAATGATGAGGAGCTGCACCTTAGGAATAAGCAAGAGGAAGTAATTTTCGAAGACAAGACCCACTTGTGGAAAAGAAGCTAATGTGTTAAAATGACAACACCGTTTTAGAATATGTAAGTGTGCTTGATAAAGTAATAGCTAGATTTGAAAGAATAACTCCAATTCTGGAAGAAGTTCTACTGTGGTTAAAATGTTATCAAATAGCATCACACAAAACCTTATGTGAAAGGAATAAATCAGTGCAGAAAACATTGTTCTCTTAAGAAAATGCCCCAGCCACTCCAAGGCTTTAGTAGGCACCACTCTGAACCAATCAGCAGCCATCAGCATTGAGATAATCTACTAACAGATAACTCTGAAGGATCAGATGGTTATTAGCAATTTATTAACAAGAAAATATTTTACATTTTATTTTAATTTTAATTATGTGCTTATGTGTATTTCTGAGTATGAATTTTTGCATGTGAGTGTAGGCTTCTGCTGAGGCCAGAGGAGAGTGTTGTGTCCCCTGGCACGGGAGTTACAGGTAGGTCTTTGGCAGCTGTCCAGTATGGGTACTAATTGTGAGGAACTAAACCCAGATCCCCTAGAAGAGCAGCAAGCACTCTGAATTGCTCAGTAATCTCTCTGTTCCCCCAATGAAATATTTTGCAATTAAGATATGTATTTTGTTTATAGATACAATGCTATCATACACTTAACAAGCTATAATATAGTCAGATAAGTCTTTTATATGTACCAAGAAACTGAAGAAGCTTTGACTCTGTTTTGACATTTGATTTACTGAAGTGGGCCACGTACGGTAAAAGGGCCTGCCAAAGAAATACACTCTGACCCTGAAATCAGAGCCAGTGAAAGAAACACACCCTGAGCCTGAAATCAAAGCCAAAGAAACACACCCTGGTCCTGAAAACTGAGCCAAAAGTTTAAAAAGGGGGGACAAAACTCTTTGGCCCTGAAACCGGAGCTAAAGAAACACATTCTGTCAACCAACTCAGCACTAAACCAACCAATCCCTGAGCAGGAAACCAACCAATCCCAGAACACAAAATCCAGCCAATCTCTGAACTTGTTCAAACTCGGGATTGAAATCTGACCAGTTCCCACCCTGAAAATCTATAGCCTGGAAAATCTCTGCCCATAAGAAGCCCTATATAAGCCCTGGGTCTGTTCAGTTGGGAGCTGCCCTTTTCCACCCTGGAAAAGGCAGCCACTCTCCTGGATTCCTCCCTGTCAATAATGCTCTTGAATGAGTTTTGGGTGAAGGCTTTCTTTCATCGGAGTGGAGTGGAGCAGAGAAGCAATGTACTTCTCTGTTGGGAAACTCCCCTAGTGGGAGCAGAACAGAGAAGTAACAACTTTCCCTGAAGAAGCAGCAGACTGCTATATTTCTGTGGGGGTTTCTCCCTTAGAAGAATGAAGCAAAGAAGTCACAATTTTTCCCAGATCACAGAAGCAGCAGATATATCCGCTGGGAAACTCCCTTACTTACAAGGTAGGCTTTATATGTGTAATCTCTGTATCATATTTCTTTTTTTTTTCTATGAGTAGATTTATAGATGCATTCTTAGGATTGGAGAATGGCCATAACTGAAACATGTTACTAACGTGCTTGTTTAGTTAATAAAGGAAAAGTGCTTATGTTCCAACTGTCTTCTAAAAGCAGTGGATAACTTTGTGTGTGTGTGAGTGTAGCATTCACTTCAGATCTAGGAATCTTTACTTAAAACCCACTATTATTGTTAAAACTTTATCTAACCGTCAACATTCACTCGCTGATTCCCTAAGCTTATTCTGGACCCATCCTGGACCCATTCCAGGTTTGCAGTTGGGAGTTCTCAAGGTAGCTTCTAAGAGTTTTAACATCCATCTCAAGCGACTCATCATGCAAGGGAGCTCTGAAGCCAAGTTGTTGGTGTAAGGGAACTTGTGTTTTCTTGTGTGGTTTGATATTCTACCAGTTTCAAGTGGCTTGAAAACTGACTTTTTGGATCTTAACCCAAAAATTATAAATGGAAAATAATTTTCCCCCTGTAGCTTATATGGTAACTGAGCCTTTGGGCTTTCAGAACATTGTGGATCAAAATTTTGTATGGTGATAGCAAAAAAATAGATCAAGGTTTACTTTAAAAAGATAAAACACTTGTAGATGTAAATTGTAGCTCACTGAAAACATGTGGAAAAAAACTGTGATGTGCAAGTTGAAGACACAGTTTGAGAGATCGTAAGAAGAAAGAGCCCTGGCCACCCACAAGGCCCCCTCTGTGCTGGAGAAGGCAAGCTCCATCACCCCTAGTCAGAGTACCAAGTTAAGTATCTTTGAAATTGTAGCCACTACTAGGACACCACAGAACCAGGGAGCCTAGATCAGAACTCCGACAGCACCACTCACTGCTCATGTGATTTGGAGGTTGCTTCGTTTCTTCAGTCTACAGTCTCCATGTCTTATAAAATAGAGGCAATAGGTAATTTAACCCACAGAGGGTTAAGCAAATTGAGTTAACCATTTAGTAACTGGCAAAATTTAAGTATTTATTAAGGGTGAACTTCTGTGTTTTGTTTTTGTTTTCTTTTAAAGAAAGGACCTTTAAAATGTTCTTTATTCTCAGGAATACTCAATGTGACCCAACCTGTCTTTGTTGTTGAAATACCTGCTACTGACTCGTGTTATTGTTTTTCCAATCTCTCTAAATATTGAACTGTCTTACATTAAACTTAGTAGTATATGGCACAAAGCTGTTACCTACTATTTGTGAATGCAATAGCCATGCAATGGTTATTAAAGTAATGGTTCTTATTTGCCAGGAACCACACTGATTCTTGTAGCTAAAGAAGTCAAATAAAACAAAATGATTCCCAAGAGACTTACCAAAGTGTTTCTTGGGAGATGAACAATGACATGGTAGTTACAGGGATACAGAAGTAGGACAGGAAGTATCCTGAGAAAATAGAGGGTGGCTGTAGTTCACTT